>NC_090921.1:747077841-748327841 GCF_040938575.1 Ambystoma mexicanum | reverse complement strand
CCAGGCTAGCAGGGACAATATGATGTCAAATTCTGTGAGCGGTGCTAATGCACCTCGCTGGTGGGGAATTGTGGCCATGACCGGAGCTCCATCTGCATCATTTGCCATAATTGTTTCACAAGGCGATACAGGCATGGCACAGCCTCCATAACAGTAGGCTGGTGAGCTTAGTGTGGTCCCATTGAGGACAGCAGGCGTGCTCAGTTGTCTCCCCCTTCAACAGACAGGCCCTTGCCGGTAGCACACAACGTGATGTGCTTGGGGGTTAACCTGCAGCAGGGATGGTTGTGCCCCAAAACTGAACAGATGGGGAGAAGACTCCCCAGGGCGCACAAGCACTCTTACAGGAATCGCATCACTCAAAAATGAGCACCACGCACCTGGAATGCATCCTCCTCAGGTGCTCAGACGGACGATGACACGACCAGGTCATGCCTCAGGAGGCCGGCCGCCATCTGCAGGGTGTCGCGCACATGTGAGTGTGCGAATTCGGCCAGCGGGTTGCCAGGAACACCACACTGCTGACTGCAGCATGCTGCTCACACTGTGAGGCTGCGAACTGACCAGCGGGTGCGCCAACAAAAGCACAATGTTCCGCGTCAGTCATCTGGAAGCCGGGGCGCATTTATCCAACACTCCACCCGGTGGCAACAGGCAGGCGACGGCACGCATCAGGCAATTAGTTACAGCTACAATTACATCCTTGTCGCCATTATGTGTGTGGGGGGTGATCACACAGGGGCCCATGCACACAAGTAATGGGACCCAGACACAGGTTCTTGGGTTACGAAGACTGCCGCATGTGGCTGCATGACTCTCTTTATTAGGGCACCATCATGACCTTCTCATGACGTTGACTCTTAAAGAGGACTCCACCACAGTTCTCACGGGCAGGAGTGGACTGTTACTGACACACACACACACTTGCCTAACAAGCACACACAAACATTCACTCAGTTGCTACCTCACACATGCAGACAGACACAACACACATTTACATGTGCACATTACATATCATTTGAAACAGACACATGCAACATACCTTTCCACTGCATCCTTGTCTGCAATCTTATGTTTGGGGATGCAGCACCTTCAGAATACAAAGCTGGCAGTAAAGAGAAGCCCATGTGGGACCAGCCTGAGCATCACAATGATATTTCTATGCAAGAATGCTCCCACCTCATCTCTGGATTATTTAGCTATAGTATTTCCAAAGCATTCTCGGCACACACATTGGAATGACTACTTTGCCATGAAGTTCTGATGTTCAGCAAAATGGGTGCCAGGTGGGTCCAGGGGGAGCACCGGAACTGAAGGAGGGCACTCTGCCCTCCCCTTGCTCTGCCATTTCTACATGCACATTAATTATATAGTAGAGAAGAGTTTCAAATAACTCTGGAAAAACAAAAAATGCTAGCAAATAGCATTTAAAGCTGTTTTTGTTCACTAGAAATACATTTTTTAAATTGCTTAAAAATTTATGAAAAGCAGCTTTGGCCATACTTTCATCAGAACGCCCTCTGTTTTTACCAGGTATGTGTTTGCACAGCCCTGCCATCAACCAGCAAAAAAACAGTCCCTCGCTTTAAACTAATAAACGTGGAGCATGGGTTAGGAAGCCGCTCATTTCATGGGATGGATGGGAGAGGAGGGTGATGTTCGTGTGGTCTCTCTCCACCTTTTGGGGATGACAGGAGGCCCCATCCAAAAGCCATATGAAAAAGGCTGTGGCTCTCACATTGCATTATTTTACCTGCACCGCTAGCCTGTCCCCAAATATGTTGAAAGCGATCCACAGAAAGGCACTGTGGGCACAATCCAAAAGTGCAACCAACTACATGCAATTCCAGAGTACACACCAACCAATTTCTGTTTGCACGCATTAGCGTGTTTTATGAACTGTAACACTGTGCTATAACCAGGAACATCAACACACTTTCCTGCATGAGGGTAAGTTTTTCTAAACTACCAACCTGCAACTTGCACATTTCCAAAACAAACCTATCACTGAATCGACTTCGTTTTTTGTTCGAGCACAGTAACCTGCATTTGTTTAGAAATGACTTTTAATTCCACATTTAAAAAAAAAAAGCTAATACATCTTCAAAGGTTGGGAACCGAACTATACAGCCAAACAGCCCAGGGTGACAGCATATGGCAAGCAAATTCAAGCAAATAAGTTTTGTAGATCCTCTTGGCTGAAGGATGCATCCATACAAAAGAGAGTTTCCAAGGAACAATACTTAAAAAAACATGTGGTGTAGCTCACGAGGCTGCCTGACACATTTCTGCAAGGAGTACATGTATTTGGAAAGCCACCAATGCTGCTTCTGCTCTGGTGGAAGGAGAATAACGACTGTAGGGGACAGGAAACCCCAGAAGCTAGAAGGATGAAGTAATGAAGGAAATTACACACCTAGTAAGGGTAGCATTAGCTGACTTTTTACCTGGAACAAACCATTTTAATTGTCAAAACGTTGGTCAGAAGACAGACAATCCTTCAGATGGCGTCACTTCTCCCCCAGAGGGGAGCCCCTTTCCATAAGGCTAGGGAGGTGCGGCTGCTTGCCGAAAGTCACCATAGGTGTGCTAACATGCAGGAGGATCTCATGGGAAGAAACTCCCCTCCTGGGAACAAGGACATTCATTTGGGTCACAGCCCCTTTATCTCCCAACCCCATAGGGCAAAGACAACACCCAACCCTTCTTTTCCTATAATGAAATCCGAGACAATATGTTATTGCAATGTGTCAGTAGAACTAGAATAGGTACTGGGACAAAGAAGAACGAAATAATGCTACCATCAAGCATGAAGACTGTTTGACCAGCTTTTGTCAATCAAACTGTCGTTACGCTGAGGCAGTTCCAGCTACTTAAGCTAAACAGTAAAGAAGGACTAGAAGAGCAACCTCCAGAGAGAACGACATCCGGAAGGAGAAGTCAGCGAGCTAGGAGGCCGGCAAAGAGTCTGAGTTGGAAACATGGCGTTTGAAGGATGTGGCGAAGCAGCAGTATGAAGTGGCAAGAAGGAACAGAAGGAAGCCAGGAAAACGTCTTGTCTGCCGGCATGAGTGTTACACTTCGGGCTTCTCTGCGGTCTTCCCTGCAGAATACGACTTCTTTACAAGCTCCTCTGTGGACCAGATACAGGTTGCCTTGGCGCCTGTACAAACTACGACGGACTCCGTGTCAGCTGACACGTCCTGTACGTGGAAGACGTACGGCAAGACACGCCCCCATACGGCTTTAAAACCACCGTCTTTCAAGGGGCTCGTTGCTGCTAATTAGCGTTACAAGCTACTGCGGTTACGTTCGTTACTACTTCGTGTCTCCTCCACACAAATTCCTTATCTGCTTTCCTGGTTTTGACCCTTGCCTGACTTCTGGATTGGTTTGCCTCCTCCTTTATTCCTGTCGTGCTCGTCTGGATTTTGACTCGGAACATTATTGGATTTGGCTTCCTGTTGTCTCTTGCGGTACTACTTTCCAGTTAGCCGCTCCTGGGCGCGGAACCACAAAGCTTTCCTCGCAGAGGACTTGCTTTCAACAATTTGGAACTTTCTATGCTACTCTGGATGCGTGTGTGCTCAGGTACATGCTTATCATTGATAAATCCCATCTCTGCTATTATTTCTCTCCACAACCTTTTTTGGATATTTGTCTTTTGTTGGATTCTGGGCCATTGAGTGACTATATTGTGAACTTGCCTTTAAGTGCATATAAACGCTCTGCTGAAACTGCACCAACCCGACACTAGTGCGACCCTCTTGCCGTTCGGGGCTACTTCCCTATACTAACATTCCTGTTTGTTATTTTCTCCTTTCGTTGTCTTCTGTTTTATGGACTACTTTACTCAAGACCTCCTTATTCAGGTTAGTTATTGGTTCGATATTTAGATGGATTGATACTTTAGGAAGGCTCTTTAGAATTATCTCACTCATTGTGTTTATTCATTTTTTTTGTATCTCCACCCCGGGGAAGCTCCACTCCAATACTCACCAATGTAGTTCCCCGTAAAATACAACTGTTCTAATTACTTGGTTTAATTTCAACACTGTCTAATATCTTTGTATTCCTTTGCAGCATTGGTATTGGCGGTGTGTGTCCTCCCTGCTCTTTTATTCAATTGACACCTCTGTCTGTCCCAACTGAAACAGCAGAGAGGTACATTGTAGAAAAGAGCCCCTCTTTGAGGAAGCCTGAGTCTTGTACTCAGGGGAACTGAGATGGAAGGCTGAATATCGATTCTTGTACCACCATCATATCCAAGGGCACTCCTCCACATATTAGGCCTTTTTCGGAGTGGTGAGTAACAATGAGTCGACAACCTTGAAGCTGAGATTCAGTGGGTTGGCGACGTGACCTGTGGTGGGTGTAACCGTGCGGTCCAAGAACTACGCTGAGACTGCCAACACTAGCCTACAACAGAGCCGCATAGGCAACTGCATGGGAATTATGAGGAACTGTGGTGGTTGTGCAACCTTTAACAGGTGGACCAGCTGGTCTGAAACTTGGACCCCGACCGACATCGGTAACAGACTGCCAAGACAAGCTGGCCGAAGAAGAGCAGAAGAAAGAACGAACCCGCGACCCCAGTCGAAACTAGTGAAGAGTTCAGCGAGAAGAAAATGGGAACAGTAATAAGTCTGGGAGGGGGCTGGTGAAACAAGAAAACAAGAAAGAACTAGATCATTTTGTGAGGCAACTCCCTGGTCAGTTCCTTAAGACTGTGGTATTGAAGTGTCAAAGAGAGCTTGGGGAGTCTCTCCCTTGTTCCGGTGGGAGCAAGTTGCGAGAGTGTTTAAGTCAAGAAAAGCCTGCTTAAAGCTAGTTGTAAACTAGGAGAAGGGAGTCATTCTCCTAGTACCGTAATATTTGTGGAATGTTGTAGAACGTTGTGAAACACGAACTGTGAGAGACTTTTAGTCAGGAGAAATGAGTAATTCTCCTGTGTGAGAAAATAATAAGGTTACTCACCGTAGTGACCACCTTACACCTAGTTCATAGCCCCTTTCCTCCATACTTATGGGACATTCCTCCCTCCTGTGTGACGGGACCGGAGCACTTTGTAAAAAGCATCACATTTTTCCAAAATGTGTCCTTCTCTTTTTACGGGGGTACCGCACACGGCCATAACCACGCCCTCCTTAGCGCCGCCCAGTGCATCGCCCATCAGTCCTTTTCTATCGCCAGGTCAGAGACCTTTAAGCAATAACAGAGGAACCTTATTAGAGGGGACGGCGGGAGGGTGCATGGGTGAAAGGGGGCTATGGACTAGGAGTAAGGTGGTCACTACGGTGAGTAATCTTATTATACTCCTATGTCCCGTCCCCTTTCCTCCATACTTATGGGAGATTCCCAAGCACTCCTCACAGGAATTACGGGTGGATGGAAAACTCCTTACTGGAAAAGGTTTTTAAGCACAGCCTGGCCAAACTGAGCATCAGACCCCGAGCTCAGATCCAAACAGTAATGTTTACAAAAAGCCTATGGGAGGGCCCAGGTAGCCGCTTTCGCAATGGTCTCCAAGGGGACATATTTTTTAAAGGCAACAGCAGCTGCCTTGCCCCGTACGAGGTGTGCGTGAACCCCCTTTGGAGGATGAAGACCCTGAACAGCGTAAGACTCCATAATACAGGCAGCAATCCATCTGGAGATAGTCGCTTTAGAGGCCGGTTTACCTTGCGGATTACCGAAGGTCACCAGGAGCTGAGAAGAACTCCTGAATTCAGATGTTCTGTCCAGATAGAACTTAAGAGCTCTTCTAACGTCCAGGCAATGCAAAACCCTCTCAGCCTCTGAGGCGGGATCTGGAAAAACGACAGGCAAAGAGATTGACTGATTCAGATGAAAATCAGAGACTACTTTTGGAAGGAAAGAAGGATTCGTCGTCAGGACAAACTTATCCTTATGAAAAACCAGGAAGGGATGCTCCACCGACAAGGCCTGGAGCTCACTCGCACGTCTTGCCGAAGTCACAGCGACCAAGTAAGGTCACTTTCCACGAAAGGTGCTTAAGGTCTACAGTAGCCATTGGCTCAAAGGGCTTATGGCACAAGGCCATAAGGACTACGTTCAGATCCCACATCGGATGCGGTTTGTGAACAGGAGGGTAATGACGCATGAGACCCGCAAAGTGCCTCTTAACCACTGGATTTGACAGCGAAAAAGAGCACTGGTCCGTGGATAGATATGCAGCAACCGCCGAAAGATAAGTCTTGCATGACAAGACATGAATGCCCGATTCTGCTAGATGAGAGACGAAGGACAGCACTGCGTCGATCGTAGCCCCCCGCCCCTGTGTTGAAGCTGTCTGGCTAAGCACCAGTGGCAGAACCAAAGCCATTTGCTTCTGTATTGAGATCTTGTTGAGGGCTTCCTGGCCGCCTGAATAATGCGCATGTTATCAGCAGACAAGTTGAGGGGTTCCAACGATCTGAACTCAGGCACCATGCCACCAAGCTGAACGATTATGGGAAGGGGTGCCACAGCTGCCGATCTCTCTGGTGAAGCAGGTCAGGAACTAACGGAAGCCTGATCGGTGCAAACACCGACAGATGCTGAAGCTCCGAAAACCAAAACCAGGTCGGCCACCACGGTGCTATGAGCAGATGAGAACACATCAACGTGCCCCTCAGCTTGCAAAGCGTCTGATGAATCAGAGACAGGGGTGGGAAAGCATGGTCCCTCATGTTGTGCCAGGGAATTTCGAGGGCATCCCCCAGAGAGGAGACTCCCAGCCCGTTCCTGGAGGCATACAGGTGAAGTTTCCTGTTTGACACCGTCGCAAAGAGGTCCACTTCTGGAGTGCCCCAACACTGGCAGAATTGCAAGAGGACCTCTGAGTTCAGCTCCCACTCGTAGCTGACCATTTTATGCCGGCTGAGGACATCTGCAGTAACATTCAGCTGACCCGGGATGTGCACTGCCACCAGCCAGATGCCATGCTGAACCGCCCATTCCCACATCTCAATGGCGAGATCCACAAGAGGACGCGACTTGGTACCCCCTTGCTTGTTGATATAAAACATGGACACCACATTGTCCGTGCGGCCCCAGACCAGTTTGTTGACAATGACAGGCTGGAACGCTTTGAGCGCCAGAAAGATCGCCAGGAGCTCGAGGCGATTTATATGAAGGAGTTTGTCCTGCGTTGACCAGAGATCGGAAACCTGAAGAAGGTCCAAAGTCGCACCCCATCCCAGAAGGGAAGAGTCCATTGTGATTGTCACTAGCGGGCCAGGGTCCTGAAAGGCTGCGCCCACCGACAGATTGCTGAGAGACTACGACCACACAAGTTCTGCTCTCGTGAAAGATGGAACAGGAATCATTTTGGAGTCTCGGTCCACTGCTTGGCGCCAAGAACTCCGAAGAGCCATCTGTGTTCACCTCCTCTTGAGACGAGCAAGAGGAAGAGCCAACACACACGAGACTATGAGGCCCAGAAGCCTCTGGAACCACCAAGCCGACATGCTCTCCGACTGCACAAACACCTGACACGTGGTCAACAGATCCGCCATTCTGTCCCCGGTCAGATATACTCTGTAGTTGATCGTGTTCCAACGAAAACCCTGGAAAATCAGGTCCTGAGAGACCGTCATGGAGGATTTGCGCCAGTTCACCGACAGCCCAAGATGGAACTGGAGCTGGAGGAGAGACTGAAGGTTGATCAAGGCTGATTAGGACAAGGACTGCACAGCAGCCAATCCTCCAAATATGGATACACATGGATACCCTGAAGCCGAAGATGAGCTGCGATAACCGACATCTGCGTAAGGACACACAGTGCCAAGCTGAGGCCAAACAGGAGCACTCGGAACTGGAAATGCTCCTCCCCAACGGAAAAACGTAGGTATTTCCAATGCGGACTCCAAATCAGAATATGCATATAAGCATCCTGAAGGTCCACCACGCTGAGCCAATCGCCCTTCTGTAAAGAGGACTTTATCTGACAGGACGTGATCATCTTGAATTTCTCTTGGGGTAGAGAGATTGAACTGGGAAAGATCTAGGATGGTGCGCAGGCCAGCCTGGTTGGGTTTGGGCACCATAAACAGTCGGGAGTAGAAGCCCTCCCCTTGCTCCCCTAGGGGAACGGGTTGCACCGCTCTGAGATTTAGCAACTTCTGAATCTCGGCTCTAAGGGAGGGTGACCCAGACCGCTGGAAGGGAGGACTGAAGGGTGGGGTAGGGGGAAGGGGCAAGCGGAAGCCCGCCCGAGCGACTGACCAGACCCACTGGTCCTCAGTCATGGCCTGCCACGCCTCCAAGTGAGACACAATGCGCCCTCCCACGGGGTCTCATGCGTGTGCAAGAAAAACCAGCCCCTTTGTTGCCGTCGGCGGGAATTTCCTGATGGAGTATCGACCCTATGGGTCTTCCGATCCAGAAATTCCCTAAAACCAGAGGAAGGCCGAGGCTGCGAAGATGTTCTCTGAGCCCTGAAAGGAGGTTTCACCAGGACAGACAAGGACTTGGCAGCCTGGGTGCTATCCTTAGTCTTAGTCTGTTCAACATCTGTTGTTGAATGAAAAAGCTCCTTGCCATCAAAAGGCAGGTCCAGAACTTTATCCTGCACCTCTTTAGAGAACTTGGTAGTGTGCAGCCAAGCCTGACAAGAGGCGTCCATGCCAAGCATAAGGCCCAGGGCCGAGGTGTCGACATGATGCGCCGCGGCCTCCAGCATATCCTGCACCAGGACCCTGGCATCCGACAATCCCGCTTTAAAATCCTCTAGTTTATTAGCGGGAATGAATTCCTTGAGCTCGGACAGACCTTTCCACATTTTCATATTCGCCCCCGCTAATACCAATTCCGCGTTAGCTTGACGTAACTACAGGGCTGAATTAGGGAAGATCTTCCTCCCCAAAGAGTGAAGAAGCTTGTCCTCTTTGCCCAGAACCTGCGTTGCCGCTGTAGAAGACGAAGCAGGTCTGGATTGTAATGTAGCAGCAGCCACCACTGTGGAGGAAGGGGGTGGACACAACGCTAAGGCCACTTCTTCCGAAGAATGGAGCCTATAACGAGCGTCAATCTTTTTGTTAACAAACAGTCCAGAGTGTGGTTTCTCCCAGACTTTACAGACCTCGGCTAAAACGTCCTCCTGCAAGAACAAGCCGGTACACTCCAAAGGAGAGAAGGTGAATGCCCCCAAAAGCACCCCTTCCTGTGGAGCGGGTGCCTCGGCTACTGGAACATCCAAAAGACATGTCCAGCACCCGGTCGTGAAAGGCTCTAACGAAGCAGGGCTGGTCCTCGCTGTCCTGATCCCCCTGTGCGTCGTCCGACACATCCGGATCAATCTGCGCCGCATCTGGCCCTGCTGAAGGTTTGTCCACTGGAGACAGTGGAGGCAAGGGAGGGAGAGCCGGTGGAGGCCCGGCCGGTAAAAGAGGTGCTGGTGGGATCACCGGTGCCACAACTGGGACCAACGGCAAGGAGGGCATATCTCCCTCAAAAAACCTCGAATATACTCCTTCATGGGATCGGAGCGCATTAGTTTTAGAAATTTACCAAAAAAAGCGTCCTCCGCCAACGTTTTAGGTGCGACTGGAGGAGGCCTCATGAGCGGAGTAATTCCAGGGGCATAAGAGAGAGGGTTGCCAAGAGGGCCCTTCTCCACCGGTGTCAACATAGATCAAGGGCGCAGAAGGCGCAGGAAGTGGGACGTTGTGCAGTAGTGGCGTCCGAGCATTCCAGTTAAATACCAGACGAAAAGGATGCGCACAAGGAAAACTATGTTCACCTGAAAAGCCACTCCCCCACCCAGCGCCGATGGCGTAGTTGTAAGGGAGGTATCCCAAATGGCTGCCATAGTCTTGGCGGGAACAGCCGTGATTTTGTCAACACCCGAGGAGAACTGCGACACGTGTGGGAGTGAGACAGGGGTCTCCACAGATGGGTCAGGGGTCTTCATCTTAGCCTTGACACAAGGAACCGCGGCCGAGCCTGTACTGCGTGGCCTAGAATGTTTGAGCTCGGCAACGCTGGTAACAGAGGAATTCCGGTCAGAAACCTCACTCCATGCCCCCTCAACAGAACTGGCATCACCGCTTGAGCGGGAGCGATGAGGAGTATACCTCACCAACAAGAACTTAACAGGCCTCTCAGAATTGTTGGTCACCTTAGCCTCCAAACGAGGGACCTCGGACCCAAGCCCGGTAAAAGCCCTTTCACAAAGGGCCTCGAACTTTAGTTCGGTACAGAAAACCTCAACGGAGGCCTCAGGGCGTACCCCCCCATGTCTTTACGGGAAGCTCCAGACAAGGAGACCCTAAAGCAAGCTCCCATACCCGCCACCTCAGTAGAACTGGGCCCACAAACAGCCCCCACAGGAGGGGCCTCGGATTGTAATCCGGTGTCAATAGACCCCTTACAGAAGCCCTCGGAGAAAACTGTGGTACACTTTTTAGGCCTAGAAGGCACCTCAGGGTAAGCCCCGGTAACAGAACTTTTGACGCTCCTCCCGGATTGGGAAGACCACGGGAAGGAGTCCCCCGGCAGCGGTGCTCTAAAAAGTAAAGAACTCACCGGGCGTTTCTTCTCATCGTCGATGAAAGCTTGAAAGTGCGTAGGGGGAGTGCGCTGAAACACCTCCTCCCACCGCTCTTAATGACGAAGCGCCCGGACCAAAAGGGAATCGCAGTAAATGCATGACCATCCCACCGATGGTCCGGACCCAAGCACTCTAAACAAAGAGGATGGGGATCCGCACTAGCCAAGCGTTGGTCACAAGATGAACAATTAGGAAAAACTAACTGAAACGGCATAGACGGACTACCACACAACCGCAAAGTCGGAGCAGGAGAAGACGACACTGGTAGGAAAAAATCTTCCAAAGATGCAAGTGCGTCCAGTCCTGATCGGGCAGAGAAAAGGACTGATGGGCGATGTGCTGGGTGGAGCCAAGGAGGGCAGGGTTACAGCCGCATGCTGTATCCCGCGTATAAAGAGAAGGACACATTTTTGAAAAATGTGATGCTTTTACAGAGTGCTCCGGTCCTGTCCCACAGGACGGAGGAATGTCCCATAAGTATGGAAAAAAGGGGACGGGATGTAGGAGTAGGAACTCTCCGTTAGCTTAGTAATTTGGAGGGAAAGGATCAGACTGAGCCCGGGAAGCAGTAACAAGCACCCTTTAGAAGTTGTCTCCAAGAGCATCGAGGCAACACGACCCCTTTCACCCTTTGAAGCAGAAAAGAACAAGTTTCTTACCAAACTGGTAACGTTCTTTCGATTGGATGTTCATCCACATCTTGGACATTACATGTCAAAGATGTGGAATACGTTGGAGGACAAAATCAATTTGAAAGGCTGCTTACACTGAGAAAGCCCAAAATGGTGAAAGACTGCTACCCAGGAGAAGGAAGTCATTCTCCTGGTTGGGATAAGAACTCTTTACCTCCGTTTTAAGTAATGTGTGGAAGGAACAAGTTACTTTCCTGTAACTGTTGTTCTCCAGCATGGGTCTGGCATGGATTCACATGCTCATGAATATTCCCCGTCGTCAGGCTGGGAATCCTCGGTAAAGAAAAAACCAGTATCAGTTTCGTTTCTGATCTGTCTTTCGTAGTAATAACCAATCACTGGTCTCTGCGTCATACTGACCACAGCCAATGACTGCCCTCTACCTAAGCCCCGCCTCTGGCAGCCATCTTCAGATTTGGAAGCACGTGAAGTGGCAGTATGACCAAGTGAAGAGCCGCAGAGGGGAAGGCGGGAGGGTTCGCATGTGAATCCATGCCAGACCCATGCTGGAGAACAACAGTTACAGGTAAGTAACTTGTTCCTTCTCCAGCATGGGTTCTGGCATGGCTTCACATGCTCATGAATAAAGAATACATAGCAGTACACACATGCACAACCACGGGAGGTGGCAAAGGCTCAACATTAAGCATTACATCAAACTCAACATTAAGCATCTTACCTCCTTAACCAGGCTCACCTCAGGCGAACAGGTTGCGCAGCACTGCTTGGCCGACCCTGGACTCCTCCCTGGAATCCCGATCGACGCAGTAGAATTTCGTGAAGGTGTGCGTCGACCTCCACGTAGTAGCCCTGCATATGTCCAGCAGGGGCACACCAGAAAGGAACGCTGTGGTAGCTGCGATCGCTCTGGTGGAAAGGGCTCTCGGACGGCCAGGCAGCGGTCGGTTTGCCAACCAATGACAGTACATGATACAGCCGGAGAGCCATCTGGAAATGGAAGCCTTCGAGAGTGCCTTCCCCTGATTGACAGGTCCAAAATTCACAAAGAGTTGTGACGTCTTCCGAAAACACTTAGTGCGGTCCACGTAGAACTTTAGCGCTCTAGCCACATCCAGCGAGTGCAAAGTCCTCTCAGCCGGCGACGAAGGCGACGGGAAGAACACAGGCAACACCAAGGGTTTGTTGAGGTGGAAGTCCGACGGCACCTTGGGCATGAAGGAGGGGTGTGTCCTGAGCACTACCCTCGTGTCGTGAGAAGTCAAGTACGGGGCCTTGCAGGAAAGGGCCTGGATCTCTCCCACTCGTCGTGCGGAGGTGATGGCCACAAGAAACGCTGTTTTCCACGACAGAAACTTCAACGGGGCCGAGTGCAGAGGCTCGAACGGAGGTCCCATGAGCTTGGTCAGCACCACGTTGAGCTCCCACGCCGGGGCCGGAGCCTTCACCGGCGGGAACGATCTGAACAGTCCCTTCATGAACTCTTTCACCAGACGATGAGACCACAATGACGTCCGCCCTGTGGTTCTGGTGTATCGGGAGATCGCAGCAAGATGAATCTTGAAGGACGCGTGTGCCAGTCCAGCTTTGGCCAACGTCAGCAGGTACGGCAGTACTTGGGGAGCCGTAATCCGTAGAGGGTTAATCTTCTGTGCGTGGCACCAGACAGAGAACCTCTTCCATTTGTGTCCGTAGCATTTCAGAGTCGAGGACGCCCTGGCCTTTGCAAGAACCTCTCTGCAGTCGGCCGGTATGTCGTATCCTCCAAACTCTAGCGCTGCAGGAGCCAGGCCTGCAAGTTCAGCGATTTCGGGTCGTGGTGGAGGATGGCGCCTCCTTCCCTGGAGAGTAGATCCGCGTCCACCGGCAGCTTGATTGACGGGGACGCTGACAAGTCCAGAAGGTCTGGGAACCATATCTGCCTCGGCCACGCAGGTGCGACGAGGATCATCCTGCACCGTGACCTCTTGAGCTGGTTGATGAGCCGGATCAGCAGTGGCAATGGAGGGAACGCGTAAAGGAACAGGCCCTCCCAGGGGAACGAGAAAGCATCGCCCATGCTCCTCGCCTGGGGAAACCTGCTGGCGAACCTCCGGCACTTGGAGTTCGTCGCCGTCGTGAACAGGTCGATCTGGGGTGTGCCCCACCGTCGGAAGAGGCGATCCACTAGATCCTGCCGTAGTTCCCACTCGTGGCACGAGCGCAGCTCCCTGCTGAGTGAGTCGGCGATGGTGTTTTTTATCCCTGCCAGATGAAACGGCACCAAAAATATCCTTTGGGCGACGGCCCAATGCCACAGGTCTTGCGCCTCCTTGGACAGTGCTGGGAACCTGGTTCCGCCCTGTTTCCTGATGTAAAACATGGTGGTGGTGTTGTCGGTGAAGATCCTCACCACCTTGCCCTTGAGGGACGGAAGGAAGGACCTGAGGGCCCAAAACACTGCACGGAGCTCCAGGACGTTGATATGTAGTGATTTCTCCGTCGGGAGCCAAAGGCCTCTTGCGTGCAGATTTTCGGTGTGCGCTCCCCACCCTTCCAGGGAGGCATCCGTGGTCACTGTCTCCTGGTGGGCTGGGGTCTGGAAGTCCATGCCCGCCGTCAGATGCGCGCGGGTGCCCCACCACCGGATCGTTCGTCGGAAACTCTCGTCGAGTGTGATCCTTTCCTCGAAGCTGCCCGTCGTTTGGATCCAGCGCGCGTCCAGGAACTCTTGCAACGGGCGCATCCGGAGCCTGCACAGGGGAAGAAGGTAGAAGCAGGAAGACATCATTCCGAGGAGGGACTTGATGGACCTCACCTTGGCCGCGTCGGCCACCAACATCCGTTGTACCTTGCCCAGGATGGCCCTGGTCCTCTCCTCCGACGGGGAGGCCAGAAGGGACACTGTGTCGAGCCTCGCTCCCAGAAACAGTGCGTCTTGCGCAGGTACCAGGTGGGATTTGGCGTAGTTCACGGAGAATCCCAGGTCCGTGAGGAGCTGGACGGTCCTTGCCGTGTGGTCCACGGCGAGCTCCCTCGTCTTGGCTCGGATGAGCCAGTCGTCCAGGTAGGGGTAGACGTGGATCCCCTCTCGGCGCAGCTGCGCCGCCACCGGTGCAAGGCACTTGGTGAAAACCCTGGGTGCCGACCGTAGTCCGAAGGAGAGGGCTTTGAACTGGTAGTGACGCCCTTGGACCACAAACCTGAGAAATTTTCGGTGCCCCCTTATGATGGGAATATGGAAGTAGGCATCCTCCAAATCCAACGACGACAGGAAGTCTCCTTCCTCCAGCTGACCCTCTCCACGTGCGTCTTGTCCTCATGTAAGCAGTAAAGACAAAAGGAGTGTTCGTCCTCCTTAAAGACGTTCTGCAGCTGGCATCCAGGGCAGACCCTGAACAGCTTTCCGGGCGTCGAGCTTCCCTTCTCCTGGGCCATGTCCGGGGCGGGCCCGAGAAAACTTCTGGAGTCCTCCAAAAGCGTAGCTCGACGAAATCTTCACCCTTGAGGGGCGCAGACGAATCCGACACGGGTCCCCGTTGATCGGATGGAGAGTCGGTGGAGCTTGAGGCTCTTTTGACCGAAAAAAACAAAGTTTTTGAGAAAAAACATGAAAAAAATAGCACTAACGCTCGAGAGCAATAGCACGAGGATCCCAACACATGAACGTGCAGTAAAAATCTGAAGATGGCTGCTAGAGGCGGGGCTTAGGTAGAGGGCAGTCATTGGCTGTGGTCAGTATGACGCAGAGACCAGTGATTGGTTATTACTACGAAAGACAGATCAGAAACGAAACTGATACTGGTTTTTTCTTTACCGAGGATTCCCAGCCTGACGTCGGGGAATATTCATGAGCATGTGAATCCATGCCAGACCCCATGCTGGAGAAATGGGAGACTAAGAAGTCAGCTAAGCAGAGACCAGCATCCTGTGGAACCTGCCTTCAAAAGCATCAAGGCAACCAAACCACGGTAAAAAGGAAGCAAACCATCGAAATGTTGCTTCATGATCTACTTTTTGTTTTTAAAACTACTCTTCTGATGAAATCAAATAAGCAGCAATGGCTGACCTATACTGTTTGAAGCAATCAAAGATACAAGAGACAGCCAAATAAGATCAAGGACAGGACATTACTGAACAGTGCCATCAGAAGATTAATCAGCTTATGCGTGGTCAGCAGCAAAAAAAAGCCTTTTGCTTCCATATTGTTTACGAGTGGACTCCTTACTAGCAATTCCCATAATGTTGAGATTCTCCTTGGATAGTTCAGCAAAAGTAGGTTAACTGCTCTGGATCCAGTCTCTCAAGTACAGCAAGGGGAGGGGTGGAATATGCACCCCTTTTCAGAGAGCAGATCTGGAGCTAGTTCCAGAAACTTGCTGCTTGAGAACTGGAGGAGATTTGAAAAACAGATGTGTCTTGGCTAAATTGGGGCAGTCAGAATCAGGTTCGAGTTGACAGTTGTTCTGATCTTCCAAAACATCGTCTGAGGAAATGCATAAGGCATTTCTTGACTAGTCCATCTCCTAGAGAGTGGAGCCTTAGACCTTGGCGAGACACGTAAAAAACGGACAAAGCAATTTGAGGGAACATGCATTAGGAAAAAATAATTCAAGCCACTGAGGCAGACACTTGAAGGACATTATTACTTGTGTTTATTAAAATTATAAAGCTAAGGCTCATCTTTCCATATTGCTAGAGAGGTATCCCAGCCTATGTAAATAACGCAAGGTGCTCATCAGTAAGTCCCAAATGAATATATCCACAGTCCAAAACTAGTTCTAACTGACCCTACCACTATTTTAACCAAGTCAAATTATACTAGGAGAATGTCTCCCCTCTCCTGGTTATCTTTTATGGCAAGGTATCTTCTTAATCCGTAGTTCTGAACACTAAGATGTCTTCAAATAGTCTCTCGCCACCTTTTGGACAAAATCTTTTAACTTTTTTACAATGTACTTGGTTGTGGCCTCCCCCTTCGGGACAGTTGTTTCACAGTCCTTTGTATCCCTCTTCCTTATACTTTAATCCAGGCTTATATGCTTTTCTTACTCTAGGAACCCAGGCCTTCTTAGGTTGGTTATCCTTTGTAATGACTTGACCGTCCCCCTCTCCTGTAGTTGCTCAGTTTAATTATTTCTCATCTGTTTCACCACTTGATTTCACTTCCCATTCATATTTATAAACTTCCCTTTCTGGTTTCCTCCATTGTTTATTTCTTTAACCATGGGGTACTTTCCCATTTTCCTAGGGTGTTTCTGCCCAGTTCTTAATATTCCCTTTTTCAGGCTTTATTTGTTATTCCCTTGATCACATTAATAAAGTTCCACTTTAATGGCTTTATTTTTAGTATCTCATCAGTTTCACTGGAACACGTTTCTCCTGCCCCATAACGATGCCTCGATGGCCTCCCGGTACTTCAGCTCTCCTAGTTGCCTCTATCTGCAGGGAATGCTGTCGAGCTCTGCGCATGGTCGGGTTCTCTTTTTTTGCTCCGGTTCTCGTGCTTCTCCTTGTTGTCGGTGTTCAGCACTCTGTCCCCTCTCACGCCGCGACCGGGTCTGGATGTGGATGTGGGTTGCCGGCATCTCGTTGACTCATCCGTTGGGTAGTTTCAGCACTGTTTAACGGGCGCATGGCCCACCACAAAGTCGTGGTAGTCACGTCACCACCGGCATAAGGATTCCCTTCTCCTCAGGTTCTCTCTACTCATGAATGCCGGGTCTCCAGCATTTCCCTCTGATGCTCAGGACTCCTAAAGGTCGCTGGCTCTGTGGCTATGCCTCATCCAGGCGCCCACTCATCAGGGGGCTTCCCTGCTTACGCTCTTCTCTCTCTGTGCTCGCCTCTCCTCAGTGTGCTCTCCCTTTCCAGGCTACTCATCTCAATTAAATATACACCTCTCCTTAAAGAGACAGGTCCTCCTTCAACATAATCGGGTATTTTAGTTATGTCTTCAGCCAAGTCTCTCAATTCTATAATGTTGTTCATATCTGATAGTCACACATATGCTATTTTTTGTTTTTTTTGTTTTATTGGTCAAACACATACAAAAAATATCAACCTTTAACAAACCTACAACAGTTCCAATTTCCAGTTTCTTTAGGCCACTTACACCTCTTAAAAGGCCTCCTAATTGGCCAGGTTTTAACAGGACTGCTCATTGTTCTCCAACAGAGATGAACGAAACCGCTCCACCAGTTTTAGGGCGTTCAGTGTCTGCCCAAGTTTATCAACCGTCATTAGACGTTCCTACCATTCCTCCTCTACTGCAACGTCCAATGGCTCAGAGGCATTCTTCAAATACATGCTCCTTAGTTTGTGAAATCTCGGGCAAGAGAGTCAAATGCCTCCGAGTTTCCAGGATCTCGGGAGTTCTACAGAAGCGGCAGCATGCCTCTTGGATTGTCATCTGCTTTCTAAGATACCGCACTTCTCTTGACAGCAGAAGGTTTAATCTGCAAAGCAGCAATACATCCCTGTAGTGGGATGATGAAAATCTTGTGAGATACGGGGGTGGAGGGAGAATTACATTTTTTATTTTCCCAAATGATACGACAGTAGATATTTTGCGTCTTATGCAAGTCTGTTTCGATCCAGTCCTTCTCCCATAACAGTTTCTTGGCCTTTTCCGGATTATCTTTCAAGGTCTCTATTAAGATGTTATTTTGTTGTAATAAGTCTTTACATTTCTTTTTCCAATTACGAAAGATTTTCTCGCCTTTGTTAGTCTCTGAATTTACCAGCATCTCAAAGGGAATGGGGGGGTGGTGTCCAATAAACATTTGCGGTAGAGGGAGATGGTTTTCCATAGGACTATCGAGACCAAAGATTGTAGCCTTAACTCATGTCTTAATTATTTCTACTTTTAGGCAGTTTGGAAGGCTAAGAATTTTCCACCAAAAATAGGCCTCAAGCTTCCCCCATTCTGCCCACATCAAATTTAGGCAGGTCTCAGCTCCATGGGTCAGTACAGGTATGACCTTTTGCTTATAAAAGGAGATAATCAGTATCATAGAATAGGTGCTGTATCTCCGATGTAGCACTCTCCCCTGGTTTGTTAATTTTTCTAGTCGTTCCCTGATGAAATTTATTTGAGCCCGCTCATTGATGTTTTCATTAATTTTGACCCCAAGATATGTTATTGTGTCCACTACTTTCAACTCATGTTTTTTCGATTCTCCACCTAAAGGCGCTCCTTTTCTTCCTTGCCCCTACGGCAGACTGCATTACCAGAATCATTGACTTAACATAAATTTTCATTTAGTTTATATCAAGATACGCCTTGAATTCTACTATTCGGCGCTGGAGCCCTATTGCCGTTTGGTCAACAAAGACGATATTGTCTGCGTAGAGGATCCAGGGGAGCTCAGTCCATTAGAGCTTTGGTGGAAAGACTTGGAATTTATCCTGGGGCGCTTTTAAATACACCAGGTACAAGACAAATAAGAAGGGAGTTAGCGCACAACCCTGTTTGATGCCCTTAAATGTCCAGATTTTCTGAGTTATGTCCCCCCCCCCTTTGAGACAATTATTTTGATAGCTGTGTCTGTGTAAAGCGCTTTTATTGCTTCCAAAAGGAATTTGTGGCATTGCCATGATGTAAGTTTGGCCCATAGATGTTCTCTGCTGACTGCATCAAAGGCCTGCTCGAGGTCCATGAAACCCAAGTATATGGTTCCATGTTTCGAGCGCTCGTAATTTTAGCAGATTTAATAGAAATAGGTTCAACGAAGTACCCACTCCGGTCATGAAAGCAGTCTGGCGTTTGTACAGGATTTCTGCCTAATTGCCCAGTTTTTCAGGTCTCAAAGAAGGATCGAGGAAAATCTCTTTCCTATTGAGTCTAAAAGGGCGATAGGCCTATAATTCCTCAGATTGGTACGGTCTCCTTTCTTAAAAATCGGAACGATCAGGGCTTTCTTCCAGGATTGCGGGATAGTTTTCGTTAGCTGTTGAAACAGAGTTAGAATGAAATCCGCCAATGCCTCCGCGTTTTCTTTTAGCTTATAGTTCGAGATGCCATCGGAGCCGGCTGGCCGCTCTGGAAGAGCTCAGCTGTTTGATTCAGTAGATAATATCGTCCCTGTCGATCTTGATACACCATGGCGATGATTTAGACTTTTTTCTGGGAGGTTTAGAGATTTCTGTTACGCTCACCTGGACCCCACAGGGGTGTCAATTGGACCCGGACAGCTGCGGTCTCCTTCAACGTGATGCGTAGTGCAGAGATGACTGTCTGAACTGGCCCGCCTTGTCTTGTCTGCTGGACCCGAAGAAGTACTTTCCTGCAAGTGGAGACAGGGATTAACCACCTGGGGGTTTTAGTGATGGCCTCCCAACTGTTCTCGCTCTCCCCCACTAATCACCTCCGATATCCCCTTAGTAACCACACCTTATGTTCGTAAAAGATGAGCTCTCCATCTTGCGTATCTTGCAGGGGCGCGTAGATACCAGTTACTTCACTGGTTTGAAGGCGTTGGGAGAGTTCCGGTAAGTATTGACTCTGAAGTCCCTGGCGGGATTGGTATCACGTTCAAAGAGTTCAATGTGCCCGATGTTCACTCTTGTCCCCTTCCTTCCTTAAGTTGCAACTGAGTTCGTGAGAAGAAGGTCTTGTAGCTGCTGCTGGCATTCAGGTAGGAGTCTGTGTTACCCAACGCTGTCCGGTAACTATTGCATGCGTTAACGTGTTGTTTTTCCTCCCTCTTTACAGATGCGGCATATGAAAATGTGGAGGGTTATGGAATAATACCGCTGGTGGTAAGTCTATGGTGGTAAGAGGTTGTATTTGTTGATTCCCTTGACTCACCTTGTTTTTTCTTGTGTCCCCTAGGTGCCGGATTACGGCGAAGAAATGGACAGTGCCAGATCGAAAGATGCTGTGAGAACTGGTGAGTATGGCGCCGTGCTGGAGCTGGCGAAGCAGCGCGTGCAGGACTGATGTACTTTCCAGGCCTGGAGATGAAATGGTTCCGGAATTAGGGGAGGAATTTGAAATAAGTTCGTTTTCTAACCTTGTCCCTTTCTTCTTTATTCTAGGAGCTCCGGATTCGAGGCGGGCGTGGTAGAAGACTGGATGCTGGCTGCAGGCACGCGGGCGTGGCAGAAGACTGGATGCTGGCTGCAGGCACGGTGAGCGTCACGCTGCTGGATGCAGAATAACGCGAAGCATGTGCTGCTGTTCGGGTGTGGTTTAAATAGCCTCCAAAGTAGTTCCAGGTAAGAAGTTCCCTAGAGCCACGCCCGAGTAAAAATCTGTAACAAAATAGTCCCATCCAGGCCTCATGTAGGCTTGGACTCTTTTGCAGCATGGTCTGCATCAGGTAAGTAAAGTCTATGAGCCTGGCGCCTATGGCACCAGGACTGAACCCAGACAGCCCCTAGCCGGGGCTGCTGAGGTTTGAACAAATGTCTGGATGCCTGCTCCCAGAGCTGTGGGCTTTGGTCCTGATGCCCGGGGGTAGGCATCATGACAGCACTCCCTCCGCCCCCCTCCCCCCCCCCCCCAAGGCCCCTCCTAAGGTTGTTCTTCCCCCCTGGCCCCGGTTTGTGTGGGAAGTTCCGATGGAATCTTTTCACCAACCGAGGTGCATGAACGTGGTCGCTAGGCTCCCATGATCTTTCTTGTGGTCCCTAGCCCTTTAAATCAAAACTTTTTTATTTTATCGATTGGATCATCTTGGAGTCCAGGATATTTTTTACCTCGAATTCAGGTTCTCCATCTATCAAGATGGGGTCAGGTGGTTTGGTTAATCTTGTCCCTGGTTGAACTGGTTTTAGAAGTGAAACATGAAAGACAGGATGAATTTGCATATTAGAAGGTAATTCCAATTTGACGGCCACCGGGTTGATAATGGCCTTAATGGTGTAAGGTCCCAAATATCTAGGATTAAAAGTCTGAGTTCCCTTCAGAGGTATTTGTTTTGTAGCCAGCCAAACTTGATCACCAATCTGGTATTGTGGAGTTTCACTTCTATGCTGATCAGCATTTTTCTTGTGTTTCTCTTTTGCTTGTTTCAAGTGTTCTGTGGCTTCCTTAAAGGCTTGTGTAATAGTAGAGTGCAAATGACTAACTCCGGGCATTTCTAAGTGCTGAGGCGAATCGAGTTCTGAGGTTCGAGGGCGATGTCCATATATGGTATAAAAAGGGCTTTGTCCGGTTCCTGAATGTACAGAGTTATTGTATGCGTACTCGGAAATCCATAAAATATCTTTCCAATTGCTTTCGGTCTGGTGTAGCATGCAGCGTAGGTACTGTTCAAGGGTCTGGTTGGTCCTTTCCATCTGACCATCGGTCTGGGGATGGTGACTTGTTGATAGCCTCACGTCGATTTGTACCAGTTGACAACATTTCTTCCAAAAATGCAAGATAAATGGACTACCTCGGTCAGAAACCAATACGGAAGGGAATCTGTGTAATCGAACAATGTTTTTGAGGAACTCCTTGGCCAGAATTGAAGCAGAAGATAACCCCTTTAAAGGAATAAAGTGGGCCATCTTGGAAAAAAGAACCACAATAACTAGGATGGTGTTAAATCCATTACATGGAGGTAGATCTGTAATAAAGTCTAAAGACAAGGTGTGCCATGGTGTAGGTGGAATATCCAAAGGTTGTAAAAGGCCAGCAGGTTTTTTCTTCTGGCTTTTGTTATGAGCGCAAATGCCACAAGACATCACAAATGACTTTACATCTTTTCACCAAGTGGGCCACCAGAACTGTCTCTTAATTTTCGCTTCAGTTTTTGCGATACCTGGGTGCCCTTCCATCAGGGTGTCATGGTAATTGGAGATGACTAGTTCTTGTATTTCCTTGTGTGGTAGAAATAGTCTTCCTTGATAGTAAGGTAGGTCATTGACAACTGAGTAGTCCGGGCCTTTCTTTACCCAGTCCTGCAGGGTTGATGGATCGAAGAGTTCTTGGATTTTTGAATGAATATCTTCTAGTGTCTGTAGAGTAGTTATGCCAAGAATTCTTTGCTCGGGAATTATTGGCAGCGGTTCCGGGTTTGCATATGCTTCTCCCATCCCTATTCGGGATAAGGCATCTGCTTTGCCATTTTTGCAGCCTGGTCGATAAGTGATCACAAAATCGAATTTGCCAAAGAACAATGCCCATCAAAATTGTCGCGATGATTGGGCTTTGGCTGTTTTTAAATACTGCAGGTTCCGGTGATCAGTGATTATGGTAATAGTATGCCTGGCACCAAGAAGATAGTGCCGCCAAGCCTTAAAGGCGGATTTGATGGCTAATAGCTCTTTATCGGTAACCGCATAGTTTAACTCGGGTGCTGAGAACTTTATGGACCAAAACGCTACTGGGTGAAGTTGATCGGTTTCAGGATCCTTCTGGGACAGGACAGCTCCCATGGCTAAACTGGGTGCATCAGTTTCTACTATGTATGGAAGCTCAGGGCGTGGATGCTTCAAGACAGGTGCTGATGTGAATTTCGCTTTCAGCTCTTGGAAGGCCTTTTCAGCCTCTTCGGTCCACAAGAAGCGTTTGTTTTTTCGCAAAAGTGCTGTGATGGGGTGTACAACATGGGAGAAGTCCGGAATGAATCTGCGGTAGAAATTAGCAAATCCGAGCATGCTTTGTACCCCTTTGACTGAACTGGGTGATGGCCACTTGAGAATTGCGTCCACTTTTCGAGAGTCCATTCGGACTCCTTTTGGAGTCAGGATAAATCCAAGAAATTCAACTTCCGTAGCATGAAAAACACATTTTTCCAATTTTGCATATAACTTGTGCTGGCGTAGTTTCTCATGGACGGCACGCACATGCTTAACATGGTCTGATTCTGAGGAGGAGTACACTAGAATAACATCTATATATACGACGACACAGACGTCAATGAGTTCACAAAGGACATCGTTCATAAAATACTGGAAGGCTGCTGGTGCATTGCACAACTCGAAGGGCATCACCTGATATTCAAATAATCCGTACTTGGTGCAAAAGGCAGTCTTCCATTCGTCGCCTTTCTTGACACGTACCAGATGATATGCCCCTCGGAGATCTAACTTAGTGTAGATACAAGCATCCTTTACTTGGTCTAGTAATTCGGGGATCAGAGGCAATGGGTATCAGTTTTTACCGTAATCTGATTTAATGCGCAGTAATCTATGCACGTTCTAAGGTCACCTTCCTTTTTTGGCACGAAGAATAAAGCTGAGGATGCAGGAGACTTGGAAGGACGAATAAAGCCATTAGCAAGGTATTGGTCCAAGTATTGCCGTAGGTGACGATTTTCAGGTTCCGTGAGGGCATAGATTCTACCGCATGGGGGTTGTGCACCGGGTAGGTCGATTTGACAATCGTATGATCTGTGAGGAGGTAATGTATTGGCCTGTTCTTTTTGAAAAACATCCTGAAATTCTTGGTATTCCTGAGGTTACTGCACGATTGGGTTAACGACTGTAGCCAGGCCTTTGTTCAAAGTTTTCTCCGGGTAACAGGTGTGTGCACAATCCGGGAAGGTTATTCTCTTCTCTCGCCAATCTATACAAGGATTATGGGTTTCCAACCATGGCATCCCCAGTATTATCTGGAACTATGGGGCTTTGATTAGATCAAACACAATAGTCTCTCGATGCCCATCTTGACTCAACAGTGTCATCTCTGTAGTGGAATGAGTTACAGGCCCCGAGGCAATCTCAATTCCATCAACTGTGGTGATGACATCCGAAGTGGTCTTTTTGCAAAGAGGTAGATTCATCCTTGACACCAATTTGTGGTCCATATAGTTTCCTACGGCCCCGCTATCTATGTATGCCCTTACTGCGTGCATACGTGATGGCTGCCTGGGATCAAGTAGGACCATTGGGATGATCAGATGCAAGGTCTGAGTGTCCTTCTTTAAGCTCGGCAAGCGGACCTCTACGCTTGTCGGGCGTGGTCTTTTCCCGAATCAGGCTCTATTTGGCTTTTATCAGCAACTCCTACCACCTTCTTTGGTGGTTTTGTAGGGCAATCCCGTAGAAAATGTCCTGAGGTTCCACAGTATAGACACAACTGCTTCTGTCGTCTTCTTTCTCTTTCCTTTTGAGTTAAGGGTCCTTTAACCCCCCCCGATCTGCATAGGTTCAGATGCATCTGTTCCTTTGGAGGAAACGTTGGGTTTAACCAATACCCGGTTCTCGAACTTAGCTCGATCAGTCTTTCGGTTCTGAAGTCGGTGGTCTAGCTGGACCACTAAGTCTATAAATTCTGTGCAATCCTGAGGTGGGTTCACAACTTGAGCCAAGACATCTGAGTTCTCCCTGAAGTCCACAATGAAACAATGTAATTTGTTTTTTCTCCGGCCACCTGGTTTCCACCACCAACCTATTGAAGGTTGCAATATAGGTTAGCAGATCCTGGTTACCTTGTCGTAAGGATAAAAGTTTGTTGTCCAGGGCTTGACCCTGTGAGTGTCTGGCGAATAGTTTTTCCAAAGCGCCTTTGAAAACCCTGAAAATCCCGGAGAAGAGGATCATCCTGGTTGACTAATGGAATGGACCAATCCGCTGCGCTGCCACTAAGATATGACAATACAAAGGCTACTTTGGCTTGGTCATTTGGAAATGCTCCCGGTCTGCATAAAAAGTGCAAGCGGCATTGGGTCATAAACACGGCGAACCTTTTGGGGTCCCCAGCAAAGCGTTCGGGTGGAGCTAACGGAATATTTCCTTGTAAAACCACTTGCACTGGATTGCTTGATGAAACAGGGGTTGGGTTTCCCCCATATCCAGGAAGGGGCGTTTGCCCAGCTTGGTTTTGCAGTAGTTGCCTAGCAAGATCTTCCGTGCGCTCCTTTGAGACAATCAGTTCTCTCCGGAGGGCATTAGTCTCTTGGCGAGCAGCATGTACTTCTGCCCTAAGTTGCCCCAATAATTGGGCCAGTTGGTCGGTTTCCAGGGTTTCCATAACACCCGGGTGGGTATTTGTAGAGAGGCTTTGCGTTCTGTTACGCTCACCTGGACCCCACAGGGGTGTCGATCGGACCCGGACAGCTGTGGTCTCCTTCAACGTGATGCGTAGTGCAGAGATGACTGTCTGGACTGGCCCGCCTTGTCTTGTCTGCTGGACCCGAATAAGTATTTTCCTGCAAGTGGAGACAGGGATTAACCACCTGTGGGTTTTAGTGATGGCCTCCCAACTGTTCTCGCTCTCCCCCACTAATCACCTCCGTTATCCCCATAGTAACCTCACCTTATGTTCGTAAAAAATGAGCTCTCCATCCTGCGTGTCTTGCAGGGGCGCGTAGATACCAGTTACTTCACTGGTTTGAAGGCGTTGGGAGAGTTCCGGTAAGTATTGACACTGAAGTCCCTGGCGGGATTGGTAAGTATCAAGTTCAAAGAGTTCACTGTGCCCGATGTTAACTCTTGTCACCTTCCTTCCTTAAGTTGCAACTGAGTTTGTGAGAGGAAGGTCTCGTAGCTGCTGCTGGCGTTCAGGTAAGAGTCTGTGTTGCCCAACACTGCCCGGTCACTATTGCATGCGTGAACGTGTTGTTTTTCTCCCTCTTTACAGATGCGGCATATGAAAATGTGGAGGGTTATGGAATAATACCGCCGGTGGTGGTAAGTCTATGGTGGTAAGAGGTTGTATTTGTTGATTCCCTTGGCTCATCTTGTTTTTTCTTGTGTCCCCTAGGTGCCGGATTACGGCGAAGAAATGATGGACAGTGACAGATCTAAAGATGCTGTGAGAACTGGTGAGTATGGCGCCGTGCTGGAGCAGGCGAAGCGACGCGTGCAGGACTGATGTACTTTCCAGGTCCGGAGATGAAATGGTTCCGGAATTAGGTGAGGAATTTGAAATAAGTTTGTTTTCTAACCTTGTCCTTTTCTTCTTTATTCTAGGAGCTCCGGATTCGAGGCGGGCGTGGCAGAAGACTGGATGCTGGCTGCAGGCACGCGGGCGTGGCAGAAGACTGGTTGCTGGCTGCAGGCACAGTGAGCGTCACGCTGCTGGTTGCAGAATAACGCGAAGCATGTGCTGCTGTTCGGGTGTGGTTTAAATAGCCTCCAAAGTAGTTCCAGGTAAGAAGTTCCCTAGAGCCACGCCCGAGTAAAAAATAGTCCCTGTAACAAAATAGTCCCATCCAGGCCTCATGTAGGCTTGGACTCTTTTGCAGCATGGTCTGCATCAGGTAAGTAAAGTCTATGAGCCTGGCGCCTAAG
Source organism: Ambystoma mexicanum (assembly GCF_040938575.1). NCBI lineage: Eukaryota > Metazoa > Chordata > Amphibia > Caudata > Ambystomatidae > Ambystoma > Ambystoma mexicanum. Next base: position 748,301,486 of record NC_090921.1, on the reverse strand, counting down.
GCGCCAGGACTGAACCCAGACAGCCCCCAGCCGGGGCTGCTGAGGTTTAAACAAATGTCTGGATGCCTGCTCCCGGAGCTGAGGGCCTTGGTCCTGATGCCCGGGGGTAGGCATCATGACAATTTCTTCCACTTTAAATAAAGCTGTAAAGTGCTTCACCCACTCTTCCTTTGGTACTTGGCTCATTGTTAGGGCCGACTGGCGGTCTTTGCCCTTATTTATAATATCCCATAGGGATCTTGTATTGCCGGTACTAATCGCCCCTAGCATCTGTTCTGCATCTCCCTGGGTTCTCCAGATCTTCGTGGATTTTAGCCATTTTTGTAACTTTTTTACATTGCTTTACTCTTGCCTTGATATTAGGCGAGTTTGTTTGACGGACTCTTGATCTGCGTGCAGTTCCCTTCGCCTTTTGACCAGGTCCATGTTATAGGCATGTTTTCTTACGATTGTTGTAATATTATTCTTATCTCTCTTCAGTTTGAATTCCTTCAGCAGCCATTTGTATTCCACTGCGTTTTTAGACCTTTTGATGTTATCTAGTTGTATCGCACTTTTTGGGATGGCAGATGCTTTCATTCTGAGTCTATTTGTGCCCCATGATAGTTTGATTGGGTCTATAGTTAGAAGGTGTGCCTCTGGATTTCCATCAAAGTTCCACTTCCAATAGGGCATGGTCACTAGTCAGCTTTTTTTTTTATGGTGAATGATTCGATCCACTCGAGTGTATTTCTTGCCACAAAGCAATAGTCTAAGCAAACACTACTTTGGTTACAAAACCAAGTATCTGCGCCTGGGATGTCGCCCTTTGTCCGTTTAGTATTAGCATTTCTCTAATGTTCATTTCCGTGATCCATCTGTTTTCCCACGGTTCCAGAAATGCTCTTTGCTTCAGTTGGCCTCTTATCGAGGACCTTCAGATTAAAATCTCTGCAGATTAGGATTAGCTGGTTTGGATCTTCGAGCATGGACTCGTCAATAATTTCCATAATATCTGAGAGGTACTTCTCGGTTTCATAGTCTAAGCTGCTACGATATGAGTTGATTAAGAGGAGTCTGGTCTCATCACTCCCTGTGTTTTTTTTACCAATTTCAACATCTGAGTGAATGGATTGGGTGTTTGATGGGCTCGTACCTGCAGGTGGCTATCCTCTTTAATTAGAGTCAAAAGTCCTGCACGGGGTCTTCCCAAAGGCCCTTTCAGTGCAGGGTTGATGAAAACTTGGTAACCCGCACATAACTGTCTAGTCCTTAGCCATGACACCTGCAGGCATATCATTTCTAACTCACTCAAGAAGTCACATTCCCTGGAATAGAGACTACCAAAGCCCCTAGTGTTCCATGAGGCCAGGAGGGGTCTTGTTTCTGCTCCCAACGACGGGCTCTATTGCTTCATTTTTTCCCACCGGGTGTAAAGCTTTACTGATCTCTTACCTACTTGAGCTTGTTTAGTGTCATTTGTTCCAGGACGATTACCCTTTGGTCTTGAATTATCGACAGTAAACCTTAACTTGGTCAAGGTGCTGTCAGTAGGTTTCTGATGGTCAGCGCTCTGAGTTTTTGCCAGACCTAACACTGCGGGGATGTTCCGTATGATGAGTTTTATTAGAATGCAGGTTTGATGATTGCCTTGACCGATACTTCGGTAAGTTATTCATTGGAGATGAGGTTTTAGAGGAGGTCTGGTTTTGCCTAGGTGTCTTCCAGTGTTTTCCCTCTCCAGCCTCCAAGATATTGAGCCTAAAAGCCAGGGCCTGCAGCTTATCCTTTGTTTTCATCACCATATCCATAATTTTCTGTGATCTAAATGAAGGGTGCTAAGATCCGTTCTTCATTCTTCTGGAAATTCAATGATTGCTATGTGGTCAGGTTCTAAGTTCCCTGAAGCCATCACCTGGTTGAGCAGAATTGATGTATTTTTCCTGTTCAGAAGGATCTTCTTCTGGTCTTTTACAAGCCTTTCCAATTTAACTTGAAAGGTTTTTACGATTTTTTTCCTCATGGGGTCCGGTTGGATTGACCGATCTAACCCTTTTCATCGACCTGTCGGACTCTTTCTCCTTCACCGTCCTATTGGTCGACCTAGTGCACATTTTCCCCTCAGATCGTCTTTGTTGTCTTTGATGTTCCAAACATCTTAGGAGATCCTGGGTTTTTGGGGACGAGTAATCCTTGATTTTTGAATGAGACTCCGTTTCCTTCCAATTTGGTGGTCTTACTATATGAGGTTGGTGTTTGGTTCACAGTGTTCTTTTATACTCCAGTTCTCGCAGTAGGTTGTTTGGTTTTCCAGTCTTTAACGGCAATCTTTTGCCCAGGACTTGCTTCTTATGGTCCGACCTTCTTTTCTCAGTTTTTTCGGGTATATTTTTATCCTTAGTCGGTCGTTCCTTCTTGTCTGCCTAGGTTGAACATATGTCTATTACTTGCCAGTCTGTCAAGCTGATGTTCTTCCAGGACTCCTCCTCCTGAGGAGTTTTGATTATTCCTATCAGGTCGCTCAGGCAATACGGAGAATCCAGGTCCACGACTGATCCTTGAACACATTTGTATGTCCCCCTTTGGGCCTGGTCCAGATGCGGGTGGTCATGCGTTTTTTGGTTAAGTTTTATTTCTATTCTCAGCTTTTTTGCTGGTGGAATAATTTCGTCTCTGGGCGGAGTGTGTATATTCCTTAAAAATGCTCGAGAACCAGTTGCTTTTCCTTTTATGGCTTGTTTTTCGGTTTTCTTTTGGGAAGGGGTCGGGAGGACTAATGGTGGAGTGCATTCAGCAGTCACTATTGCGGGGTGAATCATTTGGTTTGGGACTTGGAACAGCGAGTAGCTTGGTTTAGGTCCCTTCGCGCCCACTTTAGCATTACATGGCTTCTTTTTTGTCCCCGAGCCAACTTGTCCTTTAATTAAAATCATAGGACCCTTGCTTTGTTTCGGGTTTGTCTTGGTGGCTGGAGAATTAGGCAAAGGCTTCCCGTGTTGGTCAGCTAATTAATACATACGCAGGGAGCTCTTGGACTTTGGTTTTCCTAATCCACTTATGGTTCTCCAAAATAGCCTCCATGAGTAGTTGTTTGTCGTTTGACTCCTGGCGCGCCAGGTCACAGACGATTTTGCCACTTGCAAGAGTTTTGATTCCTTTTCTGTTCTTACATCCAGTTTGTTCACAAAACTGATCAGGTCGTTTACCTGCTCCTTCACGTGTAGGTTTGATGCATGGACCGAATTCAGTGAATCATTGATGTTCTCATATAGTTTTAGAAATTGAGCGATTGCAATGTTGAGTGCCACCATCACTACATTTTGGGTATGGATGAAATCGTCCATCCGTCCTTTACTACAAAGTTTGCTGATTTTCGGCAACAAGATTTCATCAAACATCAAACAAGGAGGATCTTTGTCCCGACTAGATACAGGTTGACTTTCTAGATCCCCCCCCATTCTCTCATTTCAACATCTGGTTGCTTTTCCTCTTGGGTAGTTGCGGTCGAGGAATGGAGGCTCGATGGCGTTTCTTCGAGGGCTGCAATTTTCTCCATGATGAAGGATAGGCTTCTCCTTTTTTCAGACATAATTCTCCCCGTGAGATTCGAGATGTCTTGAATCAATTTATTGACCAGACATGCATTTGACGGTAGAGGTGTTCCTAACTCCGGGGGCTCCTTTGGGGGGACATAGGATAAAGGGACTACTGCTATCGGGGCTAGGGTCTCGGTATGAGGTGTTTGTTGGCGGTCCTTCTGGCAGGCATCCTCGGGTGTACCATGTTGAGCATTAGGGAGCTCTAATGGGGCCTTAAAATGCTCCTTGATCAAATCAATACATGGGGGAGTGGATCTAGGAAGGTCAGACGAGTTTTCCCAAATTTCATCCTCCCAATCAGGGGCCTTGTTGGGTTCAGAGTAGTCCTTACATTCTTTCACAGTAATGCTTTCAGTACAAATGCCCCCTTGATCCAGTTGGGCATTCAGGTTTAGTTGGCAGGCTCCTGATTGTTCTGCACCCAGGGTGGAAGGGATCTGCGGAGGCGTGAGACCCAATGCGGCTAGTTTGAGCCGGTTTGCCTGTTCATCTATGATTTGGCGGTCCTGAGTTGCCTCTTGTGGGGTTCTAATTTGAGACAATATGAAGGGAGGGAAGTCAGTGATAACAGTTGAATCGGTCATCCCTCGAGACTGATTTTCCTCAGAGATGTTTCCGCCGCATTAGAATCATTCCGGCTCTCTGTAATCTGATCCCAGGGCTTTTGGATGGGGTTATTCTTGGTCGATGGATTACCCAAGTCCTCCGGTTGGTCTGAAGTTGGGGGGGGGACTGACTCGCCGCCCCATCGGTGTCCTGCACGGCGTAGAGACCGTCAACACCACTTGCGCACCACTTACAGTCCGCTGACGCAGGAGTGGGCCCTTTGGGTTCTTGGTGCTGGGTCGGGTTGCAGGCTCCTCCTCCTCCTCCACCGGCTCCAACAGGTAGGGCAGACTCTTTACTCCTGCCCACAACGGACCACAAACGACCACTTGTCCGCACCTGTAATGAGTTTGAATAATGTCTTCACAGGATCCCAGCACACAGACTCCTCCTCTACTTCCGATGACTTTCTGGGGGCTTCAGTGTTGACTATTCATCATTGAAACATGAACCATCCACGTTCCCTTAGCACGCAGCACAAACAGCAAAAACAGCGTTAGTGATGCAGCGCCCTTGATTCCACTATCAGGCTTCACGCCACAAGGGCGGACGTTGCGCAATTTGTATCCTTTACTTCCTGGAAGGCGTGTCAACACAGCAGGGCAATCCTTAAAGGCACCGTACACAGTGTTCCTCGGGAGAACAGCAAAAAGAAAAGTGATTGCCGTAAACGCGCTCCTCCTTCAGCAGCAATAACAGTGTTAATGATGCAGAGCCATTGACTCCACTATGGTGCATGGTCTAGGAGGTTCCTCACAGGAACAGGAGTCCTTGTGCCCGAAGTGGGAATCTCTCCCAGTGAGATCCCACTTGCCCAGATCCCTAGGGAAGGTCTTGCTGAGCAGACTCACCTCCCTAGCCTCAAAGGGTGAGGTTCCACCTTGGGGAGAAGAGACAAATACCCTTGATTAGTTGCACCACTCCGGTATTAGCATTCACTCTTGTGGTGCCTGATGGAATCTGCTGAGAGCATCCACTTTGAGGCGTTTTGCTCTCTGCAATTGCACTGCCTGAATGGTCAGCTGAAGAAGTACTCTGTTCCAGTTCTTTATTGTTAGATTGCAGAGCGTCAAGGTCCAAGTGCCTCCCTGCTGGTTTAGTTAAAAGACAGTGGCAATGTCGTCCAAAACCACCTGAACCACATTTCCTGGAATGGGAGGTTGAAAAGACGTTGGCGCTAAAAGAAATACTTGTCCAAAAGGTCCCCATAGGGTGGAAGACTGATGTCCCGACAGTGAACTCCCCAGCCATACTCAGACAAGTCTGCTATAATTGAGATCCGATGAAGAGGTTGTTTGAAGAGATCCCCGATAAACAGATTACTCTCCAGGAAACACAACTGAAGGAAGTGTAGTAATGGCAGAGTAGAGGTGGCACGCAAGGCCCAGCCAAGAGCTATAAAGTATACCACCACCACATTTTTTTAGATGCTTTTCTGGGCATGTAAGGGGAGTAGGCAATTCCTACACAGTTTGGTTAGAGGGTGAGCAGAACAACAGTCTAAGGGTTGCACAGACCTCAGACTTAGCCAGACAACATATGTATATGCAGAAAGGAGGCTATGCTACTCAGTAGTAAGCACAGTGAGATTGATCTAAGAAGGCTTAATCAGTTATAATTTGAAAGGATTCATTTAATAAAGGGAATAGCGAGCTTATAATTTCAAATGTTTAACATAACATTAAAAACTCATATTAAGCCCTTTGCCTCAGATAAAATATTGCCTTGCTAGCTTGTTGCTGCCTTGCTAACCATGCACAACCTTATCTACTGGTAACCACGTGTCACATGCAAAAAAGACCTGCTGTTCCTTCATCCAGACTGATTAAATGACAATAATAATAATAATTTAATAATTTAGCATTCATATAGCGGTACGAACCCTCAGGTATCTGAGTGCTGCTTATTATTACCCACATTGTGTGGTGTTCATTTATTGACCTCGGAAGGATGAAAGGATGAGTTTGGCCCTGCCGGGATTCGAACCCGAGTCAGCAGGCTCTGCACGGATGTCAAAGTGAGCGCTCTACTCGCTGTGCTATCGGACCAGCAATCTTGTCTACTTGTAATCCTTAGTTCTTCCCATGCCCATCGATCTGTGCACTTCTGCCTTTATCTTGATCTTGTGCTGAAGCACAGTTAAGCAGCATTCAGATAGTATGTAATTAAGATGTTTTCACCTACCTTGTCGTATATGGATCAACCTGTATAAAAAGTATGTTTGTGAAAAGTGATCATTTAAAAAAAAAATAATACTCAATGCCTTGCATCATTCACCTTTGCATTAGGGAGAATAATATAAGTGCCCCTGTTGAAACCTAACCTGACAAAAAAATCTTACAGATCAAACCCAAGCCAAATATCCAAATGTGAGAGCAATTACAGTGTGTGCTATAATAGCAATAATTCCCTTTCATTTTAATGTTCATTGAACAAAATGGTTTCCTAAACAAAAGTATATAGCTTGAGTACTAACTGGAGAAGACCAAATAATTAGCCGGGTGGAGAGCTGAACCTTGGGGATGGGGAACATTGGATGTAGTTTAGGACATTTCTAGCAGAATTTCAAAGATGAGCAAACAAATTGCAAACAATGGTTTGTGTGATGTCCTAAGAAGTTCAAGCAACACAGTTTGGCAAAGAGGTCAAGCCTGAGGTGGGGAAGTTTGGGTGTTGATGGGGTTCATAGAGGAAGAAAGAGCCGAAAGAAGAAGTGCCAGAGGTATGTCGCGAGAGTCACTAATGCGGTCTGCAGATTCTTTGATTCAAGAGCAAGGGTTCCCTAGTTAAGGGTTAAGGCAACAATGTATTAACACCTTAGACAATCCTCTGGGAAGCCTCATTCATCAAACTCTCCTCCAGAACCCGAGGACTGCCAGCTGCTAAGGGAAAGAGAACCCTTTTGAGAAGGAGGGGTATGCAGGCGAGTTATATTACCATCAGTCTTGCACAAATTCCAAAACATTGCAAATTATATACACGCTGTAACCAAGTGCTCTGCCTGACCACATTGGTGGATGGTGGGCTTGTCAAGGAGGGGCAGAGGCCACACGCGATGTGAGGGTGAGGGTGAGCCTAGGGTTAGCATTGGGAGCGTCCCAGGGCTGGACCCCAGCTCCCAGCAGTTATCCTCCCATGGAGGGAAGACCGGAGCACTATCGCAGGATAATTATAGAGACTCCTGCTGCTTTAGGACAGCAGCAATCCCAAAGCGCCATCTGAGCAGGTGCACTTGGCTCCACTTGCGCTAGGGCTGAAATGGCTCCAGAATACAACTAATCTAAGAAGGGGACCTGAGCTAGAACAAGGTATCCCTGAGACAGACAGCATTCTAAAGCACCAGCTGCAGTTCCCAAAGCTGTTCCTGAAGCTGCCAGAGATGAGGGGACCCAATCAGGCCCAGAAAACTCCAACTCCCAAGTTCCCTATTCCACTGCAGCACACCAGAGTTCCCCGATCACAGAGAAATGTTGGGAGACAGGACCAGGGTTTGATAGGCAGAAGGACCAGCCAGGGGGAAGGACAAGCCAACCCTAAATCCCACACCAGGTCTCTGAGCCACAGTTGTCCAACTGCAGGCCTCAAATGCCGGAATCCTGATGGGTTTGCAGGCTATCCCACAATATTCATGAGAACTTTGCATGCAATGATTCTAAATGTACGCACATTTTTCTCAGGACTATTATTGAGGGATATCCTGAAAACGTGTCGGGATTTTGGCCCTCAATGCCTGGCGTTGGACAACCCTGAGTCTAAGCCATCCCCCAGAGGCAAAGCCTGGCAGCCAATCTCCTTTCCATCTACCACACCAGATTACGATTCCGCTAGAGGGAGGCTGGAAGGAGGGTCCAAAGCCCCAAAAATCTCAATCGCCCAGTCAATGGGGGTGGAGGTAGGAGCAAAAGCTCATTCGGTGCTGGCTCAAGGTAGGGTACTGGAGCAGAGCCCCTGGAGCCTGCGGCGGAGAGGAGCAGAAGACAGGAGGCTGGAGGAGAGACCCAAAAGACTGAGGTAGGGAAGAGAAAAGAGACTGCAAGGATGACATAGGACGCTGGGTAAATGGAGGCTGGCTAAAGGCAGACCAGAAATGTGGACAATAAAGAGACGTAGTGGGCTGCGTGATGGTTCAGAAAATGTCAGTGATAGGGGTTGTGAGGAAAGATTCTCAAGGGATGAAGAAGGTGCCGAAAGGGATGAGGAAGTTGGGAGACTTGGAAGAGAACTTGAATATCTTAAGATAGCAACACAGGAGGCCAAAAGGAGGAAGAGGGGACCCAAAGGCTTGATGGTGGAGAAGAGACAGTTGGTGCACGAATAAAGCAATGATAGATAAAGGAAAGAACAAAATAGAGATAAGTAAAGCAGAGTTGATTGACGAAGTGTTGAACTTAAAAGTTACTCACTGTAGTGACCAATGTACTCCTAGTCCATAGTCCCTTTATCTCCATATTTGATGGGTGTCCCTTGCTAGGGACAGGAATGGTACCTTTTTCCCCACAAAAAAAGAGCATTTCCCCTTTAAATTTAAGGCACGCAGGGGCGTGGACAAAGGCGCGTGAGCGCTTCGCCGACCCTGCACTCCAGAGCCTCACGGCAGTCCCCCTTTAATGCGTCAGCCAGCTGATGTGAACCTGACAATTTACTTTGAAAGGGGCAGGCGGAGTGGGTCATATGTAGGAAAGGGGACATTGGATTAGGGGTATGTTAGTCACTACAGTGCGTATCACCTTGAATTACTCCTGCGTCCGTCCCCTTTACTCCGCACCGGATGGGCAATTACGACGGATGAAAGCACTTAGGGAGGAGAGCGGCTATATCTTATGCTGCAAAAAGTTTTTTCAACACTGTCTGGCAAACGTTGAATCAGACATGGCGCTGCTGTCCAAGCAGTGATGTTTGCATGTAACTTTGTAATTTTTGACTCCTCTATAACTAAGCTTCGCACATTCATGTAACTGCTGCGCTCTGTTACCTTAGGGTATGTTGCGCATTATAAATAATAAAACAAACAAGGCGGACGGGGAAGCCCATGTCATGGCATGGCACGTGCCTCGGAAAGGCTACTTCGGTTGCCTTAGCTCTGACCGCATGTACATGCATGTTGGCTGGGCACTGTTTGTTCTGCAGTTTGTACGCTTCTGAGATGGCGGCCACCATCCATCTAACTATATATGCTTTGGAGGTCTGTGTACGCAGCAGAGATCCCCCAAATATGACAAACAAAGTGTCCGTTTTACGAACCAACTTTGTTCTACAGAGATAACATTTTAGCGCTCTTCTTACATCCAAGAAGTTTAGCGATCTTTCAGCTTCTGACTGAGGATTAGGAAAGAATGTAGGTAGCACTATTTCCTCGTTCAAGTGAAATGCTTACACAAACTTTGGCAAAGATTTTGGGTGGGTTCTCAGCAACATCATATCTCTGAAAAGTAGTGCATGATTCTGAAGCTACAACGGCCTGTATTTCACTAACCCTGCATGCTGATGTGCAGCCCACTAGTAGGGCAGTGTTTAGCGTGACTAGTCAACTCCACTGAAGTCATCAGCTCAAATGGTCTATGTGCTAGCGCCGTCAGTACCACAAAGATCCCAGACTGGATGAGGCTGTTTAATTGGAGGTTATAACCTTGCTAGGCCTTGGAAATGTTGTTTCACTAACGGGTTGGATGTTAAAAAAAAACGAGTCTGAATTTCTGTAAGCCCCTATGGCCGTAAGCTAAGTCAGGCACTTGTCCACTTGCACTTTGGATTGTGCTAGGTGCGCTGAAAAATATAAGACCTGATCAAGCTAGCACGAGACAGTGTTGGAGTTGTTGTCCTTAGCTCACACGCAAAAGCGCGTCCATTTACGTTTGTACTGGCTTCTGGTGGAGTCCTTCCTTGCATTTTTAATGATTGCCAGGTTGTCTTCTGGTAATCCCAGATGACGTAATGTTAGGTTCTCAGGAAACAAGCTGCGAGGGCTAGCATTCCCGGCACTGGATGAACCACTTCTCCTTCCTGCTAAGTGAGGAGATGGAGCCCTGTCACGGGCAGGTGCACTAGTTTGGAGTACCATATTCTGGAACGCCACTGGGGAACCACCAGCACCACTTGGAGTCCCACTGAGTCCTTGACCTTCCATAGTACCTTTTGGACCAGGAAATGCATAACCCCACAGATCGTCCCATTACATCTGGAGAGCGTTTCCCAGAGATTGCTTTTCCCCTGTCCATCCAAGACAAAAACTGTGTGCATCTCTTGTTGCCCACTGTGGCAAATAGATCCACTCTAGGGTGTCCCTAGGCCTGGAACTGTGCTTGCAGGACCTCCAGGCATATCTCCCACTTGTAGCTGTCTGCTCCTAACCTGAGCCCTTGCCAGGAAGGGGAATGTCTAACAAGTGAATCTTGTAAGAAATGGCCAAGTCCCAGATCTGTATTGTTAACCTGCAGAAGGGAGAGGGGAGGGTTTGTTGAGTTGTACGTCCCGGTGATGACGGCTTTGTCCTTGATACACGGTAGAGTAGAAAGGCTCAGAGGGCTAGTTGCACAGCTGCAAGCTCCAACACATGTATATGCTTCTCCCTGTCCTAGCTGGATGAAGTCCCGTACACTGAGAAGCTGTCTAGGGCAGTAGCCTCCGCCCACTCCCGCAGCCTTCTAATGACGAGTCTGTGGTGATCAACACTGATGGCACTGGTTGTGCAAACGGAGCTCGCCACCCCCGTCAAATTGCGTTTGTCCCACCACCACCACCAAAGGTCCAGTATCAACTCCGTGGTAATGCACACTCTTAACTGTGATCCTCACTACTGACTCCAATTCTCTGCCAGGTGCATCTGGATTCTCCTAATTCTCAATCTGGCATAAGGGACTGCCAGAATACATGCGGCCATGATCCCTAGCAGGTGCTGGTACCAACAAGCTGAGGTTTCCGTCCTGTTGAGGAAATGGCTGGTAGCCGCTAGAATCGCTGTGATTCTGTCCCGAGTTGGGAATATACTCCTGAGGGTTTGTAGCGCTATATAAATGCACAAACAGAAAATCTGAGAAACTGCCTATGAGGTTGCCAGATAGGGATGAACAAGTACGCATCATTTAGGTCCAGGGAGCACATACAATCTCCCCCGCACAGTGCTTCCACTATATGCGCCAGCGTCACCATCATGAATTTCTGGAGAGGAAGAGAAAGGTTGAGGTAGGTGAGATCGAGAGCCACTGTCAGGCCCGCCTGGTTCTTTTTCTGTATGGTGAAAATCCTGGAACAAAAACCAGAGCCTCTCTGCGAGTGTGGGACCTCCGCCACTGCATTGCCCTGCACAAGAGAAGCAATCTCTGCCAGCAGTGCTCATGATCAGATCTGAAGTAGTGGGGGGCTGGGGGGGGAGGGAGGAGGGGGAGGGAGGTCCTCCACGATATGTACTGGATGACACCAGTACATATCGTGGAGGGCCAGCCTGCTCCATCCACTGGAGACCCCCCTCCCCCCATCATTGTTTCTTGGTATCTGAGGCGGGGGACTGGAAAAAAACCTTTAGTGTAGAGCGTTAATCTATGTAGGATGGGTGACCTTTATGGCTGCCGAGCCCTCCGATCCTGAAATCCCCTGAATCCCCCAAAGGATCTGGGTCTGTGCTCAAATCTGCTCTGAGTCTGGGTGACTCTTTGCAGCCGGTATCGCTAGAATAGCTAGAGACTTGGCTATCCAGGAGCTCGCTTTTTTTCTTGGTGAGCTTCTCAGTTGTAAACGAGTGGAACAAGTCCACACCTTGGAAAGGGAGGTCCAGAATGCAATCTTGGACATCAGCATTAAATCAAGTGGCGCGCATCCACGCTGTGCAACGCATGTCTGTCGCAACATAGATTCCCCGCCCAGCTGTGTCTATATGGGCAACAGCGGATTCCATTGAGTCCTGCGCATTTACTTTAGCCTCCGCCAGACCGGCTTTCCAGAGGCAGATCTGGTAGGAAGTCCGATCTCTCTCCAGAGTTTCTGATTGGCTGCTGCAAGCATGGTGTCTGCATTCGCCTGTCGTAAATGTAGGCCAGAATTAAGGTACTGCTTTTTTCAAATATCTTGTGAGTTTTATCCTCCACTGAGTGTAGAAAGGCAGTAGCTGACACAGATTTGGAAGAGGCTTGCGGCTTTGAATACATAGACGCTGCAGCTATGACTGATCAGTGTGGCTGCAGGTGGCCCAATAAAAGAATGGTCTCCCCTTCCACCTGACAATATTTGCCATTGAGCCATTTGTTAACTGGCTGCATGGTGTGCAGTTTGGTCCACATCTTCTTTACCAGAGCTTCCACAGCCTTTTGCAGTGGTAGGTCTGATTTGCTAGTCGCCCATAACCTGAGCACCCCTGCCAGCAGCTCAGTTTCTGGCAGCTCATGTTATGGAAGCAGAACCCCCAAAAACTCTGCCAACCCTGCCTTGCGGTCATGGAAGACCTTGGTCGAAGAAGATGTCTCAGTTTCATCATTGTCGTCCTGTGTCTTGATGCCCCTGGAACTCATTGCTGGATCCATTTATTGTGGGTTTGCCCAGCTTCTTGATGAGTTACTTTAGGCCCCATCACTGGTAACAAGGGTACAACTGGCGATGCTGAGGAAGGAGCCACCGTTGGTAGATGAATTTGTGTGGGCCAGAATTTGTGTCTGACTGGTCGTGGCTGATCTGCTATTTGCTAGGGTATTGGAGCTTGCACCAGTGCAGGTTGTATTGGCACCTGTGGGAGTAACGCCTTAAACAGGTTTTTCAGTATACCTAACATTTGCTTGGACTTCATTAGTGTCATGAACTTCTCGAACAAGCATTTTTCACATGCATAAGGGGCTTGGCCGACCACCGTAGATTTATGTGTTGGTACGAGGAGCGTATAACGTCCTTGCCTGGCTGGAATTTAATTCGCCTCAGTGGATCTCTCCGACACGGAAGGCACCGGGTATGCTGTGCACCAGCCATCTGTGCAGTGTGCATGGGTGACCATTCAACCCTAGGGGTAAAGTCTAAAATTGGTCTCAAGGGAGTAGGGGCCTGCATGCCCTATAACTGAGGCCCACATGCCCCCTCCGTGGTTGGTGCCATTTTGTCTGCTGGATTACAATTGAAAACTTAACCACTAGCACTGTGAGAACAGGTCCACTCTGGTTGACGTGGAAAAGAGGAATGATGTGAGGTGGCGGAGGGGTGAGGTCGGCAGAGCGGTCACACGCCCGTGGCTGCAACTTTGCTTGCCTTAAACCTAAAGGGGAAATGCTCTTTTTTGTGGGGGAAAACGTTTCTGTTCCCGTCCCTAGCAAGGGATGCCCATCAAATATGGAGGAAAGAAGACGAGACGTAGAAGTATGAGGTGGAGAAACTTCCATAAGTTTAAAGAGGAGCTGTCAGAAAGAAGTGAGGGGGAAACTGAGGTAACCTTCAGGAAGAAGTGAAGGAAATGAAGAGATGGAAATTAAGTCTTGTAAAGGACTAGGCGAGGGGGGGAAGGGAGGAGTACAGAGCGGTGTAGAGGGATGTTCTGGTGAAGCGAAGGTAGTGGACCCAAATACAAATAGGGTTACTCCTAGAAAGGTGGCTGAGGAAAAAGCTTTGTAGCCGCTAAACAGGAGTTGACACCAGGGGGTAGAGAAGGATTGAAGCAGGTGTTGGGAGGAGCAGAACCCAGACAGGGTGGAAGGAAGTGGGGAATCTAGCGAGGACCCCGTCTAGCTTTAGGGCCGCCCATCTGTCATTCCATGTCTCCAAACCATCATGCAAGGCCCACCTCTCACAGCATCCCTTTCAGAATCCACCCACAGGTTCGAAGTACATAGCTGACTCTTGGGAGTGAGAAACTAGGAGGAAAGACACGGGGTACTGTGGGGGAAAAGGTTGCAGGAACCTTTAAACCTGGTCCTAGAACAACAGAAGAAGAGACCCTCCGCTGCCCCCCCAAGAGTTGCGGGAAATCGGCTGCGTGAACCCATTCAAATCAAGCACTGTGAGCTCCTCACGATTTATTGTGTGGATTTGCCAGGGGACAGCACTGGCAGAACATTTGTAAGAAACTTTTACTTTCATGTGACACACTTTCTTTGGATAGGTTTATACAGACCACTACTCCTCCGAGGAGAACCACCACCATGACAACCTTTAATTTAATTCAGACACTATGGGCCAGATTCTCATATGGTAGAGCAAATGAAAGAAGTGCATAGTATTTGAATACTTTCTGAAATGCTCAGACCACCTTATTCTCAAATATAACCTGAGCATTTCAGGAAGGTCTAGACAGTGGCGCAAAGAACCCCCTGTTCCCAACACTAAGTTATTACAGGAGTTCAGGACCACGTGATTTTGCTGAGAGAGCATTTGACAATAACACTCTGCTCAAAGAAAAAAAAAACACTGTTTGGGGGGATGGATTATGCAAGTGTGACAGGTTCACAAATGTCCTGCTCATGATTTGCTCCTCCCCTGCGCCTGTTCCAAACAGGGGCGGGATGACCCTCGTTTCTGCACATTTAAAAGCACATCCAGAATTCACAAACAGTATGCGCTTTTAATAATAAGCCCCCTTATTTGCGCAAAGAGGGGGGAAAAATGGCATCTAAATGAGCGCATCTAACATATGCTCATTCAGATGCCCTTTGAGAATTGGGCTGCTCTTTTTTGGCACAAGTGAGGAGATGCGCTAGCACACGTCACTTGTGCCAAAAAATTATTTTAGAATCTGGCCATTTGATTATTTTCGCCAATCCTGTACATCTTTATTAAAAAAAGCTCTTTGTGAATCCGATTCCCTGGTCGCGCTTGTTGTCAATCAATGGGCCTCATTACAAGTTTGCCAGTCCGGTAACTACGGTACCGGTAAGCTTGCTGGTACTGTAGTTACCGGACCGGCAAACTACAAGTTCTGCTCGCGGGCGCCTTTCTGCCCGCCAGGACTGGCCTGGCGGGCGTACCAGCACTCGCGAACAGAGCATGTTGGATGCACCGGCACCATTAAGGAAAGGTGCAGGTGCATCCGGCTTCCCCCTTCCCATTGAGCCCTATTGGGCTCAAATGTGAATGTGGAAGAATATATTCCGATGCTGGCGAATCGGCAACTACCGGGTCCAGCGGGGCCATAATGACCCGGTAATTGCCCATACGCGGGTGCAGGAACATTTAGCTGGCAAAGCTACCGCCAAACTTGTAATGAGGCCCAATGTCTGCTATGTGAAAAGGGACAGAAAGAAAGCATTGACAGTACAATTTTATCCACAGACTTGAGGCTTAATAAAAGGTACAGTTGACAAATAAAAGAAAACCAGTCAGGATGTGGATCCCAAAGTTACAGCAATCTTGCACCCGCCACACAGCCGGGTTTTTCACCGATCGAAAACTGGAGATGCTAAATGCTTCCTCACCGTGAATGCTTTAATCTTCTCAAACACAAGGCTCGTTTTCCTCTTCAAAGAGCTTTCACTTTCTGTGGTGCTATAAAAGGTGAACAAAGAACAATTATTAAAAAATCCCAGAAGTGAAGCCACTTGCAGCAGTACTCAAAAGGAGGGCACAACACCTGTATATGAGCACAACATAATGTCAACGTTCTAAAAAAAAATATTTCCAACAAAATGGTTTCGTTTTCATCTTTGTTAAGCAGGCATTCTTGTACAAAATGTTCAAGGAAGACTCCAAGATTGACGTTATTTTGAGGATGGAGAAAGGGTGTTTGCCTGACAATTGAAGCACAATTCTTAATTCTCAAAGTTACATTTGCAAATATATGCCTGTAAACCAGCTGACAACTTTGTTAAAAAAACGTTTTTCTATAGAAAGCTCTTTGATGCATGCAGTTTTTCCTGTCTCATCAAATAAATAAGAGTTGTAAGTGCTAGCTAAGAAGCTATTTTACAAATTGATCTTTTTGGTTAGCCAAAAAGTAAATTACTTTCTAAAGATTGTCATCTTCCTACTCCTTAATCAAGTTAATTTCCTATTGCTCTATACGTTATTCCTAAATAATCACAAATATACAAGCCTACCACCTTACCAAAACAGCACTGGTATTGAGCGAGTGCGCAAAATATTTAAAAAAAATCCATACGAGTAACTCAGGCTAGACATCAGAGGAATAAGAGGTCAAATTAAAAGATGTGTACTTTACTGAAACAATCAGGTACTTAGTTTACCTTTATACAAAATGCACACTACCAGGTTCTTCCATTGTGGAAGAGGGGACGACGGAAAGGGGTTGCTTGAATTTCCAGTTTGTGACCAACAAACAGGCCCAGTAGAAGATGTGCAAGGGCCAATTTTAAAAGGATTATTTGGGGGGGGCAGTCTTGCCTACCAGTGGGAAAACCTGCCTGCATAAGTTAACAAAAATGCATTGATCTGGTGTAGATTAAAGGAGATTGCCTCAAAAAATGTTACTTCTATAAACTATTGCCAAAAAAAAAAAAAAAATGCATACAACTCATTAAACATTTTTTGAATGTAAAATGAGCAACTTAAATGTGCTGCAAAGTCCTGCTTTTAAAAACTGCGCAGGCATACATTTTGGATAGTGTGTATTGGGTTTATTTAATTAAATGCCCTGGTGGCAATAACCAAACAAGCCCCTTCCAAAGATCTTGTGTTTGTTTACGGAGTCAGGGCAGTGAATTCAAACATGCACACCGATGTTTGAACGTTCATTCGACTGCGCAGTCCTATGAATGTCACGAATACAGCAAATATGTCCTGTTCAGCAGAATGCAAGTAGTTTTCATAGGGCTGCACATTGTTATCAACGTTGTAACAATGCAGACACGCCCTGTTTTACGTCCTGTTTATTCAGCTAAACAGGGTGTGCTTGCCATGTGCTCTAAAAGGACTTGTGTGGTTAAGGGTTGGCTCTTACAGCCACGTGACATGGGTTCGAGCCCCGCCCTGTTTATTTCTAATGCACCAGAGATATAAACTGACCGGGACTCGAACCTAGGTCTCGTGGATGCAAGGGCTAACCCTTAACCACTATACTACACAAGTCACTTGCCAGGGTCCTTTGAAAGGTAATGTTTGGACTAGTTCCTTAGCTGTAAACTGGCAATCACCTGGCTGTTTGCCATTTTGTTAAACAACACAGTACTATAAATGTTAAAGTAATACAGTAAACGCTCCATGTTCAGCGAAATTAAAGTAGTTTCATTCTGCTGAACAGGGATGTTTGCTGTGTTAATAACTTTCATAGGGCTGCGTAGTCCTATGAATGTTCCAACAAGTCAAACCCGCCCTGTTTATTCAGTTGAACAGGGCGTGATTGACAGGTTTTTGCCCTTACAGCAACTCAACCTGGATTCGAGTACCAGTCTGTGTATTTCTCTGGTGCATCATATTTTGTATTTAAAACAACATTTTATTTACTTGAGAAATAAACCGACCCACATGACCGTACTCCCCTTCCCAAAGCTCGCACTCTTTGGGTCCTCTGATAACTACCTCCCAATGCAACAATTCAACACTCCCACTGCTTCTGCTGCCCATATTAACCTTCTCAAAATTAGGAAAATGTGTCAATTTCTTACTCACCACTATGAAAACTCTAATCTCCAAGTTCAACTACTTTTCATGCCTACTCCTTCCTCTCAAAAAAGTGCTCAAGTTCATTACTTGCACTTTGTACAACCTACACAGATCCTCACACCATTTCTACCTACCAACACCAGGCTGGTTGGCTCTCCATGCGCAAGCTCTGATATTACCCACATTAACCTTTTACAATTGACCTTTTGTCCTAATTGACCTTCTGCACAATAGACCTTTATATTATTTTAGTTATTTTATATAGGGATTGGGTGATGGGTTTGCGGGGGGTTTTGGATTGGGTGAGGGGTTGCAGGGAGATTCCCCCGCATGCATGTCCTAATTGACCTTTTAAATCAAGTCAATTCTCCAGAAGTCAATTCTCCCGAAGTCAATTATGAAAAGGTCAATTAGTATACATTTGCAAACTCTACCTTGTTTTAAGTTCCTACTCTAAAAAGATATCAACGGTCATGCTTCTCAGTACCTGGCTGACTATCTCCACCCACCATCTCCTTCCCTCTGCTCTTCCTCTGCACTCATCCTCACTGACCCACATCTCCTGTGCCCCTTCATGTTTCCACTCCTTTCCCTACTAACCATGCTTGTTTGGAATGCCCTTCACGAAAAAAGCCAGCACAACTATGGATCCCTTCAAAGCTTGGCTTAAACTACACCTACTGAAATAAGTGGGGCTAATAACTGCCATCCCCCACCTCTCTTTACGCTCTCCCCGACCCCCACCAATTCATCCAGTTCTGCATAATGTGATTTTGTATAGTATTACCATTTAGTTTTCAGCACTTGCCCTCCTACGTTAATGTTACCTTTTTTTTTTATTTGGTTGTATATTTATATAGCGCTAAAGCCCATAGGCATTGAGGCGCTGAAAACACAACTTACAACAGGAAACATAAGAATAACACCATCAGAACAAGAAAACAGTGTTTTTCACAGATTCATCTAAGACAACAACCGTGGCATCTTTAAATGGGACATTCCTTAACTAGGCCATTAGACTACACGTTTTAGATTAGAGATGCCCTTGGGGGGTTATTTGCAGTTACTCAAATAAGGGGAGGTTTACTGGTTCCGCATGCACCAGCACACAGTCCCGGTTATCCTGATTACACCATTCATCTAACTGTATTCTTCGAACCAATTTCAGGTTGGAGCTTTGAACTACTCCTGGCCCAGATCTCTGGCGGAGCAAGGCCAGGACTTTGTTCCTTTATGCATCTCTAGGCACACACCCAGTCGGTTTCTCAATACTGGTGACGACAACATTTCTGTTGTCCATTACAAAGTCACATAGTAGTTTATCCTTGGGAATTGGGAGTTGCTTTTTCATAACTCTGAAGTATTTTGGAATAGATGTCAACAAACAATACCTTTGAAAGTCATCTATTTTTTGTTTTGCCCCTTGCCTACACTCTACTTGGTTCACAACCTCAAACGGACACACTACTTGTTGTCATCTTTTTGCTAGTGTATAGGCACCCTTACTGGAAATGCCCCTGCTCCTATTGTAAATCATTACCAATCTAAATGGACATCCCTATACAGATAGTGTAGATCAATCCAGTCTAAAAGCAGCAAAAGACTACAAATATCTAAGCCAAATACACTCCTAAAGACAATGCTACCATAAAACCTCCCAGCACAAGAGAACAGGAACTGTAATATGTATTTACCAATTATGCAAAAGTGCAGAGATTAAAGCAGATGACAGTTTTGTGGTCCACGTTAAACATAGTAACCACCATAAAGGCTGAGAAAGATGAGCAGAACTTGCTGGTTTCATATCCAACAATCACATATCACCATTACTGTAGGTATGGCATGGAGCGTGTAACACAAATTTAATACAGGGAATTGTTCTTTGGACAATGAAGCAGTACATGCATGTAAACGAACAATATTATTTGGGAAAGGGATTATTCAACACAAGTAAGGATGTCAGTGCCCAGACTGTTATTGACTAACAGGCAGAGGACAGGGACACTTTCAGATGCCAACAATGTGTCTCAAAAGTACTGACCCATCTCTCAGAATGCTGTATATAAGTTCCTTTGTATGCTCACTACCGCCTGCCTGTTGATCCCTCAGTAGGTCAGGGGTGGACTTCAACTGTTAAGAAATCAGAAAGAAAATGTTATTTAGTTCTGGTTAAAAGAGGCAAAAGTAGCTCACACACCAATATAGAAGGAACAAGTTACTTACCTGTAACTGTTGTTCTCCAGCATGGGTCTGGCATGGATTCACATGCTCCTGAATATTCCCCGTCGTCAGGCTGGGAATCCTCGGTAAAGAAAAAACCAGTATCAGTTTCGTTTCTGATCTGTCTTTCGTAGTAATAACCAATCACTGGTCTCTGCGTCATACTGACCACAGCCAATGACTGCCCTCTACCTAAGCACCGCCTCTGGCAGCCATCTTCAGATTTGGAAGCACGTGAAGTGGCAGTATGACCAAGTGAAGAGCCGCAGAGGGGTAGGCGGGAGGGTTCGCATGTGAATCCATGCCAGACCCATGCTGGAGAACAACAGTTTCAGGTAAGTAACTTGTTCCTTCTCCAGCATGGGGTCTGGCATGGATTCACATGCTCATGAATAAAGAATACATAGCAGTACACACATGCACAACCATGGGAGGTGGCAAAGGCTCAACATTAAGCATCTTACCTCCTCACCAGGCTCACCTCAGGCGAACAGGTTGCGCAGCACTGCTTGGCCGACCCTGGACTCCTCCCTGGAATCCCGTTCGACGCAGTAGAATTTCGTGAAGGTGTGCGTCGACCTCCACGTAGCAGCCCTACATATGTCCAGCAGGGGCACACCAGAAAGGAACGCCGTGGTAGCTGCGATCGCTCTGGTGGAATGGGCTCTCGGACGGCCAGGCAGCGGTTGGTTTGCCAACCGATGACAGTACATGATACAGCCGGAGGGCCATCTGGAAATGGAAGCCTTCGAGAGAGCCTTCCCCTGATTGACAGGTCCAAAGTTCACAAAGAGTTGTGACGTCTTCCGAAAACACTTCGTGCGGTCCACGTAGAACTTCAGCGCTCTAGCCACATCCAGCGAGTGCAAAGTCCTCTCAGCCGGCGACGGGAAGAACACAGGCAACACCAAGGGTTCGTTGAGATGGAAGTCCGACGGTACCTTGGGCATGAAGGAGGGGTGCATCCTGAGCACTACCCTCGTGTCGTGAAAAGTCAAGTACGGGGCCTTGCAGGAAAGGGCCTGGATCTCTCCCACCCGTCGTGCGGAGGTGATGGCCACAAGAAACGCTGTTTTCCACGACAGAAACTTCAACGGGGCCGAGTGCAGAGGCTCGAACGGAGGTCCCATGAGCTTGGTCAGCACCACGTTGAGCTCCCACGCCGGGGCCGGAGCCTTCACCGGCGGGAACGATCTGAACAGTCCCTTCATGAACTCTTTCACCAGACGATGAGACCACAAGGACGTCCGCCCCGTGGTTCTGGTGTATCGGGAGATCGCAGCAAGATGAATCTTGATGGACGCGTGTGCCAGACCAGCTTTGGCCAGCGTCGGCAGGTACGGCAGTACCTGGGGAGCCGTAATCCGTAGAGGGTTAATCTTCTGTGCGTGGCACCAGACAGAGAACCTCTTCCATTTGTGTCCGTAGCATTTAAGAGTTGAGGACGCCCTGGCCTTTGCAAGAACCTCTCTGCAGTCGGCCGGTATGTCGTATCCCCCAAACTCTAGCGCTGCAGGAGCCAGGCCTGCAAGTTCAGCGATTTCGGGTCGTGGTGGGGGATGGCGCCTCCTTCCCTGGAGAGTAGATCCGCATCCACCGGCAGCTTGATTGGCGGGGACGCTGACAAGTCCAGAAGGTCCGGGAACCATATCTGCCTCGGCCACGCAGGTGCGACGAGGATCATCCTGCACCGTGACCTCTTGAGCTGGTTGTCGAGCCGGATTAGCAGTGGCAAAGGAGGGAACGCGTAGAGGAACAGGCCCTCCCAGGGGAATGAGAAAGCATCGCCCATGCTCCTCGCCTGGGGAAACCTGCTGGCGAACCTCCGGCACTTGGAGTTCGTCGCCGTCGCGAACAGGTCGATCTGGGGTGTGCCCCACCGTCGGAAGAGGCGATCCACTAGATCCTGCCGTAGTTCCCACTCGTGGCACGAGCGCAGCTCCCTGCTGAGTGAGTCGGCGATGGTGTTTTTTATCCCTGCCAGATGAAACGGCACCAGAAACATCCTTTGGGCGACGGCCCAATGCCACAGGTCCTGCGCCTCCTTGGACAGTGCTGGGGACCTGTTTCCGCCCTGTTTCCTGATGTAAAACATGGTGGTGGTGTTGTCGGTGAAGATCCTCACCACCTGGCCCTTGAGAGACGGAAGGAAGGACCGGAGGGCCAAGAACACTGCACGGAGCTCCAGGACGTTGATATGGAGGGACTTCTCCGTCGGGAGCCAAAGGCCTCTCGCGTGCAGATTTTCGGTGTGCGCTCCCCACCCTTCCAGAGAGGCATCCATGGTCACTGTCTACTGGTGGTCTGGGGTCTGGAAGTCCATGCCTGCCGTCAGATGCGCGCGGGTGCCCGACCACCGGACCGCTCGGCGGAAACTCTCGTCGAGTGTGATCCTCTCCTCGAAGCCGCCCGTCGTTTGGATCCAACGCGCGTCCAGGAACTCCTGCAACGGGCGCATCCGGAGCCTGCACATGGGAATGAGGTAGATGCAAGAAGACATCATTCCGAGGAGGGACTTGATGGACCTCACCTTGGCCGCGTCGGAAACCAACATCCGCTGTACCTTGCCCAGGATGGACCTGGTCCTTTCCTCCGACGGGGAGGCCAGAAGGGACACTGTGTCGAGCTTCGCTCCCAGAAACAGTGCGTTTTGCGCGGGTACCAGGTGGGACTTGGCGTAGTTCACGGAGAATCCCAGGTCCTTGAGAAGTTGGACGGTCCTTGCTGTGTGCTCCACGGCGAGCTCCCTCGTCTTGGCTCGGATGAGCCAGTCGTCCAGGTAGGGGTAGACTTGGATCCCCTCGCGGCGCAGCTGCGCCGCCACCGGTGCAAGGCACTTGGTCAATACCCTGGGTGCCGACCGTAGTACGAAGGGGAGGGCTTTGAACTGGTAGTGACGCCCTTGGACCACAAACCTGAGGAATTTTCGGTGCCCCTTTAGGATGGGAATATGGAAGTAGGCATCCTCCAAATCCAACGACGACAGGAAGTCTCCCTCCTCCAGCTGACCCAGGACGTGCTGGAGGGTGACCATCCGGAACTTCTGCGCCTTGATGAACTTGTTCAGACGTCGCAGGTCTAGGATGGGGCGCCATCCTCCCGTCTTCTTCTTCACGAGGAAGTATCTCGAGTAAACTCCGGAGCCCCGAAGCCTCTTTGGGACGAGTTCGATGGCGCCCTTCCTGAGCATCGCCCTTACCTCCAGGAGAAGCTGAGGGACGTGAAGCTCTTTCCTGGCCACAGGGGGGACGCGCGGGCACCTTCTTTGAAACTCGAGCGCGTGGCCCCGGGCTAAGGCATCCAGCACCCAACGGTCGGTGGAGATGGACTCCCACACGCTGACGAAGCTCGCCAGCCGGCCTCCCACCGGGGTGCTTCGGTGTCCGCTTTAATGGCCTGAAGGGAATCGTCCACTGTTTTCCCAAACAGGTTGTTCCCATCGAACGGCATGTCCAGGACTCTGGTCTGTACATCTTGACGGAAGTCCGTAGCCTTGAGCCATCCACGCCGCCTAAGGCACACGTCGTTGCCCAACTGGCGAAACCCAGTGTCGGCGATGTCCGTCGCAATAGTGATGGCGTGGTCCGACGCCACCTCACCTTCCTGTAGGATCTCCAGGGCATCCGCCCTCTTGTCGTCCGGTAGGAAGTCCAGCAGGGGAGCCAGTTTGTACCATAGCTCCCTGTCGTAGCGGGCCACGATAGCCAAGGCGTTGGCCGCTTTAATCGTCGTCGCTGCAGACGAGATGACCCTGCGTCCCATAGCGTCCAATTTCTTTCCCTCGCGGTCCGGTGGGGAAGTCGATGTGGAGGCCGCACCCCCCCCGCTTTCTTCCTGGCCGCCGCGGAGACGACGGAGTCCGGGGTAGGCTGCGCCCGGAGGCACAGGGGGGCCGCGTCCGGGACCCGGTACTTCTTCTAGTACCGGTCTCGTCTAGCTGGCGTCGTGGAAGGGTTCTTGAGGAGGGCGAGGCCCTCATCCCAAATGTCGTCCAGTAGAGGCACCGCGAGGACCGTCTTCCTCTTGGCCTCGCGCCGTTGATAAAGGAATCCTTCCTTTTTCTTCTCCTCAGGGCAGAGTTGGAAAAGCTCGGATGCCCTGGCGATCATGGAGTGGAACGATCCAATCTCGTCGGGCGGAGAAGCCCTGGTGGGAGGTGACGACGGTAGATCCTCGTCGTATACCTCATCGTCCGTGCCCGTCGCTGCCGTGTCAGTCCCCGTATCATCCCCTCGGGTGGACGGGGAGGAGGGCTGGACGGGGCGCGACGGCTGAAAAGGAGGTGGAGGGTGAATCCTTCTTTTCTTGGGCAGAGGAACACCAGAAGGTCCCGGTTCAGGATCCCCCGCCGGGAGAGGTTCCTCCGTCGGCAATGGTAGTCTCGTCCTTATCTCTGAGCATAAGGACTGTATAGCCAACAAAATGGCCGCCGAGTTGTCTTGCGGCGCTGGCAGAGGGGAATCCGACGGGCGATCAGGGGCCCCGTCGTCACCTACGTCGGGCTCCATCCCGACGGGCCGGTCTTCTTCCACGCCAAGGCCCTGGCTTAAGACCTCGATCAGCTCTTCCTCCGAGGTTGAAGCCGAATCTACGACGACGCCCTGCCCCCCCTTTTTCTTCCCCGCCGGGGATTTCACGGGGGTCCTATCGATGGGTACAAAAGAGGACTCCCTCCGAGGTGGCAGGGAGACTGAGCCCCGAGGTCGCCACCACTGGTGTAGCCTCCACAGGCTGAGCCAGGGCCGCCGTGACAGCTTCGATAGAGGGCTTGGCCGGATGGATTAAGGCCTTCACCACCTTAGGTGCGCTCACCGCCTTATCCTTGAGGGGGGGGGGGACACTGCCTCGCTCCCCCTCCGATGGGGCCTTCGAGCTCGACCGGGGCCTCTCCAGGAGCTTCGCCGGGTGCTCGCCCTTCCTCTTACCCGACCCAGAGCGTTGGCTTGTGGCTGAAGGTGCCGGGGAGGGTGCGCCCTGCCTGGCGCCCGTAGAGCCCGACCGTTCGGCGCTCCCGGTGCCAGCGGACTCGCGGTGCTTGGCCTTGTGTTGGACCCCCGTCGCCGGGGCTTCCTCAAAGGTCTTAGAAGACCGCTCGGATTTCTTCCTCTTCTTCTCGCCTGACGGGCTCTTCCCTTCCAGCCAGTTGGCGAGACGTTGATGGCGGTCCTTCATGGTCCGCTCCGACATATTACCGCAAAACGCACAGTCCTTCTCCACGTGCGTCTTGTCCTCATGTAAGCAGTAGAGACAAGAGGAGTGTTCGTCCTCCTTAAAGACGTTCTGCAGCTGGCATCCAGGGCAGACCCTGAACAGCTTTCCGGGCGTCAAGCTTCCCTTCTCCTGGGCCATGTCCGGGCCTGAGAAGCTTCTGGAGTCCTCCAAAAGCGTAGCTCGACGAATTCTTCACCCTTGAGGGGCCCAGACGAATCCGACACGGGTCCCCGTTGATCGGATGGAGAGTCGGTGGAGCTTGAGGCTCTTTTGACCGAAAAACAAAACGAAGTTTTTTGAGAAAAAATGTGAAAAAATAGCACTAACGCTCGAGAGCAATAGGACGAGGATCCCAACACATGAACGTGCGGTAAAAATCTGAAGATGGCTGCCAGAGGTGGTGCTTAGGTAGAGGGCAGTCATTGGCTGTGGTCAGTATGACGCAGAGACCAGTGATTGGTTATTACTACGAAAGACAGATCAGAAACGAAACTGATACTGTTTTTTTCTTTACCGAGGATTCCCAGCCTGACGACGGGGAATATTCATGAGCATGTGAATCCACATGCCAGACCCCATGCTGGAGAAGCGGATAAACACACAAACGCATATATTCAATGCAAAGAGACCAGCTGTCTAGATGCCTGAAGCACAATGCAATTTCCCTCAAGGTACAATGGAGTAAAGACATTGTCAAGCAGCACCACAGCAGCTTCGGGAACAGATGTTTCAGAGGATGAAAACACATTCTATACATGTTTTAACAAATTCATGAAAGGCATCCTCATGCGGTTTAAATTAGTGCTAGTGTCTTCTTAAGTAGAAAGAAGTAGGGACAGACAAGGGGACAGAAACTATAATTCACACAATGGCAAACATGATCAGGCAATTGTTCCAGATTAACTCCCACATAAGCGAATGTAACAGAAGAGGAGCAAAAACAAACATATTAAAGTACAATGAAAATATTTTCATCTTCTCCTTTCCTGTCCGAGTCCTGTAAACTTACTTCAAATACTGATCTACAGTCTTGTTTCTAAATAATACTGTTCAACATGAATAAGGCAGAAGGATATTAATGATGTTTCCAAGATCAAACACTTCTTGGGAAGAGAGGAGCCAAGAATAAATCTTGGGTCTAGTTCCAAATTCAGCAACTAAGCCTCTAATATCTTCCCTCGCCTCAGGTTCCTTTTATCTCTCTTCTGATCTTACTTCCTCCTTTCCATTCTTTCAGAATCCTTTTTGATGAGTCTCTTTCGATACTCCCTGCCCCTCCTTCCACCACCTGATCTCGAATTCCTTTATCTTCCTGAGGCAATGGAAATATGCTACCACCGTCAACATCTGGGGTAGGCCCACTGGAAACTAGTTTAAACACATACATTGCCAGGCCCTCCAAAAACATGCCCTCCAACAAAATAGTTCCAAAGCCTGGCGCTCTATGGTGTGGCCACATTTTAACACATTATGAACTTCTAAATCAATGGAAAACGTGAAACATAATGTGAAAAATAAATGCAAATGTTTCTGTAGCCTTTACTTATGATGGGCTCCAGCAAGTTAGCAATACTCCCCCCACCTTAAACTGGTCTTAAAACCGGTCATTTGTTGTTTCAGAGCGGTACAGCTGTATATTTGTAATCACAAGACTACTTTCTAGGAACTGGACACCATGTTCTTTGAACGGCTAGCTTTTTGATCACAACAGTTTATCTACAGTAGTGAATTTGAATGCCCAGATTACTTGGATAAATAGCATTACTTTCTGTAAAAAAAAAAAAAAAAAACTGTTCTTTCCGCATTTTAAGCTGGACTCTCAGATTTAGTATGCCTGCACTTTTTCATGTACTTGGTATAATACGTGAAAGAATTGAGCATACGAAACAATTCTTAATGTGATCCAAGTTATAGTACTTAGCATTTTAAATCATCATCATCGCGCTAGAACTTTTCTGTGTTTTAATAAGAATATGGTACTTCATAATCTTTCTGTATGCGGGAAATATACAATTCAACGCTATTCAGTTAAATGGTTCGTTCATTTCAGAATAAAGCGTCACATTTCTTTTTGTTCAAAAACAAATATTGCCCAGTTTTGCATCCACATTTTTGTATGCCGTTTGTGTTGCTTTAAATGGTTTATCCCTTCTGTTCGTAAATCATTTATTACTAAAATATGTTTATGAATTCCTTTTCTTCGAAAGAAAATCTTGCTAGACAAATGTTTCATATTGCATATATCATATATGCAAAATTACCTTGTTTGTTTGTTTCACCTGATTCACCTTCATGGTGAATCAGGATCTCTTAGTCCGGGCTCTCTCTCTCCTTCACAACTGGTTGGGAACACCAGCATACGCAGGCGGGCCGTAAAAACTGGTTGAAAAAGATAGCTGTCACTTTAAGAATTGTAGAAGGGGAAGGGCCTACATCAAGCGTGCGTCCCTCTGCGTGCCGGGCCCACACCTTACCCTCACGTCACCAAGGGTCCACACCATACCTGCCTAACCCCCGGAATTTTTCCGGAGTCTCCGGAATTTTAAACTTTTCTCCGGGTCTCCGGAAAAGACTGAGGAATCTCAGGAATTTCTGGGTCCCGTCATATTCTCCACCAAATTGGCTGCCACCGGTAGCCAATTGGGTGGGGGTGTGGGCGGGACCCGGAAAATGCCAGTATTTCATTTTTGTTAATTTTGGGTCTACCTCGGAGCTGCCTGCGTTTATTTTTATTTTACTTTGCTTTCCCAATGCGAGTATGCGAACGGCGACCGCTGGCGAATACTGCTTTCAATCCGTGCCATTGGATTGAAAGCAGTATTACGGCGGCGGCGCCGCCGCGTTCATTTTGCTTACTACAGCATTGAATGAATGATTTTCAGTGCTATGGTAAGCAAAATGAAGGCGGCGCCGCCGCCGTAATAGTACTGCTTTCAATCCAATGGCACGGATTAAAAGCAGTATTCGCCAGCGGTCGCCGTTCGCATACTCGCATTGGGAAAGCAAAGTAAAATGAAAATAAACAGCCATGTATGCCAGTGAATCTATCTTGAGACAGTCTGAGACTGTCATCTGTCTGAAAGACACTAAACTAAAGGCCCTGCAGATACTCCCGCCATAATGTTCAGGGATTGGAATTTCATTCTGCCAGCACTTACACCTGAAGCCCTGGGTGTTCAGGAAGGCCACTATAAAGCGTTATTTCAATGATATGTTCTCTACCCTCATGTTGGGAGGCATGGGAGGACTAATACTCCATGACACTGGATTCTTGTTCAATAAAATAGGTCTTTATTTTAGGGCAGGTGAGCAGGTCTGTTTACAATATAAACATTCCAGTCATATTACTTTACTCTTGTGACTTCTGTTTCCCATTTTCCAAATAGGTAATTATTTCTCTGCTCCTTCCTGATAGTGCCTGTCTTTGGAAATTCACAATTATTGCATTCCACTGTAAAGGGCAAACTGTAAAAATGTTTCTAAAACAGCAACAACCGAGTTTACCTTTTTGACAGGCGGGCGGATGTGTGGGCAGAGCCATGTACAAATGGGCGGAGTCTTGTGTGGCTGTGGGCGGGGCATACATCTCAGGAATTTTGATTTTCAAATGTAGGCAGGTATGGTCCACACCCAGTTCCTGTGGTTCAGCCGAGATGGTAGAATTTAAGTACATGCGCACTGTACAGGATGGCTGGCTGGGTGTTGTCAAGGAGGGAGAGCCCGAACTAAGAACTTGAAACACCATGAAGGTAATTTTTAATTTCTTTGTCGTCCTGGTTCTTCCTCCTTCCCAACTTTTTGGGACCAGACTAAAAAGGCTTTGAATAAGCAAGGATGGAGGAGACAGCATGTACAGGATTGAGGCAAACTAGTTGCGGAGTACCTCTGGGCTGAATTTTGCATCATTTCTGGACAAATTGTCCATAGCATAGTGCTTGCAAAAGGCAAACGGGGTAGCCCAGGTAGCTGCTTTACAGATGTCTACAACAGGAATGTGCCTGGTAAAGGCTACAGATGCTGCCTTGGCTCTAGTAGAATGAGCCCGAAGTCTCTGCGGACTCACAAGCCCTTTCAAGTCGTAAGCCTTGGAGATACAGGGGACAACTCATCTGGCAATAGAAGCCTTTGCTGCTTTACTGCCAGGAGAAGAACCACTGTAGGTAACAAATAGCTGATGTGCTTTTTGGTTCTTTCAAGGTAGAATTTTAAAGTTATTACTACATCTAGATTATGCAATTTCTCTTCTGCCACAGACGCGTGCGGTCTAGGAAGAAAAACGGAAGACATATATCCTTGTTTAAGTGAGAAAGGAGTGCACCGTACGCAAGACAAATTTGTCTTTATGTAACACAATATATGGTTCCTTTGAGGAAAGAGCATGGATCTCACCAATTCTTCTAGCCAAATTAATGACTTCTAAGAAGGCCGATTTCCAAGTTAGGAATTCTAAATCGCATGAAGCCATAGGCTCAAATGGTTTTTGCATTAGGGCTGCTAAAACCACGTTGAGATCCCACAGATGTGGAGGTTCACGAATAGGGGGATGTAAACCTTTTAATGGCCTTGTTGGAAAGAGAAAAAGACTTGTGTTCTCTAGTCAGGTAAGCATAGATAGCTGATGAGTAATGTTTGCATGTGTCTACCTTGACACCGGTGGAAACAAGAGAAGACATGAAGGACATGACATTATCAATGGAGGCCTTTAGAGGGTTAAGGTTTTGTTCTAAGGCCCAGTGACAGAAATGTAACCATTTGCTACGATATTGCTTCTTAGTGGAGGATTTCCTGGAGGCCGACGTAATAGCAATGTTTTGTTCTGACAAAAGCAAGTGGGAGAAGGCTAGCTTCGCAGGAACCAAGCCTTCAAGTTGAGCAATTGAGGGGAGGGGTGAAGAACCTGCCCCTTCTGTTGAATCAAAAGATCTCTCGAAAGTGGAAGATCTAAGTGGGGATTCCCCACTAACTCCAGAAGATCTGGAAACCAAATCTGGCCAGGCCAGAACGGGGCTATTAGAATCATTGTCAGGTTGTGTTACATTATGAATTTCAGCAGTATTTTCTGAATTTATGGAAGAGGTGGTAAGGCATAAAGTGTTACATTCGACCAATCCAGATGTAGAGCGTCTCCCAGGGACCGAGGACCCTGACCTTTCCTTGATGCAAACTGCGAGCAAAGTGTGTTGTGTCGGTTGGCAAAGAAGTCTACTGATGATTGGCCCACTTCTGAAATATCATGTGTGCTACTGATGGTTTCAGCCCCCACTCTTGCAGAGCGGACTGTAACCTGCTTAGTTTGTCGGCCAGGACGTTGTTCTTCCCCTCGAGATGGGACGCCAACAAGAAAATGTGATTTTGAATGGCCCAATACCAAATTTGTTCTGCTAGGAGACACAAGGGGCGGGAGGGATATAAAACATTGCAGTGGTATTGTCTGTTTCAATTTTCACCACCTTTACTTGAAGTGAGGGGAAGAAAAAAAGATTTTAGAGCTAAAAATATGGCTCTTCGTACCAGAACATTTATGTGGTCCTTCCTTTGCTGTGAGGACCAAAGACTTGGAGCTGTTAGACTTTGACAATGAGCTCCCCAACCTTACTCTGAAGAGTCTGTTATGACTGTTTGGTGAGGGGGCGGTTGAATGGGAGATCCTGGAAGCAGGTTCTCTGGGGAGGTCCACCAGCGCAGAGTGTCCTGAACTTGGCTTGGAATTTGGATCTTTATTTCCTGGGGATCAGAGAGCTGATTCCAGTTGAGAACAAGATGCCATTGGGCCGTTCTCATTTGGAGCCTTGCAAAGGGAACTAGGTTTATGCAAGAGACAATGAGGCCCAAGAGCCTTTGAAACCACCAAGCTGTCAGTGACTGGTGGGTGGAGAACCGAACAATGGTTTGTTGAATGGCTTCCACTCTTCCACTCTTTCCAAGGGTGAAAAGACTTTGTGCAGAGTAGTGTTTATAACTGCTGCCATGGATTTGATCCTTTGCGAGGGACTGCGTTGGGATTTTGTCACATTTATGGAGAACCCCAGGTTGAACAGAGTATGTCAAGTAATTTGCAACTTCTGAAGCAATACCTCCAGAGACAGGGCTTTGAGAAGCTAGTCGTCTAGGTGGGGATATAGATGGATTGCCTGCAACCAGAGGCAGGCTGCCACTGACCCCAGAACCTTTGTGAAAACCATGGGGGCAGAATCTAGCCCAAAGGGTAGACATGTGAACTGGTAATGAGACCTTCCTATTGTGAATCTCAGAAACAGACGGTGGTGTTTGTAGATGGGGATGTGAAAATAAGCATCCTGAAAGTCTACAGAAGCTATCCAATCGTTTGGATGTAGAGAAGCCAGAATGTGAGGAATGGTTACCATATGGAATGTTTCCAGAGACAGAAATTGGTTAAGATCTGAAAGGTTCAGAATTGGACGGATCCTGCCTGCCAGAAGAGCAAGGCGGTAACCATGTTCAATAATATTTAGAACCAAATCTTCTTGAGAAACGTTTTCCAAAAAGGGAGGAAATTGGAAAGCCTTCCTGCTACCGGGCATTTATGCTCCTGAACGATGGTAGGAGCGGAAGGTAAGTACATGGCTCAGGGGAAGTCAAATAGACTTATTTCGCTCTTGAGCATAATTAGAGGCAGAGGAAGGGGCCGATTGATTCTTGGGTCTAATCCATCTCTTTTTGGAAGACTGGTACAATTTAGCAGAAGTGGAAGAACCACTGTTGCCTTGTGTACATGGTTTGAATGACTTAAAAGTTTTGGCGATATGGTTGTTTCACTGAGATGGAGCAGAGAGTTTTAGCTGCTGTGACACTGGCCTTACATTTCTACAGGACCTGTAGATGGGTCAAACAACGTTTTGCCATCAAATGGAAGGTCAAGCACTTCTCCTGGATATCCTGGTGAAGGGAAGAGGCAGACAGATATGCGTGCCTCCACATGCAGACTGCACTAGTAACTGCCATAGCAGTTGTGTCAGTTAGGTCTTCAATTACTTTAAGCGATTGCATAGCAGCTTCTCTGCCATCAGAGATCTAGAAAGAAAACCTGTCTGCAGCTTACTGAGATAGCATGTCGGAGAAGCGCTCCAGATTCTCCCAGTTAAGGATATCAAATCCTGCCAGAACTGTAGCAGTGTTAACCTGCCTAGGTTGTAATGTAGAGGTGATGTAAGACTTCTTACCTTGGGTCTCATGCTTTTGCATTTTTGTCAAGCGCTGGAGATGGAGGTACTAACACTTTACTACACAGAGGTACTTTCAGATGAATAGGCCGGGGATTTCCCCCTTAACGGTCCTGTGAAGACTCCGGAACTGAGGAGGCAGTCTTCCCTAGGGTACCAACATCAGGTGCCGAAACTAGTACCTCACCGGAAGGTATAGTCCCCCTCTTAACGATATCGGACTCCCTCCTGTTCCGAACAAAGTCCTCAGTCGTCTTCGTTACCGGTCCCAGCTCGGACATGGAGGGAAGATAAGTCTGCAGAGACTTTGAATTAATTCCACAGAAAAATATGCAGGTACTCACCTGGAGATGTATACCCAAACAGCAGACGCAGGCATGGTGGAGATTGGTTGCTGAAAAATGCTTCCGGCAATGGATGCACTGCTTGAAGCCTGTCGCATACGGCATGTGTAGAGCGAGGCACCACAAATTGAATAATAAAACAAAGAACCAATCACTGGAGAAAAAGGGATGGACAGTCAAAAGGAACACCCCGAAAAGAGAGTTGCAGCGCAGCAAATAATTCTGACCCGCCCAATAGGTGGAAAAACAGGAACTGGCTGTGGACCGTTGGTGACATGGGTATAGGTATGGGACCGGCACGCAGAGGGACACATGTGCGACATAGGCCCTTAACCTTCTACAATTCTTAAAGTGACAGGTATCTTTTTCAGCCAGCTTTTCCGGGACGCCTGCAAATCCAGGCATTCCCAACCAGTTGTGAAGGAGGGAGAGCGAGGACAGAGAAATATTTATATAGCCTTGTTATGCTAAATCAAACAAAGAAGTGTACAAGTGTAAAAAAAAGTGTAAAAAAAAAAGTTTCCAATTGATTAAAACTTTGTTACACCCACTTTCAAGACTCTTGGGGCCTCATTCTGAGGTTGGTGCTATTAGCACCATGGCTAACCCCTTACCGCATACCGGGTCCAGGTTCCCTGAATGGGGAATTACTGGGTCATTCCAAGCTTGGAGGACCCGGTCTTTCCCCATTCAGGGAACCCATCCCCATTCCCATTCAAGCCCCCATAGGGCTCAATGGGAATGGGGACCATGCTAACAACTTGCCCGTTAATAAATGGTCTTTTAGCGGCTCCTACTAAGGGCGCCTGGTAAAACCAGCCGCCCTTAGCAGGACCCACTAAAGGACCTCGTAATGCGGCGGTAAGGGGTTAACGGCACCGGCATTCTTACCAGCGCCGTTAACCCCTTACCACCAACCTCGGAATGAGGCCCTTGGTGTTTGCTTCAGCTGCCTTGCGCGATGGCAGTCTACGGTTGCTTTACAAACAGAGGACTGTTTGGACAATTGAGTCATTTAGCAGATGCCTGGTTGTAGGTTGTGTGAAGCTAACATTGCATGTATTGCACAGGGTTTAGGGGCTTAGGTTTAGAGTCCCTGCAGCCAAAGATGATTCGGATCCAGGTGATGGGTCCAGGCCACGACATTCAGAGCCGATGTTGAGTTATTTTGGGTGCAGACTTGCGAGTAATTGATCAAACTTACTGAGGTGCAGAGAAAATCTGTCTGTTGTGCAATGAAGCCAGAAAGGCACTGTCCACGAGCACTTGGGGAGCGGTAGCAATGTACGAAGAAGGCTTATGTTAACTTCTAATGTTATTTGTAACCTTGCTACCAGCTCAGATTGCTCTGTCTTTAGATTGGGAGCCTCGCTGTACAAGAAGGCAAGCAAATGTTTATGAAAACAAAATGTTTGCGATGTGAACGGCCGTCCGACATGCCCTGGTACAAGGCTGGGCTGTTGTAATAAATAAGCCTTGTAAAAGTGGAAGATTTCTGATGCTTGCAAACTGCTTCGTAACTTGCTGTAACGTATGGATGTGATCAGACAGTAACCATACAATGCAACCATGACACACTTTCGGAATGTAGGCCCACTTTGACTACACACTTATTCAGCCGTAATCTGCTTAATAAATGAGAAACTTAGTATCAGACTGGAGTGCACTGGAGGTATTTGCAGTTTTCTCCCTTACCGGCACTTGGCAGACACTGGACTGAGGCTTGGGGTGAAGGTGTGGATCCCACCACCCTGCTTTAACACCTGGTGCTGTGGCCCAGAGCCTGTGGGTTCTCGCTCGGGTGTCGAAAACACAGGGTTGCTGTGGCTATCTGCTTCGGAATGGGACATTGCTTCTCATTGTGCAGGAAGGAGGGAGGCTGCCTGCCCCATGGTAAGTACAAACACTGTTTGGGATTGTTCTTGCCTGTGGGGCAGCTGGCTGCCTTTAGTGACTCCCATGCAAGTTACAGGTTTTGCTCCAGTTTTCTTGTCGTCTGCTGGCCCCACTTTATCTCTCTAACAACTTAATGAAGATTATCCCTGCTAATAGCGCAGGGAGTCTTGATTCTATTAAAGACGAGGTGAGCATTATGCTACAACTTCTACTTACTACTGTCTTCAGCAGTTTCAACAAAAAAATCAAAACATTAAAAAACTTTTTTTCTTTTTCAAACTACATTTCCCTTTTAACTATGTCCTTTATGTAGTCCATCTCATGTCCGGTCATGTGACCAGAGTCCTTCCTGTTCCTTTGCTCCATCTCTTTAAATGCGCTGAACTGCACTCTAACTTCGTAACTCAACTCTCAACTCGAGGAAAACTAGAGGGTCCTGTCCCCTGCTTCTGGGCTGCTCTGCTCCTTCCTCTGTCTGGATTCAGCCCTTCCTGCTGGTCTCTTTAATCCTGCACTTCAGCCAACTCGACTCAATTGCTGATCTGGTTATCTCCTATCAAGATATAAAGAGCAATAGGGAGGCTGATACACTGCACTATTCCAAACTGGAAGCAATGTCTTATTACGCATTAACAACATAACTTCTCCAGTGTGCATCTTGGGCGGGAAAGTAATGCTTGCCTCCTCGTCCTTATTAGAATCAAGACTCCCTGCTCTATTAGCAGGGGTAATCTTCATTCTATGTCAAGACCTTAGGCAAGCATTATGCATGATGAATATCTTGCAGTATCACTGTTAGTGCTTTCGAAGCCATTTCTCCACTCACGGAATGCACCCCAAACTTAGATAGGTATACTCCTACTAGCAGCATCACCATGCGCACCCATCTGGCTATGGTAGCTGTTGCGACGGCTTTGTACGGTCTCCTATGCGATATTAAGAACTGCATAGTTCCTGCTGTTCGCATTTCTGCTGTTCGATTTTCGTACTCTTATGCATGCTGCTACGCACCACTTTGGATGCTCGTGCAAGCAGGGGTAGGATATTGATAAGGAACTTGTCTTTGTCCTCCTGATGAGTGTAAAGGTAACTCCCTCGGGTCCAAACGTTTTTCTGTTCACCTCTAGAACTACGTCTGCTACTCCCCTGCATGATACTGGGCATAAGAGCATAAGAGCATAAGAGCATAGATAGCTTTCCTGACAATTGCTTCAGGGTCAAATATCCATTTGCTGGCCAACTAACATGAAGCCTCAGCACCACCGTCACAT
Organism: Ambystoma mexicanum; assembly: GCF_040938575.1. NCBI lineage: Eukaryota > Metazoa > Chordata > Amphibia > Caudata > Ambystomatidae > Ambystoma > Ambystoma mexicanum. Next base: position 748,265,661 of record NC_090921.1, on the reverse strand, counting down.
AAGTGCACATATTTCGGCTCTGGGGGATTTCTGAACCGGACTCCCTTTATGAGTCTTATCACTGCTTCGTTTTCTCCCACGGGAATACCGTTGATGGGTAAGTGTCCTGCTGAAATGGCAGATCTGTACACCCCTATTGTCCTAAATATGCTCCCGTCCTGTGACAACTGTGCAAGGAAGTTCAGGACTGCTACTATAGCAGCAGAAATGTTATGAAAATGTCTGCTTTTGCACCACTGCAACCATTTACCCCAAGCTGCGTCGTAGCTCTGCTGCGTGGATGCCCCCCATGATTCTGCGATGAGTTGCGCAGCTTTCAACGAAATGCCTGGGAGAGCCCAGCGATTCCGGCTATCCTGCACGCCATTAGTGGGAAAGTCCCTTTCACTCTCAGAGGATACAATAACCTAACTGGGTCCGTGAGCAGGTGTTCGCCTGCGGGTAGAATTCTCAGGTGTTCCGTTCGCTGGGAACCATACTTGCGACTTCCATATCGAAGCCACTACAATCAGCCTCGCTTCTTACCTGCATGCTTTTGCTAGAACTCTGCTCATCATTATGAAAAGGGGGAAGGCATAATGTAGGTTCCCTCTCCAATTTTGGAGAAAAGCGTCCGCTTCTCCTGCTGTCCGATCTAACCTCCGGCTGAAGTAGCTGCTCTTCTGTGCGTTCAACCTGAATGCAAATAGGTCTGTGTGGAAAGGACTCCACAATTGTTTTATCCGCTGAAATACTTCTACATTTAGCTTCCGGTCGCTGGTATCCGAGAAGTGTCTGGAATTCCAGTCTGTTACTACGTTGAGCGTTCCGGGAAGATCCTCTGCTGTCACTGAGGTCCTTGATTGGAGGCGGTAGTGCCAGAAACCCTTTGCTAGATCTGGTAGGAGTCTGGACTTTGTTCCCACTAGGTGACTGATATACCTGACTGCTGAGATGTTGACAATTTTCAGCAGAATACATGAGTTCACTTTTGTCTTCTTTCTGCGCCGAGTGTATAAATGTAGGAATCGGACTTGCTCTGTTAATTGGTATGCAACCTCTCCCTGTTCTGAGGGAGTTTGCTGTGTGATTTTTTTAAAATTATTTGTTTTGATCATATTTAGACCTTTACAAAATAAAATTAACATTTTTTCAACATAAAATAAAATTTTACGCATTCTCTTTTTTTTTTTACACTTTTAATAATCAGAGGGCGAACTAAAAAGAAAAAGAAATTGGCTATAAAGCATGAGGAGCCTACGCCCAATATGTCCTGCACCCAGCAACCAGTGTTTCTCAAACCTTCTGTCTTTCCATTAGCCACAAAAAAACGAGATGGACCACTGTTATAATTGCCACTTCTGTATTATACTTGTCTTTGAGAAACATTGGTCACAATCTGCCGGACTCCCGTTGACGTCAAGCCAATTTTTGTTAGGACCTGACCCAGTGCAATTGTTAGGGCAGTATTATGCCCAGATATCAAGCGGTTCCAAACATTTTCTGAGAGCAGGCACTCTGCTTTATTTACAAACTTCGAAAAGTAGGAAGCTCTAATTTCCCAAGTCCCTTCACAGTCTTGAAGCAAATGATGCAGGTTTTGTTTATTAGAGTCAGCGCAGATTTTGCAAAAAGTAATACATTATGACTTTGCGCTCTGATATTTAAAATTTCACCTGTGTGGATTAGATTTAGGCCAGTCCTAAGGAATGTGTTTCTTGATTCGCTATTTGGATGCTTTTGTAAATACTTTGGCAATTCTCCCAGTTTTTTATCCACAACTAGGAAGCTGTTCTTTGATTTTGAGAGTCCCATTTCCATTCCAGTTTTGATCCAATCCATTGTTTCGATTTCCTTCTTCGCTTTCAGGGGATTTTCGATCAGGGTTTCTACCGATGAGTCGGCCTCAACCAACCTTATCTTTGCTTTTATTTCTAACTTTTGGAGAATCTTAGATCTGTCCGATTGAAGATGTTGCTTAATATCCTCGTAAAGAGGATTTTTGCGGATTTATTATTAGCCTATACAATGAGAGCAGTCTCCAGCCCACTTGTTGCTGCAATGATTTTAGGCAAAGTTCAAATCTTAGGACTGGCATGGGAAGGCAGTTTGGCAAGCGCATGGAACTCGTCCAAAGCTGACCTTCACCTTTTTGCCAGTCTAAGTCCCAAAGTGATGGTCGGGCCTCCAACCCATACAATATTACTGGGATTATTTTAGCAACATAAAACTTTATTAATGGCATGATTGAGAATTTGCAGAGCTCATAGAGAATCTTTTTCATCTGTGGTACCGCTTTTTCAACCTTTAGTCTTATTTCTGTTTCCACTTTGTTGGCTGATGGAGAAAAGTACACCGTAAAGGCCATGTAAACTAACTCATCTGTTCTCGTGATAGCATTGCCTTAAAAAAAAACATTTTCCGTAGTTTACGTGCTTCTTAGGATGTTTCAGCACCAAAATTTGTGATTTCTTTGGGTTTACTTGAAGGCTGTTCATTTTAGTGTATACACTTAGGCCATTCAGTAGGTGCTGCAGTCCTATTGCTGTCCTGTCAATCAGGACAATGTCATCTGCATAGGCGAGCCAATGGACCATGATGGAATTTAGTTTTGGACTCGCCAAAATCTCCCAGATCTGACAGATACAAATTGAAAAAGAATGGGGCTCACAAGCACCCTTGTCGCACACGTTGTTCAACATTGATTGTGTTAGTTAGATGGCCAGCCTCATCTAGTCTTACCATCAACTAGGTGTCTTTGTGTAACTCAATCAATATTGACAACAACCTGCTTGGTAGTCCCCAATTTCTCAATTTTGCCCACAGTTTCTCCCTAATAACTAGGTCGAATGCCCTGGAGAAATCTATCCAGAATCCATATATCGGGCCCTCTCCATTGTTTTTAGAATATTCTGCTAAAAGGCTCAGAGTAAAGCCATTTAGTGCTGTGGACATGCCACGTCTAAATCCTGTTTGTAATTTGGATATGGCATTTGTTGTCTTTGCCCAGTCCTCTAGCTCTATCAAGAGGATCCGCATGAATATTTCGCTTTAAATATCAAGGAGGGCGATTGGCCTATAATTCTCTGGCTGAGATCTATCGCCCCCCCCCCCTTGTAAAATGGTATTACGACCACTTCATTCCAAGACGAAGGAAAGCGTTTTGTCTCGAATATTATATTATAGAGAATATAAACGAGGTTTGCCCATGTTTTAGCGTCATTTCTTAGAACCTTATAGGTTAGCCCATTAGGGCCCGCTGCCTTCGAGGATGAGGAACTCAAAATAAGTTCTTCTATTAACTTTGTGTCAAATTTAAGTTCCCACTGTGTGGCTTCCTGCACTTCTTCCTGGATCTCTGACGTGTTGTTAAAGTTCTTTTTAAGGTAGTCTGTCCAGCTCTTTTCTGTGACCAGATTGCATTGGATGTTGTTACTGACCGATTTCATTCCTGTGTTGTTTATGATTGACCAGAAATTGTGTGCTATTTTCACAAAGGGCCGCGAGCATCTGCTCATTATCGTGTTGGTGTCTAAGTGCCTTTCTTGCTTGTGACCATTGCTTGTAGCCCATAGTGAGCTTTTTCAGTTCTTCTTGCATTTTTATTGGATTCATGATGCTTTTCTTCAGTCGTCTGCATTCTCTCCTTAAGATCTTTTTTTGTGTCCAGGTATCTTCGTCAAATGAGTGTTGGTGATTTGCTTTTTGCAAAACTCATGCAGTTGGACGTTGAACAGACCATATAAATGGCTTGAAGCGATCGGGCCTGCAGTTCTCTTTTTGTTCTTTTAGAGATGTAGATTAGTTTCTCATTGAGTTTGTTCCCATCTCTCTTATATTTTACCAAAACCGCTTTCCCTTTTCTCAGGGTTAGCTCCTGTGTATACTTTTCCAATTGTATTTTCTTGGAACATTTAATATTTACTTTTAGACTAGCATGGTCACTTCCTTCTCCCCAAATAAGCCTCCAGAGACATTTCTTTTGATTGCAGATCTTTAGAAACAAAGAAGTAATCTAGTGTAGAGAAAGAATTGCCTTGTGACCAAGTTGGTCTCGAAGGGCTGTCACCGTCTACTGAGCCATTTAGCATAATAAGACCCCATGAATTCAAATAATGTGTGATTCTTTATAATCGCTTGCACCGCCTCCACATCAACTCGTGTGTGTGTGCCTCTTCTGCCTTTCGGGGGGGATTTGGATTCGCCTAAACATATCCTGGTCGCGCTCTATCGCTCTGGCGGCACAGTAGCGTTCCATACGCTGCGCAGTAACATTAAAGTAGATGCCTAGTCTCACATTATTTAACGTTTATAGACAATATGAACATTTGCACTCTCAGCTAAGAGTATAGGGTACTTATATTGCTGAAGAGCAAGAAAAGAAGAGATGGAACAAAGGAACAGGAATGACTAGTGTCACATAACAGGACATGAGATGGAGTACATAAAGGACATAGTTAAAAGGGAAATGTAGTTTAAAAAAAAAGTTTGGAAAGGTTTAGATTTATGTTGAAACTGCTGAAGACAGGAATAAATAGAAGTTGAAGCATAATGCTCACCTTCTGTCTTGACATAAAATTCAAGTCAGCTTTTTTTCTTGGCCGGCTGCACGAGAGGAACATTTAATGCACAAACTCTAATGACCAATCTCTGTCCGCACCTTTGTTGATAAAACAGATGCAAAGGAGATGGCCCAGTGTGATGATATGGGCAATTAATATGGTTCTTGGTTTAACAAGCGTAATACACAGTGGCATGAGGAAACCGTTAACATTCCAATGACCTAATACTGGCTCATTTGAATTGCAAAAAATAGATGCAGTTTTGGAAATGCTGATGTCAAAGAAGGCGAGAGATTGAGCTGCACAGTTCCATGCCGCCCTCTTTGTGGAAGAAAGAGGCAGAGAAAAAGAGATAAAGGGAAAATTAGAAGATAGTAGAGTTGGTGAGTAAATTGGGACAGAAGAAGAAAGATCAAGGCAATGGTAGCTACACGTTTAATGCACCATCCTAGAAAAACCTCCAAATGTCAGCACAAATATATAAAACGACTCTGGCTCGGGTCCACATCTTCCTTTGCTTCCTAGCGCTTCTCTTCCAAATTCAGCACAGGGTGGCATGGTCCCGCAGGAAGGTGACCGTGCGTCCCTGGCAACAGCTCCATCAAAGCAGCACCACTACAAGTGAAAATAGAAAAGCAGGCTGTAGGGACTTATGATATCAGCTTGACCCCTAATTCTCCAGCTAGTATGGTGGGGTATCCATATCAGCACAAACGAGGATACGATAACCCAACACAGGCCGGGACATCACACAATTGAAGGGAGAACTGCACAAAACCCAAGCTAAACGCGAGGACCTCGAATCGAGATCCAGGAGAAACATTCGGATTGACGGCATTTCAGAATCCTTTGGTAAGGGCCTGATGGAGCAACATGTGGAAAACCTACTGAAAACCCTTTTAGGTACAGAATCCTTTTCAAATCACTTCCTTGTGGAAAGGGCACATCGCAACCTGGCACCACCACCCAAACCTGGGGCGTCACCACGCACGATAATCGCTCGTCTACTCAACTACAGGGACAGAGACACGATCCTGCGGCTGTCCAGAGAAAAAGGTAACCTACACTACGAGGAAAACAGAGTGCACATCTATTCAGATTTATCAACCAGTGTCCAAACACAAAGGAGATCCTATGAACCGGTCAAGAGACAACTAAGGCTTAGCCGCGTCCACTACGCTCTCACCTTTCCGGCAAAGATGCAAATTCAACATGGGGTCAGGTCACATTTCTTCAAGAACCCCACTGAAGCTATGGCATATATTGAGGCGTCTATCCCTATCCCCCCCCCCAAGAGATCGGGCACGGGATCAGAACATGCGACCACGACCAGATGATGATAGACTAGGCCCAGCTGATTGAGTCGGGTCTGCACAGATATCCTTTTATGTGCTGTGAGGCCTTCAGCAATGATGAATGGCTCCAATTAATAATAATTGTGAAAGTTGGGATTGAGGGCCTCTGCTGATGGAGGCTATGCGGCTGCAACCAGCAACCCTCAGGAGAGTTCCACAGGTTATGGGGAATGGGATACATCATCGAGTTGGGGTTGATGGTGAGGGAGGAGGTGGGGACAGGGTACGAAGTTTGGTCACAACTGGCAAATGCTTAAAATCATAGAGTTTAGTTGCATCGGACATAGCTGCAATAGCAGATATCACTCATAGCCTAAGTCACAGAACTATGATAAAGGAAGACTATGGCGCAGGTTGACAAGGGTATAACTATCAAACTCCTTTCATGGAACATCCGTGGCCACAACAACCCGATTAAGGCCCGGAAAACGGCAGCATATATCACCAGACATAACCCCCAGATCATACTACTACAAGAGACACATGTACTCTGTCAAGTCTGTACTAACTTTCTCCCAAGGTGGGGCCCGCTAAGACATTATACTGAATACTCTACGCATTCCAGGGGAGTTCTCCCACTGATCCATCCGAGACTGATTGCGGCTCTGTGATACCAAAATAGATACCCAAGGTAGATATGTTCTGGTTTGGGGGGAGGTGGCAGAACGAGGGGTTGTTATTGTTAACACACAAGGTCCCAACATCGACGACCCCGAATTCTACAGCACCATACACAACATGCTAACCACTACTGACGATGCGGCAGTAATATGGGGGGCGGAGACTTCAATACGATCCACGACACAACCCTTGACCGGTCCTCAACTTCCTTCCGATCCCTAACTAAGGTTGCATTGACCATAAGGCAGATAATGCAACAAATGTCCATGGTAGATATATGGCGAGAATTACACCCCCAGGAAAAGTGCTTCACTTATTATTCATCAGTAGACGATTCTGAGTCCCGCATGGACTACTGGCTCATTAGCTCAACCCTCCCAAACACTGTCTTGAACTGTGAGATGTATCCACGCATGCTCTCGGACCACTCCCCAATATCAATCACCCTAACTATTCGCAACACTACACCGCGAGCTAAATTTTGGAGAATGCCCCCCGCCATGCTAAGGGACCCGCACGTGTGTGAATCATTACATATCGAAATAAAAGAATTCTTTCAACTAAACGAAGGGTCTGTAGACAGATATGCCACGATATGGGAAACATTCAAAGTATTGGTGTGTTGCGCAATCATGGCCAAGTCCACTGGACTATTGAGATCTGTCAGGAAAGAATTAGACTTAATGAAAGCAAAGCTTGAACTACTTGAGTTTGAGTACACCACTACAAATAGCAAAGAAGCCCTTTCTGATATACACATGACATTGGGTGAATTAAAAAAACTTGCTGAACGGGAGATCCAGTACATGGCCACCCCAGCCTGGACTTGAAAATATGGGGAAAGCAATAAGGCATGTAAATTCCTTGCTCAGATGCTCAAAGCCGAGAGCCATCATACCCCCATCACTAACATTGAGACGCCCAATGCAAATATGTGAATCGGGATCAGGACATCAATGATACATTTGCCGAATTTTATAAGACATTATACTCCAACCGAGACACCAAATCAAGGGAGGAGATAACAAATTACTTACATACACTCGATCTTCCGACAGTCACCCCAGAAACACAAATGCCATTAGACAATCCCATCTCGCTGGAGGAAATAACAGGGGCAATTAAAGCTTTAACCCTGGGCAGGGCCCCAGGAATAGACGGTCTGGGAGCCGAACTATATAAAAAATTTCAGGACAAACTAGCCCCGGCCCTGCTGAAAGTCTAGGAAGAAGCAATGTAACGGGGAATACTACAAGACACTATGCGTGAGGCAGTGATAATGGTCCTCCTTAAGCCCCAGCAGCCTCCACAAAATATGGGCTCATACAGACCCCTTTCGCTTATTAATACAGATGCAAAAATCTTTGTAAAAATTCGGGCGACTAGACTACTGCCATATATGCCCATATTGGTTCCCCCCGACCGAGCCGGCTTCATACCGACTAGATCCATGGCCCTAAATCTGAGATGACTCTTCGGAGTAATGGCACAAATAGCGAATGCGGCTGTAGCGTCACTAAATGCTGAAAAGGCTTTCGATTCAGTCTCCTGGTCTTACCTGTTTTTGGTTCTCAAGAGATTCAGACTAGGTCATTATTTTGTGATATGTGTCCGACTACTCTACACGTGCCCGGGTGCGAGAGTACTAACCAACCATACTATGTCATCACCATTTCTATTAAGTAGAGGTACCAGACAGGGCTGTCCCTTCTCCCCCATTCTGTTTGCGCTCACAATAGAACCCATGGCAGAATATGTGCAGCAAAACCACGCGCACAGGGGTCTCAGAATGATCGTGGCACCGCAAATAATCTCCCTTTATGCAGATGATACCCTACTGTACATCCGAGACCCCTAATAATATTTAGCCCCCATCATGGCGGATATCGAGATGTTCTCTGAGGATTCAGGATATAAAGTTAATCCTGCTCATCCTGCTCAACCGTCTCCGTGATAACCTCGGTATCACTGGTCAGGCTCTGGCGTGGCTGACCGCTTTCCTCTCAAATCGACCCTCCCAGGTCCAACTGGGGTCTTTCCTCTCTGACATCTTCTCTACCTGTGGTGTCCCCCAGGGATCTAACCTCTCTCCCTGGCTGTTCAACCAGTATCTGGCACTTCTCGCCCACCACATCGCCGCTCTCTGCCCCTACTTTCAGTGCTATGCGGATGATACCCAACTCATTTTCAGGCTACCCTCGGCCTCCTCTTCTCCTTCCCTCATCTCTGACTGTCTTTCTGCTATCCAGGAATGGTGTGCCACCAGCGCCCTCTGCCTTAATGCCAGTAAGACTGAGATTCTACTCATCGGCACTCCCACTCCCTCCTTCCCTGCTGCTCTCTGGCCGGCCTCTCTGGGCCCTCTTCCTACTCCTACCTGCAAGGCAAAAAACCTTGGGGTCATCTTCGACTCCACACTCTCCTTCTCTCCTCACATATCCGACGTATCTAAGAAGTCACACTACCAGCTACACCTCCTCAGAGGTATCCTTCCTTTCCTCTCCTTCCCCCAGAAGCTCACTGTCTCTAGAGCCCTGGTTCTCTCTAAGCTGGACTACTGTAACAGCCTCTATCTTAATCTGCCCGCCTCTACTCTCCGCCCTTTGCAACTCATCCAGAACAGGACTGCAAGACTTGTCCTTGGCCTCAAGCCCAGGGACCGTATCTCTCCAGGACTGAAATCACTACACTGGCTCCCAGTGACTGCGAGGATCAAGTTCAAAACCCTCTGCATTGTCCACAAGGCCGTCTGGGGCCTTGAGCCAAAATACCTTCAACTCTCTCTTCCTAAATATCTTCCTTCTCGAGCTCTTCGCTCATCCGCCTCCAACTCCCTCAGGGTCAGCCGCTTCTCCAAACAACGAGTTGGGGGCAGATCTCTTTCCACTGCAGGGGCCTCCCTCTGGAACAGCCTTCCTACCTCCCTGAAACTTGAGGAGAACCACCTCCGGTTCCGGAAGCACCTCAAAACCTTCCTCTTTGCCTCCGCTTTCTCTCCCCCTCTCCCCTGCTAATACTACTGAAACTGCACTGAATCTGCAACTGGGCCATTCACCGTTCTCGGCCCAGCCACTCTCCCCTGCACTGCCTCCACGGCAACCCCTGCACTACGGGACTGTGTCTGTATCCATACAGCCCCCCTTCCCAGCCCTTGTCTGCACTTACCTCGCACTTGCCACCAGCTGGCCCTTGTTATTTATCCTGTATGCTGTATGCTTATAACCCTGTACTGCACTTATCCCTCTCCCTTTCCCCCATGCACTTTTCCCTTCCCCTCTACCCTTGCACTTGCGCGATCTGAATGACACCTGGCCTAGTAAGATCGTTGTCTGTCTCCCCTTGTCCCCCCCCCTGCCTCGTCGCGCCTTGAAACACTTGTCCGAACTGTTTCCGATGAATTCCAACATCTGAGACATGTCCAACATACAAGGGTTTAAATGGTCCCCTGTGCACCTCCGCTATCTGGGTATCATGATATCAAGGGATAAAAGCACACTATATGCAGATAACCATGGAGAACTATTACAATCGGTCTCCATTAAACTACAACTTTGGGTCAAACTCCTCATCTTTTTGTACGGACGAATAGCACTCCTTAAAATGGTGGTGTTCCCCAAACTACTATACTATGTGGGGGGGAACTGCCAGGCTGAAATGGTCCAAAATTGCGGAACCTTTCTCAAAGGGTGGGATCTCTGCACCGGATTTCGAACTTTATTACATAGCATTGCAGGCACACTTTGCAAGACATTGGTTTGACCCGGAGGATACAGTTACGCATATCCCCTTGGAAAAGTATGCGGCATCCCCCTCGGATTTGCGGTCAGTGATGTTCCATCCCAAAAATAAAGACTCCTGCAAATAGGACCCTGTGAGCACTACCGCACGAGCATGGTTTAAGATATATAGAAGAATCAATCTCACGACCCCATACGACCCAGAAATACCGTTATGGAACTTTCCTGGCATAACACCCACATTTGACAAGGCACTACAGAGGGCATGGGACCAAAACAAACAGTTCAAGATGCGTGACAGATTTCTGGGGGGCAAGTTCTGCAAACTAGAGGACTTTGTCGAGGCAGTAGGTGGGGGACACCTTAAACAATTTCAATTTTATAGAATGAAAGCTGCCTTTACCGCCAAATGGCCCACATTCCCGGCAGAGCCGCCCATACACGAATGTATCGGGGTAATGACGGAAACAGGGGGACACAGGAAAAGTGTATATAACTTAGTTCAAACACACTCCAACACATGTAACAACATTAAAGAGACCTGGGAGCGGGATTTGGGAGTAAAACTGTGTGAAACTGGCTGAGATACTGCCAACTCACCAAACATGTCTCTATGAACTCATGACTGATCTAATTTAAAGTACTAAACCAATTCCATTATACCCCTGCCAAACTGGCTAACTTTGTGGACGGCCACACAGGGAAATGTCCCAAATGTGATGCACCTAAGGCAGATTTGTATCATATGTACTGGGCCTGCCCCCCTGAGGCTAAATTCTGGGGGGAGGTGGCAGAAATCCTAGAAGACATAACCACAATTCCGGCCACACCCTCACCACAGAAGTATCTATTCGGGGATATCGGCAAGGTGGCAGAGACCACCAGACGTCTGTTTAAAGTGGCATATGTAGTTGCAAAGCGAAACGTTCTGAAATGCTGGAAATCCACAGAAGCCCCCAAGAGGGTAGGCTTTTTGAAAGACTTGTCAATGATAAACGAATGTGAGGAACAATTTATTATAACTTTACCATCGGTGTGCCAACCTAAGGACATATGGTCACTGTTCCGACTTTACCTATGTAATCTGCTCCCTGAGAATGAAAGTAATGCACTGTCGCCTTCCTAAAATGCTTGTGAACAGTATGACATGCGCAAATAGATGTGTGCACTTTTTTATTACTGTAATGTATCGACTGCTTGTGGCTCAGTTTCGATGCAACTCTCTTGGAAAAAATAAAGGTTATATAAAAAAAATGTAAAAAGATGGCCGCCGCAAGATCCATTTATAAGTAACAGCACGTTCTATTCATATTAGCAGAGGGAGCTACTTAAGCCCCGCCTCCGCTGGAACGCGTGCTTCGCGTCTGCTCCGCTGACAGCAGGTAATGCTACCGGCGTTTCTCCTCAGAACCTAAGAAAAAAGAGAATAATAGAGACATTAGTTTTACGAAGAGTTACATAGAACCATAGTCCAATGAAGACACTTACCCGACCTAAGTTATCTCCGGCGCGGTTATATTCAGTTAAGAACATTTATCCGCTCGCAGTATCTTCAGTCAGAAGTTTCATCCGCAGTCACTGTATCTTCCGAAGGGTTTTTCCTCAGCTTTCCGAAAACCTGCAAGAGGTATTTGATTAAAAAAACGAACTTAACAGTTTTACATAGAAGAAATTTTTTTAAGTGTTTACGTACTTGAAGGTTCCTCAAGTTTTCCCCTCACAGTTGTTACCGCGCTCCACCTCGCAGACTGCTGTTACTCTGTATTGGCGAATTTACGTTTAAAACATTTTCTCATCCTGAGTAACTCAGCAGCCATAATTCTTTTCCCAAATTCCTTGAACCTGCGAAAAAGACAAGAAATTAGACCAAGATCTCTCCAACATAGGAATCTATTCAAGTCCTTTAAGATTACACTATCTTCATCTGCTGACTTACCCAAAGCCTCATTCTTAAAAGAATAGACAATTAAAGGCAAGAATCTACAGAATTCATCAGCATCCCAAGTTACAATTGTTCCTCCATCTCAACGTGCTTCTGTAGAAAAGCAGGACGGAGAGCTCAACAATAATAAAACACAGGTGAGAAGGGAATTCAACCATAGAGTTAGTAGGGAGGGATTTTAGGGGAATACACAACTCATAGTATATCTCAGTTAATAGATGTTATAGCATTTCTATTGTTGTCATTTCTTTGTTCAAACAGAAAAAGAACCCTAAAGACTCCAAGGTATCAGGTCCACAGGGTGGTAAGGTATTAAGCTCCCGAGGGGTCCATGTAAGCGTTACAATAGGTGTCATGGATGGGCAGGCCAGGGTTGGAGACCAGAATATTCTTCTTGAACTTTTTCATCCCAGGATTAGAAAAAAGGGTAGGATAGGTGATAGAGAAGCAGTTGAAGAAGAAGGGGGAGATTGAGAGCACCATGAGAAGGGGGAAAATGAGAGGGTGAAGAGCATGGCTTCTCTTACATGGCCAGGGAAAGGCAGAAGCTACCCGACTCTGACCCTGGGGGTGGCTATCTGTGGGAGGACCGCGTAGGGGAGGACAAACTCCAGAGGCGCAGGTAAACACTTAATCAAAATAAACCTTCAGATGTAATTCTTAAATGACACCCATGTGCCTTTGCAACATGCCTGTATGTCTTATTGTGATGCAGAAAAATAATTGCATGAGTTTTCTTGACCAACAACCTTATTTACGCCCCCCGTCCCCCTCTATTTTTTTAGTACTGTGATGGGAAAGAGGGATGCAACAATGAGGATGAGCAGAAGCGGTAAAGCAAACGCTCCGTTCTAGTACTTGTAAAGTGTTAAATGCCAGGAAGTTTAAAACACACAGCTGAACAGAATACGAGTGAGAGACCAGGCCAAGAGAAGCTCACTGCTTTATTGCAATTGGCAGCTGAAGCGCCAGAAGCAAAGGAAGATGAAGCGGGAGCCGAATGGCTAACAGGACAAACCACCAGTCAGCGAACCCGAAGAAGACGGAAGGAACGCCAGAGCTGCCGGTAATCCCAGAGAGAGTGAGTGGGTTACCGGAGCGCTTGAAAGTGAGTGTCGCATATCATTGACAGCATGAGAAAGCCCAATTAAAGTAATTGGAGGAACTGACATAAATATGGACAGTGTTAAGAAAGGGTCGGTGGCCCAATACTGGAAAACATTTTGTGGATGAAATAAAGAATGTGTGTAGAACAGAAAAGCCCTGGAAGTATGGTGAACCAGGCAAACAGCGAGTATGGGACTAGACCCATGAAAGGATATAAAGCCCTGGCAGGAAAGTAAACCAGGCACTGTGCGAGTTTGTGACCCGCACCCAAGAAACATAACTGATATCCTGGCAGGAGAGTAAATCGGGAATAAAAAGAGAATTAAACCTGAAACCATGGAACAGTGAGAACAAATAGTTACAATACCCTGACAGGAGAGTACACCAGCGGTAAAAAGAGGAACAGTCAAAGGAAAAGGGAAGAACCCCTCTAAGGTTAATTGAGATACAGAGTGAGAAACTCAAGATTCAAGAGAACTGTGTTTAAAAGAGACTCAAGGGAAGGAATAAGCCCTAGGAATAACCTTGTACTGTATTAATATATTGCATGGTGAAAAACAGAAGGGACAAAGGGAAAGAGTTTTTTTCCTTAAAACTGTGGGAGCATAGTATGTGGAGAAAGTCAAGGGAGAAGTCGTCCCCCTTGAAACTGAAGTGAAATATTGAATAGAGAAAGACACAAGAGGAGAGCACTTTGAACAAGTGGAACATTATTTTACCTTTTTACCGAAGTACCAGACAGATCTCGAAAGACCAGAAGAAACACAGGGGAAGGGAGGAGCCCTTCCTCTCGTGGAAATGTAATTCCTTTTTGTTTTTGGCATCTTAGAACTTAATGTTCGGAAATCTGAAAGAAAGCTACAAGGGCATAGCTTACAGAAATCCCCTTGTACAAATGGTTTTAAGTTTAGCATGTAAGGGTTAGTTGAGGGTTTTTGGACCGGTACACCCTTTAGTTTAACATCCTGAGACAGACGTTCATTTGTTTTGTTGAGGCAGGGAAACTCCTCAGACTTAGGGACAGGTAGGATTTCCCCACCCCTCTTATTATTTTGACAATAAAGGTGCTATTTCATACTGAAACATTTTACTGTGTCCGAATCTTACTCTGGATCCCTTACAGTATGCTTAGCTATCTTAGTGTAGTATTGCATGCTGAATGAGTTTTTCATTTTTTATAGACTTGTTTCTGAATTATGCCCATCATTTAATATTTTGTTTGTGTGAATTATTGTTGAGCATTTCTGAGCTGCTCTGTGGGTTATATTCAGAGAATAAGATTTGATACGATTGAATTTGACTTACACATCACCTGGCTGGAATTTCACTGCTGTATGCTGGGAATAATTTTTGTGTAAAGCAGTTTATTGAAGAAAGGCCAAACACCACAACTAAGCATAGACAGTACAGGAGGTAGAAACTTTACAAATGAAGCGTGAAACCAAAAGCAAATCACAGAAGAGGCAACATGCAGAAGATGGCAGGTGGGTGGTGGGTTAAAGCTCTGACGCTAGACAAGGGCAAAGCGCAGCCAAGCTAGCCACCGTGCCACATCAGCAGCGCAGCCAATTAAAGGGCCACTCCAGCATTTCAGCCATACAGCTGATTGGGTTTCATTCAAAAGTTTCCACAAATATCTAAGTGACCCCTCAGTTTAAACCAAACCTTTTCAAATATAGACTGAAGGAGCAGGCCCTCAACACACATCCACCGTCCATGTAGCTATCACTTTACAAAGATGCACAAATACAATTTTAGCAATACGTATCGCCCTACTGAACTACCACCTCCCAAATTTACCCAGCTTATCCAGAGAGTCACAAGACTGTATGAGGACCATTGCCAGATCCAGAGGTAAATCAGAATTCAATTCAACACCAAATTAACTCTGTAAATCCCCGGAAATGCAAAATCCACTCAAGTCCTTGAATTTAAGTAATAAAGAGTCAGGCGTCCACCATCTTTGCGCACCAGCATAGCTCATTGTTAAAAAAAAAAAAAACACAAGAAGAAATATTTTAGTCAGAATTCGATAGCAATGGAATACAATGCACTATTGTGTGTGTCTCAGTCATAGATCAAGTTAAAAACTGTGGATGGGAGCTACTGAGCCATTTTCATTGAAGGTCGCATATCCGCACATTAAGATCCCCATTCCAACTATCCAATAATTTCCTCTCCTCTACATGTACCTTGGGGGACAGTGCAATCAGACCCACAAGGGATGATGCAGAGACATTGTTCTATAAATAGCTGGTATGGCACATCAGCATCAGTCTAGTCTCCAACAAGTTACAAAACCCCTCATAACTTGCCTGCTCTCTAACCACAGGTTTATAATCAAATCGGAAGTATGCAAAGACTACCATACACACATCACAGAGAAGAAAGATACCCACCCTAATCTCGGTGGGCCAATAATGTTTCACATTCTCAAGTCTTAGGGCTGAGTTCACAGATGCATGTTTTATGAAGGTACACATTTTAATTCAAGGACTTGACAATTCTTCCAAGTAAGGGCTACACTGGACACCACAGCTAAGGAGCCTGGTCCGGCAAATCTATCCATTGAAAGTTACAAATAAGGGGCGTACACGGCACACAATACCCTCTCCATGTCCCTCTAATTCAGGAAATGTAGGCTGTCCTGCAATAAAAAGGACATGTGTCCCTTAGGATGAAAGTATGCAGGTATCCCCTTAATATCTTATCCTAAAGTTGCTCTCTGTCACCCTTTTGACTAGGACCCACTCCACAGTCTAGGACGCTTCCCTTCTCCCACCAGATCGCAGCTGCCCCCCACAAGGTTAGACTTTAAACACATTAGTTCTCAACAAGGGCAGGGGAAACAATGCAGGACAAAGGAGTTGCGGCAGAAGGCATATTTTCAGGGCATTAACCCTATGCCCTCAATTTCAAACGAAGCAGTGTCCGTCTGGTATTCTCAATTTGGATTCTGCCTAAAACATGGACAGGCTAATCAAAATTAAGTGTTTAACTTTTATGAAAGCATCATGAAGCAGACAAGACAAAAGAGATATCGTTTTGGCTATAATCTTTTATTGAAAGAAAAATGGGGCTGGGAATAGGTCTACCCTGCCCTATTCTAAGTGGGAATTTCCCCACCTAACTCAAACTGAGGTCAGTCTATGTCAGGAAGTCCAAATCAAATGTTCGGTCTTTGTTCAAAACTGGCTGTTCACAGCTCATATGAAGGGATTCTTTTCCCCAAGCTTTCAGACACTACAAGATGACAAATAGGGGGTGCGTCCCAGCCCCTTTGTCCAACTAAAAGTTCTTCACTTTCCTCAAGACACAGTTCTCAAAAGTTCCCACAATACTTTCAACTGACAAGCAGGGGGGTGCCCGAGCCCATCTTGTCTGTCATAAGTGCTCAAAAAAGTTTACAAAGCAAAAGATCCTTCACTTGGGAACTAGTGCATTCTCCTACCAGATTTCCCAAGAGTTAATCAATGGCAAACGCAACAAAACCGCACTTCTAGCTAGAGGTCAACTTGGCAATCCTTGCTCTCTCTTGGCAACACTTGCTCTCTCTTGGCTCTTGGCAGTGCTTGGACTGGGTTTTAACAGTTCGATATTCATGTTCGATATTCATGCGACTTGTCTGCACTTCGTTCACTCACATGCAAGTGAAAGGATCTGCGCAGCACTCAAGGACATCGGAGCGCCCGTGAGCCACTCACATGTTTCAAACTCACCTGATAAGTTGTTTTTCTGTATTCCGCTGGGTGTCATTAGGAGCTAGACATGTGCAGCTCCTCCCAACCAGGCACCAGACTTCTCGGGTAGCCGTTGCTTCCGCCACGCTGGATGTGAGCCGCCTCGGCTCCCCAACTTCCCTGGCGCAATCCGGCCAACGGAGACAACTCGGCTGCATTCATCTTCTCAGCCTTCAGCTGCGCGAGCTCTGCAAGGGGGACGAGAGGTACAGACCCTCTCAGGGCACGCAGTGGTCCCGGGGTCCTCTTGCCTCTCCAACCCTGCTTCGAACTGCTTCTTCGGCTTCTCCTACTCATTCCCCTCCTCCTTAGTCTGCACGAGAGGGCTATTTAAACCGCCCAGTCTCTCTCAAGTGAAGGTGTTCACCACTAAAATTGATTATCACAATCCTGGTCCTCAGTATCCCTCTTCTTTTGTCTCAGTACCAAAGTGGTGTTTCGTCATCTTCTTGCCAGTACCAAAGTGGTGGGTGTGCCTATGGTTGTCAATGGGAAAACAGGGAAGGCACTTACAATAGCCCATGAAGGCTTGCGGAATGGAAGGGACATCATGGAAGGGAAAAGGGGAATATTGCGTCTCATCTTCCGGCATCCCCTCTCCTCTCCCCAGGTCACCTCCCCACAGATAGTCCTCCCTCATAAATCCCCCCCAGAATAAGGATCTGCCAGCTTCACCCTTTCCATGGCCACCTAGGTGGAGGGTGGTTTAAGGAAAGGAGTGAGGATGCCCTCAGATTCCTCTCACTTTGTGCATATGCTTTAACCCCAGACAAGTAAGCTCCTTAACAGACCACTTCAGGCACTAGTGCCCAAAATGGCCCCCAAAAGACAATTTTGAGATGGGCAAGGCTTCCTAAATACTGCAGTCTATGGCAAATCCTGAGATAACAATGTAAGCTTCAGTCAACTCCAACACCAAAGTCTTGGCCTCCAGAGAATTTTTGAACAGTAGCACCATGCTATGTGTGTAAAGCAGGACGTTACCATCATCCCAGATGTCGTATATGAGCCACTGCAAGGTTAAACATGAGGTGCAAGAGCAGGTGGCGCTGCCTGTGTCCCTCTTCAATAGAAACGAGTCAGACAGAAAAACGTTAGTCAGAATTCTTGTATAAAAAGCGCAGATGAATGCCACGTGATCAAAGGCTTTTGGGCATCTAAACGCATGTACAGAGAGGATAACACATTCCTCAGTCAGGTCAACCTCTGTCATCCCTGGCCCCAGACCAGGAAAGGCACTGTTGTGCATCCTTAACCTTCTTATGCAGCTGCTTCAACACTACATGCCTCGCCCAGATCAAGCGGGTAGCACAACTGATAAACTCACCCCTTAAGTAAGTCTTTAGCCTTTAGTATTCCCCACCTTGTATGTATATAAACCAAGCTCATGTTCTCCAGGATAAACAACCTAGATTTCTCCAAATCTTGCATCATCCCATATGAATCGCTGAACAGGTAGGGGCTAGAATCCATCTGGGTTTCCCCTCCATCATCTCTTTAATGTGTAACCCCTGTTTTCCAGCTCTCCTCCAGGTAAGGGTTGCACACTTCCCTCACCCCAGACCAGGGATAGTCCCCAAGGGAATCACCACCGCCAGCCCACAGGCCAGCTGGCTATGGAGGGACTCTGCACCTGTAAAATTAAATGTAAAAAGGTCTTAACTTATTAAACTGGACATAGAGATTGAGATGGATTTTATAGGGATCTGAACAGTGAGCCCCCCCTTTATTAAAAACACAACCACTTATTGCCCTATTCCTTTTCTAAAACAACCGTGACACGAGTTCCCTCTAAATGGGGATCTGCTCTGTCATCTTATTCCTTGGAGAGGTCACAGGGATACCCATAGTCCCCCTACCTAATCCATGGTACCACCCACTGACGCACGAGGCCATGGGGTGGCCTCTGTTGGTCGTCCCACACCCTAGGCAGCGTCAACGTGGCTGTCATTTTGATCCACTGTCCCACAGCAGGGTTTAGACTCCTCTAATCTCAACTAAATCCTATAGGCTTACCTTACATAACATTACTCCATCTAGCACCTCTACTCAACATTGCTAGAAAGTATAAATATGTACACTAGTCACTGCTTCCACAGTACCTTCTTTGTATCTATGGTTGCTGGATGCTGGCCAATACTATGCCCTTGAGGACATTTGGGGCCTGACACTGCATATCTTTTCCTCTAGACTGATCCCGTCCACCACCTGGGACCACCCCTAACTCACTGCATATTTTCTGCTGTTCAAATGTTCCTGGATGGCAACCGGTCTGAGCAAGACCTCTCTCACTTTCACCACTGCGGCCCTACAGCAGCCTGGTTCTTCCAAGCAACCCCGTGGCCTGGGGGTTGCACCTACTATCAATTACACGCCCCACAGTGCCATCATTACTTCAAAAGGTATCCCAGTTGATGTGGGAATACTGCCATTCTCACTGCAATGCCGGCGGCGTCATTCCAGTTCCAGGCGCCATTCCCATTGTCAAGGGGATACTGCTTTGTTAACTTTCCTATCTATCCTACTCTAGATTGTGAAACATTGGTTACCTGGGATTCTTTTTCCATCCTCGACTATAGTAAATTGGCACTTCATGTCTAAAACTAAAACTACTTATTTTTGGCATGACCCGTGTCCTGCATCTAAGTTAAAGAGTTTTTTTTCGTTCGTTTTGCCCTTTTTACCTTATACTTGCTTGGCTCCAACTTGAAGAAGGGTATTTTTCTGATTGCTTCAAGACTGGCCTGGTTTCCCCACTTGTAAAAAAAAATGTTTAAAAAAATAAAAGTGAAATCAACAACCCTTGACACTTTTCTGCCTTTCTAACAATCAACCAGTCCCTTCTCGTCTTAAGGAAATGTATGGAAAGAGTCGCTTCTGAACAACTAAATAGTTGGGTCACAGAACACAACTTTTTGGGCCTGTTTCAATCTGGGTTCTGTTCCGGTTGTAGCACTAAAACAGTTACACTGCATATTTTTGATGAAGTCTACAGTGTGTTAGATAATGGTGGGGCTTGTCCTTTGGTGCTTCTCAACTTGTCAGCAGCGTTTCATACAAGCGATCACAAAACATGCTCACAATTCGCTGATTCAATAGGTATTTGGAGTTCTGTCCTTGCCTGGTTTCACAAATTTTTATCCTCAAGGAAACAGGCTTTAGATCTGGGACAAGAAAGCTCAGGTTATTTCTCAGTTCTTTGGTATACCACAAGGATCCATTTTAGCTCCCATGCATTTTAATTTATATATGGAACCTCTGAGCTTATTAATTGACAAATAACATATTTCGATTCATCAGTATGCCGATGATATCGAAGTGTATTTGAGCCTATTGGTTGAAAATGATGTTTGGCGGCTAAAGGATTGTCTTAACGAATTAGGAGCTTGGATGACGCATTTTTTTAAAACTGAATTCTAGCAAAACTGAATTCTTATTCTCTCATGCTCCACTGTCTCTAAATGGGTTGTTGGGGTCGCACATATTTTTGGAGTTTCCTGTGAGATTTCTCCTACTTTCAAAATTTCCCCATGTAAATATGGCTGTGAAACCCGCAAACGTTCATAAGTTTATGATGCGTACAACCCTTTTTTACCTGATGTTCATTTTAGACTTCGTAAAAACATTGGAATTATCAAGATTTGAGTTTGGAAATACACTGCTGCCCGGTTGGTGTCCAGTGCCAGGAACTTCGATTACATCACTCGATTTTAACTTCTCCACACTGGCTTCCTTTACATGCTCGTATCTTATTTAAATTACCAAAGCAATCCATGTTAATACTCCTTTGTATTTGGCTGACAGATGGAACATTTTTGATGGCTCAAGAAAACTTTGGAATTTTTGAGTCATTGCAACTTGATGGCTCCCAAGTTTCACCACACTCTCTCTGCCTAAAGTTAATTTCCAGATGCAGCTATATTTCATTGGAATAGTTTACCTTCTCAATTTACGAGTGACACCAGATTATCTTAAATTCAGGAAACACCAGAAAGCTTAACTATGGACTGTCATTTTAATGCATTCTCCTACTTTTAATACGTTGGTCTGATTTGTAGTCTCTCTGGTCTTCCAGATGGTATTTTCTTTTAAGATGTACTGTATTTCATCCTAGTTTGTTCATACATTTTAACTGTGCTTGTTGTATTTTACTTCTGGGCAGTGCTTCGAAGCACTTGTTGCCTTGTTCACACTATATAACAAATGTTAATAAAAAATGTACCACTGTGGCTGCAAACCTGCTGGATCTTCACGGCCTGGCCCCTCTGCATTGCATCTGGGGGACGTGCGGATGGGGCACCTTGCTTCACCTGGGCAGCCACAACGAGGCAGCCCGGATTTCACCCTGCACTCTTCATCTGGGCTGCTTTGCGGACAGAGGGGACTTTGCCACAGTTCAACTACTGGACCACCTGGCAGGCACGTGGCTGGGGGGCTTCACCGTTGGGTCGCCTCTCCTGCAACCAATCCCCTTCCTAAACTCAGGTACCACCCTCATGGAGTGTGAGCCAGAGGATGGCCTCTGTGAGTGGTGCAGTCTTGCAAGGGGGCCTCGGGCAGGGCCACCAACCTATCCCTCTACATCACGCCAGGGTACCTCCCCTCTACCCTCAATTAACAACAATGGCCATCTACATAACATGTTATCTATCCATTTCTAAACATTACCATAATACCCCAACTCTCTACTCCCCCCACTTAAAATGTACCCTACATGTACACATAACTACTCATGCATATATCAATAGACTCACAACATACATACAACATAAAACACTATATTCACAGTACCTTGCAGGTCTGACCAAAGTGAAGGGCTGCTCCTGATGGCACCGGCTGATCACTGGGGCCCTCCCCCCACAGATGATGGAGAGGCCTGGCCCCCTCCTCTTCTTCCAGGGCGGCTGCGTCCACCACGTGGGGCCACCGCCCAATCCGCGCCCTTAATATTGTCCCGCGTAGCCCCTTATGCGCATGGGGACCGCCCACACTCACCGCTGCGACCTGCAGTACGTATATTATTTTTAGGGGGGCCCTGTTGCCTGGGGGGCCAACACAAAGTCACTGCGCAAGTCCACGGACCATTTTCAAATCGGGTGGCGTCCCCGTTTCTATGGGGACGCCACTGCGCTCACTGCTATGTGCCAGGCTTCCTCACGGGCCGCCCCTAAGCAATGCATTGTAGCAACACAGGGAGAGGGGCGCATCTTCACCCGTGCTGCTCCACTGAGCAGCCTGGGGCTTTCTTCACCAGAGCCGCTCAACGGATTGACCAGGACTTCACCACTGCCTCCTCTTCACATATTCACGCCTCCACCCTCCAAGGTGGAGCGGGCTTCCGCTACCGTCTCTCTGTATTACATCCCAGGCTGCTCCTGACATACGTAGCCCAGAGAATGTTTTTGTCAATGACAGGCCCTCCTCGCTGGCCACGAGGTGGACCAAGATGGCGGCTCCCCTGTAAACTCCATGCATAGCTCCCATAAATCCTGGAAAATCAGAAGCCCGAGTTTGGAAACACAACATCCCGACATCGGAACTGGCTTCACTAAACCCCTCCAATCACAACGAGGTTTCCACGGAGTTGCAGAGAGTCTCCCCGACAAGGAACCCGCAGCACAGACAACAGGCGGGAAAAGGGCCCTGATCCCGACAGAGTATCATCAGTCGGCCTGCAGACGTGAAAGAATATTAGGTGAATGCCCACGTTAACGGAAGACACATGGGCGGACCTTTCCCAGCAGCAGCAGCAGCAGCATAGTAGCATAGTAGCATAGTAGCCCGCAGTGGTGGCCATGCCCCCAGCGGACGTTCCTGACTGGGGCGCCTGGGCTGTGCGGCGACAGGCGCTCTCGTGGACACACACACACCGAGGAACGCATAGACATTGCCAACAACTGTGCCGCAGGTCCCCCGCTGCAGAGCACAGTTCAGGGCTGCAGCGTTCCCTACAGCAAGCACTGACGCCCAACGCGGACCGGGTCACCCGGCAGGGCAGCCAAGAAGAATCGTAACTCTGCAAAGCTAGTGCACAGCAACTTGCTACCACGCTAGCCACAAAACTAGGCTTATACAATGGCGTCGACTTTGCCATTGGGATTAAAGAATGCCTCGATAAAGGCGTCAAAAGCGTTGATGGTATGGACACTGGCTTTGGCATTCTCGGAGGAGGCTTTGATGCTGTCGAAGGGGGCTTCGACACTGCCGAAGTTGTTGACGCCTTTTTTGCTTGGCGGCTTCAATGCTATCGTCGTAGACTGTGTCGAGTCGAATTTAGACTTGGACGTCAATTCCGCTACCCCTGATTTATGCACAGGTGGATTTGCCTTTACATGAGGTGTCGGGGAACTTTCCCTTGAAGACACCCTAGACTCATTGTCGGCTCTGACGTTCCTGGTCTTTGATCTCCCTCTGTCACTTTTGGAGTGGGCAGGGGCATGATCTCCATGCGGCTTCTTCGAGGGGGTCTGGGCCGCTTTCTCAAAGATTTTAGGCATCAAAGCCCTAAATCCCATTTTTCAGGGGAAGCGTGGTTGGCAGAATAAGTCACTCTTCTCTCAGACGAGGAGGAAGAAGATCTGTGACGTCGTTTCTTTGACCTCTTGGACGAAGACGAGGAGGATTTCCTCGAGCGACTCTTGGATCTCGACCTCCTCGACCCATGTCGAGATTTTCCACTCGACCATCCTGAATCTTTTTGCCTTTTCGAAGACCTATAAGATTCCTCCCCCACCCCCAGCTTACCTTTCCGTTCCCTAAGAGCCTAATTGGACATGGCCTGACAGGAACCACATTTGTCAACCCGATGGTCAGGGCTAAGACACCAAAGGCAATTCCGATGGGGGTCCGTAATTGACATTTTCCTACCACACTTCAGACATTTTTAAAAATCTGTCTTGGGTGTGGTCGGAGTAGATGACAAGGACATTGTCGAGAAAAAAACTTGATGCGCCGTTCTGTGTCAAAAAGCAGTTGCTCGGAAAAATTGAACTGAGTAACGGGCGCAGCTCGAGCCTTTATACTGCGAATGACGTGGACGCTCGACAGCAGCCCTCGAGGGACTACGACTCTGCAGCCTCGAACACAGCGCCCTCTGGTGAACATTTTTTCTGAAGCAGCAGAGCTGGGAGGCAAGCTATCCAAGATGAGGAATACGTGGGAGGACACAATACATTCGAAAAGAAGAGACTTACTGAAGATCCAATTGGATAAAGGACAACAAGATTAAAGACACTGATACAAAAGAGGCTGGCGGAAAAGACTGGTACATCAGGATAATCAGGTGTGAAGGCATCATGAAGTAGACGCAGAAAACAGATTCACATTTTTCCTCAAACGTTTTATTTAACATAAAACATAGGATGGAGTAAGGCCCAACTTGCCTTATGCGTGGGATTTCCCCATCTAAAGAAAACTAAGGATAGTCTGTCAGGAAGTCCAAATCAAATGTATGTCTGTGTACAAAACCTATACTTGCCCTCACAACTAACTGTATACCATGTGTAGGGATGTCAGCATGAACATGAATGGTGTTAAAAAGAAAGTGGAGCTTCTTCTAGCTCTTGGCTTATGATCAGCTTCCCCGAGTTCAAAACAGTTGACAAAATATCATGGTTCCCTTCCCCAAGAATCCAAGTCTTCCAGCTTTCAAAAACAAAAGTTCCTTGGGACACTACCCAGCTCCTTTGAGATCAATACATTTCACCAATTCACTTAGGCAGTTCTGTTTCTTGACTTCAAATTCACGTACAAGGCTGTTGCAAAACACAAGCTTCTTTATGTTATTCCTGTGGCTTTTGTCTATGATTGTTTGCTCATACAATGCAGTTTCATGATATCCACCAGATTTAGTAACTTTCTTTCACCCTGCTCAATATTCAAAATGTCTTTCCTTGGCTTTTCCAAATAGGGCCCTGGTCTAGGCGCAGTTGTCGGATAACACGGTCCATCCATTACAGGTCACGCAACCAACACCCCTTCTTGACTACTTCCATCAACAATTAGCCACTGCTTCTATCTGACATGGACGTAGTTGATTCCCCATTGTTACACTCTTCTGACACTGTTCAGTGGCTTGGTTGGCCACTATGCACCTTATTACACTTTTCTGTATTCCTCTGGCACTTGAACATGCAGGCTTCATCTTAACCTGTAATTCCTGACCCTTTTAGCTTTGGGCCAATACTTGGCTTCTCATTTTCATACCCTTCTTTGTATTCTCTTGACTTTGCCAATACTTGTTTCATACAATACATCCCATGGTATTGGTCACTTGCATCCCCTTTCTTTCACTCCATTCACGAGTGCTCAACTTGCTTTTTATTCTGTGTGGCATTAAAAAAGTGCTTACAATAACTTCCAGTCCCCTTCGGTATTCAAAAGTACTTGAAATAGCTTTAAGTTCATTCACCATTCAAGAGAACTTTGTTATACGTTACCGGTGCGCCCCGATATAAGTGTTACCCTGCTTCACACTCAACCGTTGCACACAGCAGCTTCCTTCTGCTTGCAGTCCTTTGCGACAGGCTTATCAATGCTCCTTCAGCTTTCCAGCTTCATCAAACTCTGTCTCTCCATCGCAGCATCCACAGAACACTGATCGCTCTCCTGGTTTCCAGCAGAGACTGGGGTCAATGGGAGTTCCACAGATCCGGCTGCGCTGACCCATTACGGAGGGTAGCAGGACCTGCAGACCCTCTCATGGCCGACCACGGCTATGGCGTCTCTCTCTTGCCAGACACAGCCTCTGGGGCACCTGGGTCTCCAGCTCCCTTCTCTCCAGACCGTCCTTCCTGCTTGCATGCGGCAAGCCTTATATTCGTTAGGAGTGTTCAGTGACCCCCAGGTGTGGGTCAAAGTCCAATTGCCTAAACATGACGTAATTCATTAGGTGGACATGCCTGGTTGTTACACAGGTTTACCTCCATAGCCCTCTTCTTTGTCTCAATACCAGAGTAGTGTTTGGAACTGTCTGATTTAATAAAAAGGAGCATGTGCAACTCCGTTTTGTCTCTGATGTGTGTGTGCATCAGTCAAATGAGGATGTATCCTCCTAAATGGTGTCTTCCTTGTCCCAGTACTAAGATGGTGTTTCTGGGGGACAGCTTGGAGGGAAGGAAAGGGCTGACAATAGCTTACAAAGGGTTGAGGGACAGAGGCTTCATTGTAAAAAGGGAAAGGGGGACACCATGTCTCTCCTAAGGATGTGCTCTCCCCACTCCCCAGGTTCCCTCCGTCCAGGCGATCCTCCCTCGCATATCCACCCCCAAGGTCAGGATCCAAAAGCGATGGCCTCTCCCTGGACACTTGAGAGGAGGATCCAGGGGGAAAAGAAGTGAGGACGCCCTCAGGTTCCTCGCACAAGCCAATCTCCTGAGAATGTTTAAATTTAGTCTCTTAGTGGTAGTGTCAGGGTAAAACTAGATTTGGACGGAGGTCTTCTCTTTCTTTGGTACTTCCCGATGATAGAGGAACACCTTTAGATAGATGGGGAAACCCCTTTAGAATTGGGAAGCCTAGGCCATTCGCTTATTTCAATATAAGTAATTCAGAGCTGTCCTCAAAGAGTCAGATTCCTTCTTCTGATCCACCACAGGCAATCACCTTATCTGTCTAATCCCCATCTGGGACTACACTACCGTCAAGGCTAGTTCTAAAAGGTTTCCAGACCCACCATCTTCTTCCTTTCATGCCCTGATGTACATCTGTGTCTTGGTCACTCTCCCTTTCTTCCTCCTAATCTCCTTTAATACTCCTCCTGCAGTCTCTCCTCCCTCTCCCTTGCACTTCCTCTTCATGCCTCCAATATTTCTCTCTCAACGTCCTACCTCCACCCTCTAATCTTACTCTCCCTCCTTAAAACTACTAGTCTCCCCTCTCCAAGCCACCACTACTTCCCTCCCCTCTCCAAACCACTACTACTCCACTCAACCTTCTCAGTTACTCTCCTTTCATGCCATCAATCACCTTCCACACACTAGCTACACTTCAAGCTGTTTATTGCTGTGCGTTGATGGAGTGAGCCACAGCACCTTGTGTGGGACGACTGAAGAGTATTGCCAGTGTACACGCAAGGATTGGGCGAGTCAAATGTTGCTAGCCCGTGTTAATTGAAGCGAACGTTTGCACGGATTTCCAGGCTATACTCATGAAGGGAGTAGTTTCTTACCTGTAACTCCATTTCTCCAGCATTGGTATCTTTCATGGATTCACATGCTTAGAATATTCCCCGTCGTCAGACTGGGAACCCTCGGTACACATATATATAGTCATTTCCAATAGGAAAAAACTTCTGCCCTATCCCCGTCTGCGTCCTCTACGGGGCCGCCCACGTACGCCCCGTTGGACGTGATGGTATATAAGCCCCGCCCCCGCGGGTCCCTTCAGATTTCGACCCCTCCAAGATAACGGGGGAAAACTTGCTTACATACCAATCTTCCACATTGCAGTCCGGGGAGGCCGGAGGGCGCATGTGAATCCATGAAAGATACCAATGCTGGAGAAATGGAGTTACAGGTAAGAAACTACTCCCTTCTCCAGCATTGGATCTTTCATGGATTCACATGCTTAGAATAGATTGTAAAGCAGTAACATCAAGAAGGAGGTGAGAGTGCAATGTAACTTACATTCGTAGAGACACCCCCAAACACTACCGTTTACACCATGTATGTAAGCAACAACTTATTATACTGATACGAAACGGATTTCCGCCATACAATGCTATGTCATATGACTCAGTATGCACCCCTTGCGCATATATCTACCCGACCACTTATGTTTAGGTCAATAAACTATGTACATTCATGTATACACTCTGAAAAAACAGCTGAGGCCAATTAATAGGCAGCATTATTCTTGAAACTTTGGCTTACCTCATTGAAAAAGGTGGCGAAGCACTGCCCTTCCCATTTGTACCTCATCCGCGTGCTGCTTTTCCAGGCAGTAGTGGCGCGTAAACGTGTGCGGAACAGACCATGCCGCCGCCTGGCAGATGTCCGTCAGCGGAATTCCTGCCCATAGAGCCACGGAGGAAGATGTCGATCTCGTGGAATGGGCTCTGGGACGATGTAGTAGAGGTCTCCCGGCCTTGGAATGACACAGGGTAATCGCCGAGGAGACCCAGCGAGCCAGACCTTGTTTGGAGATAGCCTTACCCCTAGCCGAGGGGCCGTAGGCGACGAATAGCTGTCTGGTGGCTCTGATATCTTGCGTTTTTTGCAGGTAAAATTTTAGCGCCCTTTTGACGTCCAGAGTGTGAAGAGCCTTCTCCGCCGTCGACGAAGGAGATGCAAAGAAAGTAGGGAGTACCAGGGTCGAGTGCTTATGATAGACCGACTGTACTTTTGGGATGAATGAAGGGTTAGTTGATAAAATAACTTTGTCCTTAAAGAACCTCAGATATGGAGGGTCTATGACCAGTGCCTGTAGTTCCGATATTCTTCTAGCCGAAGTGATGGCAACTAGGAACGCGAGTTTCCAAGATAGAAATTGTAGAGATGAAGAGGACATTGGCTCAAAGGGAGGCTTCATTAAGGCAGCTAGAACCGTGTTCAGACTCCACGACGGTGGGAACCGTTTTTCCGGAGGGAAGGTTCTAAACAGACCCTTCATGAAATGCTTCACTAGCCTGTCACTGAATAGTGGAGGGGACCGTCTTCTTCTTGTAAATCTCGAAACAGCCGCCAGGTGTACTTTGATTGACGATGATGACAGTCCGCTCTCCGCAAGATGAAGAAGATACGGGAGGATTTGCTCCGGAGTTACTTCCAAAGGTTGTATATTTTGTTGTGTTTGACACCATATACAGAACCTTTTCCATTTGCTTACATATGATTTGTTAGTGGACGGGGCCCTGGCCGCCTGCAGAATCCTTCGGCAATCAGTCGAGACTTTTAGGTTCCCGAACTCCGAGAAGTCAGGAGCCATGCAGTTAAGTTCAGGCTGTCCGGATTGTGGTGCCACACGGTCCCCTCGTCCCTGGACAGGAGGTTCGGCACTTTCCTGAATGGTATCGGCTGATCCAGCGACAGATGAAGGAGGTCTGAGAACCATGGTTGCCTCGGCCAGCGCGGGGCCACTAGGATGACCCGGCAATTGTACCTGTGGATCCCCTGGATCGTCCTCCGTATGAGGGGAAATGGAGGGAAGGCGTAGAGGAACTTGCCTGTCCACGGAAACGAGAACGCTTCCCCCAGGGAGCCTGTTTGGGGCCATCTGCTCGCGAACTGAACACATTTTCGGTTTCTTTCCGTGGCGAAGAGATCGATCGACGGGGTCCCCCATCTTTCGAAGATTTCCCCGAGTTGAGTGGAGTCCAGCTCCCACTCGTGTATTTGTGACATAGTCCTGCTCAGGGAATCCGCCTGCACGTTCTTCGCTCCCGGTAGGTGGTATGCCACTAGGGAGATGTGGTGTTTTAAAGCCCAATGCCAGATCTTTTGAGCTTCCTTCGAGAGGGTCCTGGATCTGGTGCCACCCTGTTTTATCAGGTAGAACATAGCTGTCGTATTGTCCGTGAGCACTCTTACTTTTGACCCCTTGATGTGTGGGAGGAAAGATTTCAGGGCCCATCTCACCGCCCTTAGCTCCAGGACGTTGATATGTAGGCGAGATTCGGTCGACGACCACCTGCCTTGGGTTTGGTGACGTGACATGTGTGCTCCCCAGCCCGACAGAGAGGCGTCTGTAATGATGGTGTTCTGAAATTCCGGCTCCTGCAGGGGGACCCCTCTGTCCAGGTTGCGCGCCACTTTCCACCATCGGAGGGCTTTGATAACTCGTTCGTCGTCGACTATTATCTTGTCCGACCAGCGGCCTGTGGCCTGCTTCCATCTGTCTGATAGGAACTCCTGTAGAGGTCTCATGAACAACCGGCAGTTCGCGACTAGGTGGATGCACGATGCCATGGAGCCGAGGAGAGCCGCATATTTTCTTACTGACAACCTGTTCTGTAAACGAAGTTGGCTTGTCAGGTGTTTGATCTTCAACAACCTTTCCAGGGATGGTTTCACTAGTCCCGTGTGGGTGTCGAATTGAGCACCTAGGAACTTCAAGCTCTTCGAGGGCTTTAGTGAAGACTTTTCGTAGTTCACTGCAAATCCCAGACGCTGTAGCAGTCGCAAGGTGGTCAATAGGCTGTCGTTGGTCGACGCTGGGGAGGACCCCCTCACGAGCCAGTCGTCGAGGTACGGGTAAACGTGATGCCCTTCCTTCCGCAGCCAGGCTGCTACGGGTGCTAGGCACTTTGTAAAGGTTCTTGGGGAGGACTTCAGGCCGAAAGGGAGCACAGTAAATTGGTAGTGTGTTTGGCCGACTAGGAACCTCAGGAACCTCCTGTGGTGAGTGCGCACCGGAATGTGAAAATACGCATCTTGGAGGTCCAGAGACGCCAGGAAATCGTTCTTTTGGACCGATCCGATTACTTCCTGTAGAGTAAGCATCTTGAACTTTTGACTCAGCAGGGTTTTGTTGAGGTCCCGTAGGTCGAGGATGGGGCGCCACTTCCCGTTTGGTTTCTTTACTACGAAGCAGCGTGAGTAAACCCCTAAGCCTCTCTGCGAAGCAGGGACTAACTCGATGGCGCCTTTTATTTTAGCATGAGCGCAACCTCTCGACGCAAGACGCTTAGGTGTGGTTGAGACAGGCGTATCGGTGGACGTCTTGGAGGTCTGGATTTGAATCTTAGGGAATGTCCCAGTCTCACCGTGTCCAGAACCCACCGATCTGTCGTAATTGACTCCCATTCCTCGACGCAACTTGACACTCTCCCTCCTAGAACATCATTGTTGATCTTTTTGTTTTCCCGTCGACGACGAGTAAGTGGAACGCCTCTTGGAGGCCTGGAAATTTCTGCGTCGGGTCGAGGACTGTGAGGCGCGCCTATAGCCTTGGGACGGATATGAAGACCTCCCGAATGCTCTATCCCTTGATCCCGCAAATCGTGCGTTTCCCGTAGCTCCTCTAAAGGGGCGAAAGGAACGAAAGGGCTTACCGCTTTGGAGAGAGCCCAGTGAGCGCGCCGTCTCAGAGTCCTCCTTCATTCCTTTCAAGGCCTCATCCACCTTTTCGCCAAACAGGTGGTCACCTTCGAAAGGCATGTCGACGACCTTATATTGCACCTCGGGTCTAAAGTTGGTGCACTTGAGCCAGGCCTGGCGTCGCAGAACCACTCCGTTGTTAATTTGTTTGAACCCCGAATCTGCCAGGTCCACCGCTATATTGATAGCATGGTTCGAGGCTTCTTCTCCTTCACGAACCAGGGACATAGCTGATTTTCTGTGTTCTTCTGGGAGGTGGTCCATAATGGGTGCCAGTTTGTGCCACATCTCCCTGTCATACCTGGCCATGATTGCCAGGGAGTTCGCTGCTTTCACTGTTGACGCTCCCACTGACAGGATCTTCTTACCGAAAGCGTCTTGGCGTCTAGCTTCGGAATCCGGAGGGGTAGAGCATTTATGCTGGGCCTTTGCCTTTCTCGTCGCCGCCGCCGATACCACCGAGTCAGGCGTGGGTTGCGCAGAGAGGCATTTTGGTGTCGAATCTGGAACTTTAAATTTTTTCTCTACGCGGCCCTTGACCGCAGGTTCCGAGAATGGATGCTGCATGGTTTGGACGCCCTCTTTCCATACGTGGTCCAGTATCGGTATCGAAAAAACGGAACGCCTATTCTTGCCCATGTGGTCAAAGAGGAAGCAGTCCTTTTCTTCTTGTTGTGTCAAACCGAACTCCTTGCAGGCCTTTTCCATCATGGAATGGAAGGCCCCTATGTCATCCGGTGGAGACGGGTGAATGGGACTTTTCGGAGGATCCACCTCCACATCCGAAACCCATGACGGGTCTCTCGACGGCGAGAGGGAGATACCAGAAGCTGACCCCTGTTCAGAGAGGGAGTCCGAGAGCTCACCTTCTTCCTGGACTGTTGGAGCAGTTGGGCCCACGACCGATCTAGTCGGGCGGTGTGAAGGTCCGGGCTCGTCGACGAGGGGAGTCGTCGGAACAGGTGGGAGCCTTTCGTCCAGGGACTTCAAGAGCGAGTGTAAGGAGGAAAGTACCTCCATGGAGAGAGTAGCCTGGGCGTTTGGAGGCTGGGTGAAAACTTGAGAGCAGGTTGCACCAGAAGGAAATCTGGGCCGTAGCCCCAGGTCTTCCGGGCTCACTATTCTGAAGCCGTCGTCTTCTTTGGAGGCGATCGAAACTGCCTGTTCTTGCAGCAGTGTGTCGGGTAGCCCCATGTCGAACACTTCTGGCCTCCAGGCCTGGAACTCCGTCGACGAGGGAATCGTCGTCGACGATGAGCCCGTTTGAAAGGCGGGGGACTGTGACGGAGTGGGCACTTGGATCGTCGCCGTCGTCGACGGAGGGCCTGCAGGTGGCTTAGGCGGTCCCGCCTTCGCGGAGCTCTCCCTGCGTTTATCCGCCTCTCTACTCGTAGCTGATCTTTTCTGATCGCTCGAGGAGGATTTTGGCCTGTCCTTATCTTTCTTCGACGAAGAAGAAGAGGAAGATGATTTCTTCGTCGATTCTTTCGATGAGGCCTTAGAGGAATGACTTCGAGGCACGTCCTTCTCCGTAGGTCGTGATTTTTTGGCCGGAGGTTCCGACGGATGTGAGCGTCGGGGGACTTCTGATGTTTTCGCTGAGGCGATACTGCGCACCGATCCTACCTCCGACTGAGGGTACGCTCCAGCGCCGTCGTTCAGCCACGAGACCAGTCGCCGATTCCGGTCCTTCAGGGTTTTTTGGGAAAACCCCTTGCAAATATCACATTGGTCCGCCGAGTGGTGGGGGTGAAGGCAGTAGATGCAGTCAAGATGGCCATCCCCTTCATAAACCTTCTTTAGACCGCACGTGGCACACGGGCGGAAAAGAGGCTTACCCGACATTATTGCCAGCCCAACAAACAAAACTCGTAGGAGTTAGAAGTGGACCAAACAGACAAACTCGCAGGAGTTAGAAACAATTCGATAAGTATTTGAAGAAAATACACGAGGAGATCCCACTATCTTTGGAGACGGTTGAAATCTGAAGGGACCCGCGGGGGCGGGGCTTATATACCATCACGTCCAACGGGGCGTACGTGGGCGGCCCCGTAGAGGACGCAGACGGGGATAGGGCAGAAGTTTTTTCCTATTGGAAATGACTATATATATGTGTACCGAGGGTTCCCAGTCTGACGACGGGGAATATTCTAAGCATGTGAATCCATGAAAGATCCAATGCTGGAGAACTGGTATTATCTTGTTAATGATTTAAGCAATTATAAAAGGTATAGCTGATTGGGAATAATCACTTCACGTTTTTGCTGTACTGAAACTCTAACGCTAGCGTTTTGAAGTATTTATGCCTTTGTTGATATGCAGTTCTACGACTTGGAGCTTGATCATGTTATCTAGCACAGCGGGGTGGGAGGGTACTTTGGTTGCCCCCCCCGGGCGGGTCGTGAGTGCCTCTCATGTCTGCGTCCAACCAATCCCATGAGAGACTGCTTAGAGTTAAAGTGCCTAACTTACAAACATTTCCACAAGCGCACGTGTGCGATATGCTTTGGCCGTGCAGTATACACATTTTGGGACATTTCTTCGTGATCATTGGACATTGGTAAACTTGCTGGACTTTTGATGGACTCTTAATGACTTCTGATGTGAAACCCACAATTTACCCTACTCACTTTGCTATTTTAAAACAATGGTTGTTGTCATTTAAAAACTATTTTTTAGCATACATCATTGTAACCACTCTGCTTGCCATCCTTTTGCACTTTACTCCTTTGA
The DNA here is from genome assembly GCF_040938575.1 of Ambystoma mexicanum. NCBI lineage: Eukaryota > Metazoa > Chordata > Amphibia > Caudata > Ambystomatidae > Ambystoma > Ambystoma mexicanum. The sequence goes on along the minus strand of NC_090921.1, from coordinate 748,231,849 downwards.
TGTCACTGTTAATATTTATCAGGGCGGCCCTAGGTGAGACAGCTGAAGTATAGTCTCACCTGCCCTCCTTGCTAAACTATCGCCTTTTATGAGCATACCAGGGCCTCTAACATTTGTCCGCCTCTTTTATTATGTCTAGGCATAAAACTATTATATCCCCTTCTAGCCGGCAGGGAAAAAAAAGATAGCCACGCTTCTTGATCCAATTGATCAGGCTTATGCAATGATTAAAGAAATCACTCAACTTGTGCACGATATAGATCCCAATGATGGAACCACAAATGGCCCCACAACAGAGTGCGTAAGGTCTATTGGTGATAAGAGACCAGGCCATCTGGCAAGGAATTGTGTACTAATGGACAATGCAACCTTAGAAAGAACTGGTGCTGAGATCCTGCCTGTAAACAAAAAACCCACTCCCCTCCCAGTTTGTAACAAATCATTAACTTTTGTTGAGATGCAGGAAAAAGCAAATAATTTTCTTAGTGCACATAATGTCCCCCCTGCCTGTGCATTTGGTAGTAGGCATTATTTTACCAGGCTATGAAGTGCCAAACCCTCCGGCGCAACACAAGGGGAAAAGTTATGTCATTCCCATGGAGTGCAACGTGCCCACCAGTGCCAACCTTCCAGCACTTCCTAACCTTGAAGTGGAGCTCCCAGTCAGTTCTGCCAACACAACAGTCCCAGAACCCCCCACACCACCACCCCCCGCCCCCAGTGTTATGTTCGATTTCTCTTACCAATAGGTTTGCCCCTCCAACTGGAAAGGGATCCAGGGCAGGGACCCAAAACCAGTCGAAGGACAAAGCAGGAAAGGCCAATGTGAAGGGTAGGGGTAGTTTGAAGGATGTTATTATTTTTAAGTAAAACCCTTCTGTTCCAGGTTCTTCCCCACGTCCTTGGGAGGGGAGAGGGAGAAAGGGAGAGAGAGGGAGAGAGAGAGAGAGAATCAAAAAGGCCAACTCTACCCTTCATGGGGTGGAAAAAAGGTGGGAGCACTAAAGCTTCTTATTGGGGAGCGGAATCAGGTGCTGGGTGTTCATGGAGCCAGAGACAAGTCTGGAGTAGGAGTTGGGGTGGCCAACATGAGACCCAATTTAGCTCAGTGCTCCCAATATTGGCCTTCCCCCATATTGGTTGTGTAGAAAGGATAATCTGCACTGTGCTGACCTGGAAGTTAACACTCATCACGCACCCAATTAACAGGCTCTTGGTGCCCAGTATTGTAACTCTTATTTCATCCTAACTAATGTTCCCAGAGTCATAGGCCACTACAAGGAATCTGAGCATAGCGTGCTTAATAAAGTGTGCCATTTGCTTGGATGGAAGAGAGGCTGCATGTCAATAGTCAGGAGTCCCATACTCCATCAAGAGATTTTATTCAAGTAGATTTAAAATTGAATCTACTCGTGGAAGGGTCGCTGGCCATGGAACAGCGGTCTATGCCACCCAGCACTCTGGAGATAGTGTTTAGTCTGAACCCTCCTCCATCGATCCCTGTGCATTGGGAAAATTGTCCAGATCAATGAATCCCAGCTCTGCCCTTGAGGGCGACCCCCAGGCATTCTGTGTGAGCCCGGTCCCCCACAAATGTGTATTCTAACCAATCCTAGAGGAGTGCCAATACTGGGACCAAATGCAGTGCCCAAACCAACTAAAGGTGATAGGTTGACTGCCATAGCGGCAGGGTGCTCATTTGAAGCTTTGGGGTTCAGAGCAACTTTGGTGGGGGGGGGTCACCCACATTGGCGGCCATGGCAGCGCAGGGAGACTTACATGTATCAGTTGCAAGAGCCATCGATTGACAAGAGAACGTTAGTATGTTTCAGTGACTCTGCTACCCTTATGCGCAGTCTGCCCCTTACGAGATTGGACCTGCTATTTTCCATAGTGCCCAAATTAGTATTTTGTGTATAATGTCATGGAATATCGCCAGACTTGATAAATATCTAGTTGATACGGTCTGCCTGGATCTGGTACGTTCCCATGATCTAGTATCCTTCCAGGAAATATGGTCCTAATTATCACACGTCATTCAAGGTTATTGTGCCTTTTGTATTCTGGCAGGGAAGGGGTGGTCGCCCTAGTGGTGGCCTTACTATATGGGTCAATGCAAATACATTCACATTGTTATCTATGGGCACAGTTAGCTCATTGGATTTTATAGAAGTATACGGCAAATGCCTTGACGGGTCTAAAATTCTCCTTATCAACTTGTACAATTGAAAGACAAATGTTGTTGAAAACTATTTTTCCCTTGATGGAAGATAGGTTTGCCCAATAGAGGAATAGACTAACAGGCATTGTTAAAACCATAGTAATGGGCAACATGAATATGCAGTGAACCTCTTGATAGTATGTTGGGTTTGACCGACTAAGAAGATGCCAGATGGGGCATCATCGGACTAATGGCAAATATGCCCCACCCCCAGCCTCAGAGGAAATTCAGAAACGCACAGGTCGCTGCAAGTGTGTTTCTGTCCCAAGGTTTTAGGGCGTGTAATGGGAGATACCCAGAGGATCGGCCAGGCTGAATTACTTTCGGCGCAGATATTAAAAATAGCTTCAACTATATTCTAGTGCATACCAAGGCCTAGAAACATATGCAAGACTTTAGTGTGTTCGCAAGACCGAAGAGTGACCATAACCCCATTATACTTGTAGCTCTCCCAACTCTACTTGGCAAGAAGGACCCATCCACCGAGCAGAGGGTGGCTCTGATTGAGATCAAGGGCACAGCAATGAGTTATTAAATGGTGTCCAGTTGCTCAGCAGTCTAAAATGCCTGCCATTTATGCTAGCATCCTCCCTTCATTTGAGGTTTCCCTTTCTAGTGAAGTTCAGGATATTGGACTTTGTTACCTATGTATGAAGTTTTGATAAAAACTGGATTATTTATTTGAGCAAGCCCCAGTCTTTTAGGGCTAAAGAGGCACGCAAGAACCCATGGTTCGATGCGGACTGCCTTGCCACAATAAAATTTCCTCGAGTGATCATGCTAGGGGGGAGCGAGGTGGCGGGTGCAAGGCCCGGTCTACGGGAAGGGCTTTTTAATCGCAATTTGTTGAAGTTGAAAAAAGAAGATTATTCTTGCCAGTTATGGGATGACCCTCTCCAGGCTTCCATGAATGGCAATTCTGGACTTGTGTTGGGGCCGGCAAAAGTGGGGAACAACATCCAATTCTGGATGGCATCCCAGTAGCTGTATAGTTGGCCCATTTTGAAAATCTTTATAAGGATATCAACTTAACTCCATCTGCACTTTATGATTCCACCCTGGGAAGCACTGGATGGGGGTGGGAGTTTTGGTATCTCCCACTCTGGTGTTATCTATACAGAACAATAAGGTTGCCTTTATGTCGCAGAAAGCAAGGTAGGCCCCTGGACCAGATATGGTCCCCGCTGACTGGTACAGACAAGAGGTTGATATTTGGACCCCCTATTTGTTAACATTTTTCAATGTCTTATTGTCGGCAAATGTTGTTCCCCACTCATGGACCCAGGCCATACTTGTCCCCATATTCAAGTAGGGTGACATGGGAACTCCCTCTAATTACAGACCAATATCCATTCTTGATGCACGTGGGAAACTGTTTGCAAAGGCGGTCTTAGTCCATTTGGGTGCATGGATCCTATAAGTGGGGGCTCCCCTAATCTTCCTACACTGCCCAATATATGCCGCCAACGGTTCCATAGCCAAATTGAATAACAATGGCGACAGTGGGTATCCTTGCCTAGTACCTTAGACAGGGCAAAAGATTTGGAAATCAATCCATTAACAGGAACTTTTGCCTTAACATCATTATGGATACGTGCAATCATCCGCATAAATACTGGACCAAACCCCATTTTCAACAGCGTGAATTCCAGAAAAGTGCAATTGACTCTATCAAAGGCCTTCTCAGCATCAAAAAAACCTATGACCCCATCTGTTTCTCTACCATTATGCACACCCATAACATCTAACACAGTCCCGATGTTATCATAACCAAAGCTATCAGGAATAAAACCTGCCTGTGATTCACCAATTAAATCTCCTATACAGGTCATCAACCGATTTGACCATAGTCTAGTAAAGATCTTTAGATCCACATTTAACAAGATTGGTCTAAAGCTTCTGCATTTTTTATGGTCCTGGTCTGGTTTTGGAATTACAATAATCAAAGCATCTTTCATAGACTCACACATTACCCCTGTCAACAGAAAATAATTAAAAACTTTGCACAAAATTGGTGACAACTGAGAAATATTTTATAAAATTCTGAAACCAAATCATCTGGCCCTGGTGACTTTCCATCATTCAGCTGCAAGATTCCAATTTAATTTTCTTTTCAGTAGTTGACTGCAAGATATTAATCTTATCCAAGAAGTTATGCTTGTCGCAAATAGAAATCACAAAAATACTCAAACATTTCCATATTCTTAAGCAAGGCATCTCCTTCATCAGTTTGTATAGAAGTAATACACGTGTCTGTCATCATCCCCTTAAGTCTACTGGCCAACAACTTACCATTCTTATCACCCAATTCCCAGAATCGTTGTTTGGTATAAGACAATCCTTTTCCTGCCAGTGTTTGCACATGATTCTTCATCTCACCCTCCAACTTTCTCAATTTCATCTTATTTGATTCTTCATCAACAATCGCACACGTCTTCTGTAGTTCCATAACTTCCTCCTCCATCCTTTTAATTATCTCCAAATGTTTCCCCTTAACATGTGCCAATCTACTTACCAATTCTACTCTTAACATTGCTTTAAAGCAGTCCCAAACAATTTTAACGTCTGCTGAGCCCCCATTCTCCTCAAAATAATTCTTAATAAAGGCCTCTAGTCCCGTGATTACCAATGAATCCTTGAGTATACCCGCCTGCATCCTCCATCTTTTGGATTTCTCCCTCATATTAAGTTACATTTAAAGCAATGCATGATCCGAAATGCCTCTCTCCTTAATACTCGAGCCCACCGTCTGGCTAACCAGTCTACTACCAATATGGCAATAGTCAATCCTGGAGTATGAATTGTGAACTGGAGAATAGAAAGATAATTCTTCTTCTCTTTGATGCATTTCCCCCATACATCAACAAATCCATATTAAGATACAAATGCACAAAACTCTTCACTAACCTTTTCATTTCTATACCTACAATCTTGTCTTCCATCTATGCTAGTCATTACCACATTAAAATCACCTCCCAAATGATATCTTCTCCCTCCATTTCATTCAGCAGATCACTCAACAAAGCAAAAAAGTGTACATTTGGCGAACACAGAGCAAATAATGTCCCAACCGTCACTTTGCTACCATCCCAGAGTATGCCAATTAAGAGTATACGTCCATCATCCTTTATTGTTTTCTCTATTTTAATCGGTAACCCTTTTCTAAACAAAATGCTCACCCCTCTCGACTTGTAATCAAAAGTTAGAAACAACCTGTGAATAGCTGGAATTAGTCAAAAAACATTCAGGCTGCTCATTTAAGTGAGTTTCTTGTAGAAAAATGACAAATCCTCGCCATAACCTTCCTTCGTTTAACAGCACATCCAACACCCTTCACACTGCACAAAACAAAAGTTAACGGTTTCATACTTCAGTGCCCTACACTAACTTGCATATAACACAATTCAAGCAAATATACCACTTCAGATCCATCAAGCTAACCAACACTGCAACATGGAAAGTGAGAGGAAAGGAAAAAAAGAAAAAAATAACAAGACATTACAATATAAACAGAGAGACTAACACTTAGAAACCAAGAATAATAACTATAACTTACATTATGCAAAATCTGATAACCATCAGACCATAAATGAGTTTATATATACAATTAATACATTTTCCCGAACTATACTCACCAGTAGACCCATGCCCAAACAAACATAAAATAGAATAATTACCATTCTTCCTAATTTATAGTCTGAATATCCAAACCCCCCTCCCATTAATCACCATCTATTTTAGTACAACCAAAAACAAACTATTGTCCCCAATTGTGTCAGGACCCTGGCAAGTGTTGGGGTGGTGGCAGGGAAAAGGGCCCCTATGTTGGGTTGTGGAGGGAGGAGGGGGCCTCTTCGGCGCCCAACTGGCTTCTCAAGACGTGTTCTCCACCCCTTTAGCAGGTCGCGAGGCCAGGGGTGGAGAACAGCCAAGAAACTACGTTTCCCAGCAACCCCGGCGGCAGGACACATGGGAACCGCGCCCATGCGAGGGCGCATGCGCGAGCCATGCCCCACGAGCGCCGCTCGCAATCCTGACCGGCAACCTGAGCTGACGTGTATCTGATGAGCTCCGGTCAGCAAGCATCAGCGGGGCACCAGCCCGCCTGAAAACATACCCCAGGCCCCGCGTCACAATTAAGATAAGTAGCGCATGGTCCTACGCGCAGCGGCTAATTGCATGGAAGGGATTTTTTCATAAACTAACAAGAAAACCACGAAAACCAAGTCGCGTGCAAAACGAAACTAACTCTTGGGGCACAAACTATTAATCCTGCATGGGTAGTGCTTGCATAACTACCGCATGCATCTTGGGGGGCATTGCATGGTCCAGACTACTAAAGACCCGTGTGGGGAAAACGAAAGACACGGGCCGCTCGATCTCAGAACAATTAACCCTTTAAGGGTAGAACTAGCGCACGCATCCGTTCTGACATTCCTTGTTTGTTACTAGTGGAAGACGACTCCGCGGAACGGTGCGTGGACAGAAAAGACGGCAGTCGCCGCAGATCACCTGAAAACGAAGCTAAGTTCAAGTTTATGTTTCTTGTTCCTTTTAATGACTGAGTGAGCCTAGTGAGTCACGTATAGCAGAACTGCACCTCACATGAAGCAATGTGGGGAACGCTTATTTCTACATGCAGTAATGTGGGAATCTTGCATGCAATAATCTGGGAAATGTTTTGTAGGTGTTTGTGAACAACACTGGCATCCTCACAGGCTCTGCAGAAGCAGTAGGCCAAACTGGTTGGAGCTCCAGCACAAAGGCTCCCGTATTGAGAGTTTACTAGATGTTGTAAAGAGCATTGGAGTGACAGGTTACAACTCCACCGAAAGGAAGCAGGAGCCAAGGAGCATGTTAGCCTAATTCCCCCATTCCTATCCACAACTCCTTCCTCTACCTCTTTCCGGTGATCCTAAAACCCTCAACCTATCCATTCCACGGACCCAAACCCTCTTTCCCCGAAGGGTCGCGGAAGCCTGCGATGGTGTAATCTCCAGGCCCCAAGACCTAACGGGAAGGGAGGCGTTTGTGCTGCCTCTGCGCCAGGAAAAGAAGACTGAAGGCTCTGACAAATTGAGTGTCAACTACCCTTACCTAATGAAGCTATATAGGGTCATTTCCCAATCAAAACTGATATATATCTACAACAAAGCAGTGCAGCAACATTTCATTTTGAGATCCCAGCAACCTAAATATTCCAAAAAGGAAAACCACATATTATACCTAGGTCTACCATATATAACTTAACATGACCACACTAACCCCTATATATTATTCCTCCCTAACCAGTTCAGATATAATATCCCCTACATGCCATAATTCCCTTCACCCAACCTCAGTTATCCTCATCACATCCCTTGCTGCTACACATATTTCATACAGTAAATAAAACATGAAATTACTTTACCTACCTCCTACTTCTTCCCTACCCAATGAGATTGCCTTAATGTATATTATCCAAATATATCAAGGAGGCAACATCCTACAACCTCTTCAACGATTATCCAAATGAAGACTTTGTATCAAGACAATTTTAACACTAGTAACACATGCAAAGTGCCTTCCTAAGGGTAGACAATACAGTCCATCTTCTCCTTCTCCTGAGGGTACATCCATCCAAGATGTTCATGTCTCTCAGATAGGCACCATACTTGACTGCAGTAAAAGCAGTCTACAGATCATCTTTGTTTAGTCCCTCCACACCCTTTTGCAAAACGTCAAAAGAATTCCAATCAAATATGCACCTCACATCGCATTCCGTGAATTCCCAAACTCTAACAAAGCAAGCTTGTAAACTTGCCCAAACAAAATGAAAAGATCATATTCAATACGAACCAATGGCACCAAGTATTTCTTCCAAATCAGGATGTTACATTAACTCCATCAGCTGGATCCTTAGTACCAGGAGGGTTAATGTGGTTCTAACAAAAACAGGCAGCCGATTGTTAGGTGGAGGGTCGTCATGTAGAAGTCCAGTGGTACATAAACCCCATTCACTTGGTGGGCGATATACTCCTAACTCCATTCAACTATTACAGCCAAAAAATAACAGAGTTCCCATTCAGTCCCTGTAGCTCATTGAGCCCATACGTGCATCCTGGGTGCATGAACAGGGAAGCCACGAATGAATGTTAGGCAGCTGCTGCTTCAGTAAGCCTAGGTAGGTGTAGGCACCATATTGTTTCCTGCATATGCAGCTTAGTCAAATGCACTTCAAGGTTTGCCAGCTATATTTCGATTAGCAGATGCTGTCTACCAATCCATGTAACAGCTGACATGAAAACCGTCAGTAGTATCCACGGTACACAGTGTTAAGTCTACAGCATACACAGGCAAAAATATAACACTATGCATTTCATCCTCTCTCTCCGCCATAAATACCCAGATGGCTGCAGCCTTTAGCATGTAGTTTTCTTATAACTGTCCTCATGCATAGAATAAAGCACTGCGTGAAAGACATTTTGGACTGCAACGCCGTAATATTCTTGCATCAAAACAATACATGAACACCCAAGGATCATGTCCATTAGTACGGGCGGCCTGTGGAGCCTAAAGTGACAGCAATGCAGAGGCGCCCAGGGACCGCCTTACCAGAAAACAAAATGTAATAGAGTACCTGCGAGTTTTTTCCCAGCAACATGCAAACACTAAAAGTCACTACCGTGGAGCACAGAATCACGTCCGGCATACATCGGTAAAGTAACTTCCTACAGCAATCACATGCCGTAATGTGCTGCCCTTCATCATTCTCTCCCTTTCACCATCTCGCATCGCTGACGAAGCCTCATACGGGTGCACGTCTCCCTTCTCCGCTGCTCTCTGTTCAGTCCTCTACTCGCAGAGCCTCCTCGCACAGACGCATGTCACCACGGCACATTACATGCTTTCACCATCAAGCAGCATCAGGAAAGATGTATGAAGGTGCTTTCCTTAGTTCAAAGCCACAGTATTCTTGCAAGTTGTCGTTTATGACCAACAGATGTCAAAACATTCTAAGTGGTTAAAAAAAACAGCATTTCCACGTCGACCATCTTAAAAGTAAAATTTAAGGCAAAAACTGATTTATAATTACAATAAATTAAATACAAAAAATAAAGGGAAGTAAACCACAGCAGAAGTAGGGTAAAGTCTAGTTCCAATTCGTACATCCATTAATCTCCCATTTAAAGCTGTTCAGACCTTCCTTTTTTTTTTCTTTGATATATTTGTAAATTCCACATCAGAAGACATGCCCTCCATGGGGTCAGAATCCAGGTCAGAAAAAAGCTTCTGCAGATTTATTGTCAGTGAAGGAATGTAGATAGCCATCAATCAAAACTCTGAAAATGACAGAGTAAATCATATAATATTTTAAATGTTTCTCCCAGCCTTTCATCTTGGCTCTGTCAAAGGCACGCCTCCTCTCCAGTATATTTCTACTTAGATCCACAAATATCATTATCTTCTTGCCTCCCCAATGCACGATCTTTCAGCCCACCAGCCTTTTTCAAAATAAGTTCCTTCACCGGAAATCTTAAAAACGTAATGTCTTGGTTTCTCCACCCTCGGGATGGTTTAGGTCCAGAGACTGATGTGCGGTCTCCATTTCCAAGACAATTTTGGAGTCTAGGTTCAAGATCTTTGGTAAAGAATTTGCAGAATGTCAATTGCATTACCTCTCTCTGCATTTTCAGGCAACCCAGCAATTTGAAGGTTGCTCCTCCGAGAAATATTCTCTTGCTCAGATAGCTTCAAAGTGATCTTCTCATTTATCAATTTTAGTTCCCTTACTTGATCCATCAATCTTAAGAGTCTTTTCATTCACAGTATTCAGATGAGCCTCTGTTGAATCCACTCTCAAAGCTGCCTTTATTGCTGCAACATCCAATGTCACTTTGGTCAGCAACTCCAGTCGTTTATCCTCTCTGCTTTCTCCTTTGTCTTCTCGCTCTACTCCTTTTTGTCTCTTCGCGGGCTGAGTCACCTCTGGCGTGTTTGGCACAGACAAATTAATACTAATTATAGTAATATATCAGGGACTCAGCATAAGGCACAAGAGCACAGCAGTTATGCTGCCATCCCTGGAGCTGACAGTTCTAGAATCATTATATTAATCTATTTATTGGTGTTTTAATTGATCCGCTCATCCTTTCGCAACATGTCACTAATAGTTGTTTACGTTTTTGATTAATGTTATATGTGACTTAGGATCTGTCGGATCGAAATAAAGTTTGATAATTCATTACACATCAATATTCTCACTCACCCACCGTAAATGCATACTTACAACTGTACCACTTGCACTCACCAACCAATAACTCAACTTTTCTCCAAATTCCCTCCACACTCCAGTCCACCACCCTTTCTCCTTCTGGTCTCATGGTCTGCCACCTCCTCCTCCTCCTCCTCCTATCTCACCCAAATAACCCACAATTTCCTGTTTGCTATCCACTTCTTACCCTTCCCCCTACTTGTCGCATTGGACTTCTTCCACTGGTCAACCTCAACCTAATTTCCCCACCCGAGAGGTTTTACATGGTCATAATACATAGATAAGGGGGCTAAGCCCCGTCTCGGGAGGATAGCTCAGGGACAATGTGTCCCCTTGGATACAAGATGACACGGAGCAACACGGGTTTGATCCCCGGGTCCGCGCTTAGAAACCTCTGGGTATTAAGCGCGTTATAAATAACGGATCATATATCAGCCACTTTCTTCTGCGTGGGGCAGTAATACTGAAACAATGGCGGTCCGAACTGAAGAGTGTCATGGTTCATGTTCGGGGGCCACGTTGCAACCAAGTCTGTGGTAAGTATTAGATAGTGTTTGTTAGGAAGCCATACCACGGCAATTTCATGATGGCTGGTTTGAGGACCCTCCATTGCAGCCGGTACAGTGCAGCATACGCTGAGCGGTGCCCGGCGTCCTTTGCAACTGTGCAGACTTTCGGCCATTTGGTGCCTCTGTTATTTCACTTCCTGCAGGCAGCAGCACTCCGATGACGACAGACTTCTCCTGAGAGGCTGTGTGTGGCTCTTGTCTTGCGGGTGGTCTGCATAGACCTTGGTTGTACGAATTGTCTAAAAGAAAGAAACTGGTTATTGTTGTATTCAGGAGGCATAGGGTGATCCACAGCGATGCTGTTGAGATACAGTCACTTGGGTGGGGGACAGGAACTGGGGTCCTCCAAACTGCCACCTCCCTCCACTGGGATAGGAATGGTTCAGATGTCCACCCAGGTAAACTTCTCACCCAGGTTGAACGGGTGCCCACCCCCATGTGGCAAAGGTCAGATTACGGACCTTGTCACAGCATATTTGTTGAAATTGCAACTTACAAACTCGGCTACAGTTGCCAAAGCTTGGTATGATAGGTTGGTGTGAATCAGGTCTGCAATAGAAGCCTCAATCCGCACTTGAGAGAAAGCCCATCAAGAAGTCTGCTAAAGAGGACTGTTGTAGCGCCCACAGAATGTCTGCCCACCAAAATGTTTGAATGTATAATCCCTATGATTGAGTTCCCCTCCCTGACATTATCCCCTAAAAGGCGGAGGAAGGGTCAGAAGCCTTATCTTAGTAACACTTGGGGACAAGCACCGAAGCATAGAGGGAGATGCCAAACAAAGCTAGCTCATGCTATTATCTCATTCTGTGGTGTGGGAGCATTTAGCCTTTGACAAAATTGACCCACCATACTCCTCTGACATATAATGGAAGAAGAGTAGGCTGATCGTTTTCCCCCACCCCAGTATCTTCCGGTACGAGGGTGGGGAAAAACAGATCTAACTGTGGGGAAAGACCAAAGTCATCACAGTGGGACAGGTTGGAGCACCCTGACCGGATTTGCGGTAATTTAGCATTCGGTCACATGGAGGGCCTAGTCCTAGGCTAATTACCCTGCGATCATCGTTTTGGAGAACCAACCAGTAAAGTCCCTCTTTATGAGCCTGGAGACCAAAAGGTAAGAACAAACACCTGCGATTGAGAAACAGTTAGGAGAGATGCCTGCCATAAGCGAGTGGCCAGTGTGTATATCAATACTGGTACCTGCAATGGCATGGCTCAAGCTACATAAGGAGGCAGGTAACCCTGGGGGTCCCAAAAGGGGCTTCGATATGTTTGTCATCTGGGGTGAAATCTACCTGGTGTATGTGCATCAAAGACCACTGGTAGCAAAACACTGATCCATGATCATGCAGGTACTGTACTGTTCATCGATATTTGTAATATCTGTCCAAGACACAATGTGCTGTCATACAATGGAATGCATATCGCTGACAGCATACTTGCTTTTTGTTCCCCCCACAATGCTCTGGCAAAAAGAGAAGCAGAAATGAAAGGAAAAACAAGTTGTGGAAAGCGGTTCCATTCTTGAAATGCCGATTTTAGTCATTGGTTAGTACAGCCTAATCCAAAGTGCCTGCTATGTGCATTTATTAATTCCCAGACTATGTTGTTAACTAGTTTTTTTATTGAGTTGAAGTGGTATTGTATTTTTATGTTGAAAAAGCAGCTCTGCGCTTCAGTCTTCACACTTTCCATTCATAAACTATTTCTTTAAACAGAAACGCAGGACTGTGATTCAGAAACGAAAGAGGCATTGTTTCGTGCCATATTGCTGTGAACTATTCACCTGAAAGGCTGCCATCTTTATCAGTGGCACTGTATATCTGCAGTTCAATTCCCAGTGAAGGTCATGATTTTTTAAAGGGATTGTTCTTGCTATAATTGTGCATCTAGATCAGCATTTTCATCAATAAAAAAGAAAATGATGTCCAGATATTGATGTCAAGTACTGTACTGAATAGTCCTGGCCAGCTGGTGAGGGGATGGAGTGTCATCCGGTGGCCTTCAGAGGGAATCATGACTGAGTGCTGGCCCAAATGTAGAATTTCCCTGTACGGGGCCAACAACCCTAGAGATGCACTCCTGTAAAAACATTAGGAAGTCCTCTGTCTAGCTCCCCCTTTAATGCTCTGCAGGGCAAGCAAAGCCATCTCGAATCAACGCCACTGGAAGGTGGCATTTTAGGCCCAGGCCCTTTGAGAATAGGGCTGTGGTAGCTTCAATACTCTTTGCAAAGTTCCCCTTCCCGTTTCTTCACCACTTTGACATGCAATAGAAACATCATTTCAGAGGACTTCTGAATGGTGATCCAAGGACAAGGTTTTGGATTGTGTTCTCCAGCGCTTGTACTTGGGAGAGTGTCCCCAAGACCACAGAGTACCCCTTGAAAGCACAGTCAGAATAACACCCGGGGATTGATATCTTTAGTTTGGCCAAGTATGCAGCCTGGGGGAGGGCATAGCAATACCAAATAGTCTTCAATATTCTTGGATGCTCATGGCCTTAGTATTTCTACCAGAAGCAGAGTCTGATGTGGGATTAATGCCCAGACAGCTGTAGACTAGCCCAGGAGGATCTCTGAGCATGCTCTTGAATTATGAATTCCCAAAATAATGTTGGAGTCCCCTCCAGACTAAGGCCTAATTCACGTGTGAGGAGAATGAGCTTCAAAAGGAATAGTTATCAATGATATGTCCAGACAAAACACGTTTTTGAGTCTCCGTAGATATGAGCAGAGGTTTTCTTAATATGTGCCCTCCTTGAAACAAAGTTCTCCAGAGTGCAGCAGTGTTGAACCTCCACGAAGTAGTCAAGTCTGCTTTTAAGGGCTCAAAATTAAAGGGATTCAAAAAGGGGCATTTCCTCATGTGACAAAGTTTAGCTTGGTTTATTTTATTGATATAGCGCGCCTAACCCTGAGGTATCTTGAGCAGGAGACAGTGGTTACAGGCAAATAAGAACATAATGCAGTTAACTTGTGTTACATATCAAGTAAACATGCTAAACAGGTGCAGAGGTAGCAGAGTACAATAAGATTTACAGTGGATTTAGGCAGATGGCAAATTACCTTGTGCTACCGATCTAGGCATTAGAGTAGCTGAAACGGTGTAAATGAAAAGATCCGACGATTTATTAGCTTTTGTTTTGCTGAGCGAAGAGCCAGGCTTTTATCAATTAAACCCAAAAGAGGCCATAGTCAGGTTCAACGTCTTTATTTACTTGGTCAGGATGGGCGTGAATAAGGCCCTTAAATCCTAGGGGAAAACTACAAATAATAAATGTATAGAATATATGGGATTTGTATGAGATTTGTTAGGGTGCAGTAGTGAGAGATCGACACAGATGTGCCATTTTTGTTGCGACAGACTTATTGGAAAAATGGGGTTGGAAAGACCTTGCTAGCCCCAACGCTAAGAGGGATTGCCCTGCCTCAACATACATCTCAAAGGAGTCTGTCAGGATATCAAAATAAAGGTCAGTCCACCATCATGTCAGAACCTTAACTCTCGCACTCACACTAATAACTACATATAAGGTGCAAAACTCAAAGTTCCAAATAGTGCAAAAACAAAAGTTCCACAGGCGTCAAGAGAATGTTCCCCTTCTCTTGACCTCTCACAGTATTTCACAAGTTCCAAAAGGAAGTGCCTACTTTCCCTTGGTTCCACTTCCTTAAGATGATAAAAGAATATCTTCCTTATTTCAGCTTTATCACAATGTTCACAAACCCAGGGGTCGTCCCCCTACCCCAGGTTGCTCTTCCTTTTCCACAGCCAACTGACTGGGTTCACTCTTCTCCCCAGTACTGTGATTAAGATGAGAAGTTTACAACTGTTCTTAAATGGGTGCAAGTCCCAGACTTGCATAACAAATCCAATTCTCCTATGTAGACTTGGTGTACTCTCCTGCCAAGTACTACATATTTCACCGCCCATCTGGTTCACCTTTCTCCCAGGTACTGTGACTATGAAGAGGAGTAACTGATGTATTTTCTCCAGTACTGCTCTTCCTTCAGGGTAGGCTTTGCTACTACTTTCAGGGTCCCAGACCCTTGATTCGGGGTATGCTTCCCCCTTCTATTCTTGCCACCACTACTTCTTATTTGCAGGGTCCCAGATCGCAGGTTCAGGGTATTCTGTCGCCTTTTCCATGGACCACCACCTCTTCTTCTTCTTCTTCTTCTTAGGGTACCAGACCCTTGGCTCAGTGTATTTCTTCCCCCTTCTGCATCTTCCACCTCTTTCATGTAGTTTTAGAGTCCCAGACTCTAGGCTTGGGGTATACTGCCCCCTCCTATGATCGCCTCCACTTCCTCAGGTTCCCGGAGTCCTCTAGCCCTCACGCGAACCTGTGTCTTCGTTCCTCGATGGTGTCCGCCTTCTCCCAGCTTCCTCCTTCAGCCATGGACTTGTGCAGCTTAGAGCAACTCGGCTTTGTATGCGGCAGCTCTGCAGCACCAGCTTTCCTTTCACGAGTCGTGTCGCTTCCCATGCCCCAGGATCACCTGTTGTCATTGTCCGACAGCCTGCCATCCCAGCCAGTACTTCCAAACCGGCTAGGGGGTTCTCAACCTCTTCTCGGGCGTTCCGGTGTTCACAGGTGCAGCGAACGTGTTCCTCTTCCTCGCTGCTCCAACAGGGAAGACCCGTCCCTGCTAACAGTCCTTCACTTTTTATTAATTGTTCAGGCTCAGCCAGATTGAATAGGCTGGACTGCTCACTACGGTTAACAGAGTGCTCTTCTGCACTCCACGCATCTTTGTCGCAGTACTATTCTACAGGCCGTCATGACCGTTCTTCATCTCAGAAGAAAAAGGAGGACATGCTTCTACCTTATTTGCATACAAAGAAGTACTAAGGACGTTAACACTTTGGAGAGGGTAAGAGGGTGAAGGATTTGGGATAGTGGTATGGATGTACAGCGCCTCTCCTAGGGTGTCATCCCCTATCCCATGAGAGTGTTCCCTCCCCGTGTTATCCTCCCACTGGGCACCACCCCCAAGGGGATTATTGGACTGTGGCTGCACCGCTCTGGCCACATGAGAAGGGTTCTCCCCCATGGGAGATGGGAATAACATCCAAGGATTTGTCACAGATTGTATATATAACATTTTCTTAGGAAATCTGTGCCTTGTGAATGGAGCATGTGTAGAGCAATCCTTATTCTGAGACGCAGCTAAAATTCTGCACAGGAAAAGGAAACTTCTCTGGATGACCCTTGGGCGGTAGCGGTCTCAAACGAGTGGTTACTGCCATAGCTATTCTATCCTCGCATCCAAAACTAGAGGCTGTTCAAATCAGTATATATGCTTCAGTGTTACAACAATCTTAAGGTTAGGGTGAGTGTTGTGTGAGGAACCCAAGGGCATCCTCACTTTTCTCCCCATCATCCTCTGCTCAGGTGGACACGGAAGGCCCATCGCTCTTGGATCCACACCCTGGGGGTGGAGATGCGACGGAGGATTACATGGGTAGCGGAGATTTGGGGAATGGCACAGGGACGTCCTTGGGTGAGACACAGTATCCCCCATTTCCATTTCATGATGAACCCTCAATCCCAGACGCATTAATGGGATATTGCCACCCTTCTCATTTTGAATGGGATAACAGAGGGTGAAGTAGAGGAGGTCCATAGATGAGACATGGTATCCCCTTTTCCTTGTGAGAACCAACTTCACCCTCCCCCTTCCTTTTCAGGCTGTTGCAAACCACCTTCCATCATTTTCCCTTATTCAGACCATTATAGTACTGGCACGAGGAAGAGGCCTGCAGACTGTTGTAAAGGTCAGGTACAGAGAACTCCACTAACTGTAGTCCGGAAATTGAGACCAGGGACTTGCACCTGCAACCTGTCAAATGGTTGCAGGTGCATAAAAGGTGGAGCCGACACGTTAGCAAGAGAGACTAGCAGGAGATAAGCCGGGGCGAGCATTGTGGCCCAGTGGGGAGAATCCTGCAGAGAAGAAGGTGGCCGAGTTGGGTCCTACAGGAGGACTCCGGCAAGTACCCCCAAGAAGCTGTGGAGCAGAGGCCAGTGCGGGCCACGAGACACCAAAGAAGTGCGAGTATCATTGGTCGAGTGTCAGCGGCAGGAGCTGCGGGCACAGAAGAGATTTGCAAGCTGTGAGTCAACAGCAGCATCCGCAGGGCGGGCAGAGCTGCCGGCAACCCACATAGAGAAGGTGAAGTGCAAGCGGGACTCGCAATCCGAGGAAACAGTCTGCAGACCGAGAAGAAGCAGCTGCACAGAGGAGATGCAAGGAACCGGTGAGTGAAAAGGAGAGAGCACTAGAACCGGGGCGATCCTGGGGACAGTCGGAATGTCAATGTAAATGCTGAATAAATGAGAGTATGTTTACGATATAGTGAACCCAAAGGAACGGGTTATGATGAACAAGATGAACTTTGAGAAACAGAAAGAAAGATTCCAAACATGGAATACCGAACTAAAAAGAAAGATTTTGACAAAGCTATAAATCGATACGTTTGTGTGAAAGACACAGACAGCATATAAAAGCACAGAATGAATTGTATGAAACGAAGTGAAAAGCAAGTATGGAAGATTGCTGAAAAGTATGAAAGCAAATGTGGTGAAGGAATGAGATCACCACTAAGTGAACTGCATGAGAAACCACATTGTGGCAAAGCCAAGAGGCTGTCAAGGAAAAGCCAAGTGAGTGTGACTCAGTACACAGGCACAGATACAGAAGAACCTGCGAGGGCTAGAAGGCCTAGGGTGTTCCTGGTTGCGTGACCTATAATGGGTGGACCGTGTGGTTCGACAACTGTGCCTTTTGTGAAAGTCAAAGTACTATACTAATAACAAAAACAAGTGGATGAACGGTTGCTGAAGTGAAGCAGAAGAAAGCAATGTGTATGAAATATCAAGAAAGCAGAAGGAGGGTAAAGTTAACCTGGAATTAGTTTTTTAATATTGGAAAATGAGACTAAGTATAAGTTGGCAAGCTGAAGTCTTGAGGAAGGGAACCTCGAGACCCTTTTTGGAATGCTCTTGAATTTGGGGAAGGAGAGCAGGAAAGTAAGCCAGTAGCTGGAAGTAGCTGAGAACCCCATTTGGAACACTATTTCTTGTATTGCTAACATCTCTACACCTTGTTTAGCTTTAGTTGTGAGGGCAACTATAGATTTTCGACACAGACAGACTTAAGGTGAACCTAATGACTCAGACTTTCCTTAGTTTCTTTAGGTAGGGAAATCCCACCTTAGCATAGGGCAAGTTAAGCCTTCAACCATCCGGACATTTAAGTTAATAAAATACTTTTATTTGAAACTGTTGTCTGTGTCTTGCTTCAAGATGCCTTCACAGTTGTGAAAAATCTAATTAGCACCAAGCCCAGTGTGCTTTAGTATTAGGCCTTTTGCCCACTATCTATTTATCACAGGCTAAAAAGATTTAATAACAGAGCCTACAAGCCCACCAGTCCGCCCAGCCACGCCCCTCGCTGCACAAAAGCGCATGTAGGGGCTGACAGTGCCATCAGGGCCGAAAGAGGGAAGCCATGAGTGTTAGGAAAACCAAAGCGTGTATGTGTCAAAGGTTCGCGGGGGGGGGGGGCTTTGGAGGGTCTTAGGTGGAGCCTGGGCTCAATGTTCATGGTGGGGAAGGGAGGTGAGGGGGGCTGAAGGGTGGTTCGGGGGGGTGAAACCCCCCCATCCCAATTAAAAAAAAGATGGGGGCAGGTGGGGGAGTGTGGGAGGTGAACCTCCCAGTGAAATGGTCATAATCCCGGCCATTGTAGGTGCACAAAAGAGGGCTTTTTTCAGTGCAGCCTTCAAGAGTGGTTATGACATAACAGTGTGCCTTATTTACATTTGTGATAAGCAGGCTGTATGCTTGAATCACACATATTCGGAAAATTAAAGATCAGTGAGCATTCTTCTGTTCCCAAAATACTCAGGCTGAGTCACACTGGTAAAATAACTTCTTTGGATACGGTAATCTGGCCATGTCAGTAGAGAATAGCGACACTCTCAGACTGGAGTGGGAGGCCTATAAGGGTGTGATCCAGAGACATTCCTACCAAGAGGAGGAAACCTTAGTTCCAGTCCCTTTCCTAAGTGCCTGCATGATTGCTAGCAGTTCCTTTGCTAATCACCCGATGCCGGGTCCAGGGAAACTAGGACAAGATTGGTCAGAGAAAGAGACCTAATGGGAAAGGGATAAGAAGGTTGACACGAAACGGGAAGGAGTGGGTTGTACGGTTGAAGACAAAGGAGAAGGTTGTGGGCCAACAGAACAGAAGGAAGGACAGTGGACTGGAGTGTGGAAACAATTTAAAGAAAAAAGTAGGTATTGGTTTGATAAGAGACAAGTGGCACTGCGTTGTGAGTGAATCAAAAGGTGGGTGAGTATTAGATGAACTGTAGAGTGAGTGGAAGCAATGAGAGTGAAAGGAGGGTGATTTAGTAGTAAGGGGAGCGGAGACAAAAGAATAGTAGTGGAATGGCGAAGGGAGAGTAGGAATGGGAGTTGAGGGAGAGGGGCAGAATTGAGGAAAGAGAAACAGAGGGTAGAGGTAAGATTGAGAGTGAGACGGACAATGAAGGGCAAGGAGGAGAGCAGCGGGAAGAGGGACGAGCGACAGCAAGGGAGAGGAACATCTGTGTTTAAGAGGAAGATGACTAGAGTGTCTGAAAGGAACATCCCTACAACCCCTATAGAACCAACTACAAGATAAATCAGGACTAGGTTAGGATTTCCCTGAGGCAGACTAGACCGATGAGGAGATTGCCTTTAGGCGCTCGCTTTTAGAAAAGCTAGACCTCGGACAGTAGGTGGCAATAAGCAATAGAGACTAACCTGGGGAGTAAGGAAGCCTGGGTCAGACTGGGTACGGAAATTTTTAGACAGGTGTGGGAGATGGACATTCATTTTTTTTTTTTTAAATAAAATCCCTTGAACCATTTCTGGGAGTTGTCGTGTTCTCTACGCATCTGTGACAATGTGCTTTGCTCAGTGAGACAAATGTAGCATTTCTAAAATAAATACTGGAATACAAATTTAGAAATTAACTTTGTACTATTTTAACACGTGGCAGTTTACAAAGCCAGTACAATTAAATAAATTCATCTTTATTCTTAATAGCTGCTACTTTTACAAACACCCCCATCCCCCCTCAAACCCTCTGGCTGTGCAGCTGTCAGCAACAGCTTGGGTGGCTTTAGCAATGCACATCTGAAAATGTAATTCTCACCCACCTAGAAACAGACAAGACTTGGATGAAGAGAGACAGAACATACTGAGAGAGTGAAAGAGAGCACCGGAACAGAAGATGAAACGTTTGGTACAAGTAGCATCATACAAGTGTTAGGTCACGTTAACTCAAAGTGTCCAGGGCCCAACTATAGGAATACTGTTGTTACCCAGTTTCTATACTCTAGTATTCAGTCCCAGGGTTCTAGAGCAAAACACAATACTTTTCTATTTACCAGCAAATAATCCCCTCATCCCTTGCTTTGGGGTATGTGTCAGGCATAGATCTTCCTACTCTCTAGCCAAGGGTCACCCAATTGGGCCAGGAGAAAATAGCTCCAACACACTACCATCTGCAAGTATTTCTTCACCTTGCTTACATTTGTTTTCACATGCTTGTTGTAACCCTCCAGCCATGGCTCGGTCTCCTGGGCCAGCTGCGAGAGCTCTTAAGATTTCTCATGGTTTGGTCTCTCCAAGGGCCAGGGATCTAGACCTCAGACACCTTTCTCAATCTGGTCTCACCAAGTATCCAACTCTTTTCCAGGGGCTCTGTTGCTTATTACTCTCTCTCCAGGTATTAACCAAACCTGTACAGTCTACTGCAAAACCCTGGGCTCTTATATGGTTGATGATTGCCCTAAACTTTCCATAAATGTTCTGATTGGGCATATTCTTATGACCTACTGCCTTCCCTGAACAGGATTGGTTATTTAACTTTTTGTGTGCTTTGTTGGTTTTTCGCCTCTTTACCTAGAGATTGCCTTGTGTATCTACGGATTACCCTTCTTTTTTGTAACTGACCTTAGACTTTGCGCAGAGGAGGACAAGATCAAGAATGCCATGAATGGTAGAAACACAGAATCGGGGTAAGCACCTTAAAATTTACTTGATTCAACGTTCATTTTAGACCAATTAATATTACATATTTGGTGCATGCCTATTTCAATCTAAAGTTGCTCTCATCTCAAAAGCCATATTTGGTATACCGCTAGATTCCCTAGGCAAAAGCACGGATGATATTACTTTATCTTGTCCTTGGCACTTTCCATAGCTTCAACCAAAAAGCTCTTTTGGTGAAGCGAAGCAGTCACAGCGCATCTATTTATTAGTGGCTAAAAGAACACTGAAGATGCTAGGCTAGGGAGCAAACTGTGCACTATTGGCTAGTGATAATTGACTCTTGCGAAGTACAACATTGTGAGCTGTGTGTGTATGTGTTATTATTTATCACAATAAAAAAGGAGAACAGATTAAAACATAGTTAAAACATAATAAGAAAAACACTTTAAAATCAACTTCACATCACATAAAAACCTTCCAGTTTAACCTCACACATGCATGTGTACAATTCAAGTGGCGAGTGATGGTTTATAGCTGGCCAGTAGCTTGCAACATAAAAGGTTTACCGTTGCGCAAGGTACTATACATTAGACTTCTCCAAATCCATGTGTGTTTAGGCATGTGCTTAGGAAAAAAAAGCTATCAGTTTTAAAACTCTCAGCAATAACATAGCCAGTTAGTCTGGAAGAAGTAGTAGACAAGGGATGTACACGTAGTGAGAAAGAAAGCGTTAGAAGCCACTCTTCAGCAAGGTAAATTGGTACCCTATGGAGACATGGAGAGGGTGGTCTGCTTAATATTTGTTGTAGGATTAGTTTGATTCCATTTAATCTGAGTGGAGTCCAGCCCGAGTCCATTCTCCAATAGTCTTACTGAAAACAAAGACTCAAGATTTCAACCGCACCAGTGACAAGAATTTAGGTCTTTGTAAAGCTTAATGATTTTTCTTGTTATAGCCTCGGATTTATCAAAAAGTGGCTATATGGCGAGAATCTGAGTATTTTGTGTTCATTTTATAAGTGTAATTGTTAGCTAGATCATACAGTTTAACTTGCATCGTTTTGGAATTTAAGAAAATTGAATTTACAATATATAATAAAAGTACAAAGGCAAAAAATGTTCGCACTAATTTGCCCTCTCAAGAGTAAAGTGTTAATTGCCATTTACATTTTGAGCAAACCAAAACATAACTAAGCAAACAAGGGTAGACAGAAACCCAAACCAATACATTCAAATACTGTGAAAAAGAATACAATAAAAGGAGGAAGAAATAGGAAAAAGAGAAAATAAAAACAAATGAAATTAGCACGTTTGTGCGATAGTCATCCACTTCTTTCTAATTACAGTTTGCATCAGATAGCCCTTTTCCTACGTTTAATTAGGCTATATGCATTCAGACTTTAATGTAGTTCTCAAGAACCTATTGCAGCAATTATTTAATTGAATTATGTTCTCAGTGTCATCTTTTCTTGAATGCCACACAAATTGCAAAATTCCCTGATCGTAAATATTTGCTGTGCAGTACAACAGAATACAAGTTGCATTATTTAAGATGCAGAAAAAATCCTGCATCATATCAGTCATAAACACAAGTCTTAAATGAGCCCGTTAAAGACAAATCTGGCACCTTTAAAGTGAGTCTAGAAATAAAAAGATCGTACCACTTTCAACATGTTACCAACAATTCAAAAAGTTGGGATGAAACAAAAAATCCAGTTTTGGATAAATGTTATATTCAAGTAACTACCATTAAATCTTTTGCTCAGAAGCAGATTCCAGTATAACATATTGCTAAATTACCCATTCTGTGCAAGTAAAAGGTAAGAATTAAATTAGTGATTTGTACTGCTTATACATGTATTCTTTCAATAGGTCTACAATGGCAGTAGGGAGACATTAAATTAAAAAGAGAGAAGGCTAGTTTATTGAAAATATCACTTGTCACTTGAATAAGTGAATTAAGAAACTTGGTACAATGGTAACTTAACAAAACTAACCCAGATTTCAGAAGGGACACAGTTCAAAACTGTTTAGCAGCCTACAGGGTAATTGAGGCTTAGTTATTGATCAATGGAGTACCTTGCAAGGACAGACATTCTTTCCTCATGGCTAAAATTGTGGTACTCAGACATGGGTTGAAAAACAACAACACATGCTTGTTTAATAAGAAAATGCTTTTGAACAAATTAAGGGCTTCATTAAATCCATTTGGATTAAAATAACGTTGTTTCAGGCTTAAAGTGAAAATGCAGTTAAATGTCACTAGCATATAAGTATGCACACATCTCATTGTCCGATGGGTTTATCAATCAAGTTTATTATAAACATTAGATTTTAGAGTCACGCAGGTTTGATGTATAGTGATTTCCTACATCTACATTTGAATGTTTTTGTCGATTTGTCGAGTATAATTTGATTACAATAGTGAATATGACTAATTCCAATTTTGGCATTGGGTACATGACAAGAACTGGATAAATGCTGCCCTCACACTTTGTTTTCAATCCATATCTTCTGTACAGCCATTTTAGCCAGATTGAAAAAAAAAAACATATGCAAGAAAAGTCACCCATCATATCTTCCGCTTACACTGAACGGGTCGTTTGTCAGTATATTATACCAGACTATGCTTCTGAGCCAAACATTTAACAGCATTTAATTGAATACAAAATGGGGTTCTATTTTTAGATCATTTTCTGCATTTGATCCGAACGTTTCAAACAATCCTAAAGTGCTTAAGCTGCATTCGTAAAAGGCACACAAGGCAAAGGTGGCAAGATACCCATTTCTAGCATTCATTATTTGAAGGTCTCAGATTTTTTATCTAAAAAGACAAAGCACATTTAAAACTTTATATGCGTTTAGGATTCTCGTGTGTTGCACTCTAATGCAATACAAATGTGTATTCTAGCAGACTGCACACCAAACTGAATACCGTAATGTTTGGGGATGCCATTTAGTAAACAGTCGATTATTGTGCTCAATTTTGAGAACTATATTCCTCTCAAATAAAAATAGTCTTGCTGAATGTATATAACCTAATTAGAGGAAATTATTATCAAATGTTAATTGGAAATCTAAAACAATGGATAAATATCATAACCTTAAATTAATGTATTGTTTTTCTTTTTTCCCCATTTCTTCAAAGTTTAAGGGTGCAGTGCAACATACAGCTGGGAGAACAGAACACAAGCAGGGCGGGAAGCAGCAGAGCGGCACTGGAGAATCCCTATATACCACCGTCTGCTTGCACATCAAAATGCAGGTGGAGTCCCTGGTCCCCATAACCCATGTACACTCCAAAATAAGGGGCACCTAATGTGGCTTCAACACATGGAATGATGATGCCTGGGACCAAAGCACTATGGATAGGCTGTTAAGATTTATGTCCGAAAATTGCAAAGGGCAGCCCCTACATCACTCAAAGCAGGCTAAAAGAAATCTCATGGACAGAAGGGAGAGCACTTTTTAAACACAACATTAAAAAAAATGCATCGCTACATGAAGTATCCAATACGCTTCAGCGTGGAAAAGGCACTGTTTTATGGGAGCCAGTGCGCTCTAGGGGAGGTGGTGGGGGCTAGGATAGCAGATCAGTCTGGCAGAAAGGGCACAGAACTATCAGTAACATTACAAGTTGGTGTTAAACCACTGAAGCTCATTCCAGTTTTGTCAATGCACAGCTACTACAATTTCCCCCCGCAACTTCCCACTGGACGCCTGCACCAGGCTAACAGAGTGAGGAGCCAATGCTGGAGAGAATGCAACCTCTGTCTGCAAATGATGGGCATCTAAAGTCTCTGAAGACATTCCTACAGAGTCCACTAAAGAGTCCAGAAGTGAGCCTGAGCAGGTAACATTGCGTTCAGCGGTAATAATTTGCCAGCAACAAGTAACGCGACAATTCACCCTCTTAGAGCATAATAAAAGTTTAGAAAGAGTCCACCTGAGGTAGCTCAGTTAATTAATGGTTAACTTCTATGAAAACCTAAGCCACATCTTAAGACCTTCAATGAACAGGATGATCAACGTAAATGCTGAAACCCTCACATGCACAGAGAAAGTAAATAAATAGAGACCTCTCGGAAAATACTGTGCCACCCATACAAACAAAAATGGACAATCTGGCATAAAACATTTTTTGCTACAATAACCACCAATAGATGGAAGTAGGATGCATAGTAGCGTATTACCATGGTGGCCGAGAGAAACAGTTTTGTCAGCATGTCCTTTTGTCCCCTTTCTGGCCAAAGAACACCACACATTAACATGGATTTCAAATTCAGGTAGTATGGCTACTTCAAGAATCACGTGACCCAGAGTGGTACAGCATCTAGTTAGTGTGCTCCGTTTCGCCAATCCCTGGTGTTCAGGATTTTGTCACAATGCACAAAATAGTACAGTTTATTTTGGTCATTAATAATGGCACTGAGGTGGAGCATGGGATTCTAGTACATGTCTATCGTACATGTTCTGACTAGCAATTATTTAAAACACAGCACAACATTCTTATGGTTCTAAGTTGAATGAGAGCACCCATGTTCTCCCAACAGAGGCACAAGGACTGTTAACTTGAAAGTAAACAAAAGATAAACTTTACCTGCAATTCTGCTTGTACTTTATTTTGCTGCTGTCGCTCTAGAACTGGCTCATCCACACTCTGGTTCAGCCATTCCCTTGTAAGCACTGATTTATTAACTTCTACCTCCTTTGACCCTCTCCGCTGGGGTCTATTCAGACTGTTTGTGTTGTATGCTGTGGATGTGCGAGATTGGCTTCCATTCTGTACTCTGAAATCATCCCTCCGTTGTAACTCCCTGAAGTCTGACATATCGCGCTGAGGAATATGATCCAAGCGATCCAAGCTCTGCGACCTCTTCCTATCATCAAGTGTGATCCGACTTCTCCGTCCAGTTGGTCGGCCTCTCGGTTGACCTTTCACATCAAACTTGTTGATCAAGGAATCCACTGAAGACAGAGGTTTTGTATCAATGTCAATACTTTCAGAGTTCCCGAGTCCTACTTGTGAAGAAAGTGATGAATAAGCCTTGGGCTTTGGGGGTTTAGGAATTTCAGAAGAAACAGACTGCTGCTTCACCATTGGCCTTAGACCAGAGATGGTGTTCCTTTCCTCTCTGCTGTCTGTCCTTTTATTTTTAGTTTGATCCATGGATTCACTGCCCCCCACACTTCGTGCAGCAGGCATAGATTGAAAGGCATTGACTGTGGCAGAACGTTCGCTATAATGGCTTTCTCCGTATGGATCACCAACTTCTGGAGAAAGCACAGAGTCCTGTGAACGGGAGCGCCTTAACTCCTCCACAGAGGTATCCTTGGATGATCGGGACTGGAACTCTGTTGGCGAAGATATTGGATTCCAGGATGTTGATCTGTTCCCTGTGCTGGACGGAAAGCTTGTCAACCTTTGTGTATTTTTGTAATATTTTGAGCCCTGTTCCTCATCGGAGGTGCTACTGTACTGGGAGCCAGTCTGGGAATAGAGTTGTGGGCCCCTACTCACAGCATAAGGATTCTCAGGGAGATCAGAATCTGAACTGATGGACCCAGTTGTCTTGCTAGCTTTTGGAACTCTGTCATAGGACTCAAGGTTAAGATTGGATACAGGAGGATTATTTGAGGCAGTCTCTCTGTAGGGATTTTCCGTTCTAATTTGAACCCCATAGGAGGACTCTCTCTTCTCCCCACTGTTGAGCACCACAAATGGCTGTCCATCAATTCCTTGGACTCGTACAGCAACGCCATAGGAGTTTGCTTTAGGAGTTCTGCTCCTAGTCTTCTGGGGCTTCGACTCCTCCTTTAGGTCATCAATGAACCGGATTTGTACCCCGTAGTCCAAAGGGTTCTGCTTGTCAGCCATCTCCCCATTAATGCTTCGGTCCATTCACTATATGCTGGGATACACCAAGAAAATCCTGAAAAATAATTATAAAAAAAAGTTTTGATGAAGTGTTAACAGCATGACATTTTAGAATTAGAACAGGCTTTTGCTGCTATAGAACAGAAGGATCTTAAATTGCATTAAAAAGAACTGTCATCTATTATCATTCCCACTCCAATATTGCATTAGGAGGTCTGCAGGATAAGGACACTTTCTAGCAAAAGTGAGTTCTTTACTGTGTTGTTTTAAAAGGACTTCAGTTGCCAAGGAAAGAAATCCTTGGCATCTGAAATCCTGTTATTACAACACAATATGAAGCTTACATGTAAATGGTTTTGCACTCAATCTGTTTTATCCCCGACTGCTATTCATGCTCTTTGCTCACATGTCCATTTCTTATACATATCCAATTGTCCAAATTTCATTCACTCCCCTTAATGAAAGTCGTATTGTCCACATCTGAATAAAGGGTGGTTTGACATTCCTGTGCTGGAATGCCCCAAAAACTGAAAATGTTCGCCTTCCCACCACCTCTATGCAATCTGTGAATTTCTTCCTCTTGAGATTTAACAGTCACATTCTGCAAGCAATGCTTTTTAAACACAAACTCCAAATCCAATGCAAAAACAAACTGCTTCAACATCTGAGAAAGTAAAGCTGTGTTGCATGCCACTTAGCTGTTCCTTCTACATAATACCTTTCTACTACTAAATGATTAATTCACCAGACCACAATTAACTTAGTTTGATAACATGAAGGAATGACTCCTCCCCAAGAGCTAGCTCCACACACCCTCCACTTCCCACCTTACATGAGACTGGGTGATCTGCTCCCCACTGTTTCAACCCCTGGTTGCTTGTGCATCCTTTCTGCCAAATTTCCCGCCCTACCCCCTCTTGCCTGGAAGTCTGCGTAATGCGTCCCTAACAAGGAATCCAGACCATAGTCTGTAGAGGAAGTCTCAGG
This sequence comes from Ambystoma mexicanum, assembly GCF_040938575.1. Classification (NCBI taxonomy): domain Eukaryota; kingdom Metazoa; phylum Chordata; class Amphibia; order Caudata; family Ambystomatidae; genus Ambystoma; species Ambystoma mexicanum. The sequence goes on along the minus strand of NC_090921.1, from coordinate 748,203,879 downwards.
CAGTGTCATGCTAGCTTTGATACTTGCATGGTAGTTATTGCGATCCTATACAAGGTACTGACTTGGGCCCAGTGACGAAGGCCACGCATGGCTAGCGCAGTGATGCTGGAGTGCAGCAGCCTAGGTCTGCACAAGAAATATGAGTTATAACTAAAAATCCATATTTTTAACACCTGACAGTGCTGCATGCGATCTGATGGCAATGGACAGGGGTGACTGGCACGATGGGGTGTATGGTGTGGTGTCTCGCTGGCTTCAATAGATTAGCTTGGCCACTATCCATCCTGCCATGAGTGACAGATGGCCTACCACAGCGTTCCTCGTTCCTGGATGTTATGGATGAAATGCATATGTGCGGGGGAAGCACTCTTCTGACCTATACCCAACACACATGAGCAGTTTATGTGAGTAGTCAGGCCAGGGAGCAGGGGAGCGGATACCGGATTTGCCAGAATTGTAGGAGACCCTCCATTGAGATGGAAAACAGACACAATTTCCAGCAAAATCATGGAAAGGTGATTTCCCTTTAACATTTGCAGTTCCCCAACCTTGCATATACAATTGGGCAAATGGGATGTATAAATACAGGCCCAAACGTGATTGGGTGTGCTACTCTCCTAGGGCAGCAGTTTCTGGGTTTCAGAGCCTACACCTGCTCCCTATTTCTGGTCTGCATGGTACGAAGGAAATGGCCTAGAGAGCCGCTTTGAGGCAGCGCCAACCCCAGAGCATGGAAGGAAAAAAAAACATTTTTGTGTTACATATATTCAAAATCACAAAGAAAGTTATGGTGGGTTTAAAAAGGCTTGAAAAATGCCCTTTCATCTGAAATGTGAAAGTAGAATAGTCCATTTGAGCCAAGTCACACATGCCACCTAACAGCTATCGCTGGAAGGTCACTTCCAATTTCGAGCCACATCAGCAAGGCATTGTGGGTAACAGAAAAAATTATCAAAGAAAAAGGGTTGGATAAAGGACTTTCTGTCCCTATACTAAAGAGTGTTTCCCTGCCTAGAAAACGAAAGATAAGACTGTTTTGTAGTCAAAATTATGCAAATGGCCCTTGTGTGCAAAACATATCTGACACTCACACTAAAACAATCACGGGTGTAAGGTAAATATCTCCGTTTTGATTTAGCAAAAAACGAAATGTGTAAAAATCAAAACGTGAAAATTCAACAAACAATCCTTAAATGCAAGAGGTGGTTCCCTTCCCTTGGATTGTTCCAGGTAGAATAGTAAAGTGTTCTTTTCAACCAATAATTCCTTAAGAGTGGCGGAAATGTCTCTTTCACACACTTTTCTTCCGGATGGCAACAATGTTTTTGGAAGAATATCAAAAATGTCTCTTTTCCACAACAGCCTTTAAAGGATGCCCATAGGGTCACTTTTCCACAATAGCTTCCTATTATACAGATCTCTTGGTAAACTCTCCTGCCGGGAACCTTTTCGCAATTGTCTTTTCCTCTTTATATGAATTAACTGGCATGGTCCCCTGCCAGGAATCCCCCTCTGGGTTTTGCAGATCCTCTGGTATATTCCCCTGGCAGCTATTTTTCTCCCAAAGGCTCACTGTCGGACGGGTTTCTCTCACCAGGACTTGCCACAATGTTCTCTTTTAGTATAACACAGTTATACTCATTCATTGTTTATACCGCCTTGACTTTAGATACTACTTTTTCCAACGTTCCCCATAGTGGCATCTCATAAGAAGACTTGTACAAGGTCTGCCTGTTAACTTCTTCACCATTAGTTATTTGCTTGTGGCAATGCTTGTTCCAACTTTCCCCAAATTGACCTTTCATATATGGAGACTTGTACTTGGTCGGCATTCAACAAAGGGTTTTTCCTGTCCATACATCTGTCGGTGTGCCCCATGGTTCCCAACTACTATGGGCAGACTCGCTGGTGTGTGCTGGTGCTTCTGACCCGTGATTCACTGTTGCAGAGATGCTTTCGCTTCGAGAAGGCTTGCCCTGCTCCGCAGACCCTCGCCCTGTTCTCTTTTTGGCTTTGCATTCTCCAGCCAGCAGAACAGCTGTTTTCCGAGGAGACTGCATCCTCAGCAGCCTCGCTGCCATCAGCGGTGGTGTTGTGGTCTGTTCACACCACCTGCTGTGCTTATTCCGGTCAACCGCTTCTCTGGTGAGACAGGCTTGCAAGCGGTTGCTTGTAAGAACCTGTCTCTTAATACGGTCCGTTACTGTGGGCTGGCGTCTGCTTCCAGTTCTGCTTCCCGCTCTGCCTGCTCTGCACCTCCCTCCACCTGTCAATGGAAGGCATTCCCCAGGTTTAAATGTTGCATGCAGCTGATACTCATAACTACTAGTCCCCACGTTTGGTTTGAGGTTTCCTTCCATCCACATTATCTCCTTGCTCCTCTTCCTCGTCTCAGTACTTTAGGCTTTAAAAAAAAGCCAACTCAAAGACAACTTATTAACTACAGATGATTTTTTGTACAGCTGTTAGTAAATGTTAGGCCATTTCGTTTATCATCTTTTGGTTTTTTTTGACAACTCTTGTTAACATGAATATATACTGCAATGTATTTTTTATGATGTTATGGTGTGAATATGTTATGTTATTATACTAATTGTGATAAATATTAAAATATGTTTATAATATATTTTTTTGACTGAGCTTTTTGTGCCCTTCCACCACTGAAATTAACCGTGATCGACTAAAAGTGAAGTACTTACCTGTGTGACCTACTTTTTCGTGTTTCCAATATATTGCTCCCTTAGTCCACAGAGTTGGGGATACCCATCCTTGTTGATTTTCACATCTCTATATGAGTCTGGCGCCAGGACAGAGTCCAGCCAGGGCCCCTGTGTTTATGAGTCCCAAAGGGACACAAGAGAGTCATTGCCCCCATCACTAACTAGATGGTGTGGCTTTTGTGTCCTGGGGCCTGTGGCCATGACAGTACCATTGTTGGCTTGTGGTATTGCTTGTTTTTTTTAAACATTATGAAAAATATGTGATTTCGCAACTAGAAGAGTCAGGGCAATGTAGCGGTGCATTGCTTTTCTCAATATTCACAGAAGCCATTACCTCACAGGTCCAAACATTTCCAGCACATACCTTTTTTTCTGTCATTTTTCATATTTTCCCGAACTATGGGAATTTTACCTACATAGTTGTTGCCTGACTTGCGCAAATGACCCCTTCCTAAACTTGGAATTTTGTCTACTTTTCAGAATGTACCTCTTTCTGTCTTCCCATTCAGCTTTCCTAGCCTCCTCTTCCGCTCCGTCCACGCATGTCCTATTGGGAAAAAAGACTACATCACGAAACTGATGGTAAATGTATAAAAATATGTTTTTTTGTTTCCACTCAACCTGTTCCAGAATGCCTGGAAAATGGCGAACTCAGAGCAGCAAACCATTTGTTCCTAGCTCTTACAAGGAAAAAAAGCACAGGCTTCTTTATACATCATTTTATTGGCATTTTCTGAAAAAACACAAGGTTTCCTCTCCTTTTTTCTATTTTCTCTCACCCCCATACAGCAACTAGGATTCCTTGGTGGCAGTATGACCGCCAACACGTGGGAAGAAAAGGAGCCAAATTTGGCCAAGAGATCTCATGTAACAGAAACGTTACAAGGGATTGAATAGCGACATACCGAAATCTCCAAAAAAGGGGTAAGCACTGGGAGGGGAAAGCCTCAGCAGTTAAAGGGGTAAAGGATAAAAGAGGTTTTATAAAACAGAGGAGTTTCTGTTGGGATCCCCATCAAATTCACTCTGGTGTGTGTGTGTCCATTAGTGATCTAAGAACTCAGGGTGTAGCCCATCTCATATCAATAATTTTAATTTGAGGTGCAGCACCCCTTGATACCGGCTGGCTTTGTGGGTGGCTACCGTGGTGACTGTCCCTGGTCTGAGGTGAGGGACGTGGGCTCCCTTGCTTGGGCTAGTGCAGGAAACAGGGGCTACATGCCTCTTACATGTTTAGTAATGGAATGGCTCATACAAAAAAGATAGAACAGCAGCAGCACAAAGTCCCTCGGAAAAGGTTGCACACTGATACTCGTGCAGTACATGGAAAGCTTCCACTACCGCTAGTCAAACAGGCGTAACAATAGTAGCAAGACTACAAGCATACCTTAGGAAAGCGTGTACTTCTATGCTCTGCCTGCTGTGAGAGGAGCAGAGCTTTCACTTTGATACATAAATTATACTTGTGTTTCGCTTGGGCAACCCCACATTATTAATGCACATTTATGACTCACTGTAGGCAAATGTCACTCTACTATGCTATGCTATATACATTTAGGCATTTACTATGCCGAGTCTGATTTGCAGAACATGCACTCATGCAGTAAATTCCGTTTCAATTTCATTAGCACAGGGACAATGTGGTGCATTAAATTCGTCTGGCACAAACTACTGTGATAATAATGTCTCCATTACCAAATGATTTTATGATTGTCAATTTTTCCAGTATGGTACTGACTTACTGGGACACATTTTTTTTATTTGTTTTATTTATTTATTGTGCATTTGGTTTACACATTAAAACCTTGCACAAACAATAAAATATATCCCAAACACAATAAAATATATCCCATACACAACACTACATAAAAGAAAATGAACAATCAAACTAGTTAAACAGATTAAAATGGTGTAAGAAACAATAAAATCATCATTAGATTAAAATCATCATTAAAGTAAAATGATCCCTCTAACGCGCTAGCTAATTAATTCATCAAGCCACTCATCACAAAACAGGTGCTATATTGGGGAATACAGTTCACGATGCAATTAAGTTCGTTCTGATATAATGCTTTACATAACATCCGCAATGTTAAATCCTGCAGATGACACCATAAGATATTCCACGAGGAAATACCTAGCTCTAAAATGTATTTTCCAAAACATTTATTACATAGTGCACTGCCAACAGACCTGGGCACTAAAGAATAATATCACTCAGGTTTTCTTCTTTTTGACAAAACCGACACACTGCATTTTAACAACTGTCTTTTTTCCATAACAAAATAAAAGGTTTAGTCTAAACCTTAGTATTTCATAACCAAACTTACTAGAAAGAAAATGCTCAGAATAGTGGGCACAAACACCTAACTTTATGAATTCTTAATAGGTCTGGTATTCTTTTGTACCTTACTAGCTTGCACCTGGTTTGGCACTTATATACCACCTGTGGGATATATTTACCCACTCAGCTGTACTGCAAACTGTATGCTTTTGTGATACCTTGCCTTATGGTTGATAGTGATATAACATCCCTTTTACTGTAATAAAACATATATCATTTAAACACACATATAATTAATTATTTGTCAAAATCTGAGTGTCATTTTAGGCCTTTGCAAAGGATTTTGATTCTGCTTGCTGCCTCTTATCCCCGACTACCTGCTGCTTCTTTCTATCCACTCGGAATTCGATTATTTGTGGGTTGAGGGAACATTGCAGGGGGAAACCTTAACTTGGGTGCTATCCATCCTAATTCAAAAGGTGCTCCTATTCAATTGTGCTTTGGATATGTTCTACTACAAGGTTAACCAAATGCATTGCTTTAATTTCTATTGTAATCATCACCCCATTGGTGCTTGCTGACCCATATTAAAATGTGTGTGATTTTTGTGAATTTTTAAATAAATAAATATTGTATTTTCACCAACCGGCCTGGTTCATGGTCCATTGTGACCCGGGGTATTTGTAAAAAGGGGTGTGAGACAGGTCGGGTACTGGCTCAATTTGAATTCGTTGAGATTAAAGAAAAAGCATTCCTATGGAGCACCACATACCAGGCTAATACCAAGTGTCCTGGTCCAGAGAGTGTGCTAGAGGGCAGCTCCCTTGTGAGCTCCGGCGGAGCTCCTACAATAATATCCTGTAATACTGCTCTGCAAGGTGTATTTTGAACACAAACCGAAGGACCCGCCTACCGGATCCCTGTCAACAAACTGAAGTCAACGGCGAGACCCCAGAAACCCCCCAGACTCATATTGGTGACGGCTGAGTTGGGCAGGAAGAAGGCCTCAACATGGCGTAGAGCCTGCACCGCCTCTGACTACATCCCGCAAAGAGGACAGACCAGACGGAGATTTCTACATGCCATTCGGTCCGAGACTCCACCGGGGGACACTCAAATTGGCATTGCCGGTGGAAGCAACGCCCCCCGCAACAACCAACAGCTACGCACCCCACCACGCAGCAACGGAACCCGGGACTGCCCCCTTCACTCCAGAAGCTGCACCAGGGCGCGCCTCCCTAATCAGTAGCGAGCCTTGGCGGAACCTGAAGGAGCCAGCAGACAAGCTCCCAGTCCCTCCCACCGAAACGGAGTACAGCAACCGTGTCGCCTAGACACCCGACCCGCAACGCGGGAGATCCACCTCAGGCCGCCACCGAACAACAGCGACCCAGCCCCGGCGGAGGGCGAGAGGTGACAGCGCAGGATTCCAACATCCGCAGCAACAGGTGAGAGGGCCAGAGGGCCAGCGACCCCCCCGGCCCCAGCCCCCCTCCTCCTACCCTAACAAAACCAACGCCGGGGCTGGCCCTCCCCTGCACCCCCCAGGCTACCCATGCCAACTTGTCTGCAACCCGCGGGGACCCCCCCTCCACGGCACAGCCTGCCCGAGCTACGAACCGCCAAACAGCGCTACAAACAACAGCCCCTTTACGCTCAGCGACTCATAGGCCGCCATTCCCCCCCCCGTGCTCGGCTCTCACCAAGGCAAGAGGAAGTTCACCCCCACGAGACTCAGCTACTAGGGCTACTCCTCCACATACCAGCATCAGCCATCTCCCTGAACTGCGCACAGGATGTACTCCGTAGATCTAATACTGGAGACACAAGCGTCCCTGCCCCGCAGAACTGATCCCAACTACCCCGATACGAGTCCGACCTGATCAGCGGCATACCTCACCACCTGACGCCTCAGCCACCCCACGGATCCCTTCCACAGCATTACAAGCACCGCCTAGACCGGCCCTGGTCCACTCAGGTGCCCTCAAAAGAGGTTACCAGGACCCCACTGGTCCCACCGACTGCCCAGAAGCAGACGAGCATCCAAACTGGTACAGGGGAAGGAGCAATTGCGCAGCAATACCAGGGACACAACCTACGAAATACTCTAAAACAGACCCACATTCACTCAGCTCACAGATGCGGTGAGAGAAGTGGCTTGCCAAGGACACGCCCCTGTGATTCCTGTCTGGGTAGAGCGCACCTCCAAGCTAAACACGCCATCAGACAAAGTGATCTGTAAGTCACTGAGTATCACTGGTTATGCCCGCACCATAAACGCACAGCTGAGAACACCTACAGAACCACTCTGCAAGTACCCTCTTCTGGTAACGCCACTGGCCCAGATCAGTGAGCAACAGAACTGGTACCCGTTCAGTGGCACGGACCGACCTAAACTGCGTTCCCTTTCAACCCTACTACAATATATTCCGCCACTTCCACGGTCGTAACGTGAGCGTCCACTATCCTACTGGCACAACCACCCAGAACTAACAAACGCAAGCAAGCCACCCTCACCCTTCCGAATCATTTCTTACGAGAACCCGAGCTTATGAATATTCCTCATATTGTGGCATACACGCCCCACCAGCCCTTGTGCAGCCTTTCCAGTGACCAAACCGCAGCCACCCCCTGGCACCACCCAAGAGGCTCAATCAACCATCAAGAGATCCCGACACCTAGTGCACTCCCAAGATCCTCACTGGTGACCAAATCACAACATGGTCCTTCCCGCTCTATCTATGTCAATAAATCACTTATTGTACCCAAGCCCACGAATAAAGAGCGCTCTCACACCCCATGTCCCACCTGGAGCGCACCCTGGCCAGGTACGGACTCTCAGAATGGGCAAATCAGACAAGTCCCAAAGGAAATTGAATTTTGAACCAGGGACCATAATGAAGACCCCCAAATCAGGCAATCAACCCAATTCTCAGGCGTCGGAGGCGGAACAAGACGAAGAGCTGCCTCCAACCATGGACATCAGAGAGATCCTTCTGGATTTAAAAGCCGGAATTGGCAACTTGGACAGTAAGCTCGATGAACTGCCATTGAAAGGAGACCAACTACAACACTGCCTGGACAAACAGGGGGATAGGCTCGACAGTAGAGCAGAGCGTCTCCCACCTCGACGATAATACAGCCTCGCTGACAGCCAAGGTTGCAACTCTAGAAAGTCAGATGAAAGCGGTCACCGCCAAGAATGAAGATCTAGATGGAAGATCACACCGCAATAACGTCAGGCTCGCGGGGGTCAGAGAAAAAGGAAGAGTTTGTCGAAAACATCTGTAAAGAACTATATGGAACGCAGGCACTGTCACAAATATTCAAAGTCGAAAGAGCTCACAGAGTGCCGTCAAGTCGGCCCATCACCGGAGCTGCCCCTCGTCCCATCATTGCCAAGCTCTTCAGCTACAAGGATCGAGACACGATCTTACGACTGGCCAGAGACAAAGGTGAACTCCGATTCGACAGTGATAAAATCCAATTCTACCCTGATTTCTCCCCGACAGTCCAGGCCCTGAGAAGATCCTTCACAGGAGTGAAACCTCGCCCACAAGACAACCAAATGCTTTATTCCATGCTGTTCCCAGCCAAGCTACGGATCCAACATGACGGGAAAACAATTCTTCAACTCACCGGAAGAAGCAAACAACTTTCTAGACAGGCTTGGCTGCAGATCCTCAGACAACAATCCCAGTCCACCTAGAAGATATTGAGCCAGCAGGAACCCACTGTGACGCCCCAACTAGCACATTCACACTGGCTCCACATCACTCAACACACCTTGGAGTACCACACCCACAAATTTACAGAGGGAGCTCCTAGACTTGGATGGGCACTAGTGCCTCAAGGTCTGCACTGTTTAAGGGAAAGGTAACCATGATGGTCCAGTTGGGGGTTGCCCGTGCAGCATTGTTGATGAATCTGTTTGAGGGGGTGGGGGGGATAATGACTGGACAGTTGGGGGTTACCCGTGAAGGGGACGGAAGTTACAATAAGTTCCAAAAGTGCACAGGTTGTAGAGCCGCCGCCTACCATCCGATGCCACAATCATCCTACAAAATCAACTCACAGCTACCCAACCATTTGTCAGTAATCTGCAGACACCGAAGGCATGACAGGGCCGGAGCAAATAAAGGAGAAAGCCACACAGATCCAGAACATGGTTAGTCACCAAACGGCACATTCAAGGTAGCCACCTGGAACGTCAGAGGAGGTAATCAGCTGACCAAAATCAGGAAAATCAGCCAATACCTCAGAAGGCACAAGATTGACGTAGCTCTGGTCCAAGAAACAAACCTCCTTCCAAGCTACTAAAGCCGCTGGCCCCGAGACTGGGGCTGCCACAGATATTTCTCCTCATACTCCTCTTATGCCAGAGGGGTCACGATCCTGATCAACAAGAAATCAAAGTTCAGACTGCTGTCGACTGAAAGACACAGAAGGCAGAGCACTTCTGATACACGGTATTCTGGATGGGAACAAAATTATCCTAGTGAACACTTATGGCCGAAACGTTGACGGAGCAAACAACTTCGACTGGGTAATGACGCACCTAGAGACTGCAATATCAGCTACGATTATATGGGGAGGAGACCTAAACACACCGCTAGACCCACTGAAAGACAAATCCCACGCTTCAACGGCTCTCCCCACCAAGGCCAGTCTCCAGATTCTTGAAATTTGCAAAGCCTAGAATCTCTGACATCTGGAGACACAAACACTGGGAAGCCCAAGAATACACTTTCTACTCTTGGGTACATAAGACGAGCTCCTGCCTGGACTACCTACTAGTATCCTCCCAGAATCGCCTTCAATAGGAACAGCCAAATCCTACCAAGAACCCTTTCAGACCACTCCACAGTCACTCTTGAATGCATCGAGCAAAGCAACAGGAGAAACAGGCCTCACTGGAGATTTAAACCAGGATCCTTACAAGACCAAGTGTTTGCAGGTGAACTCCGGGATGAGATCACATCTTTTATTGAGCTCAACCAGGACTATGTCTCATCAATGGCAACCGTCTGGGAAACATTGAAATGTTATGTGAGGGTAGTTTGTATAAGGAAAGAAAATGGAATACTGAAACAAATAAGGAAAGAGCTCATCGATAGCAAAACCCGATTAAAAGAACTTGAACTCCCTCGCAGCCATGAAGGAAGAGATCGAAAAAATGTAGATCCACGGCCGAAAGAGAAATACAATTTCTAACACGAGGCCACAAAATACAGATAAGGCCCAAGATCCGGTGCCCGCCTAACAAGACTGGTAGCAGCGGACAGGAAACCAACCTTGGTGGAAAGAATACGGACCAATCAAGGCACCCTGGTGTACACCGAGGAAGAAATTGCTGACTCATTTCGTGCCTTCTACCAGGATCCTTACGGTTCCCGATACACCCCGACACAGGGGCCCTCTCCCGATATCTTGAAGATATCAAGCTATACTGGGTGAATGAACAGCTGAGAAGACCTCTAAACGAGCCCATCACTCTAGAAGAAATCCTTCAAGAAATCAAAGAACTGCCCAATACCAAAGCCCCTGATCCCAACAGCCTGATTGGCAAATTCTACAAGACCTTTGCCCAGCTTCTGGCCCCACTACTGCTGCAGGTATACAATGAAGCAATAGACACAGGGGCGCTACCTCCGACTCTACGTGAAGCAAACAATCCTTCTACACAAAACAGGGAAACCCCCAGAAGAATGCGCACCTCCAGACTATTCCCTTTAAAACCCAGACTGGTGCTTGCTGACCAAGCGGGTTTTGTGCCAGGCCGCAACACAACATTCGGCAGAAGACTGATGTTCTGAGTGATAGAGGCGCTCGATGCCTCACAACAAGCAGCAGCAGTCTTACTCGACGCCGAAAAGGCCTTCGACTCGGTCGAATAGCCCTGCCTCTTTGAGGTCTATCAGCGCATGGGCCTGAGCAAATAATTCCTCAAAATGATCGCCCTTCTCTACAAACACACCACATCAAACATCATCTTGGGTAACACAAAGTCGTCTAGCATAGAACTAAAGAGGGGAACTAGGCAAGGATGCCGCCTGTCGGCCCTACTGTTTGCCCTTGTGATGGAACCCCTGGCTTCAGGAATCCACACCCACCATATAAATAGAGGCCTCTCCCTCAGACCACACAAGCTGATAATCTCCTTGTATGCAGATGATGTGGCCCTCTTCATCCGAGATCCAATCGACAACCTGAACCCAATCATGCATGAGGTGATCAAATTCGGGAACGTCTCAGGTCTGAAAATCAATCACTCGAAATCAGCTAGATTTCCCCTAACCACAAACACCCATGAATTTGCTAACGACTACGGGTTCAGCTGGCAACACTCAAAAGTCAGATATCTAGGCATCCTGATGTCCAGAAACCATCAGGACATTTTCCAAGACAATTACGAAAAAGAAGTTGCATTTCACACTGTAAGGAAATACTTTGAAATGTTATACTGATACACAATCTGAAAACCCCATTCTGACAGTCAAAAGTGATGAGAAACCAGCTCTAAGTTTAGCTGATATTCTGAAAATTAGAGAACAGTTGTTCATCCCTATTCAGTTAAATGAGGGGAAGGAGTCTGTTCTCGCCCAAGTGTGCGTGAACAACGGTAAGAGCTTCATCAGCGAAGCCACGTTCAGGCAGCTCCCAAAAGATCCAGCCATTCCCACATTTAAATTGATGAATAAGTGGGAAATGGGCCTGGAAACTCCCAATTCCAAACATCTCCTTCCTAGCAGGTGTATGCTCAAAATTTGAATAGGTAACAAAAGCATAGAACATAATTGTTGGGTAATGCGAGGTGTCCCGGCTGCATTCTATTTAGGCAGTGACATTCTCAATCGGTTTGCAATTAATTTGGACCTGATAAATTACATAGCCTGGTCCAGCCTAGGGGGCAATCGCATGGACTATGATTATTCCGAAAAAGCATTTTTGGTCAGCCCAATTGCTGCTGTATGCAGTTGAAGTTCAAATTGGAGAGGAAGTCACCATCCCAGGACGGACCCGACTATTCCCACTTGAATTAAAAAGTAAAAGAGGACAGAAACTGCAAAACCTGACGCACAAGTACACCTCAATGCCCATCTCCAACAGCAGGGGTTGGGGTTCAACCCGACCCCATTAATCAATGTAGAACACAACACCATTCCAATATTGATGGATAACAGCGACCCTAGGAGTATCACTCTGGGTGCAGGCACCATTATTGGAATGGTGGTTGATGACCAACATTTTTCCATAGATCTAGGAAATGAACTGATAGGACCAATCCCCAATGACTGTTTTGACAGTGATAGTGACAATGACTTACCACCAGACAGGATCTTCATCTGGCAAGGGGGGGAATTTCCTGGTGTACTCTTCCTGCCCTTACGGGGAGGAAGAGGTGACCTGTGACATCAGGCAGGATGAGGAGATATTCCAGGTCCACAATGACTGCCTCTCCTACCGAAACCCTCTGTCCAGGTCAATACTCTAACCAGAGACCTCTCCACCCAGCTGGAGGAGGCCGCGGAGATAGCAATACCGGAAGTCTTTCCAGGCTTCAGGCAAATGGTTGAAGAGCGAGTCAACCTAGCTGATGCCTGCGAGACTCCGGAACAAAAGCAAAAGTTGAAACTGGTGTTCTTAGATTTTCAAGATCCCTTTGCTGTGGACTCTTACGACTGTGGTCGCACCAAAATCCATACAACAATTGCCACGGACCCTGGAATGACTCCTGTGTTTGTAAAGCAATATCGTTTGCCTCTCGCATCCATGGAGTCCCTGACAGAAATCAAAAACCTCGAGTCCCATGGGAAAATGTCCTCCAGTCCACAGCACCTTTAATAATCCGGTGCTGGGGATTTTAAAACCAAATGGCCAATGGAGACTCTGCGCAGACCTTAGGGAGCTAAATAAACTGGTCTACATGTCCAGATGGCCTCTCCCCTACATTGACCAGGGGCTGGCCAGATCCAGGGCTCAAAGATATACACTGCCATTAACCTGACAAATGGATACTGGACCGTGCCCATCAGTAGGGAGGACCAATACAAGCTGGCCTTTACCTTCGGGGGGCAGCAGTACACGTGGACCCGGACTCCCTTCGGATACATCAACTCCGGCAACAAATTCAACATCTTCCTACATAAGGCCATGCCCGACTTGGGTCAAAGGGGTAACCTGGCCTATGTGGATAATGTCTTCATAAAAAGCTCAACTGTGGAGGACCATATAGCGTAAATCTGTTATGTTCTGACCCAGTTAAGGGTTGCCGGAGCAAAACTGTCCTTCAAAAAGACACAGTGGTGCAGCACCTGTGTCAACTTCTTGGGGCATGAAATAACTCCTGAGGGTCTCTGTCCACAGGAGAAGAAAGTGGAAGCACTCTTGAAACTAAAAAGATCCCACCACTGTGCGTGAGCTAAGAAGCCTCCTTGGACTGACTAATTACAGTAGGAAGTTCATTGAGGATTACGCAGAGATCACAAGACCCCGGATCCATCTGTTGAAAGAGGGGTGGAGGTGTCAAGTGGGAGTGGGGTCCAGAAGAAGCCGAGGCAGTAAAGCAACTCAAAACACGCCTCTCACAAGTGCCTTGTCTAGCTTAACCTGTCAAAAACCAAGGGGTTCTTCTTGGAGAGAGGGTTTAAGAATACATGCTTGACAGCAGTATTATATCAAAAGCATGATAAGGTCAATAAAGTCATCTCCTATGCAAGCAAGAATATATCCTCTGTGGAGGAAGAATTTAACAATTGTGAGAACGCACTCCTGGCAACGGCATGGGCATTGAAGTACCGCCCGTTTATCCAGGGGGAACACATCATAGCAGAGACTACACCAGCCTTTGCAATACCTCCAAAGTGACAGAACCCGGGCCGGAAATGTGAGTAATTCCAGAATTACTTCCTAGATTCTGTCAATTCAAGGCTTTCCTGTGGAGGTCAGTTACGGCCAAAATAAGGAGAGTCCCCTCGCGGAAGGTCTGGCTGACTTGCATGATTGTGCCAGAGAAAACTGTCTCGAGGACTAAAGTCATAAAATCCAGGACAATATGGAGGTGTACCTGAATTCCCTCCACAAAGTCTATGAAGAAGACAAGCGCCAGGGAATGCCTACAGTTTGTGGATGGGTGCTCCTACTATGTTGACAACAATGGGGTAAAGGAACTGGTGGCTGGCATTGGGAGTGCCGGGGTGAATGATGCCCCGGAACCCTGTGCTGGGTACAAAATCTGTCCCCGTAGTAGTCAGGTGGCTGAGTTGATGGCAGTTCATCAGGCCATCCTCACTGCTGTCCAACACCAACTCCACAAACTGGTCATAATCACCGACTCAGATTATGTCTGGAACGGGTTTGTGGAGCACCTGGTTAAATGGAAAATCAGAGGCATGCTATGTGCTAATGACAAACAGCTCACACATGACAAGCTAATTCAAAATATTGATGATCTGGTCACTTTTAGTGGGATGACCATCTACTGGAAGAAGACCAAGGGTCATTCCAGAATAGAGGGGCCAGAGAAAACTGGAAATGACCTAGCTGATCAGCTGGCCAAAACCGGAGCCATCCAGGGGGATCTCCTAGAGATCGAGTCCCTGTTGGGGGAAATCCATGTCACTGCCATCACTAGGTCCCAGATAAATGCTCACAATGAACTCTCAACCGCCCAGTGGAGTAAGGAGACCCCAGATGCTGATTTAATCACGGCACAAAAAGGGGATCAGATTATTGGAAAATGTTATCAATATATTGAGGACCCCGAGAACTTCCCCCAGACTGATACCAACTACATTGGGCAAGAGGACCTCAGGGTGTTGATGAAATGTCCACAAATGTTCCAAATCCAAGATGGTTTGTTGGTAAGGAGATCCAGATCTGTCTGGGACCAGTGGGTGGTCCCTACCTCATTCCAAAGCCTGATGCTAAGTCAAGCCCATGACGCGGCAAAAGTCGGTGTTAGGCAGACACCTGTGCAGTTCCCTCTGGGACCATTGCAAAAGATTTAAGACTACAGGTGGTTGGCAGTAAACCCAATTGGTAGCAGTCTGTACCACCCAGATTTACCTGGTAGCTGTGGCTGAGCAGTCAGACTTCTCTCAAGAAGGGTTAGGCAGTATACAGAGTATTCACAATAGGTCAAAAGAACACAGTAGAACAAGCAAACACTGACCAGAGCTTGGTGTAAAAGAGATAATTAGATCCACCAGGGGGCGCTGAGATGTGTTGATGCATCTCCGCTCGTCTCCCCAATAGGGCGCTGATCGAGGGACCTGAGCCCCCCCGACACGAGACACCGACAGCCCCCCCCCCCCCCCGTAAGAAGGTGCCGGGCACCCCCAGCCCAAATTTGGAACCTGAGGGTGGAACGGAGCCGGAGTTCTGTCCTAGCGAACTCCGAGGGCGCGAGGCCCCTCCTCCCTGCGGCTCGGCGGCTCCGCGGAAAGTAGCAGAGAGCCCGGGCCCAGAGAGGGCTTGCTAAGGGACTCCGGCCTTGACTGACGGCGGCTCGCGGCGACGAAACGGTCCGTGAGGTGGACCACGGAGCGGGAGAAGGAGGCGCCGCAGCAGGTCAAGGGAACCCCCCAGCCGGGAGTCTGCAGCGGATCGGCACCAGGAGTGCGCAGAGTCTGGTGAGCCCGCGTGGGGCGAACACGAGTGGCTTGGGTGTGGCCCCCCCGAGGTAAGGAGACCCACCCCGGGGCTGGGCACCCTCCGGGGGTAATAACAACCCAAAAGGGGGTAGGAGGAGAGAAGCCAGGGAAAGCCCACACTAGCCCCGGAAGCACCCCGAGCCCTAGAGGTGCACGGGGCTCAACCGAGGGCACCTACCCCCCGCAAACGCCGCAGAAGGACAGACCGCTGACACACATCAGGTCACGGCCCCCAACTACCGGGGAAATAAAAAAAATAAATAAATAAATAAAAAAAATAAAAAAAAGAAATTATATAAAACAAGGAAAATCTGGGAAAGGAAGACCCCCGCCCACGAAGGAGGAATTGCCTGGGGTCCAGCCCCCCCACAACCGTGACCCCACCCCCGGCCGCAGAGCTGCCAGGGGCCCCCGCCCCCCCCAGGAAGCTGAGGAGACAAGCAGGCCCCATAGGCCACAACCACTCGGTGGCAGACACCGGGGAGCGGGAGTGCCCAGGGAGGGCCTATGACCTGGAGGGAAACACTGCAGAGGTTTCGGCGCCCGTCCCTCGAGCCCCCTTCTGCCCCTGAAATGGCCGCCCAAACGCAACAAGAAGCGACAGATGCAAACTCAGTCTCCAGGGGTATGGCGGCCCTGCTTGATGAAATTAGAGGATTCCGCGCAGATATCACCCTTAGGCTGGACACCCTAGTCAAAAAGGTGGACAATATAGAAGACAGGGTGCAGGCACTGGAGAACAATACGTCTTCGAGTGACATTTTCGAGACCCAATTTGACATGCGCCTGTCGGAGCTTGAAAGAAGAGAAGAGAAATGCTCACTAAAAATGGACGACCTGGAAAACAGGGAAAGGCGCTGCAACTTACGTTTCCTAGGCTTCCCGGAACATGATGGTGAAACCCAGGCAGACATTGTCAAGGCAGTCAACGCGGTGGTGGGGGTACTTTTTGACGGAGCTAATACTAACGAACCCACTATAGACAGGGCCCATAGAGCAGGGGCAGCCTCCAGAGGCCCCAGATCCGTCTTGGTCCGCTTCCACTACTTTTCAGAAAAAAGTAGGATCCTTGAACTGGCTCGTAAGAAGGGCCCGGTGGAATGGGAGGGGGCCCAGATCTCGGTATACCAGGACTTGTCGGCCTTCACTCTGGCGAGACGCCGCCTCTGTTCCCCCCTGACGAAAATGCTCCATGCCAAGGGAGTCCGATACAGGTGGGGGTATCCTTTTTCCCTATCTTTTGAGTTGGAGGGATATAAGTATACCCTGATCACCGAGGATGACATCCAAAGAGTGACGGGCGAACTCCTAGATAGTTCGGGTTTGGAACGGGGAGACCGCGACCGGGAGCGTGCCCCGATGGGCCCAAAAAAGAACAACGCTCCGAAGGAGAGGCGTAGAGTACGAGGCCAAAGGAAATTTAGGAGAGTGGCTCCGGCGTCGCCGGATCCTCATAATGGCTGAAACAAAACACTGGAATCCGATGAAAATTTTATCCACTTGACGTTGCAAAGGGGGGAAGTTGTTAACTTTTACGTTTTTGCATTAATCCCGGAGAGGGGGGGGGGGCTCGAATGGGTGTTTATAAAGAGGTACCGAGCCCGGAGGGGGGAGACATGGTTGGCCGGTTGTGTGACCTTGGGACGATGCCTCAACACAACCAGGCGATCTGGGGGGAGGGGGCGGGGGGAGAGATGAGGGGAAGTTGGGACGGTTGGGGTTTTGTTATTGTACGTCAAAGTTTGGGGACTTGATCGCACCCTGGGGACAATTACCAGCCCTCTGTAGGGTGCGGAAACATTTAGGGAGTAACGACGCTTGCATCCTTGAATTCGGAGTTATGTGTTTCAAAACGTGTCCTAATGGATGAGTCACTTCAATCCTTGTCAGTGGGGTCTTTAAACGTCGGGGGCTCAACTCTCCCACCAAGAGGTCGCTGCTCATGCGGGAATTCACGAGGTCGAAACTACAGTTCCTCTTTGTGCAAGAGACCCACTGGGTTCGGGGGAGGGAGCCCAAGCTCAAGGCTAAAAACATAGATCAGGTATTCTCGGCCTCGACCCAGTCCAAGAAGAGGGGAGTAGCTTTGCTGGTGTCCCCCGAGGCTCACTTTGGGTTTAAGGTTGCACAGACCGACCCCGAGGGTCGGTATCTCATGGTTAAAGGGGATGTGCGGGGACGATTGTTCACCTTGGTCTGCATATACGCCCCAAATGAGTCGCAGGACGTCTTCTGGGAATGCATGAAGGGGACAATAATGGCATTCGCGGAGGGCACCCTCCTGGTGGGAGGGGACTTTAACATGGTGCTGTGTCCCGAAAGGGATAGAAAATCTGTGAACCCTTGCCCCAACATCCGGCTCCACAAAAAATTGGCATCTGCCTTCCAGGAAGTGAATGGGGAATTGGGGTTGTGTGACACGAGTGTACCCAAGCAAGGTCTGAACCCCGATTACACTTTCTACTCCAAGCCTCATGATGTTTTTTCGCGCATAGACTATATTCTGGTAGATGCATCTATGCGGGGAGAGATCACCAGCGCTGGTGTGGAAACCGTCCCCTGGACGGACCATGACATGGTCAAGATTAGGATTGGCCTCCCCCCTACCCCTGCAGCCAGCTCCCGGTGGAGTTGTAACGACCTTCTTCACGACAAGGAGACGCGCCAAACCCTCCTGACAGCCATAGAAGATTATTTCTCCCTGAACGACAACGGGGAGGTAGGCACTATGGGAGTATGGGAGGCATTTAAGGCAACTATCAGAGGTACCCTGATTGGCATCGGGGCGGGGAAGAAAAGGGAGAGGGACCGGGAAGAGAGAGACCTGAAAACCAAGATAGAGGCCATACAACCAGGTGGTAAACTGAAAACACAGATGTTTCCTGGGCAGTGGGAGGAATTACAGAAGCTGCGCACTAGATTGGCTCACCTTCAAGTAGGGAAAATGGAAAGGAAGCTCTCTTTTCTGAAACAAAAATATATGGAGAAAGGGGAAAAGGCCGACAAGATACTCGCCTGGAGACTCCGCGAACTTAGGAATAGCAGGAGAGTGAATTCAATCCGCTCTGCGGACGGTAACTCGACTGCAAGGGACTCCAAAATAGCTGAACAATTTAGGCTATATTATGAAAATTTATACTGCTCAGAATACAAGGGGGATGGGATTGACGTTGCTAGGTTCCTGGATTCCCTCCCTGTCCCGGGCCTGCTGCCAGACAAAGCCGACACCTTGGAAATCCCCATTTCATCGGAGGAAGTAATTGACACTATCTCCTCCTTGAAAAGTGGTACGGCCCCGGGGGACGACGGCTTCTCAGTTAAATTCTATAAGACCTATAGATCCACACTCGCCCCCTTTCTGGCCAAACTGTTCAACAGCACACTTAGCCAAGGGTCCCTCCCACCCACAATGATGTCAGCCTTAATAGTGGTCTTACCTAAAGAGGGCAAGGACCCAGCCTTATGCCAGTCTTATCGGCCCATATCGCTCCTGAACACTGACGTCAAAATATTGGCGAAACTTCTGGCGAACAGATTGGCAAAATTCCTTCCCACCCTGGTGCATGGAGATCAAGTGGGCTTTATCCCGGGGCGCCAGGGGTCAGACAACATCAGAAAAACCCTCGGCCTTATGCACGAGGCAACCGAGCAGGGAGTGGAGGGGTACCTCCTTTCACTCGACTCAGAAAAAGCCTTCGACCGGGTCGAGTGGGCTTACATGATCAAGGTCCTTAGGAAAATGGGATTGGGAGATAATTTTTGTAGGTGGGTCGCAGCACTATACAACTCGCCCACGGCGAGAGTGTTGGTTAATGGGGGTACGTCCGAGCCCTTTTCCCTTTCCCGAGGCACCCGGCAAGGCTGTCCCCTGTCACCTCTCCTATATGCCTTGGCCATGGAACCCCTGGCTATAGCGGTTAGGAACGACCCGGAAATTGTGGGTATACGGTGTGGTGAGTGCGAGTTTAAGCTCTCCCTATTCGCAGACGACATACTAGGCTACCTGACCAGCATCCAAAAATCCCTACCGAGGCTGTTTGATCTTATGCGCTTATTTGGCTCCTTTTCGGGACTGAGAATAAACACATCCAAATCAAGCATCATGCCAATGGGCCCAGGGGAACAAGAAATTGAGAATAAAACGGACATTCAGGGGGTTAGAATCGAGCGAGAATCCACTAGATATCTGGGCACCATCATCCCCAGGGATCTGTCACAGCTATACCAACGGAATTTCCCTGAAATCCTTGCCCGGGTCACTAGCGATCTCAAAAGATGGGCCCCCCTCACACTCTCCTGGTTGGGACGTATGGTTTCGGTTAAAATGAACATTCTGCCACACCTTCTCTATCTCTTCTCCGCTCTCCCTGTCGTGATTCCCGAAGCCTTTTTCGAGCTGCTCCAGTCCCGTGTCCTCCACTTCATTTGGAATGGCAAAAGACCCAGGGTTAAAACCTCCACTCTGACCCTCCCAAAATCCCATGGTGGCTTTGGACTCCCCGATTTTAGGCTTTACTATAAAGCAGCCCAGCTCAGGGTGATGTTGGAACACATGCGGGACGATATGCGTACATTTTGGACGTATATCGAAGACATCCACGCACATCCGAGGAAGGTCAGGGACTATCTCTGGGCCTCTCCCAGGTCAATCCCCCCACAACTCAAGACACATCCTACCTTAGCAGTCCTTTGGACGCTGTGGAAACCCAACAAAGCCAATAATTTGATATCTACATGGCCTTCTCCTCTGGCATCACTCTGGGGCCCCCCCATCGATCTGGACATGAGGGGCTTTCGGGACACCCAGGCATGGTCTGACATGGGACTGGAAAGAGTCTCTCAGCTTACACGAGAAGAGGGCTTCATCGAATATGACAGTTTGACGGAGGCTCTGGTGGATAGGCCCCCTACGGTTTTTGAATTTCTGCGGATGAAGGGGATACTTACCCAATCAAGGTGGTCCGAACAGCTTAGTCGCCCCCTCACCCCATTCGAACTTATTCTGGCCAAAAGTAGATCTCGCAAAGGTTCGCTATCTAAGTTCTATAGTGTGCTGATTACAGCGGACCTAGAAGGCAGACAACCCTTCAAGCGCATATGGGAAGAGAGGATGGGCATGTTAATAGATCATCACACCTGGAGTGCGTTTTTTAAGTGCATTTTCACGGGCTCCCTATACACAGCAGCTATGGAACACAACTTCAAAATCCTCCATTCATGGCATCGCCCCCCGGCTCTGTTGTCTAGAATGTACCGGGATGTTTCCCCCCTCTGCCCCAGAGGATGCCACCAACGGGGAACCTGGTTTCATATGTGGTGGAGTTGCCCGTCCATACAGATATACTGGGCGGAGCTTCTTAGCTGGATCAAAGATATCAAGGGTTATGGACCAGCTTTGCACCCGCTGGAAATCCTACTGGGCTCCCCCACGCCTGAATCGGAGGGGAATGCCTTCCCCAAGGTCATCAGCGCTATGTTGCGGGCAGGGAGACTGGCGCTTGCGCAAAAATGGAAGAGTGTCCTGGCCCCCTCCAAGGAGGAATGGCTCTGCAAGCTTAGGGTGATTTTCAGTTACGAAAAACTCTCGGCAATAGCAAACGATACCATGTCTGATTTTGTCCAAGAATGGACAGCAGTGCTGCTGCACGATGACTGTATTACTATGCGATTGTAGAGGGGTGATCGAACAAATGTTTAAGCCAAAGGTTAAATTGCGCGAATCCCCACGCTCCTTGGGGGGTTGGACTTGCCCCGGCCTACCCGCTTCATAGTATTACCCCACTGTTTCAAGGTTCACGTTTTTCTGTCAAATGCTAAGCAAGTGTTCTTCCCTATGCTCAAGGTATATGCATTATCCCTAAAGTTGGCGCGACAATTGTTTGGGGGGAGGGATGGGGAGGTGGGAATAGGGGTTGGGAGTTAATCAGAAAATGTTCCTGACAATGTGATTACTTCTGCATTTATTGCGGGTGGGATAGGCCAGTTGGCCCACCCTGTTGTGTATGTCGTCAATAAAAACAAAAATTTAAATAAAAAAAAAAAAAAAATTATTTATTTAAAAACACATCTAGTAAAACACACTGGCACTAACATCAAGCAGTTCAAAAACACGGTCACTAAAAGATATACACTCCCTTCAACGATTAGTTAGACAAGTCTTAAGTAAAGCAACACTTATTTTCAGACAGCGGTGAGTGCTTAACGAAGATGGCACTCTAATCAATCGGTTTAAAAGGAAGAGATAGGCAGAGCAAAGATAGAAACAGATCCCAACACTTTCGGAAGAACACAGTAGGAGAAGGCAGGTTAAAATCGTAAAGTCAAAGTTAACATGGACGGACCCACTCTAAGAGGCTCCTCCGGTTGAAATGTGTCCAAGGTCACACGGTTCAAAGTGCCCAAAAGTCTCGCAATAAGTTCAGAAAGAGTTGGACCAAAAAGAAAGGGACGGACCAGTTAGATGGTCAAGGCGGCCAGCCCAGAAGGTTAAGGGATTATTGTTACCTTGTAGCAATCTTTAGAAAGTGAGGCCTCGTGGACACAGTACCTTAAAATTGTGAGAAAGCTCCAGCGGGGGCAGTTGTTCCTGGCAGCGGGTGCAAGTCGGTGCTTCGTCCAGAGGAAGAGAGGATCTCGTCGGGGAGGAAAGCAGGAGTCCGTTGCACTGCGAGGGAAGAAACCAGCCACGGAGTTCTCAATTAAAAGGAGCGGTCCAGTGGCAAGTGGCTATCCGGTTGCCGGGGTGCTTGGCACGGGTAATTCGACCACAAGACGTCCTGGGATGCGAGCAAAGAAGGTAAACTGGTTGTGCCCACCAGTCAGGGGAAGAAGACTCTCCATCCGGGAGATCTCCTCTGTCGTTGGGAAGTGCTGAGTCGGTTCAGCAGGGCTCCACCGGTGGTGTCGTCGTAGCAGGCCGGCTCAGCTTCTCCCTCGTCGGATTTTCAGGTCCTGTGGCGACTTCTGAAGTTCCAGTCCCAAAAGCCCTGCTTTTATGCAGCACACCCCTATTCACTCAGCCTAGCTGTCAATCAAACATGCTAAGTGGTGAGCCGGCCGGCTCACTACTTGGGCCAATCACACAAGAGTGCGACTTGAGTTACGAAGGTAACTAGTCCAGGGTGCCTTAACCCCGTCCCACACCCCCTGTGGCACCCAGACAGAGTGGCACCACTTTTGGAGGCTTCTGTGGAGAAGCCCGCCAAAAAGTGGAACAAAGGGCTCGACCTTTGGTTTGGAGTTACAGAGGCGAACACAAACACCATTTTAAAAGTTCTGTCAGAAAATACCAACCGGTGAATTAATATTAAATAAATAAACTGGCGGTATGTTAGAGGCTAGGTTAAAAAGTATTAGCCTCGAACAATGGGAAAATCCCATAGAGATATATTCGCGGTTGAATATAAAAAGTAGTATCCACTGCCACCAGCCAAAACTCGACGAGGGGGGACAGTGCCCCCTCAAATAACAGACCCAGGGGCAATCAAATTGCCCCTATCAGTACGTCCACAATATGATGGTTTGTACTGGTTCTGTTAGTAATTTGGGACTAGTAAAGCCAATGGTGACTTTACATGCCCTGGGGGACAGTAGTCCATCCCAGGGTATGGAGTCTATGGTGGGGGGTCACTATGACACCCCGGTGTTACTGCACGGAGGGTGCTGTGTAACACATACAAAAACATATGAGACCCTATGGAGTCAAAGACCCTATAGCGCAAGAAACACATTAACATTCAAAGGAACACCATAAATCATGTCCAAGAGTGGAAAACATTTTTTTAAAAAAATGTCTCACTCTTGGCAGGAGAAAAAAAAACAAACTCCAGAAATCCAGCAAAGCTGCTGGGGGACTCACTAGGTTAGGAAATTCAGCCTAAACAGAGAATTCTCCCTAACAGTCGGTCATTGGGAGTTTCATACTACTTTAGTAATCTTGCGGGAGGTTGCATACTGGCCACAAGTGGGGCAAGACCTCGACCAATACTTGAAGAGGTGTCTTGTGTGTGGACAATTTCAGCCAACTTCACTCACACACCAAGCTCCCCTCCAGAAGAGGGGATGACACTGCTTTGGTCAGATTTACAAGTAGATTTCATCGGGCCCATGATTCGCTCCTCTAGGGGGAACAAGTACATGTTAACATTAACATGCTTGGTTAACAAATGGGTGGAATGTCTCCCGGCCCCAAATTGAGGGCAGAAACAGCGGCTGCCCTGATGATCAACCACATCTTCTTTCACCAGCGAAGTGATGACAAAGATGTGGGAGATACTTGGGGTAAAAAAGTAACTTCACATTGCATACCACCGGTCCTCTAGCGGGGGAGTTAAGAGGTACAATAAAACAATTGTGAGCATTCTAAAAAAGTTTGTGGCAGATTCTGAGCCACGTTGAGACATCAGAGTACCGCTTGTCCCGATGGCCATCAGATCTACACCTTCTTCTGCAACTAAGATGTCTCCATTTGAGCTGATGACTGGGCGAAGGATGGTGCTACCTCAGCATCTGCTCTATAGAACAAAAAATCAGATACTGATAAACGCCTCCACAACACATGAGTATGTTGAGAACCTAAGAAAACACCTTCAACATGCTTTTGCATACGCTCAGCGGAATCTGGAAAAATCTGCAGAGGGGATGAAGACTCAATAGGACTTAAAAACAACCAAAAAAAGAATACCAAGTAGGAGACAGCGACTACTTGTACAATTTCCAAAGGAACCAGACCAAGGAGCGGACATTTCTCACCCGGCTCGCAACAACCTTTTGACATTGTACAAAATTTCACCTGTCGCCTACAGAATCTGCATCCCCAAAGGAGAACTGACAGAAGAGAAATGGGTCCATATTAATCAGTGAAAAAGTCATCACCCTAGGCACACTTTGCAGCAAATAGAGGAGACATCTGGAGAATGAGAACCAGACAAAGAACCACCAGAAGGGAACAGATAGGTTTAGAGGTATCATTATTTAACAGGGAGTATGTTTCGTCATTGTAAGGACGAGGGGGATTCCCCAAAATTCTAGCCTAATCCATAGTTATCTGTGTTGTGGGACTGATGAGTTACCTTTATTACCGAATTACTGTCATTATTAAATGTATGTGTGTCCCATTGCTGTCAACCTTCCTGGGGGGCAGTCAGTGGGAAAATGTAGTAACCGGTTCTGATTTATTTGATAGATTTGTACTGGTTCCGCCCATTCATCACCAATGAGGACCTCCCCCGTGGACCGGGAAAGGAAAGAGCCAAGGAAAAGCTGGGGGTGTCGCTCTACACTACGAGAGACTGCGGGAGGATCATGGAGTACTGCTCCCGGATGATGAAAGGACTACACCTGATGAACCCCTTTCGGCCACCTGATAAACCCTGTTTTGCCCTACCGATGAATCCTGGTTTGCCCTACTATCCCTCGACAAGGAATCTCAGAAGAGTCGGGGGCATGGGGTGGGGGGAGGGGAGTTTGTGGGATATATTTACCCACTCAGCTGTACTCCAAACTGTATGCTTTTGTGATACCTTACCTTGCGGTTGATCGGGATATAACATCCCTAATACTGTGATAAAATATATGTATCTCATTATTTAAACACACATATAATTAATTATTTTTCAAAATCCGAGTGTCATTTTAGGCCTTTAGTTGCTTCTTTCTATCCACTCAGAATTCGATTATTTGTGGGTTGAGGGAACATTGCAGGGGGAAACCAACTTGGGTGCTAGCCATCCCGATTCAAAAAGTGCTCCTATTCAATTGTGCTTTGGATATGTTCTACTATAAGGTTAACCAAGTGCATTGCTTTCATTTCTATTGTAATTATCACCCCATTGGTGATCGCTGCCCCATATGAAAATGTCTGATTTTTGTGAATTAAAATAAATAAATATTGTATTTTCACCAACCGGCCTGGTTCATGGTCCACTGTGATCCGGGGTATTTGTAAAAAGGGGGGGGGGGGGGTGAGACAGGTCGGGTATTGGTTCAATTTGAATTTGTTGAGATTAAAAAAAAAGCATTCCTATTGAGCACAACATACCAGGCTAAGACCAAGTGTCCTGGTCCAGTGTGTGACGCCCGATTGGAATCCTTAACACACCAGTCATGTTTGTACACTGCAGTGCTTTGCAAAACCATCCAGCAGTCAAAACCCACGTCGTCAGAATTTTCCTGCAGTGCACAATAGGGCAATTAGATACTGCTTGCTCATTGTTTTTACATTTTTCAAATAAGTAGCCACTTGGATGGTCTACACATTTTTAAATAATAAAATATACTGCCAATGGATTCTCATGTTAAGAGAGATCAGACCTAAGTCCAATCAAATTGTGGCCATTGGTGAAGATAGTGCCAAAGCTAAAGCGGTCTTCCAAAACATTCCTTCCACTACTGTAAAGTCATAGGTGACTAAGGTGTGGTGGATTTCTAGGCCTTCATAAATACTACCAGCACTTTTGCTTCACAAAATGTAAGTGCAGGAACTGAGGAGAAGCTCCCACATCGATGATTAAAATGTCTAATTTGCCAGCAATTTAGCCTTCTCTCTTTGATATGTTAATGAGAGCTATTTTAGAAACATCAACCTTTCTAATGATACAGTCATCATTAACAGTACAAAAAGGAAAAAGTAAACAGAAGTCACGGTACATAGCATTCTTATAGTTTACATTTACACAAAATAATTAAAAACATTAAAAGGACAAAAAGTAATAGCAACAAAAGAATCCAAATGTCAACGTTGAAAACTAGTGAAACAAGGGAAGCAATTTAGGATAGGACATTGAGCATGATTCATTTAAAATATATTACAATACACATTTTCCTCATTAAGTTGTGACACAGTATCAAATATTAAATCATCCATAGTTAGAATATTAGCTAAGAGCTGTGTAATCTACTCCCAAATAATGTATGTTACATTTATAGATGGCAGAACATTTATGGTCGCTAGGTTAGTCATTGCATACTGACAGTTGAATATGGCTTCCCACAGAGTATCAGATGTTATGATACGGTAACTGGAAAAGAATTTTGAAAAAAGTACCTTTCCCTTGCGTTGATCAATGCAGGACATTTAGAGATTAAGTGTTTAATGGTTTCATGTTGCTTTGTCTTTCAACAAAACCTACAAAGATTCTGTTCTGTACTGATCATTTTACGTCTTGCTAAGACATCGCTGGTATGCCATAAATCAAGTCGGAACCTCATTAATTGATTTTTTAATGCAAGGGTTGGAAATTTAATTAAGTAGGGTTCTAGTTTATTGAAGTTCTTCGTCAAGAATTCGGTCTCTTAAATAGAAGCAGTTTGGTGTAATTTTCTCTCGTAGAGATACAATCAGACAAGAATTTAATTTTGTTCCTTACGGGTTTGTAAGTAAAAGACTGAGATACCTGTGAGTTCCAAACATTTTTATTTTCGTTCTCCAGATTTGCATTTTCGCATGATTAGTAGTGAGCACATAGTTCGAAATGGTGCTCATTGAGCAATTTGTTTTTAGTGTATGATAAATACTCCCTGTATGCCGAAAGCAATTTCCACATGTATATAGTTTAAGGAGGCAACTTCTAGTTTGTGTCTGATAGCACAATTCAGAGTGGAATTAGGGAGATTTAAAACTGTCCTCCAAAAAAGGCCCTCCATTCTTAACCAGAATATCTCAGGGCACCATGTTCTAGTTTCTTCACCATATACAAGAATCGGTACTACTTTTTGCCTATAAAAAGGTTATTGCCGGTTTCAGTGAGAATTTGACGTTTTGCCTGCAAGATTCACTGTTGTGATATGGCAGTTTTAAGTTTTTTGTAGATCTTGTGTGTAGGGTAAATCCGAAGGATGATTGCTAATCGTCAGTACTAGATATTTGAACTCATTTACCACCTGTATGGGTCTTTGTTGGAGTGACCATTTAGGCTTGAACTTGTTCTTAAGTCGTCTGTCGGTAATGATCATGATTTTACATTTGGATTGATGGTCAGTAAATTAGTATCTGCATAGACGCCAAACTGGGTCAGAAGTGCTTGCAATCGCCTGGGAGTTTTAGCGAGGAGCACGAGGTCGTCCGCATAAAACAACCAAGGGATGCATTGCCCTCTCAACTTAAGTGAATCAGACATTACCTCTGCAAAACGGTGCTGCATACCAGCAATAATAAAGTTGAAGAGTGACGAAGCAAGCAGACACCCTTGGTTAAGGTCCCTGTGTGTAGCAATGGGGCAGATAAGTTCCCATCTAAAGATACACAACTATACACATTTGTTTTGGGGGGGCGTGGCTTGGACGGCCATGTAAGAGGTCGCACTCTGGAGGAGCTCCGCTGATCCTGTTTTGATCCTGATGGAGGGGTACGTCCACGGGGGCCGGCCGACGTTGGAAATCGATGTCCAGGTGTGTGAATGCCACCACCACATCCTGTGAAAGTTTGGGACGTTCAGAAGGCTTAGAAACCGAAATAATTGTGATCAACTGGGACGAGCCCTGAGCAGGCGGACAAGACAAAATGGCGGTGACACGTTGCGAACACCGAGGATCATGAAGTCAGTGTCGCGATCACGAGTGCTGGACCTTTGCGTCCCTTTGCTCGGAGACTAAAACACATGAGCGCCTCCTAGGACGCACGGTGGCCCAACGAGCGGGAGTGCCGAACGGATGTGGCCGAAACGATAGGACCGTGGGCCTGGTGGTTGGATGCCCCATGGTGTGGTGGGTCAGGCTTTGGATGTCGGGTGGCGTGACTCCCCCTCAGTGACTGGCGGGACGGGCCCCCGCCCGACTCATACAACATTATGACCACGAGAGGTGTGAAACCCAAGGCCAAACAGCCCACGATGGAGGCTTACGCCAAGTCCCCCCCAGGGGCGGAAGGGGGCAAGATCAAAGAGACCCCCGTGACGACCGCGGAGTCACCTGGCACGATACAGGAGGTGCTGGCGGCGATTGCGGACTTAAAAGTGTCATGGGAGACCAAGCTGGGCCTCGCCATGAAAGAGCTACAGGAAGGCTTAAATCTCAAGATCGGTGCCGTCCAGGAGGAGGTGAATCTGCTTAGGCTGGATGTGAGGGCGGTCTCGGAACGCGCGGGGGCCATCGAGAAGGAGACGGCCACGAACACAGCAGATTGCGCTGCTCATAAAAAGGAGCTACACGCCCTTGTGCAACGGGTGGGCAACCTGGAGGACAGAGCGGAGCAGGCGGAGGGACGTGCCAGACGCAACAATATCCATATCGTGGGCCTACCCGAAGGAACTGAAGGGCCAGACCCTAGGGAATTTGTGGAATCCATGCTTTTGCAGGAGATTACCGGCGGGGTACTGACCCAGGGGTTTGCAGTTGAGAGAGCTCATAGGGCCCTAACCAGGAGGCCGCCTCCCGGGGCCCCCCCGCGGCCGGTGATCGCGAAAATTCTGAACTACCGTGATCGCGAAAAGATTCTTGAATTCTTTCGAAAAGGGGGAACGATTGACAGAGGATCGGCCAAGATTACGGCCTACCCTGACTACACGCTACAAGTACAGCGGAGTCGGATGCACTTCGGAGCGGTGAAAAGGAGACTTTGTGAAGCTGGCCATCGCTATATGCTACTCTACCCGGCCAAATTGAAAGTCTTCTACAGAAGCAGATCCCTGTTTTTCGAAACACCAACTGAGGCGATGGACTGGCTAGACGCGCTGGGCAGTCCTCAAGAATCAGGCATCCAGGCAGAGACTACGGAAGATAAGTAGCTTATGGCTGGGCCGCCTGGGGCAACGGGGCCGAGACATTGGGACTTGAATATAGTCATTTGTACGATATGTGATGCGTATGATGTGGTACAGACTGGCTGGCCCGTGGGGCGTGCCCACCCGTGGTCATTTGATTGGGAGCTCCAAGAGGCTTCCTTTGTCCCCAATAGTAACATATCTAGTTAGTTAGGTCGCTGTTAGATCGGCGACGCCCCGTGGGGTCCTATTCCTTGTAAACGGGATAAGACCAGACGCGGGTGGGCCTGAGATCCAGGGATAGAGCTGGGCTTTTGTTGGGATGGGAGGGGTTGTTTGCTGTGGTGTGTAGTTGGGAAACAGGGAGGGGGGATGGGGATCAGGGACGGAAGAGCCGGCGGAGTGTTAGACCAAGGGGGTATTGTGGGGAGGGCGGGGCTGAATACAGACCAAACCGATGGCATCGGATAGTCTTCGCATAGTTACCTGGAATGTCCGAAGCCTCAATAGTTACCTCAAGCGAAACAAAGTCATGCTATACCTGAAGAGGATGCGGATAGACATAGCCCTGCTACAAGAGACCCACCTCACCAGGGAGAAATTGGAGGTGGTTACGAGGAAGTGGAAGGGCAAGGTAGTGGGTGCCACGTACTCGGCGTATGCTAGAGGGGTCATCACCTGGGTGGCGCTGCATGTACCGTTCCGGGTGCTCGACTCGATAGTGGACCCGGAGGGTAGAATGGTGGCGATAACAGGACTCCTGGAGAACAGGGAAGTACACATCCTCAACCTGTATGCCCCCAATCATGATACTGCAGCCTACTTTAGATCCCTCTATGGCAAACTTGGCCCCTTGGTAGGGGGCGCGATGGTGTGGGGAGGGGACTTCAATTGTGTCTTAGACCCCAAAATGGACCGGTCCGCAGACACCAAAGGGAAAATGTCGCCGGCGGCCAAGGCGCTCGGGACATTGCTAAGAGACTTGAGACTGGTGGATGTGTGGAGGAGACTCCACCCCACGGAGAGGCAGTATTCGCATTATGCGGCGCCATACGACTCATATACGAGATTGGATTATGTGTTTGGAACTGCCGAGATAGCGGGCGAAATGGTGGAGGCGGAATACAAAGCTCGAGTATTGTCGGACCATTCGCCCCTGGTAGTAGAGTGGCGACACCAACCCCCTAGGCCTCGGGTCCCCACATGGAGACTCCGGGCGGAGGCACTGCAGGATGAGGGTTTCCGGGAGGACCCGAGGGTTGCCATCAGGGAATACTTCGAGATAAACACGGGTAGTGTGCGTTCTGCGGGAACTCTGTGGGAGGCCTTTAAGGTAGTGGTGCGCGGAGTGGCGATCTCCAAATCCAAGGGACTTCAAGGGGGTATCGAGAGGGAGCTTCAGGACACCGAAAGGGAACTGGAGAGCCTGGCTCGTCTTGAGAATGCCACTCAGGTAGACAAGACTAGGATGAGAGACCTTCAGGTGGCGTGCAGCGCTCTTTGGGACCAACTATGTAGACTGAACCATAGGAAATACACAGAGAGGCTGCACGCGGGGGGCGACAAGCCAGGCAGACTGTTGGCCTGGCTGTACAAGAGTGAATCCCCCGAGTGGTTATCCATGAGATCCGTGGTGAGGACGGTGGTCTTTGCAACACTCAGGATGGGGTGAACGAGGAATTCCACAGGTTCTACAAACGTTTGTATGAGGACACTGGGGAGGACAGGAGCCAGGACATCCTGAATACACTGGAAGACATTGGTCTGCCCACCCTAGACGACCTGGAGCGGGAGGAACTGGACGCCCCTATCACTTCTGATGAGCTGGAGGTGGTGATCCGGGGCCTCCCCACGTGCAAGGCACCTGGGGCGGATGGCCTGCCTGGTGAGTTTTACAAGGTGTAAGTGCAGGAGCTGCTGCAGCCTCTGCTGGCCTTGTTTAACGAGGCATACGAACAGGGAGAACTCCCGTTGTCCCTCCGTGAGGCCATGATTGTCCCATTACTGAAACCAGGCAAGCCGGCTGTTGAGTGTGGATCTTATAGACCTCTGTCCTTGCTAAACCAGGACAGCAAAATACTCACGGCAGTGCTGGCCAACAGGTTGAAGAAAGTGATTGGCAAGCTGATCAACCCGGATCAAACGGGATATGTCCCAGGCAGGAATATTAGTGATAACCATAGGAGGCTGCACCATGTTATCGACCATACTAAGAATGACACGGGCGAGATGGCGGTAGTGTCGCTGGATGCGGTCAAGCCCTTCGACTCAGTGAGATGGCCTTGGCTGAAAGCGGCCCTGCAGGGATACGGCGTGGGCGCTGGTTATATAAGATGGGTCCAGTTGTTATATAGCAGCCCGGTGGCTAGGGTCAAGACTGGGGCCACAGTCTCGGATGCCTGGCAGCTTAGCAGGGGGACCAGGCAGGGATGCCCTTGGTCACCCATGCTATATATACTTGCGCTGGAACCGCTGGCGATATGCCTGCGGCAACAATACGGTGAGGTGGGCATTAACACTGCCAGCGGCAGCCACTTAACATCTCTCTATGCGGACGATATGCTGCTGTACCTCCGCTACCCGGAGGAGAACCTGCAGTACGTACTGGAAGTACTGGATCATTACGCTGTCCTCTCGGGCATATCAGTGAACCCCAGGAAGTCTAGCCTGTTCCCTTTGGGCGGGTACAAGGACGTCCCGTTGGAGAGGCTGCCTGTGTTGCCAATACCATGGCGAACCGACACGTTTAGATACCTGGGGGTAAATATTTACCACCGGACTGAGGCGGTGCACAAGCATAACACAGAGAAAGCCATAGAGGGGGTCAAGAACAGCATGACATTCTAGTCCAGATTGCCCCTGTCCATGATGGGGAGGGCAGCTTTGCTGAAAATGGTGGTCCTTCCCAGACTCCTGCACTTCTTCGTGAACGTCCCGTATTTGATCCCTAAAAGCCTATTTGTACGACTTCATAGTATGTGTAGGGGCTTCGTGTGGGGTAACTCCAGGAATAGGGTGGCCCTGTGGAAGCTTCATAACCCGTTCGAGAAGGGGGGTATAGGCTTGCCCAACTTCGAACTATATTATCTGGCGGGACAACTGTTGTATGTGGCCAGGTGGTTGTCTGATGAAGATTCGGCGGAATCTAGGTTGCTGCGTGATGATGCGGCCCCATATTTCCTGAGAGAGGTGGTGTGGCTACAAAGGAATAAACTGACGGGAAGAGGGTGGCTATTGAGGTTGGGATGGGAGGTCTGGCACAGAACATGGAAATTGATGGGGGAGTCAGAACCACTATCTTGGCAGGTCCCGCTGGTGGCCCTGTGTGAAAACGACACCCAACTGTTTCACTCTGTCCGCAGGCATTGGGAGCCGGTGGGCCTGGCCACGCATGGGGACATATGGAGAGAGGGGGAGGCGCTGGACTTTCAAAGGTTGCAGGATGAGACGGGGGTGCACAGAGGCCAGTACATCACCCATGCTAGGCTAGTAAAACGTGTAAGAAAGAGATGGCCGGAGACGGCACTGGCAGATGATCCTGATGCCACCCTTGAAACTATGTATGATGTCTCAGAGGGTGGGCATGAAATATCACGAATATACAAACTCCTCAGAACGAAGGCTGGGAAAGAGTTGCCCCAACTGAGGCATGAATGGGAAGAGGAGATGGGTGAACTCATGACGGAGGGTCAGTGGAAGAGGATCCTGGGATATCATAAAAAGGTGTCCAGAAATGCACGGCTCCAACAACTCCAGTTTTACATTACTCACAGGGCCTACCTGACTCCCCAGAGGATCGCACGGTTCGGAGGCTCGATTACTCAAAAATGCCCCAGGTGTGGGGAGGTGGAAGCTGGGTTGCTACATATGTTTTGGGCCTGCCCGGAAGTGTATAGATTTTGGGAGGAGGTCAAGATGAAGCTCGCAAGTGGGGGAGTGGTGTTGGACGTGGGATCTGCCCGGTCATGTATGCTTGGGATCTTCCCCAGGCCCAGACACTTTAGGCATTTGAGCAAGCTGAGGGACCTGGCATATGTTCTGGCCAAACGCAGGATTGCCATGAACTGGAAATCGGCTAGCAGGCCGAGAGTGGAACTATGGTGGGCGGACATTATGAGGTGGGCGGAGGCTGAATCCGTGGTCTGGTTTGAAGCGGTCACTAGAGGGGGCGAGGAGGAGATAGGGCCCTTGCTGGCCTGGCGACAATTGGTGGCCTCTATGACCAACCCACAACAGGGCTTGGACGACTCTGTGAATTCTGAAGATGTGCCAACGGACAATGTTTCTCCTGACGGTGCCCCGACTGAGGATGCAAGGGAGCCGGCTCTGGCTTGATGGGGGGTGGGGGGAGTTTTCCCTTTCTTTTCCTTTTTTTTTTGTTTTTTTCTCTTTTTCCTTTCTCATATTTTCTTTTGTGGTTTCTGTAAATAATTAACAGTTGTATTGTGGTGTGTGTTGTTTGTTTTTCTAAAATATAAAATCAATAAAATATTTTAAAAAAACTATACACATTAGTTTTGTAGTGGAGTTGGTTTATCCAGTTATCCAGTAGATCAAATATCTGGGGCAAGCGTCTCTATAGAGTTTTTCAAGCAACATCTCCCTAGCTACCAAATCGAACGCAGCGTGAAGATCTATGAAGGCCATTTAAAATGACAGGTTTTTCTTTGGCGTATTTGTAACTTAATAGCATGTAGCGTGTGCAGATTTACTGTTGTGCCCAGGCCCGATACAAAACCAGTTTGATTAGGGTCTTGGTGATCTGTTATAAGCCAAGCATGGAAGTCTAGAATGAGACTCGCAAAGAGTTTGCCAGGCACATCCAATAGAGCAATGGGTTTAATTCTCTGGGGCCTTACGGTCACCTTTTTTTTATAAATCGGGATAATGATAGATTGTCTCCAGAGTGGAGGAACTTGTCGGCTCTGGATAGTTTGGATGAATTTTGGCCCCGGCATGAGGATGGGGTTTAATCATGCGATTAGAGAGACTGCCAGGACCGGGGGCCCGAGAAGAACTTAATTTTTTGATGTAGTTAAGAATATCATCTATGTCGAATTGGATTGTAAGGGGTCCAGTCCAAGGCAGTTCTTCGGGTCACCCAAAGCAGCGTAGAGACTTTTGTAATAGGTGATCCATACCGCTTATGGCATGCCATTGATTTGAGCTCCTAACTGGGCTTCTCTATTGGTGTTATTTATTTTTGTAATATTGGCTTTACATGGTTATACATAATAGACAACCTTTAGCCATTCAATTACTTCCAGTTAAAAATAATTTAACAGAAAAATTGGAACAGAAGAAAATAAACAAATAAAAAGTTAAAAAAAACAAAAAAACAAACAAAACAAAAAAAGAAGAGCGAGTCCAATGTATCATCCATCAGCAGCAAAGGTTCAGTCAGATAGATCCGATATGTGCGTGTTAGCGGCTGCAATCCCTCTTAAAGATCGTAATTAGAGTTTGACCAATGCCATCATTATAGGGACCTTCTCTTTGGTCAGAAGAATACTCCACCATTCATCCACTGATCTGCGGACATATTTGGTGGTCACCTCAGTCATACGTTTCACTCTCTGCTCGTTGATAGCTGGGCAGGTCATTACCAGGTGTTTCAAGGTTTCAATTGAAAGGCCCTCTTGACATAGTCTACATGTCACTGATCCCCCTTCACGTTTCCTCGGCCTTAGTATATTCCTGGTAGGGAATAGATTTAGTCGAAATCTCAGGAACTGGTCGCTAAAGAACCAGTTCGGGAAGAGTTGCAAATATTTAGGTAAAGTGTTTAAGCTTTGTGATTCCTCAACTGATTGCCTGTAGAGTTTGTACTTGGATCTTTCCTCCTGAGTAAGGATCCAGTCCTGGATGTACAGTTTTCTTTTAATCTTATCTGGATTCGAGAGGAGGTTTTGCTCACATTCGCCCAAATGCGATAGTATAGCTTTGCAGATCGATTCCCATTCCGTCACAGTAGTCTCCGTGCTTTTGTTTAGAGCCTTTTTAAAGTTACAAAGCCACTCTTTGGCTGTTCTTCTATTAATTTTCTGGAAAATGAAAGGGCCTTGCAGCACACCATCGCTTTTAATGAGGTGAGCCCAATTTCCATGCGGATCGCCTGCATTGGAGTGCTCTTTCTTCCAAAATATCCCTTTGATTTTTGGCCAATTTTCGGCTTTGAAGGTGAATGAGGTTTCTGCTCCCCAAGTTAAGATGGACGTCACTTTCAACCTATAAAATTAGATCAGTGGAATCATGGAAAATCCACAGTATCTTTTGAGGAGTATTCTCCCTTGTTCAGCCAAATTCTGTGCTTTTCTTCTTAAGGACTCCAATCTTGGGATGTCACTAGGGCTGTTGTTCAGACATACTCGCAGTTAAGTGAAGGACTTCACAACTGGGATTTTCTCGCCCAGTAAGTGCCATTCCATGTTTTCTTTCCATCCTCATCACTTTTGGTCTCCCAATGGCGCAATCCTTGTTTTTTTTAGATTAATTAAAAGACTGATTGACTCAATGTAAACTTGCAGCGCTTCCAGTTGTCTCTGGTGGCCGACTGGTGTCTGATCCACCATAACCACGTCATCAGCGTACAAAAGCCTCCCAACCACAGTCTCCGATATTCTTTGTGGAAAACATCTGGTGTCTTTGAAGGCTCGTTCAATATCAGAAATGAAAAGGCTGAACAGCTCTGGGGCCAACGGGCAGCCTTGCTTAAATCCTTTGTTGATGCATAGGTCCTTGGCTAGGATGCCTGAGGTGTTCAATCTTACTTTAACCGTAGTCTGAGTAGAGGTCTTTTACTGGTGCCAACAGATTTTTAGGGTAGCCCCACTGGTCTAGCTTTTTCCACAGTTTTGGGCGTATGACAGTGTCAAGAGCCTGCATTAGATTGATAAACGCTTGGTAGATCTTCTTGTCTTTATTCCTGTCAGTTCGGGATTTCAACAGATTTATGATAAAGATATTGGTTTATAGTCATAATGTCGACAGTCAAAATGTCAGTCAAAATGTCGAAAATAATAATAATGACTTTTTTTTCGACATTTTTTTGTCGACATTTTGACTGTCCACCAAAGATATTCAATGCGGTGCCTATGCCCTTCACGAACCCAGCTTGCCAGACGTCCATATGACCCGATGTTGTTGACTATTTGACCAGAGACTTCAAGATCAGTGAGGCAAAGATCTTCCCCGGACGTCCAACAGTGCGTTGTGGCGATAATTGGTTGGGTCAGACCTGATTCTTTGCTTATAAATCGTCATAATGATCTATGTTTTTCCATGAATTCGGGATCGTTTGAGATTTGACAATGTGTTCAAACATGATAGACAGAAATGTAGCCCATTGGGTCATGTCTTGCTTTAGAATAGCACCCCTTCCTCTGAAAAAGTCACTGGGGAGGGTAAGGGGGAGTCCCTTGATCAAGGCCGTAAAATTTCTCAAAGTGGGCTACCCAGGCTGTTGCTGCTATAGGATTCAATAATAGGGCGTCCTGCAGTGTGCCTGACCGGTTGATTATAGCCCACATCTCAGCTGTGTTGCTCTGCCTAATTTTGGATAGCATCTCTTCAGCCTCTTTTCGCAAAAGGGTTTTCCTATGCCATCTCAGCCAGTTCCGATGTTGTCGGGCCTTGTGCATTAATACCTGCACCTGAATTGAGTGTCTTTGAGTCTTGCAATTTTCTGTTTCAAAATCTTCTTTTTATTGGCTACTATCTGATCTTAAACATGACAATGGCTTATCCATGGTCGGTTCGCTCTCCCCTTCTTCACTTCAAATGCACTGAAGAGACGTAATCTAGTCTCTGCGCTTCCCCTTTTGGTTCACACTGTTATAGTTGATTTTAATTGGTCTGTCAGGCCTTCAATGTTATGTGTGGCAATTCTCAATCTGTTACTCCCCTGGGTGACTTCCAGCTCTTTCGAATAAGTTTGCCCATCATATTGAATAACATGAGTCAAGTTCAGGTTTAGTAAATTGTGGTCGCTGGCCAACATTGGCTCCACTGTCATGGTCTCTACTGCAGACGCCATGGTCCTGGAAATGCAAGTGTAATTGAGGGTCTGTCCCCCCTTCCTTCCCTTCCTTGTGATTTTCCCCGGTATATCCCAACAAATACTGCCATTTAAGATGAACTCTCTCTGAGCTAAGGTCTTCATCCAAATTAATCCTCGTCTTTCAGCAGGTGTTATTAAGTGGTCAATACCGGTACATTCCCCGTTTTTTATCCAGGCAAATGCAGTTGAGGTCGCCACATAAAACAAACCAGGGATCTCTCCATTTAGTTCTGCAACTACCGATCAGCTCTGCCACCTGTTCTGGGAAACATTGGCTGTCCATGCTTGCTGGGTTCCAATAAAGGTTCACAAGGACCAGCGTTTTCTCGTTCTTGATACAGTCTACAATTATTTTTCCCACAAGTATATGAATGAGTGTGTTAGGTGTCCCAGAGTTACCCTCATGTTGGTTTCCGTTCCTCAGGGTGTGAGAATATTGATGGTTCCCTCACAGTTTTAGAGATGTATTTTTGGAATGGATCTTATTACAAATCTTTGTTCAGTCAAATCAAACCCCAAAAGGTCTTCGACGGCTCGCTTCCTCTTAAGAGTCGAGTCTTCAAGGGTGTAGTCGATAGATGGTTACTCCATCTGTTCGCAATTCAACAAAAAATTCCACTATGGCCAAATCATCTGATGTCAAAAGTCTTAAGGTTGGAACGTGGTAGAATAATCTGAGTAGGTTTGCTCCATTTATGATAAAATCATCTTCTGCTGGTGATTAATGTTATGTCGTCTAGAAGAGACTGATCGATTGCTTCTCTCCTGGTGATCTTTTGTGTAATAATTTGCTTTATCGTCCCTTCCCCGACTTGTTCTCGTTATTGGTCGTGGTAATTTCAGCGGGGAGATTACATAGATTTCTTCTCTAACAAGGGTTTATCCTCGATTTCGTAAGAGATCAAAGGCAGTGCGTCCTTAGTTGCACTTTGCCTTGGTACACCTTCTTGGTTCTCCTCAGACGTCGCCTTATTTCTCGGTTTCCCTTTGTTTCGTCTAAGACAAATTATCTTGATCCTTTGCCAGGTGTAATATCTCATCTGCCTGCCAACTTACACAGGAGTTCTTCAGTTGATCTCTGCTGTGTTTCCTGTTTTTTCGGGATCTCACAGGAACTATTTCTGCACGCCCCTCAGAGTGACCTTTAACTACTTCCTCTATATACAAGTCAGAGGCCGCTTTAGCGTATTCGTTATCTGTATTTTGATCCGAGATAGAGTATGTTGATAGATCCATGAAGTCTTACAGATGCACTT
Organism: Ambystoma mexicanum; assembly: GCF_040938575.1. Taxonomy (NCBI): domain Eukaryota; kingdom Metazoa; phylum Chordata; class Amphibia; order Caudata; family Ambystomatidae; genus Ambystoma; species Ambystoma mexicanum. Next base: position 748,165,208 of record NC_090921.1, on the reverse strand, counting down.
TCGTCCTGTTTGTCTTCCTGCTGTAAAGGAACTTATGCCGTCAGTGACTGCAGCTTTTTTGATTTTATTATGTTCGTTTTTTCCAGCAGGAATTAGCCTTTCCCCCCAAGCTCTAGATTGAATTTCCTTTCTTGGCACAGTGAGGTTTTTAATAAATGTACGAGTTCCATTTTCTCTTTGTTTTGGTGCTGGTTTCAAGTTCTTGGTTTTCTGCAGGTGTTGGGTCTTCTCCCCCTCAGGCTTCGCTTGTGGTCCCCCTCTGTTTTTGACCGATTTGATCTTTGTCGGTTACTTTATTCATATTTGGCTTTTGGTTTGTTTTCTGGTTTGTGAAGATTGGACACAACTGTTGCGAGCATTGGGCAGGGTGGCGGGCAGGGGGGGGGGCTTTCCAGTACCTCAGCTTGCTCCTTCTCAAATTGAGGCTAACAAGGTTTTGGAGTCCTAGTTTCTTCTGATGATTCCTCAATGAATGATGGTTCATGGACCAGCAATCCCTTTCTTGGGCTATTCCCTGCTTTCTCAGGCGTCCTTTGTGAGGGAATCGACCTGGGGGGCCACTAAGATAGTATCAGCGCTATTTGATCGTGTAGAATCCACATTTTCGAGGACCAGATCTGTTTTTCTGCCTACCCCTCACAGATTGTCCATCATACTAGGTTTAGGCCCCCCTCCCCAGATAATGGCTGGGTAGGGTCAGAATGCCAGGGGCTTGAAGCTCAAACAATCTGGACGCTCGTCGATTTTGGTTTTCCTAAATAACTGGATCCAATATTGTATACAACAGTGCAGCCACTTTCGCTGTGCTAGTGTCCATGTCTTTTTGAATTGCAGTAACAAAACCCTCAACGAAAACCATCTTGGAATGTAGCATTGCCAACGTCTTTGTTTGGTCTTTTAGCTGAACCCTCATCTGCTCATATAACTTCATAAATGGAGCCATCATAGATGTCAAGGTGGTAATTGTTGCATACTCTGTGACGGCCCCCGGGTGTCACAGAACTTGTTTTGGCGGTTTATTCCATCATCAATATTCATTTGTGTAGAAGCTTCCCCAACCACTAGCTATTCTTCATGGGAGTACGTTCTTCCCGTTTTGTAACTGCCCCTTTGGTTTCTCCTACTTGAAGGCACGGGTGGATCAGTAATCACCCCAGCCTCAAGGGGCACTTGTGGAAAACGGTTCTTAGTTTGGGCGGTTGTACCATTTGCCACATTCGTCAAGAAGCCAAATGATGAAAGTTCCACAGTGTTGCTCTTTGTAGAGAGACGAGCCCCTCTCTCCGCCAAAGAGGCGCTTTCTAGTAGCAGTTGGTCAGAGATTTCATTGCCTCGGTTGCCTTTAAATATCATACTGCCTTTGCACAATGTTAATGCGTATGAGAAGCAAATACTGTCGGTTTCCAAAAGTTCTGTTCTTGTTATTGACCAAACACACATTGTTTTTGGGAGTGGGTTGTCCCGGTCTTAGCCAGGCCTCTTGCGGCCGCCAAATTCTTCTGTGTGCGTTCTTGCCCCTTACAAATCCCTCTATTAGGCCACCAATGTGTATCTTTGTATAATTCCGTTGGTTTTGGTGGCGTTCCCGAGGTGGGTGTCGGGGCCAATACGCTGTTCGTTGTCCCCGATGAATGATTGAGTGACATAATAGGACTAAGGTATCTTTCAGCTCAGCAGACGGCACTTCGAGGAGATTTGATCCTCAGTGTGCGACAGACCAGATTTCTTAGCCATTGCACTTTGGTTGTCTTTTAAGGGTAGGGTTTCCATAGACTAAGAGCACATCTCCCTCCAGCACATTACCTTTGGTTTTTAGCGCTTCTGTCCTATCTTCGCTCAGGTCACTGCTTACCGGTATGCTTTGGGCTAGTACGGCCGGCATAGTCTGATCAATAGACTCCTCCGCCTGGATTGTGTCCATGTAAGCCGCCATACTAGCACCAATAACAACATTAACAGAAAATGGGCGAGTAGCCCCCTGGTGACTCATCTCCTTGGATGTCCGCAGTGCACTGTGTTTTCGGTGTCTGCAGCCGATGAAGCAATTGATTGGAGCCTCATCGGAAGTACATATAAGGTGGTAGTTTTCAGTGCCTTCCTTGGTAGGCGTCAGTTGCTGACTTGCCAACTTTCCGATCCCGGCAGCCTCGACCAACAATCCTTGGAGTTGAAGTCAGGTTGTCTGATGTTGTAGGGGTGCGGGGGGGCACTCCACTACGGCCAAGCACTCGGCTTGTGGCAAGTTTTTTGTAAGGTGGGCTCCTCCTCCCACGATAGGCAGAGTAAGCAGATTGATTTGATTTTGCAGAAACCTGCTAAGCGGTGATGCTGCTGCACAACGTCCACAATGGGAAAACACTTGGCCAAACACTCATTGGCATTCTTTAGGAGACCCCAGATAAGGGCAGGATTCTTGGAAGCTAGGGCAGACAGCATATGTTCTGCATCAAGCGGATACATACATGCCTTTCGTGATTTGATCCATTTATTATACTGGCACTTCAAGGTCCTTAATTTTGATTCCTTGATGGTTACAGATAAACATTGTACAGCGTGGCGGTCAGCTCGATATTTAGATTTTCTAGCAGCTAGGTCATGATCATATGTGTGGATACTTGTGCTGGTCATCTTAGTGGAAGCAAGAGTGGAGATCTTAATTTTCAAAGCAGCAACATAGGAGCCATTATCCATATTCAATTCTGGGTGTAGGATATTAATAGGATAAACCAGGCGCATGTGAAGTTCCTTTAATAGATTGGGATTCCATCTGAACCTGTTTTTGGCATTGGAAACTAAGGTCTCGAGCGAAGGAGCTCGTTGGATTATTTTTAAAGTTGTTCCAGTGCCACATCAAGGATAATAGGTTGCGATTGCTGGTAGTTTGCGGTACAATTTGAAAATTGTCAGAGAGGACACACAGATGATATTTATCCGTGTATATGTAATCTATTATTGCAACCTGATTACCTCTATGCCAGGTGTTAGAAGGTGGGACATCACCCGATATGCAGCCATTTATCCTAAAGAGCTGACGCTCTTCCATGAATGCATTCCAGCGAATAGCCGTGGGAGTAAGAACAGTGGAGGATTGTTTGATGCATCTGATATTCAAAACTCCTACTAGGACAGTGTAGTCAATGGAGGCGTCCAAGGTTATTAGATCTAGCAGCGTTTCAAGGTCATTAAAGAATACATCATCCTGAATGCTGGCATGATTCCAGTAAGTATTGATAAAAGCGATGGAATGGCACCGAGATTTGATTCTGACCAATTGGAGGAACATATTAGGAGACGCCCAGGAAGAGATGGAAAGGGTCGCCGTGGATTTGACGGTCACCAATAAACCAGCTATAGGACGGCTTCTAACAGTGAGTTTGGCAGGAATCAAAGTTAGAAGGTGATTCTCCCATACAGCAGTGCAGGTTAGCCATACTTCCTGCAACACTGATATCTAACTCACTCAAAGGATTGGCCTTTTTGAGTTTGATGTTTATAGCCTCTAGTGTTCCAAGAGGGAAGTGAGCATGGGAGAGAGAAGAAACGGGTGAATTGCTAATTCATATTTATGGGTGCTCTCACATTAGACAGTGATCCTGATTGCAGGTGCAAGTTAGGTGCATCTTTTGAGCACGTAATGATGAATGATGTTCTATTTTGATTGAAATTGGAAATCTGCATATGAACCTGGGAATATAGGGGTCTAATAGGAAAGTCTGACAATGATTGTTTGGTTAGAAGGAAACAGAGGTCAAACAATTGTGATCGAAACTGTCATAACATGTTCCTGACTATGCCAGATTTCATCCATAGCTCAACTATGGACGGGTCATGGTCATGCATAAATTCAACCTGGTCAATGTCCCCTGAACATAAGTCTTCGAACAGGGGTATGTCACCTAGGATATTCTGAACACTAGTGCGATTCAAGTCATAAGATGGAAACTGATGACTTCTGCACTGTAAAGTAAGATGATGCAGTGTATAAATGTTGTTTTCTGTGTTTACTTTCTGATTGAAACCCTTATCAAAAGGATTTGAGAGAATCTGAGACTGGACCTCCACTTTCCCCGGTAAAGTGTCCAGTGAGTGCGAAGATTTCTTAGCGCCCCGATCACTAGGATGAATGGTGTTCACCAATTTAGTTGAGGTTGGGTGAGAAAAGTATAGCTGTATGGATTTCGCCATTGGCTCACGCCTTTGTTTGTTCCAGCGTCAGGAAGGTATTGTCAGCATGAGTAGGAATTACGCAGACTTCTTTCTCGTTGCTTTTGTGATTGATCGCATCATTAGGAATTGGTTTGATCGTAAAAGCAGTTCTCTACTGCTGTCCTTTTCCCTCTGCTATTTTGGTTTTGCCGTTTGACTCAAGTTTTTGTTTTTTTATTCAAAGGAGCTTTATGGGCAATTTTGTCTGTTTTCTGGAACATGTCATAATTTGTCGTAGAGTGAGCTAGATCAGTTGTCAATGCATGGGGAGATTGTGAATCTAAATGTATTATGTTCATGTTCTGTGGTTGAAAGGATTGGGTTTGCATGTTCTTTAGCTTTCTCTTTATTGCACGGTCTGTCAGGACGGCAAAGCGATTCAGTTCCGTTAGCTGAGGTATGTGTTAGAGGGCAAGCAGTTTCTTGTACAGAGGGCAACTGGTTTGCTGGGGTCTGCTGATTGGCTGGTGTCAATGTTGTGGCTGGGACGTGATCTAGAGAGTTCGATTCATCTTCCTTTATCGAGGAGTAAGAGTCGTTATTCTTTTTAACAAGCAACTACAACAAAGCAGATTGGTCATTTAATGTTCTGTCAAAGGTTTCGTACAATTTGGTAGGGATAAGAGCTATTTTATTCATTGTTTGGAGGGATGATTCAACACTCACAGGGGCGTTATGACCACCAATATACAGGGGGGGAGGGACCTTTTACGTCTCGGGGTAGGATGTGTCAAAGAAATTGATTAAAATCGATGAATCTTGAGCCATAGGAGAAAAGATTACAGGGGATTGGGCGAGCACTCTTGTCATGGAATGGTCAAGAATCTCGTGAGTGGTTGCATTACTCTATTTCTCTCATTTCATGCATTAGTGATGCGACACTCATTTTCAGGGGAAGTAGCCACATGATGGGTAAGGCTAGACGAGGAATTTGTGTTGGCAGATTGAGCCAGAGCCAACGAAGGTTCATGGGTCTGAATCGTGAGCATTCGTAGGCATGCTTATCACCGCCATCTGTGGTTCATTACTAGAAAGAGGTAGAACAAAACTGGCTTCAACCAGAGAATCTGAGGGCGTGGATAAGTTGGCATTGTTCACTACATGCGATTCGTCCTCGGCAGCTAATCTGGATGTCGTAGGCAACTCCACAATAGGTAGAATAGTGGAGTCCCTCACCGTATTTTCAACTGAGCAGTATTTCCTGATATCAGATGTTAAAGATATTGTTCGCGTATGAGTCAAATTTATTGAACGGAATGTGGATTTAGGAGTAAGTTGTATATCGGTAATGTGAATGAAATCCACAATCGCAGGGGGCTCGTCAGTGACTAGGCGATATGTGCAAACTGTGTCACACAAATAAAGGAGCTTATATGTACAATAAGCAGATCAAAGTCAGAAGTAAACTTATAAGAGTTTCGTCGCACCTGCTCCCAGCATCCAGCGAGACAGCACTTACGAAGGCACTTGCTGAATGCGCACGTGCAAATGCATGCAACCACAGGTACTTGAAGGATGCTGGGAAGTGGGTGTGGCCACATTGAAAATAACACTAAAAATTAAATTAAAATGAGTATTATTACTCGAAATGCGTATATTTGGACAAGCTTATATCAGCCCAACTGATTAAAGTCCTTTAAAAGTTGTTATAGACGTCCATACCAAAAGGTACATTCTGTTTGAATTTGGGCAGCAGGACGAGCCAGGAGCTGGCAGCGAGACAGCACTTACGAAGGCACTTGCTGAATGTGCGCGTACATATTTAAAAACGTAGGTATTTAAGATCATCCACCTCTTCCACTTTACTATGATTGATCCACCATTTGTGAGCTTTCTTTTTAACACCTGTAGAATGAAACAATTCTTTAGTTTTGACTGCATTTATCATCAACTCGTTTTTGGTGGAATAATTCTGGAATGCCGCTAATAATCTTTGTAACTCAATAAATGGGCAATCCATCGATCTAATGTCGTCGGCGAATCAGACCTACAAGATTTTATGCCCAAAAACCTTTAGAGATAAAAGAACTAAGTGCCGTTGGTATTTGACTAGTAAAATCGCCCTCTAGATTCAAATGCACTTTCAGCACTGTTTCCGAATGCAGTAGCTTTAAAATACTGAAAAGATTATTCGGAAGGCACCAGATGAGCAAAGAAGGCTTGTCCAGCCAACGTGGTGCCCCGTTCTAAAGCCTACTTGGTTGGACTGCAAGATATCACATTCGTCTGCCCGCTTTTCAACTCATTTAAAACAAGTGAGGCAAAAAAACTGAGTAGGCATCTAAAAGGGTGATAGGCCTGTAATTTTGCAGGATCATTTCTATCGCCCTATTTAAACATTGGAATGACATGCGAACGTCTCCAGGTCTCCGGAAATGTGCTTGAAGGATAAGATGGCTTTAAATAAGTCAAATAATATCCTAGCCCACAGACTTGGGTGGCCTTTAAAAAAATGTTTTTACAAATGCCAATAAAGATAATAGAAAATAAAAAAAACATATTGCATAGACCATTCGGTCTGGGGGCCCTCGACTTACTACTTTTTTTAATCAACCGTTCTACTTCTTCAATGTTGATATTCAAAGACCAGCCTGGTCTATTTGAGTCACTACGACTCAAGGCATTTTCTGCCAGAGCTGCATACAGCTGTTTAAAGTGAGCAGCCCAGCTTGCTTCGGAAATGGGATTTCCTTGAGACAAAGATTTAAAATTATCCATACTATTCAATACTTTATTTCAACCAGTGATAGGTCATAAAAGTCTCAAAAACACACACAGACAATATAGTGCATCAGTGAAATTAAACCATGACAGTACAAAACATGTTGAGAGTAAAAACAATGCACATTAAAAAAAGTTGAGAGAAAATGATGCGTTCGATACAGCTTCCAGCGCCCATGTGCTTGAGTCGCTTCCCCCATGCCAACAACAGAAAGTGCCCCATGCTGAAAAGCATGCTAGGATTGCCAGCCAGGCAAAAACACAACACCAAGGATGCCCTGTTAGAGTTAGAGAGCATAAGGGGTAGCAAATATTTGTTCCTTGCATACATATAGGCTGGACAACAAAAAAGAAAATGCTACATGTGTTCAACCGCACTAGGGCAAAATGGACAAATGGCCGAAGAAGATGCATTCCAGGAATGCTTATGAGAGACCAAAGGCAATGCCAATGCGCATCTTCATGTACAGGGCCCTCAGTTTCTGGGGGCGTAACATCCAGGTAACATTCAAATCCTGGGGTTAATTTCATGGCCAAGTAGGGAGATAGAGTGGCTGAGCGTGCAAGGATCGCTCTAGTGTCGCTCTCCCATCTAATCCTAGAGGCCTTCTTGAATAAGTCTTTGAAGTTACTTGGTATAGAATCAGGCTACAGCCAGTAGCCTTCCATTCTCACTGCAGACAACTCCTTGAGAATCACCCGGATCCAAGGTAGGCTTGGTCCACCCAGGCACGCCAAAAAAAAATCACTGATCGCTCTCTTATATTGGGCCAGTTTACCAGTGGATCACAGCTCTAGCCCAAAGAAACACCGGCCTCAGCACAGATTATAAACCCAAAACTCTGCAGGCCCAGATACCACAGCACTGGTGCATTTGTCGCATTCACAGGGAGACCCAGGCCAAATTTGAGGAATTTCTGTTCCGCAGCCTGGAGCTCTACTAGGTTGTATATACCCCAAAGCTCGGGCCCATACAGAACCGCCTGCCTTGCCTGACTCTTATAACTTTAGAGGGTTACACTACCCAAAGTTACACAGCGTATTCCTTGCCCCTTCAAGCCACCCTACCTCCCTCCCTCCCCCGCACCCCCAGTATTTTACGGTACTGCGCTCTTGATTCCGCAAGGGCCCCCGTGCCCTGGTCCCTGGGGCACTTAGCACACTCAAACCTGACCTTTTTGGCTGCTCAACAAACCCTGTCATACCAGGGTGTCCTACTCTTAACCCTACCGCTAGTAGCAGGCCTAGGTTTACTCAGGCCACTACCTAGAACACTTAATGCTTTCGCACACCTGCAACTAATAATTCACATTGGACCCCTCAATAAGGCAGAAGAACTCCAGCAGAGGCAGGAAAGAAGCATAAAACCCTGGGATTTTCAATTCGAGGTCCAATGTATGCCACTTAACAGGGAGCCTTGCTTCGTCTCCTGTCTCAATTGTAGTTACCTTGCACCTATGGCCCTTCCCTTTTACACCAAAGTGACCAATTAGCCAAGGCTACAGTCGGATAATGGTCACTTTCTGGCCTCTTCAAAATCCTAAAATCGTGCAAATGGACCCAGGCTTCCACGTTTACCAAAATGTATTCTGTCAAAATTGGAATTTGCATACATGTCATAGGTCTTACTTGCTGGCTGATCACTTTGGAAATGACCGTTATATGCCCTTAGGCCCAGCATCATGAACATACTTGCAAATCTATGCATCCTTCTAGGATGGTCCGCGACCAAGTCTCCCACGTGCCATCTCAGGTCCACGTCTTCCTGGAGGTCTGACATAATGACAAGTGGTTCAAATTGAAGGTTAAGTTCCCCACAGACGAACATTTTTGATGGATCTGGATGGCTTTCCCTCCACCCAATAATTCTTTCCTCCAATAACAGCAATAGGGAATTATTAGCAGGTGTACTTTGGCGGTTATAAACATTGATGCACAAGAGCCAAGATCCATCGAGGCAACACATTTGGAGTTCCCTTAAGTCAGAGACAATGGGACACATGCCGATTGACCGGAATAGGCCCACTTTTACCCAGCAAATTAGGTCGCCAATTGGGCGCCCTATCATCCCCTTTAGCACTGGAATATGGAAGGATATATACCTGTGGAGTTTGTGTGCCACAAGCGACCATGTCTCCTGAATAGCTATCAAATCGTGGGAACACACCAAGTCTAACCACTCTGAATCAACCATATGCTTAGTGAGGCCGGCGATGTTCCATGACAACACTCATTTGAGCTCTGTGTGGTCTGCTGAGGGAATTGGGGATAATTTAACAAAATTAGACCACTTGCCACCCGAGAGGAAGAAACTGCCTTAGCATGCAGCCAGTTACCATACCTCAGGGTGCTCTTTCCCCCGGCGACCATAGGGCCTGCAGACACCGGACGGAACAAGTGCACCTCCAGGCAACACATTTTCCATAATAGGCAAATGGCCAGCGTCATAATTATAAATTGGGATGTGCAATGACCCCCGGTGTTGACTGCTCCGTGGGCCCCTGCTGATTGCTGGACACAGACCGTCAGCCGAAAACCCCAGTTTGACAGTAAATCCCTGTGCAAAAACAATAAAGAAGGCACAATAGGGGAGACACATTCAATCAGTGCCCGGTTCATGGCACTAAACCAGTTCGGGAGTTCAACTCGCCGAAAGTCTGCACTAGAGATGGCTGATAGACCCGGAATCGGTTTGCAAAGATCTAGCAAACGGTACCTGTTCAGAAACGGGCTGTCTGTCTTTGGGCAAATTTCCTCAATCCTGACAAGGTTCCCAAAAACAGTTTTCTTGCCGTAGTCACTAGATGTAGGGTCCCGAGACAAAATTAGGGGTGAATGGCTTGGGCAGGGAGTGCAGACAGGAAGAACTTCCCTCTGTTGTGTCAAGCAGTTTGGCACCGCTGTGCTGTCACGTAAAGTCCCTCGGAATTCAGCTGCACGTGTGGTAACCATCTTGGGGCTGGCCATGGTTTTAGCTTCAGGTGCCTTTGCCCTTGGGGACCAGGGGCCCGCGAAGTAGGACTTTCCACCTAGAACCATCACCCTGAACTCTGACAAACAATGTTGGTTTGTTAGAGGGAGCCCCACTTATTGAACAGTTGGATATAGTCCATTGGATCTGTTCAGAAAATATATATATTTTTTTAATAATTAAGCACACAGTTTAGTTACAAACTTTTGCTTTAAAAAAAAAAATCCTATCTTTCCAAAGCCAAGAGAAAATAAAGTTCCCCATGACCCCTTCCCAGTTGTTTCCAGAGCCAGGTTCAGAGCGCTTAGCAGTTCAGATAATTAACAGGGTCCTATCTCCTTCAAACAATCGTTCCTACTCATTTTCAGTTCATTAAAATTCTCTCTTTGCTTATAATTGTTAACTTTCCTTGGTGGCCGTAGGATAGCCTTTCTGAGATTGTCGGAGCACAATCTTATGACATTCCCACTTGGCCGATACCTTCCACAGAGGTGTGTTTTTCAGGTTGAAAATCCCATTTAAGTATAATCCCTGCACTCTTGTTACTGCATTTGTTTGACCACCATACAGGGCTTCCCACCAAACATCGGCATTCAGTCCATGGACTTTGTTCAACTTTTCCAGTAAAATGGTGGTCCTCTGCTTACTCAATTTAGGGCAAATCAGGTGTCGCAAGGTTTCAGTTTTCTGTTGGGAAAAGCGACATCTAGCGTCCTTTGCCAATCCGTATTTTAACAGTACTTCGTTTGTTCTTAGTATGTTTAGACGAAATCTTAGGATCAGTTCCTGAAACATTGGGCAGGGACATTTAAGGTATTTGGCAGTGATGGTAGGTAAACCAGTCAGCACCGCAGATGGGGTGCGACATTTCGATTCTGATCGTTTTACTTCAGTCTCAGCGCAGTGGGCGGCCAGCTAGGCTTCCTTCACCTTCTTAGGCTTTTCACGCAGAGATTCAACAGAGAAGCCCAGATTGGTCAATAGGGTGATGCGCAAGTCTCTCCACTGATTCAGGGGCCAAAAACCCATAGTCATCTTTGATTACGATTATGTGGTATTGGGGTGGACAGTCACATCCTGTCACCTTTCTAAAAGTCATCAAAGATCTCCACTGAATCCGAACATATAAAGAGTAGAGACTCAACTCGTGTCTTATGACTCCCATTAGTAGTGTTTGGGAGCTGCATGACCCACCTGCAGTATTTTCTATCCAGTTGATCCCAGAATTTTTTGGGGACATTCAGACCAGCTTCTCCAGCATATGTCAAAGCACGGACAACTTTCTGGTTGTAGTACGTAATCACGGGATGGATAGAAAATGTTCCATATTATTTTCTTATAAGGAGGCCTTGCACTGTAAGTTGTTTCATTTTCAGCAAAAGGCTTTCCTTCGAGGGGGAGTCCACGCTATCTGTGCTGATCATAATTCCCAGGTATTGCGTCACAGTTGTTGTACTAAGAGTCGCCGAGCCAAGTGACCAGATAAAGGATCTTTTTACTCTTGCTCTAGGTTTCTTGAGCACTAGAATATCTGATTTTCCTATGTTGATCCTTAGTCCGTCTTGTGTTACATAGGCTTGGAGTGCATCCAGCTTTCTCTGAAGGCCTATTTGGGTAAAGTCTAACAAAACTAAATCATCAGCGTAGAGCAGGTGCCCCACAGATGTTCCATTTATCTTTGGAGAGCATGATCTTGGGGGCTCAAGCACATCTGTCATGTCACTAATGAAAAAGTTGTAAAGAATGGCTGTCAACGGGCTTCCTTGTTTTAGACCTGTGCCATTTTCGATTTCCTTGGATAGATTTCCTTGCTGATCGAAACGGATCTGCAGAGTGGTTCCAGTATGCGGGGCCTCGATTGCCTCCGAAAGGGCATCAGGGCAAATTTTATTTTCCAATTTGATCCAAAAACTCTGTCTATCCACGCTGTCAAAGGCTGCCTACATATCAATGCACACCATAGATATAGTTGTTCATTGGCTTTCAAGATCTTTCTCTTTAGGAGGCTGATTAGAAGGAGATTCAGCCTGCAGTCTACGTTATTTATGAAGCCCGTTTGCCATGGATCATAATTTGCTGTTTCACTTATCCATTCTTTTAAGAAGGATTCCAGCAAAAACTTTACCTAAAACATCCAGGAACGAGATTGGGCGGTAGTTCGAGGGCTTATTTCTATCCCCTTTCTTATAAATTGGTATGACTACAGCCTTTTTCCAAGAGAACGGGATTTTTTTGTTGTTTTATTTGTTCAAACAATTCAGCACAGAAATCAGTCCATAGATCAGGGGCTCATTTAAGGATGGCATTGGATAGCCCGTCAGGGCCGGGGGCTCTTGAGGTACTTGCCTTGGCAATTGCTCTCATCTCTTCTTTCTATTTTTATGGACCATGGATTGTTGTTTTAGGCAACTCCTCTGGTAGACTTGTATTAGGATTGATCGGCCCATATAGTGTCCTAAAATGAGTCACCCAGGTTTCTTCTTGGATGGGATTTAGTTGCCACGCTCCTGTCAGAGTGGTTTCCATTTAACAGGGTCCATATTTGGCTCGAAGTTTTATTATACATTGCCTGCAGCATTTTTTCACCATCCTTTTGGTACAGGTGCATTCTGTGAGACCTTACCCAATGACTATACCGCTGTTTTAGTTCCTTCTTGACCAATTTGAGGATAAACGGGCAGCCTTTAATTTCCGCAAATACTTTGATAATTGATTTTTTTCTGTTATTTCCTTATCATGACGATGTTTCCGTTTTATCCCTCCTCTTTCCATAATCCCAGGATTACTCTGCAAAAAGACATTAGGCAAAATTGATACTACACGCTTTTGTCCTGGCTGGCACTCCAATCGGCTAAGTGCTTCGCTAGAGCAGGTGTAGATCTCCAATTAATCTTCAAACGAGTACCACTGGACTCTAGCAGAAGTTTACAGTCCCACTGAGTTCTCATGTTGTTTACAGGGCGGCTGGAGTGCGGCCACAAACGGGACAATATCAGCAGGCAATGTTCATTCATTTCACTGTACAAGACCTTTACCGGCTGTACAGTTTGGAAGGTTGCTTCATCCATGAAGAAAACTAGTGTAGTAATTCGTTTTCCTGAGTACCATGTTTTAGCACCATTAAGGTCTCTATTTGTTTGGTCATTTACCATTTTCAGGCTCCTAGAGTTCATTTCATCCAGCCATTTACGCCTCCTGTAGGTTTTATCTTCTGTGGATCAGTCCTTCTCTTTGATTGACCCGGACCTTAGTCCAACGATATTCAGATCTCCACACATCATCAATCTGGGGGTCTCGAGCTCAAGCATTAGGTCATCGAGCCATTCAGTAACCTGGTCCAGGAGACACTTGCCTTCTGAAGCTTTCATGTTCCAATAAAGATTACAGTTAAATCAGGCTCCCGTTTTTAGAGTTCTTGTCTACTTGCACAGCGATTACGATGATTTGCATCAAAGGGTTGGGCTGGATAACTCTGGTTACTTTACCCGGGAAACTGTTTTTCACCAAGATCAAGTAATCCTGAGGTTGGTGGTCTTCTCCTTCCTTTTATAGCTTTGTTTAGGTAGCTCGTATAGCCATCTAGGAAGGGCGTCTCTTAGCCAGCATTCCTGTTAACACAGGATATCTAGGGTGGTTAGACGGGGTCCATCGCTTGAAACAAATGCAGAAAACCTCTAGAATTCCAAGGGCCGAATCTCCATTCTCTGGCTGGCGCCAAACGGCCGGTCTATTTTTTATCCGGCATGGCCAGTGTTCGTGCCAACCAATCCCAGGATTCATCCTTGGATGTTTTACGGGTCGGGGGTGTTCCAGATGGCGCACTGGGATCATCTGTGTTTCTGCCACTTGTAGTTATCTTGAATGATCTTGGGCCGGACAAAAACTTTGGCGATTATCTAAATGGCATGGCAGACTCATCTTCTGATAGAGGCGGTATGTGTCTTATGTCTTATGGGACTACGTCTAAGATCTAAGAGATTCTTTTCTCTTGGCCTTGCCATGTCTTTCCGCAAGCCCTCCTCTTTTCTTATGTCAAAGCCGAATGTAGTCTGTTGCTTTTATCATCAGGGAGATGATTACGGCCTTAGGAGGTCATATGTAGACACACCGTCGTTCTAGTCTTCATTTGGGAAGTCAACAATCTTTGTCCTTTAGTTCCATCACCCTCAACAATGGGACGGTGTGGAGAAGGGCCATTATATCTGCGCGATTTAAGATCAGCTCATCGTCCGTCTTTAGTACTCTTTCCAGGAACACTTTAGGAATGAAAATCTTTTCATCGTTCAAGTCTGTGGACTCCCTGTTTTGAAGTTTTGCGCTTGTAGGTACATGTTTCCTCTGTTTATTTTTAGAGTCTCTGCAAGAGAGCCTGTTTTGCTTAGATCTCTCAACTAGGATTTCCATCATATTTGCTTGCTTGGCAGTTCTCATTCTTTGATCAAGATGATCTCTTTTTTCCTTTAATGTTTTAAAATGATATTTGACGACTGAGCGTCAAAGACTTCTTAATCTGTAAAAATGATGTTGACTTCTGGACCTTCCTCATAATCCGACTTATTTCCTTCGTAAGTGGATAACTGCAGCAGGGGGATCTGCTTCCCAGTCAGAGGTTTCACTTAGGGTGGCATTTAAGCACGCTCTGGTGGGATCGACATTTGTATATTTTTCCACTGGAGCATTTGTTTGGGCCTTTCCGCTGATCAATTGAGCAGATGCCCGGTTTCCGGGGACTTCCACTACTCTTCTTGTATTACAATTAGAGCCTATGGTGCCTTTCTCTGGGCACCTATTTTTCTTCTCCATTTTGTTTGGAGCTTTAATTATTGTCTGGGTTTTGTCCATCTGTTTCTTAGTTAATGGATTTTGGACTCCTTGTTCTCCTTGCCCCTCTGATCTAAATATGGGAAATTGGTTTATGCTTCCCATTTTATTCGCCTTTGTCAAGAGGTGAGGAGCTGGGGGCAGGAGGACACTTGGATTCAAGGGACAGTAGGGTCCCGTCTCACAGGCTGCCGATGGCGATGCTCCTTCATTGCATCTTCCAGTAATTCCCATTAGGACTTGAAATCCTTCCACCGTTTTGCCCTGTTGAAAGGAGGCGGGGTCTATACCAGGTCTGTGCTTAGGCTGGGGAGGCTCAGCTGATTCTACTGGTTGAATGCTTGTATTAGCCAGAGTAACCTCACATTTTGAGGACTCCGCCACAGTCTTTGCAGTCGCATCTGCTGTGGCTTCAGGGTTTCTTTTCAGGTCCCTAGCAGCCGGTGGTTTCATCATTTGAATCGTGTCTCTAAAGGACAACAAGAATGCTTTTTTGTCCCCTCTGGTGTCTTCGATGAGGTCAATTAAGGTGTTAAGGATGGCCCGTCTGCCTCCTTTTCTCTGGCTCGTTTTTTCACGTGCAGCCTCCATGTAAGATTCTATGTAAATTACCTTGGATTGCATGAGAGCCATAAGAGTGGATTGATCTCTATAATTATGCTTTAGGGATTCATACAATTTAAGGAAAAGTGATTGACACCATTGACCCTATGGCAGCCTGAAGGTTGCCGCATTGCTCTTCAAATTTGACATTACATTCCTTGCACTCATGTTTTTGCTGGGTTTGCTTCCCCTCTAACCTTTTTCCAGTGGTTACTTTGCAGGTTGGGGATCTTTGAGCGTTTGGAGCGGTTCCATTTTCAGAATCCAGGGCCTCTCCTAAAATAACTTTCTTGGTCGCCATCATGGGACCCGTTGGGGCTACTGGCCAACCTGCTTTCCGGTGAGGTCTGAAGCTGCAATCTTAACATAGGATTGGGCTCTTCCATGCTCTTCTCATTACTTTTACCCCATCTTCTTAGCTTTTTTTTGGGGAGCTTGACCGCTAATAAGTGTATTATTGTCCACTTGGTCAATTTGTCTTTTCTCTCCGCGAGAAAGACACCGGCCGGCCACTTGATGTCCTGGTAATGGAACATCACTATGTATCTTTGAATGGGGGGGGGCTCAGAAAAGAGTGGCTCCTTTCCTGCGGCCCAAGCAACGACTGGGGTTCCATGGTTGTATTAGGACAAGGTGGGACTATAGGATGGTTCCCATGTATACCATTGTTGTGAAGAACAAGTTACTTCTTACCTGCTAACGTTCTTTTGATGGGATGTTCCTCCGACGTATTCCTTATCTAGATAGATTTACTTCCAGCTTGCTGGCCTCGGAAATCTTTTTTCAGTAGAGGGCGCGGCGCATCGACGTCCCTCGAGTTGGTGTCCCTCGACAGCCTCCGTATCGGCACCAACGTCGTCATGCGTATAAATAGACTCGGGCAGCGTCCGTTGCTCAGTTCCGTTTTGAAGCTTAAGAGTAGCTGTGCATGAATTGGTTTTTGACCTTGAAGGAGCGTAAGCTGCAACCACAAGGGAAGTTTTACTGAGGGGATGGATGGAGGTGCAATAAGGAATACGTCGGAGGAACATCCCATCGAAAGAACATTACCAGTTAAGAAGGAACTTGTTCTTCGAAGGCATTGTGTCCTCCGACGTATTCCTCATCTTGATAGACTCCCATAGCAGTGGTGTGTAAACGGAGGTCGGAGTAAAATTGTCATATTCCCCCTTAAGAGTGAACAGAGTGTAACACAGCTTTGCCAAATCTAGTCTCTTGACTAGGAGGAATCCAGATTGTAGAATTTTGTAAAGTTATGTGCGGACGACCACGTGGCAGCCGCACATATGTCTCGAATCGGTACCCCTCTTTGGAGAGCCAAAGAGGCTGCGATACCCCTGGTTGAATGAGCCATAAGATTTTGAGGGGGCTCTTTCCCTGCTAGTTTGTAACATTCTAGAATGGCAAAGATAATCCATCTGTAAATGGTCTGTTTTGTGATTGGCAACCCTAATTTGTGCCCTGTGTAACCTATGAACACTTGGTCCGCTTGCCTAACCCTAGCAAGTCTGCCGATATAAAAACTCAAGGCTCGCCTTGGATCCAGCCTATGTAGCCTCTCTTTCTCTTTCCCTGGATGGGGGAGGAGGATAGAATGAGGGTAAGGTTATCTTCTGAGAGATGTGGAATTCAGAAACCACCTTTGGGAGGAAATTAGGCTTCACTTGCAGGACAACTTTGTCTTTGTGAAAAATTGTATGAGGGGGTTTACAAGATAGGGCTTGTAATTCGCTCACCCTCCTGGCAGATGTCAAAGACACTAATAAGACAGTTTTAAGGGAGAGTAATCTTAACAAACAAGAGTGGAGTGGCTCGAAAGGAGTACCCATCAGGAAATTTAAGACAAAATTTAAGTCCCATAAGGGAACTTGGAACGGTCTCGGGGGATAGACATTGGTTAACCCCTTCAGAAAAGTGTATTACTAAGGGTAATTTGAAATATGATGGCTCCTCTGCAGTGCGCTTGAAGACCGATAGCGTTGCGAGGTAGCCCTTGATCGTACCAACTTGAAGACCTGAATTTGCCAAATAGAGTAGCAAGGATAACACCATTGGTGTACCACATGAAAAGGGTTCAATATTCTTTTCTCTACACCAGCTGCAAAATATGTTCCAACGGCAGCAGTGTGAAGTCTTTGTTGCTGGCCTTCTGGCTGAAAGCAACACCTCCATGACATCATCTGGGAGGTCCCAATCCTTGTATCTCAACCTTTCGGATCCCAAGCGTGAAGGTTGAGGGTTCCGATGTCTGGATGGAGAACCTGACCTCCCTTCTGCGAGAGAAGATCCTCCCTGTGTGGAAGACGAATCGGAGGGCAGATGGACATGTCCAGAAGGTTCGGGTACCACATTCTCCTGGCCCAGTCTGGGGCAATTAGGATCATAGTCTTCCGGAACCTTCTCAACCTCCTGATCATCTGAGGAATGACAGGGACCGGAGGAAATGCGTACGTAAGTGGAAACTCCCGGTCTACCATGAACGCGTCCCCTAGAGCTCCTCTCGGGGGAAATTCCCTTGAACAAAACTGATTGCACTTCCTGTTGATACTGGTGGCAAACAGATCCACTTGAGGGGTTCCCCAAATGGCGAAGATCTCTTGAAGGACTTCCTGAGCTATCTCCCACCCGTGAGAGACTGTGCTCTGCCTGCTCAGAGCATCCTCTGTCAAGTTCTTCTCTCCGGCTAAGTGTACCGATTCCTTCTTGAATTGCCCAAAACCAGAGCTGCATCGCCTCTCTGCACAGTGGCAGTGATCCTACGCCTCCTCTTTTGTTGAGGTAGTGCATGGCCACTGTGTTGTCCGTCATTATTAGGAAATGTTTCCCTTGTACAGATGGCAGAAAAGCCTTCAGCGCTAGTCTGATAGCTCTCAGCTCCAACAGGTTGATATGTAGTCTGGACTCCGATGGAGACCAACGACCTCTGATGGTCAAGTCGTTGGCATGGGCTCCCCACCCCGTGAGTGAGGCATCCGTGACTACTGTTATCTCCGGCCATGGTTGCCAAAACAGTTCTCCTTTCAGAATGTTCTTCCGACAGGCCCACCACAGAAGGTCTCGAGCCACTTGTCCAGAACCTGAAGGAGATCTGTCATTTTTCCCAATAATTGCGACCACTGAGTTCTTAGTGCCCACTGGAGAGATCTCATTCTCAGGCGAGCCTCTGGCACAAGGAAGATGCAGGATGCCATGAGGCCCAGCAACCTCAAAAAGTCGAAGGCTGGGAGACGTTGGGCCTTTTGAAACTTGGTGACCAGCTGCAGAATATCTTGAGCCCTCGCCTCTGGTGGCAAGGCTTTCCAGGGAAGTGTCCATGACCGCTCCGATAAACTGGAGTCTCTGTAATCGTATTATCTGTGACTCCTTTAAATTGAGGGAGAAGCCCAGTTTGTGAAGGAAGTGGCAGACATAATATAGTTGAATCTGAGCTTGTTCCGAAGCTACTGCTCTGATCAACCAATCGTCTAGGTAGGGGTAGACGTGGATCCCTTGCCTCCTTAGACTCACAGCCACTACTGACATTAGCTTGGTGAAGACCCTCGGGCGGAGGTCAGCCCAAATGGCAGAACTCGAAATTGATAATGAGAGTTGCCAATTGCGAACCTCAGGTACTTCCTGTGCCTGGGATGGATTGGCACATGGAAATAAGCATCCTGAAGATCTAGAGATACCAGCCAGTCCTGAAGCTGGAGGGCCTGAAGGATCTGAGAGAGAGTTACCATCTTGAACTTGTCCTTCCTGAGGAATTTGTTCAATTCTCTTAAGTCCAAGATGGGTCTCAGTCCTCCGTCCTTCGGTATTAAGAAGTAGGGAGAATACCAACCCTTGTTCCTCTCCGCTACAGGTACCGGTTCTATGGCACCTTTCTCCAGCAGGTCTAGAATCTCCTGCAAAAGGAGCAGATCTGGAAACCTCAAAGAGTTGTTCCCCGGTAGATGACTGAGGGCTGCGTAGAAAAGGCAGACCGTAACCTTGGGCAACTGTCTCCAATGCCCAAGCATCTGACGTAACAGCCTGCCATTCTGTCAGATATTGAGTTAACCTGCCCCCTACTGGTGTCTTGTGAGGAGAGTCATCAGAGTGGTTTAGAGGCGGCTGATGCAGATGCCGAGGGTAAAGAGGCACCTGCTGCGGCTTTTGTACTTCTAACCCGTACACCTCGGGTGAATTTCTTTTGGCCTCTTTGAGCCAGCTGTCCTCTGCCTTTTCCAAATGCGGAATAAAAACTAAAGGACCTACCTCTCCAAGAGGTACCTGAGGGGCGATAGTGAGTTTGACGGATTGCAGCTCCAAGGGATTTTGCTGCTGCCTTGGATGTTTGTAACTTCTCTAGGCTGTCATCAGCCTTCTTACCAAATAAAGAAGAGCCGTCAAAGGGCAAGTACTTGCCGACATGGCCCTGCTGATACTGTCAGCAGAATCAATGCCAGTTTGAAGGGATTCGCACATTGCGTCTTTACCATCTATAATGATGTTCAGAAAAGCTTCCCTTTCTTCTCCTTCCGGGAGGCAGTCAGACTCTGATGAAGCACACTCCCAAAGTGTATGGCTGAATCTTGCAAGCGTACAAGTAGCATTAATGGATTTAAGTGCCATGCTACATGCAGAAAAGACCTTTGACATAGCGTCAAATCTCTTATCATCCCTGTCCTGTGGAACAGTAGGGTATGCAGATCTACTGTTCAATGAAGTTGCTGCTTGAACCACCAGACTCTCTGGAGTTGGATGTTTGGACAAATATTCAGGGTAAGAAGCAGATACCCTATATTTGGCAGATAGTTTTTTGTTAACTGCCGGGATAACCTCAGGAATTTCCCAGTTGGTCGATATTTTCCTCTGTAATGCAGTATGAAATGGAACCACAGGATCTTCTTGTGGGCCTTTAATTAAGATGTCTGTAACATCATCTTGTTGAAAAGCAGGTGAAGGTGTAGACTAACCCATGAATTCTATTATTGGGGCCATTAAAGTTCTATAAGGGGTCTCAGCGTGTTCCCCTGGGTCTGGTTTGGCAAATTCTACTTCCGGGGAAGTATCTAACCCACTTGCATCATTCAAGAACTCTTTAAGGTCTTTCAACCTATTATCTTCAGAGATAAATTCTTCTGGTACAGGTGTTGTAGTTCTCTGCAACCCAAAAGATCTTTCCTGATCAGAATCCTCCCCTTCTTCATAAATAGAGGACAAGGCTCTGAAATAATCTGACCTTGGAAAAGGCTTTAAACCCATTTCTAAAGCAGAAGGGGCTAAGCTTGTAGTAACCGGTTGAGAAAACGTTGACGACGCAAAGTCAAAGGCTTCGAAAATGTATGAAGCGACCTCAAAGAACTCGAGAGGATCGGAATCCTACTCTGAGTCGTCGAGGTAAATCGACGACATTCGAGGTCATGGTGGAAGCCCTCGGTATGACTACTGACCTTGAAGTAGTGACAGTCGTAGGTTTATCCTTTATCGGCTTCGAGGACGGTGTCGATTCGACCGATCTATGCGTCGATGGGCCCTTCGATAATGGCATCAAAGACACAGATTTATGAGTCGAAGAGGCCTTCGACGATGGCATCGATGACGCAGTCTTACTGCCTTTGCTCGAGGGTTCGGGACGCTCTCGGGCAGTTTCTTTCGCTGGGTGCAACGACTCGCAGCGTTTTGATTTTTCGGGTCTTTAACCCAGGGGATCACCTTTAGCCGTCTCCGAGGGGGTCGAAGCCGCTTTCTCGAAGACGCTAAGCATCTTTTTACAGAATTCCTCCCACTTAGCTGGAGAGCTATGTTTTGTGTGGCAGGTGACCCTTTCCGGGGAAACAGAAAACGACGAAGAAGAGGGAGATCTTCAACGCCTCTTTTTCGAATGTTTGGATCTCGAAAAGTGGTGGGTACTGCTTCGAGACCGCGAACGAGAATGTTTCCTGTGACGGCGAGGAGACAAATGTCTCGACTCTGCCGAGGAACTTTCGAAGGAATAGAAGTTTTAACAGTCTTACCTCTTTGGAGCTTCCCCTTACGCTCTTTCAAGGCTTTCGCCGTCATGGACATGCAGTCCTCGCATTCTGAACAATGATGCTCCGATCCCAGGCACCACAAACAGATCCTGTGAGGATCTGTCAACGACATTTTCTTTCCACAATCTCGACACTTTTTGAAGCCGGACCGTAGGGTCGACAGTTCAGATGAGGAAGCCATCGAAAAGAGTAAAATATAGTCGAGGAATAAGTAGCATCTACTTGAATAATGAACTGAGCAACACGATTCCAAGGCCCACGAAGCGCGAAAACACGGAACTGAGCGACAGACGCTGCGCGAGTCTATTTATATGCATGATGACGTCAGCGCCGATACAGAAGCTGTCGAGGGACACCAACTCAAGGGACGTCGATGCACAGCGCCCTCTACTGAAAACATTTTCAGAGGCCAGCAAGCTGGAAGTAAATCTATCTAGATAAGGAATACGTCAGAGGACACAATCCCTTCGAAAGTCTGGTTTGTTAGTTACCAGGTCACCCTCTATCTCGTGGAAGTTACCTTGGGCTGTGTCTGTGTCTTGCACCTGGTCCTGTTGCAAATCAATACAAGGGACAGAGGTCTCAGGGTCATTTGCATCAGTAACGCTCCGAGAAGTGTCTGTTTGAGACATTCCGCCAGCAGTTTTCTTCTGGTTTAAACAGCTACTCAGTAGGTCTGCAGCTGTCCTCTTTGGTGTTCACCATAGTGGAGGGGCACTTTTTGCTTAAGATATAAGGCAGACACTTTGTCACTAAAGTGCCATTTTAATGTTTTTCCCTTCCCCATGGATTTAATGCTATTTTTTGAAAGGGGGCCGACTATTCTTTTTACAGAGCTAGGTCTTGGTCAGGTTTCGTGGGCTTTCTCGAAGGTATTCTGCAAAAGTACTTTATTACGCAAGTCCTTTGGGGCCAGGGTTATTTCTCCAAGACTTCTGTTTGCTGGTAACGTTAAGATTCTGGCATCCAAACCCACACCCTGATTTCCATCACAGACAAAAGAAATTTGTTTTTCCCCTTTTGCAACACTACCACTAGCTCCCAGCCGTCTTTATGCAGGCATCTGCACGGGAGGGGTGCAATTAATCAATAGAGATTTTGTTGCACAGTGCTTCCAGGGCATCGCCTTCGTTGCTTGAAGCAATGTTTACAGAGTCTTGGAACCACAAGGAGGACGAATTTCCAGGCGAGAGATCATGTACAGCTGTTTTACCATCCTCCGCAGTTGGAATACTTAGTAAGGCTTCACATTCACCTGACAGATGCGAGCTAACACCTACTTGCGTGTATTCTCTTTGGTGTTCATCCCTCAACTCAATCTATGCTACCATCCAAACATGGATTTCAGAATATGAGCTTTGTCTAAATGGGGACAAAACTGAACTTATAATTGGCTCCCCTAAAACCCTAAGAAATCTCAATGACCAATACAACGCCTTCACCATCGCCAATGTTCAAATCTCTGTCTCTCAAGCTGTCAAAACACTTGGAGTCTACCTTGACTCCAATCTATCCATGTCAAGACAGGTCAACGCCATAGTATTCGCAGCAGCCTACCATTCCAAACTACTAACGGCAGCCAGACCCTTCCTCTTTGAGCAAAACTGCCTGACCATAGCCAGAGCCATAATTGGATCCCGCCTTGATCATTGTAACGCCCTCCTTGCCGGCACTTCAGCTAAAAACATTGAGAAACTCCAGGTTGTCCAAATAATGCGCTCAGGGCAGCCATTGGCATCCCCAAAAGAGACCACAACAGCCACTAGGAAACAAGCCCACTGGCTCCCTATCAAAGGAAGGGTAATCTTCAAAACCTTGGCACAACACAGCCCCTCTGTACCGCTCTCAAAGAATTGCAAGACCAAACACCTCCAAACCCACCAGAACACCCTACACCAGCGGTATTCAAACTGCACACATCCACAGCCTGAAAAGCAGCAGACAACCAATTAAGCAGCCTGCTGAGCCAGAGAGCGCTGCTCTGCGATGTGTGGCTGGCTAATCTGTTGATTTGTAGATGACACTGATGCGTTTGGAATATGCAAACAAAGGAATGCATATTCCAAACGCAGTGTGAGATGCTCTGGAGTCACACAACCTGCGCCCCTCATTCTTTGTGTTGACAGTCTTTCAAGTGGGGCAATTTATAAGTGATGGCTCATTCAACAAGCCATTGTTTTTATACAGTATATGCTTTATATTTCAGTATTAAGAACTAATCATGGGTCATTTTTATTCACCAGGCTAGCACAAGTATCAGCTGACCAAACCTATGCAAAAGAGAATTAACGTGCCACACAGAAAAGTTTAAAACTATTTTCGGGTCGCTTTACTAGACCCACCAACATTTTTTTTATTATATTACTTTTTAGTTACATATGGCGCATCCCTGGAAAGGTTAACTGTAATTTTCTTGCTTAGGTATTCTAGTGGCTCCTTTGGGATATGGACTAAATGCATCCCCTCAGCATCAAAGGTCCTTTAATTGACTAAAAAAGCCAGCCACTGCCTAGCGAGCACACTAGATGGCAACTCAATGTCACTTGGCACCTCGATTAGGAAAGTGGAGTTCATTGTTTGTCACCAAGCAGACACTCCATGGCAAATCAATGCAATGATGTGTGCAGCAAGGATTTGTGCACTGCATAAGTCGTCACCCTGTTGGTTAATGGTGTCTATGTGGTGCCCCCTTATGTATCAGCACATATAACTGTTTTTGCCTGATGTGCCCAATGTCCATACAAGAGCACACTGGACTGGTTTGTATATGCGACTGACGAGCATGCCATACTTTGCCCACACTTAAAAAAACATAAAGCAATCAAAGAAGTTGCCTCAAATTGTAAATCCACAAGGCCAAACGCCCTTTCTACACTGCCACACCATGATTCACCAGCTGCAGGCCAGCACTAATAAGAGATGCTAATGCCAGCTCGGTTAGATAAAGCATGTGGCTGCTCTTTTTTGACGAAATAACCCCTGAGGCCTGCGCAATTATAAGGAGGTAGTGACTGAGGAACTGTGGGCCCTTTACCACGCAACAGAAGCCGGTTTTGGTTAAAATGCTTCATCTTATTACGGGTCAGGCTAAAGTTTGACAGAGGTACAATCCTTTCTGTGTAGCCTTTCTGTGCATTGTTTATTGGGTCTCTCTTGTGTGGTATCCTGCCCTGTCTGTAGATATAATTCCCTAAAGATGTTTCTGGACTGGGGTTGGGCATGCCCACACTGAGACCCAGCCCTTCTTCCTCTAAAATTCTTCAGAAACAAGAAGCAAAAGAGCTGGTTATGACCACTAGTCAGGGTAATTATAAAGGATACTCTGGTAGAAACCTGTGATCTTCAGGTTACTTTAATCAGGTTTAATCACAAGGAGATAGGAAGTACAGTACTAGAGAGACCCACTGGCTCCCCCCACCCAGGCTACATATTCACCAAATGCGCTCGTGGAATCTCATACACTCAGCATTCCAGTCAGTCACACGCCAGGCAATCCATTCATGACCTCACACCTGCAGAGACGCAGCCTGCACTCAGGGAGAAGGATTAAGCAAGGGAATGCATATATAATAGTAATAGCATTCCTAACAGAGCCCTTGTAACCCCATTTGAGTGGCTGATGTTGCAGTCATTTTATACTCGCATCCAAAAACTTAAGCTGTCCAAATGAGCATGTATGGTTCATGGTTACAAACATTTTAATGTTAGGGTGAGCATTGTGAACCATGATGTGAGCACCAAGCCATGCATCAGTTATGCATTCAGAGATTCACACACACAATCCTATCACAGACTTGTGTATCAAATGTAGAGATCTCTGATCACTGTTAGAGTCCTGAAATGCTCTGATTTAATGCAAAATATACAGCAATCCTCATTGATGCAATTTGTCCTCTTTCCCACTCTCAGAGAGGTATTTTGAAAGAGTACAATAAGAGTGTACCAGACTGTCCATCTTGGAATGATAACCTTCTATCAGAAAATAATTCATATGGTTAGTCTTGTATTGCCCCTTGCGAAATACAAGTCTGGTGGCTCGAACAGACCACTTGCAACACGGGCCAGGTCAGAGGGCCCTCAGACCTGGATATGCTGTTCACACTGCAGTGTGCCAGTACAGACAGTTTGAAAATGCATTCACACAAGGCCTTCCCCAAGAGCAGGTGACAGAAAAACCATTTACTTGGGCAGCAACAGCTGTGTTTTCACATTACAATTATTTTGTAAAGTACGTGAATTACAATGTAATGAAACCGGCTTCATTTATATAGAAATAATTTATTCACACTGAGGCAGGGTTTTGTCGCAAGACAGTGGTTTAGTTTGGGGGCGACGTGTGCCAGTCAGTGGGGGCGCATTCTGATGTTTTGCACTGGGCACCACATTGGCTAGAAACTGCCCTGATTACAGCACAGACCTTTTGCGGGGATGAACAGCCCCTCCCATCTGAATGCAGAGCAGGAAATCACTAATGATGGATCATTAGTGACATACTGTCCTACTTTCAGATGGGAAGGAGTTTTGGGGGGGGGCAACTGCCCCCATGTTGCCAGTCAGAATTAATTTAGCTCAGCAATGTCCGTTTTTTGTCCTGGTGCTTAAAATGTGGTTGTTGCATTACAAGCTGTGTGCCGCAGACTGGTTCCACTCTAAGCATGGGAGAAATTAAGACTGTAGGGACTCTGTACAAGTGAATTGAACAAATACCAAATGCGCCAGGGCATTTCAGCTTTTTCATATGAGGGGCCTTCACTGTGCCTGATAATCTCAAAATTCTCTTTCATTTTATGCAAAGCTGCATTTTATTTTTATAATGTTGTTAGTCACCTAACAACATTAAGGTCCAGCTTTGATTAATAATTCCCTGAAGAAAATGCTGGCATTAATGACTGGGTGATGCAGCCTTCTCTGGCAGACAAGGTGGTGCATCTTCCATTTGATGTCCAGGAGGAGTTGAGGTTCAGTCGGACACTACTATGCAATCTGAATTTAGGAGCATTGCAGTCGGTGACTTTTGGCTGAAGGTAATCCTTGAGTATCCTACATTGATATGGTCTGCTATACAGTCTCTTTTACCCTTTCGGTCTTCCTACTTGTGCGAAATAGGTTTTTCAGCATTGGCTGTACTGAAACGAAATACCGCAGAAGGCTGGAAGTGGAGGACAACCTCGGAGTGGCGGTCTCAAAAATAAAGCCACACATTGACTCACATTCTGCAGAGATACAGGCCCACCCCTCCCATTAGTACTTGCTCTGTAAAATCAAATTGCCTTCTGATGAATATACCAATATGAATGTATTTTGAGAAAAAGCCCTACTGGAGAATTTTGTGGTTACTTGCACGGTTTCTATGTTTTTATTTGAAGTGATTGTCCTACTGTCTTGGAATATCTCCCCAACAACATATCATGGCACCACGCATTCTGCAGCCATCTCTATAAAGAAAACATAACACCAACACAGAGGGGCGGGCAGGTTGTGAGGGGGGGGGGGGGTTCCTGAACAATTATTTTTTGCTCAGGGGGGCCTTGGCATACAAACTTTGAAGACCACTGCCCTACACTAACCATATCACAGTACCTAAATTCTTGAGAACACTGGGCGGAGGCTCCAGCTTCCCCTTCATTGCTGCCTCCCACTGTAACTCGCTAACACCTCACCTCAGAGGAATAACATCCAACCTAGCTTTCTGCAAAGCGTTCAAGACCATGTTTTTCTTATGAACCTGCCATCACTCTGTACGACTGGGTGATCATTGTCTTCTCGCTGCACCCATAAATTAACTCATGTAACTAAAATAAAGTATTGTACTGTCTGCTCCTAACTGCTACGCCTATTGTAACCAGTAGCAATCTCTGTACCATGTAACCAATACATTTCCTGTACCAGCGCCTCGATTTGCTCGGGCTGCTAGCGTGCTTTACAAATAAAATACATAGGCTTGGCCGAATTAACCCGTCCACCATTTTCACGGTTATAATTTTCAGGTTGTGTTGTTCCGTGGCCATTACTGTACAAAGAGCAAACAATGCTACAATTTGATAGATGTTGTCAAGTAGGGATGTTATAGGCGGCGTCTCCATAATATGGTCGCTGCACTGCAGGATTCTCAAAACCTCTTTGTAGGGCTTGCATTGCCAGTTGGCTGTGCGCTGGCTGCCAGCGCTTCGCCATTCAGACTGCTGGACAAGTTTGCCCGATGTTCATCGGCATAACTACCTGCACGGAATCCCACTGAGCTGCGTCCCAGGTTCTTTACACAAGACCAACAGTAAGCCATAGTTATCGAGTGATTGCGGGGAGCCCCGCATTTGTCTGTCAGACTCTTCTGCCAGAACAGTGATGGTGGTATTTATTAAACTGGCACTTGGCATTGGCTCCTGCTGACCGTTTGTGCCGCTGTCATTATTCTGTGTGCCCTTGTCAGGGTCGGAGGGCAGTGGCCTCTGTTACGAGTGGTGCCCAAAACTGACTTGCTGCAGGGAAAAAGCTGGTGATCATAGGCTGCGTTGAAAACCAATGCTCATCAGCAATTCTTTTTTGCCCTTCTTAGAATTTGGCACATGTTTAGGGCCTTTATGTGGGTTCAGAGGGCTCCGGGCTCGTTTCTCCATCTTTATGGTTTCAATCCAAAGGCCCTCACGGTGCAAACTCTTAGTTTTCATTCCAATACAGTTTTACTTATGCTGCGGTTGAGCAAGGAGGTTTGGGCACAGATGTCACTATTGTGCACACTTTGGATACTGGAATATGGCACACTACTGATTATTACTGTAATAAGTAATAATCTGCTGATAACAGTCCAAGTCAGTCCACCCGGCCCTAGGTAGCAAACTTGGGTGGAGACTAACTGGGTGTTAGTTTATGTCTCCCTGCATACCACCGTGGTCATGAGCAGGCTCTAACTTTCACTCAAGCTTCTCGCTTGCTTTGTGTGCTGCCCTGAGGGTTCTTAAACACACAGGCATGGAGGACACTGTTCGTAGCTCCACGTCTCGTGATTCAGGGATCGAAGTCACAGCGACCCCTGACTCACTGGCTCACAAACCTGCAGTCAGCCTCATCAAACCACAGGGTTAGAGGAAAGTCACTCTCTGCATCAAGCCGCACTGCTCTCTGCTCCCCACAATCAATGTGTAATCACTACATGGTTGAGAGAAATGCAGCCGCTTCCGACACCATTTAGGATTCAAAATCACCCTCTTTCTATGAACTATCTTCAATAATTTAGATTAGATTTGGTTACAATGCTAGTCAGGATAATTTCGCCTTCTGTCTGATGAAGAAGGCAATGCAGAGACTTCACTATATTTTTGTAAATTTGCTTTTCTTTTTGATAACTGCCCTTTTGTCCTGGTCAGTCCAGGAGATCCGCTTCGCCTGTCTTGTAGTCTTCCTCAAAAGCTGTTTAGAGAACTGAATCTCTCATTGATAAAGTGCCAGTGCCTGTTACTCAAGTGATTATTTACAAGTTCATTAAAAATGTGATTATTCTTAATAAATTTTTTTTTAAAAAATCAATCGAAACAAAAAAAATAAAGAAGCTGATGGTGTGCAAAATTCTAAATCCACTATCATTCCAGGTCAAAATCACTTCACAAATGCATACATTAAATCTGCTAATAGTGTTAGAATACTAGGTTAATCTCTTCTTCCCTCGAGTGACCAAAACGTTTTTTTATGCCCAGACATGAAGAGCGTTGCTTAAAAACCCATAACATTTGCGATGACTTGGTGACGATTGCTAGGATAACCAATGGCAATAGTAAAATGGGCTAGGTTATGCGAAAGAAATTCTGTAGTTACGATAAAATCGATCAGAGATTCTGAATGCCATGTAAACAATTGGTCTTCCGGAAGATCAATAAAATCATGTACAACTAATAGATTCCACTCTTTAAAGAATGTTGCCCATCTACACCAGTACAGGTTGTCTATAAGGACCAGGTCACTGAGCCCTGAGCGAATGTTCCCCTAACATCAACCGTATCAAGCTTTCCTAGATTCCCCGCACAATCCACATTAAAGTCCTCAGCAATAATAACCTCCCTAGAGACCCCTTTTCCAAATCATGACAACAGGATTTCTGCCAATGTTTCTTGTAACATTTCACAGGAGACCTCTAGATAATTGCAATATATGTTAAATCACTAGTATTCTAGACTTACATTTACAGAGGATGATGTGCACCGCCAAAATAGCCTGGAACGGATTATCCCAAGTACTAACTTACAGAGCCCGAGGTCTTGGCCGCTATGATCAATCCACCTTTTGGCCTACCAGCGTCACCTCCGATGGCATTTTGAACAGAAATGTAGCATCCATCCCAAATAGATTGCTCCAATAGAAAAGTAACTTGAAGTACAACTATTTCATTCATTCTTAAATTGGCAGAGATTCTGCGGTGCCTGATCACATGTGTAAACCCTCGGGTATTCCAAGTGCAAATGCTAAAACCCAGGTCTCTGTGGCTGCCAGTTTCACAAGGGACCTGGTCAACCAGGTCCAGTCTTCTATATTAGAGATACCAGCTGTTGTGGGAGAATAGAAAGACCGTTCTCACCACTTTTTGACCTGCAGCACATGATACAATCAGAGGGCGATGATCATTCAAGGGAACTCCATGGGGAAAATCTGATTGATCGTTTACAACCAGTAGATTTTTAAGTCATCCAATGCAGAGGGAATCACTTCTCTAGCAGTTCGAAGGGACAGTAATTGCGACCACGTGGCCTTTTTAGTATCAAAAGATCGACCAAAGCAATATCAGTAGAGATTTGAGATGCCATTAAACAGTTAGGATGGTTCTTCTATTCAGAATGATTGGAACTGCAAATGGAAACATAGCTTCTAAGATGAGGTGCTTCTTCCCCCGCGATACATTTTTGGTTTTTCAGTAATACTTTGGTCTGAAAATTATTCATGCTCATCGACCCCCTCCAATTCCTGAAAAGGGCAAGCTAAGCTGGCCCTCATCCTAGATTTGTTAGATTGGAGAATCTGTTTAATAACTGCGGGTCTGGTTGAGTTACCTCATGGTTGATTACTCATCGCTCAATTGGACATACTTGGATTTGACACTCATAGGGCCGTTTGACAATCTAGAATTTTTCTGCTCTCGTTCAGAATCTGATTTTGCCAGAGGTCAAACACAGGCCCTTGTAGTGGATGCAATAGTCCACTGAACCGCAGACCCCGGATATAGAGGATACGATAAAGAGAGCATAATGAGCACAAGACTATACAGCGGCTTTCAGCCTTACTAAGGTTCTACGTCACTCTGCCCAGAAACCACACTGCAGGGCCACTAACTTGCAGCAAGAGTGGACACCCCAGTTCGCTACCACTGGTGTAGGAAGGTGAGGAGCACAGCTGGTGGCAATTTGAGGGGCTGAGAGAAGTGGCCGGGCAGCACGGTGAACCCAAGACAAAAGTGAGGAGCACCCTGGCACAAGACACAAACACTACCAGAGGAGCTGAACCCCGCCCCCAATCCATTACTGCCCGCAGTGCACACTAGACCTTACAGCGGACCCTGAAGACCCGTGTGAAATCACCAGGAGGGGAGGGGAAGGCGATACAAATGCATGACAAAAGCTGGGATAGCCATTCACTCCTCATGCACTCCAGCTAAATCATCCAGGAATTAACATTAGCAGACAAGACCTGCAAAGACTTGCCACCCACATTTGCGGGCATAGCACAAGAGACAACAACCAGACACGGTCAGGGAGGACTAATAGAGGAAGGGGGGGGGGGGGGGTAGAGAGGGAGAGGGAAGCCCTGATGCCCCCAGGCAACAAGAGGGGCCGGTTGACATTATCCTCAGTGCCGCGAAGCGAAAAATAACCTGATTTCACAAGGTTGAAGAGGGCAAGACATGTTGCACAACTCCATAGAAGCAGGACAACCTGACCCGGGCGGTGAAATGGGTAACAAAGAAGGAACAATGACAGCAACACAAGAAATCATACTGGTGATCAAAGACTCGAAGACGCAAGAACAAAGAATAGACTTGGTGGGACTGGATGTGGAACTCCTGAGACAAGATCTAAAGAACAGGTCTACCAGTGTTCAGGAAGCCAAGTGCCGCAAATCAGAAGTGGAGGATGCCCTGACACTGCTACAGCGAGACACCCAATTCATGCTCAAAAGAACAGAGGTGCTGGAGAGTAGGATGGAGGAAGCGGAGGAACACTCACGTTGAAAACAAAGTACAAATGAGCGGGCTGCTGGAAAAACAGAGGGCCCCTCCATGAAATGGTTCCTTGATTGGATGGGTCATCAAGGACTGTCATGGTTCTTCTCAGTGGAGCTGTCCCGCAGAGTGCCAGGAAGAGAACCACCACCCGCCAAGACAAGTTATTGTCAGACTGCTAAATCATAGGGACAAGAACTCTGCTCTCCAAATGGCAAGGAGGAAGGGGCCCCGACACACAATGAAATAGCAATAGTAATCCATCCTGACGTCCCCAGAGCGGTCCAGAAGGTCAGACATATTCGAGGCTGCAAAAAGGAATCTTGTGGAGGAAGGGAGAATATATTTAATGATGTACCCGGCCACAGTGCGAGTCTGTGGACCTAAGGGAGTCTGCTTTTTCAACAAGCCCCCAGAAGCATGGGACTGGGCCGAATCACAACCGAAATACCTAGCCGACAGACCACAGCAGAAGACTCTTGGCAAAAAAAAGACTCGGCCTGAGAGCGACCCTGATCAAGACGATCACTAAGTTAAATAGCAGATGATGGCCTACAGAGGCTCAGGTACTAATGGGTCGAATGGCAGGTATGGGGCAAATATACAGAGGTCCAGGACTAAACTATACAAGTAACTAGACTGATGGCAGCCCAGCAATGGGAGTAGGGGCGGAGCGACAACTTTGCGTGGCCCGCCCACACAGAGCCCCTCTCCAAAGTCTAGGAGAAGGGTGGATTATTAGTTATGGGGCGACAGATGCTTCCGAGTTGGAAGTATGGGGAGGGTTGGGGGAACTGTTTTGTTTAGGGGGGAGGGGAAGGGAGTTGTGGGGGGGGCAGATTTATGGTTTGAAATCCACAATGTGGGAGGGAAACCACCAACCAGCGGCAAAAAGGAGGAGGGGGGGGAAGGATAATAAAAGGAATAGGGGATATGGGACATAAGACAGTAAATTGCCTGACAAGGAATGTGAATGGTATGTTAAATAAAAAGGGGTTTGGTTATGCGTTATACTAAGGACAATAAGGTAGAGATAATCCTACTACAGGAGACCCACCTATCAGGCTCGATGTGCTGTTTCTTGGGGAGAGGGCAGTTCAATGTGGTGGAACATGCAGGCTACCACAGAGGATCAGGGGAGTTGCAATATTAATACACACATCCCTGCCCTTTCAGTTTACCAGGGTAACAAGGGACGATAGGGGGGGGGATATCCTGGGATTGGCGAGGAACTTTGGGGGGAATCCGTTCTAATAGTCAGTGTCTGCACACCACCGGCACTTGAGGCCCAACTTTTAGCGGACACACAGGCCTTGCTGGTGACTGAGGGAGCAGAAGTTACCATTGTGGGAGGAGACTTCAATGATGTTGTGGATCGGGATAAGGGCCGACGATTTAAAGAGGCTCCACAAGGGCGGCAGTACTAGGTTGGCGTTCTTTCTCTCGTCGTCCAGACTGCAGGTAAGGAGACTGAAAGAAGTCCGATTAGAAGTGGGGAAGATTACAGCGGTGATGGGGGTTAGTAGGGAAGGTAGCAGAAAATAGGTCAAGATGAGATTAAGAAATGGAGGACTAATATTTTAAGTGTAGTAAAAGCAATCAGTGATAGGACTTATTAGAGACAGTTTGGAGTGGAATGAGGCAGACAGCACCAGAAGCAGCTCAGCCATACATTATGCGATAAATCAATTGCTGAGGAGGTTTTCACCAATCCACTCTTTCCAACTGTCAGCTCCTATGGGTCTCATTCAGGATTTCACAAAAACCATGTTTCTCCCCCAGTTCACTAGGCCATAAAGAGACACCGAACCAGGCAACGAGAAGAGCTTGATGACATTCCAGTGACAGCTCCAAGCCTCAAGCTGCTGTGGGGCGATAAGCACAACAAGCGGCACCTCTATGAAGCATATAGGATGTGTGCTTGCTCCAAGAAGCTTCTGCCATAAAAATATGGATGTAAAAAAAATAGTTGTATGCAAATTCTGTTAATTGTTGTACATTACATTTGGAACACAAATACTCCACTTACAAGCTTCTCCTTAGCAACGCTTGGGGCAAACATGTATTGATCCAACACAGTAAATTCAAAGACCTTGGTAATGAAGCTCAGACCTAGGTGACCTCACTGAGAAACTAAGCATCTCCCTAGAAAAATCCACCAGAAGCAAGGGCATATTTATGCATTTATTGGTCATTTGTAATGTGCCTATACAAAAGTGTTTCGAGGCGCAGCAAGGGAGGGGGGGGGGTGAGGAGGGTGGACGGGGACAGGTAGGAGTAAGTAGCGATCCGAATAGGCTTTGCGTTATTCAGAATGTACAAGCAGGAAGTGCATGGGTGAGGGGAGGTGGAGAAATGCAGGAACTGGGCAGAAAGGACCCTGAGAAGGAGAGTGGCTGGGGAAGCCAGCTGGTCAGTGCCAGGGGAAAGCAGAAGTGAAGTGGGTCCACAACTAAGTGCAAGTTTAAAAGGGCTGGAATAGCACCAATGAGTGCAGGCCAGCCAGGCATGTGTGGAGGGGCCTGTGAGGGCAAGTGTAGATTAGGTCAGTGGGTGGGCAGGGGTTGGGGGGGGCAGGGGACGAAAAGTGGTGCAGTTGTAGACTGGGCACAGGGGTGTCTGGTGCCCTATATGACTGAGGGAACCAGACCACCAGTCACAGGCAGAAGGGGACTTTAGCATGGAAGGGGGAGAGGGAAGGAAGCAGAGAAAAGGAAGGTCTTGAGAAGCTTCCAGAATTTAAGAAGATGCGGCTCAAGTCAGAGTGGCAGGGAGGCCATTCCAGAGGAAGGCACCAACAGAGGAGAGAGATCTACCCCCCACTCTCTGCTTGGAAAAACTGATTTGCAGAGAGTTAGAGATAGACAAGCAAAGGGCTATAATAGGGAGCTATTTGGGGAGAGGGGGTCCGGTGTACTAAGGTCCCAGGCACCAGAAAGCCTTGTGGGTGATGGTCTGGAACTTAATTCTTGCAGCAACCGGGAGCCAGTGGAGAGATTTAAGGTTTGGAGAGATGCGGAACCTGTGCTTGAGGCCAAGGATAAGTCTCACAGTCCTATTGTGGATTAGATGAAGGGGGAGAAGGGAGGATTTGGGTATATTAAAGAGGCTGTTGCAGTAGTCCAGCCTGGAGAAAACCAGAGCTCTGGAGACATTGAGTTTCTGGGGGAAGGTGAGAAAGGGGGGGAATGCCTTTGAGGAGGTGGAGCTGAAAGTAGGTCTTCTCGGCAAGGACCGTGATGTGAGGAGCGAAGGAGAGAGGAGTCGAAGATGACACCAAGGTTTTTAGCTTTGCAAGAGGGGAAGGGGCCCAAGGAGGGTGGCTAGAGTGTGGGAGGAGGGGTCCCGATGAGAAGGATCTGTCATACTGGCATTAAGGCAGAGATCATTAGTAGTGCACCATTCCCGAATAGCAGGCAGGCAATCAGGAATGAGAGAGGCAGAAGTGGAGAGGGGGTGTGGGGGTAGAGGAGGGAAGCTTGAAAGAGCTGCGTGTCATCAGCATAACACTGAAGGTTAGGAGAGAAGGTGGAGATCAAATGGGCGAGGGGGGTCAGGGAGATATTGAAGTCAGGGTGAGAGGACAGAGCCCCGAGTGACACTGCAGGTTGAGAGTGAGATGGTGGAGAGAAAAGGGCCCAATTGAACTTGAGAAGGTCGGTTAGAGAGGACAGAGGTCAACCAGTCTAGAGCCGGGTCTGTGATGACTCGGGTGTCACAGTCGTTTTATGAGGGTGGCATGATTGACCGTGTCAAAGGCAGAGGAAATGTCAAGAAGGATGAGAACAGAAGGAGAGCTGAAATCAAGGTTAGTGAGCAAGTCTTCACGTGTGTTCAGGGTAGCAGTTTCCATGCCTATGGCAGCTCTAAAGCCAGACTGGTGGACATAGAGGTAACTAACAGATTCAGTGTGGTGGACAAGCTGGGAGATGGACAGCTTCTCTAGGAGAAGGGGGTAGTGGAGATAGGATGGACATTTGCCAGACAGTAAGGATCGGCAGAAGGTTTTTGAGGAGTGAGGGGAAGATCCAGTGACAAAGGAGTGATAGCAGAAATTGGCCAAGGCTGGAGCAAGGGTGACAATGTTGTCCTTGATAGTTCTGTAAGAACAGGGGAGCACCCGTTTGGATGAAACTTTCATAGAGCTGACTTATCTAGAAACCTCATCAGGTTTTATGGGAGAAAAACCGTGGAGTAGAGGGGGAAGGGAAGGGAGGGGAGGGGAGGTCCGAGGGAGGCCTGAAAGAAGGGGAGGGAGAAGGATATGGAGTAGAGGTGAGTGATGAGAGGATGTCCCGAGTTTTGTAAATGAAGTGAGAGGCAAGAGACGTGCAGAGGGCCAAGGAAGACAGAGGAGAGGTGGAGACTGTCGTAGGGTTGGCGAGTTCCTTCCAAATCTTGAAAATTTCAGCTGTGTTCTCGAAGGCCCCAGAGATGCAGACTTGGATGTTGGCCTTCCTCTTAGAGAAGATTGCAAGTCTGTATTGCCTTTGGAGAAGGCGACAGGCCAGTGTGTTAGAGGATTTGCCCGAAGCTTGCCACTTCCGCTCAGCCACTCTGCACTTCTGTTTCAGAGCGGCCAGATCGGAGTCATACCAGGAGTTACACTTGGAGGCAGGCTTCATGCGGATCCTCATGGCAGGGGCAATGATGTCCAGGGTACTGGAAATTGAAAGTTGAAGGTTTGAGAGGGCTGTGACAGAGTGAGAGGTGGGGGAAGGGGTATGAGGGGGAATGGCGGTGGAGGCAAATGAAGCCACAGACACTTGCTTCATCGGTCGGATGAAGGAGGAGGCTGGCAATGCGTGTGGGCGGGGGGGGAGGATTGCGCGTGGGGCCAAGGAGATCCAGTTGAGAGGATAGGAGAGCATGATCAGACCCGGAGAGTGGGTTAACAAGAGGGTTGGAAATGGGGAGGTCTGAGGAGATGAGACCATCCAAGGTATGTCTGGCAGAGTGAGCTGGACCGGAGGCAAGAGAGGTTGCAGAAAAACCCAGAGGGTGCACCAAAGGAGTCTCTGAGGAGGAGAAGCTTGGAGGAGCAGGTCAGGAGAGAAGAGGAGAGGTCAGCCCATTCAGAGAGGAGTGGGAGACCAGGCCAGGCGTCCTGTAGATTTTGGGCAAAGTTAGAGAGAGGCCATGGGAGACACCAAGCAGACAAGGCATTTGAAAGAGGAATAGGACTGAGTGGGTATTATAGTTGCAAGGACCCACTCAGGGAAGAGGGGGGCCACTCTGCCTCTGTGCCAGTTCAGCCTTGGTTTAGAGAGGATCTTGTAACCCTCAGGGAGGAGGGCCAACACTTGTGACAGAGCTATTCGTGAACCAGGTCTCAGTGAGAGCGAGGACATCTAGGTCTTGGTCCTCAAGGAGGTGGCAGATGTCAGAGGAGTGTTTCACAGCGGAGCGAGAGTTGAGGGTAGCTAAGTGGAGCAGGTTGCCACCTTTGAAGGTCTTATGTGGAGGGGTACAGGAGTGTGGTACACCCGTCAGAGATGTCAGAGGAGCCAGAGGGAGGCAGCGGTGGCAGGAGAGGGGAGGAGGAAGTTGGGTTGAGAGCCCCGTGCCAGGACAGTGCCATTCTGATGGACACGATGTCAGTGACTGTCTGTCTGGAAGAAGCATTGACGTAGGTGTCAGCGATAAGAAGGCCAGGGTTGGAGACCAGGAGATCCTTTTTGAATTCTTTCATCCTGTTCTTTGACAGAGTGGTGGGATAGGTGATAGAGAAGCCGTTCGAGAAGATGGTGGGAGATAGAAAGCACAATTGAAGAGAGTGGGGAGAAGGGGCGGTGGAGCTGGAGAGCATGACCCAGCTAGCCACACAGCAATGCAACAATCAGGCCAGACGTGAAAGGATGAGGCAAGGTTTACAGCAATAGCAGAAGAGCATGAATATTAAAGGAAGAGCAGGAACAGAGAGACAGGAGAGAGGGCTAGGGGAGGGGGGCAATAAGCTAATAACCAGCAGCAATTGTACAAGCACACAGGTTAGGCTTTCCTATAGGAGGAAGGTGCATACTTTTCAGCTATAAACCGCAATATGCAAGTAGGCAGGTTCGAGTTTCCTAGCAAGTGAGTAGAAACGCACTATTTAGAAAGAAGGTAATTGAAGAAGTGCATACATGCAATATGTGGTATAGGGTGGCCAGTCAAGTCATAGGGAAGGCCCAATATGAGGAAAGCAAGAGGGACTGTGAAATGAAGGCGAGAGTAGCAAGATACAATTTAGGTATAAGGCCTGTGTGGAGACAGTCACTGAAAACGATGATAGAGGCCATAAGTAAAGTTTCTCACACAACGGCGGTGCAGGAAGTAAACAAAGATGTATCCGGCCCATATGCAGGGGCGTGGAGGATGGGGGAACGAGGCGAGGAATAATGAGGTAGGCGGATTAAACCAAGAGTGGAGGATAGTAGGGAGATGGAACGAGAGTAGGGACAGAGATGTTGGAGAAGGCCAGCAGCAAAGTAAGTATTAGCAGAGCTACGCAGGAGCAAAAGACGACGCATCAGGAGGGAGCACTCTGCATACGAGGTAGACATGCGATGTGGGGTCCTGTGAAGCGGCTCACAAGAGGCAACGAGTGAGACTAGGGAGGGGAGTAGTACCTTACCAGCTTTAATGCCGGGGAATACACCAGTGGGAGGTGGTTGATGACGGCATGAAGCGGGTTGGTGTCCCTCCGACCCCTCCAGGACCCGGACAAGCCCTGACAGGCACAAGTCCAGGTCCTTATAGGCGGCTCTTAGGGCCTAGGGCAATTGTCAGCCTGTGCACATCCAATCAAATGAACTTCCTGGAGCTGCAAGATGCTTCAGGAAGGTTGAGAACATTGTTGCCCATTTTGAACTCCACAGGGACAGGAAGGAAATGACCAGAAACAGGCCATCTCTGTCTTTGCCCCAAGACTCTGGAACCTTCTCCCCGTTAACACCAGACTTGCCCCAGCCTTTCTACATTTCAGGTAGGAGTTCAATACCCTCCGCTTCAAGGAATGGCTCATCCTAAACACCTACGACCACACACCCTCCACTCCCCAGTCCCCACCCAACTCAACCCAACCCAACCAGAGACTGGGTAATCTGCTCCACAATGTTACCTCCCTTGGTTGCTTGTAGATCCTTTACTGCCAATTCGCCTGCATGCCCCCTCCCCAGTTAGCTCCCTATTACCTTATATCTCTGCTTCCCTCACCATGTCCTTTCCTCTATGATTTGCAAAGCACTCTGTTGCTACACAAAGCTAGGCTTGCGCTCAATAAATACCCTAATAATAATAAAAGCATAAACAAGAGGATTAAGTGATAATTCTATGCCTGCACACTTTTTCAGGCATAGGAAATAAAAAGGGTACATTTTATGGAATTACAGAATATTGTTAAAAAGAGCGTCTCTGATTGACATTAAATAAATCGTATTTCTTTATAAAAAAAGGAAGCCTCCAAGGACTGGTATTAATATAATTCCTACTGAAATCCAAATGTCTGCAGCAAAGGGTTATTTCTGAATTCAGATTATATATATATATATATATATATATATATATATATATATATATATATATATTCTCTACAAAGGAAGCTCACTTAGAGATCATTTTATCAACTCTTCACAAAACATATTCCACCCCCCCACCTTCCACAGATGGAACCTTTCAAAACTTTCTGAAAATTTAGTGTTGGGTTGAAAGCTATAAGCAGGAGGTTATATAACAGTCAATGGCTACTGTTAAGTGCACATTTTAAGCCCTGTTCTAACTATGTATTTAAGATAAGAGGGGAGGGGGGGGGGGGGGGGTGACTTAGGTTAGCTTTGGTTGAGTTCTGTATTAATATAACAATGTGGTTAGTCTACAAATAAATGTACTTCCTGGTTTAGGACGTTTAAATACCAAGGATTTCCAGCCTGATAAGGGGGAATAATTCCAAGTGCATGAACCTATGGAAGATACCAATGCTGGAGAACCAGACCCCAACCAAAGCCGACTTAAGCTCCTGCCCCTGGATTCCCCCTTCTGATTTTTCATACATAGTAAGAGCAGGGCTCTAAATGTGCACAAATCACTAGTCACTGGCGGTTTTGTTATTCCTTGCTAGTAACTTGTAAATTCAAATGTTTAGCCCCGAGTTGCATTCAAATCAAATTCATGCCTCAGGGAAGGTGTGTGGTGAATATTAATTTATGAAGGATATGCTGCAAAACCAGTAACAGGCGAGTACATTTCATTTTTTTTGTTCAGTTTTTGGTATACAAGATACCATATGCAACATCAACATCTATACAAACAAATGTACAAAACAGGATAACAACCAACAAATATGTATACAAAAACAACAGCATAAAAAGCACGCTCTTCTACATGTTTTTCTTAAGTCTGTGGGACCAGAACATGATAAACGATACAATTGCCTTATGAGTCGCACATATTGCATAGTGCTGTTCATATTAAAACCTTTAAGATCACTCCCTCGTTATACCGACTGCTGCTTCGGATCTAAAAACAATTCCAGTAGCAGAGACCTGCGTCCCTGTCATCAGTCTGTTCCATAATGAATCACTAATAACAGCGGTTTCTGAATGTGTATAAATGGCTCAAAAGAATGTATCCTTCCTTTCATAAGAGCATTGCATTCTATAACCAAATCATATAGGGTCTCTAAAGACTGACTTGTACAGTCAACATTTTCGAAGTTCTACTGGAATGTTCAATTGAGGTCCTACATTTTCCAAAGTGGGTTAACAATTCAACCTGAATTTTAAATACCACTGGCGGTACCTGGCAGATGGAAACTTCTGTAGGTATGTTTTCATTATTTATTTTTTGTAAATTTCTTTTTATTACATTTTCACAGGAACACAATATTTCTCAACGAGAAATTGAGGGAGGTACCCTCTCAAATAGAAAACAGACAACATGTCCTGATGCATCCCCGCCCC
The DNA here is from genome assembly GCF_040938575.1 of Ambystoma mexicanum. NCBI lineage: Eukaryota > Metazoa > Chordata > Amphibia > Caudata > Ambystomatidae > Ambystoma > Ambystoma mexicanum. Next base: position 748,124,750 of record NC_090921.1, on the reverse strand, counting down.
CTCCCCACCGTAATGCAGGTGAAGATAAATTTAGCGCTACTAGAAGGTTGAAACATGTTCTCAAAAGTAAGTCTCAGGTCTGGTGGGCCATACCTGTGACATATGTGCCGGAATAGGTATTATGGCGCTCCTCACCCAAACGTTATATATATCGACCGGGTTGGTCCATACCCCTTTGTGCCTGTCCCACCCCTCTTACTGGAACACATTATGGAATTGTAGCCATTCCGTTTCCACATGGGCGCTACTTCCGTGGAGCGCAACATAAATCCTTTCCATTAGGTATGTGTCTTTGGCTGTATCTGACCATTCCTGCACGGTCGGGACGTGTTCCCTTTTCCAGTGTCCGATCCTGCAAACCCATGCTGCCAGCAAGAGGAAGTGGACCAAGGATGAAGGCGCCCCCCAGGTTTGCTTGTGCCTTTCCAGCACAAACAATACGAGCAAGGTGTCCAAATTGTAGGTTTCCCCGCCCCCCTGCGTCTCTGATCCAACCCATGAACCCCGACCAGAAGATTTGAATCCTGGGGCAGTCCCATCACATGTGCCAGTAGTCCGCCCTGGACCCACACCCATGCCAACAGTGGGGGTCCACTGTTGGGAACATTCTGGAAAGGCGGACTGGGTCATATTGCCATCGGTGGAGTAATTTTATCGCATGCAAGTTGTACTGGCATGAGATGGAGGTCTTAAAGACTTGCCTGCACATTTGCTGCCAAAGGCTGTTCCCCATTTCCATGCCCAGGTCCCTTTCCCACTGTGAACAGAGTGCCCTGGTGGCCCCCACCTCAGGTTCCAACAATGTCTCATAGAGGCATGAGGTGAGGCCTCTTGTGTCTGCATAACAATCGAGTACCTTCTCTACTGGTTTGAGTTCCCGCTGGATGTGCTCCTTGCACTTGTCGGACATAAATATACCCTTGAGCCTCATATACAGGAGGACCGACAAATTCCCTATTCCCAGTGCTTCCTCAAGCTTTTGGATGCTTATGAATTCCCCCTTTTGAACCATTTGGCCTACCCTCGCGAGTCCCGCCTCAAACCATGACTGGTAGCATTCAACCTCTGGTATCTCGTCCCTGCCCGGTGGTGCCCAGATGTGGCTCATCGGGGAGGGCCACGTGGTGATCCCCAGACCCCCTTTTCCCCATGGCCATGACTTCCCAGTGTACCCCCAGAATCGGGTGTTCTCCAATGCGCCTCGGGAGACTGTTCCTCGGGACCCAGAGCCGCTCTCCTACTGTTGCCGGCAGCAGGTGTTGATTATCTAAAAAGACCCACTGTTTGTCCGGGTCTTCCCTTAGGTGTGGGACCGTTGCTCTGAGCTGCGCCGCCCTATAATATGCCATCAAATCTAGCTGTTCCGCCCCCCCCCACCTCCTGTCCTTGGGCAAAATGAGTGTGTCATAACCCACCCTGGGCTGCCGACCCTGCCAAAGGAACCTTATAATAGGTCACCTAACTTCATTCAGGTGTTCCACTGGTGCACTAATTGGGAGCATCTAAAATGGGTATAGGACCCTCGGGAGGAGGTTCATCTTTCTCGCATTTAAACGACCCATCCATGACAACGGCACCTTCCCCTAGGTTACCAGATTATAGTGTTTCAAAGAGGGGATGGATAGTTGGCCTGGCCCAGGTCCTGGTCTGGGCGGACTATGTTAATCCCCAGATATCTCAGCCCATCTAACTATATCTGCAGTCCCAGGGGCTCCAGCTCCTCTATGTTCCTGGCCGTGTCTGGAGAGAATGGGAAAACCACGACTTGCCCGTATTCACCTTGAACCCCCGAGTACCTTCTGTATTCACCAATCACTTCCAAGGCCGCTGGGAAGGACTGAGCGGGATGCTTCAGATGGAGCATTACATTATCCGCATAGAGACCAAGCTTAAATTCCCTATCCCCCACCTTAATGCCCTCAACCCGTGGAGCCCTCCTCAACTATTAAGCCAGGATTTCCATGGTCAGAGAGAAGAGTAGCACCGACAAAGGGCACCTCTGCCTCGTACCCCTCCCTAATGGGAAGGACAGGGATAAACGCCCATTGACTGACTCTGGACAAAGGGTTCTCCTATAGGGCCTGGATGCCCAGTTGGAATCCCTCTCCAAAGCCGAATTTCTTCAGTATCCAGTTAAGGAAGTCCCAGTCCACCCGGTCAAAGGCCTTCTCTGCGTCGATGGCCACCAGTACTGGGTTTCCCTCTTCACCCGCTGCCGTTCTCATAAGGTAGAGGGTGTCTGCCCCTTGCCTCACTCGAATGAACCCCACTTGGTCAGAGTGGAAAAGTCTTGGCATAAGGCCCTCCATTCTCGGGGCCAGTATCCTTGTGAACAGTTTTGCGTCCACGTTGAGCAAGGCGATGGGTTGGTACGATTTACAGTCTGCGGGGTCTTTATCTGCCTTTGGGATGACGGTGATCAGCGCCTTCCCCAACAAAGGGGGAACCCTCCCTGTGGCCATAATGCCGGTGAATAGGGCAGCTAGGTGTCGTGCCAGGGGTCCGGCAAAGGTCTTATAGAATCCCACCGTGTATGTGTCTTCACCGGGTGCCTTACCCAATTTAAGACTGGATATCACGCTCAGGACTTCTTCGTGTGTAATCGGCCTGTCCAGGTTCAAACTTTCCCCTCCTCCAAGTTTTGGGAGTGGGATTCCTGCAAGGTACTTTCCCAGCATAACCTGATCTAAGGTTCCCTCCTTACCGTACAGTTTTTCATAAAAGGGCGCAAAACCACCTACCACCTCGCCTGCTTCGGTAAGCCTTTGTCCGGCCGCTACTTGAATTCCAGCCACCCAGCTCTCTGGCCTCCGAGTTTAGCGGGCAGCATGGCGTCTGCCTTATCCCCCCTTCTCGTGGTACCTCTGCTTCAGGTACTGAAGGCTGGCAAGGACCCTCCCCATCTCTAGGTCCTTTAATTCCTGACGCTTACCTCTAGCCACTCCGAGGTCTTCTTGCCTCCGCACCGCCTGCTTGCCCTCTGCCTTTTCTAAGAGACGGATTTCTCTCCTAAGGCTTCCAGCCAAGAGAGACCTAATCTTCTTTTCGGCTCCTTCCCTAATGAGAAGGCCCCTCCAGGTTGCTTTCGCAGCGTCCCAAACCATTCCCCTTTCAAAGTCAACCGTGTCATTAATTCGGAAAAATTCCTTAATGGCCTTCCTCATCTCATCTACAAAGACTGTCCTTGAGGAGAAGGTTGTTACACCACCAGAGCGATTCTTTGGGTTTCAGGCCCGACGGTCACTTGAAGCTCTACTAGGTCGTGGTCTGACCAACTGATCGGGAAGTGTACGCAAGAGTTCACCCTGAGGAAGAAATAATCGATCCTTGTTCTGGAGCCATGGACCGGAGAATAAAAAGTATAACCCTTCTCTGTCGAGTTAGTATCCCCCAGACATCTACAAGCCCCTGGTTCCACATGTAGTCAGTGAAGCCTCTATTTGCGGTCCCCCCTCTACTGCCTACTGGGGTGCACCCACCACTGTGGTCCATTGCCCTGTCCACCCACATGTTGAAGTCCCCCGTATGATGAGGAGGCCCTCCGCTCTGTCCATGATTTCACTCATGACTTCCCTCAGGAACTGCTTTTGGCCCGTGTTTGGGTAGTAAACCAACACGAGGGTTATTTTTGTATTGTCCAGAGACCACGAGTACCCTCCCGTCTGTTCGACCCCAACCTACTAGTTCTGTGAGCCTGAACCTCCGGCTCAATATGATCCCCACTCCCCCGTTTTTAACTGGCCCCGGGACCCAGAATACCTGCCCAATGTAGGCCCTCGGCATGCGTCTTTCTTCCCACAGGACTGTGCAGGTCTCCTGCACTAAGAGTGCATCAAGGCTGCAATTTTTCAGTTCCCTCCCAAATAGGGAGCATTTTATGGGGAAGTTGAGGCCCTTCACGTTCAGGGAGCCCATCTTGAGGACCTCCACCCGGCCTACCATATTAGGGAGCGCTATTTGGAGCCGGAATATCCTTCCATGACCCTTTGGTATTATACAACACTTTGTCCTCCTTTGAGACTTCAAATTCGCTCATCCATGTATCAATTCCTATATCTGTCCCATTACCCTCCCCCGTGAACTCTACATTTTCAGAGACGCCCACCCTAAGGTGTGCCGCTAGGGTTGAGACCACTGCTCTTCCTTTGGTTCCCATAACACCTCACCTCCCCCCGATAGGAGTAATGCACTTGCTATGATTTCCCCCCCCCCCTTTGTTGGTCAAAGGCTCACTGCCAATTCTCTTCCCCCCTTCTCCTCTCGGCAGGGGTGTTCAGTTTCTTGAACTTTCTGCCGCCTTTTATCTTCTTTTTTGTGGCCTGTGGGCCCAGAGGCCTTCACTACTGGTCTCGGGGTACTACCTCTGTCTCCATTGTATTACCGTTCTCTTCCTCGTTTTTGATGAAATGTAGTACTTGGAGGGCCTCGTTTCCACCGGTCACTCTGTAATCCACCTCTCCACGTTCAAATGTGAACGCAAAAGGATGTGATCAGCAGTATCGGATATCGTTGTCAGAGAGCCATTGCGTGAGGGGGCGCCACTCCCTGCAGCAGGCCAATGACAGGGCAGAAAGATCTTGGAATACTTTAATGGTGTCTCCTTCATAGATAAAACTCCCCAGGCGCTTCGCTTTTTCCGAGGACCTCCATTTTCTCCCTATATCTAAGGAAGCGCACCACTATGGACCTCGGGACCGTGCCTCCTCCTCTTTCGCCTGTGTGCTCTCTACAGCTGCACTTCTTTGCCCCCCTCGAGTGCAAATAGTTGGTTTATCAGGCCCTGTACTTTCCGTCCGACTTCCGCCGCTGATTCTCCTTTCTGCTTGCTCACTCCGAGGATCCTTAGGTTGTTACGTCCCTCCCTGTTTTCCAAGTCATCCATCTTCAAGAGCATCTACTCTACCCTTAGTTCCAGGTCTGTTAGGCGTACTTCATATTTCATATCGAGAACGTCCATTTGTAAGTGGTTGTGCTCAAGCCCCTCCATACAATCCTTGATTCCGTCAACCCTGCATTTAAGATCGCAAATGGAGGCTTGTATGCCTGTTCTTATGGCCCTGATCTCTTGAAATATGTCTTTGAGGTCATCTGTGGTCAGAGCTGGGGCAGGGGTGTCCTCTCTTGATTCCATCTCGTGTGGGGTACCCCTGAGAACTTGCCCGGGGCCTACGAAAACGTGGCAGGGACAGAATCCCAGTGTGGGCCCTCTTCTTGGTGGCCTGGCCTTGTGACTCCGCCAGGGTGATAACCAGGAGCACTGCTTGAGTGTAACTCCACGTCTCTCGGGTTGTGGTGCCACCCGGTATGGGGGACCATCCTCCCTGTTCTTTGTGGGTTGGCGAGTATGAGGAGTGCCGACCTGACCTCTGGCTTCTGTCTTCCTCTGTGTCTAGGGCGCACTGTGGAAGCGGAGGCCCTTTATCTGCCAACTGTCTGACGTGTGGTTGGGGGTGGGGGGGGGGGGGGCTTCCAACCTCGGGATCCTGTCCTTTTGTGCCATGCGGTGGTGTACTTTGATTGCAGTGCTGTCACTGCTGATATGCAGGCTTGTGACCTTGGAGATCCTCAGGTGAGGGCCCGCTCTTTGTACTAGGTGTCTCCAGACTCCCCGATTTTTCCTGATCAGGCATGGTTCCAAGGTGGGCAAGAACTCCTTCGACTGGCGGCCCCCTTGTCGCACTGTGTGCTCTCCCTCGTTGTGCTGTACCTGCCGGAGCTTCCTGTCCTTGAGCTCGCCTAGTGGGCCTGTGCTGGGCTCCTGTCCCCCAGTAATCCGGTGGGGTATGCTGTGGATCCCCTTCATGGGGTGAGGGAGGGAGGGGGAAAGAGTGCCCTTGTTTGCTGTCCGGGCGCCTCAACGTGATTGGACTGTGTCCCCCAGCAGCTGCCTCTGGGCCGCAGCGTGGTCCTGATTTTTACTGTCACCAGGAGCCCTGTGTGTGCAATCCCAGGCAACAGTATTGTGCAGGTTGTTTGTATCCCTGCCTCGCTCTGTGGTGTGAGGCCCCGTGGCATCTCCTTGTCTCCTGCGTGGACTCTCGTTGGGATCATGGGCTGGGTCTTTTCCCTCGAACTCTGAAGGCCTTTGAGCATTGGCTGGCCTGGGTGACGTGCCGCAGGGCAAGACTCAATGCGTGCCTCCCCCTGCCGTGCCCCCAAAGTGCGTACTCGTGTTTTGCTGTGTCCAGCGTGACAATTTCACCCAACAGGCCTGGGTTCACTCTCCGTTAAGTTTGTGGACACCCTCCCGTCACCCCAGCATATCTCTGCGTGTGGTGATGAGGGCCCGAGCTGCTCTCACCCACCGCCGGGTTCTCGCATGGATGGCTCCCCCTCTGCCCGGCTCCTCACCTCTTTGTGACAAGCTGCTGGGGAGTTCCTCCTGGAACCAACTCGGCTTATGGGAGTCCACACGTGGGGCTGGGGGGCATAGGAGGGACGGGGGTGGAGCAGTCCCTCTGCTTGTTCCCCAGCAGTATCTCAGACTCTCCTTCACTGCAGACAACCGTCTGGACTGGTGTCTCATTCTGGCTACTGGCCCTCCGGGTCTATGGCCTGGCTGGCGCCGGCCCGGTCTCTCATCGGGTCTCCGTCTGGGACGTCTATGGTGTGCAGGGGGTCTCAGGCTCTGATGTCCGTTGTCCCATGTTCCCGCGCCCCGGTGTTCTGGGGCAGCTGGGGGCGGGAGACGCACCTCGAGCGGTACGCTGGCCCCAGGGGGAGTCTGGTGGGGGGGGGTTGTTCTAGTCTTCTCTTTCTTTCCCCCGCACCTTGCTTCTTCCCTCCACTGGAGACGGAGAGCAGATTCGGCAAACTGGTCCTCCTTTGCTGCGGCAGAGCCGCCTCCCCTAGGTCAATAGCTGGCTTGTGAAGGGAGGGTGGAGGAGGGGTTCACCCCTGCAGTCACCCGCTGTGTCACTGAGGTGCCTGGGGGCACCAGGCGGCCCGTCCTCCATCGGGGGAGAAGCTAGCTCTGTAGGTCCAACGGGAGCTAACGGAGCGACGACCTTACAAGTCCATTCAGGTACACGCCCCCTAGCGGTCTCCTGTTTTCAATTTTTTATAGGGTAATTTGTGTAACTAGTTTTAAAACTGTGCACAGTAAAGAAATTGAATGCGTTATGTAGTATGTACAAAAGTTACACCGTTTTTATATTTTGCTAATCTTTGCAGATCTTGGATGTCCCACTCTTGTCCCATATCTTCAGAGGATTTCAAGACCTCCAAGTTCCCAATGTGTTCCGGGTCCACTTCATTCATAAAGGTCATACATCTTCTCTTCAAATTTGTAACAACCTTATTAGAGTTTGATAGCATTAAACGCTTTAAATAAAATGATATTCCAGTCTGTTCTCCTTTAATTTTATCATACAACCTAATACTTTTGGATTGGTGCATGGACCACCAGGATTGTAGCCCTAATTCTAAATGTACGACACTGATGGAAACAAACCTTGCCAGTCCCAACCCTTTACTTAAAATAAGGTCTTCTAATGTGTCCAAGAGCCTTCTGTTTTTGAAATTCCTTAATTCATTTCCATACAGAATGATTGGAGTGATCTTTAACCTGTAAAGTGCAATCAAAGGGTGCAGCGAAAAGTTACAATTTGGCCCAGATCCTCTTCATCATAGATCTACATATTCTCACTTTTCCATGCAATCTTGAGTTTAATTGTACATACATTTTTGAGTTTGTAAAGCGAAAACCCAGGAGGAAAGAGTTAGTCCGAGTTATCTTTGTGTTAGATATCGACCACAAGTATCTTATTTTCTTCTTTTTGTTAGTAAATGTTACTATTTTTAATTTAACTGGATTTAATGTTAAAGTATTGTTGGTTAAAAAGGTTAGCACTCCCCCAAGTACTTGCAGGAGGCCTGCCGGCGTGAAGTCCAATTGGATAAGGTCATCAACATAAACTATGCAACTAACTCCAAGCTGGGCTAGTTTGGGTGGATAGCCCTTACTTTCGTCAAAATGTTGCCATAAGTCTGGCATGTATAGGTTGAACAGGGTTGGGGCCAAAATACATCCCTCCCTGTCTGACCCCTTTATTTACCCTGATGTTCCTTGAAATGTCACCTTATGAATTCAACCTTACACACACTGCTGTTTTTGTAAAACAGTTGCAGCATTCTTAGGAGGCCTACTGGCATGCCCCATTTTGACATTTTTGGCCAGAACAGTGACCTGTCCACATGGTCAAAGGCTGATGAGATCCAAATCCGCAACCTATAATGCTCTGTCCGCGCAAACTCCTTGTGCTTGGCAGGACAGTAATGTCAAACCACGCAGTGTAGTGAACTGAGGGTCCTCCCAGCCCTTTAAAATGAGTTAGCAATACCTTTGAGATGGGCGGTGGATGCAGAGTTTACTCAGACATCAATGATAGAAACAACTCAGGTAGTTGGCAAAAGATACTGTTTTAATAAAAATTATCTAAAACAGGCAGTACAATGGGCATCAGCAGACATCCCTCATCATGATCTCTCTCGAGACTTCTCAAAGCATTTCATAAGAAAATAACCTTCTTAAAGTAAAAAAATCATCATAGGTGACGTTTAACCTGCGGATTACTAACGTCATCCTACGTGGCAAACTACAAAAACCTTATGGTGAGTGTGATCCATTCTACAAGGATCATTTAAGTATACGATCCATACTCATTTAGGGCAGTGGAAGAAAATGATTTGTTTCTTATCAGGTTGGGCAACTAAGCCCTTCCCCAGAAATGTCACTATGAACGTCACTAAATATACAACGTCTAATTGGCTACACAACTATAGGACCCTTGAACACGTGATTCTCCATCATTGGTTACTTTCCAACCTCTGTCAGTCCCTTCACAACCTATGTTGGCAGTACGCAGGCTGAAAGTCCAGGTGCCTATGAGCTAGTCTGAATCATAGCTTCCCACCAGTTAACATATCCATCCATCCATCCATCATCACCTCAGTGGTCCACAGTCAATTAGGTCTTCGAACTCTGCCTTTAACATGTTCTTTACTCCGGGGAACTCTGGCGAGTGAAGGCACGCTCTGCCCTCATGAGGAGGTGCGACTATCATGCTCGTCCAACTTCTTCTCCCCACGTGACTTAAGATCACGAAATTCAGCTTTCAGTGTATTAAAACACTATTCTTTAGTTCTTTAGTCGTCTTGTTTTTGTCCATGCCTTCTCAACAGGAAGCTTCGTTTTTCACACGATTTGTGTGATGTCAGCTCACCCCAGTCTGATATGGCCTTGGCGTCTTGGCTCATCCAACCTCGCCTTTCTGAGTTTTCACCTACAATTCACTTGTTTTCTAACTGCGCCACACTTGGAAAATGGAAAAAGCGGCCTTCCTTCTTTTACTCAGCTCAGCTTCCTTTACTGACTCCAATATATATGGGATACATTACTAACCGTAATCGTATTTCTGATGCTTGTATCTGCTTAGATACACATGCTGTGCATAGGCCGACATCTAGTGGAATCTGCAGAGTATTACAGTTTGTTTTTCCAAACTCGAAAACGGGTATCGAACTATGGCGTGCCAGTAATACTATCCCTAGTGTGACGTCCATTGTACCCATGATCCCTCACGCGTGTAGGACCCTCAGATTGTATTTTTTCTGACAAGAGGTAGCGTGAAGAATAGTATGAGTACAGAGTATCCAAGCAGATAGATAGAAAAGACTACAAGCATCCATGCGCCTTCTCTCAGAGGGGGGAGGGGGGGGGGGAGCTTGTGAATCATAGAAAATACAAGCATTAGAAATACCATTACAGTGATTAATGTATCCCTTCTGATGTTTGTGAATCTGCTTAGATCACATGCTGTGCATAGATTAGCAAGCAGTGTTAGAAGAAGGAGGTGGGATGTGAGAAGGGTCACGAGCGAACAAATGTCTTAGAACCGCTTGTCCCACTTGTGTATCTGTCTTGGAAGGAGTGTCAATGCAGTAGTGCTAAGTAAAGGTGTGAATTGAGCTCAATGTAGCTGTTTTGCAAATACTGTCTAAGGGGACATTTGCAATGAAAGCCAGAGTGGCTCGAGTACCTCTTGTAGAGTGGGCCCTTGGCGTAAAAGGCAGCATTTCATCTGAAAGGGAATAGCACAGTTGGATACATCTGACTAACCACCTAGAGATGGCATTATTAGAGATGCAATCTCCTTCTCTGCCTGGCGCTATGGAGATAAACAGTTGATCTGTCTTTCTTAGCAGTCTGGTCTTGTCTACGTAGTAGAAGACCACCCTCCTCACATCTAGTGTGTGGAGTTTCACCTCAGAGCTTTTGGGTTCCTGGAAGAAAGCCAGTAGCTCAATAGACTGGTTAGCATGGAATTTGGAAATTAACTTGGGTGAGAACCTAGGGTGAGCGCGTAAAACCAGTTTGTCCTTATGTATAGTAAAGAAAGGATCCTGCACTAACAGAGCTTGGATTTCACTGACCCTTCTTTGGAGGTGATGGCTACCAAGAAGGCAGTTTTATAAGTCAGGTGTTTGAGACTAGACTTGTGCATGTGTTCAAAGGGAAGTCCTATGAGTTTAGCAAGTACCACATTAAGGTCCCAACCCGGAGGTGGGGTAGAAATTGGAGGGTGGAGTCTCTTTACCCCTTCCATAAAAGCTTTGACGACTAGCACCTTCCACCATGACACCTTGTTATGGGAAGTGGTGTAGGCTGACAAAGCCAAAGGTGTACTTTTAGTGAGTTAAACACTAACCCTGCATCCAGTAGGTGGAGCATATAGGACACCACATTGGAAGGAGTACAATCAACGGGGCTGATTTCTTTATTCTGGCACCAAATTACGAAACGTTTCCATTTATCATAGTAAAAGTGCCTCGTGTTCGGTTTTCTGGACTCTTTCAAAATATCCATAAATCTCTGGGGTAAATTGAGATGTCCGAACTCTGACTTTAGGAACTGTGCTGCCAAGTTCGAGTTGGGCTGAGGATGCAGTTAGCCTCTCGTGCTGAGAGAGTAGGTTGTACCGGCACAGGAGTTTGATGGGATCGCACACCGCCAGTTTGCGCAGGTGTGGATACCATGGTTGTTTCGCCCACATAAGAGCAACCAGAATGAGCGTCATCGGTTCCCTGTCGATCTTGTTCACCACTTTCTTCATCAGAGGGGTTGGTGGAAAAGCATAGGCAAATATCCCTGACCAATTCATCCATAGGTCGTTCCCCCTGGAGCCTGGCTGGGGGAACCTGGATGCCACTCGTGTTCCTCTGAGGGGATCTCTGCTCAGAGCATCTGCTAGCGAGTTGAGTTCACCCAGAAAATGTTGGGATCACAGGTAAATCCTCCGTTTGAGTGCCCATTTCCACATTTTCTGGCCAAGATTGGGCAGATTTTGATAACGAGTGTCCCCTTGTTTGTTTAAGTAAAACATTGCAGTCGTAATGTCTGTTAGGATCTGCACTGACTGGTTGGATAGGAGGGGTTTGAATGCCCGAAGCACTTTGAAGACTGCTAGAAGTTCTAGTAGATCGATATGGTTCTGAGCCACTGTGTGAGACCAGAGACCCTGAGCTGTGTGCTGAAGGTAGTGAGCTCCCCACCTTGCCAGGGAGGCGTCTGTTGTGACAACGTCCTGCATCTCTGGATCGTAGAAGGGTTTCCCCTTTGTAAAATTCTCTCTTGTCCACCAGCGAAGATGCTGTACCAGTGGCAAAACAACCACTAGATCGTCCCACTGACCACTTGCCTGAGACCACTGTTTCGCCAACCATTCCTGCATGGGTGGTCGCATGTGCAGGCGCGCGTGGGGAACCAGGTAAATGCAAGATGCCATCATGCCCAGCAAACGCATAGTTTTGCGCACCCTTATTTGGCAACCGGCTTGATATTGAGGAATTTGCAGTTACAGATTCCGAATTCTTTCCTCTGATGGAAAGGCCAACCCCTCTCGGGTATTTAGGACAGCTCCTAGGAACAGTTTTGAGGTGCTTGGCACCAGGCTTGACTTTTTCTCGTTGACTGAGAAGCCCAATTGGCAGGGGAGGTCGATTGTTCTTTGGATGTTTAGTCTGCAAATTAGGGGGGACTCCCCTGTAATGAACCAGTCATCCAGGTAAGGGTACAGTGGGATTGCCTCCCTACATAGGTGCGCCGCCACCACCGCACCCAGATGAATACCCTTGGAGCCGAGGCTATTCCGAAGGGCAGCACCTTGAATTGGTAGTGCTGGTTGTGTATCTTGAAACGCAAGAATCTTCTGTGCGCTGGGAACATTGAAATATGAAAATAGGCATCTTTCATATCCAATGCTGCCATGTAATTCCCTTTTTTAGTAGAGGGATTACCTCTTGTAATGTAGTCATGCAGAATTTCTGTGGCTTACACTTGTTTGCAGGGCGCAAATCTAATACTGGGCGCATTGTCAGATCTTTTTTTGGCACAAGGAAGTAGGTTGAATAAATACCCCCGTTTACCTGGTTGACTGGGACGACTTCTATGGCGTCCTTTGCTAGTAGAACGGCGATCTCTTCGAGGAGGATCTTCTGATGTTCGAGCAAGTGTACTTTCTGTCGTGGAGGATGGTCGTGGGGCGCCCTAGCAACTCTATGCAGTATCCTCCGAACACTAGACAGCACCCATCTGTCCGAAGTGATTCCCTCCCATGCGTGGGTGAAGGTGGAAATGCGCCCCTGTACTGGGGATGCATGGGAGGGGACCTGAAGCAGAACATCACTGCTTGTTGGGTGGCGTACCACCTCTGACGGGGCTGCCTCTACCCCCTAGTGCGACCCCGGTGTTGCCCTCTGGGGTAGCCCTGTGAGGATTGGGATTGGTTATTACCCTTACCCCATGAGGTTCCCTGGTTTTGGTAATAACTTGAACCCCTTTCGGAACCTTGGCCTGAAAGCGGCGAATGGGAATAGTTTCTTACCTGTAACTCCATTTCTCCAGCATTGGTATCTTTCATGGATTCACATGCTTAGAATATTCCCCATCGTCAGGCTGGGAATCCTCTGTAAGTTATATAGACATTTTCCATAGGAAAAATTCCGACACTTTTGTGTCCTATCTACGTCGTTTTGGGCCGCGCACGCCGGCGCCACTAGGACGTAGGGGTATATATATAGCTCCGCCCCCGCGGCTCCCTCAGATTTCAGCCGCCAAAGTAGTATGGGGGGGATCTCTGGTTTGCATGCTCAGGGGAGGCCAGCGGGCGCATGTGAATCCATAAAAGATACCAATGCTGGAAAAATGGAGTTACAGGTAAGAAACTATTCCCTTTTCGAGCATTGGATCTTTCATGGATTAACATGCTTAGAATAGATTGTATAGCAGTATCCCCCAACATTGGAGGCGTGTATGCAAACCAACATCACAACAAGCACAGTGCCCATTTACTATGGCAACACATTCCCTCATAGCATGTGACTGTAAAAGACACAACACTTTAAAGCATAGTTGCCGAAGGATGCAACCCCACTTGGGGCTTACCTTATTGGAACAGGTGACGTAGCACTGCCCGCCCCATCTGTGTATCTTCAGCATGTTGCTGTGCGAGACAGTAATGTCGGGTAAACGTATGTGGTACCGACCAGGCAGCCGCCTGGCAGATATCCCCCAGCGGAATTCCGGACCACAAAGCAGTCGACGACGATGTAGATCTCGTCGAATGGGCCCTTGGACGCTTTTCTAGCGGCTTTCCGGCCTTGGATTGACAATAAGGAATGGCCGAAGACACCCATCTGGATAGTCCCTGTTTTGAAATCGCTTTACCCCTAGCCGCAGGACCATAAGCCACGAAGAGTTGTCTCGTGTCTCTGAAGCTTTGAGTGCGATGGAGATAAAATTTCAAAGCTCTTTTCACGTCCAATGTATGGAGACTCTTCTCTGCCACTGAAGACGGTTTTGGAAAGAATGTAGGCAACACTATAGTCTCGTGTTTATGGAACATGGAAGGTACTTTAGGTATGAAATGCGGGTTAGTAGCCAGCACGACTTTATTACTGAAAAAGGAACAAGTTACTTACCTGTAACTGTTGTTCTCCAGCATGGGTCTGGCATGGATTCACATGCTCATGAATATTCCCCGTCGTCAGGCTGGGAATCCTCGGTAAAGAAAAAACCAGTATCAGTTTCGTTTCTGATCTGTCTTTCGTAGTAATAACCAATCACTGGTCTCTGCGTCATACTGACCACAGCCAATGACTGCCCTCTACCTAAGCACCGCCTCTGGCAGCCATCTTCAGATTTGGAAGCACGTGAAGTGGCAGTATGACCAAGTGAAGAGCCGCAGAGGGGTAGGCGGGAGGGTTCGCATGTGAATCCATGCCAGACCCATGCTGGAGAACAACAGTTACAGGTAAGTAACTTGTTCCTTCTCCAGCATGGGGTCTGGCATGGATTCACATGCTCATGAATAAAGAATACATAGCAGTACACACATGCACAACCACGGGACGTGGCAAAGGCTCAACATTAAGCATCACATCAACTCAACATTAAGCATCTTACCGCCTCACCAGGCTCACCTCAGGCGAACAGGTTGCGCAGCACTGCTTGGCCGACCCTGGACTCCTCCCTGGAATCCCGGTCGACGCAGTAGAATTTCGTGAAGGTGTGTGTCGACCTCCACGTAGCAGCCCTGCATATGTCCAGCAGGGGCACACCAGATAGGAACGCCGTGGTAGCTGCGATCGCTCTGGTGGAATGGGCTCTCGGACGGCCAGGCAGCGGTCGGTTTGCCAACCGGTGACAGCACATGATACAGCCGGAGAGCCATCTGGAGATGGAAGCCTTCGAGAGAGCCTTCCCCTGATTGACAGGTCCAAAGTTCACAAAGAGTTGTGACGTCTTCCGAAAACCCTTTGTGCGGTCCACGTAGAACTTCAGCGCTCTAGCTACATCCAGCGAGTGCAAAGTCCTCTCAGCCGGCGACGAAGGCGACGGGAAGAACACAGGTAACACCAAGGGTTCGTTGAGATGGAAGTCCGACGGTACCTTGGGCATGAAGGAGGGGTGCGTCCTGAGCACTACCCTCGTGTCGTGGAAAGTCAAGTACGGGGCCTTGCAGGAAAGGGCCTGGATCTCTCCCACTCGTCGTGCGGAGGTGATGGCCACAAGAAAAGCTGTTTTCCACGATAGAAACTTCAACGGGGCCGAGTGCAGAGGCTCGAACGGAGGTCCCATGAGCTTGGTCAGCACCACGTTGAGCTCCCACGCCGGGGCCGGAGCCTTCACCGGCGGGAACGATCCGAACAGTCCCTTCATGAACTCCTTCACCAGACGATGAGACCACAAGGACGTCCGCCCCGTGGTTCTGGTGTATCGGGAGATCGCAGCAAGATGAATCTTGATGGACGCGTGTGCCAGACCAGCTTTGGCCAGCGTCAGCAGGTACGGCAGTACTTGGGGAGCCATAATCCGTAGAGGGTTAATCTTCTGTGCGTGGCACCAGACAGAGAACCTCTTCCATTTGTGTCCGTAGCATTTAAGAGTCGAGGACGCCCTGGCCTTTGCAAGAACCTCTCTGCAATCGGCCGGTATGTCGTATCCTCCAAACTCTAGCGCTGCAGGAGCCAGGCCTGCAAGTTCAGCGACTTCGGGTCGTGGTGGAGGATGGCGCCTCCTTCCCTGGAGAGTAGATCCGCGTCCGCCGGCAGCTTGATCGGCGGGGACGCCGACAAGTCCAGCAAGTCCGGGAACCTTATCTGCCTCGGCCACGCAGGTGCGACGAGGATCATCCTGCACCGTGACCTCTTGAGCTGGTTGACGAGCCGGATTAGCAGAGGCAAGGGAGGGAACGCGTAGAGGAACAGGCCCTCCCAGGGGAACGAGAAAGCATCGCCCATGCTCCTCGTCTGGGGAAACCTGCTGGCGAACCTCCGGCACTTGGTGTTCGTCGCCGTCGCGAACAGGTCGATCTGGGGTGTGCCCCACCGTCGGAAGAGGCGATCCACCAGATCCTGCCGTAGTTCCCACTCGTGGCACGAGCGCAGCTCCCTGCTGAGTGAGTCGGCGATGGTGTTTTTTATCCCTGCCAGATGAAACGGCACCAGAAAAATCCCTTGGGCGACGGCCCAATGCCACAGGTCCTGCGCCTCCTTGGACAGCGCTGGGGACCTGGTTCCGCCCTGTTTCCTGATGTAAAACATGGTGGTGGTGTTGTCGGTGAAGATCCTCACCACCTTGCCCTTGAGGGACGGAAGTAAGGACCTGAGGGCCCAAAACACTGCACGGAGCTCCAGGACGTTGATATGCAGGGACTTCTCCGTCGGGAGCCAGAGTCCCCTTGCGTGCAGATTTTCGGTGTGCGCTCCCCACCCTTCCAGGGAGGCATCCGTGGTCACAGTCTCCTGGTGGGCTGGGGTCTGGAAGTCCATGCCCGCCGTCAGATGCGCGCGGGTGCCCCACCACCGTATCGCTCGTCGGAAGCTCTCGTCGAGCTTGATCCTTTCCTCGAAGCTGCCCGTCGTCTGGATCCAGCGCGCATCCAGGAATTCTTGCAACGGGCGCATCCGGAGCCTGCACATGGGAATGAGGTAGATGCAGGAAGACATCATCCCGAGGAGGGACTTGATGGACCTCACTTTGGGCGCGTCGGCCACCAACATCCGTTGCACCTTGCCCAAGATGGTCCTGGTCCTCTCCTCCGACGGGGAGGCCAGAAGGGACACTGTGTCGAGCCTCGCTCCCAGAAACAGTGCGACTTGCGCGGGCACCAGGTGGGATTTGGCATAGTTCACGGCGAATCCCAGGTCCGTGAGGAGTTGGACGGTCCTTGCCGTGTGGACCACGGCGAGCTCCCTCGTCTTGGCGCGGATGAGCCAGTCGTCCAGGTAGGGGTAGACGTGAATCCCCTCGCGGCGCAGCTGCGCCGCCACCGGTGCGAGGCACTTGGTGAATACCCTGGGTGCCGACCGTAGTCCGAAGAGAAGGGCTTTGAACTGGTAATGACGCCCTTGGACCACGAACCTGAGGAATTTTCGGTGCCCCTTTAGGATGGGAATGTGGAAGTAGGCATCCTCCAAATCCAACGACGATAGGAAGTCTCCTTCCTCCAGCTGACCCAGGACGTGCTGGAGGGTGACCATCCGGGACTTCTGCGCCTTGATGAACTTGTTCAGACGCCGCAGGTCTAGGATGGGGCGCCATCCTCCCGTCTTCTTCTTCACGAGGAAGTATCTCGAGTAGACTCCGGAGCCCCGAAGCCTCTTTGGGACGAGTTCGATGGCGCCCTTTCTGAGCATCGCCTTTACCTCCAGGAGAAGTTGAGGGACGTGAAGTTCTTTCCTGGCCACGGGGGGGACGCGCGGGCACCTTCTTTGAAACTCGAGCGCGTGGCCCCGGGCCAGGGCGTCCAGCACCCAACGGTCGGTGGAGATGGACTCCCACACGCTGACGAAGCCCGCCAGCCGGCCTCCCACCGGGGTGCTTCGGTGGGGGCCCAACCCCACGGCCGGTTCAATCCTGCTTGGACGCGGCCTTGCCGCCTTGACCTCCTTGGCGACGACGGCGGGGTCCGCTAGACTTGCCTCGTCCTCTGTAGGCCTCTTGCGACGACGAGCGGGCCGCTTGACGGTAGGAAGCGAAACCGCCGCCGGAACCTTTGGAGGCGCCCTTGCCTCCGCCGCTCCGAAAGGGCGTCCGTCGTTGCTGCAGGACTCCAAGGGCCCGGGCCGTCTCAGTATCCGCCTTGATGGCCTGAAGGGAATCGTCCACTGTCTTCCCAAACAGGTTGTTCCCGTCGAAGGGCATGTCCAGGACTCTGGTCTGGACGTCCTGCCGGAAGTCCGTAGCTTTGAGCCATCCACGACGTCGAAGGCAAACGCCGTTGCCCAGCTGGCGGAACCCAGTGTCGGCGATGTCCGTCGCCACGGTGATGGCGTGGTCCGAGGCCACCTCACCTTCCTGCAGGATCTCCAGGGCCTCCGCCCTCTTGTCGTCCGGCAGAAAATCCAGCAGGGGAGCTATCTTGTACCAGAGCTCCCTGTCGTAGCGGGCCACGATAGCCAAGGCGTTGGCCGCTTTAATCGTCGTCGCTGCCGACGAGATGACTCTACGTCCCATAGCATCCAATTTCTTTCCCTCGCCGTCCGGCGGGGAAGTCGATGTGGAGGCCCCCCCCGCTTTCTTCCTGGCTGCCGCGGAGACGACGGAATCCGGGGTAGGTTGCGCCCGGAGGCATAGGGGGGCCGTGTCCGGGACCCGGTACTTCTTCTCGTACCGGTCTCTTCTAGCTGGCGTCGTGGAAGGGTTCTTGAGGAGGGAAAGGCCCTCATCCCAAATGTCGTCCAACAGAGGCACTGCGAGGACAGTCTTCCTCTTGGCCTCGCGCCGCTGATAAAGGAAGCCTTCCTTTTTCTTCTCCTCAGGGCAGAGTTGGAAAAGCTCGGAAGCCCTGGAGATCATGGAGTGGAAAGATCCGATCTCGTCGGGCGGAGAAGCCCTGGTGGGAGGCGACGACGGAAAATCCTCGTCGTATGCCTCGTCGTCCGTACCCGTCGCTGCCGTGTCAGTCCCCGTATCATCCCCTCGGGTGGACGGGGAGGAGGGCTGGACGGGGCGCGACGGTTGAAAAGGAGGTGGTGGATGGATCCTTCTTTTCTTGGTAGGGGGAACACCAGAAGGTCCCGGTTCTGGATCCCCCGACGGGAGAGGTTCCTCCGTCGGTAACGGTAGCCTCGTCCTTATCTCGGAGCATAAGGACTGTATGGCCAACAAAATGGCCGCCGAGTTGTCTTGCGGCGCTGGCAGAGGGGAGTCCGACGGGCGAGCAGGGGCCCCGTCGGTATCCTCGACGATGTCGTCGCCGTCACCTGCGTCGGGGTCCATTCCGACGGGCTGGCCTTCTTCCACGCCTAGGCCGTGGCTTAAGACCTCGATCAGCTCCTCTTCTGAGGTTGAGGCCGAATCTACTTCGACGCCCTGCCCCCCCTTCTTCCCCACGGAGGGTTTCACGGGGGTCCTATCGATGGGCACAAAAGAAGACTCCCTCCGAGGAGGCAGGGAGATTCTGGGCCCTGAGGTCGCCACCACTGGTGCAGCCACCACAGGCTGAGCCAGGGCCGCCGCGACCGTTTCGATAGAGGGCTTGGTCGGATGGATCAAGGCCTTCACCACCTTAGGTGCGCTCACCGCCTTATCCTTGAGGGAGGGGGCACTGCCACGCTCCTCCTCTGCCTTAGAGCTCAACCGGGGCCTCTCCAGGAGCTTCGCCGGGTGCTCGGCCTTCCTCTTACCCGACCCAGAGCGTTGGCTCGTGGTTGATGGTGCCGGGGAGGGTGCGCCCTGCCTGGCGCCCGTAGAGCCCGACCGTTCGGCGCTCCCGGTGCCAGCGGACTCGCGGTGCTTGGCCTTATGTTGGGCCCCCGTCGCCGGGGCGCCCTCAAAGGTCTTAGAAGACCGCTCGGATTTCTTCTTCTTCTCGCCAGACGGGCTCTTACCCTCCAGCCAGTTGGCGAGACGTTGATGGCGGTCCTTCATGGTCCGTTCCGACATGTTGCCGCAAAACGCACAGTCCTTCTCCACGTGCGTCTTGTCCTCATGAAGGCAGTAAAGGCAGAAAGAGTGTTCGTCCTCCTTAAAGACATTCTGCAGCTGGCATCCAGGGCAGACCCTGAACAGCTTTCCGGGCGTCGAGCTTCCCTTCTCCTGGGCCATCTCCGAGACCGGGCCTGAGAAGCTTCTGGAGTCCTCCGAAGTGTAGCTCGACGAAATCTTCACCCTTGAGGGGCACAGATGAATCCGACACGGGTACCCGTTGATCGGATGTAGGATCGGTGGAGCTTGAGGCTCTTTTGACCGAAAGAATCGAAGTTTTTTGTGAAAAAGCGCGAAAAATAGCACTAACGCTCGAGAGCAATAGCACGAGGATCCCAACACATGAACGTGCGGTAAAAATCTGAAGATGGCTGCCAGAGGCGGTGCTTAGGTAGAGGGCAGTCATTGGCTGTGGTCAGTATGACGCAGAGACCAGTGATTGGTTATTACTACGAAAGACAGATCAGAAACGAAACTGATACTGGTTTTTTCTTTACCGAGGATTCCCAGCCTGACGACGCGGAATATTCATGAGCATGTGAATCCATGCCAGACCCCATGCTGGAGAACCTCAAGTACGGAGGGTCGATCACTAGAGCTTGTATTTCCGACAGGCGACGAGCAGAAGTAATGGCCAGCAGGAAAGCCAATTTCCAAGACAAAAATTTAATGATGTCGATGACATTGGTTCAAAAGGGGGTTTCATCAGGGCCGCCAGGACCAGATCGGAGGAAACTTCTTGGGAGGAAAGGTTCAAAACAACCCTTTAAGGAAGTGTTTAACTAGGCGGTCACTGAACAGTGGAGTGGAATGTCTCTTCCGAGTAAATCTCGAGATGGCAGCTAGATGCACCTTTATAGATGAAACAGATAACCCGTTATTTGCCTGGAGCAACAAGTATGGTACGAGTTGTTCCGGTGTGATCGCCCGCGGGACCAGACCTGGTTGACCTGCGCACCATATGCAGAACCTTTTCCATTTGTATGTGTATGAAGTGTTCGTGGAAGGTGCCCTTGCGGCTTGCAAAATACGACGGCAATCCGCTGGAATCGCAAACGCGCCAAACTCAGCGAAATCAGGAGCCAGGCCGTCAGACTGAGGTTGTCCGGGTCGTGATGCCAAACGGTCCCTTTCTCCTGAGACAGAAGGTTGGGGATCTTCTGGAACCTCATTGGTTCTGCCGCTAAGAGGTGAAGTAGATCGGAGAACCACACTTGTCTGGCCCAATACGGGGCCACCAGGATCACCCAACAAGGATATCTGTGGATCCATTGCAGAGTCCGATGGATGAGAGGGAATGGGGGGGGGGCATACAGGAACTTGCCCGTCCACGTGAAGGAGAACGCGTCCCCTAGCGAGTCTTGTTGTGGCCACCTGCTCGCATATTGGGAGCATTTCTTGTTGTCTCTCGTCGCAAAGAGATCGAGGGCCGGATGACCCCATTTCGCGAAGACACGGTGCAGTTGCTGATCATTCAGTTCCCATTCGTGTAGATAATTCATATCTCTGCTGAGAGCGTCTGCTTGCACATTTTTTACTCCTGGTAAGTGGAACGCCAACAGATGTATGTCGTGTTGTAGGGCCCAATGCAAGATCTCCTGGGCTTCCGTCGACAGGCTCCTGGAGCGAGTTCCTCCCTGCTTCCGTAGATAAAACATGGTTGTCGTGTTGTCCGTCATGATTCTCACCACTGAGCCCTTTATCTGTGGCAGAAAGGATTTTAGGGCCGAACGCACCGCCCTCAACTCTAGCAGATTGTTGTGGAGGGAGGACTCTTCCGATGACCTACGACCCTGAACCTGAAAGGGGTCCAGATGAGCTCCCCACCCAGTTAGAGAAGCATCCGTAACCACTGTCTTCTGGAACGCAGGCTCCAGTAAGGGCATTCCCTTCGTTAGGTGTATGGAGACTCTCCACCATTGAAGCGCCTGCACGAGCTGGCGTTGATGGTCAACTTGTCCGACCAGCGTCCTCGACTCTGTGCCCATCGATCCGCCAAGAATTCCTGAAGAGGCGACAGTTGTCTATCAAGGGTATGCAGGACTACATGGTCCCCAGCAGGGACATGTACCTTCGAACTGACACTCTGGTGTCGACCTCCCATTCCGATGCCTTTTGTTGCAGTCTGTGAATCCTTTCGAGGGATTGCTTCAACAGTCCCGACTGTGTGTGGAACTCTGCCCCCAAAAAGACCAAGGTCCTTGAAGGCTGTAACGAGGACTTGTCGAAGTTCACTGCGAAGCCCAAACGTTGCAGGAGGGACAGGGTGGCATCTAGGCTTTTTTGTGCCCTTTCTGAAGACAGCCCCCTCACTAGCCAATCGTCCAAATAAGGGTACACATGGTGACCTTCCTTTCTTAACCAGGCTGCTATTGGAGCCAGACATTTGGTGAACGTCCTTGGGGACGATTTTAGGCCGAACGGGAGGACCTTTAACTGATAGTGGGTTCGTCCGACGACGAACCGCAGAAATCTTTTGTGACGTTGACGCATCGGGATATGGAAGTATGCGTCCTGAAGGTCTAGCGACGACAAATATTCTCCGGGTTGTATCGATCGGATCACCTCCTGAAGCGTCAGCATTTTGAATTTTAAATTCTTGAGCAGTTTGTTGAGCGCTCGTAGATCCAGAATGGGACGCCATTTTCCATTTGGTTTCTTGACGACAAAGTACCAGGAGTACACTCCCTATCCTTTTTCTGCCACAGGGACCAGTTCTATAGCCCCTTTCTGCAGCATAAGCGCCACCTCCTGCAGTACTATTTGAAGGTGAGGCTGGGCCGAGAACACCGGTGGAATGTGTGGTTGCTTGCCCTTGAACTGTAGAGAGTGGCCCAGATGAATCGTATCCAAAACCCCTCGGTCTGTTATGCGCTCCCACTCGTCGATGCGACGAGACACTCGACTCCCCAGGATGATATGATATGATATGATATGGTATTTGTAACGCGCCTATACACAAGTGTTTCAAGGCGCGACGAGGCAGGGAGGGAGGGAAACAAGGGGAAGACAGACAAACGATCCTACTAGGCCAGGTGTCATTCAGATCGCGCAAGTGCAGAGGTAAGGGGAAAAGGAGAAAGTGCAAGGGGAGGAGGTGGGGGGGAAGTGCAGTACAAGGTAAGTAGCGTAATAAAATAATAAATAATAAATAATAAATAATAAATAAAAAGGGCCAGCTGGTGGCAAGTGCGAGGTAAGTGCAGAGCAAGTGCTGGGAAGGGGGGCTGTAGGGATACAGTGACAGTCCCACAGTGCAGGGGGAGCCAGGGAGGCAGTGCAAGTGGAGAGTGGCTGGGCCCTGGACCGAGGATGCCCTGAAGCATGTTATTGTTGGTTCTTGGTTTCTTTATCTTTCGTCGACGAAGGGTAGGCACCCCGCCATCTGGAGGTTTGGTAATCTCTGCCTCTACGAGAAGATTGGGCCGCAAGCCTGTAGCCTTGGGACGAGTAGGAGGGTCTGCTGAAACCTCGGTCTCTAGATGACCCAAACCGGGAGTTACCAGAGGCCCCTCTGAAAGGACGAAAGAAACGAAAATTCCTACCACTCTGGAGGGCTCCGAGTGACCGTGCCGTGTCAGTATCCTCTTTCATGCCCTTCAAGGCCTCATCAACCTTTTCACCGAACAGTTGCTCCCCCTTCACACGGCATATCCAAGACTTTATATTGCACCTCCGGTCTGAACGTAGTGCACTTGAGCCAGGCTTGTCTACGTAGAACTACGCCATGATTGATTTGCTTAAAACCGGACTCGGCTAGGTTGGCGGCAATGTTTATAGCATGGTTGGAGGCCTCCTCTCCTTCCCGCACTAGCAACATTGCGGACTTTCTATGTTCCTCGGGCAAATGCTCTAAGATAGGAGCCAGTCGGTGCCACATTTCCCTGTCATACCTAGACATAATCGCCAAGGAGTTGGCAGCTTTAACTGTAGTCGCGCCGACGGACAGCACCTTCTTGCCAAAAGAGTCCTGTCTCCTGGCCTCCTAGTCTGGAGGGGTCGTGCATTTATTTTGAGACCTGGCCTTTCTCGCCACCGATACCACCGACTCCGGCGAAAGTTGAGATGTCGGGCACTTGGGAGTCGATTCCGGAGGCTTGAACAACTTCTCCAAACGACCTTTCACTGCCGGTTCAGAGAACGGGTGCCGCATGGTCTTCAGGCCCTCTTGCCAGACATGATCCAAAATCGGGATGGTGAATATGGATTTCCTTCTCTTGCCCATATGATCAAAAAGAAAACAATCCTTTTTCTCCTCTTCAGGGAATAGGCCAAACTCCGAACACGCCTTACTCATCATGGCATGGAATACACCCACGTCGTCAGGTGGCGATGGCTGTGCCGGGCTTTTCAGAGCTTCCATCTCCGCTTCAGAGTCCCAAGTTGGGTCCCTTGAGGGGGATAGTGAGAGGTCTGAACCGGATCCCTCAGGGTCAGAGTCCTGTAGTTCTCCTTCTTCTTGCAGGGTAGGGCAATCTTCCGGCGCGTGGGAAGTGGCCGTAATCCTGGTCGCCGAGCGAGGAGCTGGGCCTGGCTTGTCGACGAATGGCGTAGACTGTATCCGTGTCGGGGCCCGAGGCTGGGGTATTTGTGTGTCCAAACGCTGTAATAGTTTCTGTAGCGTATTTAGCACCTCCAAGGACAGAACCGTCTGGGGGTTCAGTAATGACGAGGTAGTAGGGATGGAACCCACAGCCAAGAGCGACATCGCGCTGCTCGGCTGCAGACCCAGATCGGTTGGGCGCACGACCGTGTCGCGTTCCTCGTCAGCCGACGAGATGGAGAAAGTCGCCTCTGTTTGAAGCAGGGCCTCCGGCGGGACGGGATCGAAAACCTCCGGTTGCCATCCCATCGACGGGACCACCGTCGACGATATGTTTCCTACCGCAGTCTGACATGTGGGAGGAGCCGCCGAAGACGCAGGCATCGACGAGCGGTTCGTCGGCGAAGCCAGTGGCGCAGGGCCTTGATGTGTTCCCGCCGCTTTTGGGGCCGACTTGCTGGCCGCGGCCTCTCGACTCAAGGTAGACTTATGACGGTCTCCTGAGGAGGATTTAGATGGTTCTTTTGTCTCCTTTTTAGATGAGGAGGTAGAAGACGGCGCCTTGTGTGAAGAGGAGGAGGCCTTCGAATGTTTCTCCGAGGGTCGTTTTTCGGCCGACTCCGAGGTTCGTTTTTCGGCAGCACGTCGGGGGTTCCGACTTACTTTTTGAGGCCGTGGAGCCCACCTCCGATGCCGGGTACGCACCCGCTCCGTCATTAGGCCAATTGACCAGGCGTCTTTTTCGATCTTTGAGGGTTTTCTGGGAGAAAACCTGACAGATTTCAGAAGTGTCCACCGTGTGGTGAGGATGAAGGCAGTAAATGCAGTCCATATGACCATCCCCCTCGTACACCTTAAGGCCGCACGTAGCACACGGACGAAACAACGCCTTCACAGACATTCGCTTGAGAAGAACAAACAGTCGCAGAAGTAGAAAGAACAACCTAACCAAATAGCAGATACGCGAGGTAATCCCACCACTTTGGAAGACGGTTGAAATCTGAGGGAGCCGCGGGGGCGGAGCTATATATACCCCTACGTCCTAGTGGCGCCAGCGTGCGCGGCCCAATACAACGTAGATAGGACACAAAAGTGTCAGAATTTTTCCTATGGAAAATGTCTATATAACTTACCGAGGATTCCCAGCCTGACGATGGGAAATATTCTAAGCATGTGAATCCATGAAAGATCCAATGCTGGAGAAATTATGGTTACCCCTTTGTCCAGAGGGTCTATTGGTGAGTTGGCCAAGAGATTTTAGGGTCTCGTACTCGACCTTTGCCATCTTTAAAGCTTCCTCCACTGCCTTGCCGAATAGTACATTCGGCTCCACAGACATATCTATCAGGGTAGCTTGGGTTTCGGGCTTTAAACCTGACTGCCTTAACCAAGCGTGACGCTTTAGGACAGTGCCCTCGGCGATTAACCTCCCAGCATTATCTGCTGCATCAAAGTTTGTTTTTAACATGCAGCCCGATACAGACCTTCCATCTTCTGCCAGCCAAGCCAACTGGCTTTTTAAGGTTTCGGGTGCGGAGGAAATCAAAGCAGACACTTCCTCCCACTGATGTAGCTTGCCAAAAGGGTGGCACTGTTGGTAATTTGTGCCTAATAGGCTGAAATGGAGGCAAACATTCTGCCCAGAGCATATAGACGTTTACTTTCCTTATCAGGGGGTGCTTCTGAGGAAGCAAGCTGTGTACCTGCCCTCTTTCTGGTGGTTATGACGACCAGGGAATCAGGCTTTAATTGGCCCCTAAAGTACAGGGGATCGGAGGGTGCGGCACGGAACAATTGCTTGACTTGCGGATTAACCGCTCGAGTGAGATTTGGGGTTTGCAGCGAGGGATCAATTCTGCGCTGGATGGATTTTAACAAAGGGATAGCCTGAGTAATGGCTTTGTCTCCTAGGATTTCTTCAGCGAAATCCCAGTCTTCCTGGACACCCTGTGTGTCGATACTAAAATGGGCAGCTGCCTTAGCCAGTACCTCATTGAGAAGGGGTTGGTTATCTACAGGCAAATTGTACACCAGGGGTCTTTAGCAACCGGGGAGTCAATGCTGTAGGCTTCAGCCTCATCATCCTCCTCCTGGTCCTCGTCATCCCCATAAGGGTCATCCGCCTAGTCATCAACCAATTGAGGTTCCGTTTCATCACAATATGAATCAGGGTGGTAAGGTTCCACCAAAAAGGAGTCTGTGAGCAAGCCCTCAAACGGGGCGTCAGAGCAGAGTTTCTTAGCAGGGGGCTGAGAGGACTCAGGTGTTGCCTTGGACCCAGAAGGGGCAGAGGTAGGAGGGGTGCTGGAGTAACTACAAAAGTAGTTAGGGTCTTTCTCATAAAAGTTAAACATGAATGTTAATCTTTTCATGACCCCATCAATGTCTGCTGAGCTCCATTCTTTGGAGCTTGGAATATTAACAGGCTGGTCCTCTTTCTATAGCCCATCCATAGAGGATTGATTCTCCCAGTTGATTCTGCCCAGGTGGTCACGCCTTTCAATACTAGATTGGCTAAAACCGTTGATTAAATGTGCAAGAGGGAGACATGTCTGTAGGCTGTCTGTTGTGATTTTTAAGAGGTTCTAGGGACAATCAATTATCACCCGTTGCCAAGAAGATGGAACATCTCCACTGTACCTGTCTAAATAGACAATGTAAAATGTCAGCCCACAAATTTGAGTTGTCTTTCATTAGGATGTTAACGATGGGACAGAAACACAAGAATTTTCTATTTCATGTTGGCATTTACTGTGTCCTCTGTCGAAAGCTATATCCCAACTGATTGGGACAGACCTGTCTTTTATTCTGGTCTTCGTGGCACTCGACGCTTCATCCCAAAACGCTGAAGAGAGATGTATGAACCAGTATTCTTCCGAAACACAACATGACTGTCTAATTGACTCAACCACAAAGAGTAATGCTATTCAAAATGTCCTTCAGTGATTCCCGGTTCTTTTTGATATATTTAAGGCGTCTGTTTTTTCTGAGCCAACCCTTAAATCCATTCTTCAGTGTGGCGGTTAATTTGTCCTTTCGGAGCTGAGAATTTTGTTTTGAGCAATCAGATTTCTTTCTTCGTTGCCCATTTTTAAGGCTAATTTCCCCATCAAACCCATAGGCTTTCTCTTCTAGCAGCTTCTTTTTCTTCCAAAAGGGAGCTGCCTTGGAAAGATATTTGAAGGTGGCTAGTATGTTCTTAAACTCAACAGGCGTACACACAGTTTTTAGTCTTGTCATCCATGTTCTCCCACCGATTTGATACCAACTTGTTCACTTTTGTATGATTACTAGCCAACTGAGCACTCTTACCTTCCACATGTATAACTAACTTGTTACTCTTTAATTTACAGAGTTACGGAGCATTAAACAGAAATAGAAATGTGGCAATTAACTTAGAGTGATCACTGTTAGTTGTATCTAAGACCTCAAAGGATTTTATCTGAGGGAGACCAATGTTGGCAACAAAGACATAATCTATTGTTGAAGCAGAGGCTAAGCCAAATCAAGTGGGCAATATCGGTTAGTCTAAATGCCATGAATTCATCTGGGAAAACCTCCATCTGGCCATGAAGTGGGACCAAGTTCAACCGATCAAACTCCTTTTATCACATGCCCCGTTTTCATTCACACAGGATATGAATCATTCATCATTCACAGTGTTCACTTCCAAATGAAGGTTAGGACAGAAGGTGTTAGTCCCCTCAAGGACCATGGGCTGATGGGAAGTGTTTCGATTCTCTGTCCACTGGATCAGGTTGTCCTCAATTTTACATAAGACAGTGGGCCTCATTGGTGGTAACCCGCTATTCTGCCGCCTGATATCACGGTGCCACAAGTCCCGGGTTGTCAAGCGGCTGAAAGTGGAAATCCCCATTCCCGTGGACTCCCATAAGACTCAGCGCGAATGGGGACACGTAAGCACCTGCACCGTGCTAACAGTGCTGGTGCTTCTGTGAAAACCATGCCTGCATGGGATGGGCCGGTGCCCCAGCAGGTCAGACCTGCCGGGAGCAACGGCCCCTGCAGGCATACCTGTAGTCTGATGGTCTGGAAAGGGTGTCAGTACGCTGCTAACAGCACCCTTATTTGCCAACCGCCAGGCTTCTAATGAGGCCCAGTGTCTAACTCAGCTTTCAAGGGGTTGAAGTATATGTTGATCAATACAATTTCCCCGACTGTGTCCTACAGAGTTTCTTTCATCTTTACAACAAAGATGGAGTTTGACTTTGAAAGTAATTTGGCCGATGAGTGGCTTTGGGCGACCTTGATCGCAGTCAGTAACCCTCCAAAAGGTCTTCCAAGGGAGCCTTTTTTGCATGCTGTTAGAATATATTGTAGCCATCTATCACAATCGGCTTACACAGCCAAGTTTCTTGAAGGCAAATACAGTCAGGTTTACCACTATACTCGCACACCTCCTTATCCATGAAGATTCTTTAACCCCGGGTATTCTAGGATAGTATCCTCAACTCATGATTGTCTTCTTCCTGCTTACTTTGATTCAGATTTTTTGAAGAGGGATGTCAGAATGGCCCAAGTAGTTGGGTCGAATGCCATTGTGACGTGCCTCCCTCCTCACTTTCCGTACATTTAATATCTAGATTGTCCATGAGTCCATCGGTAATCCTTTATTAACACTTGTGTCATACTTTGACGTACACTTCTCATAACAGTCAAAACACGTTAACTCGGCATGACTTTTCAGGACCATGTCTCGTACAAATAGAGAAAAAAATTTACCTCAAAGGTTCCAAGTGACTTTTTCAATCAAAGAGGTGTACACATCTTAAGTCATCTGATGTGATGCTTGATAAGTCTGGTAAAATTGCAAATATTGAAAGAATTTGGGACCTATTCCACGGGATTCGCTTTCATCGTGAATTAGTGATTGAAAGATAAGGCTACAACCACTTCCCAGTTTGCCCTTTTTATCGTCGGTATCTCCAACCACACCATCCCTCAGCTCTTTCTGAACCGGTATCCTCTTACCAATCTGTTCTTTTTGGAAACTTCACCTCCTCCAGAGATTTTCCCTTAATTGCCTCTCTACAACATATTTCTTCAACCAGTACGTCCGAAAAGGTCTCATAATTGTCCTCATCTGGAGCGTTGTTTCTCTAGTTTCCAAACAGTCTTTTCCCTTTGTCCCAATTCCAAAAGCCCCATCTGCCTCTGTTGCTCAAATGTGAATGAGGGATCTCGTTTGTTACTTCCGTCACCCTCTCGCATCCATACATGCTTTTGGGTACAACCACGGTCGTAAACTCAATTGGTTGAATTCTTTACGCCTCCACTTTTTACTAATCCCACTCTTACTAATGTCTACAATACTAACCTCAATGACTGAATTGGAGATATTATTTGTGCCACTGACAGGTTGGGAAATCGATACATATTTCGTCCTCATGCATTCTTGCTGAATTTGAGATCTTATTTCTACCACTGGCAGGTTGAGAAATCTAAACACTTAACACTATTTATTTCGATCCTCATGCATGCTTACACATCGTTATTGTTAATTAGGATTACTTCTGGAATAATATGGGTGTCATGTTCGTAGAACCCACAGTCGAGATTGGAGGAATTCAAAATTCTTCTAAGGAACTTTGATCCTCTATTCTCGATTTTGACTCCTCATGTTTTTAGTGTTTTCTTCATGTTGGTACGACTGGTTGTATATCAACCATGTTTTTCTCAGATTCCCCTCCTTAACTTATGCTTGAACTCATGTCTACTTGTTCAACATTACACAGATCTTTTGTGTGCTCGTCCATGTTACACTCAGTTGTTGCGTCCTTCGTGATCTGGTCCACGTTCTTAAAAGCATGTTAGACACCAGTCTCTTTTACTATAGATGTTTTTCCCCCAGGAATGACTTCAGACATTAATAAGGTTTTCAACTCATTCAAATACCTAGTGTAAGAGCGTACTTCCAAAACCACAGTGTAAAAGTCGTATAAAAGATTGTAGTACTAGTTTTAAGGCAAGGAGCGGACTATCCCCTGTATCTGTGATATTTTTGTTATCTCCATAATCTATTGCCACGGATGGGAAATTACTTTGATTGCTAGACTGCGGGTGCAATGAACTTTGGATTGATTCCGTAAAACATCTAGCATCCGTGTCACAGGAGTAATGGTTTGTATTTGTGTGACTCTTTTCCGCGTAGTAGTGGTTGGTATCAACAGGTGGGTGTATAGATGTAAATAGATCTTTTCCTGTTAAGTTCATATCTTCTGTAGGGATTGTTCTTTCCTCAAACATTTTGTCCTGAAAAGAGTCTAGGTGATGCACTCAGTTTTAAATACCTCTTATTCAGCCCCCAAATGTCTTCCTTGAGACTCATGCGTGAATAACAGTTCATTTCAGAGCGCCAAGTCTCATGGGTAGATGGTCTATTCTATAATTCCCAGTGGGAACAGCTTTTTGGTTTAGTCCTAGTTTACCCCTTGTTCCCACCACAGGTGGGGTGTGCCCTTCCACAGGTCTAGGTAGCTTGTAGCCTGTGTACAATTCTGTCACAGTGCAGTGGACAGGCCCATCCCAAATTGTATCTGAGCCCACCCTGGCAGCAACAATGGATTTCCACACAGTCGTACCAATCCAGACCAACTGTTATGTTAGGAAAACGTTTAAAGCGTGCGGTCACCCGAGGGTATCATGGCGTTTGAGAGACAAAGCGGGACAGGCAAGGGCCACTACGGACAGAGCTAGAACAGATCGGTTTTGGCGGCCTTTCTAAATGAGAGGGTTAGACAGGTCTTTTATGGGCATCAGGAGCTTTTTTCATAGTTGGGCCGCAGAGATGAAAATGGCATGGCTCCAATCCGCACGCGGCGGAAGAGTGGAGCGCATAACAGTTTAGAAGAGGCAGAAAGCAGACAGCTTTTAGGATAGTAGCGTGTGAACTTGGTGCATATGTATTCCGCGCCCAGGTCATGTAATACCCGATGGACAATGCATAGAGCCTTGAATTTCACATGCTGGCCCACCGGGAACCAGTGGAAGGCGCCTAGGACGGGAGTGATGTGAGCTCCATACGGAGTGCCAGTGGCAACCGTAGCCTCCAGGTTTTGAAGACGCTGAAGTCGCAGGATCAGCCCCTTGGGTTGGGCCTAGTAAAGAGAGTTGCAAAAGTCAAGCCGACTAAGCAGCATATCGGCCACCACCAGAGGGCAAAGAGTGGCAGGAATCATCTGGAGAGCCTTTCATATGGGTTGACAGTTTATTGGTCCCAGTCCGTCAGTCTTCGATCACGTGGGCGCTGCGGGGCTCATCTTCTCACGTCGAAGGTCAGACAACAAATTAATTATACTCCTACTATGCAGCTTGTTTATCACGCACACCCTGCACGTTGCAGGCTTCAAAACAGACACACAGGAGGTTCCCAAGCACTCTAACCTTCACACGTTTCACTCACTCCCTCCCTCCCTCCCTCCCCCCGCGGCATCCAGCTCCAAGGTCTCTGCTCTCGTTTTGAACTATAACTTATCCCTCCCCGCACCTCGTAATACAAATCACATGATTGTCGCTTCAACGATACACCCTGTCCATCCTCTTTGAACATTTCCAGACTTGTTGCTTTGGGGTTGGTGGTCAAAGGGCACCTGGTGTCATGGAATTCGGGGGTCTTAGGATTTAGTCAGTTATAAGGGCTATAACACGTGGTCACTCGGGAATGGTCCAGGTCATGCTTTGGCCAAAGTGAGATAACATGCGCACCAGACGCCGGCCTCTGACTGCAGCCATGTAGGGCACATTCCTCTCTGGTGAAAGACACATCTCTGCAACACTTTCAAGAACAATGAACAAACAGTGAGGCAAGTGGAGGTGTGAACTGTCCTCATGATAGCTCGGGCATGACTGGAGATTTCCGTTGCCTCATGGATCTGGGCCTAGTGCATGCAATGCCGCCTTTACTGTGGTTACAGCGCAAGCCTTCTCTTCTACCTAGGAATGTGAATATCTACGCAAAATAGCGATGCTGCCCGCACCTTGAGCCACCCCATATGAATGCACTATAATTGACTAGATTAGCAATGGGATCCTGCTGGACGGGAAAGCGTCCCTTTCATTGACCCCTTCTCCCCCCCTAACCCCCCGGTTCATTACAGTGCCTCGAATGCATCTCGCCTTACTTTAAAGCACCTAAGAGGGGGACGGGGTATGCCCTGCCTCAACCCAACAATACTTTGTTACAGATCTACGTCCCTCGGGAGCCGATTCAGGCTGGTAGGGTATGGGGGTGGTTCGGAGACGGAAATGTGAACATTTTGAAATATCAATGAGATCTGGAAACTATTGTTGGCAAGCCCAAGCCGGGGCACTTAGTTCTCAGAAGCCTGCTCATCACCCTGGTGTATCTGGGGAATGGAAGGAAAAGTGTGAAGAGATCTCCCAGGCTAGGAGATCAATAATTATTCTCCCTCCGTCTGAGGGTGATAAAACCAGCAGACGATGGCATGGAATGTTGTGTTATCTGCCAATGAAGATATGTATCTCTGCCTGGCCCCATCTTTGGAAAATATCCTTCAGAAATCGGGTCGTTCAGCTCCTAGATTATAGTTTCCGTGCAACACCTGCTTAAAACAAAACACCAGCCATCTGCTACCACATCTTGCAGTCGTAGCTCGCTGAAGTCACACATGCATGTGTTTCTCAGACAGTAAGCAATGCTGTGGAACAGACCTCTTCACCTAGAGCATCCCATTGCCTTCCCTTGGCATCTTGAGGAAAAAGGGTACTTTGACAACAGAGTCTGAATTGATATTATCCCTTAAAAACACAAACCTGCTTATTCTACAGGTCTACAATGAGGAATGCTGCCGTAGGGGGGGTCATAGCCACCATAACCGACTATTTGGATATATGAACCCATGTCCCCTTTGCATGAATCTGCCAGTCTTAGAAGTCCCTTCCTCCCCTAAATCTAGAGCTTTGAGGTCTCTGATTGGCAGCTGTGACAAGGCCGGTAACTGGGCCTTGCCAAGGGAGGGTCAGGAACCCCTCTCACCCGGGGGTGGGAGGCCTACCAGGGTGATTGGCAGAGCCAGCAGTACCCCTCAGATGCACAGTGGCAGCGGGGGAGGGGCACAGAGGGGGGGATTAGATTTCCTGCCCCGTGCCAAATTGTTTTTGTGCCGAACCCCACCTCCACTGTGTCAAAATACATAGGTCTGTGGTCTTGGGACGTTCGTAAGTTCAGCATTCTGCAAAAGCAAACTGGCAGAGACACAAAACGAAACAAGGGAAGTAAGAGGAGCACAATCAAAACTCACATGCTGCAGAGTTCAGTTCATCGCACCGGAGCTGCGAGAGAAGCAAAGATGCATCCGCCCGCACCAAATCCCTGAACAGCCACGCTGGAGGTGACCAGAAGAGCATGCCGGCGGTCCTACAACAATGCCACTACACCACTAGGGTCTAAAAGAGGGAAAGGTTCCCTGTATCTCAGAGCAGGGCCCCGCAGCCAAGGACCCAAAAGCCGAACTTTGAACTGCATGTTTTCTCACCATCTGATCTCCCAGGCGGCATGCCCATAAGGAACAAGTGGCCATTGCCTTTCCTTGCAACATTCACCCCAAAGGAGGGGGTACAGAAAAGAGTGGTTGGGGACAGTTGGTCAACCCTCAGCAAGGGAGGTATATACAAGTATATATAAGTAGGGGACATGAATCAGAAGTGTGGGTGAACCAAACGAGGTCAGAGGTGAATGAGGACGGTGCCCAAGAGACCAACAGGAGGAAATAGGGAAGAGTGGATTGTGGAAATGAGTTTTGGAGCATGTGAGGCATTGGCTTAGGAATGAAACTGATTCTGTTGAGCGTATATAGGAAGGGCAGAGTAAGAAGTGACTATAAGAAGGCTGTTACTGAGCGAAAGGAGGGTGTCCATCTAGTAGAGTGGGAGGAGGAGAGTGGGAGAAGTAGTGGTAAAAGTGGTGGTCATAATAGTTGGGAAGAGAGGGAGAAGAGTTAACATCAAAAAGTGGAGGCAAGAGAAAGGGGGAGAGAAACATCAGAGGGACAGACATTTGGAGGGGAGGAGTTGAAGAGAGGAGACAAGTAGAATGGCAAGGTAGTGGTGATCATGAGTGAAATCAAGTAAATCTTACAGTGCAATTTCAAAGCACAACCTCTTTCCCATTGGACCACTAACCTGCAGTGAGAGTAGGCAAAAGTAGGAAGTCCTTAATGGAGTGAGTGAGCCAGCATTTAGGGAAACCATCTATATACTAAGTCAGTAACCAGATAATACGGGTTATCGATGTGTACCACTAAACAGGAGTTACTGGTGTCTGGGTTAGGGAGTAGATCCCACAGAAGGCGAGCGAGGGACAGCCCTAGTGCCTACAAAGTTGACAATAAAAACACTTTAACTGTCCTTGAGACTCAGTGTTTTCTGTGCCATCTGCGACACGTGGTGTCACAAGAAGGATGCAGCTAGACCCCAATAAAGAGGTCACCCATAACCCCAAGATCGAGTGGTAAGATTAACCAGCACCACACTTCTATCAACCCTTATTAAACAAAGAGCCACTGCAAGTGACCAGTATGCAGACAAAGAGACCACAATACCTACCCAGGCTCAAGCCATGATAAAGACTGTTCTGAAGATGGAAAAATAGCGCCGAAGTCTGGGTAGGCCTCATAGCATCCGAGATGGGAGCATGGTCGATAAACCAAGACTTTCTGGAACAATTTGGCATAAGAAGGCAAAAGTAGATCCTGGAAGGGCCCACACTTCATTGAGAAAGGCGGTCTGCTGTACTGGGTTAGCATGAATCCATGAGGGAATCAAGTAAACCATTAGCAACTACTGGTGCCCTAACAGTTCATAAAAGAAGTGTTGGAGATTGTCCAATCCAACCTGACCATTTTGGCCTTGAGAAAACCCCAAACATTGCAGACCCAATTCTACTGGCCCAGGGTGTATGCATAAGTTAAGCATTTCTGTGCCTACTGTCCCATTTGCCAGAAGACGTCACCAAACAATGATGGATCATTTAAATACCTTCCCATCATTTCAGCATGGATGTAGCCAAACCCTTGGAAACCTCAAAGTCTGGGAAGAAGTATATCCCAGTAATCGTCGACTACTTGACCCGATATCCTGAGGCTTTTCCGATGCACAGCAATACAACCACAGCCATCCTAACGGTCTTGGTGCCTTCTTCACCTGGGCGGGGTTTCCCCATCAAGAATCAGACTTCAGATCCGGCTCAAAGAAGAAATTGAAGTTGATGAAGATACGCACATTACGTACCTCAGTTTATCATCCCCAGACAGGTAGAGCTACTTGATAGGCCCTTGAAACAGATGCATCCGAAAACTAGTGTCTAGTGTCCGAAGATGTGAGGAACTGGGATGAGTTGATATCCTGGACCTAGGGGTCTCATTACGAGGTCAGCGGTAGAACTAGAACGTGTGCTACAGCTGACCCTGTAACACCGTTTCCACCGCCCGATATCCGTTTTCCCACTGGACTCCACGGGAATGGGGTCACTGAAGCACCGGCACCATGCTTCAGTGAAAACACTGCCGGTAGGGGCTTGAACCGCGCCTCTGCCGGCAGCTTTGTAGTTTGGTCCGGAAAGGGTGACGGTAGGTTGCTACCAGTACCCTTATTTCCGGACCGCCAAGATGCCCCTAGTTTTCCAACAGAGACGCCTTAATCTTCTGCCGGTTCTCCGCATTTAAACTTGTAAACGGGTGAAATCTCAGATGTGCTGGGCATTCTAAGAGAAGATTGGGAAGCTTCTGAATTTCGGCCATGCAGCGATCATCCTCCAATTAAAAAAACAGAATACATGGCGAAGGTTAGAGGGCTGGTGAGAAGACACATGGAAGAGGCCCAGCAGAGACAAGAGACTGCCTACAATAAAAAG
This sequence comes from Ambystoma mexicanum, assembly GCF_040938575.1. Taxonomy (NCBI): domain Eukaryota; kingdom Metazoa; phylum Chordata; class Amphibia; order Caudata; family Ambystomatidae; genus Ambystoma; species Ambystoma mexicanum. The sequence continues at coordinate 748,088,825 of NC_090921.1, read as the reverse complement.
GTTCACCTATGCACATTTCAAGTGGAAGACCAACCAAGTATCACTGCTTCTACCGGAGCAAGCCATTGGCCTGGTGGCATGGACCTTACAGAATCACTGAGACAGTCTCCCCCCTTACGCAGCTGGGTTTGGTATGCGACACTGTTATGTTATACAGTTATGTTTTTAGCTGTAGAAACATGTTTAACGTCTTCTGCTCGGATCAGTGTTATTCTCCCAAAGCTAAATGCACATCAACTAGAAACTACCCGAGTAACACTGTATGTACTGCTTCACTCCCTTCAGGAAACGGGGGTGCATATGATATCGGTTTGCTTTTACACTAGCTGGTTAGGTCAAGTAATATTATGTTGAGGTTTCATTATAATGTTTTGCTTTAAATGTCTCATTTTCAAGCCCTTGAAGCAACCTTAAGACAGCAGGCAGCAGCCCCCCGGAACATGCACAAACAAAAGAAAAAACAAAACTAGAAGGGTAGACCTTTGAAATATAAATCTGATCGGTTACCTGGACCTTAAAGCCCTGTTTTGACCTAACCTTCGCATGATGCCCTCTATTAACATGACACAGTAACTGCATTTCAGGTTGAGAAGGCTAGTCAAAGGCTGAGTATGTAAACTCTCATAAGCGCCTAGCCTCAGCCTAAATCGATTACTGCCTCACACACCAATATAACCATACCTTCGAATGCCCTAGCAGGATACAGGAACCTCCAGGAAGGCAGAACTGGGGCTTCCGCCCCCAGGAAGCAGTGGTCCAAATCCCACCCCCAGTTTAATGTGCCCATATTTCCTTCTAGCTTTCCCAATCTACAGAACTTGGCCGTTCCGGGCTTAAGGGAGTAAATAGAGCGGCTTTGCACGCCAAGTGTTCTTGGGCAGGATTTCTACATGCCTTTGCTCACCATGACACTGTGGAAGGCTAAAAAATCTGACCACGGCTAAGCCATAGACTAGCTTTGTGTCCTTAAGCACTTAGCCCACAATCACAAGCCTAGGGTTCTGGTATCCATGACATAAAAGAGGAAACCAAAGAAAGAGGAAGGAAGAAAATCACTTCATCTTACGGAAGCTGCTTAAGACTAAGCTGTTTGCTTGTGGGAATCTGAAATATCTGTATCTGCTTGTTCCTGTCTCAGCGACTGGATGCCCAAGGGCTTTGGCGCTTTATTAAGTTTAATAGAAAAGATATGAAGTTTCTTTGCTCACTGTAGATGGGCTTTGCCATTTGTGTTTTCATGGGCATGTCTTCAACATGCCCAGGCGCACCATGCAGTGAGTAAATTCAATACATACCCGCTAGTGCAGCAAACACCTCTTATCCAGCTATCTCCCCTTTCGATGATGAGCCCTGTAGAATACAGTTGAGTTCCCATGATAAATGTGTTCCGATTGTACACATAGCTCCTCCACATTTTTCTTCTCATGTCTACCTGAGCATCTTTGCTCCTCTCTAACTCTACTGAATGTTCAATCCTACTCCTCCTTTCCATCTCTGACAGGCAAAAGCGCTTCAACGTCATACACTATGGCAGGAGGCGCTATAGAAATGCTAGATATTACATAATTTACAGGGTACAACAAGCCAACAGTAGGAAACCATCACAGCTCTATCATATCAATAACCACAACGCATGGCGAGAAAACAGTAACCCCCAACTTCTAATCTTATACACCAATAACACCTGCCAGACTGCGTTGCCTACCGAAGTAAAGAGGATTGCAATCCCAACCGGGCCCAGCATCCAAGAACGCTAATCATTGGCAAGGTGAATAGACGGATATGCAGAGGTCTTCTCGATGAAGCCCAGAAGAGTGCAAAATGTGGTTCATAAAAGGTATGACCCTCCAGGAGAGTCATCAGGCTGAAACCATACAGATTAACCAAAGCTAGCAGAATAAATAAATATGTTAATGCGTGATAAAGGAAGTCCTAGAGTAACTGGTCTCCCCCAATAATCATTGTGCCGAAACCCGAGCAAACATGGAGGATTTACATCAACGTTTGCCAATTGAAAGAAATATCTAAATTTGATACATACCTGATGCCTTGACAAGTGGGTAGAGGGACTGGGCCCTGCTAAATAAATCCCCACCATGGACCTCACAAAATGATATTGGCAGGTGCCACTTGATGGAGAGGCCAAACCCAAGACTGCCCTCTCCACCCCTGAAGGATATCCATTCACAGTTCTACCTTTTGGGCTCAAAGGGGCACATGCCATGATTCTGCAAAGAATGGACCTTTCCTAGCCCCCTGTAAAAATGTGCTGGAGCATATCTTTATGATATTGCAGTTTACAGCTCCACCTTGACATTTGATGGCTGTGTGCAACTGTGACAGGGGGTTCTCGTCCCGTCCCAAAAAACCACGACAAGTCTTACGAAAAGTCCAAGGGTGTTTATTACAAAAACTATTATCATAATGTCTGTTGATCTCAAGTTCATTGGCTTTCTGGGTCCTTTGCAGTTGGCGCTACGGCTGGCCCTTTTCTCTTGTCTTCCCTGGGCCCTGCCTCCCGACCTCATACGTCCCTACTGAGTTGTTAGCAACTCAACAATCGGTAACCCCCATCTGTCTTTCACTTCTCTACACCTCACCAAAGACATTGGCTATCTGACTGCCTAGTGAACTTCTAGCTTTGCCTCTCCTATCCACGCTTAGAAGTCTCAGGAAATGGTGCCTTCTCTCGCCCAGCGTCACTTTCACTTCTTTCAGACCCTCTCGCTCCTGATCCTTCACTATACTGGTCCTTTACGCTGTTCTCCTCCCACCACGTCACTGTCCCTCCAAACTATCACTCCGCCTTCATACCGCCACCCTTCAATCTTACTTCCTTTCTCACTCCTATTCCTATTACCACTTATACCCGCAAATGTTCTATACCTTCGTCCCTCCTACTTCATCCCACTCTCTACTCCACCGCCTCCTGTTGTGTCTCCCGTCCCACTGTACCTCTCCTACTATCACTATCATACTCAAGGGATAAGGTGCCCTGCTCACCCCTCTATTACAGACTAACACTCTACCAGTTCTGTCCTTCTCTTACTACTCCCACCACCTTCTATCTTTACTCCCAACTACTACTTCCAACTCTGCTCAACTACACTAATCCTACTCTACGTTCGCTCACACAATCACTCCACAAAGCCCCTCTTAGCAATAATGTCTGCACTTCTTTCTGCTTTTGCCTCCTCTGGTCTCTTGGACATCCTTCTCCACCGCCTGTCCTCACCCAACTAACTCACACATGCCTCCATAAATCATTCCCATGGCTCAAGGCACTGTTGCCGGGGGAGTGCTTAGGAATCATCCTCCTCCTCGTAAGGAGAAACCAATTATCTATATCAGCCAGAAGCTAGAGCCCCAAGAAATGAACTATCCGAAAGTTGAGCCAGAGGCACTAGCAGTTAAGTGACCCGTCTACAACCTCCAATACGATCTATCTGACTGGAGGATTAAGCCGAATACGGACCATGCATGCTTGGTTTAGATCATCAGGAATAATTACACCAACCCACGAGTCTTAATGTGGTTCCTAGCCTTACAGCCACTCTCATTTACGGTAGAGCACAGGGCAGGGACCAAACAGTCCAGCATAGATGTATTGTCCTACTATAAGTTAGACAGTACTTAGCGAGAGGATCTAGAGGAGGACCGTTCAGAAGAAGGGGTGGAGGTATGTCACAAGGACGTTATATGGGCCTCGTCAAAGTGGGGTCAGTGACCCGTCTCAGCCAGGGGTGCAAGGCCTACCAAGGTAATTGCAGAGACAGTCCTACTCCTGAGGTGGACGGTGGCAACAGAAAGGGACCATTTTCTTGCCTCCCCACCCCCACCCTTGTGCCAAATTGTTTCTGTGCAGAACCCTGTCTCAATCTTGCTAGTTTTCTTTTGCCTTTGCAGAAGCAGAGCTCCAAGAAGAAGTTCCAGAGATGCGTGAAGAAACAATGGAAGTTTGAGCTGCCTCATGGTTTGAAAATGAGGGGAGCTGGGTAGCAAACTTATGAAACTTGTTCATCATATTTCTATACCCTGAATCAGCATGGTCTTATGGGTCAGGTTTACCAAACTCCAACTCTGAGGGATGTATCAAGACCGCTGGCAGAGTGGAGGGAGTCACAGAGATCTTTCAACTTAGACTTAGGATCAATGAGCTCTTCAGGCCCTTCACTAGTGCCAAACCTCACTCCTAATGGAAAGACATCCTCATCTGAAGCGCTATACTCATAAATGGAGGAAATTTACTTTAAAAAGTATTTTTCCGGTACATGTTTGAATATTTTTTCTTGTACCGTTAAATGCTTTGATGGAATCTAAGACAGTCGACAAAATGGTCGAAGGCTTTGACTTTGCCGGTATTGGAGTCAACTCACGCGCTGATGCCTTCAACACATTTTTGTCAGGTTGAGGTTGTCGAGCCTCCGATTTACTACTCTTCTTGCCCGAAGTAGTTTCTGACCTTACTGCGTCATCCAACGGAGAGACCGGGGTCTGGCTCTTGCGAGACTCTTTGGGGTGGGTGAGGGGGGTTGAGGCTGCATTCTCAAAGATCTGCATCATCTCTTGCCTACAAACATTCCATTAATGGGAGAATCCGACCTAGTCGGACATCGTATAACCTCAGGAGAGGTACCCGATGAACGAGACCTGTGGTGTCTCTTTTTCGCCTTCTTGGAAGACAGCGATGGGGATTGTCTGGGTAAACTCCTCGATCCGGACCTCTCTGAATGTCGAGTAGAGTCCTTGGAAAGCAGAAACCTTCAAAGCTTCCCTCCCCACCGCTAATTTACCTTTGCGTTCACAGAGAGCTTTCTCAGTCATAGAACCCAAACAACATAGGCAGCTCCGGTGAGGATCTGTTATCGACATTTTCGCCCCGCAGTCATGACATTTCTTAAAACCCGACTTCGGGGTCAAAGTGGTCAAAGAAGACAACATTTTTTCAGAAGAAAAAACAAAGCCCGCCGTTAACTCGAAGCGAAGCTATCAGAAAAACGGAACTGAAACCAACGGGCGCAGCACTTACTACTTATACTACTGATGACGTCGACACGCAAAGGCAGCCCTCGAGGGAAATCCAAGCCACGACATCGAGCACAGCGCTCTCTGCCAAGAAAAAGCTTCCAAAGCAGCGAAGCTGGCGAAATGTAAATCAAAGAAACAATGAGAACTACATGGGAGGTCATAATCCATTCGAAATATTCTTCTCAAAGGATACAAATCAAAAGTCTCAAGAGGTTCCTTGCATTAGAGTTCCAGCAAGGCACATAATATCTTCATAGTGCAAGAAGGATGACTCCCCCCTCATCCCCCCTAACATATCCGGTTTCTCAGTGCATTTCCTGAACGCGAGGACAAGTGTCTTTCTTCTCCTGGTCTTTGACAGGCTCTTCACAATGACAAGAAAATGACTCCCTCTTGTTCATCAACACCAGGGGGTATGTCTCCCTTCCCCTGGCCTTTCTCACAATGTTCTCAGCCCATCTGGTTCACTACCCTGTCAGGTACTGCGACTGACGATTTTGGAGGCAGTTCGTTATTGGATGTTGGTCCCAGACCCTCATTTCTTCTTGTTTCTCAATAATTATAGGCGATTCACTATCCTGCATGGTATTCTTTTTTTGTCAGGTCTCAGACCCCCTTTTATTGGTTCCTTTCTCTTGGGTCACACACCCCTTTGGCTGGGATCGGAATTAAGATCTGATAAGCAGGAGCTAAAAGCAGCTCCTGCATATCTAGCATTAACCAGTGACCAGGTGCTACCACTGGGGAACCAGGATCTAGTACAGGGTGTTCAGCAAATCTAACTTCTGCATAAGATGCAAACATATAATACTGTCCATTATTTATGACCCCTTATGCTTTACATGTCACATAGATATGTCCTAATGCTTAATTATAAATTGTCCCAAACGCACATAGGTGTGTTTGTTTCCACATCAGTTGTCCTGGGGAGCCAAAAGTAGCTCCTAGTAGCTGTTGGTGTCAAGCTAACCAGGCTCTTCTAAGCCACAAGCAGGACCTAAATGGCTTTCAGTTCCCCTCAATTTCGAACCCTGCTTTGGTATCGATTTCTTTCTCTCGGGTCCCAGACCCCTTGTATATTGGTTTCTTACTCTTGGCTTTGGCAAACCTGGTTAACTATCCTGCCAGGTCTTGCTTGGTATGCAATTGTTCTTCTGTATTATTCTCTTTTTATGGATCCCATGCCTTTGGGAACTTGGCAGCCCTGGTGTACTATTCACCCACTGGTTACCACCCCCAGGGGGAATAAGGTTGCAACCTCATCTCCCTGCCCTCATGAGAAGGGGTTCACCCTCGTGAAGAAGTGACGACATCCGGGGATTCGTCACAATACCCAGGAGCTGCTTGTAGCTCCTGCCTATCAAATCTTAATTTTGTGCCCTATGCCTGCAGAACAAACTCGAAACCCAGAACAGCCACGCTGGAAGCGAATGAAGCTGCACAGCAACCTCAAGCGGCTATTTTGTCAACAGGACCTGCAGAGCGTGCAGACGGTCCTGCAACAAAGCCACTACAGCACCAGGGACCACAGGGAGACTTGCCTGCAGAGTTCCACAGCCAAAGTCCCAAAATCCAAACTTTGAACTGCATGTTTTCTCACCCTCCGTTCTCCTGGGCGGCAAGAAGTGGGCCGGCTAAGACCTGTATTGAAGCCTTGCCATGCACATACATACCCACGAAGGATGGGCAGGGGTGCGGGTACAGACAGGAGATTGGTTAGGGACAGATGGCCAACCCTCAGTAAAGGAGGGATACACAAGTAGAACAACAAGTTACTTCTTACCTTGTAACGTTCTTTCGACGGGATGTTCCTCCGACGTATTCCTTATCTTAGATATGTCCTTCCAGCTCTGCTGGCCTCAGAACATTTTTCTCTAGAGGGCGCTGCGTGTCGACGTCCTCCGAGTCGATGTCCCTCGACAGCCGCCGTGTCGACGTCATCCTGCCTATAAAGGCCGCGCGCAGCGTCCGTTGCTCAGTTCCGTTTTGTAGCCCACAGTATTTCTGTCTGGACTAGACTAATCACCCTGAAGGAGCGTAAACTGCAACAACAAGGGAAGTAGAACTGCGGGGATGGATGGGAGGGTCGATAAGGAATACGTCGGAGGAACATCCCGCCGAAAGAACGTTACAAGGTAAGAAGTAACTTGTTCTTCGAAGGGATTGTGTCCTCCGACGTATTCCTTATCTTAGATAGGCTCCCATAGCAGTATTCTATTATTGGAGGAGGGAGTACTGACTTCACGCTGTCTTCTATTGATGAATAGAGTGCAGTACAGCCCTTCCAAACCTAGTCTCTTGACTGGAGGAGGAATCCAAGTTGTAAAATCGTGTAAAGGTATGGACAGACGACCAAGTAGCGGCCGCACAGATGTCTTTAACCGGCACACCTCTTTTGAGGGCCGATGAAGCTGCAATACCTCTGGTCGAATGAGCCCTAAGGTTTTGAGGGGGCTCTTTAGCTGCCAGTTTACAACATTCCCAAATGGGTAGAATGATCCATCTGGAAATGGTCTGCTTAGTTATTGGTAACCCCAGCTTGTGATCTGTGTAACTTACAAACAGCTGGTCTGCCTATTTTATCCTGGCTAGTCTACTGATGTAAAAACTTAAAGCCCTTCTAGGGTCCAGCCTGTGTAACCTCTCTTCCTCTTTCCCCGGATGAGGAGGAGGAGGAGGAGGATAGAAAGATGGTAGGGTAATCTTCTGAGTGATATGGAATTCAGAAACCACCTTTGGGAGGAAATTAGTCTTCACTTGCAAGACAACTTTGTCTTTGTGAAAGATTGTATGAGGGGGTTTACAAGAAAGAGCTTGTAATTCGCTCACCCTTCTAGCAGATGTAAGTGCTATTAATAAAACAGTTTTGGGGGAAAGGAATCTTAACGAACAAGAATGGAGTGGTTCGAAAGGTGTGCCCATCAGGAAAGTTAGGACTAAGTTTAAATCCCATAGGGGAACTTGGCATGGTCTTGGGGGATAAACATTGGTTAACCCCTTTAGAAACTGTATTACCAAGGGTAACTTGAAATAGGATGGTTATTCCGCAGTGCACTTAAAGATGGATAGCGCTGCGAGATAGCCCTTAATGGTGCCAACTTGAAGGCCTGAATTCGCCAAATAGAGTAGGAAGGACAAAACCATTGGTGTACCACATGAAAAGGGGTCGATATTCTGTTCTCTACACCAGCTGCAAAATCTGTTCCAACGGCAGCGGTATAGAGACTTTGTTGCTGGCCTCCTTGCCGAAAGCAACACCTCCATATCATCATCAGGGAGGTCCCAATCCTTGTACCTCAGCCTTTCAGAAGCCAAGCGTGAAGGTTGAGGGTTTTGATGTCTGGACGGAGAACCTGACCTCCCTTCTGTGAGAGTAGATTCTCTCTGAGTGGAAGTCGAATTGGAGGGCAGATGGACAAGTCTAGAAGGTCCGGGTACCATGTTCTCCTGGCCCAATCCGGGGCAATTAGGATCATGGTTCTCCGGAATCTTCTCAACCTCCTGATCATTTGAGGAATGACAGGGACCGGTGGGAACGCGTACAGAAGCGGAAACTCCCAGTCCACTATGAACGCGTCTCCCAGAGCTCCTCTCGGGGGAAATTCCCTTGAGCAGAACAGATCGCATTTCCTGTTGACGCTGGTGGCGAACAGATTCACCTGACGGGTTCCCCAAAGGGCGAAGATCTCTTGAAGGACTTCCTGAGCTAGTTCCCACTTGTGGGAGACTGTACTCTGCCTGCTCAGAGCGTCCACTGTCCAGTTCTTCTCTCTGGCTAGGTGAACTGCCGATAGAGAGATTCCTTCTTGGATTGCCCAAAACCAGAGCTGCATCGCCTCTCTGCACAGGGGTAGTGATCCTATGCCTCCTCTTTTGTTGAGGTAATGCATGACCACCGTGTTGTCCGTCATTATCAGGACATTTTTCCCTTGTACAGCTGGCAGGAACGCCTTCAGCGCAAGTCTGATGGCTCTCAGCTCTAACAGGTTGATATGTAGTCTGGACACCGATGGAGACCAACGACCGCTGATGGTCAAGTCGTTGGCGTGGGCTCCCCACCCCGTGAGTGAGGCATCCTTGAATACTGTTATCTCCGGCCAGGGTTGCCAAAACTGTTCTCCTTTCAGAATGTTCTCCTGACAGGCCCACCACTGAAGGTCTCGAGCCACCATGTCGGGAACCTGAAGAAGATCTGTCATTCTTCCTGAGAATTGTGACCACTGAGTCCTCAGTGTCCACTGGAGGGATCTCATTCTCAGGCGAGCCTCTGGCACTAGGAAAATGCAGGATGCCATGAGGCCTTGCAACCTCAAAACGTCGAAGGCTGGGAGACGTTGGGCATCTTGGAACTTGGTAACCATCTGTAGAATATCGTGAGCCCCCACCTCTGGTGGCGAGGCTTTTCCCAGGGAAGTGTCCAGGATCGCTCCTATGAACTGGAGTCTCTGCGATGGTATCATTTGTGACTTCTTTAAATTGAGGGAGAAGCCCAGTTTGTGAAGGGAGTGGCAAACGTGATTTAGCTGAATCTGAGCTTGTTCCGAAGATACAGCCCTGATCAACCAATCGTCCAGGTAGGGGTAGACGTGAATCCCTTCCCTCCTTAGACTTGCCGCCACTACCGACATTAACTTGGTGAAGACCCTCGGGGCGGAGGTCAGCCCAAATTGCAGCACTCGAAATTGATAATGAGAGTTGCCAATTGCGAACCTCAGGTATTTCCTGTGTTTGAGATGGATAGGCACATGGAAATAAGCGTCCTGAAGGTCCAGAGACACCAACCAGTCCTGGAACTGAAGGGCCTGAAGGATCTGAGAAAGAGTGACCATCTTGAATTTGTCTTTCCTGAGGAATTTGTTCAATTCTCGCAAGTCCAAGATGGGTCTCAGTCCTCCGTCTTTCTTTGGAATGAGAAAGTAAGGGGAGTACCATCCCTTGTTCCTCTCCGCTACAGGTACCGGTTCTATGGCACCTTTCTCTAGCAGGTCCACAATTTCCTGCAAGAGGAGCGGATCTGGAGCTTTCTGAGAGCTGATCCCCGGTGGATGACTCTGAGGTATGCGTAGGAAAGGCAGGCAGTAACCTTGGGCAACTGTTTCCAATGCCCAAGCATCTGACGTGATAGCCTGCCATTCCGCCAGATGTCGAGTCAACCTGCCTCCTACAGGTGTTCTGTGAGGGAAGTCCTCAGAGTGGTTTTGGGGCGGCTGATGTAGATGCCGATGGTAAAGAGGCACCTGCTGTTGCTGCGGCTTTTGAATATCTACCCCGTCCACCTCAGGTAGTTCTTCTTTGTCCCCTTTGAGCCGGTCGTCCTCTACCTCTTCCGAATGCGGAGTAGAAGCGAAAGGACTTGCCCCTCGCAGAGGTTCCTGTGGGACGAAAAGGTGTCTGACGGATTGCAGCGCCTAGAGATTTTGCTGCTGCTTTTGAAGTTTGCAGTTTCTCTAAACTGTCATCCGCCTTTTTCCCGAACAAAGAAGAGCCATCGAATGGCATGTTCAAGAGCCTGGCTTGCACATCTGGGGCAAAACCAGACTTTCTCAACCAAGCGAATCTCCTGGTTGTTGTACTTGCCGCCATTGCTCTGCTGATACTGTCAGCCGAATCAATGCCCGTCTGGGGGGATTCGCACATAGCGGCTTTACCGTCCTGTATGATATTCAGGAACGCCTCCCTTTCTTCTCCCTCTGGGATGCAGTCAGCCGCTGTAGAAGCACACTCCCAAAGTGTATGGCTGAATCTAGCAAGGATGCAAGTAGCATTAACAGATTTTAATGCCATGCTACATGCCGAAAAAAAACTTTCTTTGCCATAGCATCATATTTTGTATCGTCCCTGTCCTGTGGGATGGTAGGGTAAGCAGTCTTGACATCAGTAGAAGATGCTGCCTGTACCACCAGACTTTGACAAAAATTCCGGGTCTGCAGAAGATACCCTGTATTTTGTAGACAGTTTTTTATTTACTGCCGGGAGGACATCTGGGGTTTCCCAGTTCGTCATAATCTTCCTCTGAAGAGCTTTATGAAAGGGCACTACAGGATCCTCCTGTGGGCCTTTGTCAAGAATATCCGTGAGGTCATCTTGTTGGAAAGACTGAAGGTGCAGACCACCCCATAAACTCTGTGATCCTGGCCATTAAGGCTCTATAGGGGGTTTCAGCATGCTCCCCCGGGTCTGGCCTAGCAAACTCCACCTCAGGGGAAGTGTCTAACCCACTTGCCTCATGTAAGGAATCATGAAGATCCTTTAACCTGCGTTCTTCAGAGGATAACTCCTCTCTAACTGGGGTTGCAGGTCCCTGCAACTCAAATGTGTCTTCCTGTTCAGACAATTCACCCTCTTCCATAATTGAGGAAATAGTTCTCAATTGTTCTGAACTCATAAAGGGTGTAAACCCCATCTCCAAGGGAGAGGGTGCCAAACCTGTCATAATCGGCCTCGAAAACGTTGATGTTGTCGAAGCCGACGTCGAAGGCTTCGGGCATGGCGTCGAAAACAAAAGCGGAGGCCTCGATGACCTCGACAGAATTGGGATTCTGCTCGAGGAAGTCGACAATCTCGACGCCATCGTCAACGAGGACCTGGGGATAGCCACTGGGTGTGTCGTAACCGTGACTTTTCTTGGCGTTGACGCCGGTGTCGAATATGGCGTCGATTCGACAGACCCGTGTGTCGAAGGTCCCTTCGGGAACGGCGTCGAAGACACCGACCTCGGCGTCGACAGAACCTTCGAAGAAGGTTTTGAAGTCATAGTCTTACTCGAGGGTTCGAGACGCGCTCGAGAAGTTTCCTTCGCCGGGTACTGCGACTCTCGGCGTTTTTGACCTTCGGGTCTTTCGACCAGAGCATCGCTCTCAGCAGTGTTCGAGGGGGTCGAGGCCGCTTTCTCTAATACACACATCATATTTTTGTGGAATTCCTCCCATTCAGCCCTAGAACTATGTTTCGTGGGGCAAGGGATTCTCTTTGGAGAAACAGAGGAAGAGGAAGACGGAGAAGGGGATCTTCGACATCTCCTCTTCGAGTGCTTCGATCTCGAGGAGTGATGGGACCCACTCCGAGACCTGGAGCGCGAATGGTGACGAGGAGACGAATGTCTCGACTTCGTCGAGGAAGAAGAAGCTTTAAAAGTCTTACCTTTCTCCAGCTTCCTCCCTACGCTCCTTCAGGGCCTTAGCTGTCATGGACATACAGTCCTCGCACTCCGAACAATGGTGTTCAGCTCCCAAACACCACAGACAAACTCTGTGAGGGTCAGTCAGCGACATCTTTTTCCCACAATCTCAGCATTTTTTGAAGCCGGACCGAGGAGTTGTCGGTTCCGACGAAGAAGCCATCGAGTACGGATCGAATAACTCAAGGTAAATAGGATTAACCTGACAAAACTGAGCAACGGTTTTCCAAGGCACTGAGTAAGCGCGGAAAAACGGAACTGAGCAACGGACGCTGCGCGCAGCCTTTATAGGCAGGATGACGTCGACGTCGATACGGCGGCTGTCGAGGGACATCGACTCGGAGGACGTCGACGCGCAGCGCCCTCTAGAGAAACATTTTTCGAGGCCAGCAGAGCTGGAAGGAGATATCTAAGATAAGGAATACGTCAGAGGACATAATCCCTTCGAAGTCAGGGTTCTAGGTTTACCCCACAAAATGTGACCAATGTCTCTGCAGATTTGGATTGCCAGTCCGCATACCTCCGGTAACCCACACAGCTTACTCTTTTACCTCCTAACGCACAAGATGGCAGATTTTTAAGTCCTGCATGAGATCATTATGGCTAAATCTAGTCTGGTGGTAATTAACAATATCCCAATACAGGTCAATATTATAGTACTGTTTACTAATTCCATGCCAGTCTATCATTATGCAAACCCCTGCCTGTTCATGAGTATTGCTATATTTGTCCGATGGTCATTACTGTTAAATTCTTCCTTCACCCACTATTATAAAGACGTGCATGGTGGCAAGTATTGCACATTTTGTTTGGTAGCTTTTATGCCTGAACACATCTAATGGCCATTTGTGGCAGTCCCTTCTTATGTTATTATTGCCTGTGGTGAGGCAATGATGTGGGCTTTACTGGCCAACATACTTTTGAGACTTTTATAAAACACAGAGGGAGAAAAACTAATATGGTTTCTTGTCCAGTAGCCCCAAACTTAAAGTAATTATATTTCACATCAATACACTGTTCGAACTTGTGTCTGGAAGAACGTTTTGCATGGCGGCCCCCAACTCAAGATATTTAAAGTGGATTAATGGAAAGTTTTATGCATTGTCCATGAGCGCCAAAGATATCCTCCCAAAATTGACCCTTTCACTGCTCAAGCATGCCTCAAAATGTGCACGTATCACCAGTACTTGTCAGTGGCAAGAGAAAACGGACTCTTGGCAAGTAAGGAAGTGTGTACTGTTTGCATGTGGAGTATTGCAGGCAAGACACATTTTATACCTGGCTAGTTGCTAGCAACCTGAAATGTGTTAATGGTGCCTCTAAATTTATCTGGGAATGCAAAAATGTGCGCAGCCCTGCCCTCTTGGGTCCATAGAACAGTCTCCAGGTTCATGAAACATACAGCTACATTTACCCATTTTACTCCTTCGACAGGGTACAGGTCACAGCAAAGAAAACCACCCGCCACAACACAGTAGCACACAAACGTAATCAAATAACATACACCAACACTAAACATACAACTCACTATGCCACAGCAACACAGTTGCAGCAACGAAACATTATTTTACCACACAACAGTCAGAGTGGCATAACTAAACGAGCAATATCATATGAAACAAACAAAACCATCCACAACATGAAAGAATAAGCATTGTCAATGCCAATAGTTTTGGCGTTTACTATTGTTCTTTGCATTTTGTATTTATTGGTACCAGGGTGAAAGGAGGAGAGTTCAAAGTTTCAAAGGAGGATGTTCTAGGGGGTGCTAGAATAAGAAGATGAATAGAGGAAGGGAGGAAGGGAGGAAGCCATGGAAAGAGGGTGCCATCAATGATGAGCAAGCGAAAATATGAGCAAGATAGGATGAGCGTATAAGAAACCAGTACAGAGATAGTGACAATGCAGAGAGAGAGAGACGGCACAGAGAGACTGCCAGAGAGACTGCGAGAGCGAGAGAGACGGCGCGAGCAACACAGACGGCGCGAGCAACAGAGGAAGAGTGACAGCAGAGAGAGCCAGCGAGAGGGAGAGAGCCAGAGAGAGAAAGCCAGAGCGAGAGAGCACAGAGATTAAAGTGTATGGTAAATATTTGCATTGTAGGGTTGCTGGGTCTACCAGGAAAGTCTGTGTTCAGCAGTTTAAATGTAGACAGCAAACTGAACTGATGTGGTTCGTACAACAATCACGATTCCAAATGTGGCTGAGCAGCCTAGATCTGGCTCAGACTCCAGCTCTGGCTCCTTATCGAGACTGGTGAAGGTGGGAAGGCGGATATATTTTTGATACCCCTCCTTTGGATTACTGAAAAATAACTTTGTCCTATAAGCAGCTCTTCAACCACCCACAAGTGCTCCAAATACAAAAGCCATAAATTAGATATGCTTCAAGGGACTACTCTGTATTATGAATAGTTATCCGTGATCCTTCCCAAGCAATTCTGTTCCCTTAATAAAGCATCTGTATTCCTTGCAGTATTTAGTCACATTGTCCATGTATGTTTGTTAGTAGTTAAAGTTAGTAGAGAACAATGAGAACTTGTTTCATAATTGAAGATTAGTGTTCTTATAGTTGTGGCTTGAGAAATTACGCCCGTCAATGCCGCATCCCCAGAGAAGACAAGACAATTGGTGTTGTGCAAACAAGGTTGTGATATATCTATACATAATTAATACTTTTAAACCTTTCTTTTAAATTAACATTTTGCAATGATAACGCACTGTCAAACCGAGAACATAAAGGAATACCAGTACAGTGGTTTGACGCCTCGACCCATCCACACATATCCCTCTAACTCTCGTGAACACAGCTAGGTATGAGTTTATTCAGCCTGCAACATTAACAGCAAAGGTCTTACTCATTGTTTAGTTGCACTCCCCACCCCCCGCGGAGCTCTCTCTCGTGTTCTCGCACAGAGTTTAACATTTTTAGAAACAAGCCCTAGTTATCGTTCCTTGGTATCTGAACTTGAGTAATGAGCTAGTGCACATATGGACCCCAGATATCCCTAGGTCTGGCATGGGGGTGTGTCAATCTGCCATATTCTGTTTCCATCTCGTTGCAGTATTGGGTTTTGAAATCCCCCCAGACCATTGCCACCCGTCTCTTGGCCAGGAGCAGCCAGGCAAGCTTCACCCCCCCACCCCCCTCGGGATCTGCTTGGTATAGCCCAACAGTGCGGTCATTGGTGCCGGATCCACCCTCTCCCCAACAATCTCATTTAGTGTCTCAAAAACCTTCTCCCAAAAGTGAAGTATCGCCGAACATCCCCATGCCACATGCAAGACGTCTCACACAGCTATCCGTGGTGCTTGGGAAAATTCTATGCAACACAGCCGGGGTGTAGCAAAAATTGACTAAATATTTACAGCGGATCAATTTAAATCTGGTATTGAGAGACACCTTCGTTGTCTCTGCACAGCAATAGGCCCACACTTCTTCTGGCACCGTGCACCCCAGTGTTTGTTCCCATTTCTTCCAAGAGGAGTCTCCCCCTCCCGCTCTGGCATCTAGGCACATACCATAAAGGGTAGATACCACCTAGCTACGGTCTACTCTATTGAGCATTTTAGCCAACATCGGGCCACTGCCGGTTCCCTGGGGAAGGTGTAAACATCTTTTTCAGAGACCCCCTTCGACGTGAAGTACAGAAACACATCTTGGGGCCCCGAGTACCCCTCTGTTCCCCATCATGTCCAGCTTCAGAAAAAGCCCCAGCAGGAAGAGGTCCCGAAAGCAGGATATGTTCAAGCGCTTCACGCATTCACTGGTCAATGGCGCTCCTCGTGATATTTAGGACTGGCAGAATAAATAAACTCCCCCCGTATTTTATGCTCGATACAAGCCAATGTCCTGCAGGTCAGTTCCACTATGTTGGTTACCTTAGAAGCCCTATCGGGCGCTGTCAGCACAACTGATCTCAAAAGGAATAGGGCTGCCAGAGCCCTCTCCACCTCCACATGTCGTCTGTCGCCTTGTTCCCCAAACCAATAGTGGAGGAACCCTGTCTGAGTGACTACATAGTAAGCTTCAAAATCTTTCAGTGGCAATCCCTCCCTACTCCCCCATCTAATGGCACAGCTAGTTTCTCCCAGGATACCCTTGCCTGTTTGCCCACCCAGGTGAACCACAGGAGTACGGTTCTCAGTTCCTGAAAGTACGCTTTCGGCACGGACAAGGGTACATTAAGAAAAACATATAGGAAGTGCGGCAGCAGCACCATTTTGATCAGTGATATCCTCCCATAGAGATTGAGCAGCAGTTCCATGCATCTGTCCACCATCAACCCCGCCCCTTCTAACACCAGTCGATAATTGAGGTTATATAGCTCCTCTGGGGAACGTGCAATATTTTAATAAAGTTACTGACCGTACTGACTACCTTACTCCTAGTCCATAGTCCCCTTTCCTCCATACTTGTGGGACATTCCTTCCTTTAGGACGGGACCGGAGCACTTTTGTAAAAATCAAACATTTCGAATTTTTGTCCTTTTATTTTAACACGGGGTACCGCACGTGGCTGTAAACCCGCCCCCCTGAACTCCACCCCGCGCATCCCCCTTCAGTCCTTTTCTATCGCCAGGTCTGAGACCATTTAAGCAATAATAGAGGCTACATTTGGAGGGGACAGCGGGCGGGTGTATGGAGGAAAGGAGACTATGGACTAGGTGTCACTACGATGAGTAACTTTATTATACTCCTATGTCTGTTCCCTTTCCTCCATACTTGTGGTAGATTGTAAAAAAAACCTTACTGGAATAAACAGCCTGATCAAACTGGGCATCAGCCCTGGAGCTCCGGTCCAATCAGTAATGCTTACAAAAGGCTGATGGGGAAGCCCACGTAGCCGCCTTGGCAAGGGTTTCCCCAAGGAACATACTTTTGCAAGGCAACAGCAGCCACTTTGCCACGTACAATATGGGCATGATGCCCTTCAGAGGTTGAAGGCACTGAATGGTATAGGCTTCAGAAATGCAGGAGGCAATCCATCGGCCGATAGTTGCCTTTGAAGTAGGTTTCCGTTTCGGGTCTCCGAATGCGGCAAGGAGTTGTGAGGAGCCCCTGAATTCACTCGTTCTGTCGAGGTAAAACTTCAGGGCTCGCATAACATCCAAGTTATGTAAGACTCTCTCAGCATCAGAGGCCGGATTCAGAAAAAAGACAGGTAATGAGATCGATTGATTCAAATGAAAATCGGTTACCACTTTAGGCAGGAAAGAAGGATGAGTGCGGAGCACAACCTTATCCTCATGGAAGGTGAGGAACGGGTGTTTTACAGACAGAGCTTGGAGCTAGCTTACTCGCCTCGCCAATGTCACTGCAATCAAAAAGGCGACCTTCCAAGAAAGGTATTTGAGATCAGTAGTGGCCATGGGTTCAAATGGTTTATGGCATAAGGCAGTTAGGACCACATTCAAATCCCATTTGTGATGAGGTTTTCATACCGATGGGAAAAGATGTAATAGACCCGCAAAATGCCTTTTAATGACTGGATTAGTCAAAGAAAAGGAACAGCTGTCAGTTGACAGATAGGCTGCAATAGCAGACAAGTAAGTCCTACAAGACAAGACATGAATGCCCAAAGCTGCGAGGTGAGTTATCAAACCTGATCCCCTAATCTCCGACCCTTCGTTTCTGCTGACATTTTCCTACTGTCAAATTAGATGCAGGGCACCAATCAACCCCGGTCTCTTTCGCAAAACCAAAGCCCAGTCTACACTAACTGACACAAACAAATAAGCAGCCAGAGTGCAATGAATTGAATTGATATTTTATTTATATCGCGCTCATACACATGTGATTCAGAGCGCGACCAGGCAAGGGAGGGGAACAGGAGAGTAGACAAAAAAACAATCTTACTAGGCCTAGTGACATTGAGAACGCGCAAGTGCTTGGGAGAGGGTGCTGGGGAAAAGTGCAAGAGAGGGGGGGAGAAAAGGAAAGTGCAGAGCAAGGGGAGAGCAGAAATAAATACTGATAAATACATGATAAAAACAGCAAACAGAAAATAGTAGTGCATCAAGCAGTGCTAAGTTGAGGGAAGCAGAGAGGGCAGGTCTGGTAAGTGCAAGGGACGAAGAGGTGGGACTGTGTGGGTACAGATACAGACCCCAGTGCAAAGGGTGGCCGGGAGGCACTGCAGGAGGGTGGAAAAGATAAGCAGGAGCCTGGGCCCAGTGGACAGAGGGTGGCCAGGTACACAGTACCAAGGGAGATCAGAATCAACGGAGATGGGGGGGGGGTGAAAGCAGAAGCAAAGAGGATGGTGTTAAGGTGCTTCCGAAACCAGAGGTGGTCCTCCTCAAGTTTTAGGGTTCTAGGGAGGCTGTTCCAGAGGGAGGCCCCAGCCAAAGAAAGAGATCGGCCCCCAGCTCGTTTCTTAGAAAAGCGACTGACCCGGAGGGAATTGGTGGTAGAGGAGCAGAGAGCTCGAGAGGGGAGGTATTTGCAGAGGGATAACTGAAGGTATTTTGGACCCAGGCCCCAGTAAGCCCTGTGGATAATGCAGAGGGTTTTGAATTTAATCCTAGAATCCACCGGGAGTCAATGAAGAGATTTCAAGGCTGGAGAGATACGATCCCAGGGCTTAAGGCCAAGGACAAGTCTCGCAGTCCTGTTCTGAATTAGGTGCAGAGGGCGGAGAGTAGAGGAAGGTAGATTTAGAGCCTGCAGGGCTAGTCCCTTTGATCCTTAGTACCTACTGGCACAGGCATGCGAGGCAAATCAAAACGTTACCCTCTGAGGAGTGCTGTTGCACAAACCGCCAGTAACTATACAGAACACACAGTTGCACACCAGGTAGACTCTCCTGGAAAAAAGAAACAGGGAAGGATATCTACGTTCTCCCCCCGCCCCCCCCCCCCATCAGCCATCTAAGCTGTTCAGCCAAGCAATCAAAGACAGGTGCACTCTTTCAGACAAAACAATAACAATAAAGGACACGGAACCAACAAGGAAAATATGGTCAACTTAGAGTCAGAAATGCCAGGACAAGTTCTTACGGATGTGGAACAGCAAGTGAACACCACTATATTTGACATCTGTGTGAGCTTAGAAAACTAAATACAGGTGATCGAAAGGTTGAGAGAACGACAAAGTGCGTCTCCCAGCCTCTTTAGAACTCAGGACACCTTCAATGAGGGGATTCCTGACACTTATATCGGATAGTCACAGAACAAATGATTCTATAACATTGAGAGATTGCCAAACCCTGCCTTCCCAGGGAAAGGATTCAAGCTGCAACAAATCAATGGAGAGCGGCTCAACATCTCTGGCTGCCCGAAATATGGTTTTGTAATCTTCCATTTGCCTCGATCACAATGTGGCTTATGAAGTACGACAGAATATACAGTCCTTAATTGAGATGAAGTCACTTTTGATTAACAAACCACACCCATGTGCATCGATCCACAGCGAGAGGCCTACGAATCTGGACTCAGATAAACCGCCTACAAAAGTCTCTTATGCTACTGGTTTCCCTGACAAGGAAAAGAAGCAGATGCGTCAAGGACGGAGGTTCACTCGAGATCCCCAATTCAATAAAATACTCCACTAAACAAAAACAAGCAAACTCAATCTCAGGACGACGAAAACAAAAACGTAAGACAAAATAAATCTAAGAATATGAAAGGAGGACACAACACTTCCAAAAAGGGGTACCATAAGTTCCTGTGAAACATTTAGTTTGCAGGAAAAATATTAACCAAGTTAAGACCAGCGACACTAACTCGAGATATATCATCTGTATCAGTGACGAGAGTCAAAGCACAGAGGATAAGAGAGACAAAAGGTGGAGTAGTATTAAAGTGGCATCATCAAGGCCCAAACGGGCATCACTGCAAACATTGGTCCAAAACTCTGATCAGAGAGGACAGCGAGACATCATTCACGCAATAACTCCAAACGAGGAGGAACATCGCAAATATAGGTTCAATAGAACTCTAAGGGAAGGAACAGCGAAGAAATGCTGAACATAAGAAACACAATGAGTACAAACACCAACAGAGGTCTTAACCCCCCCCCCCTCACCCCCGGATAGGCGCAAGTAAAAATAAATGTCCACAAATGGGCGTGCGCTCTCACCGCGGCCCTCACATTCAGGACAATATTTCAATTGACTCAGTTGTGTGCCCAACGAGAAAAAATCTGCAAACAGACGAGAGGTCCAACAGTCTGTTTCGAAAGGAGACCAAGCCCTTTTTTATCTTTGAATCCATATGCAACATTGATCATAACATCCCAATGAACAGAAGTAGATTGCTGGCTCTCCTCACCACAATAACAACTGACCTCAATATCATCAGCCGACAAATTATATTCACCTTTTTGATTACGAACACGTGGGGACATGCGCAGTACATTTCCATTCAAAAATTCTGGGGAAGATTCTAATTGAGCAACAGAAAGCCATCTTACTTCAAGGTTTTGAATGTTACTGTGCACGTCAAGCTGACAAGAGAGGATCAGTCCAAACTAAACCTAGGATCAAAGGAACATGCCACTTTGACATGGACAGTAAGCAAGAAGCCGATCGGAACCAAGAGGCGTCGAATTGGATTTGGCTTTCCTCAGTCTTGCCATCCACAGTCCGAAGCAGACCGGGCATTATTTAACACATGGAATATCCTAAATTGGAACCCTCGAGGACACAACTCCTTTTTAAACGACATCAATGTGGTGTGTGAAAAATCTAACCTTATCCTTTTTGCAGGAAACGTGGTTGAGGTCCACGCCAGTGTGGGCTGGTTTTACAATTGTTTCCAAATCTGCAAATAAAAAGGTATCTGGTGTAGGCCAATGGGAGTGCTTATAACAGCCGTAAAGGTAGTAAAGGGACTCAGTGTAACCGAAATTGTAACCAACTGGAACCATATTGATCATGAAGATTTTAGACACAAGGAAAATTATGGGCGTCTCGTTGATCCTCGTGATCAGTGTTTTTTTTCAACCCAACGAGTGGCTCCCTTGAGGGGACCTTGAATAAAATCGAAGATATCCTGGTCAGTTGGTTAACCGACAATCTACAAGTAGGCATTTTGATAACGAAAGACTTCAATTGTCAATGCCTCGTTAATGACTTTGACTGGGTTGAATTAGATGAGGGGAGTAGTACCCATTGTGCATATAGCAGCCAAAGCCAACAATGTTAAGTTTTGGTAAACATTTCTATCTAGATGGGCCTTAACGCAAACCAATTATTGAATGGAGGGGCCCTCAAAGACGTACCCACGTGGTCTAACACCTTGACAACCATTGACTATATTTTTGTTAAAAACCTCGATGCAAAGCAAATTGGATCCCTAGAAATCGTTAATGCAAAAAAATAGTGATGATACAATGCTCCAAATAGGCCTGACAAATTAAGGCTGTGAGGAACTAAGGGTACAGATGTCAGAGAAATCATTAGTAGTCTCCAATTCCGGAAACAAGGTCGGTCAATTTTGTCATAACTCAAGAAAGGTAAACTCAGGATTGTCAGAGTGGTGGAATAATTTGAGCAAAAGAGAAAAATGAATGCAAACCCCCCCCCCCGCCCCAAGAACATTTCTCTAAATTACTTGCTAGACCCAAGAAACCGAGGGAGAAAAGTTCTTCATTCATTCACACACTCCTTTCCACCCAAAAAGAGAGAAGCATGACAGTGAGATCCAAACCCGAAAACGCACAGTAAGCAAAGACTTCAGGAAATTGTTTAAACATACTGATATGAAGTGGGAGGAAAAGGAGAAACACAAAACGACCATAACACAATATAGGAATTGGTGTAAACTACACAACACACAGATATATTGGGAGCAACCACGAATTGCTATCCAAGATCATGAAAAAAGACACAAGCCATTTGGTCAATACCAAATAATAAAAATAAGTCACAGGCACTTGCCCAAGCCACTGGTGTCAGCGAAGGGGAGTGGGTTGAGCATTTCACAAGCAAATACAATGCAGATACACACAGCACAGATTCTCTAGTAGTATTTAGATCTAGCTCCCCAACACAAACTTTCACCTCTGATCGTCTCAACATTGAAATGATAATCCGTAAACCAAAGAACTCAAGAGCAAGCGGCCCAGGTGGTGTAACAAATGGAATATTCCAAGGATAATCCCGTACTCTGGGCAGACATCCCATTTCATTTGTTTATGCATGTAACGCTAGATCATACCAGCCCCACTTCTTGGTCGGAATCAATACTTGTCCCAATTTTTAAAAAGGGAATAAAACTCAAGCATCTAGCTACAGACCGATCTCCCTACTCGACAAGTCTTTGCTAATTTAGTATTAAAAGGAACTAACATCATGGGCGGAGAAAACTCCTCTACTGAGTCCACTGCAGACTGTCTACAGAAAGGGTGTGGGTACCCGAGGGCTTGTCTGTCTGATGTAGGATTACATTCCGGGCGTACCTTATACATAGCAGCGACTTACTTATCCTCAGCGTTGGAGGACATTGATATTTCTAGGCTCTGGTCCAAACTGTTGAAATGGGGGATAGATCTTCCTCTATTAGCGACGATGCAACTGTTGTATTCTGACCGCTCCACCAGAGTTAGATTAAACACATTAAAGTAACTATCAAGGAAAATTCTGACTATTCAACATGTACTTAGCTAACTTGTGGGATGTCAGCAAGGAGTGGGGAGGGTTTGTGCCCATGTGGTCAGGACTAAAATTGAGGTGTATTGCATTCGCAGATAACATCTTGCTAATGGATTACACCCCGGCTGGCCGTCAATGGCAACTTGACGGGTAGACAAATATTTAAAAGAAAACTCCCTGAAAATAAACACCGCAAATTCTTATGTAAGGGTCAGCAGTACTAAGAGGAAGTGCAAGGAATACTGATGGAAACTAAATAATGCCACAATACAGCGAATGATGAAATCCATTACCTAAGCTACAAGATCGCTGTTAAGAACCAATGAGAAAGAGAAATAGTTAGAATGGAAGAAAAGATCGTGTCATGTTTATCATTGTTTCACCTATAGTCCTCTATGGGTGAGAACTGATGAGCATCTCAGGCAGGAGGTTGTTTAATGTACTGGAGGGTAACATTTTGAAACGGGTGCTGGGACTTCCAATTTCAGTTCCGATAAGTGTAATCAGACTTGAATTGGGCCTCATGTCCATGTGGTCCCAGTACATCAGGAGGAGTATATCTTTGATCTACACTTTGGAAGGAGCATGTGTGAACTCTGTTGGGTACAACCTAAAGGCCTTACTATTGAAAAACATGAAACCATTTCTGAAAAAACAAAAAAGATGCGATAACTTCAGCACTATGATTGATTTAGATGCAAACAGTTTTTAAGAATAAAATTAAAAAAAACGCAACAGGTTAACTGACCTGTCAGATCTGAGTCGCTTAAACCTCTATGTGGGTAAGGAACTGGTATACTTACCCCCAACCCCCCCATCACCCCAACTCACTAAAGATCTTATTTGGTGAAATTCCCAAGCTCCAAATATCGACACTAGTATTTAACATTCCGGCTTAATTGTCTTCCTACGCTAGAGGTTTTGGGCCCCAAGGTGGGAGTCCCACGAGAACTGCGAACATGTAGAATGTGCAAATCAAACTATTGAGTCATTATTTCATCTGGTGATGCTGTGCCTGCATTTAATCATCACAGGTTACGCTAATTTGAACGGTTTATTCACTCAAAGTCCGCATTTTTGACCAACAACATATGGCATTGGTTTAGGACGACCTCCCAATTGTCATTATTGATAGCTGTGGTAAAAACGTTATTTAGAAAACTTTTTGGAAATTAATAAAGTCACTGAGCAAGGAATCCTAGATCTAATCAAAGCATGCCCATTTTAATAGGTCCATATGAATGACAATGGTGGAACAGTAACACAAAGTATTAAAATGCTGTCTTAATAGGAATTTTCTTTCTTCAGCTTTTTATTGTCTTTTTTTCTCTTTGTTGCTAAACAGGTTTTTAAATTATCCATGTATAGTGCAACATCAAGTGTAATTAGTTCAAATGTTTGAACAAAATCAGTGTCAATGTTTTAAAGTTTGTGTATAACAAATGTATAAATGTACAATATGTACAAATAACACAAAAAAAGAACAAAAGAACAAAAGAATAAAAGACGAAAGGTAGGACATCCCCCACTCTCCCTACTGTGAAGGGCCGAGCCCCGGTGAGGCCTGTGTAGGCCACAGTCAAAGTCCGTTGAGCCGATAGTGCAGTCGTCGATGAGGATTCTGTCCTCAAAAGCCGCTGCAGAAGATCTTGCGACAGCGATCGAAACGGAAAGAAAGTCTACAATTAAACTTGGATAATAAATGGCGTTAGCCAGAAGGAACTCTGCAACTTACGTCCAACTATGATGAGGGACCTCAACGCGTGAAGTACCATGGGTACAGTAGAATTCACACTAGGGATAGTATTACTGACACGCCCATTCGAAGTGCCTTTCCGAGTTTCAAAAACAAATAATGTAATACTCAACGACTAACATTAGATGTCGGCCTATGCATAGCATGAGATCTAAGCAGATCCACAAGCCTCAGAAATATATATCTAATTTACAGAGATCTCAAGTTAAGCTATGTCAGATGTGAAATAATAAACCAGTACTTCTTTTTAGGTTCCCTTCATGTTGCATTCTTGTATACATAGTCTTGCATTACTATAGTGTGTATAGGAATGCTAACTGGGATGTTGTACAAATGCCAGAACTTCTATACCATGATTTAAGAGTTCTTTTTTGGCACATTTTGAAATAACAGTAGTGCGCATCTGGTTTCAAAGCCCTACACACTCCATTTAGCAATCTAATCTTTCAACAGAAATGTAATCACAAAGTAGATCCGTTTCCTTTTTTTGAAGCGGATCACATTTTTCATCATATCACAAACAAGCTGCAGAGTTGTGTCAAACAAGGACTATAAACATATACCCTTCTCAGTTTCTTTTGCTTTGTGTTTTTAAAAGTAATTAAAATTACTTCAAAAACCAGGAACATTTAGGTGGGCATTTGAATTGTATCCTTTAACTAGCTGAAAGTAATCAACAGCCTAGAATAGTTCAAACTTGGCTAGTGAGAGAGCATGCCAAAGAAATCGCCCCAAAAAAAGATATCTACTTTATTTGCATAGGGCCTTACTTTGGACCTGTGGGTGCAGGCCCGCCCAACATGAAATCCTGGTTACACCACTGAAAACAATGCTCCTTTGAGGTAAACATTAAGTACCCTTAACCCAGCCCACCGGGGCCACACCTCAGTCCCCTTATGACGCATAGGCTGTACTAAAGTCCAACAACCTCACTGGTATAATTATTGGGGATGGATGGTGGGATGTATTCAAGGAAAGGGGACTATGGACTAGGATTATGTTAGTTATTCCAGGGGGTAACATTTAATTACTCCTACGTCCCGTCCCCTTTCCTCCATCCTGTATGGGCGATTACAACTGACAACGCCCTGGGGACGAGAGCCTCCTGACCTCTTAAGCAAACAGATTGCACAGCACCGCTTGGCCAGATGCTGCATCAGCCTTGGCACTGGTATCCAAGCAGTAGTGCTTGCAAAAAGCCAGAAGGTGTGGCCCATGTTGCCGCCCTGCTGAAGGTGACTGCTGTCACTCTAGTTCTTTCTGTATGAGCATGCATACCCTGCTCCGGAACCTTACTTTGCACCTGGTATGCCTCCTGGATTGCCGCTGTCATCCATCCAGCTACGGATGCCTTGGAGTCCTCCTGCCCAGGCCTATAGCCTCCGAATGTTACAAATAGTGCATCCGTCTTACTGATGCCCTTCATTCTGTATCATACTGATGCTCACCTGACATCTAGGTAGTGGAGTGTTTTCTCTGCAACTTCCTTGGGTTCCGGGAAGAACATGGGAAGCACAATCTCCTCATTGATATGGAAGGATGAAACCACCTTTGCAAGAAATTTGGGGGGTGTACGGAGCACAACCTTGTCCTTGGGGGCGTGGCTTGGACGGCCATGTAAAGGGATGTGCTCTCGTGGAGCTCTGCTGATCCTACAATGATCCTGGAGGAGAAGTGCGTGCACGGGAACCGGCCGGCACTGGAAAATAATGCCCATGCCTGTGAAGATGATGGTTACACTCGCTGAAACTTTGATGCGAGTGGAGGGTGAGGACACTGAGTTATACTCGTCTGCGGGCCGCGGGCCCCGGATCGGCGAGTGGAACAAGATGGCGGCAGAGACAAAGAGGACAACAGGGGTCACGAGATGCAAGTCCTGTAAAGCCCCTGCATCGAACTCCAAGACCAGCGATTAGAAGCAGATCGCGGCACTTGACCGGAATGCGCTGTTGCTTCGCTGAGGCGGCGCACATCTTTGGGCACACGTACCCGGAGCTGGTACAACCTACGGACTGTACATTGCAGAGACTCATCAAGCACATTGGTAACTGACGCTGGGCCCGCGGCGTAATCGGATCGAACGCCGGCAGAACCCAGGAGGATTCATTGTGGCAGTGCACCAATTGGGTGGCCGCGGATCCTGGGGCCGACACGAACGAGCAGGCGGTGGTGGTGGCTACAGTTTTCCACAGCGCAGCGGATCAACTCTGTATACTCAGGAAGATGGGAGAAATGCCATACAGTCAGACGCAACATCGGCGCAGGCCAGTGGTTGAGGCCGATGCGAGACAATTGCTGATGCCCTGCACTTAGAGCGGCCCTTCTGGGCCTGGGCATTGTGGGCCGGATGGCCTTGTGATCACGGAAGAGGGGGAACAAAGGGAGTGCGGCGAATAGGTGAGCGCACTCGAGCACTGGCCACAGAAGGAACACGACAGAGACCGGGCCACGACACCAAGAGGGTACGAGCACATGGGAGGAGACGGCCCACTTTGAGCGCGAGAGAAGAGACAAGTACATACAAGTACATGCTTGGCCTGCTGAGAGTGGTCCGTGACCACGCAGACCTTTGTGCGGAGGGAGGCACGGCAGGCCCTCGCCCAACTAACATAGCAGGATGTCCTCTAAAGTGGTTAGACCCAGGATCTGACAGTCCACGATGGAGACCTACGCCAGGTCTCCCCCAGAAGCGGAGGGGGGCAAGAGCAAGGAGACCCCCACGGCAGCGGCGGAAACACCGGGCACGATCCAGGAGGTGCTGGCAGCGATCGCAGACTTAAAGGTGGCCTGGGAGACTAAGTTGGGCCAGGCAATGAAAGAGCTTCAGGAGGGCCTGGACCTCAAGATCAGAGCGGTCCAGGAGGAGGTTAACCTGCTGAGACAGGACGTGCGAACGATTGCGGAGCGCACTGGGGCCTTGGAGAAGGAGATGGCCCCGAACACGGAGGCGTGCGCCGCACATGGAAAGGAGCTCCATGCCCTCGTGCAACGGGTGGGCAATCTGGAGGACAGAGCTGAGCAAGCAGAAGGGCGCGCCAGACGCAATAACATCCGTATAGTGGGCATGCCGGAAGGTATGGAAGGATCAAACCCCACAGAATAAGTGGAATCCATGCTATTACAGGAGATAACAGGCGGGGTGCTGACCCAGGGGTTCACGGTTGAAAGGGCGCACAGGGCCTTGACAAGAAGACCGCCCCCTGGATCCCCCCCGCGGCCGCTGATCGCAAAGATCCTGAACTATCGGGAGAAGATCCTCGAATTTTTCCTGAGGGGAGGAACGATTGAAAAGGGTTCCGCAAAAATCACGGCCTACCCGGACTATATGCTGCTTGTACAGCGTAGTAGGATGAACTTTGAATCGGTGAAAAGGAGGCTGAAGGACGCAGGCCATCGCTACATGTTGCTCTACCCAGCCAAGTTGAAAGTGTTTTATAAGAACAGATCCCTTTTTTTCGAGGCGCCGACCGAGGCAATGGACTGGCTAGACATGCAGGGCCGACCTCAGGAACCGGATGTCCAGATGGGAGCTGCAGGAGATAAGTAGCGGACGGCTGTGGCACCTGGGGCGACATGGCCAAAACATTGGGACTAGATTATAGAGTTGTATTAAGCTTGTGGGGAGTGTGTTGTAGTATCAACTGGCTGGACCCGCTGGACGCACCAATCCTAAAATAGACGACTGGGAGCTCCTGGGAGGCATCCCTTGTACCCAATAGTAATATACTTAGTTAGGTCACTGTTAGATCAGTGACGCCCTGCGGGGTCCTAGTCCTCGCCGACGGGACAGGACCAGACGAGGGTGGGCCTGAGATCCAGGGATGGAGCTGGGCATTTGTTGGGGTAGGGCAGGGTGGGGTGGGGTGGGGTGGGGGGAGGGGCTGGGTTGTGTGCAGTGAATGGGAGTTGGGGAACAGGGAGGGGGGAAACTGTTGGGGGGGCGGGGGGGAGAGAGAGAGCCGGAAAACAAACCATCAAGGGAAGCATTGAAGCTAGAGATGGGTTGGGAACAAACCGAGTAGATGGCATCGGGTAACCTCAGAATTGTGCGCTGGAATGTACGGGGCCTTAATAGCTATCTGAAATGTAACAAAGTGATGCTGTATCTAAAAAGGATGCACATTGATGTGGCCCTGCTGCAGGAGACTCATCTGACAAGGGAGAGGTTGGAGGTTGTCAGGCGAAAATGGAGGGGACATGTTGTGGGGGCTACGTATTCTGCATACGCTAGAGGGGTTATCACTTGGGTGGCGCTGCATGTGCCGCTCCAGGTGCTTAGCTCAACGGTAGACCCAGAGGGCAGAATGGTGGCGGTGACAGGACTCCTGGAGAACAGGGAAGTGCATATCATAAATCTGTACGCCCCCAACCATGATACAGTGGCTTATTTTAGATCTCTTTACAGCAAAATTAGCCCCCTGGTTGGGGGTACGGTGGTGTGGGGAGGGGACTTTAATTGCACCCTGAATCCCAAAATGGATAGGTCAGTTGACAAAGCGGGGAAGCCGGCGCCGGCGGCCAAAGCACTGGGGACATTGTTAAAAGATCTAGGCCTAGAAGACGTGTGGAGAAGGTTGCCTCCAATGGATAGGCAATACTCGCACTATGCAGCACCACATGACCTGCACACAAGGCTAGATTATGTGATCGTAGCGGCTGAGATAGCGGGAGAAATGGTGGGAGCGGAATACAAGGCCCGGGTACTATCTGACCACTCGCCGTTGGTGGTAGAGTGGCGACACCAACCCCCGAGAGCGCGGATCTCGACATGGAGACTTAGGACTGAGGCATTACAAGATGAGGGGTTCCGGGAGGATTTGAGGGAAGCCATAGAGGAATATTTTGATATAAACATGGGCAGTGTGCGGTCGGTTGGAACAGTCTGGGAGGCGTTCAAGGTGGTGGTGCGTGGAGTAGCCATTTCGAAATCTAAAGGCCTCCAGGGGGGCATTGAAAGGGAACTTCAGGAAACGGAAAGGGAGCTGGAGGGCCTCACGCGACATGAGGATACCGCCCGGAAGAATAGCGATAAGATAAAAGACCTAGAGTTAACCTGCAGTGGACTCTGGGATAGGCTATGTAGACTAAATTACAAGAAATACACTGCGAGGCTACACGCAGGGGGCGATAAAACGGGCAGATTGCTGGCCTGGCTGTGTAAGAGTGAGACCCCCCCCCGCACAGTGATCAGTGAGATAAGGGATGAGGAAGGTCGCATCTGTAATACCCAGGAGTGGGTGAACGAGGAGTTCCTCAAGTTTTACAGACACTTATATGAGGACGCAGGGGAGGATAGACATACTGGACACGTTAGAGGACATAGAGCTGCCCACCCTGGACGACCTAGAACGCGCAGAATTGGACGCCCCTATCACCTCGGAAGAGCTGGAGGTAGCAATCCAACATTTGCCCACATGTAAGGCACCCGGTACGGATGGGTTGCCTAGCGAGTTTTACAAGACCTACAAACAGGAGCTGCTTCAGCCACTGCTTGCTATGTTTAACGAGGCCTATGAGCAGGGGGAACTGCCATTGTCCCTTTGCGAGGCGATGATCATCCCACTCCTAAAACCAGGCAAGCCGGCCGCGGAGTGTGGGTCTTACAGACCCTGGTCTATGCTGAATCAGGACATCAAAATACTTAAGGCAGTGCTGGCCAATAGGCTGAAGAGGGTGATCGGTAAGCTGATACACCCAGACCAGACGGGATATGTCCCCGGCAGGAACATCACTGATAACCACAGGAGGCTATACCACCTCATTGACCACACTGAGGAAGATACGGGTGAGATGGCCATCGTGTCGCTAGACGCGGTCAAAGCCTTTGACTCGGTGTGATGGCCGTGGTTGAAAGCAGCCCTGAGGGGATACGGAATGGGAGCTGGGTATATCAGGTGGGTTCAGTTGTTGCACAGCACCCCGGTGGCGAGAGTTAAAACAGGATCCATAATCTCAGATACTTGGCAACTCAGCAGGGGGACCAGACAGGGATGCCCCTGGTCGCCCATGCTATACATTCTGGCATTAGAGCCGCTGGCAATATGTCTGAGGCAACAATACGGGGAGGTGGGGATTAGTACAGTAAGTGGTAGACACCTGGTATCGCTGTACGCAGATGACATGCTCCTTTACCTGCGCTATCCGGAGGAGAACTTGCAGTATGTGCTAGAGGTGATGGACCGATATGCCACCCTCTCGGGCATATCGGTGAACCCTAGGAAGTCTAGTCTGTTCCCCTTGGGTAGATACAAGAATGTCCCGTTACAGAGGCCGCCTAGCCTGCCGATACCATGGCAGACTGAGACATTTAGGTATTTGGGAGTAAATATTTACCACAGGATCGAGGCGGAGCACCAACATAATACAGAGAAAGCAATAGAGGGGGTCAAGAACAGCATGGTGTTTTGGTCCAGATTGCCCCTGACCATGATGGGGAGAGCGGCCTTGCTTAAGATGGTGGTCCTGCCCAGACTCCACTTCTTTGTGAATGTCCTGTTTTTGATTCCCAGGAGCCTATTTGTGAGACTTCATAGCGTGTGCAGGGGCTTCATATGGGGTAACTCCAGGAACAGTGGCCCTGTGGAAACTCCAGAACCCATGTGACATGGGGGGGCATAGGCCTGCCAAATTTTGAGCTTTATTACCTGGCGGGGCAGCTGCTGTATGTGGCCAGGTGGCTGTCGACTGAAGACTCAGCGGAAGCCAGGCTTCTGCGGGAAGACTCGGCCCCATACTTTTTGAATGAGGTGGTGTGGTTACAAAAGAACAAACTGGTGGGAAGAGGGCGGGTGTTGAGGCTGGGCTGGGAGGTGTGGCGCAGAATGTGGAGAATGATGGGTGACAGAGCCGCTCTCTCAGCAGGCCCGCTAGTGGCACTATGCGGGAACGACTCACAACTGTTCGAAGCGGTCCGTAGATATTGGGAACCGGTGGGCCTGGCCACCCTTGCGGACATATGGCAGGAAGGGGAGGCATTGGAATTTCAGAGGTTGCAAGAAGAGGCAGGGTTGCATAGAGGCCACTATATAACCTACGCTAGGCTCATGAAACGGGTAAGGGTGAGATCGCCGGAGACAGTGCTAACGGATGACCCTGATGCC
The DNA here is from genome assembly GCF_040938575.1 of Ambystoma mexicanum. NCBI lineage: Eukaryota > Metazoa > Chordata > Amphibia > Caudata > Ambystomatidae > Ambystoma > Ambystoma mexicanum. The sequence goes on along the minus strand of NC_090921.1, from coordinate 748,057,168 downwards.
TCCCTGGAAATGATGTATGATGTTTCGGAGGGCGGGCACGAGATATCTAGAATATACGAGTTTCTAAGAGCAAAGGTAGGGAAGGAGCTGCTTCAATTGAGGCAGGACTGGGAGGAGGAAGTAGGAGGACCCATGACAGATGGGCAATGGGAGAGAGCCCAAAGGTACCATAAAAAGGTATCCCAGAATGCGAGACTCCAACAACTCCAATTGTATGTCACTCACAGGGTTTATTTGACTCCCGGGAAAATTGCAAGGTTTGGAGGCTCGGCTACGCAAAAATGCCCCAGGTGTGGGGAGGTGGAAGCGGGGCTGCTACACATGTTCTGGACTTTCCCGGAGGTACACAGATTTTGGGATGAGATTAAAACTAAATTGGCTGGTGGGGGAGTGGAGCCGGACTTGGGATCGGCCTGGCCATGCATGCTCAGGATTTTTCCCAGGCCACGGGATTTAAAGCACATAAGCAAAATGAAGGACTTAGCCTACATCCTGGCCAAGCGCAGGATCGCAATGGGTTGGAAGGCGGCCCACAGACCCAAGGTGGAGCTATGGTGGACAGACCTCCTCAGATGGGCGGAGGCGGAATCCGTAGTTTGGTTTGAAGCGGTTACTAGGGTGGGAGAGGAGGGTCCTTGTTGGCCTGGCGGCAATTGGTGACCTCTATGGCAAACCCTCACCAAGACAATAGCGAATCAGAGGACTCTGATGAGTGCACAAGCACTTTGATACCTGATAATGCTCCCATAGATGACATGAGTGAGCCGGCTCTAGTTTGTGGGGTGGGAGGGGGGAGGACGGAGAATAATACTGTATAATGTGATGGTTTGATGCTGATTATGTACGTCCTAAACAGTTGTAATGTGTGTTATTTTGTTTGGTTTTATTGAAAATAAAAATAAATTTAAAAAAAAAACCTGGTCCTTGTGAAATCTAGTGTATGGCTCTCAGGCAACTAACCAGGATCTCATTTACTCTGCGAGCTGAAGTAAGCCCTACCAGAAGGGCTGTCTTCAGTGAGACCAACTTGATGTCTGCCGTGGCCATGGGCTCAAATGGTTTATGTGCTATAGTGCGGTTATAGGTCATTTGGTCGAAAACAATTGGTCGACTGGACAACTGGTAGAATCAATTTGGTCGAAAACCAAATGGTCGAACTTTTTTTTTTTTACCCCTTTTTTGGTTTTTTTTGGGGGGGTTCCCCCAAACCCCCTTTTTTTCTTTTTTTTTCCCCACATGAAAACCCACAAAACACAAATATAAATAAAAAAAAAGAAATTTCGACCATTTGGTTTTCGACCAAATGCTGTCGACCAAATTGCAGTCGACCAGTTTGCAGTCGACCAAATGACTGGACACCCTATAGTGCTTAGGACTACATTCAGGTCCCAGACAGGATGAGGACACTTGACCAGGTGGAGGGAAGAGATGAAAGAGCAAGTTGGAGTTCCTATACACACCGATAGCGGCCAGATACGTTCTACAGGTATCAACCTGGACACTAGACCTGGCAAGATAGGCTAAGAGTGACAAAACCTGGTCAAGGGTGCATGTCACTGGGTTCACACCGTGTTCCTTAGCCCAAAAGCAGAATCTTGTCCATTTGTTTTTGTACTGCTTGCATGTAGCCCGACTCCTGGCATTTTGGGTGATCTTCAGATTGTCGGAAGACAGCTGGAGGTGCTGGAGAGTCAGCTGCTCAGGAACCAGGCCGCTAGGGCTAGTCTCTCTGGAGAGGGGTGTAGCACTGTGCCTCCCTGCTGCGCTAGTATAGGGCCCTTCTTGAGGGGGAGTAGACTCTCCGGCTGAAGTGACATATGCTGTAGGCCAGCGAGGAGCCATGAGGATGATCCTGAGGTTCCTGGAACTCCTGATCTTGCTCATTACCTTGTGCACGAGTGGTGAGGGTGGAAATGCATACGCCCACATCCTGTGCCAGGGTATCTCGAGTGCGTCTCCTAGAGAGTTGCATCCCTTTCATCCCCAGGACGTGTACTGCTGGCACGTCAGATTGTGAGCTGTCGCAAAGACGTCTGTTGTTGGATGACCCCATCTGCTGAACACTTCCTGGAGAACTTACACGTTCAGTTGCCATTCGTAATTGTCGTCAACCAGGCAGCTGAGCCTGCCCGCTTCTAGATTGAACTACCCGGAAGGTGGACTGATGAAGGCCACAATCCCTAGCCGATAGCCCAGCCCAGCCCATTCCCAGATGTCCAGGGTCAACGCACACAGTTGCAGGGATCTGGTGCCCCTGTTTGTTGATGTAAAACATGCAGTTCATATTGTCTGTCTGGATGCACACCAACCTGCCCTTGACGGTCGGTTGAAAGGACCCGAGTGCCAACTGTATAGCCATAAGCTCCAGCCAGTTGATGTGATTCGGCCGATCAGTAGGGGTCCAGAGACTGTGCACCGTGTGCACTCCCAGGGTGGCTCCCCAGCCGTGGAGCGAGGAATCAGTGGTAATGGTGTATTCTTATGGGGGAGTGGGGGATGGACAGAAGGGTCTGCCCACCAGGATATTCTCCTCCTGCTGCCACCAACTTAGATTGTGGTCTAGGTGTTGTGGAATAGAGATAAGCCCCCCCCCCCCCGATGGCCCGATTCCTGATCCCAGCAATCTGCGAAATACAGCTCGAGCCTCCTCACGCAGAGCCTGGTGTAAGGGATTGCCAGGTTTCAAGATGCCAACACTCACAGAAGGTGTTGATACCACCAGGCCGTGATTGATCTGTTGCGGAAATGGGTGATGGCTGATCGGATCCGTCACCTTGTCACCCGTGGGGAACACCCTCTGCTGCTTTGTGTCCCACAACAGGCCCAGAAACACCAGCGCCTGAGTAGGGGTGAGCTGGGATTTCTGGAAGTTGACGGAAAACCCCAGTTCGAACAGGGTAGAGACGAGTCTGTCCGCTGAGTACCGGGCCTATTCCAGAGAGGAACATCTGACTAGCCATTCGTCTAGGTACGGGTAGACATGTAACACCTCCGATCACCGCATTCATGAGCCTTGTGAAGACTCTCAGCTGAGTTTAGCCCAAAGGGCAGAACTCTGTACTGGCAGTACAGACCCATGACCCGGAACCTGAGGAAGGCCCGGTGAGGCTGCACAATGGGAACGTGGTGATACACATCCTTTACATGTCCATTCTCCCCCACACTGTCTCGACAATAAGCACGGACGTCACCATCCTGGGTAGGTAAAGATTCATGGAAGATAGATCCAACACCACTCGCAGGCCCATCAGGTTCTTCTTCTGGATAGCAAAGATGCAGAAGTAAGCCCTGCCTGTGCTGGCAGGGTGTGGGGGGGGGGGTCTGCTCTACCGCTTCGCTCTCAACAAGGGAGCAAATCTCCACCAAGAGTGATGGAGTGCCGATCTGTGGAAGGGAACAGAGTGGGAGAGGGAAGAGGTAGCTGGAAGCCACAGGACATCACTGAGAGGACCCAGGCATCTGCGAACTTCGCCCGCCAAGCCTGACTGTGCAGGGTCAGCCTGCCCCCGACTGGGGTGCTGTGAACTTGACATGGAGCATCATTGCTTCTTCTGGTCTAAGGCTGTTGCAGAGGAGGGGGACTGACATAACCCCTTATTAGCCATTTTTTGATGCTTTCTCCACTGTTGACTTGGAGATCTGTACGGCTGCCTGGCTTTGCCATCTTGGAACCCTCTGAAGCTTCCAAATGAGTGCCCCTTGTCTGACCGAGCTTGCGAATGGGTGAAGGGTTTAGTAGCCGATTTTGTAAGTATGGCCAGAGACTTTGCTGTCTGGGAGCTAGTCTTTTTGTCGAGCTCCTCATCGGTTGAGGTGTGGTAGAGATCCCCTGCTCCCCCTCAAATGGAAGATCGAGGATTCTGTCCGGACATCGTGGTTGAACCTAGTGGCCTTCAACCACCCAGTGCGCCTCATGTCTGTTGCCAGACAGTTCGCCCCATTTGCTGTGTCGATGTGGCCCACAGATTTCTCCATCATATCTTGGGCTTTGATTTTCACCTCTGCCAGACCTGCCTTAAAGGAGGCTTGCTTATCGGGATATCGGGCAGGAAGTCTGATCTACCGCCACAAACATTGGTTAGCCACAGCTAGGATGGCGTCTGCGTTGGCCTGCCTGAGGTGTAGTCCTGCATTCGAATAGACCTTCTTGCCATAAGGGTCAAGGGTCTTTTCCTCCTTGTTGAGTAGCACTGTAGTGGCAGTACTTGAAGAGGAAGCCTGGGGTTTGGCATATATAGATGCTGCAGCAACTAATGACAACAGGGGCTTCGGGTGTGTAGTAGCAAGTATAATGCTGTCCTCCCTCAGTTTGCCTGAACCTGGCATCGAGTTTCCCGTTGACAGGTTGTGTGGTGTGGAGCTTAAACCAGCCCTTCCTGGCCAACGCTTCCACATCTTATTGTAGTGGGATGCCAGACAGGGCTTCGGCCTTGATGCGGAACACCTTCGCCAGACCTCAAGCTTCAGGGAGGCCCTGTTGCGGCTGGGAGATGCCCGGGTATTCTGACAGGCCGGCAACACGGTCATGAAAAGCTTTCACTGAAAAGGGCGTATCCTGCTCCTCCTTGTCCGAGTCCTGCTGGTCAACTGTCCCCAAGGGGGTAGTGAAAGTGAGTCTCTGGGTTTCCTCCGTGGTGGTGATATGGGACCGCACCAGAGTTGGTTGAGCTTCTGCGCTGGGCTACTGCGGAGGTGGAGCCTGTGGGGGAGGAATGAGGTGCATTACAGTGGGCTGCGCCGGGACGGTCAGAGACAACATGTCTTCAATAATGCCCATCTGAGGGGAGGGCATAGATGTCATGAACTTGTCAAAAAAACCTGTCCTCACAGACTGGCTGCGAGCGGTCTGGCGCTGAAGGTGGGGGCGAATAAGCCAGCTGCCTGCCTAGCCCTTCCCTGTACATGGGAATATTGTACCCGGACCCCAGGATGGTAGGAAAAGACTTAGATCAGGTGACAGGTGTCAGTGGTGCCCGGTATGTCCTAGAAGCACTTCTTTGCTGTTTGGTGGGCTGGCGGGCTTCCGTGCCCCCTTGCGATGCTTCCCGCCTTTGAGGTTCGGGAGTGGCAGTCATCTTGTCTCGAGTCGCCATCTTGTCCACGCCGTGTGCATGTGGACCTGTAGCTGATGTGTTTGCAGGCTCGGCCTGCATGCTCGAGGGCACCGGCTCTGCACCTTGGGTGTACACCCGGTAGGCGGTTCGCCCTCGGCCTCCCTGTAGTGCTGGTTCTGTGTGAAGGTGCCCCCTCTGGTAAAGACCCAGTATCAGGGCGATGCCTCTCAGGACGTTTCCCGGTGGTCGTAGAGCTCACAGGCCCCTTGGCTGCTAGACAGGGAGGGTCCTTGGACCCCCCTCGGCCGTGAGGCCAGTAGCTTTCTGAGCCTCGATGCTTCCTGCGCAGAAAGCCAGACTGACCCCTCGCACCAGAGACCTTCCCCAGGGAAGACTCGTCTCTGTGGGGTGCCTTGGAAAACAACGTACCTGTTTTCTGTGTCTTCCTCCGAATGTAGTTTTTGAGGTTCTGCGGCAGAGTCCTGTTGAAGAGTTACCTCCAATGCTAGAGTCAGTGCTTGAGCGACCTCGGCGTAAGGGAGTCGCACGCAGAGCATCCGTCCCAGCTGTGGTCCTCACCAAGGCATCTAAGACTGAGCGCGTGGGGATCTGCTGTGGGCAAGGAACCGTCACTCGACGGGCACCTGCTAAAGCAGGTCGGGCCGACATGCGCCGGGGGACAGAGCTAGGGCACCAGTGGACAGTGTTCCCAAGTCTGTAATAGAAGGAAAAAAGTTAGATACACTACTGGGGAAGCGTGTGGAATTACAAGGCTAGGTCTCACCCAGAAGCGCTGGTGGAGCGGTCCGTTCTCGTCAACGTGGAAATGGGACTGAGGTGTGACGCTGGAGGGCGCGGTTAAGGGAGCCTGTGCTCCCGAGGCCGCAACCCCATGCACCAGGAAATTTAAAGGGGAAATGTCTTTCTGGTGGAAAAGAGGTTCTGTTCCCATCCCTTGCGAGGGACGCCCATACAGGATGGACGAAAGGGGACGGGACGTAGGAATGTGTCAATTATGGATTGTTTTTTTACCTAAATGAGTATGTTTTCTCCTAGTGCCCCACTTTTTATATTTAAGATGTACATAGTACCTCTTTCTGAAAATCCACATTTCCCATCATGCCATTCCTACACTTGCAAGCAAATTGACTTCAGCCTCAATGGTTGCTTTCTGCAAATGCACCTCTCTATGAACTAGATGCTCTTGGTCAATGCATGAAAAGGAGTGCCATCAAATTAAAACAACCATGGACAGAATTGCTTCTGACAATGACCTATGAAAGTGTATGCAAGTAAAATCCATTTTAAAATAAGGTATTAACATTCAAACTGGTTTTTTGCAACTAAAGGGGAATTGTTCAAGCTTAACCTTCATGATCGACATTATGTGCTGGCCAAGTATCACCAAAGCATTGATAACTAATTATTTAAAACTCAGCCGAAGGGCCATATTCTTCACAAACAAATAATGTGTACTTCTGAATTCATAAATCTGCATGCCAGTATCTGCACACATAACTACGACCTCTAAAAGCAGTAGTTTAGCGAAAGCAAATGTATCTAGTAATATTTCTAAATGGGAATGGGGTCACATTTGTGGAAAAAACATTCATTCAGTCCCCTAAAAGGCAATACTAGCACGATTAGCTTATATCCTGAAAACAAAGCGTCCTTGTGGCGCCAGGTCTGCAGAAGGATACAGCATTTCAAGTTCTGCAAATTCTAGTGTAGCAAATCAAGTGCCCGCAACGAATGTTGCAAACGGAGACGGTGACTCATGGCGAGTAAATGTTTAATCGTGTCGGAATGTCTGACGTACTGGCAGCAGTTAGGCACACCTGATAAAGAATCTGCTGGGAAACTGTATACCAAATGCCACACCCTGGTTGATACTCTGCAGTAGGTCAGGCAAAAGAACACCAGGGATCAGGAGATTACAACTGGAGAGGCAACACAATCCAATCATTAATGAAAAACTGTTAGCAGGAAGTGAGGCAAAATTGGAAGCCCAACAATGAAACCACCAAGAGTCGAAGGTGTCTACACGAAACAAGCCAGCAAACAGAAGTGCCAATGTTAATGACGTTCTGTACTTCAAGTGCAATTAGAGGTCGCAGGAGGAGCCGTGGGGGTCTGATGCTCCAACTAGGGGATGGTCTGTTTAGCGGGCAATTGGCTTCGACAAAGGCTCTGTGGCCCAAAAACAATGCATAACCTTTTGAGAAAGTGGGTGTAAGTAAGGCCACCCACACATTTGGTAACAAAACAAGTATTTCTTTGCATTGTGAATACTTTACGAAGAAAACATTAGTCACAAGTCATAACTGTTAGATTTGTTAATGCTACACTATATACTCTACCACGACTGGGGCTTATTTTTATTAGAGTACACTGGAGAACTGAATTCAGTCTAGGGATGCACGATTTTGGCAGCTAAGGCACAGGAGAATAATAGATTTGCCCAGGATCAAACCCTTCATTGAAGTGGCGAAATCGGGATTTGAGCCTAGTCTGCAATGTAGGCACTTGTTCAACTATTTATTAACGTTTAGCTTCACTGGGCTAAAATAACACCAATGTTTGGGAAGGAAGTGCTCGGCAATCAGTATGTACGGAACATGGGTGCAATCCAGCAGTGAAAGCCTGCATTTCTTGCTGACTAAAAGAAGGACCATCTGTTCAGGGCGGGATAGCCCATGCTTATTTAATTGTTATTTATAAAAATAAATGAAGCAGATAATTCGGATTCTGAAAGCGAGATCTACAAATCAGGCCTCCTCTCATAAATGCTCCATGCCAAAATTATAGTGTACACACGTGCCTTTGCAGCATCCTAGCACCCTTAACCCCAGCCCGGCAGTGGCAAAGGGCTGGATCAAAGGTCAAATATGCATTCCTATAACCTGCAGCAACACAATGTAACAGCAGATAGAAATGTTTTTAAAAAAAAATCTTCTGCACCTCTGATGCAAAACCTAATTGTGTACTTTAGTCTAGCAGCACGTACATCTTTAAATATAAGCCAGCCTGGTTCTGGCATGGTGACTACTAACAGCACACAATTATGCACCACAGCATCCGACACCAAACTAGTGTTAAATCTGTGATCAGGGCCCAGCTATAACAGGACTTAGTGTCTGGACAGTCCATTTCCACAGCTGCCATTTGGGACAACAGCTAAGCTGCTGCATTTTGATTCTCCTGCAGGAAGGACAACACCTTGCCTTTCGGGGAACACATTCCACCCCAGACCTCCCCCCCCCCCGCCAGGAGACCTGGGAGAGATAGATAGATAGATATATATAGGATACATTACTCACTGTAATCGTATTTCTGATGCTTGTATCTGCTTAGATGCACATGCTGTGTATAGGCCGACATCTAGTGGAAGCTGCGGAGTATTACAGTTTGTTTTTCGAAACTCGAAAATGGGCGTCGACACAGGGCGTGCCAGTGATACTATCCCTAGTGTGACGTCCACTGTACCCAAGATCCCTCACGCGTCTAGGATCCTCAGATTGTATTTTTTCTGACATGAGGTAGCATGAGGAGTAGCGCGAGTACAGCTAATCCAAGCAGATAGACAGAAAGGTAAGACTACAAGCAATCATACGCCTTCTCTCGGAGGGGAGGAAGGGTGGGTCGCATGTGAATCTAAGCAGATACAAGCATCAGAAATATGATTACGGTGAGTAATGTATCCCTTCTGAGGCTTGTGGAATCTGCTTAGATCACATGCTGTGCATAGATTAGCGAGCAGTACCAGAAGGAGGTGGGATGTGAGAAGGGTCATGAGCAAATAAGTGTCTTAGAACCGCTTGTCCCACTTGTGTATTTGCCTTGGAATGGGTGTCAATGCAGTAATGCTGAGTAAAAGTGTGAATAGAGCGCCAAGTAGCTGCTTTGCAAATGGTGTCAAGGGGTACATTTGCAATGAAAGCCAGAGTGGCCCCAATGCCTCTAATAGAGTGGGCCCTTGGCGTAAAAGGCAGAGTTTTTTCAGAGAGTGAGTAACACAGCTGGATAGAGTTAATAATCCACTTCGAGATGGCACCTTTAGAGACGCGATCCCCCTCTCTGCCTGTAGCTACAGAGAAAAACAGTTGATCTGTTTTCCTTAGCGGTCTGGTTTTATTTACATAGTAGGGGACCGCCCTGCACACATCTAGGGTGTGTAGTTTCACCTCAGCCGAGCTTTGCGGGTTCTGGAAGAAAGCCGGAAGCTCGATGGACTGGTTTACATGGAATTTTGATATAAATTTAGGTGAGAACCTAGGGTGTGTGCGTAAAACCAGTTTGTCTTTATGGATAGTAAAGAAGGGATCCTGCACTGACAGAGCCTGAATTTCACAGGCCCTTCTTATAGAAGTAATAGCTACTAAGAAGGCCGTTTTATAAGTCAGGTGTTTGAGACTGCTCTTATGCATGGGTTCGAAAGGGGGGCCCATGAGCTTGGCTAGCACCACATTAAAGTCCCACCCTGGTGGTGGGTTTGAAATAGGAGGGTGAAGTCTCTTTACTCCTTCCATGGAGGCTTTTACTACTGGTACTTTCCACCACGAAACCTTGCTATGGGAAGTGGTGTAAGCCGAGAGGGCTGCCAGGTGTACTTTCAGTGAGTTAAAAACCAATCCTGCATCTAGCAGGTGGAGCATGTATGTAACAATAGTGGAAGGAGTGCAATCAACTGGGTTGATTTTTCTACTCTGGCACCAGATAACGAACCTCTTCCACTTGTCAAAGTAACAGTGCCTTGTGTTTGGTTTCCTAGATTCCTTTAGGATGTCCATACACCTCTGTGGCAAATTGAGGTGTCCAAACGCTATGACCTCAGGAGCCATGCTGCCAGGTTCATTGAGTTGGGTTGCTGGTGCACTGTTTGACCTTGGTGCTGGGACAGTAGGTTGTACCAGGCTGGAAGTTTGATGGGCTCGCACACCGCCATCCTGCGTAGGTGTGGGAACCACGGTTGTCTTGCCCACATGGGAGCAACTAGGACGAGCGTCATCGATTCCCTGTTCATCTTGTTCACCACTTTCCTGATGAGGAGTTGGTGGAAAAGCGTACGCAAACATCCCTGACCAGTTCATCCACAGGGCGTTCCCCTGGGAGTCTGGTTGGGGGAACCTGGATGCAAATCCTGGGCATTGTCTGTTTTCGTTTGTGGCGAATAAGTCTATAGTGGGGAAACCCCACTGAGAGAAGATATCTTCTACGAGCTCTCTGTGAAGCACCCATTTGTGTTCCTCTGGGAGGGAGTCTCTGCTCAGAGCATCCGCTAGGGAATTGAGCTCCCCTGGAACATGTGATGACAGGAAGATGTTCCGCCCGAGTGCCCATATCCAGATTTTCTGGGCAAGCTTGGACAGATTTGGCAACCGAGTCCCTCCTTGCTTGTTCAGGTAGAACATGGCTGTAGTGCTGTCCGTCCGGATTTGCACTGACAGGTTTAGTAGGTGGGGCTCGAACGCCTGAAGCGCTCTGAATACTGCCAGAAGCTCTAGCAGGTTGATGTGGTTCTTGGCCACTGAGTGGGACCAGAGACCCTGAGCTGTGTGGTGGAGATGGTGAGCTCTCCACCCCGTCAGACATGCATCTGTAGTGACTACTGCCTGTACTTCGGGATTGTAAAAGGGTTTCCCCTGTGTGAGATTCTCTCTTGTCCACCAGTGAAGGCTTTGTACCAGTGTTGGCAAAACGACCACTATATCGTCCCACTGACCACTTGCCTGAGACCACTGTTTCGCCAACCATTCCTGCATGGGACGCATGCGCAGGCGCGCGTGGGGGAGCAGTTAAATACATGACGCCATCATGCCCAGTAAACGCATTGCTTTGCGTACCGTTATTTGTTGACCGGACTGATAATGCGGAATTTGCAGTAGTATATTCCGAATTCTTTCTTCTGAAGGAAAGGTCAACCCCTCCTGGGTATCCAGGATTGCTCCTAGGAATTGTTTTGAGGTGCTTGGCACCAGGCTTGACTTCTTCTCGTTGATTGAGAAGCCTACCTCGTGGAAGAGGTCGATAGTCCTTTGAATGTTTGTCCTGCAAATCCCTTGGGGTTCCCCCGTTATGAGCCAGTCGTCCAGATAAGGGTACACTGGGATTGCCTCCCTGCGTAGGTGTGCAGCCGCCACCGCCAGTACCTTGGTGAATACCCTTGGTGCTGAAGCTATCCCGAAGGGCAGTACCTTGAATTGGTAGTGGCGACTGTCCACCTTGAAGCGCAAGTACTTTCTGTGCGCTGGGAACATGGAAATATGAAAATAAGCATCTTTCATAACCAAGGTTGCCATGTAATCCCTTTTTTAGGAGGGGGATTACCTCTTGTAGCGGGGTCATACGAAATTTTTGGGCTGGACATACTTGTTGGCAGGCCATAAGTCCAATACTGGGCGCATTGTCAAGTCTTTCTTTGGCACAAGGAAGTAAGTTGAATAAATACCCTTGTTTACCTGGTGTCCCGGGACGAGTTCTATCGTGTCCTTTTGTAGAAGAATGGCGATCTCCTCAAGGAGAATCTTCTGATGTTCTAAGGAGTGTACTCTTTGTCGTGGAGGATGGTTCCGGGGACGTTGCAGTAGCTCTATACAATATCCTGTGGATACTGTTGACAGCACCCATCTGTCTGATGTGATTCCTTCCCAAGCCTGGGTGAAGTTTGAAATGCGTCACCCTACTGGGGTTGCGTGAGAAGGGACCCCGAACTGAGCGTCACTGCTTTGGTGGAGGCGTGCCCCCTCCCTTGCTGGGGCTGCCTCTGCCTTTACCACGACCTCTCCTATTACCTCTGCCGTAACCCTGGGTAGACTGTTGGTTGTTGTTCCACTGTGTACTCTGCCCCTGGGAATAGTTAGATCCTCTCTGGGAATTTTGGCCGTGTGGGCGACGAAAATTACTATTCCCTCTCCGGTTAGGGGGTTTATTGGTTAACTGGCCAAGGGATTTGAATGTCTCGTATTCGTCCTTGGCATTTTTCAGTGCGTCTTCGACTGCCTTACCAAACAACAGATCGGTTTCCACCGGTTTGTCCAACAATGATGCCTGGGTTTCTGCTTTAAAACCAGACTGCCGTAACCACGCATGTCTCTTGATAACAGTGCCCTCCGCTATCAATCTGCCTGCGTTGTCCGCGGCGTCGAAGGTTGCTTTCAAAATGCAACCAGACACGGCTCTCCCCTCTGCGGAAATCCGAGCGAATTGGCTCTTTAACGGTTCAGGAGCAGAGGCTATGAGTGCCGCGACTTCTTCCCACTGATGGCAGTTGTAGCTGGCCAACAGGGTGGTGGAGTTAGCAATCCTTGCTTGATAGGCGGACGTTGAGGCTACCTTCCTGCCGAAACCGTATAGTTTTTTGCTATCCTTGTCTGGAGGAGCTTCTGAGGAAGACAAGGGTGTCCCAGCCCTCTTACGAGTGTTGGTGACAACTAGGGAGTCTGGCTTCAGATGTCCTCTTATATAGAGAGGGTCAGACTGTGCCGCTCTAAAAAGTTTTTCAACCCTGGGATTGACTGCTCTGGTGAGGTTTGGGTTCACCAGGGACGGATCTATTCTCCGCTGAATGGATTTAAGGATAGGGATGGTCTGGGCAACAAGCCTCCTTTCTCCCACTAACTCTTCTGCGAAGTCCCTTTCCTCCTGTACACCGTGGGTGTCAATGTGGAAATGCTCTGCTGCGCGAGCGAGAACCTCATTTAGGAGGGGTTGGTTATCGACCAGGGAGTCGGTAACCGGGGCTTCGTTCTCTACCGGGGAATCTACTCTGTATGTTTCCGGGTCATCCTCTTCTTCCTGGTCCTCATCATCCCCATAGTAGCCCGTCCCGGTTTGTTCTTCTATCATACCAAATTCTTGGTCTTCACAAAAGGAAGCCTCTCCTTGATACCGTGAGTATGGTCTTGCGTAAGGTTGTACCTCGAAGGGTTCTGACCTCATCGGAGTTTCAAACCGGGCCTTTTTACTCGTGGGGATAGGATCAGTAGAGCCTGAGGGTGTGGCCCCTTGTGGATCATACGAGAGGAAATGTTCTGGATTTTTATCATAAAAATCAGCCAAAGAAGACATTCTTGACATGACCCCATCTATGTCTTCACTGGACCATTTTTTGGAACTGGGAATGACTCTCTCAGCAAGTCTATGGGATTTATCTTGAGTAGCTTTGCTGGTTGTGGACCTATCAGCAGACCTGGGCTTGTCTGTCTGTTTAGGGGGGGTGGAGTGTTTCACAGGTGTGGAAGAATGTACAGGTAGTTTCTTCTGCTGTTTTCCTCCCTCCCCGTGCGTAGAAAAATGTTCTCCCTGTCCCTTAGTGGCTCCGGAGTTTTTCGACGCCTGGCTTTGAGGATCGGGAGAGGTGTCCCTGTCCTTCGAGCGTGGGGGCTCGCTGGCTTTAATTGCGGGCTCCGACTCCTGGAGCGCGGCCTGGGGGTGGAAGTCGTCTTCGTCTTCCGACGATCGAACTTCTGTTAGCCTAGGGAGCGAGGCACTCTTGGCAAGAGTGGATGATTGCCTGGAGTCATGCGGCGATCTTGATCGAGAGCGCCCAGAGGACACCGAATCGGACCGTTCTATCTGTGCCTCTTTCTGAGAACTCGACGTCGTCGAGTCTCGGTTGGACTTAGTGTGTTTAGTGTGTGTAGTATGTGAAGCGCTTGTGTCGCCGGGGGTCTTCCCCATAGCCGCCCTGCCGGACGACCTTCCGAGGTCGGGGACCTGCGCTCGGCTGTATTTCGACGCCGTAATGCCCTCGCCGTCCGAAAGTACGGCGTCGCTGCCATCGCTGAAGGCGCCCTCCACTGCCATGGCCGCCTGCCTGGCGTGGTGGGCCCAACACTTTGTCGAACGGTCCTTAAGTGTCTTAGGTTTAAACCTACTACACGCTCTGCAGTTCGCTTCGGGGTGGTCCCTCGGCAAGCAGAGATTGCACGTGGCGTGCCTGTCGACCCAAGGGTATTTGTGATTGCACTTGGGGCAGAATTGAAAAGGAGTACCCTCCATACGCACCTTGAGGCAGCGGGCTGTTAAGTGTAGGAAATGTATAAGGTGTAACTATATACCAAGAGTGTAGAGTATGTACCACCCCCCACTCTCCCTACTTGCAGGGCCGAGGCCAGCGGCCTACCAGGCCCGGGCCGAGGCCAGCGGCCTTTCGAGGCCCAAATCCGTCGTGCAGCAGCCGACGGTCGATTTCTTCTCCAGCCGGCGTCGAGTGTCGAAGTTCGACGTTGGGGTGGGGAAGGATGTCAATAGATTATTATTTTAAATTTTAGCAAAAGTATGGCTAAGGCCAGGGGACTCCGCAAAATGCTTCCGACCAGTATGGCGGAAAAAAACAATCTGAGGATCCTAGACGCATGAGGGATCTTGGGTACAGTGGACGTCACACTAGGGATAGTATTACTGGCACGCCCTGTGTCGACGCCCATTTTCGAGTTTCGAAAAACAAACTGTAATACTCCGCAGCTTCCACTAGATGTCGGCCTATGCACAGCAAGTGATCTAAGCAGATTCCACAAGCCTCAGAAATACACAAATACACACACACACACACACACACACCCCCCCCCCTCCATGTGGGGTGAAGTTACAGAAAACACAAAGGATATTGGACTGGGGCTACATAGGAGAAACATTACACCACTATGGGTGCTGCCCGAACTTCACAAGATGGGCTCTCACCAATTACCAGCACCCGTCCACCCACCTGTGACTAAACAGAGCCACCTCATGGAAAATCAGCATCACCAGAGGCACTAGGCAAGGGTGCCCTTTTCTCCTCGCTCATATTTGCGCTCTACATGGAGCCCTTGGCCAACAGAATCCGGCACAACACAGCGATCTAGGGTTTGGAATTCCAGGGAGAATCCTATAAGACGGCCCTCTATGCGGACGATATATTGCTCACGCTCACCCAGGCAGTGGGTTCCATGCAGGCCCTATGGCAAGAGTTGGAGGAGTTCAGAGAAGCCTCGGGGTTCACGATAAATGTTGCAAAGTCTACAGCTATGGGCATCAACGTGCCAGAGAGCCTCAATTAGCAGCTGCAAGCCGCATTTCCGATCCCGTGGGCTACAACACAGATAGGCTACCTGGGGGTGCAGATCCCAAGCAAGTCCAAGAACATCTACAAAGCAAACTTCCCCCAGCTGATCAGAGAACTCAGACAACCTGGGACGCTGGCGTAAGCAGGAAATCTCCAGGTTCGGCCGCATCACGGCACTAAAAATGAACCTTCTCCCCAGGATAGTCTACCTCTGCCTGGCTATCCCCACAACCTTCCATAAGAAAGCCCTGCAAAAAGACATTCTGAAATATGTCTGGGAAAGCAAGAAACCGTGAATTCCGAGACACATCAAGCTCTGTGGCCCTCCGCTGGGTGGCCTGGGGGTCCCAGACGTCGCCAGGTATTGCCTTGCGACCCAGCTCTCGCACGCCTTTGCATGGAAGGCAACTGCCAACCGGGCCAGATGGCTGAAGCTGGAAGAGGACTGGAGCATCACCCCGATCGACGCACTACCCCATGTGAAAGATTGCAGCAAGCCCCGGAGCTTGGGCACACTACCGGCAACATAGAATACTGTGCTCAAGCTGGAAGCAAGCAGCCTGCCTCTGGAAATGCAGGAGCCCCACGGGCCCGCTCACACCTATCTGGGGCAACCCGGACTTCTCTCCTGGGATGGCTCCGCACAACTTCCACAGGTGGCTGGAGGGTGGACTGAGGACTATGGCGGACTTCTTTGACAGCGGGAATTCGCTGAACTTCGAGGCATGTAAAGCCAAATTCCAGATCCCCCCCCCCCGAGACAGAGCGATTCCGATATGCCAAACTTAGGCACTGGCTATCCAGCGGAACGGCCAAGAAACTCAACGGCAGAGAACTAACCGCCCTAGAGCGTACAGTCACATGGAGCCCCACTCAAGGGGAAAATATAGACTTTATACAAATCTCAGGACAAAACGGACCCGACCAAAAAAGAAACACAAATTCTCAAATGGGGAAAAAAGACAGACATCGGCAGAACCATCGATCCTGAGGAATAGAACCAGATCTGGTGCCGAGCCCAAACGAGCTCAAAATGCATGACAAATAGAGAGGGCACCTACAAGGTGTGTTACAGATGGTACTGCACTCCAGAGGCCATGAACAAATTCGACCTGGCCATTCCCCCACAATGCTGGAGAGGTTGCCCCGACCTGGGCACTTTGTTCCATCTGCTTTGGTCCTGCCCGAAGTCCGCCCTTTTCTGGAAAACGGTCCTAGAACAAAGCAAGGGGATAACAGGCCTCAAAATATCCTGGGACCCAGGCATCGTCCTCCTAGGAGGCGAGGGCCAATTAGATTCGGCAACACATCCAAGTTCGAACAGGTCTGGTCCCCCTTCCTGGGCTACACATGGAAATACCTGGGCCTGGCGAGGCCCCCCCCCCCCCAACCTCTGTTGGATGGGGGAATCAGGTCTGAAGAACATATATCAAGGAGGGCAGGACAGGTCGAACCCTCACAATCAGCATGTAGCTGCAGGCCATGCCCGGCCTCCCTCACCGCCATGGGACCCTGAACCTGAATAAACGTGAAGACTCCCCCTTCGACCTGCTACACCACGACAATCAGCCCCCTTGCTCTGCCTCCGGCCCTGCTCCCCCCTGACCTCCCCCTAGCCCCCAGAGACTTGCCCCGTTGTTGGGTTACTAGGTTTCCCTTACTTCCTGTTCTGTTCCACCCTTCTTCTGTTTTCCCTTTATTTGCATGCACGTAGTAAGAGGCTACCTTGAAGATAGATCGTTAAGCTTGCATGTACAAAAATCAATAAAAACAATTGAAAAAAAAATAAAGAGGTGATATGGACAGTCGAACCCTGCGACTCTGACCCACCTTTGTTACTTAGGCTGGGGAGTGTAACGTGGCATAGGGCTTGCCGGCTGCTGGGGAAGACAACACTGTACTCTCCCCAGATCCTACATATGAAACCTAGTGGGGAAAATAGACAACTGAGACTAAATGTGAGGAGGATTTGGGAACCTATGGGAGTGGCGACGGTGGGAGATGTGGTAGAAGAAGGGGTACCTAAAATGTTCACAGAGCGTGGGGAGGATACAGGAATACATCTGGGCCAACATCTTACACACGCCAGCCTCCTTACTAACTTCAGCCAGAAATGGCCAGACGCTAATGTGGATTTACAGGTCGATGAGACAATAGAGACGTTTTATGATTTTTCTGAGGGAGGTCACGAAGTGTCGAGAATATACGAGTTATTGGTGTCTAGGTTGGGAGACACTAGAACAGACGAGGCGCAGCTGGGAAGCAGAATTGCAAGAACAAATGACAGACAAGATGTGTGGACAGGCAATGGCTTATCATAAAAAAGTGTCTAGAAACGCAAAGTTACAGCTGATCCAATTGTATGTGACACAAAGGGTGTATCTGACCCCATGCAAAATAGCCAAGTTCAATACAGCATCAGTACAATCCTGCCCGAAATGTGGAGTCATTAATGCAGACCTGGCTCACATGTTCTGGGCCTGTGTAAATCTTAGAACATTCTGAAAGGAGATAACCCAAGCGTTAGCACGGGCAGGCATTACTCTAGACCTCGGATCTCCCAGGGCCTGTCTGCTGGGAGGTTACGCAAGACCAAAGAGTGTGAGAAATGTGAGTATGTTAAAAGATTTGGCATTTATACTGGCAAAACGCAGAGGAGTAAGGGTATGGTGGGCGGACCTTCAGAAAAGGATGAACGTAGAGAATGTAGTTTGGCAAGAAGCGGGCAGTCACGAACAGGAACAGGGCAATATAGAGCTGAACGCTTGGCAACAGATGCTAGGTTACAGTGATACAGGGTGAGGAGAGCAAGGAGGAATATAGGCAGAATAGGAGCTAGGGTAGGCAATATGGACAACAAGTTGCAATGTGATAATGCCAATGCAGCGGGTATAGGTCGGGGAGGAGGGAGTGAAGGGAGGAAAGGGGAAACAGACAGTTTGTTGTGGCGTAATAATGTAAAGTTAACTTGTATAAAATAAAAACTAATACAAATTGTTTAAAAAGAAATGAATGGATTAAGAACAGGGATGTTTTAATGAATGATCTCAGGTTTAACGATCAGTTTAATTGGGCTATAAAAACATGTCAATGGGCCTCATTACGGGTCCGGCGGTAATCGTGCAGGTGCTACTGGCGGGTTGCTGCCAGACCTGTACAAAATTACAGCCACCTGAATTCCCGGTGCCACCGGGCTATTCTAAGTCCGGCAGCCGGGAAGTTAGGCGCCGGCAATTTCATGAATCCCCATTCCCATAGAGTCCAATAGGTCCATAGAGTCCAATAGGTCCAATAGGACTCTATGGGAATGTGGACATGGAAGCACTTGCCGTGACCGCTATGCCCGGCAGGGTCAGACCTGTCCGTCACAGCGGCTCCAGCAGGCAAACCCATAGTTTGCTGGTCCGAAAACAACATTGCCAGTAGGCTTACTGGCACTGTTGTTTCCGGACCGGCAAATTTACAATGAGACCCAATGTATTGGTGCCTTATTTTTTATTTTTTTTTTTTTAAAACCCTTCAAGCGATTTTAAATTTAGGGTATTAAGATTAAAACGGAATCTACTCTCTACATTGGATGTTTTAGGTCAGAGATTGAAAATCCCAAGGGAAAAAAGGTTATGTCGCCACTGAGCTATGTGAACTGAGACACTGAGACCCTAAGACAGCTACGCATTCAGTGCCCGGCACTAACGATAATACGGAATGAGAAACTGGGTAGATTTGTACATAATTTGGAGGGGGGTGTTCGCAGAATTGTTATTTATTCAAATTTTAAATACAAATTAAATATCGCTATTAATTGCAATTTTAGAATTTGTGATTTCAGTTTTGGTTAATTAATTACAACAAAGAAGATTTTAGTAATGTTTTGTTACATATTGATTGTAATATCAGTGTTGTAATATATGTGTGAGAGGTTCTGTTGAACTAAAACACACAATAAATAAATAAAAAAGTATCTCCTTATGCTGGAGACCCACAACTGGGCCATACAGCAACCCAGAGGTCCAGAAGCAGCCTGAATCAAGACATCTGCAAGCCTGCTCAACTGCACTTGATGCATTTCGAACCGCAACAGCACTTGTGGTGCTTCTTTTGGCACTCACCACTTGCTGTCCTTCAAGACATACAGGCACCGGTTGGATTCATTGCCGCAGATCACCTCAATTAACTATCGTAAGGCTCAACATTGTGGGAGCAACAGACTCCAGCACCAAATGGACTGGTGGAAGCCATATAACTCGCCAGTCGTGCATGCCAACTCAATACAGCAGAACAATTGTCTTGCTGCAGACTCGACCACTGCCCCAAACTGTTGGAAGCCATCATCTCTCCGTTTAGACTGCAAACTCGACCCAACAGACACCTGCACCTTCAAATCTAACCAACCACGAATGGGTTTACATCACAGTGCACATCTTGCCTTGGGCTCCATCACAGCAAAGAAGTGCCTAGAAGCCCATATTCACACCGTCACAGACAAGACTAACAGTACTGTGAAGAGGCCCTCATGTCGAGTCCAATTTCTAGGTTTTCCTAGTGTTTTATTAGTTGTTTGCATTTTATTGTTTTATTAAAAATACCTACATTTTTATGGAAGCATTTTATTTTGAAACCATTGTATTAAGGCTGTTTGGATTGCTACTGTTATCAGCTCACACTACTCCTGAAGATATAGCCTGCTCTCAGCCTAGGCTACCTAAAGATGTGAAGGAGGTATACCCGTTTCGCTGTTCCTGCTTTACCTTTATGATTAGGAGCATTGCTGGCTTAGTAGTAGTGCAAGACCGTGTAGGCTGTTTAATCAGTACTAATCCCTGTACTCCAGCAGAGTAGTAATTTCCTCACACCAACATCCCGGTCCGATGGTCCGACTCATTTTCTTCCTTTTAGCTGGCACCCCAGGCCGTGTTCTCCATGCCACCCACTGGATTTCTGCACCTTAACCCCTCCCCCGCCACACAGCCTCCCGAATTCCAAACCAACCACCACCCGCCTAATAGGAAGCCTGAGCTCCCCTTCGTCGTGACCGCAGGCCAGCATAACAAATTGTAACGCAAATAGTTATTCACTATTTCTGTTGCGACCATCTTGTTTAGTAGTTTATTTTTTCAGGGAAATTGGCCATGTTTTGATCACAGACAATCACCCCGCATAAAAGCCCAACAGCACCCTGGAGGGTTGATACATGGGGTGCTTATAGCCTTGTTACCCAAAACAGTAATGAGTCATCACGACTGATGGCGCCTTAACCAACAAGCCTGCCCACAAAGACTGGTATTAACACTACATTCTAGTTTATAGAGATCTTGAAATGTACACAAATGCACACAAAATTAACTAAACAGACAACAAATGAATATTTTTTACAAAATGCTAACCAAAAATTGCATTATTGTAGCTTTACTCTACCCGCCATGAAGAGACTTAAAGAGACTTGGCAAAAGAAAATGCATAATAAACCACATGCTTGTAGTCCCGGCTCCTCTCTCATTTCTAATCACATCGCATTTGCACTTCTTAAAAGGCACATGTCACTAACAATAGTCAGTCCCAATTGTTCACTCAAAGCTGCATCTGCAGCCATCTAACACTAATCGCCTGTTTTAAAAGCTCTTCTGATTATAGACAGCCAGTGTCTCTTTGAAACGCAAAGACCACGAAACAGATGATCAGGTACAATGCTCTCCTAATACTGGTTGGGAACAGCTGATCCTGCGCCATTAGTGATTCCCCCCCCCACCCCATGCCCAAGGAGCCCCCAAACCAAGAAATGGCCCTAGCACGAGGTGCTGATTAAGTAGATTAAGAGAAGCAGTACATACACGTGTCATACTTTAGATTATGCTTTTCACTTTTGCCAAATCTCTTCGAGCATGAAGTCACACTGCTTACATTTTCTGTTGTAAGGCGACCGAGGAGAGCCCTAGCTTAGAAGCAGGTTTATAGATACTGGCAGGGCTCGGTCCAAACTAGCCGGAGACCACTATAAAGGATTACCTAGTGGATGGTGTCACAGGTTTGAAGCTTCGTAGAGCTAGGAGTCAAGATAGCCCCTTCAATACCCATTTTTTCCACATAATTCATCCCTATAGGGATTCCTGCCCCAAGCAACTATGTTTCAAATGGTAGTTTCGATACAAAAAAAAAAACAGCTATTGTTCAATTTGTCATCACAGCCCACAGATATTTACTTTTGCCATACTTCCACTTGGTGACAATCCCCAGTCGCCTCCAACTCAACCGGTCATTTAAATGTCCACAAGCAATTTATAATTGGGAACAAATCCTTGGCGGTGAACCAGTCTTGCTGCAGGTCCGCTTTGACCAACCTGCCACTTTTATAAACTAAGAAAGAGCAAATATTTGCAACAAAAACAGGTTAGTGTGCAGAGCAATGTCACATGGAAGAGTGCCAATATAACCCGATTAGAAGAAGAAATGTAAGGGAATTACGGGGGGCGTGGCTAGGAAGCCACGTGAAAGGACGTGTCTGTACGGGGGCTCCCGAAGATCCGCACATTATCCGACTGAAAACAGTGCAAGGACCGATGTAATTTGGCTGAGACTGATATGACTGCGCGCATGAATCTCAGGTGAACGTGAGGATATGTTTCGATACGGGCCTGCACCGGGAGAGCGCAACAAGAAACTAAGATCTGGAGGCGAGAGTGCGATGAACGAGAAAATGGCCGCCGCCGCCGAACGAAGGAACAAAGGGGTGCTGGACCTGGGCGCCTGACGGTCGCACTGGAGCTTGGTGGTGGTTTAGGTGCATGACGCGGGTGCATCGAGGTCATTAAGGACACCCAGTCCTGCAAGGCCGACGGCGTGGACCTGGGAAGGGAGCAGGGCCTGATCGAAGATACTTTGTAACCGGAGCGTGCGGTGTGACCGGGAACTGTGCCCCGGGCCCTTTGTGGCCTAAAGTGGGCCTCAGAGGGTGAGACGCGACCTGGCTTAGCTAGGTAATAGACAAGATGGCCGGGGGGGGGCGGAGGACAGAGGAACTTTGTGTCAGAGGAGTGGTGATAACAATGGGGTACCCGCAGAGCGCACTGTGACACCCTGCCCCAGATCCGAGCGGGGATTGAAGGACGTGAGACATGTCTAACAAGCCCCTGAGAGCGAAGACCAAACAGCACACGCTCGACGAATACGCTAAAACGCCTCCCGGCCCAGACGGAGCCAAAAGCAAAGACAAAACGCAAGCCAAGGAAATGGCTGCCGGGGGTGCGAACCACGAGGTCCTCGCTGCGATCGCAGACCTGAAAGCGACCTGGGAGACCAAGCTCCAGCTCGCTGTGGCTGAACTGAAGACCGCAATGGAACTCCAGGTTGGGGCAGTGCAGGAGGACGTGAACCTCCTAAGGCAGGACGTGCGTACCCTGGCAGAGCGCACGGAGACTTTGGAGAAAGAATTGGGCCCTACCGCGGCGGACTGCGCTGTGCATAAGCGTGAACTCCATGCCCTGGTGCAACGCGTGGGCAACTTGGAGAGTAGGGCGGAGGAGGCAGAAGGGCGCGCCCGGAGGAACAACATTCGTATCGTAGGCCTGCCGGAGGGTACTGAGGGCCACAATCCAACGGAATTTATCGAAAACATGCTACTGCAGGAGATCACGGGAGGCACCCTGTCGCAGGGTTTTGCGGTTGAGAGAGCGCACAGGGCCTTAACTAGGAAGCCACCACCGGGAAACCTGCCCAGGCCAGTGATAGCTAAGATCCTTAACTACCGGGACCGAGAAAGGATCCTTGAACACTTCCGCAAGGGAGGCACAATACAACGAGGAGCGGCGAATATAACGGCCTATCCCGACTACACCCTGCAGGTACAGCGCAGTCGTATGAACTTTGGAACGGTGAAGAGGAGATTGCGGGAAGCGGGGCTTAAATACATGTTGCTCTATCCGGCCAAACTGAAGGTTTTCTTTCAGAGCAAGCTACTGTTCTTTGTCACCCCGGAGGATGCTATGGAGTGGTTGGATGCACACAACTGCCCTCAGGAGTCAGATGTTCAGACGGCCGGTGGAAAATAAAGGACGAGATAAGTAACGCTGTAGGCCCGGTCGGGTCATGAGCATTGGGACTAGATTATAGTCACTGAACTCGCTTGAGAACATGCGCGCGTCAGGGGTTATGAAACGTGGTCCTTGCGCGGACATGGTTGCGAAGTTGAGGAGCCGCCTGAAGCCACCCTTCACACCCCCTTTTTTGTGTTTAGTTTAGTCACTGTTAGTGGGGTGACACCCTGTCGGGTTCTCTATTTGGGTTTCCAAAGAGGACTGAACACAGGGATGCCTGAGATCCAGGGATGGAGCTGGGAAGTTGTTGGGGGTAGGGGCTTGGGGGGGGGGGGAGTTTTAGTTTTTGTATGAGCCTGGGGGTGAAACCGGGAGTGGGTGTTCGCAAAGTGGGGAGGGATTGCCTCGGATGGGGGGAGGAAACTACTGATAGGCCATGGGAGACCTCAGGATATTAACGTGGAACGTTAGGGGGCTTAACAGTTATCTTAAGCGAAATAAAGTCATGTTGTATCTTAAGAGGCAGAAGATAGACGTAGCCCTGCTACAGGAGACACATCTAAAGCGAGAGAAACTGGAGCTGGTAGGGAGGAAGTGGAAGGGAACAGTGGTAGGATCAACGTACTCCGCCTATGCCAGAGGAGTGCTGGTGTGGGTGGCGCCACACGTCCCATTTAAGCTAATTGATGAGGTTGTGGAGGAGGATGGGAGGTTGGTTATGGTGAGGGGGCTGGTAGAGAACAAAGTAGTGTGCATTGTAAACACATATGCGCCTAACCAGGAAACGGCGACATATTTTAGGACGCTGTGCACCAAGCTCAGTGTTGGGATGGGGGGCACGGTGATATGGGGTGGTGACTTTAATTGCGTGTTGAACCCCAGGGAGGATAGGTCGGATGACAAGATGGCTAGGCCCAGTCCGGCGGCTAGGGTATTGCAGACGCTGCTGGCGGATTTTGGCCTAGTTGATGTGTGGAGAGCGAAACACCCGAGCGCGAGACAATACTCGCACTATTCGGCTCCGCATCTACTGCACACGAGGCTTGATTACTTTTTCACTACGCCAGACATAGTCACGGAGTGCGACCATATAGACTACAGGGCGAGGGTCCTCTCTGACCACTCGCCCCTGGTCATGCGATGGCAACTGTATTCCCCACGAGCGCGTATACCAACATGGCGCCTAAGGGCGGAGGCGCTTAAAGACCCCGCCTTCAGAGAGGATATTAGGGAAGAGATAACTGCTTATTTTGAGGTGAATAAAGGGAGCGTTAAGTCGGCTGGCACCTTATGGGAGGCCTTTAAGGTCGTAATGCGGGGGATCGCCATTGCGAAGTCTAAGGGATTGATGGGGGGAGTCCTGGCGGATTTGCATAGAGCTGAGACTGCGCTGGAGGAGGAGTTGAAAGGTGGTGGGACAGATGCGGAGGCGGTCTCCAAATTGCAACAAGAGTGTGCGGAACATTGGGACAGGCTCTGTAATTTGAACTATAGGAAGTATATTGAGAGACTGCATGCGGGGGGAGATAAAACGGGCCGACTCTTAGCTTGGCTGTACAAGAGTGAGACCCCACGATCCCCGATCAGAATGGTAACCAATGAAAAGGGGGAGGAGGTAGACACCCAAGAAGGCGTGAACAGGGCATTCGTGGAATACTATAAGGTCTTATACGAAGATTGCGAGGGGGGCAGCCAGGAGGAGATAGACGAAGTGCTGGAAGATGTAGGCTTGCCCAAGGTCAGCGATGAGGAGCGAGAGGAGCTGGATGCTCCGATCACACTGGAAGAGCTGAAGGAGATTGTGAGACAGTTGCCCACTAGTAAGGCCCCAGGGGCAGATGGGTTCCCCAGTGAATTTTATAAAGTTTATGCAGAGGAAGTGCTCCCGCCCATGTTGGAAATGCTCAACGAAGCGTACGAGATGGGACGGTTGCCGGAGTCACTTAGGGAGGCGATTATAATACCGCTCCCCAAGCCAAATAAACCGGGACATGATTGTGGCTCCTACAGGCCCCTGTCGATGCTGAACCAAGATAGTAAGATCCTGACAGCTGTCCTGGCTACTAGAATGCGTAGAGTGATCGGCAAGCTGATCCACCCTGACCAGACGGGCTATGTCCCTAATAGGAACATCACTCACAACCACAGGCGCCTCCACAGGGTGGTCGAGTGGGGTGGTGGTGAGGACGGCGAAATGGCGATAGTAGCATTGGACGCGGTTAAGGCGTTCGACTCTGTTCGGTGGCCTTGGCTGCTAGCGGCTCTGAAAGGGTACGGGATGGGACCAGGTTATGTTAGGTGGGCCGAGATGTTATACAGTGCACCACTAGCCAGGGTCCGTACGGGCGCAGTGGTGTCAGAGAGATGGCAGTTGGGCAGAGGTACTAGGCAGGGGTGTCCTTGGTCCCCAATGTTGTATATCCTGGCCCTAGAACCCTTGGCGATTTACCTCCGGCAGCAATATGATCTGGTCGGCATCGATGTGAGAGGAGAGTGTCACCTTATATCCCTGTATGCAGATGATATGCTGTTATACCTAAGATACCCAGAAGAAAATTTGCAGTATGTCTTAGAGGTGATGGGGAGGTATGCCTGGTTGTCCGGTATAGCGGTAAACCCTCAGAAATCCACTCTATTTCCGCTGGGGGGCTATGTGGGGACTCCAGTGGAGAGGTTGCCAGTGTTGCAGATCCCGTGGGCGACGAGATCCTTTAGATACTTGGGGATTGATGTGTATCATACGACCGTGGAAGAGCACAAGCATAACACTGAACTTGCTGTGGGGAAGATCGAGAAATGTATGAAGTTCTGGCAAAGATTACCACTAGCTATGATGGGCCGAGGAGCCATGCTTAAAATGGTAGTGCTGCCCAGGCTCCTGCATTACTTTAACAACATCCCCTACATGATTTCTAAGAAGTTTTTTGTGAGGCTACATAGTGTTTGCAGAGAATTCCTGTGGCACGGCATGCGCAACAGAGTCGCACTGTGGAAGCTGCAGAACTTCTATGAGAAGGGCGGAATCAAGCTGCCGAACTTTGAGGCATATTATGTGGCAGCGCAGCTACAATATGTGTCCAGGTGGCTCTCTGATGAAGGTTGTTTGGGAGGGATTGCTCCCCTTTTTACTTGCGAGAGGTGATCTGGGTGGCTAATGCATGCATGAGGGAGCGGCCTAGTATGCTAGCTTTGGGACGGAACATGTGGAAACGGGCCTGCCGGATGATGGGCAACCCTTTGCCGTGTGTGTTGCAGTTCCCATTGGTCGCACTGGCGAAGGGAGACGGGCAGCTCAGGGCAACCATTCGGATATACTGTGGGGTTGGTCACCATGGGAGATGTTTGGCAGGATGGGACCATCTTGGAGTTCGAAGAATTAGAGGCAGGGTCGAGATTGCACAGGGGGTCAATATATGACATATCACAGGATAGTGCAGGAGATCCGGAATAGGTGGCCCGAAACTACCCTGGCCGATAAACCGGATGCCCCGGTGGAGATACTATATGACACATCGGAGGGCGGGCATGAGGTCTCTAGGTTGTACGAGATGTTGATGACGAAGGCTGGGAGCGATTTAGAGCACTTGAGACTGGAATGGGAAACGGAGATGGGGGCCCCGATGGCAGATGGGTTGTGGGAGCGAGCCCTCGGGTATCATAAAAAAGTATCGAGAAACGCCAGGTTTAAGCAAATACAGCTTTATATAACGCACAGGGCATACTTGACCCCTTTGAGAATATCCAAATTTCGGGATGTTGGACGCCAGGCGTGCCCCAAGTGCGACGAGGAGAATGCAGACATGATACACATGTTTTGGGCGTGCCCAGTAATTGCAAGCTATTGGGGGGAAGTGGCGCAGAAGCTGGCAGGAAAGGGTGTTGCGCTCAAAGTGGATTCAGCCTGGGCCTGCTTACTGGGGGGATATCCCAGAGCGCGTAAACTTAGACATGTCGATAAATTAAAAGATCTGGCTTATGTGCTTGCTAAACGTAGGATTGCCATGGGTTGGAAGGAGTATCATAAGCCACGAACTGAGGTCTGGTGGAGGGATCTCCAAAAATGGGCGGAGGCCGAGACGGCTGTGTGGCGAGATGCCAGTATCGCAGGGGAGGAGGAGGAAATGTGCTCTCTTGCGGCATGGAAACTGTTGATAGCTGAACTGTTTGGAACGGGGTCGGCTTCAATTGAATCTGAGAGTGATGACGCCCCCTCGCCCACAGCGGATATCAATGGCGAACACCATACAGGCTCATAGGGGGGAGGGATGGGGATTGCAGTGTTGTTTGTTGTTAAACGTGTTTATCTATGTTCAAGTTGTAATGTCGTGTGGTTTATATATATAAAATAAAAATATATTAAAAAAAAAAAAAAAATGTAAGGGAATTACCAGGTTACTCACTGTAGTGACCACCTTACTCCTAGTCCATAGTCCCCTTTCCTCCATACTTGTGGGACATCTCTCCGTCCTATGGGACGGGACCAGAGCACTTTGTAAAAAAACATCCAATTTTTTTAAAAAAATGTGTCCCTCCTCTCTTTCCTGCGCGGGGCCCGGCACACGGCCTTAACCCTGCCCACCTTGACTCCGCCCCGCGCATCGCACATCAGTCCTTTTCTATCGCCAGGTCAAAGACCCATTAGCAATAACAGAGGAACCTTATTAGAGGGGACGGCGGGCGTATGGAGGAAAGGGGACTATGGACTAGGAGTAAGGTGGTCACTACAGTGAGTAACCTGGTAATACTCCTACGTCCCGTCCCCTTTCCTCCATACTTGTGTGAGATTCCCAAGCACTCCTTACAGGAACTACGGGTGGATGGAAATACCCCTTACTGAAACAGGTTCTTCAGCACAGCCTGACCAAACTGAGCGTCAGCTCTTGAGCGGATGTCGAGACAGTAATGCTTACAGAAAGCAGATGGGGAGGCCCAAGTAGCTGCCCTAGCGATGGACTCCCAGGGGACATATTTCTGAAAAGCAACCGCGGCTGCCTTGCCCCGCACCAGGTGTGCATGGATACCCTTAGGAGATTTCAGCCCTTGGACGGTGAAAGACTCTGTGATGCAGGCGGCAATCCACCTAGAAATAGTTGCCTTAGACGCCGGCTTGCCCCGAGTGTTACCGAAGGTCACAAAAAGTTAAGAACTCCTAAGCTCGGAAGTCCTGTCCAGGTAGAACTTAAGAGCTCTTCGGACATCAAGACAGTGTAGAACCCTTTCAGCCTCTGAGGCAGGGTTCGGAAAAAGACCGGAAGGGAGATCGACTGATTCAGATGGAATTCGGTCACCACCTTCGGTAAGAAAGCCGGGTTTGTCCGAAGGACTACCTTGTCCTTGTGAAAGACCAAGAAAGGATGCTCCACCGACAATGCCTGGAGCTCACTCACTCACTCTCCTTGCTGACGTAACGGCAACCAGAAAGGACACTTTCCAAGACAAGTACTTGAGGTCCACCGTAGTTATTGGTTCAAATGGTTTATTGCACAGCGCCGTCAGGACTACATTTAGGTCACATGGCGGGTGCGGATTACGGACCAGAGGGTAGAGGCGTGTCAAGCCAGCAAAATGCCTCTTCACCACTTGGTTAGTTAGAGAATAAGAACACAGGTCTGTAGAAAGGTAAGCGAAAACCGCTGAGAGATAAGTCCTGCATGACAGAACATGAACCCCTGACTCTGCTAGGGAGGACACGAAAGACAGCACCGTGTCAATCGTGGCCACCCTCGGATGCAACTTCTTCTCCAAACACCAATGACAGAACCTGAGCCATTTACTCCTGTATTGAGATCTGGTTGAGGGTTTCCTGGCTGCCTGGATAATGCGCATGTTATCCACAGACAAACTCAGATGCTCTAAAGACTTGAACTCAGGCACCATGCCGCCAAGCTGAGCGATTGTGGGGAGGTGTGCCACATCTGTTGTTCCCCTTGGTGAAGAAGATCGGGAGTTACTGCTAACCTGATCGGCGGATACACCGACAGGTGTTGAAGTTCTGAGAACCAAAACCTGGCCACCCACCACGGGGCTATGAGTAGAAGGGAACAGTTTGCCGAGTTCTTCAACTTCCAAATTGCCCAGTGAACTAGAGGCAGAGGCGGGAAGGCGTAAGCTCTCATGTTGTGCCATGGAATCTCGAGAGCATCCCCCAGAGAGGAGGCTCCCCGCCCCCCTCTGGAGGCATACTGAGGAAGCTTCTTGTTCACCGCCGTAGCGAAGAGGTCCACCTCCGGTGTGCCCCAACGCGAGAAAATCCATGACAGGACCTCCGCCTTCAATTCCCACTCGTAGCTGACCACTGTACACCGGCTGAGGGCATCCGCTGTGACATTCAGCTGGCCCGGGATGTGCACTGCAAGCGGCCAGAGACCATGAAGCACGGCCCACTCCCAAATTTGGATGGACAGGTCCACAAGGGGGCGGGGGGGAGACTTCGTTCCCCCTTGCTTGTTTATGTAATACATTGACACCACATTGTCCGTTCTTGTGTGGACCACCTTGTTGACAATGAGCAGTCTGAACGCCCTTAGCGCTAGGAAGATCGCCAGGAGCTCCAAATGATTTATATGCAGGAGCTTGTCCTGAGGTGACCAGAGGTCCGAGACCTGAAGAAGATCTAAAGTCGCACCCCACCCTAGAAGGGAGGAGTCCGTCGGGATCGTCACCATGGGGACCGGGTCCTGAAACCCCTGCGCCCCCAGACAGATTGCTGACAGATGACCACCAATCCAGGTCCACTCTCATGGAATCCAGAATCATTATCCGCATGGAATCCGGATCCACTGCCTGACGCCATGAACGCCAAAGAGCCATCTGGGTCCGTCTCATTTTGAGACGAGCAAGAAGAAGAGCCAGTACACACGAGGCCATGAGATCCAGAAGCCTCTAGAACCACCAGCTCTCCGACTGCGCAAACATCTGACACTTGGCTAACAGATCCGCCATTCTGTACTCAGTCAGATACACTCTGCAGTCGATCGTGTTCCAATGAAAACCCAGGAAGATCAGGTCCTGTGAGACCGTCATGGAGGATTTCCGCCAGTTCACCGACAGCCCAAGGTGGAACAGGAGCTGAAGGAGAGACTGGAGGTTGCCCGCTGCTGCCAGCGGACAAGGGCTGCGTAAGAGCCAGTCATCCAAATAAGGATACACATGGATACCCTGGAGACGAAGATAGGCTGCAATCACCGACATCATCTTCGTGAAGGCACGCAGCGCCGAGCTGAGGCCAAAAGGAAGCACCCGAAACTGGAAGTGCTCCTCTCCCAAAGAAAAGCGGAGATATCTCCTGTGTGGATTCCAAATCAGGATATGCAGATACGCATCCTGAAGATCCACAACGATGAGCTAATCGCCCATCTGTAAGGAGGAGCATATCTGGCTGGGCGTGATCATCTTCAATTTCGCTTGGGGTAGGAAAAGATTGAACTGGGAAAGGTCTAGGTTGCTCCGCAGGCCAGCCTGGTTGGGTTTGGGCACCGTAAACAGCCGGGAGTAGAAGCCCTCCCCTCGCTCCCCAAGGGGAACGGGTTCCACAGCTCTGAGGTCCAGAGGTTTCTGAACCTCGGCCTTGAGGCAGGGTGAGCCCGAGAGCTGAAAAGGAGGGTTGAGGGGTGGGGTAGGGGGTAAAGGTAAGCGGAAGCCCGCTCGAGCGACTGACAAGACCCATCTGTCTTCTGTGATGGTCTGCCATGCCTCCCAATGAGCCGCAATGCGTCCTCCCACCGGGGTCTCGTGCGAGCACGGAAAACCCTCATTGGCAGTATCGGTGGCGGTGCCACCTGAACCTGATGAGGAGGCCGAGTAGCGGAAGAAAAACCGTGTGCCTTGTCATCTACTGCGGTTATTCCCCTGCAGGAGTATCCACTCTGCGAGATTTGCGGTCGAGGAAGCCCCTAAAACCAGAGGAGGGTCGACTTTGCAACAACGGTCTCTGGGATTTGAAAGGAGCTTTCACCAGAACAGACAATGATTTAGCCGTGTGAGTGCTATCCTTGGTCTTGGTGAGCTCTACATCAGTAGTAGAATAAAAAAGTTCCTTACCATCGAATGGAAGGTCCAACACCTTGTCTTGCACTTCCTTAGAAAATTTAGTGGCATGCAGCCACGCCTGCCGTGAGGTATCAACCCCAAGAATCAGGGCCCGAGCCGAGGTGTCTACGTGATGAGCCACAGCCTCCAGGAGATCCTGGGCCGAGACCCTGGCCTCGGAAAGGCCTCCTTTGAAGTCCACCAGCTTCTCGACCGGGATGTGCTCCTCAAACTCCGACAGACCTTTCCACATCCGCATGTTAGCTCCGCCAATATCAACTCAGCGTTGGCCTGCCTGAGCTGCAAGGCTCAGTTGGCAAAGATTTTCCTCCCTAGGGAGTCCAGGAGCTTGTCTTCCTTACCCAAGACCTGAGTAGCCGTAGTGGAAGAGGATGCTGCAGGTCTGGATTGCAACGTAGCCGCAGCCACCACTGTGGAGGAGGGAAGCGGACAAGGCGACAGGGCCACCTCTTTTGAAGAATGTAGCCTGTATCTCGCGTTAATCTTATTGACAAAAAGTCCCGAGTGTGGCTTTTCCCCAGACTCTTCGGACCTCGGCCAGAACATCCTTCTGCAGGAACAGGCCGGTACGCTCCAAGGGAGACAGGGTGAACGCCCCAGAAAGCACGCCCTCCTGCGGAGCGGGTGCCTCGGGCACCGGAACATCCAAGAAACTCATGTCCAGAAACCGGTCATGAAAGGCTCTGATAGAGCAGGGAAGGTCCTTGTTGTCCTGATCGCCTTGAAGGTCATCTGACAGGTCAGGGTCCTGCAGAGCGGTGTCAGGCACTGCCTTGTCCACTGTGGACAATGGAGGCACAGGCAGACGAGCCGGGGGAGGCACCACGGGCAAGGGAGGCACTGGCGGAACCACCGGAGGAACGGGTGGAGCGGGGGGCGCAGGTGGACATATCTCCTTGAAAAGCCCATTGAAATATTCCCTCATGGGGGTCAGGGCGCATAAGCGCTTGAAATGTACTGAAAAAGGCATCCTCATGAGATTGCTTCGGAACCTGAGGAGGCCTCTCATGAGGTGGACAAATCCAGGGACGTAACGGGGAAGGGTGCCACACCGGCCCCTCCACCGACGTATCCACATAAATTAAAGGAGCCGCTCCCGTGGGCAACGAAACATTGTGCGGAAGAGGCATCCGGGCGTTCCAATCATAAACCGGCCAGTAAGGATGCGCACAAGGGACCTTAGGTTCACCCGAAGGACCGAACCCTACACCAGGAGCCGATGGCGTAGTTGTAGGGGTAGTACCTAAAATGGCCTCCGTGGTCGTGGCGGGAACGGCCACCATTTTGTCCTCATCTGAGGGGAACTTCGGCACATGAGGAAGTGAGGCAGGGGTCCCCGTCGATGGATCAGGGGTATTAATTTTAGCCTTAACGAAAGGAACCTCGGCCGAGCCGGTTCTATGAGGCCTGGAATGTTTCTGCGACATACCAACCGCCAACTGAGCCTTCGAAGGAAGAGCCTCGGCACTGCCGGTAAAAGAAGAAACTTTCTTCTTTGCCCCCTCAAAGAGCGGGACCGGTGCGCTGTCACCGACAGGGCCTTGCCCGGCCCCGCAGAACTGTTGGTATCCTTAGCCTCTGTACGAGGGACCTCAGACCTAGGCCCGGTAGAGGCCTTATCGGCACAGGCCTCGAACATCCGTTCGGTAACCTCAAGCCCAGCCAAGACCTCGGGGCGTACCCCGGTTTTGTTTTTGAGGGAAGCCGAAAGAGCGGCCTCACAGCAAGCTCCGGTACCCCACGACTCAGTAGAACTGGGTCTACAAACAGCCCCCACAGGAGAGGCCTCGGAGTGTACTCCGGTGATCACAAGCCCCTTACGGAGACCCTCCGAGAAAACTCCTGTAGAATTATTAGGCCCGACAGGCACCTCAGGGTGAACCCCGGTAACAGAGCGATCAACGCCCCTCCCGGCTCGAGAGGAACCCGGCAAGGTATCCCCGGGCCAGGGTGCTCTGAAAATTAAAGAACTTACTGAGCGTTTTTTCTTCTCGTCGATGAACGCCTGAATATGAGGAGGAGTCCGTCCGAACACCTCCTCCCACCGCTCCAACCGACATTGAAGTGCGCGGACCGAAAGGGAGTCACAGTAAAAACAGGAGTCCCAACGATGTTCCGGGCCCAAACACTCTAAACAAAGAGGATGGGGATCCACCCTCGCGAAGCGACGGTGACACGATGAACAGTCTGGAAAATCTAGTTTAAAAAACATAGACTAGTAAACGAACGCTAGCGAGAGCCAGGGAGGGCGTGCGTCCGGCCCAGATCATGGAGAGAAAAGGACTGATGGGCGATGCGCGGGGTGGAGCCAAGGTGGGCGGGGTTACGGCCACATGCCGGGCCCCGCGCAGGAAAGAGGAGGGACATTTTTGAAAAAAATGTGGATGCTTTTTACAAAAGTGCTCCGGTCCCGTCCCACAGGATGGAGAAATGTCCCATAAGTATGGAGGAAAAGGGACGGGACGTAGGAGTAAAACATTTTCCCTGGCAATGGAGCTCCTAGATGTGGAGAGCTTTACATGCCTTGTACCTAGGCTTCTTACTCCTCTCCGGGATGCATGGTGCCATGTCTAGGCTAGACCATTTATTCTATCACTGGTCTACCTTCATCTACCTTCACATGGTTGCGTCAATTCGGTTCTTAGCATCTTGAAACATTCCCCTGGTCATGGAGCTCACTACTGGGCGTCTCAGAGTGAAGCTGCTGTGGCGTCTGAACAGCTATTACCTGGGGTTCCCAGAGTTTGAGGGAGCCATCTCCAAGAGGTCAGAGTATTTCGCTGTAAATGAGGGGTCAGTGAATAGTCCAGAGGTACTATAGGAGGACTAAAAAGCAGTGCCTCAGAGGACCTCGAGACTAAAGTGGGGGAGGAATATCTAGCAGAGGGGACCCTGGACAAGTGTGAGGCGCTCCTTAATGCCCAGGACTAGCTTAGGAACACTGCCCTTGAAAATGCCAGACAAGCACCCTGGCTTAAGTGCAGCCAGATCTATGAGACCGGTGACCAATCTGGGAAATAGTTGGCTTGGCTCCAGAAAAGGGATGAGGGCCAAAGATACGTGAGGGAAATAGCTGGCGCAGGGTGGGGGGAATGGGGGGGGTAGCAACGGACTGAGGCTCCTGAGATTGTGGAAGCATTCGCCAATTATTATGAAGATCTCTACCACTCTCGATGGGCCCAGGGCTTGTTGGCGGGGTCCCCCTTTCTGAACAGCATTCCACTGCCGCAGCTGGCCCTGGCACAAAGGTCGAACCTAGATGCCGAAATCACAGTGGAGAAAATCTCAGAAGCCATCTTGCACCTTCAGTATAGGAAGGCACCCGGGCATAATAATTTTGCATTTATATAGCACTACGAACCCTCAGGCATCTGAGCGCTGCTTATATATTACCCACGGTATGTGGTGCTCATTTATCGACCTCGGAAGAATGAAAGGCTGAGTTTGGCCCTGCCAGGATTCAAACCGACATCAGTAGGCTATGCACAGATGTCAAAGCAAGCGCTCTACTCACTGTGCTATCTGACCAGCGCAGATCCCCCCCCCCCCCGATCTTAGAATGGCTTGTATTGTCATCCCCAGGGCCGGCAACCCCCGGACTCCTGCGCATCTTATAGGCCAATATTCTGGATAAATTCTAAGGTTAAGATCCTGGCGCGGGTACTAGCGAAGATTAGCAGAGTGGTGGCCTCCTTGGTCCACCCGGACCAGTGTGGATTCATCCTGGACAAGTCCACCCACATGAATATCCGCAGGCTGTGGATGGACATATCCGAGGCATCTGAGCTTCCGGACCACTTGGTGGACTTTCAAAAGGCCTTCAATTCAGTGGAATAGGGGTTTATTTTGAATGGGATTACTCTTTGGGGTGAATTACCCAGGCTAGGTTTGTCTGTTGTATGCGTCACCGAACGCAGAGGATTGGGTCACTGACGTCTCCTCCCGGACTGTCCCCCTGCAGAGTGGGATGAGGCAGTGTTACACTCTCCCCTTTGTTATTTACGTTGGCCATTGAGTCTTTGGCAGTCCGCCTGCTGACGGATCCAATTTTCAGGAGGTCAGTGGTGAGAGGGGTCTGAAATGTGAGGCAGACAACTTTGTGAAGATTTTTCAAAAGATGCCATTTTATTAAATTGAAAGAAGATTGGATAAACTCCTCACTGTCCCGAACCGGATGAGGATTTCCCTGCCTGAAATAAACTAAAATAAACACTCTAACAAAGAATATCTGTCCCTCACACTTATACATACAATAAGTTAATAAATGTCAATTCAAAGGCAACAATAATATAACAATTGAATTGTGTGATATGATAACAGTCTCTCTTTATAATCTGGATAAATTCCCCTTCCCCCAGATTCAAGCAGGATTCTGTTCCGGAGTTCCAAAAAAAAAAAAAAAGGGAAATCCTGGTTTGTAACAAAGTTGTAACAGTTCTGTGCGACTCCAACTTAACAGAAAGTTTTAACACTCCAGTAATTCAACAAAGAAAATAGAAGGTTCTTTCTCTTCCTTGAGCAAGAGTAAGATTCAGAATTATCCTAGTCACTAAAAGGATATTTTCTTAGTTTTTCAATAGAATCAATAATTGTCTATGCCAGGATTCTGAACAAATGTACCCCCACCAGTTTTACACAGTTCTTTCTTCAGTACCACAAGCAAAATAAATGGTCTTTTTTCAGCACCACATCAACTCTGACCTGGTTTACTTCCACGTCAGGCCCATTACCTCGGTCACACCTGCTTTACTCGCATGCCTAGCCACTACTTCAACGGTATGCCATTGAGGTATACTCCCCTGCCCGAACAGCGTTTCACAAAAGTGCTTCTGTGGTTAGAATCAACTTATAAATAGTTTTGCAACAGCTTTACAATATTCATTATTCTGCAAAATACAACTTTTAGTAGCTCTTCAGGGACCTCTTCAAGGAAAACAAGATTCACATTGATGCCTCTGCAAATTATGCTCCTCTCCTTCCAAATAACCTTTTCCAGAAGGGTAGACTTCTTGACACTCTTGTTTCCCCACTGCACAAGTACCCCAATACTGACAAGGATAACATCTTGTTCTGCTTCTTCCTTGGCTTTGGCAATGTGGGTTTATACCAGCGTTTGTTATATGCTTCTCGAAATATGGGCAACTAGCTTCACAACATTCGGGTTTTGTATTAGTTCTTCTGCCTTTGGCAATATCCATTGCATTTGAATGGCCTTATTCTTGGTTTTTCTTAGCTTGGCCAATGATTGTATGTATTGGCTTTTAGTATTATCGCCATTCTGACTGCTGAGTTCTCATTTAAAACTCACACGCTTAAAGTTATAGTAATTGGGTCTCGATACATAGTGTTTTTGTTGCTTTCTAGTAATTTGGTATTAAAAAATCATATTTAATACCTTTTTTCTATTCATACGTGAGTGAAAACTCCTGCGAGCACGCAAGTGGTCTTGGAGCACTCCAGGGTGACAGGTAGTGAACTCACCAGGTAAGGCTTGCGCATCTGATGCATGGCTTCTGCTTCAGTGGCTCCCTGCAACCCGGCAAACAGCTTCTTCTGGCCTGCGCAACGTGTAACTGGAGCTTCCGCCGTTCGAGGCGCTCTGTTGCACGCCAGCCACCAGAGACAGCTTCTTGAGAAGGAAAGCTTCCCTTGCTTTCGCTTCTCGCTGCACAGCCTCTGCAGACCAGGTCCTCAGAGGGCAAGCTTCCCCTCTTGCACGCTTCATCAACAGTAGACACAGATACAATAGTTGCATGTTTTGAAAACCTTTATTTTGTTGATTACTGGGGTTGGTGAAATTCCTAACTAGCCCCAACCCTAAAATGGGAGCAATCTCAACCATAAAACAAATAAGTCCAAGTCAGTCTAGTCAAAATAAGAGGCCTATACTAAGAAAACCTAACCTTGCCCTCCTTCTTAAATGACAATTGTGTAAAGGGAATACAAAAAGGAAAATTAGTGTCTTCAAAGAAATGTCAGAAGGGCTAGGGCAACAACTCCCTTCCCCATGTTTAGAAGCACAGGGTCTTGAGTGATTTAAAAAGGATAGGTGGATGGCTTGCTGGTACAATTCAACAGTTCAGGGTGGGGCTTCAAGCTTTTAACAGTCTAATCATATAGTCTTTAGGCGTCGTCCGCCTTCCCAGAAATATACAGTTCTTCTCTTGGCTTTCACCTTTCCACTACTCAGCACAGGGTTCCCTCTGCCGGGCTCAAGCCCGTCTTTCTCTTTTACTGTCGAAGACTTTCGAAACTGCAAGGATTTTATGTAGACCTCTGCATGACCACTTCGACCTCCTTTCAAACAATTTGCCAATCAACAATCTTCACAACACCAATGCTTCATGGTACTTGTAGTTTTGCGTTTGCCCTCTTGGCCCATTTGTGAACGGAGGATGGCACAGGGGCAACGTGCTGGTCTCGGAAGCAAGACCACGCAGAGTAACAGAAGTTGGAATCCCGGCTCCGCGCTTAGAAACCTAATTGAGGTATTAAGCGCGTTATTAAAAAAAACAATGGAAATAAATGTAAAAGTTCTCACGCAACACCAATGCCCCTTGGTACATGTAGTTTCACTTTTGCCTTCTTGGCATCTCTTAAAGTTCATGCCCTCTTTACTTTTGCCCTCTTGGTGGTTTTCAAAGTTCATATAGATTGCTTTTCACTCAATCAACTCTTTCTTATACGGTATTGTGGTTACCGTCTTGCCTTCATTTCCTGCTTTCCATTACTCAGGACATTTCACAGAGACTTTCGAATGTGCAAATCTGTTTCGCAGGAACACTTACTTTGTACACTTTTGTATACTCAGCATTCAATCATTGTTCTCTTTGTGTTCTATGCGTTTTATCGGCACACGTGCAACCTTCAACTCGTGTTATATGCCTCTTTCGCTCTTAACACAAACCAGGCTTTTGTTTGCCTTCGATAACTCACAGGTCGTGTTAATTGGGCTTTGATCTTCAATACTTTTCCCGTAGCAGTCAAGGCTGTTACCAATGCCTCCTCTGATCCTCCCCAACACTGTCATTCACCCGGGAGGTTAGCAGGCCACCTGAAAGTACTCTGAAGATCTCCTTTCTGCTCACTTGTTTTTGGTCAGGGAACACTTACAGCTTCTCAAAAAGATGGAATTCTCGCATGGCTCCCCCTCGTTGTCCGCAGCAGCCGGTCAGCCCCTTAGCCTTCTGACTTCCATAGCCTGATTCGCATCAGCCCCGAAAGAGCCGTTCGTTCATGCAGCCAGTCACACTCCTACTGCTGTTTCTGGTCCCACCTTTTATAGATTGCTGGGCAGTTAACAGGCTTCATGTGTTCAAGATAATAGTTGGGTGCCTGACCTTGCCTGTCCTTGCTAGCAGGACACTGCCATAGGGTAGGTAGGGTTGTTGCTTGTGTTTCCCTATAGGTAATCTTAATTATTCTTGGTCGTCTCTGCCTCGTCCCAGTACTTTGACAGTAGAAGGGAAAACAGGAATTATGGGAGTTGTAGTGTTACACAGAAAAGGAAGGAATGTTGGATAGATTACTGTCAGGAGAGTGGGGATACCATGTCTCACCCGTAAGCCCTCTCCCTCCTCAATCCCCGAGGACCCTCTACCCAGGTAGTCCTCCCTTGCTATTCCGCTCCCAGTGTCGGGAGCTAAAAGCGATTGGCCCTTCCCTGGCCACTTGACTAAGAGATTCTAGGAAAGTATGGTGGGAAAAGCCGTTCGGTTTGTCACACTGCTCCAGTTTCTGCATCAGATGCATACAAACTACACTGCTCTTCCTGCTAGCTCTGCTCTCCAATGGCCTGCACCAGAGGGGGCATTTTAAGCCTCCCAGTCTCCCTCAGGCATGGGACATTTCTACTAACAATCTGACCACTCCTGCAGCATTGTTCCCCTTTAGCCTGCTTCCTCGTCCCAGTACTTAGGGAATTATGGGACTTGAAGTCGGTAATGGTAAAGTTCGTTTTTCTCACTTCTTCGGTTTTGCAATAAGCCATTAGAAGGTTGGGGTTTCAGAAAAAGTTAAACAAGCAGTTTCCCCTTCTCTCCTGATCCGTTTCCCCCCTCATGTGATCCTCCCACAGAACTCCACCCCCAGAGTCGGGATCAGAAAGTGTCTGCCTTTCCCTGTCCACACGAGAAGGGTCCCAAGGCCTTGTTTTCTGGGGGGAATCATTGCCAGGGAAATCTATACTTTTCCGACTTCAGGGTGCAGACGGAGCTACTAACCTGGACTGCCCATATCAGGTATCGGTTGAGGGTTTCTAATACCTGTGGGACCTGACCTCGGGAGCTTTATGCACACTAATCTCCAGCCTATTACGGACAGGTTCACCAGGGATGTCACCCCACTGAGGGGTCCCTCCAGTTGACACTACTTAGGATGGCTGCCTTATTCAAATTGTTAACCCTGCCGCAGCATCTGTATGTGCTCCAGAATGCCCCCTCCATTCCTAAAACAGAATTTGATAAATTCAACGCTATCCTTCGGGCCCTTCTCTGGGGTGGGGGCCAGCCAAGCATTGCTATTGTGTTATGCTCACCTGGCTCCCACAGGGGCATCGATCTGAACTGACAGCTGCGGTCTCCACCAATGTGAGGCGTAGTGCCGCGATGACGGACTGGACTGGCCCACCTAGCTTCGTTTGCTTGGCCCGTAGGAATATTCTTCTGCAAATGGAGAAAGGGAATTAACCACCGGTGGAGTTGAGCGTCAACCCCCCCCCCACTCCCACTGTTCTCCCCAATGATCACCTTTGATGTTCCCTCTTGTAGTCTCACCTGATGATTTGAAAAGATGAGCTCTCCATCCTGCATTGAGCGCAGGGCCGCGTAGATAACCAGTTGCTTCACTGGCTCGAAGGAATTGGTGGGTTCCAGGACAATATTGACTCCGATATTCCCAGCAAGACGCCGTAAGTATGTAGTTCGTAAGAGTTCAAATGTCTGACTTTCACTCTGTCCGATTCCTTGCAGGTTGTAGGTTGTAGCTTGACCCTAGCGAAGAGTTCCTCGTGGCAACCGGTAATATTCAGGTAAGGATTTGTATTATCCAACACAGTTCGATAAAATAATGTCAATATGTAACCTGTTGCTTTCTCCTTTATTCAGGCGCTGAGAGAAAGTATGAAGTCTCGGGGAATAATGCCTCCGGCGATAAAATCAGGTAAATCTATTGTGGTGAGGAGGTTTCCCCTTGTTTGTCCCTTTGTTTCACCTTGCTGTCCTTTTGTTTCCCCTTAGGGGCCGGGGTTCGGCGAGGATGCAGTGGAAGCTGTGCCGACCCGTGAAGAGGAATAGTACCCCCGGTGGTAAGGAACAAGTTACTTACCTGTAACTTGTTCCTTCTCCAGCATGGGGTCTGGCATGGATTCACATGCTCATGAATGAAGAATACATAGCAGTACACACATGCACAACCACGGGAGGTGGCAAAGGCTCAACATTAAGCATTACATCAAACTCAACATTAAGCATCTTACCTCCTCACCAGGCTCACCTCAGGCGAACAGGTTGCGCAGCACTGCTTGGCCGACCCTGGACTCCTCCCTGGAATCCCGATCGACGCAATAGAATTTCGTGAAGGTGTGCGTCGACCTCCACGTAGCAGCCCTGCATATGTCCAGCAGGGGCACACCAGATAGGAACGCCGTGGTAGCTGCGATCGCTCTGGTGGAATGGGCTCTCGGACGGCCAGGCAGCGGTCGGTTTGCCAACCGATGACAGTACATGATACAGCCGGAGAGCCATCTGGAAATGGAAGCTTTCGAGAGAGCCTTCCCCTGATTGACAGGTCCAAAGTTCACAAAGAGTTGTGACGTCTTCCGAAAACACTTCGTGCGGTCCACGTAGAACTTCAGCGCTCTAGCCACATCCAGCGAGTGCAAAGTCCTCTCAGCCGGCGACGAAGGCGACGGGAAGAACACAGGCAACACCAAGGGTTCGTTGAGATGGAAGTCCGACGGTACCTTGGGCATGAAGGAGGGGTGCGTCCTGAGCACTACCCTTGTGTCGTGAAAAGTCAATTACGGGGCCTTGCAGGAAAGGGCCTGGATCTCTCCCACCCGTCATGCGGAGGTGATGGCCACAAGAAACGCTGTTTTCCACGACAGAAACTTCAACGGGGCCGAGTGCAGAGGCTCGAACGGAGGTCCCATGAGCTTGGTCAGCACCACGTTGAGCTCCCACGCCGGGGCCGGAGCCTTCACCGGCGGGAACGATCTGAACAGTCCCTTCATGAACTCTTTCACCAGACGATGAGACCACAAGGACGTCCGCCCCGTGGTTCTGGTGTATCAGGAGATCGCAGCAAGATGAATCTTGATGGACGCGTGTGCCAGACCAGCTTTGGCCAGCGTCAGCAGATACGGCAGTACCTGGGGAGCGGTAATCCGTAGAGGGTTAATCTTCTGTGCGTGGCACCAGACAGAGAACCTCTTCCATTTGTGTCCGTAGCATTTAAGAGTTGAGGACGCCCTGGCCTTTGCAAGAACCTCTCTGCAGTCGGCCGGTATGTCGTATCCCCCAAACTCTAGCGCTGCAGGAGCCAGGCCTGCAAGTTCAGGGATTTCGGGTCGTGGTGGAGGATGGCGCCTCCTTCCCTGGAGAGTAGATCCGCATCCACCGGCAGCTTGATTGGCGGGGACGCTGACAAGTCCAGAAGGTCCGGGAACCATATCTGCTCGGCCACGCAGGTGCGACGAGGATCATCCTGCACCGTGACCTCTTGAGCTGGTTGACGAGCCGGATTAGCAGTGGCAAAGGAGGGAACGCGTAGAGGAACAGGCCCTCCCAGGGGAACGAGAAAGCATCGCCCATGCTCCTCGCCTGGGGAAACCTGCTGGCGAACCTCCGGCAATTGGAGTTCGTCGCCGTCGCGAACAGGTCGATCTGGGGTGTGCCCCACCGTCGGAAGAGGCGATCCACTAGATCCTGCCGTAGTTCCCACTCGTGGCACGAGCGCAGCTCCCTGCTGAGTGAGTCGGCGATGGTGTTTTTTATCCCTGCCAGATGAAACGGCACCAGAAACATCCTTTGGGCGACGGCCCAATGCCACAGGTCCTGCGCCTCCTTGGACAGTGCTGGGGACCTGGTTCCGCCCCGTTTCCTGATGTAAAACATGGTGGTGGTGTTGTCGGTGAAGATCCTCACCACCTTGCCCTTGAGGGACGGAAGGAAGGACCTGAGGGCCCAGAACACTGCACGGAGCTCCAGGACGTTGATATGGAGGGACTTCTCCGTCGGGAGCCAAAGGCCTCTCGCGTGCAGATTTTCGGTGTGCGCTCCCCACCCTTCCAGGGAGGCATCCGTGGTCACTGTCTCCTGGTGGTCTGGAAGTCCATGCCCGCCGTCAGATGCGCGCGGGTGCCCCACCACCGGACCGCTCGGCGGAAACTCTCGTCGAGTGTGATCCTCTCCTCGAAGCCGCCCGTCGTTTGGATCCAGCGCGCGTCCAGGAACTCCTGCAACGGGCGCATCCGGAGCCTGCACATGGGAATGAGGTAGATGCAAGAAGACATCATTCCGAGGAGGGACTTGATGGACCTCACCTTGGCCGCGTCGGAAACCAACAACCGCTGTACCTTGCCCAGGATGGACCTGGTCCTTTCCTCCGACGGGGAGGCAAGAAGGGACACTGTGTCGAGCTTCGCTCCCAGAAACAGTGCATTTTGCGCGGGTACCAGGTGGGACTTGGCGTAGTTCACTGAGAATCCCAGGTCCGTGAGAAGTTGGACGGTCCTTGCCGTGTGCTCCACGGCGAGCTCCCTCGTCTTGGCTCGGATGAGCCAGTCATCCAGGTAGGGGTAGACGTGGATCCCCTCGCGGCGCAGCTGCGCCGCCACCGGTGCAAAGCACTTGAATACCCTGGGTGCCGACTGTAGTCCGAAGGGGAGGGCTTTGAACTGGTAGTGACGCCCTTGGACCACAAACCTGAGGAATTTTCGGTGCCCCTTTAGGATGGGAATATGGAAGTAGGCATCCTCCA
Source organism: Ambystoma mexicanum (assembly GCF_040938575.1). Taxonomy (NCBI): domain Eukaryota; kingdom Metazoa; phylum Chordata; class Amphibia; order Caudata; family Ambystomatidae; genus Ambystoma; species Ambystoma mexicanum. The sequence goes on along the minus strand of NC_090921.1, from coordinate 748,014,014 downwards.
AATCCAACGACGACAGGAAGTCTCCCTCCTCCAGCTGACCCAGGACGTGCTGGAGGGTGACCATCCGGAACTTCTGCGCCTTGATGAACTTGTTCAGATGTCGCAGGTCTAGGATGGGGCGCCATCCTCCCGTCTTCTTCTTCACGAGGAAGTATCTCGAGTAAACTCCGGAGCCCCGAAGCCTCTTTGGGACGAGTTCGATGGCGCCCTTCCTGAGCATCGCCCTTCCCTCCAGGAGAAGCTGAGGGACGTGAAGCTCTTTCCTGGCCACGGGGGGGACGCGCGGGCACCTTCTTTGAAACTCGAGCGCGTGGCCCCGGGCTAAGGCGTCCAGCACCCAATGGTCGGTGGAGATGGACTCCCACACGCTGACGAAGCTCGCCAGCCGGCCTCCCACCGGGGTGCTTCGGTGGGGGCCCGACCCCACGGCCGGTTCAATCCTGTTTCGACGAGGCTTTGCCGCCTTGACCTCCTTGGCGACGACGGCGGTGTTCGCCAGACTTGCCTCGTCCTCTGTAGGCCTCCTGAGACGACGAGCGGGCCGCTTGACGGTAGGTGGAGAAACCGCCGCCGGAACCTTTGGAGGCGCCCTTGCCTCCGCTGCTCCGAAAGGGCGTCCGTCGTTGCTGCAGAACCCCAAGGGCCCGGGCCGTCTCAGTGTCCGCTTTAATGGCCTGAAGGGAATCGTCCACTGTTTTCCCAAACAGGTTGTTCCCATCGAACGGCATGCCCAGGACTCTGGTCTGTACGTCTTGACGGAAGTCCGTAGCCTTGAGCCATCCACGCCGCCTAAGGCACACGTCGTTGCCCAACTGGCGAAACCCAGTGTCGGCGATGTCCGTCGCAAAAGTGATGGCGTGGTCCGACGCCACCTCACCCTCCTGTAGGATCTCCAGGGCATCCGCCCTCTTGTCGTCCGGTAGGAAGTCCAGCAGGGGAGCCAGTTTGTACCATAGCTCCCTGTCGTAGCGGGCCACGATAGCCAAGGCGTTGGCCGCTTCAATCGTCGTCGCTGCAGACGAGATGACACTGCGTCCCATAGCGTCCAATTTCTTTCCCTAGCCGTCCGGTGGGGAAGTCGATGTGGAGGCCGCACCCCCCCCCCCCCGCTTTCTTCCTGGCCGCCGCGGAGACGACGGAGTCCGGGGTAGGCTGCGCCCGGAGGCACTTCTTCTCGTACCGGTCTCTTCTAGCTGGCGTCATGGAAGGGTTCTTGAGGAGGGCGAGGCCCTCATCCCAAATGTCGTCCAGTAGAGGCACCGCGAGGACCGTCTTCCTCTTGGCCTTGCGCCGTTGATAAAGGAATCCTTCCTTTTTCTTCTCCTCAGGGCAGAGTTGGAAAAGCTCGGATGCCCTGGCGATCATGGAGTGGAACGATCCAATCTCGTCGGGCGGAGAAGCCCTGGTGGGAGGTGACGACGGTAGATCCTCGTCGTATACCTCGTCGTCCGTGCCCGTCGCTGCCGTGTCAGTCCCCGTATCATCCCCTCGGGTGGACGGGGAGGAGGGCTGGACGGGGCGCGACGGCTGAAAAGGAGGTGGAGGGTGAATCCTTCTTTTTCTTGGGCGGGGGAACACCAGAAGGTCCCGGTTCAGGATCCCCCTACGGGAGAGGTTCCTCCGTCGGCAACGGTAGTCTCGTCCTTATCTCTGAGCATAAGGACTGTATAGCCAACAAAATGGCCGCCGAGTTGTCTTGCGGCGCTGGCAGAGGGGAATCCGACGGGCGATCAGGGGCCCCGTCGGCACCCTCGACGATGTCGTCGTCACCTGCGTCGGGATCCATCCCGACGGGCCGGTCTTCTTCCACGCCAAGGCCCTGGCTTAAGACCTCGATCAGCTCTTCCTCCGAGGTTGAAGCCGAATCTACGATGACGCCCTGCCCCCCCTTTTTCTTCCCCGCCGGGGATTTCACGGGGGTCCTATCGATGGGTACAAAAGAGGACTCCCTCCGAGGTGGCAGGGAGACTGAGCCCCGAGGTCGCCACCAATGGTGTAGCCTCCACAGGCTGAGCCAGGGCCGCCGTGACAGCTTCGATAGAGGGCTTGGCCGGATGGATTAAGGCCTTCACCACCTTAGGTGCGCTCACCGCCTTATCCTTGAGGGGGGGACACCGCCTCGCTCCCCCTCCGATGGGGGGGGCCTCTCCAGGAGCTTCGCCGGGTGCTCGCCCTTCCTCTTACCCGACCCAGAGCGTTGGCTCGTGGCTGAAGGTGCCGGGGAGGGTGCGCCCTGCCTGGCGCCCGTAGAGCCCGATCGTTTGGCGCTCCCGGTGCCAGCGGACTCGCGGTGCTTGGCCTTGTGTTGGACCCCCGTCGCCGGGGCGTCCTCAAAGGTCTTAGAAGACCGCTCAGATTTCTTCCTCTTCTTCTCGCCTGACGGGCTCTTCCCTTCCAGCCAGTTGGCGAGACGTTGATGGCGGTCCTTCATGGCCCGCTCCGACATATTGCTGCAAAACGCACAGTCCTTCTCCACGTGCGTCTTGTCCTCATGTAAGCAGTAGAGACAAAAGGAGTGTTCGTCCTCCTTAAAGACGTTCTGCAGCTGGCATCCAGGGCAGACCCTGAACAGCTTTCCGGGCGTCGAGCTTCCCTTCTCCTGGGCCATGTCCGGGCCTGAGAAGCTTCTGGAGTCCTCCAAGCGTAGCTCGACGAATTCTTCACCCTTGAGGGGCGCAGACGAATCCGACTCGGGTCCCCGTTGATCGGATGGTGAGTCGGTGGAGCTTGAGGCTCTTTTGACCGAAAAAAAACGAAGTTTTTGAGAAAAAACGTGAAAAAATAGCACTAACGCTCGAGAGCAATAGCACGAGGATCCCAACACATGAACGTGCGGTAAAAATCTGAAGATGGCTGCCAGAGGCGGTGCTTAGGTAGAGGGCAGTCATTGGCTGTGGTCAGTATGACGCAGAGACCAGTGATTGGTTATTACTACGAAAGACAGATCAGAAATGAAACTGATACTGGTTTTTTTTCTTTACCGAGGATTCCCAGCCTGACGACGGGGAATATTCACGAGCATGTGAATCCATGCCAGACCCCATGCTGGAGAAAATCAGGTAAGTCTATGGGGGGGTAACTAATATCGCCTCTGTGTATTCCCTTGGCTCACCTTGCTGTTCTTGTCTTCCCCTTAGGTGCCGGAGTGCGGCGGGAACATGCAGAAGGATGCGGTGGAATGTGAAGATGCTGCGAAGGCCGGTGAGTTCAGCGTGGAGCTGCAGCAGGCGAGGCGACGCGCATAAAATAACTTCCAGCGCGAAGGCGCGATGGATCGGGAATTAAGGTAAGAATCAAAGATATTGCTCTTGTTCTAACCTTTTCTCCTTCTTTCTCCAGCTTTTTCTAGGAGCTCCAGACTAGAGGCTGGCGTGGCAGAAGACTGGATGCAGACTTGCAGGCACGGTGAGCGTTACGCTGCTGGATGCAGAAAAATGCGAAGCATGTGCTGCTCTTCGGGCGTGGTTTAAATAGCCTCCAAAGTAGTCCCAGGCAAGTATTCCTCCCCAGCCCCACCCAAGTAAAAGAGTAGTCCCTAGGTAAAGTAGTCCCTTCCAAGCCTCTTTTGGCTTGGAGCTCTTGCAGCATGGTCTGCATCAGGTAAGTTTTAATCTATGAACCTGGCGCCTATGGCGCCAGGACTGACTCTCCATATGAGCCTGGCGCCATAAATGCCAGGTCTGCACCCAAATAGCCCCTAGCAGGGGTTGTTGGGCTTGCTTGGAATAACTTGATGCCTGCTTCCGGGGTTGCTGGACTTGGTCTGGGTCCCCGGGGGTAGGCATCATGACACATTGTGACACTGAAGCGCTCGACATGGGAAGGGGCATCAAGCTCCCTAACCTGCGTTGATATTACTGGGCCAGCCAGTTGGCGGTCGTAAAGGATTGGCTACACAAATCTATATCTCTGCCACATGTGGGGTCAGTGGGCGGGGCGGTGGATGCAGGGTCTGGCTCCTCTCCAGGTTTTGTACAGTGGTCCGGGAAGAACGCTACTTTCGTCCATGATGCAGCATACCATACAGGTGTGGAGGGAAGCATCTTGTCAAGCAGATTGCGATATATTGGTTGAGCTGCTTCAGAAGTTTAAACATATATGCTCCAGTGTCATTACATCCTCTATTAGGCACAACTTCACCCTCTCTACTATGGACTAGAGTGGGAGTACGTTGATCCTTTTCATACTGGGCTGAGTAATTGGCTTGTTTAAGTTAGGCTCCACTATTGGCATATGCCTATTTGCCCTGCCCTTTTTCCGATTTCTACCCTTTTTGTTTAGTTCAGGGGTTGGTGAGATCACATCCAGATTTGTGACACATAAAAGACGGGTCACTCTCCGCCCACGAGGCAGTTATCGTGGTGTCCTGTTCTGTACGTTTTCGTTTATGTTTAGCTAGAAGTTCCACACACCTTTGTTTCATGCTAGCAATTCTTCCAATTTTTGTTTTTTTTCTTTTATTTGGCCTGCAGAGAGAATCAAAAGACTGAGGGCTCACCTCCACCACCCTTTGCGCCAGTAGTTGCAGATGGAATTCCAAGGGACTGTTTTTGACTCTCCACCCCACAAAAGTTATTGTTGTTACTCAGGGGATTTACAGTAGGCAATCTAGACTTGTTTGGCGCTTCAGCAGCCCTCTCCCTTGACGGCTCGTTCTCCACTGTTGCCACCTTGCTAATAGTTCCAGGCACTAACACATGAACAATAATAGCTCTTACTACCTGGTCTACAGGGGCTGTGGAAGTACATATGCGTGCCTTATAAAAGGTCTTAGCCTTCCCTTGCCTGGTATCTAATTCCTCAATCTTGTCAGCAAGTTGCAGGTAACGATGGACGTTCTTGCTTTGATCCCGAGATGTCCCACAATTGCATTGAGAATCTCCATATGTTTGGTTACCCCAAAGATCTTTTCGTAATGGTTTACCAAGGATGTCAATAAAAAAAATCAAGTGCCTGTAACTTCATAGCAGATGAGTGATGTGTGAGGTGCAATGAAGGGTGGCTAGTTTTTGTCTAGTTTCCTGCATGGACTCCTGTTCTAGAATACTGCTGGTCCTGGTCTGGTCTACATGATTATTATTTTTTTCGGCCTATGTTCTTGTTCGCTCATGAGCGAAAGTAGATGATCACAGGGGTCTCCTGATCGAAGTCCACGCAGGTAGAGTTCATCATGGGTAGCAAGGGCAAACGGGTCAGGCTGTTCTCTAAGGAATCTAGGTTATTGGCATTAGTAAACTTGACAGGCTCCAAGAGCACCTCAGAGTTAAATTGTTCAGATTCCCCCCCCCCCCCACCCTCTCCTGAGCCCACATTAGACCTCTCCACCCTTTGAGGGGTCCATGCAAGCTGCGCCCATAGAGGAGATCAGCGGAGGAGGGTGCCCTTGGTTGTGGGGGTACGGGTGGCACTCTACAATGATAAGCGATCACAAAAATTAGGTTGTGCCTGTTCATGTATTCTGCATGGGGAGTGAGGGGACAATAAACACATAGCGCAAGATCCAGGCTGCGAGATCCTCACAGCTCCAATGAAGAACGGACCCTGTAGCTCGTTGCCATCCACCAAATGCTGATTTCACTGCTGCCACGCAATAACATAATAGATAAGAGGCCATCCCCCTTGTCTTTTAAAACAGGTCCCCATGTGTATAGGGATGATGTAAGGGTGTAGAAGGAGGAGACTGACACACACGTGGGCATGACTGTTGGCCCAGACTTATTTTGTTAAAAAATAAACAAAAACTCTATCTCTAACTCTAAGGAGGGGTTCCCCAGCCTCCACTAAAGAACTAAGGAATCTGTCAGAATGTCCAAGTAAAGGATGAGTACACCGTTGTGTGTCGAAATGCCAACCTCTATCCCTTACACTAGCAACTAAACTAAAGAGATACTGGATCAACTTCATACAGAAGAATGACTCCCTTCTTCTGGACACTGGATTATAGTTACAATTGGTAGGTGGAAACTTCCCCTGACAGAATGGTTCCCTTCTCCAGGTTTCAGTTCCTTTCCAGGATACAACACCAAGTTTCATCTTAAGAGGCTGTAAAGTTCTCAGTTAAAATCCAAAAGTTCCAACTCAAACATTTATTGCCCATAGTTTCCCTCACCATTTGGTTCCTGGAGAATGTCTTCCTTCTCCAGATATATTGTTCTCAGTACTTTTGCTGTGCCAGGAGAATGACTCCCTTCCCCAGGCTTTCTTCTGCTGGATTACACGGTACACAACACTAGGGTGGTATGGCTTCCTTCCCCGGATCCCTCTTGGCTTCACTTTAGTAGGGTGAATGACTCCCTACCCTGGGTCCTTCGTGGGCACCTTCATACTGTTCACTGTTCCAGGGGGTATATCTCCCTTCCCCTGGCTTGGACCAACCTGGTTCACTAATCTGCCAAATATGGTCCTGTTCTCAGCTATTTTATGTATTCTTGTTTGTGGGGGCTTTGCCCCTTCTTTGTTGCTCCCAGGGGTCCTCTTACCAGCTGCGACTAGGAAGATACCCTCAATCTCCCTCCTTAATCTCCAGTTTCAGGTGGGGGTCCTCCTGTCGACCCCTTTTCAAGAGTTCCCTTCTCAGGGTTATTCCCACAGGCCTCACAGTCCCATGGGCTCTTTTGCTGGCTCCAGAATGGAGGTTTCGACTCTCGGTCACAATCATATTGGCCACAACCTTCTGGGATTCTTAGCGTCTTCCCAGTAACGTGCATACTTCTGATCCGCGAAGGTTCTCTCCGGCTGGGCATCTCTTTTCCACTGCAGGCTTCTCTGGGCTTCCGTGGCTCTCTGGGACACTGGGACAGTTCTGCGGCCTCTGGTTCCCTCGCTTTTATCTCATCTCTCCAAGGCCATGCATTACGGCTACTTGCGTACTCCGACTCCTGCTTTACCAGCCTTTAAGTAGGTCTTGCGTGGGACGCCATGCCCACTTCTCGTGCAACCTGGTCTGCAGCATTTCCACCTCTCGCTGCTCCGCTCCCCTGCTCATGGCTATTCCAGGGCCAGATTAACAACCTTGGTTATCCCTCTTTGCTTTTATTGGTAGGTTGCTCCGTTGCTCCCCTGATGTAGCTAGAATGCTCAATTTGGTTCTGCGGGCCATCTGTATGGCTCTGCGCTTCTTCGTCTCATGACTTCTGGGAAACTCTTCCTTTGTGGAGACTACACTCTTCCTCGTCCCAGTTCTTCCTATACGATAGCGCTACAAAGACATAGGAACATTAGGGCTAATGCCAGTGTAATGCGGGCTAGGAAGGTGCGTCAGGCTAATTTGGGTTATGGGGATACCATGTCTCCCCAGGTTGTCACTAGTCCCATAGGGGGTTTCAAGGGTGAACGGGTAAAGATGCTCCCCCTCATGGGGCAAGACTCCCTCACCTCTGAATGGTTTGACACTTTTATGACTCTGCAGGATTGAGGGTTAGGTGAGAGGGATTGGTGGGAAGTATGCCGCATTCTCCCTGGATAGTCGTCCCTAGTCCCACAGAGACCCCACCCCATGAGAACCTCCAGCTGAGTACCAACCCCAGCGGGACTATCGGTTAGCATCCTCACCTCCCTGGCCTCATGGGAAGGGGCCCCCCCTCGCGGAGAAGCAAGGACATCCAAGGATTCGGCACAATAAACTCTTACCACCCTCTCATTAGATACGATAATGTATGGGTAGGGGTTGAGACATGGAACAAATGCGATTCTAAACCAAAAATAAACTGGTGAATACATTGAAGGTGCTTTTCTTCTATTTATTGTCCATATGGTTTAAGTGCAAACCTTATTATATATAACACAAATAAGCAATACATTAATCTATTTGTTCAATAGTCAAAACATTAAAAGCAATGTCAAATAAAATCAATAATTACTGTTATACAAACATTCTCTGAGTTAATACATATCTAAAACAGCTTTTTTTTATTCCTTCCACATGTAATACGCTGCACCAGTTATCACAAGGTGCTTTTTAGTTTTGGTTATTACGTGGCACTTCAAGCACCAAAACAATTGTATTAGAGTAAAGCTCGGAGGTAGCTGGCTGTGAGGAGGGCTAGAAAAGCGTGTGCTTGTTTTGTTACTTACCAACCGACTGACTACCCATGGACATGCTATTTCCTTTTGTCATTGCTACACACTACCTCCCCCACCCTCCCACAACACATCCTCCCAGGATCTCTTTGCACTAACTTTATCAAGCAGTAACATCAAACGTTGTACTGTTAGTTCCTGCCAGCATAATTTCAAAGCAGTATCCAGGGAGTCAATGGCTGAACTGCAGCTATAAATGCGCTACCGCACCAACAACAAGCCCTGGCAAAGCGAATAGTTTGAGCATTTGTGTGGGCATAGTATAGGCATGTGCCAGGTGTAAGGGTGCAGAAGTAAGACTGACTGGGAGGGGTCATAGTGTTTGCTATGAACTTGTATTCAAAGATAAAAAGGTAATGAAAACCCTATCTCACCCTAACTCCAAGAGGGGTTTTCTGCCCTCAACGGAAATGACTAGTGTCAGAATGTCCAAAGCAAAAGTCCAATGTCCAGTGTTAAAATCCTAACTGTCCCTTATACTGTAAGCTAACTAAATCAAAAGGAGATGTCTTTGTGGTCTAGAGGTGCGACTCCCTTCTCCTGGTCAAAAGGCAGTTCTTGCACTGGTAGAGTTTCCCCAATGTGGTTTCAGCCACTCTTTAGCTGTGAGGGGAATGTCTCCCTTCCCCCTGCCTTCCTCAGGCTAACAATTTAGTTCCTTGGGACCCCCTGGCCCTGGTTGGCAGAACTGGTTCCCTCTCACCAGGTACTGCGACAGAAGAATAACCTGAGCACAATTCCCAAGCTGTAATGGGCACCCTCACCGTGGTGGGCAGACCTGGTTCCTTCTCACCAGGTACTGCGATCAAGAGTAGCCTGGATGCACTCCCTAAACTGTGATGGCCCATACAGACTTAGTTCACTAACCTGCCAAGTATTGTATGAACTGTGCATTAACTTCCAGTTCTCTTATTTGGATTCAAGTCCCAGACTCAATTTCTGCCATAATTTTCCTGTGTCCTTGGTTCCCTCTCCTGCCAAGCCTTAGTACAAATCCATGTACTTTTTTGCTTTTCTCACTGCATTAGGATCCCAGACTCTCCGTTCCCAGCCTTCCGATTCGTGCCACCACCTCCTTGAGCCTTCAGCACCTTCTCGGCTATCCTCATACCTTGTGGTGTGGTCTGCACAAGTGTTGGCTCAATTGAGGTAGCCAGACTCGTTTGCAGGGCTCCAGTAACTTTCTGGAGCGTCCCATGCTCTGCAGCAGCTCTGCAGTCTCCCTTCCTTCTGGGACAGTGTGGTCTCAAACGCTGACGCTTTCCGGGTCTCTGGGATACCCGGAGTCTTAGTCCGCCTGTCGGCCACATCGTCCTCACATCCTGGACTGGCCTCATACTCTCTCCCCGTTCTCAGCATCCCAGTCAACATCCGCCTGCACGTCGGGCTCTTCCTGGCTCTCGTGGTTCCTGCAGGGAGGGCTTGACGCTGTGTTAAGGCCCACTTCAGTTTTTATCTTGATTCTCTGATGGTTATTCGGTATTGCTCCACACTTCCTCCTCGTCTCAGTACTCTTCTTGGACTGCTTTAGAAAAGTACATAGGGTAGGATTGAATGAGGTGAATGAAAGGTGGGTTAACTGTGGGAAGGGGCTCTTGGGTCATGTGATTGATGGGAATACTGCATTCTCCCAATGTGGTATCACTGGTCCCAAAGGGCGTTTCCCCTTACATGAGATCCACCTGATGAGTAGCACCCCCAGGGGGATTATTGGGTACCAGCCTCACTAGCCTCAAGGGAAGGGGCTCCCCCTTCGGAAGCAGTGACAACATCCTGGGAATCGTCACACAGGACTATCCCATGCTCACACAAAAGCAGAAACTGTTGCCAATACTTGTTGGCAACATCTTGGTGGTTAGAAGTTATCCACCCTAACTTCGGTAAAATACGCTTCCACTGCTCACCCGTTAATGATTAACTCAGCTCTTAGGAGGTTGGGCCACCAGCTGTAGTTCTTGGCTGTCCGATAACGACAAGCAAGTTTTACTTCTCATTTAACTAATGAAAAGTTGACCGTCCTTTTGAATCTGCCCGCTTTCGGTCACATATACCGAAACGTACGTCAAACCCCATTTCAGATACGACAAATCCAGGAGATGTTTAGAATGTGGTGGTCTATTTTGTTGATTGGGTTTGGGCGTGAGGGTTACAGAAGTAATGAACGGAGAAGGTTTTTTTAATTTTCTATTAATTTTTTTTACTGCTAGACAGAGTGAAGGGGGCCGAAGCACTTTGGAGTTGGTGACAAGGGTTGCCCATGCAGATATTGCTAAATGATGGCAACCAATGTGGTGGTGACATCTAAAGGGGGGCATCTACCTGCAGGGACACTGAATTTCAAGGGGCTGAACTCACTCATGAAGAGGTGACTAGTGCTGTGTGAGTTCCAGCAGGCTGGTCTAGACATCTTTTTTATACTGGAAATGCAGTTAAGGGAGGGGGGGGGGGGGGGGGGAGAGCCGGATGCGTGGAGCAGCAATAGGGGGAAGCTTTCTGGTCATCGGGCGGTGAAGAAGAATGGAGTTACGATTCTACGACATAAGAGATTTCATCTGAAGCACAAAAGTGTTGTGGCTGTTACAAGTATGTCTCCTAAGAGTGCAAGGTATTCTTGGTGAGGTGCACCTGTTCTGCCTCGGTATATAGTTTAAAATCAGGGGCCATTGGCATTTTGCTCACAGGCCTTGGAGGCAGTGAATGAAGAGATGTTGGTGGGGGGCATTTTAATATGTGGGCTGATGGGACCCTACATTAGCACTCCTTGAGCGAGTTGCAAGGGAAATGTACCATTGGCCAATGACAGGTGTTTCAGTGGATCAGGGACACAAGAGGGTTGACAGATGTACGAAGCGCCACCCAACCTCAAAAAAAGGGCTACACTTTTTACTAGGCTCCTCATGACACCTACAAGAGGATAGACCATTTGCTTACAAATCAGAAGCTTGAGGGAGATCCACTGCTAGACCTGTTGGATGGTCTGAACACGACCTGGTATTTATGTAAGTTGCAATGGCTTAGGTGCACGGCAGGGATTCCTGATGGCGGTGCAAGGATTCGCTTTGGCAGGATTGCGTGTTCACTTAGCAGCTAGATCTAGAATACAGGACTATTTTGAGACCAATGACACCAGTGAAGTGGATGTGCATGTAGTATGGGATCCGGGAGAAGCCACATGAGGTCATAGCAGACTATGGTAGCTTAGCAGGTTTTAAGTTGAACATGGAAACATCGATTCTCTTCCCTTTTGGTAGGGGGCCGAAACAATCAGTGGATTACCTAAAGTCGTCGATTATGACCATGCAACACGAAAGTCTGAAATACAAAGTGATGAGAACCTTAGGGGAGTTTTACGATGCCAACTACTACCCCCACCCCCATGTTGAGCGCTCTATACGAAGGGCTAGAGGAGTGGTCCAAACTGACATTGTCCTGGATGGGCTGCTTCAATGCTTTAAAGATGGCTCCGTTGCTGAAAATCATGTACTTGTTCTAGATGCTTCCCATTAAGGTACCGAAGGAGATGTTCAGAGAGCTGTAGCACAAGACCAATCCGAGTTTTATGGCAGGGACGGAGGCAGAGGGTGGAATATGCCACTCTGACTATGGCAAAGGAAAAGGGTGGAGTGAGATTACCGGACATGTACAATGAGTATAAAGAGGCTCACTTTGGGGCGCTTGTCCTGCACCTACATGGAGAGGAGGAAAAGCAATAGGTAGCATTGGAAACTCATTGGCTGCATCGAGCTGCAGTGGTTGGAATGGTTGTGGGCCTCGAATAAAGATGCACTGCAGGTGCGTAGATATGGGATCATAGGTCTGTTGTGGGAGTTGTGGCCAGAGTGGAAGGAGATGCACAGCCTCACTACATGGCCCTTCTCTGAGACACATTTAGGCCCCTATGGAGAGTAATGACATAGTTGACCCGCTTCGCTTCCAGCCTTGGTTCAAGGTGGGTTTGGAGCAGATAAGGCAGCTCATGAAAGGAAAGGAGTTTGTGGCGTTAGAAGTATTGGAGGGCGGTTTAAACATTGGTAAACTGTCAGTTGTCATGTATTTACAGTTGAAGGGGGGCCTCATGGCGAGTAAATCAAAATCGGCTCTGCAAAGGGAATTGATGGATACAGAAAACATCCTTAATATATGTCTTATAACTAAAGCTTTGATCTCCAGCATATTTAGGTCCCTTTTACTTGAGTCAGGGGGGAAGTGTGGGTGGGAGCGAGACCTGGAATTAGATCTTGATGAGAAGTCCCGGAAGAATTTGTGTCTTAGCGGGCACAAAACCTTGAGAGCTTGCCAGTACAAAATGCACAGAATTAAATTGTTGTATATGGCTTTCTGGGGGGGTGTGGGTGGAGGTTTAGGTGTGCCTCATGACACTGAAGAGACAGGTAACTGTAGTCCCCGATGGATGTCAGGGCCTCAATCTTGGGGCAGTCACACCTGTGGGTGAAAAGGAAGGGGAACTCTGCATCACTGGCAACACATGTGGATTGCATCACCACTGTGCCCTTCTTTTAATCAGCTTTGTCGGTTACCTCTGTCTGGGTGGGAAAGGGGGAAGGGTGGAGCAGGGGAAGGTAGTGAAAAATTGTCATTAGCAGATATGGTGTATATGACATGTGCAACAATGTGTTATTTTATGTGCCTGCAATAAATACAAATGTACAACTCCTCTCCTCCCCCCAAAGTGTAACTAAGCATTGATGGGAATCATTTTGAGTAAATAACTGGTTATTAAATGATATTCAAAATCAAAAACTCCCTTTTGAACAAAATTGACATCTTTACCATCAGCTTCAAATTCTTCAAAGTACGAGAGCAGCAAACAGAGCAGTAGCACAGTGTTCCCGATTGTTCCTAAATGGAGCACGATCTGTACATTGTCCCTCAAACAGGCACCGGCTGTATTCACAGGAGAAGCATCGTGAAGAATACATACAGACACACCATCTTTCTCCCTTAAGTATCAGACAGTCTTGAAACTTCTGTATTCACTAGAATGCAGTCAAAAAGCCCTTTTCGCATTGGTCTGGCAATATGCAGTTCAAATACATAAACCGGATTAAACTAAGTGCACGTCGGCACACATGGATGTATGGGGTTTTTGTAGTGCACACCTACCTAAAAATGAACGAGGCAGTGTACAAGAAAGGGGAAGGGGTGCATACAGCGAGAGAGAGACATCAAGCAGAGAGCAGTGACGTGGCAAGTGCCACCAAGTGGGGCTGGGGCAACAAAGTGTTGCTTAAACAGCAGAATCGTCGGTTCCTTCCTCGAGAGCAGGAGGGATTAGCACAATCTTATTTGCATTACGAGTGCAGGTGCGTATTGTTGCCTTTACTTCCTCGTTTGCTCATGCTTTAAAAGCTTGTTAAACAATCGAAATTGGATCAAATTAACAGGACTGGTTGTGAACATCTTTTCTACAATGGGTCCCTTCTTTCCAACTATGAAACGGTAGAGGCGGATTGCACACTGCACAAGCACAAACATGTCAACATAGAGAGTTTTAATAGACCGTTTGCAGATTGTTTTTCTGCTGTGTGCAATTATGGGAGGATTACATCCACCTTGGAAAATGATGCGTCACTGGCTGCACATATTTAATTAAACCCCAGTCTCCCTCCTGGCAACTCGCTTCCATGCTTTCTTTCTCGCTGAGGCTCCCCTTTCCCCAACCCCCAACTCCCTATCCCCAAACATGGAGCAGGGCTTTTTCCACTCTACTCTACATGCTCATCTTTGCGAGGATTTCCCGACAGCTGGGTTTATGGTGTTATCACCATGTACTTTGAACAGACTGGGACAAGTACACCATTGGAAATTACATGATTAACATTTGCATCCTGTGCTTTATTTGATCAAAATACGAAGCCCAAATGAAATGATCGATTCAGCTCATGTTGCTCATCTACTCTATAAAAAAATGTGTGAAACGTGCATTTACTTTGATGTCCTACCTACCTTATCTATTGCGGCATGCCAAATTCACTGCCTTTCTACTGGACATTGGAGCTCGGATGCCTGTAGGGAGAGGTCGGTGCCGTATATACGGTCACAGCATGGAGTGACTGTGCCTATGACGTCATTAAGAAGATTATTTAAGTAGCTGCAAAGAATCACCAAAAAAGCTTCAGTCCTGTGATCTAGTCAACAAAGCATGACTGGAGAACATTAGAATCCGGATAGAAAAGTGGAATTTTTGTTTAATCATTTAGAACCTTTTTTATAGTGTAGTATTTCAAGTACAACAAAAACCAAATGTACTGCTCTCGTTTCAGCAATGGAATACATAGCAGAGTTTAAAGGTATTTGGCAAATAATTACAGATGTCCAAGTCATGGATTCCACAAATTAGTGCATTAACTACTAACGTGGGACTGCATTACATGCATGTATAAAATGCTCTTTTCTGCTGTGGGTCTTAACCTCTAGATCAGTCAGGATTCTATTTCAGAAGCTACAGTTCTACCCACTCCTCCATCTCCCACTTTTACCCATCAAGTTTCTGCAGAACTTTTCCTGGAGTAATTTTTCATCTACAAAATGAAGCGCTGCCTCCAACCACCGCAACAATTCACCTCTCCCACAACTGCATGACACCTCTTTTTTTGTTGAACTCCTCCTGGTTCTAGGTTGAGTTTATATGCAACGTCAGAGCCCCACCCCGCTTGCTGCCTCAGTACGGTGGCGCAGAAAAAGGAAGTGGGGCCATAAAGTACATTCAGTAGCTGCGCAGAGGGAGCAGCATCTTTGCACGTCTGCTCCCCTTGCAGCAGGATCATCATTGTCCCACCCAACCCACCCTAACATGTAATTTATTTGCAGATTTTCTAATGATTGTTTTGGCGCAGACGGTAACTCAGGCGATCAAGCAGTGCCAAAACTAACCTCCTGATGGAGGGTTAAAGAGGACCCAAAGGAAATGGCCCCCTATTAGCCATGCACACCAGGGGGCTGATGGAAGAAGATTGTGATGTGGTTTTTAAGAAAATGAGAAGGGCTTGTGCTGCCCAAGCAGTGGTTTATTGGCTATAATGTTATCTTGACGCCGAGCACAGTGGGAAAGTTGTGCTTTTCAAGGAATATTCAAGAGCAATGGTTCCCATTCGTCAGGATCTGCTCGCACAAAGAAGCAGTTCCCCAACCTAAAGTGGCACCTCTCCAGCCGCCATCTCAATGAAGATGCAAGAAATGGTTTCTGAAGTGCTCCAAAGGCCTATGTAACAGGAAGTACAGTCCCGGGTTCGGGAACATGCAAATTAATCACGCGAAAAGATGGTTTGTCTTAATGTTAAATTGCAGGTCAGTGTTTTTAGAAGGATAAACTCGCGTTGTGCAACAAATGGATAGAGGCTGCATACACTTCGAACAATCAAGAACAAGTGAGGTTTCTTGGGTAACAATAAGGGTAACAATAAGGGGTTGAAGAGAGGCCTAGAGTGATGCTCGCATGGCAATCCACAGCGCGCTGTGGGGAAATTAAAGCATACATAAAGCTTGCTTGTAACGTGTGTTCATTGCCAGATTCCATTGGGCAATCTTGGGTGGTTAACGAAGTCAGTCAGGATTTATGAGTGGGGCTCAAGGTTACAAAGATAAATGGCGGCTCCCTCGAATGGGCTAAGGAGGAAGGAAAACAGGCAGCCAGTGCTGAAGGCCTCGTGACAAAATGGGCCTACAATGGCATCAGAGGGCTCCGGACAGGTACAACCGAAATAGAGTCCCGTGGGCAGGAGGAAAAGACAGCTTTCCTGCATTTGCTGCTAATATAACAATGTTCTCCTTTGCGCACATTTTACACGCCCCCAAATAAAATTAGATTAACAAATATATTGCCAAGTTACAAGAATGCCGACTGGCAGCATGGGGACGTTTGCTGTAGATTCAAGGGGGCACGTTTGAAGAAGACGGGGGCATGAGGTACCAGTTGTAGAATTGAGGAAATATTTAATTTCAGTATGAAGACGCGCTAAGGTTGGGGTACTGATGGTTGGAATTGGAGGCCCGGTGGGGGCTTTCATGCCGGGTGAGCAGTAGTTGGCTGTGTAGTGAATGTTCCCAGGCCACAATTTGGTGCGCAGCACGATAGCAATGTCATCACACCCATTATTAGATAAGATGATCACACTGTGTTGGCGGCCATGCAAGCGTGAGCTAACTCTGAGAGGCTCCCACTCGATCCGGCCAATGATCCTGAAAAAAGGCGGAAATAAACACCAGAAGACCGAACAAACGCCAGGAAAAGGCATCGGAAGGCTCAGGGCACATACGGGAGAAGACCCGAGAAAAATCGGAAGTTGGAAGAGCGTAAACGGAGAGGGAGAGATGCGCGGCACCACCAACAAAATGGCAGGCGCGCAACACTGAGACCTGCGACACGAAGATGGACCGGAGGTGAAGGGCGGTGCCGGGAGAGACAGCCGACCAACACCCAGCTCAGGCAGAACCGGAGTACTTCCCGAGCGGCGTAGGCGCGAAGTACCAACTGCAGCAGGCGAGGGAAGGAGCCCGCGACGGCACTGCAAGCCGTCACGCTGCATTGAACTGGAGCGGGTAGAGACGCCGCGAGAAATGAGAGGCGGCCCACAGACCGGACCGAAGAAGAGCCCTCCCCTGCCAACGCGGAGGTGAGCAACAGCAACGGAGACCCGGTAGGGGAGAGAGGTGTGGCAGCGACCGGGACGTCAACACCCAGACCGAGGACTAAGCGACAGACTGCGGAGCCTGCGAGGGGAGCTGCGGCCGAACTGGGACGGCGCAGGGACGAAAGGCGGCCATCAGCATAACGACAAAGAAGTGAACCAAAGGAGATACACACAGATGCAGACCCCGGCCCAGCCGGCCGCCTCAAGACAATTAGTGAGAGGGAAATATAACCCGCGAGGCGGCACCTCAATAGAAGCTACGAGCCACAAATTCAGCTGGCACGACTGGCCACCCGCCATAACACCAGGACAGGGGCAGTGACTAGGGGAAGAGCCGCCCCACGGTAATATAGACTGCAAGCACCCACGGGTGTGCGGGAGGACAATACCGCAGAGAGACACGGTGGATGAGCAAATAAAGAGAGACGGAGGGAAAACGCTCTTTAAAGGTCAACACATGCAGGAAGTGCGTGAGTGAGTGCGAGGACTGAGCAGAAACCCACTGAAGCGCAACGCAGACCCCGACCAAGCAGGACCCAACTGCAGGCCGAGACGAGCAGGTATCAACATGCCAGACAAGCCAAAGAGCGGCAGGGGGTGACAGACAGTCATGGAGACATTTGCCCGCAAGTGTGATGACCAGCAGCCCGAGGCGGAAGAGAAAGACACGCCAGAGCCATATGTCACGCAAGGAGAGATCAGGCAAGTGAAAAGCAGCATATTGGAAGAAATAGGGGCACTAAAGACGTCAATAGAAGGCAAGCTGGATGCAGTGATGGTGGATGTGGGACTCCTCAGACAAGACACAAGGAACCTGGCGGAGAGGATGACGACAGTAGAACAACAAGTGCACAGCAACTCAGCGGAAGTAACCACCTCGCGAACACAAATGTCAGAAGCAATAGAGAGAATCAATATACTAGAACGCAGAGCTGAAGACGCAGAAAGCAGGGCCCGGTGCAACAACGTACGCATAGTAGGGCTGCCGGAGGGGGAAGAGGGCAGAGACCCCACGAATTACATAGAGAACCTCCTGATCCAAGAAGTAGGAGCTGAGACCCTGTCCCAGGGCTTTGCAGTAGAGAGGGCACATCGGGCGCTAACCAGGAAACCGCGCCCAGGAGCACCACCGAGACCAATGATTGCAAAGATCATGAACTTTAAGGACAGGGAAAAAATCCTGACTTTCTCAAGAGAAGGAGGGAACATAACAAGAAATGGGGCCAAGATAACAATGTATCCAGACTACACAGTTCTTGTGCAGAGACAGAGAGCCCAGTTCTGGCAGACCAAAGAGCGGCTTCGAGCGGCAGGGGTGAAATTCATGCTGCTGTACCCAGCTAAACTTAAAGTACTACATAACGGGAAGACACAGATCTTCGAGACAAATGCCGACGCCCAGGAGTGGATGGACCAACAAGGGATTCCGCAGTTGGCAGAGGGAGGCGAGCGAAACAGAAACCCCCCCCCCCCCGGCGAAACAGAGTGTGAAGCCGGGCACGATATGCGTATCCAACGCCACAGCAACAAGACAGTAGACACACCCTGCCGTGAAATATCAAAATAGGGTGACCGACAGCCTCCAAGTTGAAAAGCCTACAGTAAAGAGAATTGCAAGGGGAGCACAAAACTCAGGGAAGTGGAACCGCCAAGACCCATAGCGGAACCCCAGTTAAGATAATGTTTATAGCGTCAGTTTCGAGACGCTACGCCGTGACAGGCAGGCCCGAGGAGAGGAGGACGGCACCTGGAGAGCGGTGGGGCCAGAGCAGGGGGAGGGAGGCTGGGCGTTTGTTGATGTTTTTTTGGTTAATAGTTATAGCAGTTGGAGAGTTAAGGCTAAGCCCGCAAGGAAAAGAGAAAAGCAGAAGGAGAAATAACAGTTGTCATACACAAAGAATCAGTATGGAAGACAGACACAGGGAGCAGTACCCACGAGCAGAGAGCTGGTGGAAAGCACGAAGCGAGACTGTCAACAACGGAATACAGCGAACAGCAGGAGAACCGACCCGAGAAGGCAGACGAATAGACCATTTAAAATTCAACAGGCAGAAGGGGAACAAATCCCTGGCAGGAGCAAACCGAGAGAAAAAGACACTGAGCAGGCCCATGGGAAAAAACAGGCCGCTAGCGCGAGTCTCCACAAGGACCGAGATGACCTGAGGATTGTCACGTGGAACGTCAGAGGGATGAACGCATATGTCAAGAGGCTGAGGATATATACCTGGTTGAACAAAACAAGGACCCACATTGCAATGTTGCAGGAGACACACCTGACGGCCGCAAAACAAGCTAGGATAGAGAAAAAATGGGGAGGTCAAATGTATAGCGCAACATACTCCAATTACGCAAGGGGAGTAATGACCTGGGTCGCTCCTGGAATCCCATTCCAGCTCATCAACCAAGAAAAAGACGCGGATGGCAGGGTTCTGATGGTCCATGGGATGCTGGAGAATCGGGAGATATGCCTGGTGAACACCTATGCCCCCCAACCATGACGCGACGGCCTTCTTCAGGACACTCCCGCCCCGGCTGGCCCCGTACAGGAATGCTACGATGATCTGGGCGGGCGATCACAATTGCACATTGGACCCCCGGCTAGACAGGTCGGACAATAAGCACAAGAGAGCGGCGCCACCAGCGAGAGCACTACGACAGATGCTAGACCAACTCGAGCTCGAAGACATCTGGAGGAAGGTTCATGGGGAAGAGAGGGGATACACGCACTATAGTGCCCCACATGGGACATTTACACGGATAGACTACCTTTTCACGGGCAAGGAGACACTGGGGGAAGTTACTGAGGCACATATACACGCGCGAACCCTATCTGACCACGCCCCCCTGCGAATCACATGGGAGCACACACACAGGAGAGCCCCTATACCCACGTGGAGATTAAGGGCAGAGGCATTATTAGACGGAGGTTTCCAAGAATACATCCAAAACGTAATAGACGATTATTTCGAGCATAATGCGGGTAGTGTGGGAAGCACGGGTACGGTATGGGAGGCCTTTAAGGTGGTGGTCAGAGGTGAGGCGATGGGGAAGACGGGAGGTCTTAGGCGAGAAACCCTAGCGCAACTAGATGAGCTGGAAGGGGAAATCGAGAAGGCCGAAGGGCAGGCGGGGGAGAGGGGAGCGGAACAGGGGAACCTCACCACCCTGCGACAACAGTGTGTGGAGACCTGGGAAAGACTAGGGCGTCTTGACTATGGGAAATATATACAGAAATTACACGCCGAAGGGGACAAGCCTAGCAGACTCCTGGCCTGGCTAACCAAACAGGAAACTAAGCGGGAACCGATCAATGTAATCCAAAATAGACAGGGAGAGGTGATAAGATCCCAGGAAGGTATAAATGAGGTGTTCTCGCAATTTTACGAGGACTTATACTCCAGGGTCCAGGAAGCGGAAGAGGGGGACCTGGAGGAAGCCCTCGCGGAAATCAGCCTCCCACAACTGACGGAGCAACAGGCCCAAATGTTAGACGCCCCTCTCACTGTAGAGGAACTAACGGAAGTGATCACCCAGCTGCCGACAGGGAAATCTCCGAGCCAGACGGGTTGCCGGGCGAATTTTATAAACACAAAAACGACATAGCCCCGAGACTGCGGGAAACAGAGGAAGCATATGAGAAAGGAAGACTCCCGAGTAGCATGTCAGAATCTATAATAGTCCCGATCCTTAAACCAGGAAAGCCACCTCTCGAATGCGACTTCTACAGACCGTTCTCCCTGATAAACCAGGACTCCAAGATCCTGACGGCGACATTGGCTAACCGCCTTAAAAGAGTGCTACCCCACCCTGATCCATGCAGATCAGACAGGGTACGTACCGGGACGAAACACGTCCTGGAATCTACGCAGACTCCATTATGTCATAGAAAGGACAAACCAAGAGGGAGGGGAGGGTGCTGTAGCCTCACTGGATGCAATCAAAGCATTCGATTCGGTAGGATGGGACTGGCTCCTGGGAACGCTCGCCCACTACGGGATTGGACAAGGGTTCATACGATGGATAGAACTACTATACAAAGATCCGAGAGCGAGGGTCAAGACGGGTAGGCAAGTTTCTAAGGAATGGGGCATAGAGCGAGGCACAAAACAGGGATGCCCCCTGTCTCCAATGTTATATATTCTGGCCCTGGAGCCGTTCGCAGTATTCCTAAGAACGGATTACAAGGACACGGGCATAGAGATAGATGGGGAAACACACCAGATATCCATGTATGCGGACGATATACTCCTCTACATACAGAACCCACGCACCCACCTGCAGGACTTGCTGGAGGCGCTGAGCGCGTTCAGTAGGTTATCCGGAATAGTGGTCAACAGAGAAAAATCCTCACTATTTCCCCTAGCTGGCCTACGCGCAATACCGACAGATCAATTGCCGCACCTAGGTATCACATGGACCCCGAACACCTTCAAATACCTGGGAGTGGACATTTACCACGATACCACGGAAACACATGCAGGTAACACACAAGCAGCCCTAAACAAAATCGAAAACGCCATGAAATTCTGGCAGACCTTACCGTTGGCCATGATAGGCCGGGCGGCACTGCTAAAAATGACAGTCCTACCCCGACTTTTATATTACTTTACAAACATCCCATATAACATACCAAGGTCCTTCTTTAAACACCTACACACCATGGCGAGAACCTTCCTGTGGGGAGAGGGGAGAAACAGGGTGGCACTAAATACACTACAAAGGAGCTACGAGTGGGGGGGCATCAAACTCCCAGATTTTGAGTATTACTACTTGGCAGCACAACTCCAATTTGTAGTGCGATGGCTAGGGGAAGAGATCTCCATAGACGCAATACTTTTTGGGCCAACACTCCGGAGATACTACCTGAGAGAACTCTTATGGATAAAGGCCGCCCAAGCCAAAGACCTTCCCAACATAGTCCAGCTAGGCCGAACACTATGGAAAAGAGCCTGGAAATCACAAGGCATACGAGACCCCTGCTCAAGACATATTCCACTAGCGGGGCTAGTAGACACCCGAGTGGCCAGTTTGGCCACGTACAGAACACAATGGGAAGACAAAGGAGTAGCCCAAATAGGGGACCTGTGGCGAGAAGGACAATGGGTCGAATTCCAAACCCTGGTAGACGAACAGGATATGCACAAGGGCCAATTCATCCTGCATAATAGCCTAGTTTGCGCAATAAAGAAAAGGTGGAACACCATGCCAGAGCCCGAGGACACCGAAGGAGCACTGGACGCATGGTATGATGTTTCCGAAGGGGGACACACCATATCCAGACTCTATGAGCAATTGCTGGGATTCACCAACAAAAAGACACTAAAAGCACGAACGAAATGGGAAGAGGAACTTCAACAACCCTTTGAAGAAGAGGAATGGAACAAAGTCCTCTGGTACACGAAAAGGGTCTACAGGAACGCCAGGTTCAGGCAGATGCAACTCTACATAGTGCATAGAGCATATCTAACTCCCAAGAGGATGGGAGATGGACAGGCCCGGTGCTGCCCGCGTTGCGGAGTCGAACAGGCCGACATGGTGCACATGTTCTGGTCGTGCCCGCAGATAACAGACTTCTGGAACATGGTGAAAGAGAAGGCGCTGACAGCAGACATACACATGCCAGCGGGATCGCCAGCATCATACTTATTGGGCCTGTTCCCAAGGGGGCACCAGCAGATGTCACATGTGGCAAAAATGAAAGACTTAATGACAATATTGGCGAAGCGCCGCATAGCGATGGCATGGAACAAGAGCGAAGGCCCCTCGAAGGAGGGCTGGTGGGCCGACCTACAAAAATGGACAATAGCAGAGACGGCAGTCTGGGCGAGAGCCACTCAAAGGGGGGAGAGTAACAGTGGGGCCAGACTATTGGCATGGAACTCTCTAGTACAAGACCTGCTTGGTAACAGAAGCGGGGATGACACGAGCGACCCAGGCAACTCAGGAAATGAGGAAATTGGCCCGCCCACGGCGGAAGGCACCACATAATTCAGAGAAAGGAAAGAACTGGGGGGAAGGAGGCCTGGCCGTGGCCTGCGCAGACACTGAACAGTGCAAATCCTACTTGGAAAGGCCAACATATACACGCATAGACGAGAGCAGGGGACACTCCCAGTGAAAGGCGGGAGGCTGCTGAGAGACCTGTCCCTCCGCTATAAACACGACAACTGTTAGAGCCAAGCCTGAGGAGGCGACGGACTACGAACATACCGCGGCAGCCTTTGGGAGAGGGAAGGGAAAGGGGAAATGGGGAATGCGTTCTTTGTTTGTTCTTTCCCTTTCTTCTTATGTTGTAAAACAATAAAAAGAAGTTAAAAAAAAAAGATGATCACACTGGTGTGACTACCAGGCAGTAGTGCAGGTAGTGAATAGCGGTGCAGCAAATTGCCCGTTAGTGCTAGTCCTGCTAAGGTTCTTAAGACTTACATGACAGACTGAATACAGAGGTGAGGGTGAGGCATATCCCAGGCGTGCAAAACAGTATAGCTGGCGCTTTGTCTCGCTTATAGTGGAAGAGATTCCGGCAGCTCGCACTGGGGGCAGAAGAGGAGATGTCAGAGAGGCTCTGGGGGATAGTGAGAAGGTTCCAAGGACACTCGTGGACAATACTGTAGCCCCAGGTACATGGCAGCAGTACAAGGGGCATTGGAGGAGCTTTCTGGCGATAAAGCCCAGTGGGTTAATTGGAGAGCAGGATGTGCTAAATTTCATAACAGGGGCTCGCAGGGCCCGGAGAAGCAGGACAAGGGCAGCTATCACCTTAGCAGCAGTGGCGTTTTTCACCAGGACCAGAGGAGAAGCTGACCCCACTAAGAGCAAGGTTGTAAAAGGAAGCCATGAAGAGCTGGGCAAGCTGGAAGGAAGGGAGTCGGATCACAGGTGTTCCATCACCTTCCAGGCATAACGAGCAAGGCCACAGTCATATGCAAAGGGGGTTATGAGACCAACCTCTTCCGAGCGGCTTTCAGTTTAGCATTTTCTGGGGCATTTGGGGTTAGCGAGCTGGCTGCGGCAAAAAAAGGCAGGTGATGGCCAGTGTGGGCAGGGGCAGGAAGCGGCCATTTTACTGAGGAGGTCAAAGACAGATCCGGCTGGGAAAGGACAAAGGGTCCGGCTGCGCTGCATGAGAGAAGCCAGCTGCTCCCCGGTATGTCTGCTAAGAATTTTCCTGGCTGCAAGACCCAGGTATGCAAGGAATCTCTTGATACACACGGCCAGGCTGCCGCTGACAGTGTTTCAGTTCAAGGCAGTGTTGTGCATGGTTTTGAAAAAAATGGGTAGGGACCCGAAACAGTATGGCACCCACTCGTTTAGAATAGGAGCAGCCTCCACAGCAGCAGGAGCAGGCACATGGTCCAGGGGATTAAGGCGATCGGGCGATGGAAACCAATGGCCTATAAAAAAGATGTCAGGGCCGACAGTATGTAGTGTGCGACACTGATGATTTATATATTTTTTCTCTCCCCATGCCAGAGGGCACCACGCATGACAGAAAGGTTGCATGGGTGATTGGCCCTCGTTCGTAGGGAGAGCAGTGGAATGGTCAAACGTCAGGAGGATTCGAAGGAGGTCCTTGAGTAAGACAGACATTCTTTGGGTTGGCAAGAAAGGCATGAGAGAGGATGAACTGGAGAGAATGATGGAAAGATTGATCAAGGAGGAAGCTCCCCCTGACATAGTAATAATTCATCTAGGTGGGAACTATTTGGCCCAACCGGGCAGAAGGCAACTGAACGAAATGCGCTGCACATTGTGGGCATTGAGCAAGGACCTTGGGGCTTGCGATATGATTTGGTCTGAGAGGATTCCTGGGTTCGCTTGGAAAGGGGCTAATTCAAACGTTGTTGAGAAGTCTAGAAAAAAGATGAACACAGCAGCAATGGCAATATTTTGCCAGGGGGGCTGGTTTCTCAACAATAATCCTAGGAGTGGTTGGGTATTACGAAAAGGACGTGGTTCACCTGTCAAATATGGGTTGGCATCTCTTTTTGCTGAACTTGGGAGGACGCCCTGAGAGGGCGAGGCTGTGAATAGTAAGCCAGTGTTTTCACTGGTGGGTGGCAAAAGGGCAAAAAAACGTTTTGCTGTGGCGGTAACTCAGGCTATCAAGCAGTGCCAAAACAAACCTACTGATGCTGGGTAAAGAGGACCAAGAGGAAATGGCCCCCAGTTAGCCATGCAGGGCGGGGGCGGCATGGTAAAAAGAAGAAGGGACACCCCCTGAGGTTGTCGGCTTCCAGCTTGGGCTGGACGAAAAAGGAAAGCGTACCAGCACTCCATGAAGCCCATCAGCGGCGACTGCCAAAGTGTTTCGCCAAGAGCGGGAGGGGCTGGGAGGTTCGGGGAGTGAGACCCAAGTATGCTGGAAAGTTAATGGATAAGGAAAAAGATAGCAGACTGTAAATAAAGAAGGAAAAGGGGGGTGCCAAGGAATAAGAATATTAAGTTGCAAAGTGCTGCCGGTCGTCTGGGCTTGAAAAAACTATTAAATATGCTATTGTTTGGTTTGAAATGATAGTGTGAAATGTTTAAGAATAAAACTGCAGCCTTGTTGTTCCACTAATAAGAACTGGTCTGGCATGTGGGCGTGGCTTAATGGGTGCGAAGTAGAACGTGCTTTCCGAGCGCTCCTGCAGATCCGCACATGATCGTGGAGAAAAGTTGCGTTTGATGTTGGCTATGAGACGGTGGAAAATACCTACGGTGGGATGAATGCACTGGGTACGCAGCGATCCGAAATCCGAAAGGATTGACAATAAGTAATACGAACTGGGTGCCACAACAGTTTGAAGAGCTCGGGCCGTGAGGGGTAGCAAGATGGCGCCCATTAACCAAAGAGCCAGACCGGCGAACAGCTGTATCGCCGTGAGGTAAAACGGCAGGCAGCAGAGGCAAAGCGACCCATTCTCATGAAGAGGAGCCGGAAATAAAATGCATCACAAATAAGAGAAGAACCGCCCAATGCATGGAAGCCTGCAGATGGGACAACACCAGCGGATGGCAGTAATTGTTGGAACTAAACAAAATGACCGGGAGCATCAGACTTGTGTGCGGCGGAATCTCCATTGCGAGTGCTGTTTAGGAAATTAACAGAGGAAACTAAATACAAAAAAAATAAAAAATAAACAAGTGTATCTGTTTGCAGCCGTGAGTCTGACAAAGCCGTCTGACCAGCTGCGGCATAATGAAGGCTGGAATTGCTGAACGGCGCTAACGGATGCAGCAGATAGTAACATTGTTGCCAGCACATGATCGCAGAGAACAAGCCCACAGTGGAGAGAGGTGTAACTGACAAGAACGCCAGAAAGAGTATTCATGCAAACAAAGGAACTGTGTATATGCACGACAAAGGCAGGTAAGGCGGGCCTGGAGGCACACTATGAAAGGCAAGCTGGGGGCACACAGTGCAGTGAGGGCAGGAAATGCACGGGAGTGGCCCATTGCAAAGCATCTGAACACGGCCAGCTCACCCTGGCAGTGGCTACAAACGGACCACGAGGGCCACCCACATAGACCATCACAGTTGGTGCCAAAATTAAAATAGTGCTGGCTAGCAGGACAGAGTGAGATCTACAGTGCCCCTAGTGTATGCCACCATAAAGCGCTGGAGCCAAAGATGCCACACTATCTAACAACATTAGGAGGCTGATGGAACAGGGGAGTGCACACTGCCGGATCTGGCCAGAGGGCACAACACCCCACGAGAGGTCGCACAAGAAGCATGCCACCACAGGAGGGCATTCACATACACCAGCGGAACGGGCCTGGGCGGGCCAACCACGCCGGACAGCACAACCAACACTAGCATAGGCTTAACTACGCAAACGAGACAACCACAGCCACACCCAGAGAGAAGCAGTGCGGACATACCGAGGCACTGTACAAACGGATAAGCATGCTGGGCAGGAAGGGGGTGGCAGGCCGGGCGCAACCACGAGAGGGGTAGCTGCAGGAGCGGCTTGGAGGGCGCCAACGACAAGGCGCACCGAAGAATAACCGGAGGGGCACTTCAGGCCATACAAAAGCATATATGGCCAATACACCAACACTGACCCACAAGCCCTTGGGTGCACAGATAACGACAAAACCCACCTAGTGCCGGAATACAAAGACAACCGGAAAGAGCAGCAGTCAAGGACGTGGGAGGACAACCCATTCGTGAAACAGTGTTAACAGAATATGAACACTTCCACGACAGCTCCCCTGAAGCATCACAACCAATGACAGACTAGCCTCGAGGCACCGAAGATCACACCCCTGAAGGCCCAGAAGGAAGCACACGGCAACACAGAGATGGTGAACAAACAGGCCAAGACAAAGGGCAACCAACCCATGCTAGAAGAAAACGTGAGGACATCGCAGAAGACAGAGGGGGCTAGGAGCAAGGAGAAGACCCTCGCCCCGGACACTGCGAGAACAAAGTTCAGCAGATTCTGGAAGCGATTGCGGACCTGAAAACCTGAAACTAGTGTGGGAAACCAAACTGGAATCGGGCATGGTCGAACTCAAGGCAGCACTGCAACTAGTTGGCGCCGTACGGGAAGCGGTGAATCTCCTCAGGCAAGGTGCCAGACCACTAGCAGAACGTACGGGAGAACTGGAAAAGGAAATGGCCCCAAATACAGCTGCATGTGCATCTCACACATCAGAGATCCACATACTAGAGCAATGCGTGACCAATTTGGAAAACAGGGCGGAAGAGGCGGAGGGACGCGCCCGGAGAAACAAAGTACGCATCGTGGGTCTCCCGGAAGGAGCGGAGGGACCGAATACCACAGACTACATTGAAACGATGCTGATGCAAGAAATAACAGGAGGGATACTATCCCAAGGGTTTGCGGTGGAAAGCGCATAGAGCCCTGACAAGGAGACCACCGCCAGGCACCCCTAAAACCCCCCCCCCAATCCCCCCAAGACGAATAATTGCCAAAATCCTGAACTATCGAGATAGGGAGAAAATACTGGAACACTTCCGGAAAGAAGGCACGATACAAAGGGCATCGGCGAACATCACCGCATACCCGGACTACACGCTGTTGGTGCAAAGACGCTGCATGAACTATGGAGCAGTGAAAAGAAGAGGGAATTGGGCTATAAGTACATGCTAATATATCCTGCCTAACTGAATGTGTACCACAGAAACAGAGCACTGTTCTTCGACACCCCAGAGGATGCGTTGGAATGGCTGGACACACAGAACTGCCATTTGGAAAATGGCATCCAGAAGGAAGACGGCGCAGATAAGTAAAACAGAGGCTGCTGTATCTCCGGTGCAGCAGACTCATATTCTAGTCCCAGTGTCTAAGACAGGGCAAAAGCAGTTGGGAGATATGCAGCATGAGCTGCATTGCTACTAATGTTCACGCACGAAGATATAGCGCAAAATTGCAGGAGTCGCATGGAACGTGCTCTCACACCCCCAAGAATAGGTTAGTTAGGTTACTGTTAGATCGGTAACACCCTGCAGGGTTCCTGATCGCGGCACACCGAGATAGGGCCAAATGCAGGGGAGCCTGAGATCCAGGGCGGGAGATGGGCACCAGTTGTGGAGGGGCAGGGAGGGGAGCGAATGTGTGCAGTGAATGTAGTTGGGGAAGAGGGTGTGTGGGGGGGGGGGGGTCAGTTGGGGAGTTATGGTTGAAAAGGGAAGGGGAACGGGCCCATACTTATGCCAAACAAGGTCGGAGGGAGGTAAAAAAAGGGTGGGAGGTAGGATGAAACACGGACGACAATGGGAGGTCTTAGAATTACAACATGGAATGTGAGAGGCCTCAATAGCTAACTGAAGAGGAACAAAGTAATGATGTATCTGAGAAGGCAAAAAGTGGACATAGCAATATTGCAGGAAACTCACCTCACCAAAGAGAAACTGGAGATGGTCAAGAAAAAATGGAGAGGGACCACCATGGGAGCGACATATTCAGCCTATGCTAGGGGGGTGGTTACCTGGGTGGCACCCCATTTGTCATTCCAGCTGCTTCAGGCCACGGCGGAGCCAGATGGGAGGACGATAGCGATATGAGGGTTGTTGGAGAACAGAGAACTGAGCATCATAAATATGTATGCCCCCACCATGAAACGGCACCCTACTTCAGGACATTCTATAGCAAACTCAGCCCCCACATGGGAGGTGCAATCATATGGGGTTGGGACTTCACCTGCATGCTATGTCCTAAAATGGATAGGTCAGATACAAAAATAGACAAACCCACCCCAGGCACGAAAGTATTACAGGCCCTGCTGAGAGATTTCAAGTTGGAGGATATATGAGACAGAAACACCCAAATGGCAGTCACTATTCACACTACGCCGCCCCACACAACCTGTACACGAGATTGGACTATTTGTTTGTCACCTCAGACCTCGTAGGGGAAATGACGGGTGTAGAATATAAGGCAAGAACTCTATCGGACCACTCCCCCTTGGTCCTGGAGTGGAGACATCAACCTCCCAGGGCAAGAATCCCAACATGGAGGCTCAGAGCGGAGGTCCTGCAGGACTCGGTATTCAGAGAGGACCTAAGGGAGGACCTAAGGGAGGAGATCGTTGGGTACTTTGACACTAACACAGGAAGTGTGGACTCAGGAGAAATCTTATGGGAGGCATTTAAGGTGGTAGTGAGGGGGGCAGCCATATCCAAATCTAGAGGGTTACTGGGGGGCATAAAGCGGGAGCTACAAGAGACAGAGGAGCAACTGGAAGAAATAATGCATAAGGGAGGCACCACACAGGAGGACGCCGAACAAGTGTGCCAACTACAACAAGTTAGCGTGGGACTCTGGGAAAGACTATGTAAACTGAACTACAATAAATATTTAAAGGCAACACGCAGGCGGGGACAAACCGGGGAGGTTGCTGGCATGGTCATATAAGAACGAGACACCAAGACCGGTAATTAGGGCGAAGGAGGCCAGATTTAGTACACACAAGAGGGGGTGAATGAGGGTTTTTTTGGGTTCTACAAACATCTTTACGAAGACACAGGGGAGGTGGCAGAACGAGAAATCCAGGAGACACTGGAAGACATAGGATTACCCAAACTGAATGAGGAAGAAAGAAAACCTGGATGCCCCAATCACGATAGAAGAACTCGAGAAAGTAGTATTGCACCTACCCACTAGCAAGGCCCCAGGGTTTGATGGGCTCCCCAGTGAATTCTACAAAACGTATAGATGAGAAGTGCTCCCCCCGCTGCTGGCCATGCTAAATGAGGCATTTGAGAGGGGAAGGTTGCCGGACTCCTTAAAGGAGGCAGTGATTATTCCGCTACTTAAACCCAGCAAGCCGAGCACAGAATGCACGTCGTACCGACACTGATCTATGCTAAACCAGGACCGCAAAATCCTTACGGCGGTGCTGGCAAACAGAATCAAAAGAGTAATAAACAAACTCATACACCCCGACCAAACTGGCTACGTCCCAGGCAGGAATATAACTGACAACCACAGGAGACTCCACCATATAGAACAAACAGAGGGCGACCTTAGCGAAATGGCGATAGTCTAGCTGGATGCAATAAAAGCCTTCGATTCAGTGAGATGGCCTTGGATGATGGCGGCCTTGAAAGAATACGGAATGGGACCTGGGTACTTGAGGTGGGTGAAGATGGTATATAGCTCCCCAACAGCCATGGTCAAAACAGGCACGATCATTTCAGACAAATGGCAACTCAGCAGAGGCACGAGGCAGGGTTGTCCCTGGTCCCCCATGCTATATATCCTGGCACTAGAACCATTAGCGATCAGCAATACGGGGAGATAGGGGGATCCACACGAAGGCGGGACCGCACCTGATATTGTAGGCTGATGACATGTTGCTATACCTCCGCTTCCCGAAGGAAAGCTTGAGGTATGTCCTGGAAGTGACTGAGCATTTTGCGACGCTTTCGAGCATAGCAGTAAACCCCAAAAAGTCAAGCATGTTCCCCCTGAGGAGATACAGAGGGATCCCACAGGGGAACCTACCCATTCTGCAGATACCCTGGCAGACCAGAACAATTAGATGCCTAGTGATCAATGTATACCACACGATTGCAGACGAATATAAATACAACAGAGGACAGTGGAAGGAATCAAGAATAGCATGGGGTTCTGGGCGAAAGTTCCCCTGGCCATGGTTGGTAGGGCGGTCTGCTCAAGATGGTGGTCCTGCCAAGGCTATTACACTTCTTTACAAATATCCCATACATGCTCCCCAAATGCTTTTTTTACGAAACTCCAGAGCTTATGCAGGGGCTTTATATGGCATAACACCAGAAATAGGGTGGCCCTATGGAAATTTCAGAACCCATATGACAAAGGGGGCATAAACCTGCCGAATTTTGAGATGTACCACCTAGCGGGGCAGCTCCACTATGTGGCCAGATGGTTGTCGGAAGTAGAAACGGCAGAAGCCAGACTGCTAAGCAGGGACTGTGCCCCATTCTTTTTAAACAAACTGATCTGGCTATCCAAATCTAAGATGAGTGGACGAGCGAGATTGCTGGAACTAGGATGGAGCACTTGGCGCAAAGCGTGCCAAGTAGTGGGAAACCCGACCCCATGCTCCCCGCAGATACCACTTGTAGCGCTATGCGAAGAGGACGAGCAAATGATAAGGGGAATCTGCAAATTCTGGGAAGCGGTGGGCCTCACGACTCTGGGAGACATATGGCAAGAAGGGGAGGTATTAGACTTTCATAAGATAATCAAGGAAACCGGAATACACATAGGACAACACATCACATACATCAGTATCAAACGACAGAGAAAAGTGGCCCGAGATACTACTATCAGAACAACCCAATATGACCATTCAAACAATGTATGATATCTCGGAGGGCGGGCACAAAATATCCCGAATTTACGAGTTACTGATGTTTAGAGTGGGAAAGGAGTTGCTCCAACTGAGGAAGGACTGGGAGGAGGAGGTGGAGAACCTATGCAGGATGGGCAATGGGAAAGAGCCCAGAGATACTACAAGAAGGTATCCTGCAATGCGAGGCTGCAGCAGATCCAGTTATATGTCACCCATAGGGCGTAGATGACCGCCAGTAAAATCGCTAGGTTTGGAGGTACAGCGATACAGAAATGCCCCAAGTGCAGGGAGGTGGATGCCGGATGGTCCACATGTTTTGGGCGTGCCCAGAGGTGGGAAGATTCTGGGAGGAAGTCAAACTACAGCTGTCCCAGAAGGGGATCATGTTAAGGGTGGATTCAGTATGTGCATGCATGCCGGGAGGATTCACTAGACCACGTAACCTAAAGCATAAGCAAATTGAAAGATCTGGCCTACATCCTGGCCAAACGGAGAATCGCTATGCGCTGGAAAGCGGCCCAAAGACCTAGACTAGAGGTGTGGTGGAATGACTTCTTGAAATGGGCAGAAGCGGAGACGGTGGCATGATATGAAGCAGTCAGCAGGGGAGGGGGAGGAGGAAGCGGGTCCTCTGATGGCGTGGAGACAAATGGTGGCTAAGACATCGGGATTCTCCCATGTCGAGCCTAGTGAAGGCGATAAGTCGGGTAATAGTGAAGGCGATAAACCCTAAGAAACAAGTTTTGGGGTATTAAAGTGGGCACTCGAGTTAACAGGGTGGGGGGGGAGAGGACTGTAAGGTGTAACATGTGAATGTAACAAGTAGCAAGTATATGTAAATGTCCTAAATGTTGGATTGGTTTGGTGTGTTTTTGGAAAATAATAATAAAAATTGTTTAAAAAACATTAAAAACAAAAATGTTTTTTTAAAAAGAGCTGGTCTGGCCTCAGTTATTTAGCAAAGGTGGGCTACAACGGGATGGTATTTATCATGCCGGGTGGGGGGCGAACAGTACCCGACTGCATATGTTAGAAGACTTGCTGAAGATAGACACCAAGCAGAGCCTGAAGTGTTCGATGGCAAAGAAAAGGGAAGAACCTTATATGAACCCTTCAGCCCAGTCTTCTTTCATGTCACTATAGGTTCCCAACTGAGTCTTCTTATTTTTTTGGGTTTGCTTTTTCATAACAATATAAATATATGTAAACTGAAAAGGGCCATTGCACCTTTGCAGATGGATCTTGCTACCCTGCAAGACGATCTCCCAAGAGTTGAAAAGTAAAACCAGCCAGCACTTTGAATTAAAAGGAGATTTGAAACTTGGGCATCTAAGTTTGCAAATCCCCTTGTGGCACAGACTTAGCGGACTTTGTAGATAGACTGTCAGCTTTAAGAAACTGTATGGCCCGATCCATTGCACATCTTTTAGTAAAGACGTGAATTAATTAACTGGGTTGCAAGCAGCAAGTGATAGTAAAGCACTGGATCCCGCCCCATTCCATGCCCACTCTGGTGAGCTACAGGGCAAAAGTAGACTGGTTTTCAGCCCAAACTGTGCGAGACTAAATCCATCAACTGGGCCTTGCCCATCTGACAATAACGTACAAAAAAAAGCTCCCTACTACACTGCAAGAGATTGCATCACGTCTTGTCATAATTACCACAGAGCAAATATTTGCTGACCTAGGTGAACGAAGTTAGCATCCACATTACTCTTTCATCAGGCAGCACGGGCCTTGAAAGAAAAGAAAAAAAAAAAAGAAAAATACTAAATAAAAAAAAATGACATTGCCGAGCAGCACGGGTTCCATACTCACTTCCGTGCTTAGAAGCTGGAGTGTGGCATGAAGCATTTTACTGTTTTGTTTAATTCCTGGTGGGTGTGTGCCCAACACCATACGCAATCACCAGTACAATTAGCACCAACTGTAAATACAATAACAGGAGGCACGAGATCATTGGAAGCATGTGTTATTGTAATAAACTGCGACACTAATAGAGGTAAGAAGGAGCTTTATTTTACGGCCCCCGGAGGTTGGAGCAGCCAGGGAGGGAATGACCAAAACGTTCTGTGGTGGAACGAGGGGGAAAGAGCATTCTCCGTTCTGGTATGAACGGAATGCAAGGAAGCATCAACAATATACATATAACATCTCCTTATCTAAGGAAAACAATAAAACGGGGAAGATGGAAGGGAGGGGAAAACAGGGGAAGGTGCGGGGAGGACGGGTGAACAGATATAGATCAATAGTAAACAAAATCATTCTTGAAATTCTGGATGATGGTGCGGTTCCTTCTCAACAGACTTCTGGTGGAGGATCCCTCATCATTGTGACGGTGCTCGCTGTGCCAGTTTGTGCCGAGTGTGGGTCTGTGGAAGTACTGGGTCTGTAAGTGTCGGTGGTTGTTCTTTTCACACCTTCTCTTGACCGGGTATCAATGTGGTTGTTTTTGGAAGTGCTCGCTCTGTGGTTGTCATTCGTTATTTTCACGAGATCATCGTGGGACCATCTCTTTCCATCCTCTAAAGTGACTGACTTTCCGTGGCAGCGCGTGACCTTTTGTGGGGATCTAAATTTCGATTTGCCCTTGAGTGTCTTTTTGGGTTCTCTAACACAGACCCAGTCACCTTCCTGTAGTGTCAATTCTCTTGTTCCATTCTTCTGGTCGTAGTAGTCTTTGTACTTCGCTTGTTTCTCTTTTATGTTTCTATGGATTTGTTCCATGTCCACCTTCCGTTCTGTGTTTATTCTTGCTTCGCCAGTATCTAGGAAAATCCATGCTGGTCTCAGTTGGCTGGTTGCTGTTCTTCCATGCATCAAGGTGAAGGGTTCTGAGTTGGTGGTGGAATGTGGCGTTGTTCTGTATGCGAGCAGGGACTCCTTGAGGGTTTCTCTCCATGGCATGCCATTGGCTGTGGCTAGTTGGATGACACTTTTTATTAGTCTGTTCATTCTTTCCACCAATCCATTGGACATTGGGTGGTAGAGCGGTGTGGTGATGTGGTTGATGGATTTCTTTGCAAGGAATTCGTGGAATTCCAACGAGGTGAACTGGGACCCGTTGTCTGACACTATGTCTCTGGGGTCACCTTCTCTGTTGAATATTTCTGTAAGGAAGTCAATGACTTTTTTCGTGGTTGCGCTGGTTTCTACCACACCCCATTCGGTCCATTGGGAGGTGTAGTCCACGATCACGATGATGAATATTTTTTCGGCTTCCAAATTTTCAAAAGGGCCCATGATGTCTATGGCCAGCTTTGACCATACGTGTTTGGGAGCTTCTACCGGTTGAAGTGGTGTTTTTCTTAAGATTTTCGATTTGTCGCTGGAAGCGCAGGCACTACAGTTTTTTACTGTTTCTTCTGCTTCTTTCCACATGTTGGGCCACCAGTAGTTGCTCCTTATCCTGTTCTTTGTCATACTCCTTCCCAGGTGTCCTTCATGGGCTAGTTCAAGTAATTTTTTCCTGAGTGCGACAGCTGGAATAATTCTGTTACCTCTCAAGATAAGGTTGTCTTTAATGGATATCTCGTCTTTGAATGGGGTGAATTTTGCCAACTCTTGCCCGACATCTTCCCAGTCATTCATTACGGCTCTTCTGATTTCTTGCTGCTTGCTCCGTGTCGGCTTTGGTGATGCGTGTCCACTCATTGGAGGGGATGGTAGAATGAATGGTAGCTATGATGTCTTCATCTTGAACTTCATTTTCAGTGTCTGTTTTGTCTTGATTGGTGGTTAGTCTGGAGAGGCAATCTGCCACTTGGTTTAGTGAGCCCGGATTGTAGAGAACTTGAAGATTATATTGCATCACATCCAGGAACCAGCGTCTTATTCTAGGGGATATCAAGTGTGGCGTTTTAGATTGAAGGATGTTGACAAGAGGTTTGTGATCAGTCTTTAAGAGAATGGGTAGACCCCAAATTAGATTTCTGAAGTGTTGTAGAGCCCACTTGACAGCCAAGGCTTCTCTCTCAATGGTGGAATAGTTCAATTCTGCATCCCTGAGCACTCTCGATGCAAATGCGATGGTCACGATGTTGCCCTTCTGTTGTTGTTCTAGTACTGCACCAAGGCTGATCTTACTGGCATCCACTGACACTATTGTCTTAGCCTTGTAATCAAACATGCTTAAAGCTGGAGCTTGATTGATGTCAGACTTGAGACTCTCAAACTCGTTTTTGCAATCCATGGACCATTGAAATCTGCAACTTTTTTTCATGAGTTTCCTCATGTTCTCTGTCTTATTAGCATAATCACTGACAAATTGCGGCCACGTCGCGAGGTCCTTTCCTCGAACGGCCGTTGGATAGTGCTCAAAAATGCCCTACAACGCTGGTGGCATACATCGATTTATGTAATAAGGAATTTGAAATGGTACCTTTTTCTGGCGATCCGGTACCTGGTGTCAGCCGGGTGACCTGCTGGAAGGGCCCCCTCCCCACAGATGGCAAGAATGGGATGGTGGAGGCGGCGGCAGGAGTGGAAAAGAACCGCCGGGCAGTCGCTGTCGCCAGAGGAAGGCTGGGGCACCGGCAGTGGAGCTCCGGGGGCTGGGTGTCAAAGAAGGGGAAACCCCGTCGCCAATTGTAATAAACTGCGACACTAATAGAGGTAAGAAGGAGCTTTATTTTACGGCCCCCGGAGGTTGGAGCAGCCAGGGAGGGAATCCGGTGTGGTGATGTGGTTGATGGATTTCTTTGCAAGGAATTCATGGAATTCCAACGAGGTGAACTGGGACCCGTTGTCTGACACTATGTCTCTGGGGTCACCTTCTCATTACAAATTTACAATGCATTGAGCCCCATCCGCACGCTGAATCTAACGGCCACCGACCAACAGAAACTGATACACAGTAGAATTTAACTTTTGCTCTAAGCAGGTGATAAAATCACTGATGCCACACATCTCCCCCTCAAGCTATTACCGAACCAATATTTGTAGATATATCTGATATAAAGAATATATTGAGCAGTCTTGAACGCCACATATAGTTCAGGGGTCACAGGCTACTGGGCACCTGTTTATTATATATGTCAGCAGAGCAAATAAAAGGCCAGCCTGTATTAGGACATGTAAAATACAAAAATATAAATGGAAGGTGTTTCATGTGGCTGGACTTTGCCGTTTCAACTGGTCACCCTGACAGCAACATTCGGTGCAGCCCACGGACTGCTTTATACAGTGAAAGACAGTCAACAGGATAGGGGAGTTGACTGTAAGAGAAGCATCAGCCAAAGTCTCAATAACAAGTTGTAAATAACCCAGAAGTGATCTATACTTATCACACGCACACAACGCTCTCAATGTTTGCTATTACAATCGGAGAGGATATATCTAGGCAGAAAACTCGTAAGGTTTGCTGTCAAATATGAAGATACAAAAGGATAGTCAAAAAGCATATAAATAAGCAGAACAAATGTAATTATAAAATTGCGAACAAGCAGAAGCAGCTGAACATTTGTAAAGTTTAATATTAATAACAGAAATTGGTCAAGTAGTGTGCAGAACACTTAATTAACTAGCATATGTCTTCCATGAATAAAAAGCACACTAATAAGCAAAACACGTGTAATGGTTAACGTCCTATACAAACATACAAAGGTTACAAACATGGGTTCATAACCCTTACCCTGGATGCCTCCTCATGACCATCCCTCATTATCCTTACTCATGATCTTTCCTCCTTGTCACAGTCCCTCATTTCTTTTACCCCAGCACACCCACCGCGAGTCATTGTGACGGCATCCCTTCCCTCATCCTGGGCACCGTCTCTTGTTAGCACTGCATGACTTGAGGGAACAAGGGAATAGAGAAATCATTCTTAGGCCTTGAATTTTTCGAATGATCTAAAAAGAAAAACTAGCATACTAGGCCTGACAGCATTTCTCCTAGTGCAAGTGCATGAAGTGTTACAGTTTCGACCAAGCTAGGGGGGTGGAGGGGTGGTGGGGTGGCTGAAAAAACGTGCTGAATTTACTAGTCCTAGTACATTTGATAGGATACGATTGGTTATTTATAACGTGCTGAATACAGAGATTTCTAAGCACAGAGCTGTATCGTCTTGCTGCCAAGGCGAGCACATTGCCCCTGAGCTATCCTGAAACATTTAGTTAATGCATGTGTACAGACAGGGGTGCAAGGAAGAGGGGATGGGGGTGGGGGGGGGGACAAACGTGTCCAGTCCAACAGGGCCCTGGGTTAAGTGCAGAGAGGTTGCCTCGCTCAGAGCGTAAGCAGAAAGTGCAGTAGTGCTGAACATAGTGCAGTGGCCTGGAGACAAGTGCAAAGACCGGCGGGGGATCTAGGGGAGCCTGGGACCTGTAAGGCTGTGGAGGTGCATCAGGCAACCAGTCAGCAAAAACTGAGCAGAGCTAGGGAGAAGGAGGAAGGAGGGTGGGAGAAAAAAAAATAACTGATGTTAGCAGGGTAGAGGGAGAGAGACGGAGGACGAGAAGAGGAAGGTCTTGAGGAGTTTCCGGAACTTAAGGTGCTCTGGCTCAAGACAGAGCGGCAGGGAGGCTGTTCCAGAGGGAGGCACCTGCAGAAGAAATATCTACCCCCAAATCTCTGTTTGTGAAAGCAGCTCACCCGAAGAGAGTTGGAGGACGAGCAGAGGACTCTACAGGGAGAGTATTTAGGAAGAGAGCATTGTAGATAGTGCAGCCTCGATTAATGCATCAGTGGAAAATCCATGACAAACAAAAGCACACAGCAATAAAACTTACCGTGGGCGCACTAAAGTTATGACCCCCCCCAAAGGGAGTCGGTGATAAGCTCACAAAGAGCTGAATAGACTCTCGCAAACTTGAGTGTCAGAAACCCGCATTGGCGCCACACTAGAACGGGTGCCACACCCCACACATCCATTCACATGCTATGCTCGTGATTGCATGGCACATACATTTACCTTGGTGTTAATCCACATACTCTAGCCAATAATCGGCTGTTCGCCAGATAGTGTGACTCCTTCTGTATGTCAGAAGACGAGCATGATGAACATCACCGTTGCCGCCCCACATTCATTGTATGAACAGAGCTGTGAGCTTAGAAGGCCATCAGGTCATTGCTGCCGACTGCCATAGTATCTACCTGCCTTGAGGATCGCCAGAGTTACTGAAATATTGCTATTATATAATCACAGTTTCGGATTAAGACCAACTTTATTAGAATCATCGTTGGCCATGGGGGAGAGGCACAATGCACAGTAGCAGACGGGAGAGAGGCTCATGAGATGTTTCTGTCGGTATCCAGTTAAAATTTCAAATTAACAATTTAGAATGCTTTCTTGTCAGAAAAAAAAATGTCGAATATATATTTTTTTGAGTTTATATGTTTTGTTGGGGGTCGGGCCCGCATGGAGGATTGCAGAGCAAGCAGTGAAGTCTTCCTGGAGGGCAGAGTCAAGCAACAGACCAATGCGGAGGACATCGGGAGTGGAGGAACCAAAGAGCATGCGGAAGGCTGCTACCCCCTGCCGGATCTGGAGCCAGTCAGACCGGAGACGCAACAGCCAAACCACGGGCAAGGAAATGGCGCCAGCAGAATGCTACACCAGCAAACCCGTGAGACAAGGTCGAAGTGGAGCCTGACACAAGGAATAGACACAGGAAGAGCAGGGAAGAGGATAGACCACAGTCCTGTGACAGAAAAAGAGACGGCCTCCCTTCAAGTAACTTTGCCACAACACAAAAGGTATGCGGCTGCTCCTGGGAGCAGGGCAGAAAGACCTGGCAACAATCCACGACTGGGTGAAGAAGCCGAGAACCCTGGGATGGATTAACGCCAATCACCCTAAGAAGGGGAGAGGTATACTATACCCCACAGTGGGGTGAGCAACACGAGAACCCCTGGCTGGGTGAAGGCCAAATGACCCCAAGAAGGTTGAGATACCATAGCCCACTGCGGGGTGAGCAACCGGAAAGCCCTTGGAAGGGAGAAAGCCAAACTACCCAAGGGAAGGGCAAAGGAAACACAAATCCAAGAAAGAGTTAAACAATATTCCAGGGTGGATGGAGCACTCGTTCCATTGGAAAAATCATCGATAGTTGTACTAGAAAACACAAAAGACTCAGACTCAAAAGGCATTCCTTACCAGCACATTTGACCATACAGTGAGAAACGAAACCTGCAAATGTATAGATGGACAGTTGGGTGAGGGGCAGATGCCAGCCACTAGTTCTAGTCCAGCCTTGAGAAAGAAAGGCATTACAGACCTATTCTGGTCAACTTTGTGCTTGCGTTCGTTTTAATAGTGGCAGGGTCAGTGCTCAGGTTAGATTAGGCTTTTGGGACATAAGACTAGCCTAGGTTTGTAAAAATTACTGAGAAGGACCATTTATTCTTATTTTCGGAGTTCTGGCCAAGTCACTCCCTAGGGATCAAAAGGTTCTATTGGATTAAAATTAAAGTGATGTTGTAACAATTAGCTCTTGTCCGCTCCTGAGTCTGACTTACCACAGAAACCCACTGACAGGGACAGATTCAAAGTGCTTTATTCATTTTTACACAAAAAGGGTTTAAGAAGGCTGGGATGGTTGAAACTAGGGTGTCCCCCTACAGCTCTCTCGATCTACCCGTGGACTCCAAACAACCCAGCCCAGATGCCCCTGATGTACTGTAATGCAAGATAACACCTGTTGTCAAAGTCTTCTCTATTCTGGGAGGGGAACCTAAAGGCCATGGCCTTTTCTATCCATCTCCCTCTGGGTCGTTTCTAAGGGATACCTCTGGTCTGTTTTTACAATGTCACCAGGGTTTCTCTTGCAATATATACTTTTCAGGAAGCACAAAAAAAGTGTCACCGTTTTAAATGTCGAGGTTACTCCAAGAAAATCATTACGAATGCTTTTGACCAAGTTCAAGGTTTCCAGCGTGTTGATTTACTTAAAGGTTTGAAACTAAAAAACTATGACTAATGAACCAATTCGTTTCATCACCAAGTGTAGCACTAAACTGCCAATGTGAGGAAAATCTTACAAAAACATTGGTCTGCGTTTCAAAAGGACATTGCTAATGTTGTTGGGTTTCATCTGCATGTTACATTTTCTAAGTCACCTAATATGAAAAATATTTTGGCACCAAGTAAAAGTACTTTGGTTGACGCCACAAACTGGATAACAGAGCATAGGAGGAAACATGATTTGTATGGCTGTGGGAAATGTAAGTTATGCGGAATGGTTATCCGCATTTCAGAATTGGAGTACTCCGACCAAATCAAACTGAAGGTGAAACACGAAATTACCAGTTTGATAAAATGTGTGGTGCATCGAATACTTTGTCCATGTAAACTGGCCTACATTGGTTCAACAATGTGTAGTCTTAAACTTCGAATACTTCAGCACTATCGTGCGATTAAAAATCAGGATGAGACTTATCCACTTGCTAAGCATTTTCTGGAAAAACAGAGGGGGATCCTGAGAATGTAAGGTTTCTTGGTTTAGCCCATATACCAGAACATGTTGCAAAGGTAATCGTGAGTTGAAGTTGAGATAATTAGAATCCAAGTTGTTCATCTTATTCAATACTTTACAACCACATGGCCATAATGTTGATAATGGGTCAGGATCAGGTAGCGGGTGCCATCCCCTGGCTACATGGGGAGAGGCTAACACCAGTAAAGGAGTGAGGACATCAACAGATTCATCACACTCTCAAACAACTTAATAGACAGAGTGTCTGCCCGCTCAGGAGCTCCAGATTCCTGTAATCTAGTTGGCGTTTCCAAATTTGTTACACTGTTCATATTCATTTCAATCTGTTTTACGTAGGATGCAGGCACGTCCGACTTTATCAGTTCCTTGTACCTTTGTTGGCTTGCCCAGCCTTGGCATAAAGCATATATATTTATTTCACTCTGCTTTACATAGAGACTAGGCCTGTCCATCTCTCTCAGGCTCTAATATTTTTGTCAACTTTTCCAGCATAGATATGAAATTCGTATCGCTCTCACTCTGTTTTATATGGGGCGGTGCCCGTTCCGTTAACTCAAACGCTTGTATCTTTGTTGGCTTTGCCAGCTGTCTCTCTGTTCCCGATTATCCGGTCTCTGTAACATTGCCGGTTTTGCGAATCTTCGAAACCAAACGTCATAGCACTCACTGGAATTTTTACTTTGGGAGCGCTCGCTTCTCTGTTGGTGCTCACCTCGGCAACAAATGCTCTAGTCGTGTTGATCTCGGGGACCCGGGCTCCCTTCTTTCCTGTGGTCTCGGTGCCAGTTGCCGGGCCCACCACAGCTCTCCCATGGTTGCGCCACCAGTTAAGTCGGTTGTGCTTTAGTTTCAGTCTTTCTCCCGACCGGAGCATCTCGCTCGGACAGAACGGCCACCTTTCAGCCTCCAACCAGTGGTCCTCTCTTCCTCCACGCCACCGCTGGTTCCATGAGCTGGCATAGCACCGCCCCTTCAGGAGGACGTCCCTACAGTGGCTGACATTGGCGTACAGATTTCTCTCCTCCCTCCATAAGAGTCTCTCCCTGACTCACAGTCTGCTCTTGGGTACGTCATCAGAAATTAACAGAAACTACAGAAATGTGTCCGTCTTTGTTAATGGCATTCAGACGATGATGTATATTATAGTCATAACAGGAGATACCAAAGTCTTTCCAACCCCCATATAGGCAGAAATTGTGTTTTGGACTAGGAGTTTCTGATCGGCAGGGGAGTCCCTGTCCCCAAGAGGGGAGTCACTCTCAGTGAAGTCCCACTTGCCCAGACCCCTAGTGAGGGTGTTACCTAGCAGGCTCCCCTCCCTAGCCTCAAAGGGGGTGGCTCCCTTTTTGGGAGAAAGGGCAAATTGTCAAGATTCATCACAATTCACATAAAAAAAAACATTACTAGCAATGTTAATGTGCTTTTTCAATATTCTCCTCATGGATACGGAACACAATTTTCAATAGACTGCAGAGAGCACAAGATTTCCCCCAACCCCGTGTATGACGTAACCTTGTGCCAGGCCAATATGTGGGTTAGAATACATTTGGGAGACAATCCCAGAGTTTGCAATAGCTTATTGGCTTGTGTTAGGGTTAGAATATGTGTAAAAAGATAGGATTTGAGGCAGAGTTAGGATACATTATCCTATACACAAAGG
The DNA here is from genome assembly GCF_040938575.1 of Ambystoma mexicanum. Lineage (NCBI taxonomy): Eukaryota > Metazoa > Chordata > Amphibia > Caudata > Ambystomatidae > Ambystoma > Ambystoma mexicanum. The sequence goes on along the minus strand of NC_090921.1, from coordinate 747,971,394 downwards.
CCTTTAAGCCAAGGCAAAGCGTTTGAGCATGAATTCATGTGTGAATTTATTAAAATGAAGGCGCACTAGATAGTGCAGGATGTCACCAGAAAGAATGTGGTTGGGTGTAAACTGATGCTAATGTTAATATAATTCTACATCAATGCATCTGTTTATTTAAAGAATCAATCCTTTGTATCCTGCAATGCAGCTATTCACAGATGATCTGTGCCGTACTTCACAACAACACTGGCAGAGGTGTGCAGAAGGGCTACATACCTGACTCCCAGCTCATTAATTTCCTTTGTCTAATGTATTTGGCCTGTTTTCATGAGTGTAGGCTTCAAGCTAACTATACTTTATGGGCAACAATTTACATCTCTATTTTGAGACTCAACATCGGGTAATTTATCTACCTCCTCACCAGGAGCTGCGTGTGTTGTGGCAGCAACAGCCAGGAATACCAAAGGCAGGGGTGGGTGGTGGGGGGTTGGGAGGTTCCAATGAAGCTACCCCTATTCCCTAGCCCCTCACTTACTGATCTGTCCTGTCAGGAATACACAAAAAGGAGTCGTTTTTCCAAAGTCTGTCAAGATTGCATTGTCCTTACCACGTTCTCAAGTTCCGAATATTCTCTTGATGGTGCAGTACTTCTAATGGAGCTCCTCAGTGCTAAGAAACTAAATGCTGCAACATATAAACTGGCACGACACAGGACGAAAAAATGTGTTGACACTTCATTTGAAAATCATGAGTTTACACACAAGTGAATGTGATTGATTGATGGGGTAACTAACACTGAAGGAATTGTGGTGTTCATTTGACTAGGGTAGAATCTTGTTAGTCTTCATATCAATTTTGATTGTTCGCAAATTTATCAAATGTTTTTTTAAATAACATTTTTTGTATATGAATTAAGTTCTAAAAGAATATTTAGGTTGTGGATGTAACAAGTACGTTCTTTGATTTATCTCAATTGATACTGATATTTTATTTCTATCACGCTCATACACATGTGTTTCAGAGCACGAAGAGACAAGGGAGGGGAAGAGGGGAGAAACAAAACAACGATCTTACTAGGCCCAGTGACATTGAGAACGCACAAGTGCATGGGAGAGGGGGAGGGGGAGGAGGAAATGTGCAAGGGAGGGGGGAGAAGTGGAAAGTGCGGAGCAAGAGGAGAGCCGGAATAAATACATAATAACAGCAAACAAAAAAGTAGTGCAGCCAGCAAGTGCTTAGTTGAGGGAAGCAGACAGGGTAGGTCCGGTAAGTGCAAGGGAGGATGAGGGGGGGACTGCAGGGGTACAGATACAGAACCCAATGCAAAGGGTGGCCGGGAGCCAGTGCGGGAGGGTGAAAAAGATAAGCAGGAGCCAGAGGACAGACGGTGGCCAGGTGCACGGTACCAAGAGAGGCCAGAATCAGCAGAGGAGAGGCGGGGGGGTGAAGGCAGAAGCCAGGAGGATGGTCTTAAGGTTCTTCCGGAAACAGAGGTGATTCTCCTCAAGTTTTAGGGTTGTAGGGCTGTTCCTGAGGGAGGCCCCAGCCGAAGAAAGATCTACCCCCAGCTCGTTTCTTAGAAAAACGACTGACCCTGAGAGAATTAGAGGTAGGAGCGGAGAGCTCAAGAGGGGAGGTATTTGCAGAGGGATAGCTGAAGGTATTTTGGACCCAGGTCCCAGTAAGCCTTGTGGATAATGCAGTGTTGTTTGAATTTAATCCTTGCATCCACTGGGAGCCAATGGAGAGATTTCAGGGCTGGAGAGATCCGATCCCAGGGCTTGAGGCCAAGGACAAGTCTCGCAGTCCTGTTCAGGATTAGTTGCAGAGGGCGGAGAGTAGAGGAAGGTAGATTTAGAAAGAGGCTGTTACAGTAGTCCAACCTAGAGAGAACCAGAGCTTGGGATACCATGAGCTTCTGCGGGAAAGTGAGGAAAGGCAGAGTACCTCTGAGGAGGTGCAGTGGGAAGTTTGACTTTTTAGAGACATCAGATGTGGGCGGAGAAGGAAAGGGTGGAGTCAAAGATGAACCCGAGGTTCTTAGCCTCACAGGTGGGGGTAGGAGGAGGGCCAAGAGAAGCAGGCCAGAGAGTGAGGGGAAAGGATGGTGAAGGTGTGCCGATGAGGATCTCCGTCTTGCTGGCATTCAGACAAAGATCATTGGCGGCACACCAATCTTGAATGGCACTTAGGCATTCAGAGATGAGAGAGGGCAAGGAGGTGGCAGAGGGCAGCCTGAAAAGGAGTTGAGTGTCGTCAGCATAGCACTGGAAATTTGAGCAGAAAATGGCAATGCAGTGGGCGGGAGTTGCCAGGTATTGGTTGAAAAGCCAGGGCGAGAGGTTAGACCCCTGGGGGACACCACAGGTAGAGAGGAAGATAGATGATAGGAAGAAACCAAGTTGGACCTGGGAGGGTCGGTCAGAGTGGAAAGAGGTCAGCCAAGCCAGAGCCTGATCAGTGATACCTAGGTTTTCACGGAGACGGTTGAGCAGGATGGTATGTGGTATGGTTGACTGTGTCTAAGGCAGAAGAGAGATTGAGGAGGATGAGGGCAGGGGGAATGTTAGAGTCAAGGTAGGAGAGAAGATCTTCACTGATGTTCAGGAGAGCAGTTTCCATGCTGCTGGCTGCGATGAAGCCAGACTGGTGGTCGTGGAAACAGCCAACAGAATCGGAGTGAAGGTTAAGCTGGGAGATGGCCAGCTTTTCCAGGAGTTTGCCCAGAAAGGGAGTGATGGAAATTGGGTGATAGTTAGCAGGATCGGAAGGATCAGCTGTGGGTTTCTTGAGAAAAGGATGCACAAGGGAGTGCTTCAGCGAGGAGGGGGGGTGGGGGGGAGGATCCGGAGGCAGAGGAGAGGTTTCAGAAATCGGCAAGGGCCAGAGCAAGGGTGTCGATATGGTCCTTGATGGTTTTAGAGGAATAGGGATGAACCTGTTTTGATGAGGCTTTCATAGATCGGACTTGTCTAGCGACCTCATCAGGGGAGAATAGAGGAAAGGACAAGAAGGTGTGGGGGGTGGCTGAAGGAGGGTCAGCAAGCACAGATGTGGAGGGGATAATGAGGAGAGGGTGGATAGGATGGTCTGAGTTTTTAAGATAAAGTGAGAGGCAAGGGCATTGTAGAGAGCCTGGGAGATAACGGGGGAGGGGTTAAGGGGGGGAGGGAGACCGCAGCAGGGTTGGCCAGCTCCTTGCAGGTTTTAAAGAGTTTGGCCGAGTTGTTAGATGCCGCAGAGAGACAGGCTTGAATGTGGGCTCTCTTCTTGGTGCGGACAGAGTCGGTATTGCCTTTGGAGCAGGCGACAGGCCAGTTTGTCAGAGGATGAGCAAGACTCGTCCATTTCCTCTCAGCCGCCCTACACTTACATTTAAGCGTGGCTAGGTCGGAGTCATACCAAGAATTGCACTTGGCTTTGGACTTCAAATGGCTCCTCATGACAGGGGCAAGAGCGTCAAGAGTGTCAGAAATAGAAGAGTAGAGAAGGGACAGGGCTGTGTCAGGGTGTGAGTCAGCCAGAGGGGGGTTCGGGGGAGAGACGGTGGCAGCGAAAGCCTCAACTGACACACGCTTCATGGGCTGAATGTCAAAGAAGGTGGGGAGCAGTGTAGGGGTAAGCTTGGCTTGGGGGGCAAGAGTGAGAGATGAGAGGCGAGGAGGCAGTGATCTCTCCGTGAGAGTGGGGTAGTCAGAGAGATAGAGAGGGGGAGGCAGGAGGAGATCAAGACATCAAGGGTGGGACCTGCAGAGTGCATATGCCAGAGGGGAGGATAGAGAGAGAGGGAATCGCAGAGGTCACGAAAGAGCAAAGATGTGGGACAGGGAGAATCAAGGTGGATGTTGAGGTCCCCAAGGAAGAGGAGTTGAGTGGTTGAGGCTAGGTGGGATGAGACTAGGTCAGCCCAATCTGAGAGGAAAAAAGGTGATTTGACCAGGGGGCCGATAGAGAGTAGCAACAGTAAGAGAGTGGTTAGGAGAGATAGAGAGCCTGCAGACAAGGCATTCAAAGGAGGGGTAGATCTTAGTGGGAATGATAGTGGCAGGACTCCACTCAGGGAAGTTCAAGGCTACACCACCTCCGGGCCGGGTGAGTCTGGGTGTGGAGAGGATCTCATAGCCGCCAGGGAGGAGAGTGTAAAAGCTTGTGACAGAGCTGGCCGTGAACCATGTCTCAGTAAGACCGAGGACATCAAGGTCAAGTTCTTTGAGGAGGTGACAGATGTCAGGAGGTTTTGACAGCGGAGCGAGAGTTGAGTGTGGCAAGATGCAGAAGGTTGCCAGCCTTAAAGACCTTCCGGGGAGGGGTATAAATCATAGGTATGCCCTGCGGAGGGGTGGAGGTAGCCTGTAATGGGCCATGGGGGGAGAGAGGAGTGTGCAAGGTAGCAGAGGAATTTTTTATTTTTATTTTATTTTATTTATTTAATATTTGTAGTGCGCCGGTAGCTCGCGAGCCTCGGGGCGCAGAGATAGGAACACGATAGACAGACTGACAGTGAGACGGACATATGAAGACGGGACGGAAAATACAAGGAATACTCCGGGTGAGGTTTGAACATGTGGAGTATTATTTGAAGATGTGGGTTTTTAGAGATTTGCGGAAATGGATGTAGTTAGGCTCTAATCTTAGGTGGTCCGGGAGATTGTTCCAAAGGTTAGCAGCAAGGGTTGGAAAGGCTCTGCCTAGGCCACTTTTAAGTTTATGTGGGGCTATAGCAATTTTGCCGAGTAGGGATGATCTCAGAGTTCTGTTTGGGACGTATGAACTGATCCTCATTTTTAGGTATGTTGGTGCTTTTCCGTGAATGCATTTATGGACGATAGTTAGGGTCTTAAAGTGCACCCTATCTTCAATTTTAAGCCAGTGTAGCTCCCTTCTGGAGTTGCTGATATGCTCTGTCCTAGATTTAAGTTTGATGGTTCTTACTGCGTTGTTCTGTATAACTTGGTAGCTTTGTAGGCACCGTTTGGAGGCCCCCAGAAGTAGGGCATTGCCATAGTCGAGTCGTGACAAGATGGTGGCTCTAGCTATGGTCGCGCAATTATCTTCTGATATGAAGGGTCTGATGGCATTTAATAGACGGAGGTGGTAGGCACAGTTTTTCTTAACGTATAGTGCTTGGGCCTCTGCCCCTAAGGATGCTTCAAGCAGCATACCGAGGGTTTTGACCTTGCCTAATACCGGAATGGGTGTGTCTTTGATCTGAAAGGATGCGTAGGATGTGGGTAGCTTAGCTCGGGCGTGTAATGAGCCAAAAATCATGAGCTCCGTTTTTTTCCCATTAAGGCACATCCAGTTGGAGTCCATCCATTGCTCTACATAACTATAAATCATGTTGAGTTGCTCACTGTCCTTTTGATAATCGCCACTTAGTTCAAATACCAGCGGCGTATCATCAGCGTAGTTAGTGAAGTAGGTGTTAATATGGTCAGGAACTAGGCATAAGTACCTCAGGTAGATGTTAAACAGCAGTGGTGACAAGCTTGCCCCTTGGGGGACTCCACAGAGGATTTCTTTTTCCAGTGAGAACTTGTCCCCCCAGTGCACCCTGGATATTCTATTTTTTAAGAATGACATTATCCAGCTGGTGGCTTCATCCGAACAATTGGTGAACTTTTTCAGAGCAACCTGGAGTAGGTTGTGGTCCAGGAGGTCAAAAGCGGCACTAAGGTCGAGTAAAATAAGAAGGCCTGTCTTACCCTTGTCCATAATGCCGAGCATTTTGGTCTGGAGATCTAACATGGCTGTCTCGTTGCTGTGGGCGGGTCGAAAGCCAGATTGTTGTGGGTGGAGGGCGTTTGACTCCTCCACGTATGTCTGGAATTGCATGGTGGCAATTTTGTCCATGATTTTGAGAATGAAGTTGCAATTAGTTATGGGTCTAAGGTTGTTTGGGTCTCTCTGGTCCAGATTGGGTTTTTTTACCAAGGGGGTTACTGTAACCTTTTTGATGGCATCAGGCACTTTCTGGTCTCTGAATGAGGCGTTTATGATTTTTGTCAAGGTGGGGGCGAATATGTCAATGTTATCCAGTATTATTTTGGGTGGGATGATGTTCTCTGCACAAGTTGTAGGTTTCATTGTTGTCAGTACCTTGATCATGTCGCTACTGTTGATCTCTGTGAATTTGAAAGTTTCAGTACCTGGTGTTGAAATCTCGGCTGGCAGGGTCTCTGTCATTTGTTTGTTAGATAATGAGTTAATAATTGAATCCCTGGCTTTAGCGATTTTATTGAAGAAGGCGGTCTGAGTAGAGTCGCATTCTTCTTGTGAGGGTAGAAAAGGAGGGGTAATAGCTTTTGGTTTTTCTATAGATTTGAGAATTTTAAACAATTTGCTGGTGGCGTTGGCTGCTGTAGAGATCTGTTCATTATAGAAGTTCTTTTTGGCCGTAATTATCATGTGTTTGTATTTTGTTTCACTTTCTTTCCAAAGGGCTTTATTGGCTAACGAGGGATCTTTTAGCCAAGCGTTTTCTCTGTTTCGTTTATCTCTTTTTTGTTCTGCTAGTTCTTTGGAGAACCATTGTTGGTTCTTTTGGATAGATCTGGTTGACTTAGTTTGGAGGGGAGCTACTTGGTCTATAAGTTTATTGAAGTGACTAAGTAAGTTTAGTAGCATGGTTTCACAAGTGTCATTCTCAACTTGCTTTTTTTCAACCTCGGCTAAGCAGTGTATGAGATGGTTCCTGTCTATGTTTTTGTAGTTTCGATAGGTCGAGAGAATGGGATTGTTGGGGGTTTTAGATTTAGAGAGGGGTAGGCTGATGTGAAAGGATATGCTGTGGTGGTCAGACCATATGCATGCTTCCGTCTTAAACTCTCGTGTTTCTAGATTGTTGGAGATGACCCAGTCAAGAAGGTGACCGTTATTCATTGTGGGCTCTTGGTTGTTGATCTCGAAGTCAATGTTATTGAGGGATTTTTGTAAATTTCTAGCTTCTTTATCTTTGGGATCACCGTACCAGCGATTGAAGTCTCCCAATACTAGCGTGGCTGTATTTGGCCCTTTAAGCAGGTTAAGTTGGTGAGTTATTTCGTCGTTAAAATCAGGCATGGAAGTGGGAGGCCTGTAGAGTACTATCAAGTTTAGACAACTGTTGGCCGTGGGAGTGTGTTTAAGGTGTAGTATTTCACAGCCTGTACAGGCTATGCTGTTTGGGAACATGTGAATATGGTCTCTAGCAATGACTGCAACCCCACCCCCTGCCCTTCTTCTCTGTTGGAGTAAAAGATGGAATAGCCTTCAGGTACTGCAATGTCACAGGTAGGGCCGATGGGGTCCTTAAGCCAGGTTTCAGTGATGCAGAAGATGTCTATATGTTCGCTGACAATCCTGTCGTGAATACATTGTGCGTGTTTGTTGAGAGAGCGTGTGTTTAGTAGGCAAATTTTTAGGATGAGCTTTGTTGGGGGCTGAGTGGACAGTTTTTCCTTTTTTGCGGGCCTTTTAATGGCAAGTTGTTCTCTAGTGTCCTGACTGTTGCGGTCAAGGACAGAGTCCACTGCTTTTTTGACCAAGTTGATGCGCGCAAGTTTACTAAGGTCTGCTGTGAGCTTGTCAAATGAGAGGAAGGGACAGCAGGAGTTGAAAGGAAGTTGATGAGGCGAGGGATACGCCTATCAAAGAGGAGATTGGCCTGAGGACCTTGGACCATGACAGTGCCATTTAGATAGACATTACGGATTTCTCTAGAGGAGTAAAAGGAATCCATGAGGACTTCCCAGCAAGTGCCACCGTTAATGGGAGAGGAGGAGACAGAACACAGCACAGAGATCATATGCGGGGTCCATAGATCTGGCGAAGGAACGACAAAAGGATGTCAGTGAGGGTCTGTCTTGGAGAGGTGCTGGAATAGGTATTGGCAGTAGGGAGACCAGGGTGAGAGGCCAGGATATCCTTTTTAAACTTCTTTCCAGACTTGGTGATAAGGGAAGGATAGTTGATAGAGAAGCAGTTGGAGTAGAGGGGAGAAACAGAGCGCCATAGGAGGGAGGGTAGAGGAGGCAGAAGGAGTATGCAGGTGCATCAGTATGGAACAGTCACTGGGCTTGCAGGTTGCAATCAATGGGCAAAGTTAAAAGCAAAATGCATCCAAGTTTGTCTTTCCAGTTAAAAGCAAAAATACATCCAAGTTGGACTTCCCAGTTACATTTAAGGCCATGCTGATCGGAAATGAAATGGGTGAGTAGGAAAGGTGAGTACCGAAAGACTTAGGTTAGTACAAAGAGGGTGAACTGAGAATAAACAGGCAGGGATGAGAGGGTAACTAACCCATGCTGAGCGAGGTAGGAGAGTCATGGTAGTCCAAGGGTAGCAACCTGAGGAGGGTTGGGGTGTAGTACAAATGCGGCCGGTCAGCGGCCAGGAAGCAGACAAGGGACTTTTGTGTGGGCCTTTAGTGCTCAGGGCCGGCTCTCACAATTAGCCGATCTAGGCCTGGTAGCCAATGGGGGTGGGAGTCAGGCCAGACCAGGTGGAGAGGCAGTCAAAAACATCACAAATTGGCCAATGTTGAGGGGCCAGGAACACAAGTGCAAAGTAATGCACAAGGGTAATAAAATGAGCCACCAAGTGCACAGAAAAGGGTCCCAGTCAAGTGAACTGCTGATGATCAGCAAGCGCCATACTCCCAGATGAGGATGCAGAATTTTGAACCTCGCTGTCGGAAAAAAAATGTACAGTGCGGTAAAATATGCGCAATTCCGCTTCTTACCCCTGAAAGGGTCCAGGAGGGGTCGGGAGGCTTGCAGAGAAAGGTGTAGGCAGGACAGCGTCAAACCAGGCTCAGAGTTGAGCTATGAGGAAGCAGAAAGTGAAGCTTCGCAAAGGTTTTCTGGCCAATGATAGTTTTCATAAGAAAAGTCGAATACAGTACGTGTTTTCCATCCCTTGATATTGAGATATATCGAAATATGTGGTTCGTGAGAAGTCAGGTGAGAGTACAAGGTCCCTCATTTGTGTGTAACCCACCATCAGAAGGCCATTCAACAACTCTTACAAAAAAATAATGTTTCCCCATCTCTCACAATGCTTTTCTTTCTCAACACTAGAGTTGGTCTACCAAGGCTGCCACTCGAATGGGTTTGAATGTATAACCCCTCCTACTCCCCCCCCCAAAAAAATATTATGGACTTTCCTACTTTGACATTTTAGGTGAACGGTTTTGTGAAAACATGGCCAAATGCTCCAACTACAAGGCTGTCAGGACTATACTACTACACTGATGATCCCTACTAAGGGTGAAAGCAGGTATGTAGTTTTCCTGGCAGCCTTGCAATTGTCCGTCTTGGGTTGATTAAGCTATGTATAAAGTAGCACTGTCCTTGGACAAAGACAATTTCCTGTTGAAAAAGGTTTGCATTTGGGCTCATTTGCATACCCACAATGCCTTGCTGTTGTGGCTCAGAACTGGAGGTGAACTTCCAGGTGAAGTTGTGGAATGTGTCACTTGGCTCAAATGGACTTTCCTACTTTCACATTTCAGGTGAACGTTTTTTTATTTTTCACTCAAACCCACCATATCTTTCTGTGTGGGGGGATGGAGAGAAGGAGAGAAGGAGAGAATCTAATATTCCCAGCAATTCGCATTGGGACTATGGGAGGAGTTCAGAGGTGGGGTTGGGGCAGTGGTCTGATGGGAGTATTTTGGAACACTGTTTTGATGCAATATCTTTGTGGCACCGCCCATCCCCCCCTCCTCCTCCCACTCCTGTCTCCTGCCCCACTTACCTGCAGTGGGCTCCAGCCTCTGTCTGCCATCTACAGTGTTCATAGGCAGAGGCACAGCACAGCGTGCTTTTGTACGCAACCTTTTGTGCCCCCGGCCGCGCTCTCTAGATGGCGGACAAAACAGTCTCAGACTACCTCCTCCCACCCAATCCCCCCCAAGGCCAACTTCACCAACAGTCTAGAATGACAAACTGCCACACATTGATTTCCAGGTAACGGGATTAACCCGCTGCACTGTTGCCATCTACAGGGCAGTTGTAGACAGTGCCATTAATACATACAAAAACATTCCAGAAGGGACCCTCGACTACAGTAGAGTAACATAAAAATGTTGCTTGACCTCCCTAACACACAAAGGGGAGTCCCCCAAATGATCCATTAACCAACTGGTTCAAAATCCAAGTTCTTGCGTCAATTCAGCCATATTCAATGGGTGTCTAATTTGCCTCAAAGAACAGCACACAGTAGTGTTTTTGTTACGTAAAAAAAATTCATAATTTATTGCGTAGGCCATGGGTCCTACACTACAACCTTAAAAGTGCTAATTAAGCCTGTTTGAAATTATACAGGTAAGCCAAGACCTATATTAATACATAAAACCATATGAAAAATGTATACATTCACTATTAATACCCATACCCCACCTTATATACAACGCATATAAACCTTAACCCATTCACAATAGTGTAATCTCTTCCAAATTTGTGAATGAATAATGCGAGATGAGGTGAGGAAAGAAAGGGGAAAAGATCCTCCCTACAACGTACTACTATGCTTGTGGTCAATCGATTTCTGATTAAGTAGTGGAAGAAACCACAGCTAGAGGGAGACCTCTCAAGGACGAGGAGAATGCTTGAGAGAACAACCCTAGTTTGGAGAACAAGAGCCCTGCAACATTTCACTGCTATCAATAAAAAAATGATAACTGTTCAATTGTGCCCCATGTTAGGCAAAGTTTGTGTGCAGTACCCTTTGGGACACACAGACACAGAGACACACACAGAGACACACACAGAGACACACACAGAGACACACACACACACACACACACACACACACACACACAAAAACTAGGACTACAGGTGTAAGGAAAACAAACCTTTGGTATAAGTCTGTACTACACAGTTTTTGGTAGCAGAGCTGAGCAGCCAGGCTTATCTCAAGAGGTGAATGTGAGTAGTAATGATAATACACAGATCTCTACAATCACAAGTGTTCAAATAAACTTACACTCAAGGTTTCTTTGATAAATACTTATTAATTTATCTGTCAGTTATAAAACATTCATAAGAAGGAGGCAATATAATCACACACAAATATACTTCAACACTAATTCAGAATACTTTTCAAGAGGAGTAAAAAGGGCACAGATCATTAGAGCATGAAAGGTTATAATTATTCTTATATAGTGCAAATACTTTGAGTTCACCAGAAGAGTCAATTCAAATCAATAGGCTAGGCCCAAGTCAATGGGCTCAAGTCTTGGATAGGATAAAACGGTTCTGGTAAGTAAACGGTAACGTCTCTGCAAAAGTTCTCAGTTTGTAAAAAGAAAAAACATATGTTGGGTCACAAGCTGATTAGGTCTGCGAGTTGTAAAAGTTTCAAGCACTTTCACCACCAGAGGCAAGTACTCTCACAGTCTGGTTTCCACAGTACCTTACAAATGAAGAAAAAGATAAATGAAGACTTCCGTTCCTGCAGAGCTCACTGTTCCTGTGCCTCAGTCGTGGGAACAAGAGGGAGGACGTTGGGGACTCCTGCACTGCACTGGGACTGGTCAAAAAGCTGGCACTTGGCAAATATTCAATTCCGGTGGCTATGAGTAAAGCACACAAACTGTTGTCCCTCTCCCTGGTTATACGGATTCCTGCAGCACTCTGAGGAAAATGCAACCAGCTCCGAGATTGGTATCCAGGTGGCTTACTGTTGAATTGATTGGTCCCAGGAATCGTCCTAGTAGGGGCTTCTCTTTCGAGGTGAACTTGGCGATTCAGACCTGCAGCAGGGTTTCACCGGGCAAACCAACAGTCCAGGAGTTGCGGCAGCCGTCCTCTTCAAGCTTGTCTTCGGTTCTTTCGTTCCAGTGGTTGACTCTGCCTTCCAAGCCAAGAGACTCGCTTTTTATTCAGTTCTCTCCCATTCATTCCAGCCTAGCTGTCACTCACCCACCAGTGTGGGTGTCCTTGCTGGACAGTCAGCCAGCCAATCACAACAGAGTGCATTTGAGTCTCCTAGGAGACTAAACACAGGGAGTTTGGGCAACTCCCTCACTTCCTGCCCACCCCAGACACTCGGGTGCCAGAGGCGGCCTTCACTCCTGAAGCCCGCCAAAGTCGAATGAACAAAGGAACCAAACCTGGTTTGGCGCACAGAGTCAAACTCTAGAAGGGACCTGTTTTTACAGAGGGGGCTCAGACGCCACCTTGAAAAAATATGGCTCCCGCAATTTAACGCCAACAGTGTTCGCGGTCTGGAAAAATCATGGTAGTTTGTTGTAAAACCACTGCCACCAGCCATTCTGAGAGGAAAGGGTAGCATTTGACTGCTACATGAGTATCTAGACACAGGGGATACTAAGTAACCCCTCCAGCACTCCATTGTAAGATAGGGTGTGCTGGGTGTGCTGTGTCTAGGAATTTAAACGACTAGTAAAGTCAACTTAACATTGTCTGGGAAACAGTAGTTTATCCCAGAGAAGGTATTTAAACCTTGGGACAGCCTAGAAAGACTTCCCTGTGTCACTGCACTGGGGGTGCTCTGTAACACACATGAAAAGATGCCTTTGGACTTCTCTTAAAACTCCATAATCCAAGAGCACAAGAGTAAAACATACATCAAAATACATGAAAGAGTGCGAAAAAGGCTCACACTCTTTCCAGGTAAAAAAAATAAAAATAAATCATATCCTCAAAATCAATCAAAGTTGCTGGGGGTCTCTAATGTGAAGGGAATTAGCACATTTATGAGAATTTTCCCCAACACCCCATCTATGATTGACAACTTGTCACAAGAAGTGATTCAAGTGGATGAGGAATCGCCACACATTAAGAAATGCGCCTGTCATGCAGCACTCCATCAATCCCTCCAACCCTGGTATTGATCCCAGTCCGGATAACCTTCTTCCCTGTGAAACAAACGAGCACATAATTTACCCACGCCACAGATCACAAGGCTTCCCTGCATTAATGTTTTCACGTAGGACGATCACAAGGCCCTACCTGCTACAGTTAAGCCCCTCTCTGACCCATGAATATAAAGCGGACATGTCTTTGCCATACTGCAAGTGCAATGTAAGTCTTCACAGTGCCACACCTGCATTGCAGCAAAAAACTGCAGCAAGGAGAAGTGCAGGAGGTTTTGCGTAAGTGAGGCGGCCAGGCAGTGGGTGTTTAAGAGGGCAGGGTGCAAAAGAAATGTAAATATCCAAGACTAATGATGGGTTACCCTGTAACTCACTGACACCAGGGGTAAAGTAAAGTAATCAATAGAATTAAGTACAAGAAGGTGTCACATGAGAAATGATTTGCAAAATGTCTTCAAAAAACAATGCATGTATTCTTTAATATACCATAATGAATATGTAACCCCCCTGTTCAAAGACAACCTGGGTTCATAGGAGTGTGTGAAATATCAATGTATAAATTTAATTTCAAAAAGGATATTGACATAATACATTACAAAAAAACAACAAGGGTGCATATAGAAAAACAGACCAAAATGTTAACTCAATGTCCACATTGAATGAAACAAATCAACATACATCAATTCACCATTACCAGTGGACGTGAAGGTGTCTTATGAAGACTTTCTATCCAACCATGGACTACATTTAATTGTAGACAACAGATTGACTTCTTATGGGTTTGGTCAGTTTTAAATTGTGTTTTCCGATTGAGCGCAAAACCATTTGCACCCTTTTTTTCTGCTATCTTTGTATGTAACCGTTTGTTAATGATTGTGTATATATGAGCACACATTGGTTGTGAGAATGTGTATGAATTGATGTATGTTCCTATGTTTCATTTAATGTGGACATCGAGTTAGTGTTTTGGTCTGTGTTTTTTATTTGCACTCTACATGTTTTAAAAAATATATATTATGACAATATCCTTTTTGAAATAAAAATAAATTATATTTCATACACTCCTATGAATACTGGTTGTCTTTGTACAAGGGGATGAAATTCATTATGGTACATTAAAGAATAATTGAATTGCTTTTTAAAAGACATTTTGCTAATCATTTCTCACGTGACACCATCTTGTACTTTATTCTTTTGAAGAAATGTAAATGACACATAGTTGAAGGGGAAGTGGGGCCAGGGTGGGAGACGGAGGAAATTAGTGTTTGGGACAGGCGGAGGTGAGGCAAAGAGGGTGGACCTCCCATCCCCCTTTGTGGGACCTTGAAATAGGCTGTGGAGTAGGGAGAGGGACTCCCTACACCCTTTTGAGGGAGTGGGTCGCAGGGGGACCTGGCAGTGAGGGACAGAGCTCCGCTGTAATTACTGCGCAGCAAAGACCCGTGCAGTAAATACAGAGCAAAGACACGCAGCAATTGTAACACTTTACATACTATGCGTTAAATGCAGCAGCAAAGGCGTATTTGGCAAAAATCGGGTGTGCAACGAGAAGCACTATTCAAGTATACTTTAACACATTGAATATGCTGTATATGTGGGACACTTTTAGAATCAGGGTTGTGTTACACTGCAGTTAAGTCAATACGCAGGATTAAAAATATAGATTTAGGTTTTCCATTCAATTCTTGAAAGTGAAAATGTGGCATGCACAAGTAGCAGATCCTACCAGTCCTGTAGGATTTCTCATAATGCAGAGAAGTTTTAATATTGAATCTATTCTGCACAACACTGCAAATGTGTTAAGGTGGGCATCAGTGGTACCCACTTTTTCACCTGCAGTGTAGGGACCTGCTCGCCCTTCACTACTGGGAACAAAATATTATGAGGGCCTCTCTAATGTTTACCCTCCCCCCCTTAATGGAGGTGCTCTATGGTGGTCGTTTGCCTTGTAATCGGGCAGTGTTTAACACATTTGGAATAACACTAGCAGTAAACCAACCCTGTAATGCCAGCAGATAGTAAAATAGTATATGAAAATACTGCTCATCTTCAGCAATTTTCTTATTCCATCATGTATAAAAAATAAAAATAAAAAACACACAGAATGAACATGTGTAAACCTGTTTTAATTCCCATATTGCTTTGCTGGCTATTGTAAGGGTGTCAAAGAAAAATGCAGACACAAGGGTGGCATTTTGGTTGGTAAAAACTTTTATTTATCAAAAAGAAAAAACCCCTCACTATCCGGATGTTCTTCGAGGGGTTACCCTGCCTCAAACTAATACTAAAAGGATCTGTCAGAATGTCTGTTAAAATCAAAGGCCACCATCCTGTGTCATAACCTATTCCTATCCCTTAAACTGCAACTAAAGAATAAGCCAGCAGAAAGTTCCTTCTCCAGGAGAATGACTCCCTTCTCGTGTTTGGCCATTATCCCCAGAAATGTTCTTTGGTAAAAGGATGCCAGGGGAAATGACTCCATTCCCCAGGCTTGTGGTTCCAACAAACCTATGCACAAGTCAACTTTCAGAACGAGGAGAATGTATTTCATTTTTAAATTGTTTATTTGTATAGCGCACAACAGCCCGTGGGCATCATGCTGCTGTTACAGAAGTAGGTACGCTCCTTAGTTACAGTGGTACATACATGGAATATCATATCTATTACATAAGTTAGTTACAGTGGAAAGGGGCATAACAAATCAAGTGTAAACAGTTAGTTTAGTTACAGGGAACCAGAGTACACAAGAATAGGGCAAAAACAGGAGCGCAGAGGTTAGTGGACAGACAAGTTTGGAGGGCTTTGCGGAATGCAGTGTGAGAGAGTTCATTTCTGAGGTAATTTGCAGGGAATTCCATTGTCTGGCAGCAATGAAAGGGATGCTAGCACCACCTGCTTTGGCATGTTTGACTCTGGGGATGAGTTGGTGGGAATATGGTGTTCTAGTGGGTCTGGAAGAGCCCGCTCTAACTATTTGAGCAAAGGTGGGGGGGGCTGTGTGAGTAATACACTTATGAGTGATGGCGAGAGTTTTAAATAAGATGTGCTCTTTGATGGGGAGACAGTGGGCTTCGCGTCTGGCTGCAGAGATGGGTTCTCTTTTTGGAATGTTGAGAGCTTTGTTTTGGATTATTTGGAGTTTCATTGATTTTTTGAGGAAGTTCCAGCAAAGAGGATGTTGCAGTAATCCAGTCTTGAGCCCATTATTGCTCTAGCAATCGAGAGGCAGTTCTCAGTGGATGAAAATAGTTTGGCTGCATTGATCAGCTTAGTGTAGTAAGCCGCTGAGGAAGAGATAGCGCTGACCTGACTTGGAGAGAGTGGCATTAAGGTGGACTCTTAAGGTCTTGACTGAGGAGGCGACAGAGTTCTGAATGTTGTCAATTCTGAAAGTGGTGTATTAGCTGGTAGGTTACTTTGAGATTTCCTGTGGACCTGCTAGCAGGACGTCCGTCTTTTCACCATTGAGACAGGGGAAGTTGGCTGCCATCATCCAGGCTTGAATAGTGGAGTAGGCTGTGTTGAGGGCATTGGCATCAGTTTCGCAATTGCCGGAGAGTGGGAGCAGGACTTGGGGGTCATCGGTATAGTTGGTGTATGCTATGCCAATGGAGTCTAAGATGTCAAATAGAGGCTTAGTCAAGAGGTTTTAGAGAGTGGGAGAGATACAGGATCCCAGTGGGACGCCGCAATCGATGGTGGCGGGAGCTGCACAGGCCTGATCGGCGAACACTCTCATGGCTCTTCCTTCCAGGAATAAGGTAATCAGTGATCCAGGCTGTGGCTTTGGGTGAGAAGTGGGCTGCGGCAGTGAGGTGACGACACAGAATGTTGTGGTCCACTAGGTCAAATGCAGCTGATCGGTCCAGGAGGAGTAGAGCAGACTTGCCTGCATCCTTGATCTCACCTAGTTGGTTTTGTAGGTCAAGCAGAGCAGATTCTGTGTCGTGACCAGGGCGAAAGCCAGATTGACTTAGGCTCAGGATGTGGTTGGTTTCAAGAAGTGTTGGACTGTGAAGGCTGCTTTGTTGAGGATTTCTACAAGGAAGGGGACTGTAGTTATGGGTCTCTAGTTGTTGGGGGAGGCTGGGTCAAGTGAACTTTTTTTTTCCTTTTTTTTTTTTTTTTTTTTTTTAGAAGTGGTCATACCCAGGCTTCCTTGAGGCTGGGCCGGAACCAGTCCCGAGGCAAAGGAGGCTTTTATTAATGCAGTGAGAAACAAGGCCAGTGTGACAGCACATTCTTTGATGGTCATGGCTGGTCACTCATCACCTTTGCAATTAGATGGTTTGAGGTGTGTCACGAGGGTGAGGACTTCGGGTTCGGGGATGTCCTTGAAGGAGAAGGAGGGAAGGGGCGGTTGGGGGGCATGGGGGAGTCTTGGCCGGAGGGGTTAGTGGTGGGTGTAGCTGTGGGTGCGATCAGTGCTTTCTTGTTGGTCAGGATTCTGCTATGCAGTAGGTCAAGTTTATTAAACATGGCAGTTTGGATATTCGAACACCAGGATTCGTCTTTGGAGATGGCCTGCGTGGTAGGAGCTGGTGATTCTAGTTCCCCGAAGATGGCGAACATCTCTTTAGATCCAGATTTTGCATTGGCAATCCTAGTTTGGAAGGGTGAGGATTTGGCTAAGAGGATTGCCCTTTTTGTATTGGGCAGCTATCTTGCTGAATACCAGTTTTGTGGATTCAAGTGGGTTGGTTTGCCAAGTGGAGAGGGTGGTGCGTTTCATGGGAGGACTCCCTTCTCTTTGTATTGGTTCATGCACCCAAATTTAGTTCACACCAAAGCCAGAGGCAATTACTCCCTTTCCCTGGTATCCCTCGAGTGTTTCAAAAGGGCTTTCAGTCTTCACCAGGAGACCGACTCCCTTCTCCTGGTGTTTGAGAGCTATTTTCCGGATCCCTCAACTTGATATTCCTTGCGCCCCCTTCTCGTGGAATTAGTAAAGTCCCAAATCCTTTGCAGGGCCTCCGCAGACTTTTCCTTACCACTGCTACGAGGATGCTTTCCTTGGATGCTTAGTATACTTGTATCGGGGTCCCAGACCCTTCTCTGGTGGTCAGTGGGCTTGTTGCTTCCACTGCGACAAGGTTGTTCTCCTCGGATGCTCGGTCCACTATTCCCAAGAGTTTGGCTGTTACTTCTGGGCAGGTGGAAATCCGCTCGAGCCTCTCTCTCTTACGCCCCTTTGTCCCCTCCGGGTCTCTCGTGCCTCCAGTTAACTTCTTTTGGATTTCGGCACGCCACCGCTGGACTGCTCGGCTCCCTCTTCCTGCTTTATGTTCGAGTCCCCTCCACCTGGACCCAGCAAATCTCTGGCATCCTCTGCTCTTCGGCATCCCCGGTTAGCAGACAGCCTCTGATCTGGTTTCCACAACTGCTGCCTCCCCGGCTGGGCTTGACCGGGTTGACCCATTTTCAGTCTTTATTTTCATTTTATACATTGTTGCCAGTCCCCACTCTGGCAGATTGTCAAAGTTGTTCTTGATAGGTTGATGTTCATGCATCCTTGGGGCCACCTTGTACCAGTACTAGCACAGTTGTGCTCTTCTTTTTCTTGGTATTTTCAGGTTTGGCCGTTTCTGGTGCAGTACAAAAATACAAGGGTCTACTCTCAAGGAAGTGGCTTGGAATGGATGGGGTCGTAGGGAAGTTTGGGTGTGACGTTGGCCAACGGGCTGTACCTTAGGTGATCATCCTTAGCCCCAGAGGGGGAGTCCCTCCCCATTAGGTCCTTCTGCATTAAACCACCCCTAGGGGGACTATTGGGTAGCAACCACACCTCCCTAACCTCATGGAAAAGGGCTCCCCTCTGGGGAGAAGTTACGAGAGTAAGTGAATCGTCACACTATCTAAAGCATAGAGCTCAAACAACTAGCATTCACTGTCACACTCTTGTGACTTGGAGGGATGCAAATCGTGCCCTAAAGGGCTATATCTGGCCCGCAGATCATGTAGGACACCACAGAATGACAGTATTGTGCAAAAACAATCTGTAAATCAGCATGTTTTTCTATGATAGATTGTTTTCACTACCATATATTGTTAAATTACATATCAGTGATAATGGTGTATAATATGATGAAATGATTTATTCACCATAAGGTGCAAGGAAAACACACTAAACGGAAACTATAAGAAGTGATGCCCACAATTCACCAGTACATTCTCAGGCATGACTTTAGGTCTAATGTTGCTCGTCAACACAACACACTGCTTTAGTTAGGGTGCAAATGCCCAATGAAAGGCATGCTCTGCATCACAATGCAGCTGAAAGCTAAGGATTAGGAGCATTCTTATTGTATTCTTTAACCACAAGAACTGTGGCAGCCGTGCACAAACATAATGCAATTTCGAATTTTTTTTTTTTTTTTTTTTTTTTTTATTGTATATGGTTTACAAAAAACCTTTACAAATAGAACAAACTTTATAATTAAAAACAAAATAGTAAAAAAAAAAAGGATAAACATTCATTGCTTTGCATTTGCATTTGAAAAAAGAAGAAAAAGAAAATGCCCGCTAAAGAAATACGAAATTACAGATTTACATAAGTTGCAAAAGTTTGCAAATTTTACAGAAAAGGGACAGACAATAGATAATCAACCGGTTTCAGATTTGAAATTTGATTGTCTAAGATTAGTCAAGTCAATATAAAGTACTAGTTACAGAGAATAACAGATAGAATAAATACAAGGTATAAAATATGAAATACATTGCTCGTATTAAAAACACTGTGCTCATATAGTAAAAAATTCATAGTTCCAAGAATAGGAGCAGAAATCAGACCAAAGGGGCATATAGGTCAAGGGCTCTGATAAAGCCCGCCACAGCCAGACCAACCTTGATGTTCGAGATTGAGAGACATTGTGACCAAATCCAATTGTCTACCCCCAGTCGCCCCATAACATTAAAAATGCCTAGATATTTGTCCCTTAAAGAGGTCAAAGCCTTGCAGTCAAGAATGAGATGCCGAGAAGTTTCAGTGACCCCCAAAAGTTTGCAGAAACGACAGGTGGGATCCAAATCAAAAAACTTCTTCCTTTTGCGTAGGACTTCCCGAGTGGGAAGAAGGTTCCATCTGAGTTTTATAAGAAGAGAGCGGTAGTGTCTATTAGGAAATTGGATCAAAATAAAGGACATCTCACCTCTCTTCTTATGATCAAATTGAAGATCACTCAGTGAGGAATAACCATGAAGTTTTTCGATAGTGTTGCTCCAATCATGGCTGAACAGAGACTCCTTTACCTTGTTAGGGTTTGTAAGTAATGTATCCCTGTCGGAGGATATGTCCATCAGGGTCTTATCGCAGAGAGTGGAGAAAAGATGGAGATATATGTTGTGGCCCGAGTGTGTCTGGGAAAAAATCATGTGGCCCACATCAACATATAAAGTATCAGGTCTAGGGGAAAGCAGGGCTGAGAACAATGAGAGAACCCTCCAAAGAATCCTAGCTCGTAGAGAAACCAGACCCAACTCATATCTAATGGCAACAGTAGGAATTGAATTGGGCAGTTTTAAAACTTTCCTCCAGTAAATACCTTCAAGAGAGTCCCAGAAGGGCAGAAGTGTAAAATAATGGAGTTCCATACCATACAATAACTTTGGAGTCACCTTACCCTTGAAAAAATCTACCACGGGTTTGAGGGAAAACATACAATATTTATTCTCCAAAGTACGTGATTGGGAGATGAGAGGGAGCAGTTTCTGTCTAAGAAATCGTCTCAGTTCTATCACCGATGGTTGGGCCAAGATCAAAAAGCCCAAATAGACGATTTTGTTAACTCGAGAAATGTATGTTCCCCCCATTTTCCATACTTTGTTGTTTCGGGTTCTCCCCTTTGAGAATTCCATGATACGTGTTTTACCAGGATTGATCTTCAGCCCATTTAGCAGTGCGTACTGTTCAAATTTACACAGGAGCCTCTGCAGGCCCACTTTGGTCTGGTCGAACAAGAGAAAGTCATCGGCATATGCCAACCATGAGAATCTCAGGTCCCCAAGTTTAGCACTCACCATGCCTGCATTTTTCAGGAAGTTATCCACATCAGCCAAATAGAGGATAAATAGACAGGGAGCTAACGAGCAACCCTGTCTCACCCCGATACGCGTCCTAATCCTCCTAGAGAGAGTACCAGCCAAATCGAGCCTGATGTGTACCCCCGAGTTTTCATAGAGGGCCATAATGAGAGAAAGGAGGCCCGCCGGGATGCCCCATTTAGTTAATTTTTCCCATAATCTGGATCTAATGACCAGATCAAATGCATTGGATAAATCAATAGAGGCGACATACAAAGGACCATCAGATTTTCCCCAAGAAGAGGTCTGAAGGGCAGTTATAATAAGACCATTGAGATTGGTAGAGTGGCCGGCCCTGAAGCCAGTTTGGTATTTGGGGAGAATATGATTGTCCCTAATCCATATGTTAAGATGGGAGAGGAGCAGAGAAGCAAAAAGCTTACAGTCCGCGTCTATAAGAGAGATCGGTCTATAATTCTTTACCTCAGAGCGTAAGCCTCTCTTAAAGATTGGGACAATATGGGCCGTATGCCAACTCATAGGGACCTTCCCGGAATTTACTACGTCCTGAAAAAGCAGGAAGAGTAGATTGGCCCAAATCTCGGGCCCAAATCTCGGGCTCGGCTTTAAATGTATTGTTCGTAAGGCCATTTGGGCCTGGCGCCCTAGATTTCTTAGTCTTAGAAATAAGACAGAACACTGTCTCCAGATCAAAAACTGGTTTCCATGCGTCTTTCGATGGGTAAATCATCAATGCATCCGAAGCCAAGTCTTCCTCCCCAATATCAAAAAGTTTAGAGTAATAGTCAAACCATATGGCCTCTGGGATTGCATTAAGCTGATCAGCCATCAATGTGTTATCAAGGCTGGAAACCGAAGCCCAGAAAGCCCTCACATCTCGTTTTATTAGTACTGCAAGCATATACTGTGCGTCGTTTTGAATCATAGTAATTTTTCTATGCTTACAGTAGTTTTTGTATTTTTGACGAATGGTTTTAATTTTTGTTGTTTTATCTGCCCAATCCAAATCTAGGGCTTGAACATCCCTAATAAGTTTCTTAGTAAGGGCCTTAACATTGGCCAATTGTTGGTCGAAACTATGGTTGTGAAATTTTTTGAAGACTCCTTTCCTTAGCTGGCCATAAATACTACTCTGTAAGACATTGAGAAAACTATCAAAAGAAGAGGTGTTAAAGACTGCTATTTTCCAGCAGAGCGAGGTGTGGTTAAGGGAAGAGATCAGTTTGTTATTAAGAACACTGATGTTAAAAGGAGACCATCTTATCCCTGTCCCTTGACTAACAGTATAAAGCTGAGTGGGTCCACCCTCCGGCAGAAGCTTGGTGAAAAAGGGGCATAGAAATTGAACCCGGAGAATACCATGGTCGCTCCATGAGTTGAAGGACACCTCGACATTAGAAGAAAATGGAATCAGGGAATGGTCGACAAAGACGTAGTCTAAGGTGGAAGATGAGGACGATCTACGCCAAGTTGGGCAGGAAGGATTAGTAGCATCATAATGGCTGTTAAGACAAGTTAGGCCAATTGAATCCAAAGCCAGATTCCAAGATCGGCCCCATGTAAGTTTTAGTCCTGTACGTGGATCGTCTTCCATAACCAAGCCCAGGTCATCATAATTGGATTCCAGACAGAGAGTACAGTCTGAATTTAGATCGCCCGCCAGAATGAGTTTGCCCATGGGGTGCAGATATCTCCAGGCAAGGATAGTATCAGTTAACTTCTCCAGAAACAATTCGAGAGGAGAGATTCCCATATGCCAGTAGACATTGACCAAGAGAAAGTAACAATTAGAATCCGGAAAAAGCACCTCTAAGGCCATAAAGCCAAAAGGTGTATCCGAAAGCTCCTTAGCAACAGAGCCGAAGGAGGTTCTTACCCCTATAATGAGTCCCCCCGATGCGCGGCCTCCCAGGCTAGGTTTGGCACATTGAGAGAAAATATCGAATCCATCAAGAACTGGAGTTGAAAGTAACCAAGTTTCTTGGAGAAAAAAACAATGCGAAGCCTTAATCACGGCAACCGTTTCTAGGTTCGTGAGCAAATGGGAATTACCTCTAGAGTTGCAAGAAAAGAAACTGAAGCTATTTAGAGGGCGGGCCTTCGAAGAGGATTCTGATTTAGCGGGAATTAAATCATTTCCATAAGCCTGCGGTGACATGTGCCCAGCTCGCGGAGTCTCCATTAGATTTGGGCAAAAAATGCCTCCGTTGAGGTGGGGGAGTTCTTTCTGGATGGTAGACCATTGTAAGATTACCTCTATATTCAGCCCCCTCTCCTTTATTTTTGGCAAATTGAGAAGAGTCCACTATTTTTGCTTCAAATCCTAGTTGCTTCAACCCTTCCATATGCCCCATGATCAAGTTTAAAACTACCTTCGATCTAAGAATAATATTACTAACATCTACCCGATCATGGAAAGGGAATAAAATGCAATCTATGTCATAGCTAGAGATAAGCGAAAGCGAAGGAAGTTGGTGAAAGATTTTAAGTATGTTACCACGATTTAAACAGATTGGCATATCTTCGCCCCAAAGACTGGAAAGCTGTATAACATCACCAGAAACTTTTGTTGTTGCAGAGACAGGTAAGGACTCAGTAATTTTTTTGGTAAAGTGACCAAGGGGGTCAGCCGCCAGATCACAACCCCTTGCCCCTCTTAGTATAGTCCTATTATGGTTGACATTTGGCCCCAGTGGAAATCTTTCCCAAGATTTGGAAACGTTCTTATTATGGGCAAAGTCAAACCCAGAGGGGACCGCTTCTTGAGCCGCAGACATGCGCATATTTGAGATGCTAAGAGAAGCATGGTTAAAAGGGGGGAGAGTCGATAAGACATTGTCTGATCGATCTGTCATATCTCCATCCCTCTTAATGCAGTCCATATTAACAGGGGGCTCCTCAGGAGCAGACAAGAATGCCGGGTCAGAAGGAGAGAGCCGAGTAGTAGGAACCTCGTCCTGTGACAAGCTTACGTTGGAATTAGACACTGTCACCTTGCTGATCTTGGGAACAAGTAGTGACTGAAATAAATGTTTAACCATATCAATGTTAACCATATTAACAGTCGGCGTAGTTAGAGAAGTGTCCGGATGATTCAGGCTTTTTCCAGAAATAGACTCCAGAGAAGTAGAAGGGAGAATTGCTTCTGGGGCAGAGTCCATAGCCTCCGCTGCAACAATATCAGTTGGCAGTGCTACAGGGTTGGTACTAGTGGATGCTGGTACGGTAAGAGGTGTTATCCGAATGCTAGAAACTGCAATTTCACCAGTACCAACAGTCCTTGGCCCCGCATCTATAGAAGCAGAGGTATTAATCAGCATACCCACCGCATCCGTTAAAACAGATGCAGGTGGTAAAATAGGTGGAGCATTGGTGGTATCTGGAGTGGTCACATGGATGGAAGAGGGGATTGGTTCAACAGAGTTATCAGTCCCCTGTGGAACTGCAACAGTGGTTGAAGGGACTAAAGAGTTTGCCATAAAGAGGTTTTTGAAAAATTGATTAGTATACGAAGTAATCTTTTTGACATTCTTCTGATTTTTTGTTTTCTTCATTTGTTGGCTCATTTTCCTTTTCTTTCCTAGACAGGGGAGGACTTTTGGACAGGAATTTTCCTCTGGGGGCTCAGAGGAAATTGCTGCGATTTCTGGAGTTAGGATAATCATGTTTTCTCCTAAGGATGCGATATGGTCACCTTTAGAACGGACGGCCGACTCTGCAGTCCCACCTGCACATGAACGATCTTGTATAGAGGGTTTGAGGGATACCCTTGGCAGATCCTCCTGTACTTTGTCCTCTCCTCTTTCCGTAGAGAATACAGTCGGGGCACTGGGAAGTATATCTGTAGGGTCGTCAGCCTCTCGCAAACCATCAAAGGCAGCTCGGGGAGTCATAGAGGAAGAGCCCCGGGAATCAAGATCTAGTGGTTGGAGAACCAGAAGACCCGGGGCCGCATTGGGGACCACCCCTAAAGTAGTTGCCGTGGTCCCCGTAGGCCCCTGATGAAAATCGTGTATAGGGGCCAAAGGTGGATTGAAGGAGGTAGGGTCAAGGCCTTGAGTGTTCAAAAATTGATTTTCTTCTTTTATAATTTTTACTAAATCTTCAAATCTATCTAGTCCCTCCAGCCTAGAATATATTTCAGAAAGTATACGTGAATGGGATGTAACCTCTGACCAGATGTTATCATAGAGACTCACAAAGGAACTCAGAACCATATTCAACGCAGAGATAGTTGGGTGGGAGAGTTTAATTCTATCATCAACATCTTTAAGGGTATGATGTAGAATAGACTCACTGGGCGGATCAGTTTTGAAGTCCGGAAGAAGACCTCTTTCTTTTAACCAGTTTTGTTTTTCAGTATACTCGTCAATAAAGTTGGTGAGATCTGAAGGGGAACCTGCCCATGATTCATCACAAATTTGTTGTGTTACATTATTTGTTTTGTTAAGATGGGAGTCCAAGTGGCTATCAGCAATTGCCTTATCTGCACATTCTATGATACTGATATCGTCAATATCCTGGACTGAGAGATCTTCAATATCCAGTTTCTTGGCTACGTTAATTAAGTTAGTGTGGGCCGGGGTATGTACTGGAGGAAGAGGGTGAGGAGATTTAGCCAGAGTGCTAGAAACAGATTTCTTACCAAAAAAATGTGTGATGTTTTTCCCCTGGATTGGATTACCCTGGGTACCTAGATTAATTTTTATTTTTGATATTGAGTTACGGGGCTTGTTGAGAGGGGTTTTGAACGGCAAAGAGATCCCATTAGGGGAGAAGGGAGTTCCCACCACACTAGTAGAAAGGTTAACGTGAGAAGAAGATGTGTGCTTAATATCACTGAGTAATGCTTTGGATCCTAAAGAGGGTTGAGTGTGAGAGATAACAACACTCCCACTGTCCTTCTTCTCTAATAGTTGTGATACAGTAACTTCTGATTCATCCACCATGACTGGGGGTATGGGCATACTAGGATTCAGTGAGGCAATCATTGGAAGAGGGATATTAGGCAAAGGGTTGTTGTCATATGCCATGTTGCTTTTTGTCTTTGAGAAACTGACCCCGACCAAAAGATTGGAGGCAAGAGTAGCAGCTAGACGTTCTTCCTGAGTATCTATAGAAATGTCATGTATTCCATTGAAAATACAGTTATTATGAGCTGTATTACGTAAAGTGATACCCATAGCATTGCAAACCTCAGACCTCTCTCTCAAATGAATTTGGGCCTGGGCTATGTCCCTTAAAAGGAGAGGGTTATAATGGGCCTGAAGTGGAGCATCATCAGAACTCCCCATAGCAATAAAAATGGGGGTTTCTGGCACAATAACTGTAGATGGCATGGAGGGCATACTGACAATGGGCGAAGGGGACAAAGGAGGTGAGACCTCCATAGCAGTCTGACTTCTAAGTCCCTTACGTGTCATTCAGATAAAACCTCAGCCTGACAGTAGGCAGAATGAGAAAGAAAATAAGAGTTATGCCAGAGAAGGTACCCAGAAATACACTGGAAATAAGCCTAGATGTCAGGGGAAGTTAGACATAGAGACACACAGCAAAAAATACTAGGCAATTTTTAAAATTTTAAAAATGCAAGTGTTAGAATATGGCACAAATAGCGAAAATCAAACTCTGAAAGACCAGTACATTGTCTAAAAACCCTATGAAGTATATATGTAACCTAGCATTAAGAGCGAATTAAAATAAAAAGCAATGTTACACACTCAATTAAATAAAAGTTTTAGTAAATGAGTTGTGTCAGCGTAATAGTCATTTTCTGGGAAGGGAACGCCCGACGGCTTGTGGAGCTGCCAGAGTCCGACTCTCCACCCCAAACCCTCGTAGTAAGAATACAACTTTAATTGGGTTGGCTTGGGTAGGCCCAGAACAGTGTACTCACAGATCACAGCCAAACAGCAAAACAGTATCTCCAGCCCTTACAGTCTCCAGGGCTTAACGCCGCAAGGGCGGCTGTGCCGGCAACTTGTGCAGGCTGGCAGTCACGTGCTGTGTCACGTGTTCAGGAAGGGGTCCGCCCCCTCCAGGAAGCAGAATGGGCTGCAAGAGCTCTGCTCGCAGTGCAGCTGTGAGGGATGGACCTTGCAAGCACGAGCGTTCGTAGGAGAAATGAAACGCTCCTTCCAATCAGCAGAAAATACGCCGCAAGGGCGGCTGTGCCGGCAACTTGTGCAGGCTGGCAGTCACGTGCTGTGTCACGTGTTCAGGAAGGGGTCCGCCCCCTCCAGGAAGCAGAATGGGCTGCAAGAGCTCTGCTCGCAGTGCAGCTGTGAGGGATGGACCTTGCAAGCACGAGCGTTCGTAGGAGAAATGAAACGCTCCTTCCAATCAGCAGAAAATACGCCGCAAGGGCGGCTGTGCCGGCAACTTGTGCAGGCTGGCAGTCACGTGCTGTGTCACGTGTTCAGGAAGGGGTCCGCCCCCTCCAGGAAGCAGAATGGGCTGCAAGAGCTCTGCTCGCAGTGCAGCTGTGAGGGATGGACCTTGCAAGCACGAGCGTTCGTAGGAGAAATGAAACGCTCCTTCCAATCAGCAGAAAATACGCCGCAAGGGCGGCTGTGCCGGCAACTTGTGCAGGCTGGCAGTCACGTGCTGTGTCACGTGTTCAGGAAGGGGTCCGTCCCCTCCAGGAAGCAGAATGGGCTGCAAGAGCTCTGCTCGCAGTGCAGCTGTGAGGGATGGACCTTGCAAGCACGAGCGTTCGTAGGAGAAATGAAACGCTCCTTCCAATCAGCAGAAAATTTCGAATAAAGAAAAAAAATGAGGAAATAGATCTACGATCCGCATACATAACAATTGTAGCAAAAAATCAAATGCAGCACACAAAAACGTAAATATACCAAGCCGAAACAAAAGATCAAAGCAGGCAGCATTTCAGAACCAACGTAAGCAGAACGACGTACTTCTGCAGAATGTCTGCTACTATAACAGAGCTTTCACCATGATGCACTCTTTCTGCTCCACAGAGCAGCTGATATACACCACAGCCTTATTATGCATCTTCAAGAGCTCTGACAGAGACCCATACCTTAAAAAAACTGTTTTAGATATTCATAATCCAAAACCAATTTTTTTCTTTGACTTCCTACGACAGTACAACGTATATTAACTCTGCCCACTAAAATTACAGTTAAAAAATTTTCATTTATGTACAGAACTGATCCGGAGGTCTCAAGAAACCACTCTTTACATGGCTACATGTTTTGTAAATCCTATTAACCAAACCAGCCCAACAGGTCCAGAAGAAGATGTCAACAAATGTGCAAAGAACGTGTCATGCACTGACAATTACTGGAAAGTAGCTCGCTCTGCCAACAGCAACAATGATACCGGAAAATGTATTTACACCCTACAGGGTCTCTCTATGGACCTCATAAGGCTAAATGCAGAATCGGCCTTGCTGGAATTAAAAGCTGGGGTAAAAGCAACAAATAAATGCACCAAAACGAACACCAATCCAAGGACATTCCGGGTTGCTTTCGGTAAGCTAATAAGAACACAAACATGTCTCACTTTCACAGCATTTATTCTATGAAATTGCATTTCTTCAGATTTTTCTCAGGTACGTAGCAGAAACGCATAGGTGAAAAACGGATAGTTCGTTTGTGAAAATGAAAGATTGCATAAACATACTAATAAACAAAATCAGATCATCAAAACATCTTTAGTAAAAATGCACAAACACGTGTTGCAATTGCCGAATGAGAAGTGCGGTAAGGGACACGGCCCTGGTTGCACATTAACGGGGTAGTTTTCATTTGGGCAATCAGTCAGGGAACCGTTCCAAATGCGGACACGGACTTCCCAAGCCAAGAACAGAGTGGTGCGTTGTCGCACTCCTGTGCTTTCATTAGAGCCTGGGGCGTGTCCAGGAAGTAACCTTGGCATTCATGTACCAGAGTTTAGGATTTGGAAACTTGCTAAAGTAAAGCACTGCCGGTAAAAACAAACAGGGAAGCAGCGAATGGATTGGTCTACAACTATTTAGCCATGTGAAGTGTCTAAAGCCAGCGGTAAAACAGGCCCCAAGGCTCCAATGTGTGATGTTGTGCCGTTTTAAAGAATAACTAGTCCATGCTAAGGGCTTTTGCTGACGTCACATGGTTGTGACCATGTAACCAACGTAATAAAGGATGAGAGGTTTCCCATTCAGTCAGATCCATCAGACTCCTGTGTTTACTACAGTCCTGCGCCAGCACAGCCAGCGAGGCAGACAGGCCTGCCCTGCAGAGCCCTTCATCAAGTTAGAACCCCTGCGAGCGGCAACGCTGCCGCCTGGTATCCAGCAGAGCCCCTGCGCGGCAACTCTACCCACTGTTGTTCTGTTCTTTGTTGCAGAGCCCCTGCATGGCAACTCTGCCGAGGGGAGGCCTGGGTGCGCCAAGGCCTTGGTGTGCCCGCGTCACCATGGGCTAACAGGGTGATCCCTTGTAGCATCCTGCATTCTATGTTCTTTGTTCATACTTCCATCACCGTGCTGTAGAATGTAGAACAAAGAACATAGAATGCCAAGAGAAAAATGCAGATTGAAAATAGTTCACTAGAGTGCTGTTGATAGCCGGTGGCCAACTTATGAACCTATCTTTCTACTGCATATATGACCATGGAGATTATTACAGTGGCGACGAGGATGGGATCCTTCTGAAAGGCAGTCCCCCCCCCCCGACCAGTAGCCGTTCGCCTATACAACATTCAACTGTATTACCGAGGCGCAAGAAACATTGCAGCCCCAGACGTTTCCCAACAGGAAGGACCAGCACACCGAAGTGGAAGGTGCCGGAGTGCAAGTGTCACACCAACAAGGTGCAAGTGTGTGTGGACCATTTCAACTGCCCTACTACATCGGTACAGAGCCTCTGAGTGTGCTGTCTCACTTGGGACATTGCTTAACTGACACTTTATGGTGTTATTTTTCGCCAAACGTATTTTAATTTTAAATTTGGTGCCCCAACCTTACTGCAGCGTGCAGCCGTCCCCATTTGACTGCGCGAGCTTCGCCAACGCCGTAGCCATCAGCAGAGCTCGACCGGCTCTCCAAAGGCGTAGTGACGCGACGCCCAAGCAAGAGTAAAGGACCATCCTGCATCCAAATTGCGTGCCGCCGTTTCGTTTCCCCGGCAACCAGGCGCGTTCATATATTAGCAACAACACAATTGCTTTACTGCAGCGTTTTTGCAGCAATTAAACACAATGGCCTTTTGAAAAAAGGTCACAATTTACATGAAACGCATTAAACCCAAGTTTATTTAGAAGACAAACAAAGCAACTGCATGACATTTGTGAGGAAATTAAAGAAAAGGAAACAGTTCCCTCATCGTCACTATATACTGAGGATTGCATAACAAGTAGAAGAACAAGTGGAACCATGCCAATGTAAAACGAAAATTCAGTGCTAAGTAAGGAATGTACCAATCCAAACAAGACATTTCAAGAAACCCTATTGTCACTACACCAGTGTTCTACAATACTGCCGATATCAATTATTGATACTTCGCTCAAGTGTGCTATGGATACTTTGCTGAAGTGTACTACACAATAGCATCATCCACAGCCAAGACAGCATAACTCTAGTAACATCAGTGGTTTTAATATAGAAGGACTCATCCACTGTGTGAACAATTCTGTGAACCACACCTGGCATCCTGCAACAAACCATGCAAGGAATATAGCCACCAAACTATTTCCGGGATACGAAGGGTGAACCAGCCGTGCCCTGGAAACGATGGAAAAAACATTTTGATCATTATGTTTTTGCAGCTCATGGTTTGAATTTTGCCAGTGAATGGAAAACATGCTTACTAATACACTGCCTAGGCAACGATGGGCAGGAACAATTTGAAAATCTTCCTCCCCTGTCTTATGAAGGATTATTACCAGGTTACTCACCGTAGTGACCACCTTACTCCTAATCCATAGTCCCCTTTCCTCCATACTTGTGGGACATCTCTCTGTCCTGTGGGACGGGACCGGACCAGAGCACTTTGTAAAAAGCATCCACATTTTTTTCAAAAATGTGTCCCTCCTCTCTTTCCTGCACGTGGCCCGGCACGCGGCCGTAACCCCGCCCACCTTGGCTTCTCATCGCCCATCAGTCCTTTTCTATCGCAGGGTCAAAGACCCATTAGCAATAACAGAGGAACCTTATTAGAGGGGATGGCGGGCGGGCGTATGGAGGAAAGGGGACTATGGACTATGAGTAAGGTGGTCACTAAGGTGAGTAACCTGGTAATACTCCTACGTCCCGTCCCCTTTCCTCCATACTTGTGGGAGATTCCCAAGCACTGCTTACAGGAACTTTGGGTGGATGGAAATACCCCTTACTGAAACAGGTCCTTTAGCACAGCCTGACCAAACTGAGCGTCAGCTCTAGAGCTCATATCGAGGCAGTAATGCTTACAGAAAGCAGATGGGGAGGCCCAAGTAGCTGCTTTAGCGATGGACTCCCAGGGAACATATTTCTGAAAAGCAACCGCGGCTGCCTTGCCCCGCACCAGGTGTGCATGGATACCTTTAGGAGGTTTCAGCTTTTGGACGGTGAAAGACTCCGTGATACAGGCCGCAATCCATCTGGAAATAGATGCCTTAGACGCCGGCCTGCCCTGAGGGTTACCGAAGGTCACAAAAAGTCGAGAATAACTCCGAAGCTCGGAAGTCCTGTCCAGGTAGAACTTAAGAGCTCTTTGGACGTCAAGACAGTGTAGACCCCTTTCAGCCTCCGAGGCAGGGTTCGGAAAAAAGACCGGAAAGGAGATCGACTGATTCAGATGGAATTCGGTCACTACCTTTGGTAGGAAAGCCGGGTTTGTCCGAAGAACTACCTTGTCCTTCTGAAAGACCAAGAAAGGATGCTCCACCGACAATGCCTGGAGCTCGCTCACTCTCCTCGCTGACGTAACGGCGACCAGAAAGGACACTTTCCAGGACAAGTACTTGATGTCAACCGTAGCCATTGGCTCAAAGGGTTTATGGCACACGCGCTGTCAGGACTACAGTTAGATCCCAAGGCGGGTGCAGACTACGAACCAGAGGGTAGAGGCGTAACAAGCCAGCAAAATGTCTCTTCACCACCGGGTTAGTTAGGGAATAAGAAAACAGGTCGGTAGAAAGGTAAGCGGGAACCGCTGAGAGATAAGTCCTGCAAGACTGAACATGAACCCCTGACTCTGCTAGGGAGGATACGAAGGACAGCACCGTGTCAATCGTTGCCACCCTCGGATCCAACTCTTTCTCCAAACACCAATGACAGACCTGAGCCATTTACTCTTGGATTGAGATCTGGTCGAGGGTTTCCTGGCTGCCTGGATAATGCGCATGTTATCCGCAGACAAACTAAAATGCTCTAAAGACTTTAACTCAGGCACCATGCCGCCAAGCTGAGCGATTGGGAGAAGGGGTGCCACATCTGTTGTTCCCCTTGGTGAAGAAGATCGGGAGTTAGTGGTAACCTGATCGGCGGATACACCGACAGTTGTTGAAGTTCTGAGAACCAAAACCTGGCCGGCCACCAGGGGGCTTTGAGTAGAAGGGAACAGTTCACAGAGTTCTTCAACTTCCAAATTGCTTGATGAACTAGGGGCAGAGGCGGGAAGGGAATCTCGAGAGCATCCCCCAGAGAGGAGGCTCCCAGCCCCCCTCTGGAGGCGTACTGAGGAAGCTTCTTGTTTACCGCCGTGGCGAAGAGGTCCACCTCTGGTGTGCCCCAATGCGAGAAAATCCATGAGAGGACCTCCGCCTTCAACTCCCACTCGTAGCTGACCACTGTCCGCCGGCTGAGGGCATCCGCTGTGACATTCACCTGGCCCGGGATGTGCACTGCAAGCAGCCAGACCCCATGAAGCACGGCCCACTCCCAAATCTGGATGGACAGGTCCACGAGAGGGGGAGACTTTGTTCCCCCTTGCTTGTTTATGTAATACATCGACACCACATTGTCCATGCGTATGCGGACCACCTTGTTGGCAATGAGCGGTCTGAATGTCTTGAGCGCCAGAAAGATTGCCAGAAGCTCCAAATTATTTATGTGCAGGAGCTTGTCCTGAGGTGACCAGAGGTCCAAGACCTGAAGAAGATGTAACGTCGCACCCCACCCCAAAAAGGAGGAGTCCGTCGTGATTGTCACCATGGGGGCTGGGTCCTGAAACCCCGCGCCCACTGACAGGTTGCTGAGAGATGACCACGAATCCAGGTCCACTCTCATGGAATCCGGAATCATTATCCGCTTGGAATCCGGGTCCACAGCCTGACGCCAGGAACACCGAAGAGCCATCTGGGTCTGTCTCATTTTGAGACGGGCAAGAGGAAGAGCCAGTACACACGAGGCCATGAGGCCCAGAAGCCTCTGGAACCACCAGGCCGACATGCTCTCCGTCTGCGCAAACATCTGACACGTGGCCAACAGATCCGCCATTCTGTCCCCGGTCAGATACACTCGGCAGTCGATCGTGTTCCAACGAAAACCCAGGAAGATCAGGTCCTGTGAGACCATCGTGGAGGATTTCCACCAGTTCACCGACAGCCCGAGCTGAGGCCAAAAGGAACCACCCGAAACTGGAAGTGCTTCTCTCCCAAAGAGAAACAGAGGTATCTCCTGTGTGGGTTCCAAATCAGGATATGCATGTATGCATCCTGAAGATCCACCACGCTGAGCCAATCGCCCATCTGCAAAGAGGAGCGAATCTGGCCGGGCGTGATAATCTTGAATTTCTCTTGGGGTAGGAAAAGATTGAACTGGGAAAGGTCTAGGATGGTGCGCAGGCCAGCCTGGTTGGGTTTGGGCACCGTAAACAGCCGGAGTAAAAGCCCTCCACTTGCTCCCCAAGGGGAACGGGTTCCACAGCTCTGAGGTGCAGAAGTTTCTGAACCTCGGCCTTCAGGGAGGGTGAGCCCGACAGCTGAAAAGGAGCGTTGAGGGGTGGGGTAGGGGGTAGAGGTAAGCGGAAGCCTGCTCGAGCGACTGACAAGACCCATCTGTCTTCTGTGATGGTCTAGTAAATCAAGCAATTAGAGCTAGAAAAGTCCTCCGTTTTAGGGGGCTGTGTGGCTGAGGACCAAGTGCAAACATGTAAATACAGGAATGCCACGAAGGACAGCTACCCGTCTACACACGTGCTAGGTGTGTCTAGTTGCACCAAGTGTTAACAATCATGTCGGTCAATAGATCCAGACAGGACAAAATAGAGATAGACCTATTTTAATTAGTACATGAAAAAACTCAACACGTTAGAAAACAACAATGGATTTTGTTTACACAGAACATAAAAACATGTTGTGGAAATCAACATTTTTGCCTAACCAAAAAACAACAACCACAGTTGCCATATTTAGCACGTGTGTAGGCAGGTAGCTGTTCTTAGTGGCATTCCTGTATTTACATGTTTGTTCTGTGATGGTCTGCCACGCCTCCCAATGAGACGCAATGCGTCCTCCCACCGGGGTCTTGTGCGAGTGTGGAAAACCCTCATTTGGCAGGCTTATCGGTGGCGGTGCTACCTGAACCTGATGAGGAGGCTGAGGAGCGGGAGAAAAACTGCGTACGCTGTTGTCTACGGCGGTTATTCCCCGCAGGAGTATCCACTCTGCGATATTTGCGGTCGAGGAAGCCCCTAAAACCAGAGCAAGGTCGACTTTGCGACAACGGCCTCTGGGATTTGAAAGGAGCTTTAACCAGAACAGACAATGATTTAGCCGTCTGAGTGCTATCCTTGGTTTTGGTGAGCTCTACATCAATAGAAGAGTGAAAAAGCTCCTTACCATCAAATGGAAGGTCCAGTACCTTGTCTTGCACTTCCTTCGAAAACTTAGTGGCATGCAGCCACGCTTGCCGCGAGGCATCAACCCCAAGCATCAGGCCCCGAGCCAAGGTGTCTACGTGATGAGCCGCAGCCTCCAGGAGAGCCTGGGCCAAGACCCTGGCATCGGAAAGGCCACCTCTGAAATCTTCCAACTTCTCGACCGGAATGTGCTCCTCAAACTCCGACAGACCTTTCCACATCCGCAGGTTTGCTCACGCCAAAATCAATTCTGCATTGGCCTGCCTGAGCTGCAAGGCCGAATTGGCAAAGATTTTCCTCCCTAGGGAGTCCAGGAGCTTGTCCTCCTTTCCCAAGACCTGAGTAGCTGTCGCGGAAGAGGATGCTGCAGGTCTGGATTGCAACGTAGCCGCAGCTACCACTGTGGAGGAGGGAGGCGGACAAGACGAAAAGGCCACTTCTTCCGAAGAATGCAGCCTGTACCTCGCGTCAATCTTTTTATTGACAAAAAGTCCCGAGTGTGGCTTTTCCCAAACTCTTCGGACCTCGGCCAGAACGTCCTTCTGCAGGAACAGGCCAGTACGCTCCAAGGGAGACAAGGTGAACTCCTCAGAAAGCACACCCTCCTGCGGAGCGGGTGCCTCGGGGGTTCCAGTTCATTTGGTCGAAAACCAACTGATCGAATGCCATTTGATCGAGTCAAATGGTCGAAAAAATTGTCGATTTTTTATTTTTAATTTTTTTTATGGGGGGGATTCCCCCAGTCCCCTTTTTCTATATTATTTTTTTTTTACCAAACAAAACTAAAAAAAAAATATATAAATAAATAAAAAAATGCAACCATTTTTTTTTTCCGACCATTTGACTGGACAGCGCCTCTGGCACCGGAACATCTAAGAAACTCATCATGTCCAGCACCCGGTCATGGAAAGCTCTGATAGAGCGGGGGAGGTCCTCGTTGTCCTGATCGCCTTGAGGGTCATCTGACAGGTCAGGATCCTGCTGAGCCGTGTCAGGCACTGCCTTGTCCACTGGAGACAATGGTCGCAAAGGCGGAAGAGCAGGGGGAGGCACCATGGGCAAGGGATGCGCCGACGGAACCACCGGAGGAACAGACGCAGGTGGACATATCTCCTTGAAAAGCCCTTTGAAATATTCCCTCATAAGGTCGGTGCGCATAAGCGCTTGAAATTTACCGAAAAAGGCGTCCTCAGGAGATGGTTTCGGAACCTGAGGAGGCCTCTCATGAGGTGGACAAATCCAGGGACGTAACGGAGAAGGGTGCCACACCGGCCCCTCCACCGACGTATCAACATAAATCAAGGGAGCCGCCCCAGCAGGCAACGAAACATGGTGCGGAAGAGGCATCCAAGCGTTCCAATCATAAACCGGCCGGTAAGGATGAGCACAAGGGACCTTAGGTTCACCCAAAGGACCGAACCCTACACCAGGGGCCGATGGCGTAGTTGTAGGGGTAGTACCGAAAATGGCCGCCGTGGTTGTGGCGGGAATGGCCGCCATTTTGTCCTCATCTTCGGGGAACTGCGGCACGTGAGGAAGTGAGGCAGGGGTCTCCGTCGATGGGTTAGGGGTCTTAATTTTAGCCTTAACGTAAGGAACCTCGGCAGAGCCGGTACTATGAGGCCTGGAATGTTTCTGCGACATACCAACCGCCAACTGAGCCTTCGAAGGAAGGGCCTCGGCACTGCCGGTAAAAGAAGAACCTTTCTTCTTTGCCCCCTCAACAGACCTGGTGTCACCACAAGAGCGGGAATGGTGAGCAACCGCTTTCATCGACATTCAATTGCCCGGCCCCTCAGAACTGTTGGTAGCCTTAGCCTCTGTACGAGGGACCTCTGACCTAGGCCAGGTAAAAGCCTTATCGGCATGGGCCTCGTTTTTGAGGGAAACCGAAAGAGAGGCCTCAGAGCAAGCTTCGGTACCCCACGACTCAGTAGAACTGGGCCTACAAACAGCCCCCACAGGAGGGGCCTCGGAGCGTACTCCGGTGTACACAGGCCCCTTATGGAGACCCTCTGAGAAAACTCCGGTAGAATCATTAGGCCCGACAGGCACCTCAGGACGAACCTCGGTAACAGAGCGAGCAACGCCCCTCCCGGCCCGAGAGGAACCTGGGAAGGTATCCCCCGGTCGGGGTGCTCTGAAAAGTAAAGAACTTACTGGGCGCTTCTTCTTCTCGTCGATGAACGCCTGAAAATGAGAAGGAGGAGTTTGTCGGAACACCTCCTCCCACCTCTCCAACCGACGTTGAAGTGCCCGGACCGAAAGGGAGTCACAGTAAAAACAGGAGTCCCAACGGTGTTCCGGACCCAAACACTCTAAACAAAGAGGATGGGGATCAGCCCTCGCGAAGCACCGGTGACACGCGAGAGCCAGAGAGGAAAACATGGAAGAAAATCTTCTGAGGATGCAAGTGCGTCCGGCCCCGATCGTGTGGAGAAAAGGACTTATGGGCGATGGGCATGGCGGAGCCAAGGTGGGCGGGGTTACAGCCGCGTGCCGGGCCCCGCGCAGGAAAGAGAGGGGGGACAACTTTTTTAAAAAAAATGTGGATGCTTTTTACAAAGTGCTCTGGTCCCGTCCCACAGGACGGAGAGATGTCCCACAAGTATGGAGGAAAGGGGACGGGACGTAGGAGTATCAGGGCTTACAGAATACGGAAAATAGATTAAAATGTTAGATCAACATTATGAAAATCTGTGAGCATTATTCTTCAAAGATATCATTTCGGCAAACGAAAACAAGAAGCTGGAGAGACTGTGGAGCAATGTATTATGGCCTTACGTGGTTTGTCCACTTCATACGAGTTCAGAAACAATTTGGATGAGAGACTAAGGGATCAATTTATGTTAGAATGCAATGATAGCAAAATGAGGGAAGCACTGGTCAAAAGGCAATCCATCCATAGAAGAAGTTCTTAGAGTTTCGTATTATCAGTTTTCCCACATAATTGGTAAACCTTTCAATAGTGCCTGTGTTCCAGGTAATTTGGTTGCCCCCACAATTTGTGGGCAAATCAGAAGGAGCTTGCACTGAATTGTTTCACAACACACAACAGCTCTGGTCAGCTACCTTCGTTGCTAGTGTCCCGTGTGAACAGATACCAGTACCATTGCTATAATTTATTTTCGTTTCTTTGCCACACAATGGCAACAATGATGCCCTACCTGTACGAGCCAGAGTATTCCAAGGAGGAATTACTGGAAAGAGCAAGCTCTGTAGACGATGGGGATTTGGACAACAGTTGGGCGGACGTTTCAACAGATGAAGAGCCTGGGCCTAATAGCATGGACGGTGTTTCCACCTGGTGCACCTGCAATCGGTGCGCGCTAATGCCAACCGAGGTGGAGAACTGCTGCTGCCGAGAAAACTCTGGATGCTTGTCCTACATATCGCAAGGCGATCCACAGCCGCAATGCGTTACCGAGCTGCCAGACTTCACGGCAGTCTGCCTCACACGGTCCGTGTTGAGGATTTTGATGGTTCTTATGCACAAACTTAGCGCAACAGTTCACCCTCGTAATCCAAGCAACGAGTATGTGTAGTCTGGTTGTGATGTCAGTTAGGCCACCACTATTTCACGGTTGTCCCCTATATTCTCGTAACTTCAAGATATCATTGTCATATCCGTTTAGTCTTGTAATTCTCTAGTAATAGTCGCATAAAAGTCGTTCAATATTGTGCAGTGTCTAGTTAGCATTTGTCCAGGCAAAAATGCCATTGTATACAAGAATTGTCATTGACAACTAAGGTTTAATACACTTATCTTGGTCATTTAAAAACAGATTATATCTTTCTTTCATAGGTGGTACCGGCTGGTGGCCTATCGTTCGTACACATGGTGGCTTCATGGGAGGCTTAGACACCCATTCGAGTAATACCTGCCGGTGTCGTTGGCGCCATTAGACAAACTTTCCCCAGCGACAGTGGTCAGTACAGGGGATTTTTCCCTCGCCGAGCTGCAACCGGACCTTTACAATGTGTAGTATTTTTGTGTCATCAAAACAAGAAACCAAATAAAACACAACATATTTTTTATCTATGGTTGTTTAATTTTTTTAGTGAATCAGGTGTGTCTCAATTCAGCAGTGTTCCGGTGCCTTGTCTGCACGCCTCCCGGCCCATCCATCTCACCCCCCTCTATCAAAGGCAGTTCGCACCAGTAGATGTGCGCTGCCATGGAGGCTATCAGGAGCGCAAACGGACAAGGTGCCAAACAGCATGTACACTTCAAAATGTATCCCACGCTCAGGGGCCATTGCTCACATGGCCTCCTCAGACCCTGTGTCTCCAGGCAGGCCTCACCTGAAGCAGACCGCACCCCTGCAATGTACATAATACCAAAACATATACACGTCATTCATTCACAAGCACACCCCTTTTTGTTATTCTCTATAGACCACTGGATGTTTACCATGAGAACATCTTTGAGCACTGCAAGTCAACTCGTGAACGTGCTACTCTGTGACCGCTTCAAGTGAACTCGTCAGTGTGCTACCTGTGAACATCACCCTGTTCTCCTTCCACTAATTACTCCGTTTGCTGAATCCAACTGTTTGTTGGTCAAGGTAAGGACATGTATCCTAATCGAATTGCATCCTTTGCGGGCCGTGCCTATAGTACAAGCAAGTTTCATTTCCGTGCATGATAGAACATTCAAGGGACGAGTAACATGTTCTGATTTTCAACACATCAATGAATCGTTTTTGAAATTTATCCTATTATACAGCTGCACTGGTTTTGCTGTGGTGCCCAAAAGAAAGCGTGCATCGAAAAATGTATGGTCCAATTCATTCTCTCTCACATGCACATGCAAAATAACTTTCTAATACTGTTGACCTTTATTTTGCAGAATTTACAACAATGCCTGCATGTGCTATTTTCGGTTGCCCTTCGAAGACCCATGACACATCCGAAGGCATTACAATGCATGCATTTCCTAAGACTGTTGATCGAATAAGAGAATGGGTCAGACGTTGTGGATATCCACTGGAAGACCTTGAAAGTAGAGTCAACCAAGTCTTGGAGGACAAGAGGGGTCATCGATACCGCGTACGACACATCTTGTACACAAAGAGGAATCAACCGAGAGCAACTCGGACATTGCTCCCAAACGCTATTCCGACTTTACTCGTGAAAATGCCGCCACAGGTGAGTCACGCTGCATTATTTGGCTTTACGCCTGTATTTTCAGTGTAAATGCCACTTAGAGTACTTTCCATATTTATGTGATTGAATAGCTGCTGAAATAATGAGTTTTTTGCTAAACATCAGTACTTGTTTTGTAGAACCAACATAGAAAAATTATTTATGGGGACGGATAACAATGCTATATTATGCGTTTCAATAAGTGTAATTTTCTAGTATTCAGTCTCCTTACATGCCATTTTGTAATGTTTGAATTTCTAAAATCGAATAATACTGTCCCTTTACCACTCCATTACTATCCACCGAATATGAAGGAAAAAGATTCAACATCCACGTGTTGCCTGGAGTTATCAACTACTTCGAGCGCGTATCAGGTAATCTTACGTAGCTATTCTGTTCCAGACTGGTTTTATGCACGGAATTCTAGATAATGTGATCATATTTTTGCAACGTATGATTGCATTACACAATGTTTCTTTACCACTTTACTGTTGATAAGTACCTTTGTCGTCTTTCCAAACTGTGTGTACCGTTTCCAATCTTTTCGACCTCAATAATGAAAGTACTGTGTTTCAGGGAGATGCTGAAGCGTCCACTACAATGCGAACACCACTCCTAGTAGATCCGGTGTCAGAGGTATGGATCTTCATAGCTCAATAGGACGAGATAATAAGATCATATTTTCGCAACCTATCATGGCATTGCACAATGTTTCTTTACCACTTTACTGTTGATATGTACCTTTGTAGGCTTTGTCCCGTTTCCAATCTTTTCGACCTTACTAATGCAAGTACTGTGTTTCAGGGAGATGCTGCAACGTCCGATACAATTACATTATCCATTGCGGTTTTCCCGGAAACAGACCATACAGTTGCTCCAGAGCCAGAGGTATGCGCATTGACAGTACCATCGAATAAAAGAAAGTTGGTCTAATTGGATGTGTAATGCCAATGACTCATTTTAAATGGATACTATTTTTTGTAGGGATGTATACAAGATCCGTATATTGAACCGGAGGAACGTGTATCAGAGTCGGTCCACCAGTTTGCTGATGTTAGAGTAAAGGTTTCAAAGAAAAGAAATAAAAATAAGGTTAGTTATACACACTTTCTATTGTTGGCAAAAGTTTTGTGCTAATGCCTTCATTGTATGCTTTTTTTCATGTGAATTGTACAACACTGTATGTTGTATTTAGACTGAACATCCCTTTTCCTATCTGTTCTGTAGTT
This sequence comes from Ambystoma mexicanum, assembly GCF_040938575.1. Classification (NCBI taxonomy): domain Eukaryota; kingdom Metazoa; phylum Chordata; class Amphibia; order Caudata; family Ambystomatidae; genus Ambystoma; species Ambystoma mexicanum. The sequence goes on along the minus strand of NC_090921.1, from coordinate 747,930,388 downwards.
GCCCAATCGAGTACGGACTATGCATACACAGACAGCGATACAAATGACAGATGCTGCTTGCCAAACTGTTTTCACCATGGAGGAACTATTCATTGAGGCGCGTCGTGTCTATGTCCAATGGCCAGAAAATGAATTTAATAAGACCGGCGATTCCAGCAAAGTGTTCTTGGACCATTGCTACAATGCACCTGCTCCGTCAGAGGAAGACGCAATTGAATTTATAGAAGATAGTTTTACATTATTCGATGACCACATGACACAATCGACACTCGCCAAAAAAATGCCCCCCAAAAAACAGTCCACATTGATGTTTTCTCCTATCCATCGTCAAGTAACAGATGTTGATATGACAGAAACTGAAGCATCAACACTACTGACCGACCAAACAGACAAAGATAATCGACTATAGTGTGTCCGGTTTGGTTGATATGTCCACAACGGTTCAGTCTGAAACAACAGTGTTGCCAGATGACAGTATAATAAAAGAGGCTAAATACATAGCATTCGTCAGCAGCTTGATGGAGATTCTAAAGATGCTGAATTGAGTGCATTTAATGAGAGCGGACGCTTGTGGAAAGTAACGTGAGCGTGACTAGTCTAACACAAGGCAGTAACTTGAAAATACATGCCACCTGTGAAAAGTCACAAAGCATTTTCATGGTCAGCTCAACCGATGCTGGGGAAACTGCCAGCTGGCAATCTTCTAAGTGCAGCAGCTTTACTTTTCAGTGGCTCTAGTTTCACAAAGTTATCGAGTTTTTCAGTTTGTGGGAATACATTTCATTTCTAAAACGCAATACTACAAATACCAACGTGATTATCTATTCCCTGCCATTAGTGAAGCTTGGAAAATTGGCTATTGAAACTACATTCCCCGACAAACGGTTCGGGCTAGCCGGCGATGGACAGTGTGACAGCCCCAGATTTTCTGCTAAGTACTACACCTACCATCTTCAGGACATGGAAAGTAAGAAAATTGTGAGTTCGGTGGTCGTGCAGGTGTCCCAATGTAAATCCTCGGTGGTCATGGAGAAACTTGGTTTTATAAAATCACTGGAAGATCTACAAACGAGGGGAATGCAAATCGACCTCATAGCCACGGACAGACACGTTTCAATAGCGAAGACAATGAGAGAGCAGTATCCAAATATTAAACATCAATTTGATGTATGGCATGTTGCCAAATCAATTAATAAAAAAGTCTTGGCTGCAGGGAAAAAAAAAAGGTTTTGAAACTTTTCTCAATGGTCCCAGTCTTTCAGCAACCATCTTTGGTGGAGAGACAAAACATGTGATGGGTTTGTGGAAATTCTACTGGAAAAATGGCGCTCACTGATGCACCACTGTTCCAACGTTCACCACTGGACTGAAAACCAACTTTTCCACCAATGTGAACATGGCCCTTTGTCCCCAGAGCAGGCACGGAAGAAGAAGTGGTTGATACCATCTTCACCTACACACAAAGCCCTTGAGAAGATTGTGTTTGATAAAACTATCAAGAGATCTGAAGGGACTCACAGAATTCTGTCACACAGGAGATTTGGAGGTGTTCCACAATATGTGCCTAAAGTACTTGCCAAAGAGATTGCATTTTGGCATCCAGGGGATGAAATGTAGGACTTTACTAGTGGTATTAGCGCATAACGAGAATGTGGGCCAGGAACAATCTAGGACTGCAGGAAACTTGGGGATGCTTCGCTACAATATGGCCTTTACAAGAAGAAGCAAAAAATGGGTGGTCATGCCAGTATATGATCAAATGGAATTCGATTTTGTGAAAGATCTCATTGTTAATGTCGACTAGATGCATACTCATGGAATCGCGCACAAATCTGTTCCGAGCACACATACATGCCACAAAACATTGCCAGCGTACCATGTCAACCCAAAGCAGAGCTTGTTAAATCCTTCAAATCCCGGATGAAATGATTACCGTCCGTTTTTATTTTTGCAAATTCTTTTGTCTATAATTTGTATAAATAAAGTATGTATTTTGTCTTTTGAAATCTATCCTCTCAGTCCTTTATCTTTAAAATATATTACTATTATTACAATTGCTTTAACATTTCACAGTTTAGTTGAGATACTGTGGGACCTTCAGTTTTAGTGTTAAAGAACAATGGGTAACAGTGTGTAAGAATATTAGGGTTTTGGCAGTTGACTTGAAATAAAGTTCTGCAAAAAGCTGAATAACTGCTGGACCTACAAAAGGGATTAGACATAGGCCGCAAAACATTCTAGGCATGCAAGAAGTACCGACTGTAAAACATGCCATGTGGTAGGAGGCCATGAAATAAGCAGTGGTGGCCCTATTGGCAAATTTCATCTACAGATGAGCAGCGCCACGAACAACGAGCGGCCCCCTATTTCCTGAGCCCGCGTTTCAAAATTCATTTCACCATTGATGCGTTGACACGGGATGCTGCAAAGTAAGAATGTACGTTCATTTTGATTGAAGGTCAGCAGCTTTGAATTTCGGCTTGGGAGCTGTGAGGCCCCACGCGTCCCTCGCACAGTATAAAGTTCTATTGTTTTTTGACATGGAGAGGCAGGGACCATTGCGAAAGGGATTGAAATGAAGGGGGGTGTAATAACGTATGATATGATTAGGTTGCCCATTCCGAAACTGCACCTAGTTACATGCAAGTTCAGTTTATGAGAAAACGTTGACACGAACGGAGGGTTCTGCATCACGGTCTGCATTACGCCTAGAGAATGGAAATTGCAAATGTAATATAAGTTTCTCTTTAGACTATTTCATACCAGATCTAATCGAAATAAGAATAGCTGACCGTTACTGATGGGTGACATTGTACTTGTTCGTTCTGTTTGGCATATTGCAATGAAGTGCTAGTACTTCTATCTATCAGGCAACAGGGCAGGCCAGCATCGAGACGCTTGTAGACCACCACTCGTTTCTCCCTGGCTCAACGCTAATAAACCATTACATTATTTTTGCACCTCGAATTATTGCCCCAGTTTACGCATTACGTTTAGAGCTCAACATTCTCATTTGCACTATCCGCGGAAGCAAATAGCAGAGTACTATGATATTCCACGTTGTATTCTCTCGGTTCACATTGTGTCACCTCTGCGCTAATAATGAAAATGAAAAATTGTAATAAAGATCGGCTACTGAGACACTTTTCGATTTTTATCTTTTGCAAAGTTACATTGTGCCGTTCTGCGATTGTCGTCTATTCCAGAACGATGGCTTCTTCAACCGCCAGCTGCAGCTACATGTCAATCACTGGATCTACTTGACCGTATTTTGGGACGACAGACAAGGTCCAATCTGTCCATACGCGGTACCGGCAATTAGGAGCAACATAACCTTTACGGTGGTCTAGTGCCAAGTTGAAGCACCAGCCTTGCAACTCAACGCGCGACCAAAGTGCTTTGATTACCCAAAACGAACACCATGTGTACCCAAAAGGACCAGCGCGTGGCTCACGATAAACATTTGCAGATTTATTAAACGACAGACAAGGTCCATTCTGTCCGTACGCAGTACCGGCAAAGAAAAAAATTCTATTTTGATTGATTCAGTCACACGCCGATTGTTATCGAAACATTTAATGTGAAATAAATGTACTTTATCAATTGTACAGTCTTGTTGTTTCCTTTTAAAGTACAGTTTCATATTCCTAATTGTGACGCGCCGCGCTGTGAGGCGATGTGTGTTTTCTGGGTTCCTCATCTAGTCGCATAGGTGACGACTGGGCGGGTTTGGCCACGCTGCCCAGCAACATCACGGAGCGAGGCAGAGAATATAAATGATTTGGTGATGTCAGGCTCAGGGGCAGGGGACATGATTATCACAAGATGGCCGCGCCCTGCTGCCTGATTTTGCTTGTGTACATGAGACGAAAACTCGGGTAAGGTGCATATGAAATGTTTGTACGATCGATCGAATTAAGATTAAAAGCACATGGCCGCACCATAGGGACAACAATATTTCTGACCGAACCATTCCTTTAAATCTCAGAAGACTGCTTTGAAAAAACACTGGCAGGCATTTGGAGTACAAACTGATACCAAGGCCTAATAATGAATTTTTGGCAGGAAGGGGATGGGAATGGCAATAGGGATTAGAAGGGCCAGTCAATGGGTGGGTAAAGAATCAAACACCTATAAGCTTTGTGTCCCCATTTGGCATTTCTCCCTAGCTGTAGTCTAAGGCAATAGAGTTTTGGCTTTTAGGTGGTGCTTTAGCGCAACCTAATAGCAAAACTAAAAAGGTCCAATGCCATCTTGGCAGCTTGAAAGAAACAGTAACAACTTTTTGCGTTGATTTCCCTATAGTAGCAACCTGCAGATCACTGGTTTGAATCACAGAAAGTCACCTTATGCAGTAATCATTGCAAATTAAATAAAACCTAGTACTAACAAATTGGTTTAGAATATCTTTACATTGATATATTTAACTACAGGAATGCAGCTGCAGGTACAATATTAAAAGTATGCTGGTTGTTTATCATCATCATCCAGTGATTTCAATGGGTTTTAAGGGGGCAGAGCTTTTTTCCCCCTTTAGAAGAGCAAAATGGCACTTTGATCATGTTTGCCTTAAAAGGATAGTGCACCGCAGCATACATACGAGTTCTAGGCAGATCACTGATTTTAAGTGATAAGTATTTAAAAGACAGCCATGTTAAAGAAAGAAAAAAAAAAAGACCAGATCATTGCCATGTACCAGAGTGTAGATTCCTATTCATCTTTGTTTACAGTTCAAAAGAACTTTAACAAAATTAAGACACATGTTATTATATATTAAATACAAAATATCAATTTCATTAAGTCATACCACAATAAATACACACTGACTTCACATCACATTAATACTAAACTGAGCAATACTAGAAAAACCCTTCCAGAAGCAAATCTTATAAAACAAAACATTTAAAATATTTCAAATGTTTAAAATGCTTAAAGAATTTCCCAGTCTAAAAATCTAAACCTAGTTCCCAAACTCCACACTTGGTAATTCATAGGTTTCACAGTCAATTCCTACACATTCTATGTGCCACTTTCGAAGTCCTCTTGCTCTTCAATTTCCTACTTTTACAGTTTCAAGGGATTTCCAAAGCTTTCCCACAGACTTCCAAACCCAATAAAGTGACATGCGCAGTCTATACGATTACGTTTTTAAGCAGTACACCCAAAAAGAATGTTTAAAATAATAGTTATACAGCCCTTCTCCTAACATATATAAACCGAGCCAAGTACCTTACACTCAGTGATAACATGCTTCGATGTTTCCAAGTGGTCAGATAATTTGCATAACCAACAGATCCTCATTTCTCTCTGAATTCCCAATTGCGAGCCTCCGAGTGTTACATGTAGTACAGCAGAGCTTGGACTTAGGCGAAGCTAGCCTGTATTTTCATATATATCTGTGTGTGACCTGTGCTACCGCATTATAGTTGCGTAGGTTGGACAAGTGGCTTTAATTTTTAGTCCAATCCCACAGGTTTGCCTTACTAAAGGGGGAGGTTTTTACTAAATCAAAATTGATCCAGGATTCTGGCCGTGGTATCCAGTCAATATTCAGGAAGTCTAAATTTAAGTTTTCGAAATTCTTCCCTTCGGCCACCCACATCACATTCATAATTTTTCCTCAGCTCATTAAGTAATGGGCATACTGGGGACATTCTGGACTTCACATGTAGCGCTGCGCCTCTTCTTAAGCAGTTCTTAGTGACACTAGCCCTAGCTCGGGTCTGAACTCCTTCAGTACTTCATAGGAGTTGTAGTTTCTAGATTTAGGGCCTTGGGCCAAGAAAAATACGTCCAAACGATCCAGCCAGCCAAGATCCTTCATAGATCAAGCTATAATATCATGGGACTATAATACTGCTTATAGTGTTAAGATACCCTGAATTGTAAAACCTGCTTTCTTTGTGGCAAATCTTCAAAGGAGAGTTAATTGACACGCCTTTCTGGTTTTAGTCTATTATTTCTAAATAGCGATTATTATTGCTAATTTCAAGCCCCAAGTAGGTGTAGCTTTCCACATAATCATTCTTACCCAATTTGTATACCATGGCCATTTTACACACCTTTTTTCCCTGTTAGAAGCATACTTTTTGTCTTGGTGATGTTTATTTTCCTGTGCATAATCACATCACTCATTTAGATGTTTCTCATACCGCTATGCATGTGGTCAAACACCGCCAGGTCTACCGCATTCAGTATGCTTCCAATATCTACTTTCCCTATTTTAAGTTGGCAGTTAGACTTTGCCAGCAGGCAGGCTGGTAGATCTGTTTGATGGAGATTAAACAGCAGGTGAGCCAGCACACACCTTTGTTCGAATCCCCTGCGAATGCCTATTAATCCCGTCATACCCCCTTATCCATGCAAACTCTAACTTGGGAGTTCTTGTGTAACAGCTGTATTGCATATACCAACCATTCTGGCCATCCCATCTTCTGTAACTTTTGCCACAGTTTCTCACGGTCAACCCAATCAAACGCAGCTTTAAAGTCTTCAAATGTTACATAGACGGATGGTCTGTCTTTACATACAGTCCCCTTCAATAACATATCCAACATCCTTATGTTATGGGTTGTTGCAGGGTCGGAAACCTGTCTGACATTTATAAAAGGACTCGACATGTCTTGACCTAGCTTTGCAATTCCTTCAATAGTAAGGTTCCAAACAATGTTCCTGTTATGACCAACATGGACCGCAGTCTGTAGTTGTCGGGACATTTCTGTCCCCTTTCTTGTAAAATGGGACCAATACAGACTGCTGCCATGAGGACAGCATTTGATGCTCAACAGATTTTCTTAAACAATACCAGGAGAATTGTTGCCCACACCCCAGGGAATTCTTTAGAACCAGATTGGCCAGCCCTTTGGGCCTAGGGCTCGAGAGCTTTTTAGTTTCACTATAGCCTCAACCATCTGCTCGTATGTAATTTTCACAGGCCACTGTTGTTCAGGATTGGCATCAACTACTGCACCACAAGGGCCGATTTCATCCACTGATTTTAGATTCTCAACCGAATAAAAAAAGAAACCTGGGAGAACTATCATCTTACCCCTTTCACCCTTGGCTTGTGATCAAATTTGCCATATGGAATGAGTATTCCTACATCTAAGGGCCCCCAGCATTTGCTGCCACTGAGTGTTCTTAATAGAGAAACTCCAGTGTCTAAGCCAATTACGATAGCAGTTTTTTCCCCTTTTTACTGAGTTTATTTTCGCTTGGACTGCTTGATACTCCTAATTTTTTATTAGTTCACGTTTGGCATCTCGGATAATAATATCAAAATTCTTCAAATGCTTTTTCTCAGAGATTACCCTTAAAGGAATGGTTTGGCCAAAAATGTTATTGCAAAAAAAAGACGGGCAATAATAAAATAAATTAAAAAAAATCGATAGGGACTTAAAAAAAAAAAAAAGTGTCTATGTAAAATTTTGAGAAAGTGAAGCTCAAAGGGAAGCACATGGGGGCATCCATTTTATGAAATAGATGCCCGCCGCTGTGCTTGCTTTGGCTTTTGCGGCACTAATGAAGGAAAAGCCAGCCAGCTGTAGTAAACAAAAGCTAACACTGGGTGGCTTTTCCTTCATTGGTGCCGGGACTCGGAGGACGGAGACCGAAGACTACAGGCAGAAAAGCTGCAGCTGCATCTTGGTAAGTGCTATTTTTTTAAATAAAAATAAACACTAGCTGCGTTTTTTTTTCTAAGTTTGCCGGGCTGGTGGAGCCCGGAAAACCTAGAAATAAAACTGCAGCTTTAAAAACGTATTTATGTTTGCGGTAGCTTTTGAAGCTACCACACACATAAAAACAACGTTATTGTGTTTAAAAATGCTGCGGTTTTTCTTTCCAAGTTTCTCAGGCTCCTCTGGCTCGGAGGAGCCCGAGAAACTTGGAAAGAAAAACCGCAGCGTTTTTGAAACACAACCGCGTTGTGTTTCTGCTGCTGTGGCTATCGCTTTGGGTCTCCGGTGCTCCCCCAGGGGACCCTGAGAAACTTGGAAAGAAAAACCGCAGCGTTTTCAAACACAACATCGTATTTATGTGTGCGGTAGCTTCAAAAGCGACCGCAAACATAAATACAACATTTTTAAAGCTACGGTTTTATTTCTACGTTTTCCGGGCTCCTCCAGCCCGGAAAACGTAGAAAAAAAAAGCTGCAGCTAGTGCTCATTTTTAAAAAAAATAAATAGCACTTACCGAGATGCAGCTGCAGCTTTTCTGCCTGTAGTCTCCGGTCTGCGTCCTCCGAGTCCCGACACCAATGAAAGAAAAGCCACCCAGTGGTAGCTTTTGTTTACTACAGCTGGCTGGCTTTTCCTTCATTAGTGCCACAAAAGCAAGCACAGGCGGGCATCCATTTCACAAAATGGATGCCCCCCCCCATGTGCTTCCTTTTTAAAATTTTGAGCTTCATTTTCTCAAAATTTTACATAGGGACTTAAAAAGTGGCAATCGATTTTTTTTTTTATTTCCCATCTTTTTTTGCAATAACATTTTTTGGGCGAACCATTCCTTTAATGGCACAGCTGCCATCTGCCAACCACTTCAACCAGTCCTCAAATTTGTCTGGGGTTAGATCAGCCAAGGGGTCCATTTTGTGGCAAAACATCCGGAATGCAACTTGCAATGCTCTCCGGAGGTTTGCGGTTGACCAATAGATGCAGTGGCCCGCATTATTTCGGTCGAGACGCTAATTTATCTTAAGCATGCTTTCCACTGTGAGGTTTTATAGACTGAGAAAGCACTGGGTGGTCACTATTTTCTCAAAATTTCACGCTGAAATAAAGGATCCGCTCCAGGGCAGCATTATAACCAAGCGGTTAGTCTAGCGTACCCTTAAACTTACCGTTACTCCATGTATACTGCCCTAGCACGTCACCCTTGGGTTTGCCATTTATTGAAAACAGTTACCAATCTTTCATTAAAGCCAACCATTGCTTGGTGTTGCCATTACCCTTACCCTGCAGCATTACACTTCTGCTTTTGAAATTACTGTACACAGCAGAGCTGGAGCAGAGGTGAAGGCAGTCTTGGCAGGAGCCCTTTCCAGCCCATTTCCAGTCTGTCTGCTGTTTCGTTTCCAAGGTCTGCTTTAAAATTCCAGCCTGCAACGTTCGAGAAGCTGGAGCAGAGGTGAAGGCACTCTTGGATGAGTCTGTGTAGCGTGGAATCGGGGAACACTGTATCCCGTGTTGGACACTGACTGCGACACTGACCCAGCGGCTCTATTCTTCCTGTACTGATAACACACACACAGAGTACGCGATTGAATCGGTACGAAGCAGAATGATGACTGACCTGCGAGCAATGTTCAGGCAATTTTCTAAAAATCTTACAATAATTTTTGCCAAACACATGGCCTAAAATAAAGTGTCATATGTGATTATACAGAAAACTCATCAACCAGTCCAAGACTTCAATATCTGCCACAGTATCTTGCAAGCGTACTTCTGCACAGAGAAAAATGTCAGCCTCATTAAGCGTTTGGCAGTAGGTGGTAAAGTTGGCAGTAACTCCATTGCCACCAACTTTACCACTATGCCAAATTACGATTTCGGGCCTGGAGTGGAAGATTTGCCTCCAGGAAAATCCTGGAGGTAAATCTGCCCAAATTGTCAGAATCTCTGCTGCGGTAATCCCGCCAAAAAGCCACTATATTACATTGGCCTCAATATGAATGGGAAATTACACAGCCACTACTAGTTGTAATCTGGTGGAAATTCCTCCAGACCAAGTGGCGATGACAGTAATTTGTTTGGGCGGTATTCTGGCAGATTTACACCTGGATACCGTCCCAAGACTTAATGAGGCCCTGTATGTTTTATGCCACTGGAAAATCACGAATGTGTATTACAAAACACAAATATCTTAGTTGTGTTCCCAGAAATCACGCACAAACAATATTTATTCTTAAAGAAATGTTTCTTTGTATTCTGATTTTTTTTATTCTTGATGCATTAATCTCGTGGTCAGCCGACACGTGTTTCGACCCAAGGGGTCTTTATCAAGGCTGGTGCGTTATTGTTCATGGAGCGTTAAGTAGGTTGGCTCTTGGTGGTGGGCTGTGATAGGTGGGTTCCACTCCTTCAATAGGCTGGCTTGTGATCGGTTAATTATAACGCGCTTAATACCCAGAGGTTTCTAAGCACGGACCTGGGGATTGAACCTGTGTTGCTCTGTCATCTTGCTGCCAAAGCGAGCATGTTGCCACCGAGCTATCCTCCCAAGACTATCTTGTCAGCCTGTTACTGCTGCATAACAACGACCCTGAGGTTGTGGCCCTCAAATATCTCTTGTCATAACTGATGTGGCTGTCAAGAAACTCACACAGAATACATTTGCCGGTGGATTAATGGCAATTAAAAGCAATGTGTCAAAAACATGCTGAAGGAGTTCAAGTGCCCCTTAAATTAAGTAATTCAAGGGCCAGGAGAACATACTTCTAATAATTTGTGTACAGATGATAATTGCATCAGAATAACATGATACAAAATTCCTGTGCCACTGCATACTATCCACATTACGTTCTCCTGTGGGTAAGTGATAACACCAGCCTTAGAAATAAGAAATGCACCAGGCATTTTTACTCCCTAAAAAGCAAAATGTTTTTAACAAAAAAAAGAAACAATGAACACATCATTGCTTCAATCCACAAAGCTCCACTGATATGTTTTCTAATTAGTGAACAGCACAGCTGTGGCACAGGAAGGAAGGAACTCTAATAATATTATTGCCTGATCTCAAAAGGAATTTTATGGGGAAAGAACATCTTTTAATAAGCAGAAAGTATCCCTATTGGCAAAGCAAATTACTTTTTTACTCCCTGAAAAATCATTTGACTCCAAGTATGGAGCAAAATCTGATTACAGCCCTGTTTGTAGCCCTGACATAGGGAGTGAAACAACAGGGCACATAATAAAGTGTATAGTTTTGCCCACCCTTCCGCACCACAGCCTAGCACTGTAAAAAGTGAGGGATTGTAGCAGTAAACACTCACTGGGATATTTGCAGACCCACAATACTTTGCAAGCAAGGTATATTTAAATGCCGCAACATACGATGTGCATTTGAAGCATGTCATGACTCTGCACGTACACAATTCTTTTGCAGTGCATACAAGATTTTTTGCAACATACCCCACCCTTATATCACTGTGTAGGATTACACAAGTGATCAGTGAAACTGTTTTTGTATAGAAGCGAGTTACCATATAATGTGTGAAGGTCTATACCCAAAAGGAACGCTAAACACTTGAGAATGATGCAGATTGTGTGAATAGCATTCTCATATCTGAATATACAGTGCCCTGATACTATGGACGAGTACTCCCAGGCATAGTGCATACCCATTATCCCTTGTAGGCTAAGTAAATGATATTTCAATGTTGCTCTACTTAGAGGGTAATGTTAGTAATGCTAAAGTAGGAGACGCTGAACATCACATTTGTCTTTTCAAAATCTTTAGAGGGCAAATTAATATTTGAGTTTCATAATGCGTTGACTTACAAGTGGGCCGCTTCAAAGCACTTGCGTGACATATGTACAAAGAAGAGGAAGTATGGGATTTGGTTAAACATCCAAGTAGCCTGTTTAGTTACAGTCAGTATCTGATATTTGAGCTAGTAGTTAGATTATATTGTGTGGGTGACGCTTTTCGTAAGGCACAATGAGTAACAGAAATTCTGGCGCGTGAACATTATTCATGTTACAAACCTAAAGCAAGTGGATGTAGGTACACGTCTGCTAACATTTCACAGAGCCAAGAGAGGAAGAGTCAAGGTTGTCCGGTAGTATCTTAATGTACTCTTGGGCAGAAGTTAGAGTCATAAGGTGAAAGTGTGGTAGAGTCAGGTTTAGGAGTCATGGGTGGGGAGGGAAAATGTTTGGTTAATGTGTGCAGGCATATCTTGGTTAGATTCTTCTGTTCATGGAGCCATTTTTTCATATTAGTTTTAACTTCTTGTGTTGTATTTTGCTGTTAGGGATTTTAGGTGCATAGTAGTGCAATGCAAATTAGCAGAATATCAAGAATAGTTGCTTATTTTAAGAGAAAGAAAATTTCAGTTAATTGCTGTGTCTTGTGCCTTATTAAAGCTTTTTGAATAGGTGAGAATTTGCTGTGTGCGCCGCTAAAAATCTTCTGAGCGGCACCCAGAAGGAAGATGGGCAAGCGCACAGTTTAGAGGGAACATTGACCGCAAGAAACAGCAACACTCTTGGGGGCGAGTGCACCGCCGATGGAACAGGGTCATCTCCCCCCGTCCCTCAGGATACACGGGAGGGTGGAACCTCTTATCCATTCAACGTAGAGGTTTTGATTGCTGCAAGTACAGCACTTTACATGGACAAGCTCTCCCCAAAAGGGGGCTACGAGACCAACTGTTAAAGTTAACATGGGCGGCAACACCGAAAAGGTCTTTTGAGACAGCTGCACTTGAAATATCATATGAATCTAGGGAAGCTGCCGAAAGTGGCTTAGTGGTACTGAGCCCCCATTGATCCTGAGGCAGGTAGACAGCCCGCAGAGATCAGCCCCACAAGATTTGGTGCAGGATATTTTAAATACAAGTCCAAACACAAAGGAAATTGCTATCTGCCAATGGGGCAGCATCAGAGACGGGCCACATCAGACAAAGCAGTGGGTCTGAAACCGGAATTAAGAAACTGAAGGAATCAACTGTTGTACCGCCTTATAGCAGCAAACAGAACGTATATTCCTCAAGACATGGAGAGCATCCCGATGGATAGTTTAATTTGCCCGAACGCTTCCCCTGTGTCATTGGGTGGCTGCCCACAAAGCAGCGCCTGGTGTCAGTCTTTTCAGAAATGGGGTGATCACTAAACCCCGGAAAAATTCAAATGAACGTCTGCAACTAGAAAAAAACATCTGGAAGCCCCCAAGGCTAATGCCAACGAAACCTACAACAAGTCGCCGCTTTTTTAAAAATTTGTTTTTACAAAGAATCAGTGACACGGTTACCTGAAAAACAAAAGCTCAATTGCAAGATCTACAGCGGAGATGCGAGATTCAGGGGGAAGAGATTCCAGATCAATTGCGGTTTGAGAACTCCATGATGGTAGAGAGGGCAGGTAACCTTGGCAAAAGGCAAAACTAGAAAGGAGGAAATGGCACATGTTCTCTAATACACGATACATCACAGAAAACTCAGTTGTGGCCCAAGGTGGGCGATGCTCAAGCAAAGGAAACTTTAGGGTCTGTGACAGTTGATGGGGTGACTTGACCCAATTGACCAGGAATCATTTCTACTCAACTACGGCAGATACCATCTTAAGGGTGCGGGGGTCTAGAGAAGAATCAACAAGATTGGCTTCTCATGTAAATAATCTAAATGATGCTCCAAAAAGAGGGAGAACAGAATTAACTGAGGAGTGGTCACCCGCAGTACTGATTACAAATGACTGTGCTACAATGAAGACGCAGATCGTTGAAGAGGGTCCTATTGGAGAACATATGGCGGACACCCCCACCCAAGAGCGGCCAAAGGAAATAGATGTTTTGACAATCACAACTTTGGCCGCTACAATGGCATCCTTTATGAAATTGTACAAAAACATAGGGGATCAATTAAAGGACCAGACCACTATATTAGCCATGTTACACTCCAGGATGGTGTTTGTAAAAGGGTTCATAACGGGCATCCAAAATAATCTTGATAATAACACGGCGGGGTCTCCAATCTGCTTCATAATATACTGGAGCCCATTATCAAGGACAAGATGAACAGGAGAATCTCCAGAGCATCAGATGCGATGGGCATTCCTCCCCCCCCCCCCCCCCCAACGGATGCGGGGGATAAAACAGCAGCCAATTGTAGTACAACTCAGGTAATAGGGAATACCCTCCCTCCCCATTGAGGGGACTACTAATAGACAACCAACTGGATCAGTTTGGGAAGAGGTCCTCACAATACAGAGCTTGGTAACAACTCGGACGCAATTGCATGGAGTTGAACAACGGAAACAAGAAACATCGCAAGAACAAGGAGAGAAAGGAGATGAAACAAACAGTATAATGCTTTTAGTGGAGGATGCTGGAACAAAAAAGTCAAATGAAACGTCAAGTCAAGAATCTGAGATGAGTGCTTGAAAAAGGGCAATATAGAGCTCCGAGACAAAACACCCCAAAAGATCTGTGCAATTTTCAATAAACAGACAGATCATAAGGAAAGACCGGCACAAGTGAAAATTGAACATAGGTAAAATTAAGGAAAACCCTTCAAGAGTTACCAATGGTAAAGAATATCTCGCGAAGAAGTCCAAAAATCAAGGGAACTTACCAAAGCAGAAATGTAGTGGAAGCCGTGCCTTTATTGGAAACCAAAACATACCACAGAAGAATACCCCCAGGACAACCCTGGCTGTAAACAAACCAAAACCTCAAGATAAGGACAAGGAGATCCAGCAACAACAGACGAACAACTAACAGGAGATATTAGAACAGGAGGAGGAGGAGGTGGTGGATACTGATCTGATAGACTTGATGGATCTATCCACGTACAGTGTGGCAAGGTGATTTGTGTGAAGACATCAGTAGACGCACGAACGAGGAAACTAACAGCAAGCGACTCCGATATCACAGATAGCGTTAAGAATTTGACAAAGGAAGGGGGCTCTGGGCTGAGGAAAAGGGACCAAAGGCAATACAAAGCCTGGGAAACCAAAGAGAATCATCCTCAAAAAGAGTTAGAGAGGGATGGTCCTAGCAGAACTCCTCGCGTGAGGTGGCAAGATGAAGACTCAAGAAATTCGAGAGAAAGAAAGCAATGCATCCAGGACAACAGTGAATTTGGAGGGCGGCCTCGAAAGTATAGGGCCAATGGAACTAAGACCCATACAGCAGAGGATGCCGATGAAACAAGGGTACAAAAGTGATTGAGAAGAGAATGGTGGTAGATAAAGATGGCATATATGAGACCTCCCCCCCCCCCCCAAGACAAGGGAGATAAGAAAAAAGAGGGTGGATCTAAAGGTGATGAGGGACAGTGACAAACAACCATCGTGCCCGAAACGATCTAAAAAAAAGGCCCTGCAAATAAATCATCTATCTTGCAGGGAAGGCCTGATATTGGAAAGGATATTATACCTGAACGACGGCCTAATCCTGAATTGGGACAATTTGGTCCGTCTCCTCCATCATGTGCCCAACCTAAGACTTTTAACATCAGATCTGGTCATTATTGAATTTCCAGAGGAAGAAAGGTTGGACAGGGTGATTCTGTATACCTCTTCAGCCTTGATAAAGCAACTACTATTGGAAGCGGCACACCGTTTGCAACCAATGGGTTTTGATCTAACTGAAAATGAACCCCTAATATTGGGGTTAGAAAACCGGGAAAGACGTAGACCAGAAAAAGCGATGGACATGAGATCACAAGAGACTGAAGATGAAGTGGAGGGACTAAATGAGAAGCAACCTGGGAGGTTTTGAAGACGACAATACCTGAGGTTGTGAATTTAGCAACTAAAAGGGATGGTAATGAGGAGAACTGGAAGTGGCTGGTAGGTTTACTTGCAGAGAAAATTAAACCATAATGCCAAGAAAACCCTAACCAGAAGGACTTCACATTTGCCAGTTGGAACACCACAGGATTTACGCACTTGTTTGCTAAAGGAGAGTTGCAGATCGAGTCCTTCCATATGTTAAGTCTGCAAGAGACATGGCTTCGGGAGACTCCAATGTTAGAGGGCTACACCATCTACCTGAACCCGGCCATGAAAGGATTAAGAGGAACAATGACATGACTTTTGATGGCCAAAAAAAAGGAATGCAATTAAACCTTTACAAGTACTTTATCCCAACCCTTATATTCCGCTGTTGGCTTTAAAGATACCAACAGGGGAGGAAAGCGCTCAAAGGATATTGGTTATCATGAACATCTATCGACCAGCAGAGGGACCAATGGCAAGATCCATGGTTTATCATTTGTGGAGATCTAAATTGCATTTGCTTTGATCAAAGCAGAGTGCTCATTGAGGACGATTTACCAGTAATGACTAGAGCCGGGGAAAAAGAAAATGTCAATCCTGGAGAAATATTCTGCTCTCCAGAAATAGACATTTTAAATGGTAGTACCCAGGGAGATATCCCATGAAACACAACAAGAAAAGGGAAAAAGGATGGCCAAATTCTTGACTACATACGTATGTCCCGTAACAGGACTACGGTGGTGCCAACTAGGACAGTGAAAGAAATGTCAGCAGGCGATCACAACTTGTTAAGATTGATATGTGCTCCAGTGAACTACCCACAATGGGATAGATATCGGGAGGCGTTAGGAGTAACCCCTGGCAGAAATAGGCTGTGGATTGGACCGGATAAAAACAGTGGTCTTTACGAAGAAATTAAAAATGTCAATATTTTATCTGAACCAGCAAGATGGAGAGCAAGTAATCAACTATTCTATCATGTTCCAAGTCAACAGATCAAAAATGGCACGGGGGAAAAAACAATGATGTGCCATTGTCATGTTTATGATCCAGAGGTTGCCAGGAAAAACAAAAACCTTAACTCCCGTATTCGTCCTGCTGATTAAGTCTTCTACAATGCAGGCTAGTTTGTTATGCCATAAACTGAAACAACAACATTGCAATTGGATACATTTGGACAAGAAGAGTCTTTTACAACGGGACACCGAAGCAATGCTGCGAAGGATCAGTTCAAATAATTTGGCAGAAATATTGTCAACAATAAATGAGATGGACACCCCACAAGACGCCTTAATTATGAATCCTATACCAGCTGCATCCTGGACTATGTATGTCTCTACGTTTTTTTACATCAATGATGGAGTCACCTTGGCTGGTACGAAAGACTATTTCATGGGAACCTTTGGGTATAGATCTAACATCTATCGAGGAGATTATTTGAAAGATCAGTAATTCAAGAGCTCCTGATCCAAATAGGATGACTAATGAGATGCTGAAGCAGGATCCAAAGCAACGGGCCATATTCCTGTCTAATCTGTTTGAATTCATTGTAACATCACAAAGGGTGCCAATGTCATGGAAAACAGTAGTGATAATCCCCATCTTCAAAAAAGAGGTACGTTTGGATCCAAATAACTACCGACTGATTGCCCTGCTAGATGTGGCCGGTAAGGTGTTTGCATCACTGATCCTAAAGGCACTGGCTAATTGGAGCATTACGACTGGCCATAGAAACGAATGGCAGGCGGGATTTGTGAAGGAGTCAGGACCCCTTTGAATATCTTCATAATTAACATTCTGAAGGCTTGGGCAGAGAGAAAGAAGGAGCTGAAGATTTTCATGGCATTTGTTGACCTAACACAGACCTTTCACAACATAAAATGGCCTAAACTAAGGGGAAAGTTAGAGGATTGAGGATGTCCTAAAGCCATCTTGGAAACAATCAAGCACTTATACTCAGGAACTACTATAAGAGTAAGGCTAGATAGATCTGGCCTCTTATCGAACCCAATACCAACCAATAAAGGCCTAAAGCAAGAATGTCCATTGGCCCCAGAATTACTCAACATCTTTATATCAGATCTAAAAGAGGCCTTCGCTAACACTAGATGTTTTCTGCCCACTGTTATATGCTGATGACGTTGTGTTGATGAATCAGACACAGATAGGCTTACAGGAGCAGTTAGAGACACTGCAAAATTATGTAGAGGCAACTGTCCTCCAAATTAATCTGAAGAAATCAAGGATTATGTCCTTTTGAGTGGCAAAAGGGGGACGCCATAAGAAAACCTATGCATGGTACCTACGAGGTGAAAAAAATTCCAGAGGTAAAGCTTTTACTTACCTGGGCGTATGCCTGAACACTAGTAGATGTGGTGCACCAAGAGTGACGTCTCTAAGAAGGCTAAATCTGGCTGCTCAGGGTAGACTACTCTTTAGTAGATATTATGGTTTCTCATTGATACCTCTAGTTTAGTTTTACCGCATGAAGGTACTACCGATTTTAACATACAGTGCAGAAACATCTTTCTCGTTTATAGCAGAGAATTGATCAAAACTGGAAGGAATTTTCTGGAAAAAGAGTTCTCCGGCTGCCGAAGAGTACACCAATCCACGCAGTCAGGATGGAACTCTGTTTGACATCAATGAACACTATAGTGATCTGGAAATCTCTTTCATTCTATCGGAAATGCATCGAAGAAAATCAGAGGGGGGATTTGCGCCGTTAAAGAAAGCTATGGAGAGAAGCAATGAAAGAACATTATTGGAATGGAGGTCTATTTGCCAAGCAATCATAATAGATCTGGGTAAATCAGACAGTACACTGATAGAGAATCCGGATCAGATCAAAAAAAAAACTTTATATAAACGACTACATAACAACCCAAGAAGAGAGACAATCATACATTGTATGGTAAACCCTTACAGAAAGCAAGGAGGTTAAATACATTGCCAAAATACCTGCAATTGTTTACGAACTGGTATTTTTGAGGACAAATCATGCGATTTGCCCGAATTTGTTCCCCACCAGGGAAGTTCTGAGACCAAGAACACTGAGTGGAAGGGATGTGTCCTGTAGACTCGGTCTATAAAAAGACTCGAAAAAAAAACATTAAAACATTTGACATTGTTCTGTTCAGCTGTGAAAGATGCAATAACTTCTGGGAGACGAGATTCATAAGTATGGTTCAATGAAGGCAGTGGATTGGTGGAGTCTTCATTGCAGGAGAAAAAACCTTCACCGACCACTTAAGCTCTGATCAAGTTGTTGATGGCGATCTTTGGTCAAATTGAAGCTACTGAACTCAGATCTCCAGAATGAAGAAAGCTCAAGACGTGGGGGGGGGGGGGTAGTCCCTCGATCAAGGTCATCACCAACAAACATTTGAACTAATCAAGAGATGGTCAGGAGGAGAAGAACTTGTATACAGTTCGAAAATGCGCATTTTAAAAATTGATGAGGGGCCAAAAGGTTTTCTACGTTGTAAAACCATATAAAGCCTAATTTTAAAGTGTACACAGCACATTCTGTATTATCTAGGAATCTGGCGTTTAAATGGCACCTTGCTTACCACGTCCTTCCCACTTTGAACAGAAGTACTCTACAGTTTCATAAATTGTTTCTACATATCCAAAACCAGGTGGAACATATACGTTAACAATAAACAATTTACCATGCATATTCTCTTTCTCCAGTTGTATCTCAACAGCAAATCAGGTTCTCGTTTGTAATTGGAAGAGGGAGGATTTTAATTGAAGGCATTTGTGGTGCCAATAATGAGCCCACCCTATGGCTTACCCCGAATTCCCTTCTTTAATAACACTTCATATAGTTGGAAGCCATTAACCACTACCGTGGAGTTCAGTCAAGTCTCCTGAAGCATGAAGATGTCATGTTTTAAAAGAACACCAAGAGAGCCAGACTGCCCCAACAAGTGCATTGGTGTTCCAACATGCGATCTCAATACTTCACTTGGTCAACTCCCTGGGTGCGTAGGAAACCCTTCAACCATGCCCATCCTTTTCCATTTTCGTTAACTGGCGGCAAGGCAGCTACTTTGCCGCTGCATTTCCCTTTCCCGTCTTAAGCAGCGTGCTCTTGGCATTTCTCACAGCATTCCCATAAACGATTTCCTTGTCTAGCATATAACCTAGACTAAGTAGGGTGGCCTTATGAGAGCAAATTATTTGTGCTATTTCGGGTAAAGCACAGGGTATGCGTGACCTATTGCCACCGTTAACCATTAAGGGTTCCACAAACTCAAAATCGGAAGGGTTCAGCACCCTCAAAAAAGGAATTCTGTGAAAAATACAGATTAACTCACTACGGTTAATCCTCTTTTTTGTTTCATCATAGGAGGATGCATCCATCCTAAAGATAATTGGGTCTACAAGTGATTGGGCCTCTATAACTGTACTCTTGTTTCCTTTTGCCTCCTGAATGATTGTATCGGAGTTACACATTCTCAGACCACTGCCTCTACAACTGCGGCACCAGAATGCTTACTCGCATCGCTCAACGTTGGATCGGATATACTGCGCAGAGTCAGATACTATTTCCTCAATACAATCTGTTCTCTTATCTTTCAGAAGCCAGATGGTCAGGGTCCCTGCGGTCCTTTGTGTCTGCTTCATAGGTCTCAACCCCTTCCTCATTCTCCGTGACTTAGGGCAGGTCTCTGAATTTGTAGTAGAGTTCAGTGGCTCATTTAGTCTGGAGCTGTGGAGGTATGATAAAGCAACAAGTTTCTTGCCTTCTTCCATCTTCTTTGGTCCGTTAGGCAACGTCCAGCCATTCTTTGTTGTTTTCTGTTCTGGAAGATCGTCGATTCTTCCACTGTTTCCGGGCCTGCTCTTTACCCAGTTTGTTTCGATACAGCTTTTTCCACCAATGTATGCATAGAGCAACAGTGGTCTTTTGGGAGTCAATTTCACCTACAGGCTTATGTTTAAGCTGCTCAGCCACAGTTTGAATTATAACACTACAATCCAATCTTGACTGCGAACTGTAGTGGAACGCTGCTACCTGCGTGGTCGATGGAGTTGTGAGCAATTAAATTTAAGTGTGTAGTTCTTGATGCTTCCATACTCTCTGGACCACCGGATGGCGGATACAACATGGGAGTAGTATACATTCTTGATGTTGTACAGGGACCTTAGGCAGTTGAAATTCTGGAGATACTGTGGGCCCCAGTTGTGTCTATGAAGTAGCTTGCTGTGGTTTTGTTAAACCAACATCCATTGGTGCTTTTGAATGAAGGAACCCGGATTGTAGTGTGGCATGCAAGGTGTAGCACAAGTCTAACAGAGAATGGTTATCTATGCTACCAAAATCTGTGCAAGTATGGTCGAGATTTGTTTTCGATATTTGATCCTCATGCACCGACACATCTGAAACCTTACCTACTAGGTTTGATCCAGCCTCTTGTGGAAAAAGGCGGTAATCGTTCCTCGGGTGTCAGAGCCATTCACCTTCTCAAACCCACACTCCTTTACCCCCTTCCATGTCAGTTCCTGTAAGAGGCTCATGCTGTTGCCCACGACCTGGTCGTTGGCATTTTAATATAGGGTTTCAGCTGAAGCTTTCTTACAGATTTACTTTTACTAAAGGTTTTCCTAGGCATTAACTGATGATTTGTAAAGTTGGCTGATATTTAATGGAGTTTACAAGGTTTAATTCAGAACTATTTTACCACAAATCACCATGACTCAGCATATATATATATATGTCTGGACGGATCTCGGGACCCGGCCCGCCTCCGCCTTGAGCAGGCTTTACAGAACCCCCAGCTTTGGTGAGGGGCTCCTTTCCCCAGCCATCATTAGCGCGTTTCCTGGCCCTATTTGCTCAACCGGTTTCTTTCTTCTGTCCTGAAAGGGACACCACGGGACTCAATGGCCCACAAATATAACTCGGGTGGGGGCCATCATTGTTGAACGCATTTTAGCATTTTACACTTTCATAGAAGAAGAAAAAAAAGTAATTTCCAAACTCAAAAATGCTGCTTGCATTCACTAATTTTCTTTGAAATGTGTTTTTTTTTGTCAGACTACCATACAAATACTCTGTGTGCCCCTTGCTCTGCGTTTTATCACAGGTTATATTTATAAAGATGTTATATGCTTTTCAAACTGGTTAAATCGCAAATAAATGCTTCTGTTGTGCTGACCTACTACACATCTCAGCAACGGTCTGTCAACCTGCTGAGCTACCCTGGTAGCCTTCCACTGTAGAGCAGGTCTACGGATCCCTTGATGTACTGAAAATCACTACATTACTAACAGTTTTGTGGGTACACCACTGCCATAGAATGGGGTTAAAGTAGAATTGATGTACAGTGTGGAATTTGGGAAGAAGCAGCAAGAAAGAAATTGCAGCATTTTTAAACTATTTTTTGGAACATTTCCTTTGAGCGGAGTCCAGCTACCAGGACCGCCTCCTCCAAACTCAGACCCCACCCCGGCCCTTGTGGCATCCCCTTTGAACTTTTTCTATTTCCATCACTGAGTCTGGGCACCTATAAAATACCATTCCACTCGTTCCAAAGAAACACTACTTAGCACAGTGGGCAATATGGGCAGTGCCCCGCAACTCCCACTCCGAAGGCAAAAGGCAGGGAGGTGGACTAAGCACCTAGCACCAAGAACTCGAGAAGCTCACTTACCGCTGCGAGCGAAAAGTCACCAACGAGGTACGGCAAACTCGAATCTCCATTCGCCACGATACTATACTCTCGCCTCCTGTATTCTCCGTTTTGCCATATACTGAATACAGATCAGCAATCAGGGAACATAAACCGACTCTCCGGTCACGACTGAAACCACCATAGCGTTCACTGCACACCCAAATGATGCGTTACGCTCAATTCAGCGAAAGGAACCACACACCATCAAGCCGCACTTTGTTTCCGTATGCTACAACCTTCAGCCGCTTATGGACTTGGGTGTAAATTCATACTGTGTGGGATACCAGATCTGCAAGCTGGCATGAAACAACAAGGGGCTATAACGCCCCACCAAACACCAAGATGGTCTCAGAATGGCAGAGCTCCCGTTAACCTCTGCAGATGCGCGGTCTTTATTAAATGTGTGTCCCCTTCGCCCTGCAAGCAATTTGGATGACCACCCTTTCGATTAGCGACAAAACAATTCTAATCAATGACAATGCCTGTGTCGTTTACAGAAATGTAGAATTGTTTAGGTTCAAATGTCAGCCAGGCTACATGCTCATTCTTTACACCTGGCAGTGGGGTGCCTTCAGTGATAGCAAGTAAAACGGGGAATCATGCGTATTCCCTCGCCGACCACGATCGTATGTTGCTGCCCCTGCCCATAGAACAGAGAACATACGGAGAAGGAGAAATGAATGAGCTGTAGTGCCTGCAGCCCTACAAATGAGCTGCTATCCTGTCACTTTTAAGTTAAGCAAAGAAAAATGGAGAGTAGTAAACAATGGACAGATAGAAGGGTGCCATCTGTTTACACCCACAAAGATGTGGACTCATTAGCGGTATCAGCAGAGCAGTTCCATGGGAACGAGTTTTGAGAAAACTGCCAGATCTAAAGAGGACATTTAAAGTTAAAGAATGTTTGCAAAGTAAGGTAGCAGAACTAGTAAAGTGGTACAGCAAATCTAAAATTACACAGAGTACTTGAGTCTCAAGCGAGAACATCGATTTAGTTTTCGTCAGTGCAGTTTAAACACTTACAGGCCGATTCATGGAATTAATGTGCGCCGAAAATCTCGGCGCAAGCATGCAAAAGCGTGCGAATCGCAAGCACAAGTGCGAAAATCGCGCTGCAAGCATGCGAAAGCCGCGCACTTCGATTCATGGAAGTCCGTGCGCATGTAAATACTGGGATATGTGCTAAAACCCTGCGTGGCGCACATGTCAAACGGTGTGCGCTACGCGCACAGCGAAAGCGCACATAGCGCGGCGCACACAACAAAAGTAGGCGGAACACGGGGCGTAACACGCGGAATGGGGAACAACGCGTGAAAATGTGGGCATTACGGGGGAAGTACAGTAGGCAAATGCGCAGAAGCCCACACGCGCATCTACAACACGTATTCATGGAATAGAACAGGGGAAACGCGTGCGCCAAAAAAGACACGCTAATACGGAAACACGTACGCCAGCAGGAAGCAGGCATACGCGGACCTGCTTAGCATATAAGTGCGCGCAAACAAGAAACAAGCTCAGACACTACGATGAATATACCGTTCCTCGCAGCAGTGGTCGTGGGACACCGCAGGTGGAGGAGGAGGAGGATAGTCAGGGCCAGAATTTTTACACCCAGAACCCTTTTTGGGATGCCTGATGACCAGGTGTATTGAGGTACAGGTTTCCACCTCACATAATACTCGACCTGGTGAGTGAGTGGGAGGATGACCTCACATCACCCACCCTGTGCTCCCAAGCACTGAGCCCCTTGGAAAAGGTGCTCAATGTACTGCACTTCTTGGCCACTGGTTAATTTCAGCTGACAAGTGCCATAGTGAGGGGGAGGGGCACGCCCATCAGTCGGCAGGCACATATACCTGCCCAGAAAAGCTGCAGAAAGGCAGGCTGCCATCCAGGATTTCTACGGGGTGGCACACTTCCCCAAAGTGCTAGGTGCCATTCATTGCACCCATGTGGCTCTACGTCCTCCCAGGGCAACTGAGCACATCTATAGAAACTGCAAGCACTGGCATTCCATCAACGTGCAGGTAGTATGTGATGCCAAGGGAATCATCACCTCAGTATATGCCAACTATCCAGGGTCCACCCACGACAGTTTCATTTACAGAATTTCAACCCTAAACCGGGACCTAGAAGCTGGGCGGCATGGCGATACATGGCTGCTTGGTGAGTAGAAATGCCTCTGCACATGCATGCATGTCAGATATTGAGTAATGTCACAACCCCACTAATACCCATCATCACCTCCCTAGGGGACAGTGCCTACCCTCTGAGCACTCACATGATGACGCCAATTCGGAACCCCACCACACCACCCGAGGTAAGATACAACACAGCCCATATTGCAACCCGGGGCATAGTGGAGCGCACATTCGGAGTGCTTGAGTAAGGCTTTCGCTCCCTTGACCGCTCTGGTGGGCAGCTGCTATACGCGCCCCCAGTAGTGTGCAGGATCATAGTGGCAGCATGTGTCCTGCACAACGTTGCAACCCACCAGTGCCTGCCGGTGGACATGGTGGCGCCCCCACATCCCCAACCACATGCATGCCTGCTGCGCATGGGAGGGGAAAGGGCACGTGCTGAGGCAGCCCGTACCCAGCTGGTGGCCAATTACTTCACCTAAAATCACACCCCTGTGGAGTGCACACAGCCCTGGCACATACCAGCTGACAATCGATGATGACATAAGGGACAGTCAACTGTCACAACCATACCAGCCTGAGATTGGTCACCTGGAAGTGTTACATTGTGTGCATCCCTACCTATCTAAAGACAACCAATGCTGTGTCACAAAAAGACACACATTTATGCTGCATGAATGACTACCCCCTTGCAAAATAGAACAAGAAAACAGCGCCATCTCACCCAACACTTCCCCATCTCCGCTACCCAACACATCAAGGCATGTCATGCAATGTGAAAGCAAACAAAGGAATGCACAGCACATGACACAAGTGTCACAAAGTGCACTGTCCCAAATGGAAACAGGCCACAGACAATATGCTCCCAGTAATCAATAACAAACAGCACACATGACCAAATACTTACCAGCAACACAATACAGCAACACAGGATGAAACATTGCCAAAATAGGACAGTACGAAATCAAAGTAGTGCAAGTTTTACAACCTGAATAAACCAGCACATCCACCCTTTCCAACTGCAGAGTGTTGACGTCAGGCAAATGAGTCAGTGTACTGCATACAACATGAACTGCATCCGCAAACGACACGGCCTTGGGAAGACATGAAGAAGGTACCTGTGAATAAGGAGGAAGACATGGATGCACAAGCACATATCAATACACCATGCAGTGTTCAATACAACAACAATCCCCACTAGGGATGTACACACAGTTTTGACTACAGACTGCCCACACAGCTCATGGGAGCCCAATGTCACTGTGTAAGTCAATGTTACTTGTTCACACTCTTTGCAAGCCCATGGAAAGGGAAGCAGGAGGGGTGTGTGTGTCAGAAGCCCAAGCATCTAACCCAAGACAGGACAAGCCTGCATGTGCGCAGCTGGAATACACAGTGGATGCCCATGGGAGCCACACAAGGCAACACACTGTAAAAAATAAAAATAAAATACAAAACACATTTTAAATTTAAAAAAAAAAAAGAAAAAAAGAAAAATGGCCATGTGGGGGCCAGGGGGGTGGGGTGGGAGGGGGGAGATCACCCAGGAGGTTCGAGGACAGGGTGCACACCAACACCCACCTGCGTGGATGTTGCAGAAAAAAAAAATACCTCCATGGGCTCATGGCCTGCACGGCTACGCTATTGTGGGAGAACTGCTGATGTCACTCTCTTCATCCTCTGCTTTTGCATCAGGAGGGTGGTGGTGGTGGTGGTGGTGGTATGGGAGGCAACCCACGGCAACCCACGCAAAGCCCTGGTATGGTCCTCCATGGCAGCAAGCATGCGGGTGTTGAAGGTCTGATTCTGGAGGATGATAGTGCGGAGATCCCCATGCAGCACCTCACGGGTTGCCTGCATTTCTGCACACATGGCCTCGCGTGATGCCCAGATCTCCTCCCGAGTTGCCTGCAGCTCAGCTGAGCTAACGTGTGAGCTGCTCCAGCTGCTGTTCTGACCTTAAATTTTGCAAAGCCTCAAGTTCACTCAGAGTCTGCCTGAGGAACTGGAGTTCTAACCTCAGGGCTTCCCTGTGGCCACTGACTCTACAGAAATGACTTCCCGCAGAGTCTCCAGTGCCGCCCGTCTGTCCCTGTTGGACGCCAATAGGTCTTCCCTGTGTGATTGGCAAATGGAGTCTGTTGCCTGCTGTTGTTGCTCCATCTGCCTTTCAGGGGGGAGAATGGAAGTTCTCCCTGTTGTGCTGCTATACCGTACATGGAGTTTTCCCATACAGTATTGCCTGGTGGCGTACGGCCACCGCGTCGGCGGGTACCACACCTGTTTGGGGCAATGCGATCTGCACCTTGGTGTGCCGGCTGCAGGACTGCATTCCCCCTCTGATCTGCTGGCCCAGGAACAGGATCAGATGTTGTGGAGTGTGACCCTGCATCCGTAACCGCCAAAGGCGGACTTACCGACATCCCCATAGAGGGTTCTACCCCTGGTGCAGGTGGGTTGGGCAGTACAGAATCCCTGCCAGAAACACTCACCTGCTACAGCACATAGGTCTCATCATCTGATTCAGCACCAGAATCATAGAGGTCTGGGGAGGTGCAACCAGAGACACCCCTGGATAGTATGGTCTGCAATAAGATTGGGTTTTCACTCACCACACCACGTCCTCCACTGGTGCCCGGTCGTGCCCGAGATTCCTCCTGGGTCTGCACCATCTCCTCAACAGCATCAAGTGCGTCATCACCTGCAAAAACATGAAAGACAACAAATGGAAACAGGCATGAGCACCATAGCACACACATAGGCCTGACAAACCAGAGATCCAGTACATGATTTACACATGTCCCACATGCCAATAACCCTGGCATACATGCACTGTCAATGAGTTGGAAGGGGAGGCAAAAAGCAGACACTGAGGACACAAAGATGGAAAAGAAACACATTTGCTGCATGCTGGGTAGTACTGGCATCACACATTAGCCTGTGAGTGGCATGTCCAATAAACATACATGACACATGCCAGCACACAGATGGAATGTAGCCTAGCCATGGTACATTTGATAAATACAGCCATATGTCAGTGAATTGAGTACTGTCACCCATCCGTGTGAGATGGACATGATGAGATGAAAAATGCTAAATAGTGTGACAAAATACGCATGGGGCAGACACCGCAACACATCCAGTGTACAATAATACAGTGATCGCACGCAGATGTACACATCAATGGTTGGTCACTTCAACATGACAGGAAACAACTATCATGTTCCACATTCAAACAGGCCCCAAAAATTAATGTGAGCAGGCCACTACTCAATCAGCCTGAATGGTCTAATCATTCACATAACAAGACAACAAATGTGGGCCAATGTGGGGTGTAATCAATGACAGAAGCATGTCACATATGTGGCATAAGGGCTGAAAAATGCGTTGCAAAAATGGGAGAATTGAAACAATCAGCCTGAATGAACACTGAAAAATTCAGAACAATGTTGTTGCAAGATGACAGTTCAAGGGCAACTGCAGTAATGTGGCGCTAATTGGCTACTGTGGGCAGAAGGGATACCATCATACCCAAATCCAAGGCCGGTGAATGTTTTGGAGGAAGCACATGGGTGACCCATACCACTCAGGAATACACACCCTCACCTGGCACTCAATCAGAACCCGTCGCCTAAACATAAACATGGATTACACACATGCATGGGCACTCACCGGACAATGCGTCGTAATCTGGTAGGTCTCCCACGCCTTGGATCTGTTCCTCTGTGACGAGGGATCCAGCAACAGACTCCTGTTCAGTGAGTTGGTTGTCCTCTGGTGGAGACCCACCGCCAGTCGCCAGAGTAGAGGCATGATTTGAGGCCAGCTTGTTCTTTGCCCTGCGTTTCAGGTCATTCCACCGCTTGTAGCAATCATCAGCTGTGCGCCTCACAAATCCAAGGGCATTAATGTGGTCCGCGATGGTCTGCCAGTGTGCCCTACGTTGACCAGGTGTGGTCTTGCACCCTGCAGTTACCACCATTTCGTGGCTATGTGGCGACACATAGGCCACAAGAGCATCAAGTTTGGCGTCATTAAATCTACGCTTCCTTGACGTGCCGGAGTGTGTAGCCGTGTCTGAGGTCTCAGCCTGTAGTGCCAGAGCACCCTTCTTTTTCAAAGGTGGTGCGGATCCTTACGCCGCTCTGGTCAGTAGGGGCAGAAGCGCAGGTGGACTGGGTACTAGAAGTGTGCGAATGCACAATGACCATATGTCTTGGTGCAGGCATTGGCTGCAGGGTGATGTTGGCAGGGCCAACGTCGGTTTGATGGACCTGGACCGACACTGTCCCGGCTGGGAGACTCAGAGCTGGGGTGGATAGAGCTGCAGCTGCCCCTGCAGCCTCCCCACCCTGCCTACTTGGGGCCGCAGATGACATTGCTGCCCCATATCCACGTGGCCTGGTGACAGCAACTTGCACCGCCACACGTGGCTTAGACTTGCTGACCTGGAAGTCAGCCTGGGAGTCATCCTGTGCCGGTTCAGGTGCCAAAATGGGCCGGTCCAACAAGGGCTGAGCTGGGATGGTGTCAGCTACGTTTCCCACAACCATGGGGAGGGGGCATGGGTGTCCCTGATTGGTCCTCCACACACGGGGGTCTAGGGGCACCCTGCAAATCCTGGCCACGTCCCCTACTGTGCCCCCAACCACGCCCACCTTTTGGAGGTCGGCCACCTTTGCCTCCCTTACTGCTTGGTCGCCTCCCAACCATGGCACTGATGTTGTTGTACGTATGGGAGTTGCAGTAAACAATTGTCCTGGGCAATTGGGGTGAAAGGGGTAGGGTTCTAGATGGAATTCGTACCCTAGTGCTCTAGCAAGGCTGTATGTGACCCCTGGGGGAAGATGACGGGTCACGCAACGCACAGGCACCCCAAAAACAAAAGCACACATGCACGCAACCCCTGGTAGACCACGTGCGTGGAAAAATAAACCCGCACTACGCTGTGGCACCCAGAAACACAAAAATAAGCGTACGCGTGTTACACACAGCCAACAATGACCTCTGAAGGGGTACGCAACACACGGGGGCAACCACAGTTGGAAAATACGTGCGCGACTCACCGTCTACCTTGAAAAGGAACGTGCAAAAGACGCGTGTGTGCACGTAGGCAACACCCCCGCCAAAAGAAGAAAAGAACGCAGTCTGAGGAAACAGGGAGTACGAACTGGAAACTTGTGAAGTAATCGCGAGTGAACCGACAAGAAGTACAAGATACACCTGCTCTCTCTCCACAAAAAGCACGTACAAGGAAATAGCGTGATACTCGTACCTTTAAGCCAGCCCACACGTGAAACGTCACTTTCGCTCCAAGGCCCTGTCCTCCAATAGCACGGTGACGTGCAGTTTTCCCACGTGCTGATTCACTATGCACACCCGTGTTATGGGCAACGCCTGCACGCCTAACGTCACTGACGCGCTTAGGGCCTTTCCTCGAATTACACGCTGGCGTGCAATCTTTTCATGTGCCAAATCACTCTGTATCAAGCTGGCCACGCAAATACACACGGAAGACCACGCTCCTGCCCCCCATGAGCCCCGAGCACGCTCCCACCCGCCATCTGCTGCTGCCTGCCTGCCTGCCTGCCTGCCTGCTGCCCACGTGCCCTGCTATTTGCTGCCTGCATGTCAGCCAGGGGTGCAGTTGCTGTGACCACCCCTGCTGGAACTGAAGACTGCCCACTGGGATACCATTGCTCCACAGCCCATCCCCAGGACCCAGTTGCCCACCCACACCTGCCTCTGGGGTTGCCATGTCGGGCACAACACCATCTGACACCACTGGCAAACCCCAGCCAGAGAGGCAGAGGGCCACCAGCTTCAGTGCCAGGGAAGTTGGTGTCCTGGTGGAGCAAGTCCTGGGGCAGTATGCTGGTGGAGCAAGTCCTGGGGCAGTATGATGCCCTCTTTGGAAGTTTGCGCGCCGACAATGAAGGACAAACCAGGATCTGGATGGACATTGTGACTGTCATCAACGTGTAGGGGGAGGGGGGGGTGGCCGTCTGCGACATCAAACATGTCCGGAAGCGCTGGGAGGACTTCAGGTCCAGGACCCTCAACAAGGCCCAGCGCCTCTTGAAGGCAGCGGATGCCAAGGGGCGCCGGGGCCACCTGTCGGACCACCAAATGAGGGTCCTGGAATGCACACGCCCAGCGCTCCACGTCCAGGTCCTTGAGAGGCAGACCCGTCTGGAAGTGTACATGCATACTGATTGGACGCTGTGCGTGTTGTGGTGTGCCAGTAGTGTGCAGGTTGCACATGCGTTTTTGTAGGGCCATGTATGGATGTGTATGTACAGGGGCGTGAGGCTGACACATGTGAGTCCTCTCATGTGTGAGACACATCGATGGTGTATGTGTTGGTACGCATGCAGGCCAAAAGCAGGTGTGGGAGCACACATGTTTGAATTACTGTGTATGTACGTTGGCATGGTTGTGGTGTCACACATGGATGGTGGTTCCAGCTGCATGTATCTGCACTGTGTACATGTACATGTGTGTGTATTTGACAAGTGTGCAACTGTGAGGCAACATGGATGCATGTGACACTGACATGTAGAAGGCTGATGGCAGATGTGGCCTGGATGGCGATCTCATCACTGCAAGTGTGGTGGCCTGTGGGCATGTGTTGTGTACTCCCTGTGTTTCATGTGACATCAGGCCCACCTTCGACTGCTCGTGCTGTTTGTGCATGGATGGTGCTGCCTGGTGCAATAATGCTGTTGAATTGCTCATGTGTGTGAGTTATAATACATGTGTTGGGGAGTGCGATACCATGTCTGAAGTTTGACACTGACACTCATGTACAACTGTCATGTGTGTTTCAGTCCATTGTCCAGTGCCCTGATGCCTGTGTTCTATCTCTCCCTGTCTGCAGCGTCAACTGATGAAGAGGGCGGAGAGGGTGCTGTGGAGCAAAGCGGCAGGGATCGCACCACCAGCCGGAGACGCAAGGCCCGGCTCCCCTCCCAGGTTGCCATCTTGTCGGGGAGTGAGGAGTCTGGTTCCGCGTCCCAGGCCGCAGCTGCCGAGGGTAGGTCCAAGAGGCGGAGGTGGGCTCCGCAGTAGCAGAAGGGGCAGCTGAGTCCCCAACAGGGTCCAACGGAGGAAGATGGCACGGAGTCATCCAGGTTGGTGGGGGGGGGGGTTTGGTGGAGAAGGAGGCCGTGGAAGGGACACACACAGGGTCTGGAGGTGGGTATTCCACTGGTGCTAGTGGTGCGGGGCAGGGACAGGAGGCAGCACAGGCCGCCGCGGAGGTGCCCGTGTGTAATCCTGTCCCCGATCCTGTGACTGCATCATCCCGCACCAGTAGGGATGCCTACGTCCAGACCCGTTTTCAGGGAGGGGGATCTGCTTACAACAACTGGCCTTCCTCTCCCTGCGGACGTGGCTATATGGGACCGGGTTGAGCCTGTCCTGAGTGGGATGGCGTTGCGTCAACGGGACATGCGAGGTGACCTGCAGTGTTTTCGTGAAGACACTGCACGTCATCTCGAATGCCTCATTGACCGCGTTGACCTACTGGGACTGGTCACCAGGGCTGGATTCCTCTGTTTGCTGGACCTTGTTCCGACCCCCTCCTCACCTGAACACCCTACGCGCCAGTCGTCCTCCATGCCATCTTCCCACCCATGTATCACCTGGGTACACTGTGGAGCTGGCCCTGATCCAGCGGCCAGGCTGGTGGGGGCACATCCCTGCCACAGTCGGGAGTCGGATGTCCAGCAGGGGTGGCCACCACGACAACTGCACCCCAGCCAGAGAAGGACGTGCAGGCAGCAAGAGCAGGGGCACAGGCACAGCAGCAGCAGCAGCAGCAACAAGGTGGGAGCCATGATGGCTCAGGGCCATCGACATTGGAGGGGCAGGCATCGGCCAGAGGGCAGGAGGACCCAGGATTACAAGTGTCTTCCGTGTGGCAGCGGTTGGGCCACGTCATAGATGCAGAGCGGGGCGGGCGGAAGAGGCACGTCTCACAATGGTCAGGGTGGAGAACTCCATGCGGAGGGCACTGAGGCGGGCCGAGTGCCTCGAGGCAATTCGCAGGGAGTTGGAGGTCAACATGTCATCGTCCCTGCGAACCCTCGGGGCCATGGAAGAGGACCGCCTCCAGGACATTGAGCGGGAGTTCGATGATGCCCTGGCCCGGGACATCGAAAAGTGAGCCATCGGACTAGCCCACCGCCATTGTAAATAGTTTTTAGTGTTAGGTTTCATTTTCGTTTTCCTTTGATTTGGGGTGATTGGACTATGCCCCACACATATGTATAGTTTTTTTCTTAGGTAGGTTTCATTTCTTTCGTTGGGCTCATGGACCCTTGACAATGGATTGTACATAGTTGGACAATGGATTAATTTGAACTTTTTCTTTGGATTTCCCCATGGATTAATGGATTTTTCTTTTTACGTTTCCTTTGGATTTGCTTTGGTGGAGGGAGAGTTTGGGCTATTTTTCTTTTAGATTTCTTTGGATTGGTTATATACTTTTCATTTACTCATCTTTTGGACTTGCTTTTCATTTCATGTTTGCTATTTTTTTTTATGCTTTCATTTCATTGCTTCATTTTTGTCCATTATACATTTTGATATTTGACTTCCATGTGTGTGATTCGCTCATTGGGTTCATGCATGTGAAAATGTGGGTTTACACAATCAATGCCAACCAGTGTGTGTGTGACGGACATGTGTTGATGTACATAGTTGACTTTTGGTTTGTGTCTTGAGATAGGCATGTCAGTGTGGGGTGGATTGGGAAATCATTGCGTCTCAAGACTGGGGTGGCGTGCTGTGGTATTTTGGTGTAGAAGTGGGCCATTTTTGTGCATCTTTATGTCATGTGGGGGGGACATGAGTGGGGGCCTGCTGGCAGGTTCCCCTCACTGCTGGGGGGTGGGGGTGCAGGAGGACATGAGTGGGACATGAGTGAGGGCCTGCTGGCAGGTGCCCCTCACTGCTGGGGGGTGGGGGGTGCAGGGGACATGAATGGGGGCCTGCTGGCAGGTGCCCCTCACTGCTGGGGGGTGGGGGTGCAGGGGGACATGAGTGGGGGCCTGCTGGCAGGTGCCCCTCACTGCTGGGGGGTGGGGGTGCAGGGGGGCATGAGTGGGGGCCTGCTGGCAGGTGCCCCTCACTGCTGGGGGATGGAGGTGCAGGGGGACATGAGTTGGTGATCACTAGTGCAAGATGACATGTGGCCTGGCTGGGGGGCATGCCCATGGTGGATGGGCTGCCTGTGGGACATGACCAGGGGTGCAGGGTAGTCCCCTGTGGTGTGGGCTGCCTGCAGGGCCCGTGGAGGGGGTAGAGGGCATGCCTGGGAGGACCCACACTGCCAATTCACATGTGGGACTCCCCGTGCACACCACTGGATACACGTACCCCACTCGGACAGCGAAATTGCATGTGAAACTTCCCACGCACCCCCGAAATACACGTACCCCCCCTCGCACAGGGCCAATCGCGTGTGAAACTTCGAGCGCACCCCCGAAATACACGTACCCTGCTCGCAAAGGGCCAATCATGTATGAAACTCCCTGCGTACCCCCCCAAAATACACATAGCCTGCTTGCACAGGCCCAATCCTGTGTGAAACTCCCCGCGCACCCCCGAAATACACATACCCTGCTCGCACAGGGCCAATCGCATGTGAAACTTCCCGCGCACCCCCGAAATCCACGTACCATGCTCGCACAGGGTGTACCGCGTGTGAAACTCCCCATGTACCCCCCAAATACACATAGCCTGCTCGCACAGGCCCAATCGCGTGTGAAACTCCCTGCAAACCCCAGTAATACACGTACCCTGCTCGCACAGGCCCTACCGCATGTGAAACTCCCCACGAACCCCAGTAATACACATACCCTGCTCGCACAGGCCCTACCGCGTGTGATCATTCCCGCGCACCCCAGAAATACATGTTCCCTGCTCGGCGTTTGCTGTGTAGCGGCCCTGTAAGCTGGTCCAGGGTTAGCACAGCCCTTTGCGCTGGATTGGGGATTTTGATGGCTTTTCCTTGCGCGAGGGGCGTTCTTGGGGGCGTAACTGGCGCTGCGGGATGTTCTCTGCGCCAGGGCTCTTTTTGCCTTGGGAATTCCATGAATACGCGGTGCGCCAGAATGCTGTTTAGCGCACACGGCTGGCGCACGATCCCTCTGCGCTGCTCGCATGCGCTGCCTCTGCACTGAAATCTATGAATTACCCCCTTAATTATGTACTGTGCGGTAGTTTTTGCACATGACTATATTTGGACTTCTTCCCAGTCTTGCTTGGCACTGTTAAGCTCCTTGGACTTTTGTTTTGGAGAAGGAACACGTTTAGAATCGGGGAAATTCCAATAATGGTGAGTGGTTGGACGCTTCTCTTGGTACAGATATTGGCAATGGTGCTAAGCTAATGTCAGTAAAAAGGGAAGCCTGCTATTGGTCTACCTGTCAACTCCTTGTTCTCATCACCCCTAGGTAAAGTCATATGTGTGGGTGCGATTCTGTACTGTGCTGCACCGGACTAGAACTTGAGGGCATCAACGACTGGTACCCTGCTAACTTTGATTTCTGTTAAATGTATATCTAGACTTCAAAATGGTTCTAACATAAAAGCGAATCAGCTACCCATGACACTTTGACCCTGGCGGTTGCCTGTAGGGGAGCAAAAATCAGGTAAGTAGTCCTTACAGTAAACTTTAGAGTTTTTTTTATATGTAGGCAGTCAGGAGTATGGCAACAATCCATGTGTGCGACCACTTAAGCTAAGCATCTCTGAAAAAATTACTTACGAACCATAGATTTTTTTTTACCATCGCAATGCAGTTGGCGTTTGCAGAACTTTTGATACATTAAAAACTCCCAACAAGGTACCGCTTACCGTCATGTTTCAAAACAAACTATGCTTACGTTTATTTTCTTGTGTCATATTTTGACTGATCAAATCCTGCCATATAGACCAGACAATTATAGTCATTTGATCACAGCACATTTTTTGGGATTGTGCATAGAGTACGCCAACTATGTTGAAAAGAGGCAATTTTTATCAGAAAAAGAAGTTTTGGCACTTTTGCTTATTTTGCGACTTGGTACCTTGGGCGAAGACATATCTTGTAGTTGCTAAGTCCGATATTTACTAAAAATATACCTTCCTGGAATGTGCGTATTAAGTTTTGCCTCTGTGAGCGAGGTCTGGGAATGGGAGTCGTTGCAACATTACTGAATTCTAGATGTCTAGAGTGATGTCGTAGGAGTATTGCATAGCATAATTTGGAACACCTAAGAGTATGATTTTGTGGCAGAGAGTGGAAACGTTCCTTTTTCTAATGACTTGATTAGGGTGCGAGAGCATTAGAGTATGAATGTCAGCGGGAATTTGGATTGTTGGTGAACACCTATTTCTGAATGTGTGTGTGTTCAGGGAAAGTCAACATTTTTCCTCAGAGGATAATGCACAGAGGGGACAAACGCCAATTCCTCTTTCATGAATAAAGGACCCCACTTGCAACTATGTAATACTTTGCTTATGTGCTAGAAATGTAAAAGAGAAATACAGTCGAACACGTATTAACCTTTTAGTTTTCCACTTCGTATATGGAAAACTGTAAATGCTGCATGCAATGAATGATTGCGGGAGGCTTTTACACTGGATTGCAATGAAATCCACCTGCTTTTACAAGGTGTTAGGCAGATTCCATAGGAACCTGTGTTTGGAGGCAAGGCAGGCATGGCGTAGACAGTCTGTCCTTTCGTTACCCCTAATCCTCAAAACAAAAACAAAACAAACAAAAAAATCACATGGGTTGTTAAATAGGTCAACAAGAATAATGCACATAGCATCCTTTAGCGATCCATGAGACTTTGAAAATGAGCTATTTGGACTTCATCAATCCCACAAATAGGGGTAGTTGGTTGGCGATGGTCTGATTTATAGATGAACCTATGTCTCATTATGTGAGGATAGGACTACTGCTCTGCAGGAGTACAGGGATGAGTCGTGCCTAAACTGCCTACTTAGCACCACACTACTACTAAAGCAGCATTGATCCCAATCCTAGAGGTAAAGCAGGCACAGCCCAAAAAGTATACGTCCATCACCACTTCTGTTGAAGTGGGCCAAGTACAAGTGATGCCCTTCCGGAGGGGTGTGAGCTGACACAGTTGCAACACAAATAAGAATAGCCCAGTGGTACCAAACTAAGAAATGTCCAACCAAGTTACCAAAAATTAAATAGAAACTACTAAACCTGACAATGCGCACAACTAATTAAAAACACTACAGACCTAGAACCGTAAATGAAACACAGGAATTTATCTAGCACATTGTGGGTACTCTGGGTGAAGACAGGGGTGTAGGATATCTATTGGAGCAGCAAATGTCAAAAGTAGGAGAATGTCTTGAAAAGGCAAAGAGTGGGGTCTTATAATTGAGCAGGACTCTTTACCTTCATGGCTCGTCTTGGTGACTCAACAGCATCCGGCCAAGCTTCGTGCTGCTTTTCTGCAGTGGAACAGGTATCGAGATGGTCTAGTTATGCTGTTGCAGTAGCGGGTCACCTTCAAATCTTTTGGGGATCGAGTCAGCATTCGAGATGATTTGAGTCAATGGCTACCAAAAAGGTCATGTTGAGTCGGGTCGAGACTGGTTCCGCTGGGTTGAGCCTGCTTTTGAGTTGGGCCACCTCCTTCAGCATTTTTTTTGAGCTAGTCTTTATCAGGTTCCAGT
The DNA here is from genome assembly GCF_040938575.1 of Ambystoma mexicanum. Taxonomy (NCBI): domain Eukaryota; kingdom Metazoa; phylum Chordata; class Amphibia; order Caudata; family Ambystomatidae; genus Ambystoma; species Ambystoma mexicanum. The sequence continues at coordinate 747,893,407 of NC_090921.1, read as the reverse complement.
ATATTTTTATGATTGTTAGATTTGTTTGGCCATCCTTCTTTGAGGACCATCGGTTCCCTTCAGGTCCCGCTACAGTTTGTTGAATGTAGGGTCCTCTTGTGATGTGCGATCTTACTTCCAAGTCTATACTGTTCCTAACCAGAGTCAGTAGACCATGCTTGTGGCCGGCCTGCCGTACCCCTTACAGCGGGATTCAAGAGTGTTGTAAACCTGTCCAGGGCTGGACAGTCTCAGAGCCAGGTTTCTTGTAGACAGACGAAATCCAACTTGGACCAATTTAGCTCCCGTTTAGCAAAGAGGAGAGATGAACTCCTTATGTTCCATGAGATGAAAATGGGGGTCCTCCACCTCTTCACCAAGGGGGTTGTCCTAGTGCAGGGGATTGGATGATAAGGCGGTGGCCAATCAGGATCTGTTTCCCTCTTTCATGTATTTTTTTTTATCTCCATGTTATTCTCCACCACAGTGTCACACTGATTTATTGTCCGCGTCAGCTTTATCCCTGAATATTTAGAGGCGGCGATGATGTTACTGAAGTTAGAGTCGGCTGGTTTAGCCGTGATCCTCACCATGGGACCTTGAGGGTGCGTTTCTTGGGTCCAGTCCTTGTATAAGGGGAGTGTTAAGGCTTTCATGTCTTTCTTTCTCTGCTGGGTGTTTTTACTTGCCTTTTGAAGTCATATTGCCCCTCTCCTCAGTTATGTCCGTCAGATTGTATCTCATTAGCAGGAAGCTCGAGGCTGCTGAAAGCATCCGTTTTTTTAGTACAGAGGAGAACAGGTGCAGATGAACCAAATCCAACCGATCTTTTTCAAATTCCACGATTGCCAGATCGTATACCGAGCCTACGACAAATAAATACAGACTATGACATAGCCTCAGAACATTACTTCTGTTCAAGAGCAACTCCAAGCGTTCGACTACTCACACCAGTCTCAGGCGTCGGCCCAGCGGTCTACTTCCTGGTCTCCCCTCTTTTCTGTCCCGCACCGTAGACTTCAAAGCGTTACATTTTAGAGTGGGATGGTTCACATATGGGGCTGTCTTGGCTCTTGGTCGATCCGTATTGCACAGTGATTGGATGACGTTATCGTGTCCTTCCCACCCGTCTCAATTATATGCAGTTGGTCTTTGTTTTCTGGGGGATCAGCTTGGGCTTCGTCACGGTCACAGTGAACCTCCTTGTACTCCGAAACCTTTGCCCCGTTTTGTTCTTTCAAGGATATAGCCACAGCTCTGTTACTTCTTTCAAGCAAGATAAAAAAAACATTATTTCGGGACATTCCTTGCATTCTGAACTCCCGCCCTCTGACTGTCGTTCAGCGCTATTATACAGATGGAGCCGTCATCCGAGACGTCACTCAGATATGCGTCTTCTCCATCCATTGAATACGTTAATAGGTTTAAGAGTGTGTTAAAGACCTCCACGTCCGAGATTCCCTCCCTCCCACATAGTAGGTTTCTGTTGGCCCGGTCATCTTCTATGACAACTTGACCCGCCAACTTTTTGTTGTTTATTCTTTGCGTTTGGCACCACATTCCCAGTACGTTGGTTCGATTTGAAGTAGGATGGATTTTCTGCTGCATTCTGGGAGCTTTTTGGTTTAACCCGCAATAACTGAATGTGGGGTCTGGGAAAAGAGGCTTGTCTCTGTTCTTCTCCTTTTTGTACTGAAAAGTGGGAAGGCTTTCGTTTTTCCTGTGGGTGTAGTTGGATATACCTCTGCAGTTATACCTACAGTAGCTGTGTTTAGAGTGGATTGTGTGGTTTCCACTATGACCCTTGCCTTCAAACTGTCGCGCTTCACACACTCCCATCCCTACAGTAATCCACCTTCTATCCGTAACCAATTAAGAGTCATAATGGGATCAAAATTAGCCCCTTCATTAGCTTATCTTTTCATGTGCTATGTGAAGTAGATGCACACTGTGATGAATCAGTGATGATTCATCCCAGAAACCTGGGCTGGGACGCTTGTCATGTGGCCAGGGAAATGCAGACGCTTCCCGATCCCGATCCCGACCCTGGGGGGTGGTGTAGTGTACTGGAGGAGGATCACATGGGGTTGGAGAGGGGGCGGGGGGACAGACCAGCAAGACTGGAAAACCCCCCGTTTAACTTTACCTGTAATCCTACACCTTTGATGGCCGTTTGCTAAACGGCAGAAGGTAAAAGAACTAACTTTGTTGAATGGGGGGAGGGGTGCGAGTCCCATAATCCCACAAGTACTGGACGAGGAAGATGGCTGAAGAGGCATGCAATAGCAGTAGTCAAGCAATTGGGTCTAACAGCCCACACCGGAGGAATAAAAGGCCCCCTCAGGTGCAGGCAATTGGAAGGAGCTGAACTGACTGGAGTGCGAGCTGTAGCAGTAGAAAACAGGAAGAAGGCACAAAGCTGGCAAACCAAGCAGAAGTGGGAGAACCAGAGGGACGTTGGAACGTGGATGCAGCAGATTTCACCCGCTTGTTAAGAGGGTCCTGTTCACCCAAACTCAAGTGCAGAGGCTGCACAAAGGAAGGCTGTCTTTCCCCATGTGAGCCCGATTGCTGTGGTTGCTGTGCAGAGAACGTTTCGGAAACCGAGGCGATGAGCTGTTGTCAAGCCGTGGGTCTCAGAAGCGAGAGGGGCTCCTTAAACGTGTGGCAGGACCAGAGACTCCTTCAGCGAGGAGGGGTGTGGGTCCCTGTGAAGCAGTAGAAATTGTGGCAGAAGTCGTGCGACCCACAGAACAAGGATTACAGAAGCCGGAGAGTGAAACCTGGCATTCCAATTCCTTGCACAACATCCAGTTTGCTATTATCCAGTTTGCTATCCACTGGTGTATAGTCAGAAGCGAGTTGAAGTTGCTTGTCGAAGCTTTAATAAGCAAACAATGGAAAAGAAGCACGCACGTGTATTGTGCAATTCTTTTCTACTTCCATGAATAGCAAACGCTGCTGAAACTCATTGTTAAAATACTAAAAAAAAAGGGGTAGTTCGCTCAGGAATGTTACTGTCCCAATCATTCGGGCATGTATTTTCGATCATACATTGATCCATTGGATTATTATTATTATTATTATTATTTTTTTAAGATGGATCTTATCTTAGTTTTCCTCACTTTTATACATGCGAAAACGCCTGCCTAGTGTAGGGGAGGCATGGAATCACAAGTATGACACTGACACAATGGGTAAAATTTGTAAAACCTTTATGGAAAAGGTTGGTTTTGGAGAAACTCGAAGTCTGTCCTATAACCAAGATGGGAGTAGTCTCGACCATCAAATAATAAATAACGCAGTCCTAGTGGAGTCTGTCAAATCAAAATGGCCTATGCCAACAAAAACCTAATGCCTGCACTGTCTCTTGTACAAAAAAATAAATAAAGGAGACATGTATGCAAAAGGAAAGATCAGTGTTCAAATGAATAAATGTGGTTAAACCAGCTCCCCTCCTCACGTTAGACAGAGTAAGGCTGTACCTGTAGGCAGGATGACACACTGGCTCGGCTTCCAACACAAATACAGTTCCGGAACATGGATTGAGGCCCGCTTGGCCTTCCAAAAATAATGCTTCAACCAAAAAGTTGACAACGGTCTGTCCTCCTCTGTCAGGCTCAGACATCTCATGATAAAGTTCAACACAAACTTACAAGGAGGGGGTGGAGGGGGAAGTCAAGCTTACTTCACTTTGTGTCTCCCTCTGTCGGGCTCAGACCACTTTCGTAAGTCCAAGTCAACTTTTACTTTTCCCTTTCTAGGAGTTAAACTTTTCCATATCACTTTTGCTGTACAGTCGCTTTCTTGTTCCGGACAAATGGACCTTTCACAGAGACTTTCGAGCGGGCTTCTTCCGTTCGTCACTTCAAAGTTCTTTCACAGGTCTGCCTTTCCTCAGGTCTCATTCACAATCCTACAGCCATCCCTTGTGATAAAATGTTGCCATTTCAAACATAAACACACAAAGGTCTTTCAGGTCGCTTACCAACTCACCAGCTGTGTGCGTGTGCATTTCTTTACAATTTCCAATTCACGAGTCAGGGTAAGTGCCACAGGCTTGGCCTCGCCTCCCAACCTCTGCCGATCAACCGGGAGGGTCGCTGGCATCCTTGAAACACAATGCAGTTTTCACTTGCGGGATCTGGACTTCTCCACGTGTCTGACGTACCTGTCGGAGGCAACAACCTCCAGTAGTGAACTCTTGGGTTTTTCCAACCCACTGCTCTCACCCCTTTGTACGTTGCTTGCTCTGCTCCAATAGGTTTGCCTTCGTCCTGGAAGCCCTGTTCGTTCTCATGTTCTGCCTTGCTCAGTGTATGTCTTTGGGTTCTGCCTTTTATTCGTGGGAGGAGAGCTAATTGGTATCAGGTGTATGCACTATGAATTGCGTCTGACTTTGCCTGACCAGATTAGCGGGACATGGCCAGTACGGTGTGTCAAGGTTAATGATGTTACTCACAGTCACCCTCTTCCTCAGTTCCTCAGCTCAGTGTTTCTGTTAAAAAAAGGAGGGTTGTAGGTAGGGGGTTGGGACCTCGGAGCATAGTAAAATAAAGGATGGGTTGTATAAACAAAATAAGGAAGGGAAATACCCTGTCTCGCCGTCCGCTGTCTCACCCCCACTCCCCGAAGAACCAGGTAATCCTACCACACTGGTCCAGCCCCTAGGAACTGGATCCAAAAGCGATGGCTGTTTCCTGGCCACCTGGATGACAAGTTCCCGAGGACTAGCAGGTGAGACACCCTTTGGTGTCTCGCACTGGGCACTTCCATCTTGTGGAAATCTTATCTGTTCCATCGCCCTAAATTCAGATGCCCTCGCTGCAATAATACAGATCACCCGCCCCTAAAACTGACATCACTAGACGCTTATGCCCCTGTTCACAGCATCAATGCACGTCTCATGCGAACTTCCTCTGTGCGCAATTTATTGACTCGTCTCCATGGAAATTCCACGATGCCTCTTTCCTCAACAAACAAACCATTTCTGATCACATAACGTAGGAGTTTTTTTCTTTAAATTTGTTTTTATTGGCATTTCAAGTTTAAAACAGTAACAATAACAAAACCCTTCTCCCCTCCTGTCATGCCTCGCTCTTGGACGAAGTGGCAGCAATGGTGGTTCCTGAAGCGGCCACTACGTTTGTCAACATTTAACTAGACCGGTCTAGTAGTTTTCTGTTCAAGAAGGCTGACACCGTATTTCAATCCCATCAGTCTGCTACGCTAAGCGTTGCAACCTGGTTTGTTCCCGATTAAGGTTAGACGCTTCATTGTTTCCCCTGTGTTTTCCACTGCTTTCCAATCCCTCCTGTGCCCTGCTTCCTTTGTCCCCTTCCATGCCGTTAGTTTCTTCTTTCCGAACAGACACACACTTTCTTACTTTCTCCTTGTCTGGTTTGCATTTCGTCCAGTCCTTGCTGCTTGGTATCCTTGGTGCTTCTGTAACCTGCACTCCTGTCACAGAGCTTACATCTATAATTCCGCTATTTCTGGCGGGTGCAGCAGCTTGGATTCTTGACGCTGGTAACCGCGAGGCAGTGCGGTTTACACAGCGTTCCCACTGCTTACCTTCATCCACTGCTTGCCATTACTCAGTGACACATCTCTCTGCTCACCAGTTCCTATTCATCGCAGTTCCTCAGGAAGTACAGGACTTTCTTCAAACTGTCAAAGGAGTCCTCCTTCCACTTTGAGTTCATTTTTCTGGAATACAACATCCCAGGTTTTTTTCAAGCTGAAGGTTTTTTTTTTCCCTTAAAGGAGCAAGTTCCCCTTGCTTGGGATTCCCATACCTGGTTAAGGTGGCCTGCGGGGGAGCACGTCCTTACCTCTTCGAAAAGAAGAAGGACCACAAGACAGAGAAGACAAGAAAGTCCTACAAGAAGAAGACAAAAGCAGCCAAAAGTACCACAGAAGACTCAGGTGAGGAGCAGGAGAAGGGGGAGGACATTGGTACGCTTGAGACTTACCGCACCCAGGTCCTCCCCTCCCCACCCAAGGATTGCAGTTCCAAAGATTCCCTGAGGCAAACGTCCAGGGCGCTTTGAGTCAATACTCATAGGATGTCCAACAATCTTAGTTTCTGGGGGCACCAATGTTCCAGATGGTCTTAAATTACCCGCATAAAGACTAAGTCCCATTCTGCTCTAAACTTCATAAAGTCCCCTTGCACCGAGTAGGCTGCCCACTCTAGCACGGCGAAGTGGCAGATTTTGGCTACCCAATCATGCTCACTGGGTATCGAAGGTTGCCTCCATGTTTGTGCTATTAATGAGAGCACTGCCACTCTGAGTACCATATAGGCCTTCCTTTGTGACTTTAACAAGGGGTCCAGCACATCACCCACGGCTAGCATGGCCTCTCCAAATTCCCTCGTAGCCTGTGGGCCAAAGAAACCCCTAATTTCCTCGATTATCACATTCCAGAAAGGCTTCAGGACAGGGCACTGCCACCAGATGTGGCTCCAAGTGCCTACTTCGCGAACCCCGCCAACACGTTTGAGTTAATGTAGGAAACATTTTGTGTAGCTTTTCGGGGGTTAAGTACTACCATTGCACCATAATTCTTGTCCACATTTCCCTGATTGGCACGTTTCTCATACGTTTCAGGATTCGCTGCCACACTTCCCACCATTGCTCCTCTGACACAGGTAGCGGCAATGTGTCTGCCCATTTTTGCATGTAGGGCCACTGGGGCTGGGTCGACGGCTTTGTAAATATCCTGTATAGATTGCTGACCACTTGGCAGTCACTGGAGTCTGTAAGGAGGTACTTTTCTAGAGGGGTAAAGTCCCTGGCTGCCGTGGTTTTCAGGTCATGAGAGGTCAGCCAGTGCCGCAGCTGGATGTATCGGTACCAGCCTTCTTACCACAACCCCATATTTTCCATACACTCTCGGAAGGATTTCACCTCCTGCCCCGCCATCATGTCCCTTGCACGAGTAGCGCCCGCCTCCTCCCACCTAATGAAGGCCCCTTTTTCAAGCCCTGCGGTGATTGGGGGTGGGGGAATGGGGGGGGGGGGGGGGCTTCCGGATATACTGAGTGAACGGTGATGGAATGAGGAGATCCTCCGCTTCTCTAGTGTCCCACGTGTCTCCCACTATGGCTGTTATGCCGCTCCTGTACATATTGGGCGGCCGATCTACCTTTGGTCACCATAGAACCTCGTCCCGGGGGGGGGGGGTTGCCCACCACCGCCCTGTCCATCCTATGACAGATACAGTTGGGGTTCCATGTAAACCACTCTCCGATTACCCTCAACTGGTCAACCCGATAATACTCCCATTCCTCCCGCCTCCACCAGGGAAGTCATAACCCCCACGAGACTCTCGGTTTCTTCCCTTGCCAAATGTAGTTACGCAGTAGCCTGTTGACTGTAGAGGAAGCTAGTGGGAATTGCGACAAGGAGAGCCTGGAAATAGAGTGCCCTGGGGAGGACCACCATCTTAACAACACTGATGTGGCCTGCCCACGATAGACTAAGATGCCTCCGCTCTGCGAGCCATGCCTGGATTGTTCCCAAAAGATGGAGATAGTTGGCTTGGTATAGGCACTTTAAAGACGGCGTCAGAGACACCCCCCAGATACCGAAGAGGCCCCTTAGCCCAGGCAAATTGCCTCATCTCTAACAGGACTTCGGACTTGTCCCCCTGCAATTGCATGATTTCCAATTTCCGGGTGTTTTTAGCTCGGCTAACCTGCCGAAATCCTCTAAAAGGGCCCAGAACTCTCTGAGAGGAGGACTCCCAATCAGTGAGAACCACCAATAGATCATCGGCCAACGCCATTACTTTATGGTCTTCCCCTCCGAAGGGGACTCCCTTTATACACTTCTCCAGTCTTATTTCGACTAGGAAAGTTTCCAGGAACAAAGCAGAGGACTGGGGACATGGGCAAACCCTGCTTAGTTCCCCTGCCTATTTCTATCAACTGGGATAGGGACCGATTGATGGCTAGGCTAATTTTCCAGGACCTATAGTTGGCTTTAACTAGGTGGAGGAAGACCGGGGCCGAATCCAATCTCCTCCATTGTTGCAAACAAAAAAAAGACCATTCAACCCGGTGAAAAGCCTTTTCAGCGTCAAGAGCTAGAACCCCCGACCTCAAGCACATTCGATTTGTTTTCTCAATTAGGTGGGAAATGCACCTAGTGCTGTCGAAAGTGTTCCTCCCTTTAACGAACCACAATTGGTCTGGGTGTACTAGTTCCGGGATTATGTCCTCCAGGGGCCTTGCCGAGTGGCAGTGACTTGATTGCCGCTCTCACCTCGTCCTCTGCAATCTCCTTCTCCAGGGCCTCTCGTTGATTGTGGGCTAAGCGTTTTAAAGGACAGGATTTCAGAAACGCCCTCTGGTGTTCACTGTCTGGACTTTCAGAGGTGTACAATGTGGTGTAGAACTGTGTGAAGGCCTGTATGATTTCTTCTGTTTGCCTGAGTTCACGGCCCCCTTGTATTTGTATTCGCCGGATCACACCTGCTGCTTCCCTTTTCCTAACCTGCAAGCAGGTGGCCGGTTTTGTTGGCCTGGATATAATATTTCTGCTTCAGAAAGAGCAGGGACTTTTCCATTTGTTTTGCGAGAAGCACGCTCAGCTGCCTGTTGACGTGGCTGTATCCCTTCCTTATCTGAACCCCTTAATCTTATTCCATCCTCTCCATTACTTTCCCCAGGTGTTCCTCCAGGTCTGTTTGAAGGGCCCTTTTCTGCCTGGCTCAGAGCACTTGCTTTGCTATCAGGACGCCCGCATTGTTGGCTTAAAGGCGTCCCACTCCACTGCTTCCTTAACCTCCGCTTGCATATTGTCCACGAAATAGTCACGTATTGTTTCCCGTATTTCGTTACGCATTACCTCATCCTTTAGGAGGTGGCAGAGTTTCTTTTTCCATCACGTCATATTTCTTTTTGAGTCTCACTGACTTGTTTCTGCTCTATTCAGCCATCTGCCAAGTGCGACACCCTTAGAACAGGTACTTTTGCTGCCGATAATTAACTCAGTAGTCGCTTTTTATTTGAACGTTTCCTATATTATTATACAAACATCTTTACCAATCCATTTTAAATTCTACTTTAATATACCATGTTATTTATATGTGTCCAACTTTTAAAGATGTTTCCCTATTAATCTTGTGTTTGCACGATTGTTTTTTCTAACATGGCTGTTTTTTTGCAGTTTTTTCGTTAACATTGAATTTTAATGTGAACCCTCATTTCATCACTGTATACAAACACATTCTATTTATCTCACTGTTGATTCTGTACTTCAAGTCACGAGCTATGGGCCCTGTTCAGCCCTACATGTACGGGCTAGAATATTCAGAAGAGGAAATCCATGGAAGAGAAAAAAAGTAAAGACCATGAACAATCAGATCCTAGGCGTGCTGATCAATGACCGGAGACTGAACCCAGTCGCATGGAAGACGTTTGCACCTGGTGTACAAGCTTTCCTTGTGAAGTTATGCCAGCTGTGGTGGAGAACTGCTGTTGCAGAGAAATCTCTTGTCTGTTTGGCCTACATTGCCAAAGAAGACACCACCAATATGAGTTACTCAGCTCCATGATTTTAGGGCAGCCTGCCTTACAAAATCTGTGTTGCGAATGCTGATGGTCCTTATGCACAAACTTCGATCTGCAGTTCGACTTTGTAATCTAAGTAACGAGTAAGTTAACTCAATATATGGTGTGCGTTTGACAATCGAGACGGCCGACATTGCATGTTGTTCCCCTATATCATTTTAACTTGTTTTGGTCACTCACTAAAGCATTTTTCTGTAAATGTATGCATTTATTTTTCTAATCTCAAACCCTAATATTCATCTTTAGAATCCATGTCCAAACAATCACCTTTTTTCACTTTGAAGTTAAAAACAATATTTCCCACATCTCCCAAACAGTTTTTGATGGAATGGGCGTTCACATTTTCAATTGATCCCCACTTGATATCCCAAGTACTGTCAGTACTTTCCACAAAAGGTACTTTTTAAAGCATCACAATGCCTTACATTTAAAAAGGTATTTCAAAACATAATACATGCAAGTATTGGGTTAATTTAAATAAACTATTTCTGCATCTTGTATCTCTTGCATAGGTGGTACAGGCTTGTGGTCTATTGTGCGTTTAAATGGCGATTCATGGAAGACTGGGATTCCGCGTTCAACCACCGATACCGGCCTGTGTGGTTCGTGCCATTTGTGAGAAATTCCCCAGTGACTCCCGACAATACCACATATTTAGGCAGACAGTACCTCGGCCGCGGCAGGTAGTTTGTCATTGCCATCCACTTTACAAAAAGTAAATAATATTAAAATATGAGTCGATATGAAAACATGTACAAACATCTAAGAGGATCATGACAGATGTGCTTCAACAAGGTTACTGGCCTATTGTGCTCATCTCATCCACATCCATCCACCCCCCTCTCTCTTCCCCTCATCAATGGAAGTTCGCTCCTGTGGCCGCGCGCCGAAAAGTGGGCTGGGTGGGTGGGAAGGCTCAAGCTGCCAAACACCATGTACACCTCAAAGTAACTTTGGCATGGGGACCATTGACCACATGGCCAGCCCAGACCCGGTGTCTCCAGAATCCCCTTTGAAGACACTGTCCCTGCAACCAACATATCTGTGTCCTTGGACTGTGTTCGGGGACTATTGCGCTCGACTAATCCACATCCATCCCCCCCTACGGTATCAATGGCAGCACGCACCTGAGGCCGTGGACTGGCAAGGGGGCCTCACTGGCGGGATGGATGTTATGCTGGAGTTAAAACATGGCGCTGGTGCGCAGTGCATTCTGGGGGCACTCAGAGCCATAATGGATATTTATTCCACGCCTCAGTGAAAAGCTGTACTTGCTTTGCTGAAAGACATGCTTTCAATGTTATTCGTTGCTAAGCCTGGTATGCAGCCTCAGTCAAGGACATTCTGCTGGGAAAGCTGGTTTTGTTATGTCTTGCTATGAGTTATGGAATTGTTTTCTGTGGTGTTTTAGAAGAAGAGGGAAGCTTTGCTCCTTGGGGTTACTGTCGGCTGACCCGGCCGGCAATCAACAGTCATTCAGCAATGCACAAGCGCTAATGCCAGCAGGTTCAAGAAATTGCCACCCCTTTTTGAGGAGGGCATATATGCAGAGCTATCGGAAAGGTCAGGTGGAAACCACAAAAAAGTTCTCAGTCGGAGGGGGGATGCCTTGTTCTGACCTTCCTGTGGGCTGTCGTGCTCTCTGCATGGCTGTTACCAGGGTCTTCCAGCCGCTTCTGGCGAGATGAGGGATTCAGTTACGCCCACGGTGATGTCTTTTCTTTTAAATTCTTTGTCCTTTCTGTGATTTATTTCTGTTTTATCACTTGTTGCTTCTAAGCTATGAATAAATAGCCATATAAGTGCTCATTATTTTGCTAACTGCGTATCTGGTTGTGAGTTATTGCCTTGTCTACCTGCGTTCAAAGTATTTTCTTGCTCTACAAATGTACTGGTGATGAATAATTGTCTGTGCACTTTTGGCGACCAAAACAATGGAGGTGGTCCAAATTTGTCAGAGGCCCGGTGGGAGTGAATGAACACGTCAGACATTCACATATACACCCACTTCTCGAAGCCTTTGTAAACACTGTGGAAGTTACCAAGAAAACATCTCTGAAATCGACTAGGGATATCGCCATCTATTGGCTCACCTGCTCTTCTTATGATCCAGGATTGGTGCTCCTCAAATGATCTCTGCCTTAGTACCAGTAATGGTGAGATCCTTCTCATTAGCACCCATGCTCCTGCTTTCCATCTCTCACTCTGGCTGCCCTACTTGAGCCCTCGACAATCGCCTTACTGCGAGGCAAAAAACCTAGTTATCTTCAACAGCACTCTCTCCTCCTCTCCTGACATCGCAGAGCTAGCCAAGGAGGACCAATTCCAGCTGCATCTCCTCATAGGTATTCTACCTTTTCTCACTTACCCCTGGAAGCTCACTGTCTCCAAAGCCCAGTTTTCTCCAGGCTGGACTACTGCAACAGCCTCGTTTTCAGTCTGCCTACCTCTACTCTTCGCCATCTTCAACTAATCCAGAACAGGACTGCAAGACTTATCCTTGGCCTCAAGCCCAGGCACGGTATCTCTCCAGCCCCGACATCTCTCCACTAGCTCCTGATAACTGCAAGAATCAAGTTAGAAAACCCTCTGCATCGTCCACAAGGCTTCCCAGGACCGGGGCCCGCACTACATCCAACTCTCTCAGCCGAAATACCTTCCTTCCCGAGCTATATCCAATTTGCTGAAGATCAGATGCTTCTCCAGTCTGAGAGTGGGGGTCGGGGGGTAGACTCTCCTCTGCAGGTGTCTCCCTTTGGAATGGCCTCCCTGCCCCCTCTCAGACTTGAGCCAGACCACCAGATGTTCCTGAAGCAGCTCAAGACTGTCTATTTTTCCTCTACCTTATCACTTTTGCTTCCTTGTTTACCCGTCTGCTGCGACAACTGGTTGCTTGGCTACCCTAAGGTACCAGGTTCCTACATGAACAGTCTTTCTTGCACTGCCTCTGGGCCCATCATGTAGTTATGGGCTGTAACTGTAACCCTACAGCCCTTCAGCCTCCTTGCACTTACCCAGAGCCGCTCTGCTCTGGCTGCACTTAGAGCCATGCTGCCCTGATCCCACTTCCCCCCTATCCCTTCCCCCTGCCTTGTCACACTTGTACGATCCGAATGACAAGGCCTAATAGGATAGTTTGTCTTGTCTTCCCTGATCTTCCCTCCCTTGTCTTGCATCACCTAGAAACAGTTGTGTACAGGCACATTATAATTAACATATAATTTTATAAATAGCACAACATTACACAGTAGTGCTTCCAAATGTAATATTTAATAGTGCATGTTTTCAATGCAGGTTTGCTTTAAGTGGCATTTTTTTAAAATGTTCCTTTATTATCAGTGCAATTTGATGTGATGTTTGATGTACTCAATGTGACTTTTCTTTAATAGTAATTTTGTATTTTTTTTTAACAGATCATAAGGAAAATCCAAAAATGCCTTCATACATTGTTTTCAGTTCCTGTCTAACCAAATGATATAAATTTAGTTTACAAAATGGCTGTCGAACTGCAGATTTGCATTGTGCGATATAGAAGGCAGAGCCAACAATGTCTTGGCTGACATGAGGGGGCAATCTCTCCCGCGTCTGCAGCATGCACTTCTCTAAAGGGTATGTACAAACAGTCAAAATTCACTAAAAAGTGCGGCCCCAGAATCCATCGCAAATTACTTACCATTCCAGTTTCTAATGAATTTCAGCACACGCCTACCCAGGTGATTAGTCTAGTGAAGGCAGAATTTTTTTTTATTATAGTTACTTTTTTCCCCTATATTATATGTTTCCCAAATGATCATTCAATACTTTGCAATAGTAAGTGGTTATTTAGAATGCGCTTAATACCCAGGGATCTAACCGGTGTTGCTCTGCGACAGCTTGCTTCCAAGACAAGCGTGTTGCCCCAAGCTATCCTCCCAACTGCGAACAGGTAACATAACGAATGGTTTGGAGTTTTTGGGGAATACTTCCATTGACATTTTACTGCACAAGTTGCCTTTGTGGCACAATGTACTCTGGTTTATACAATTATAACTTTAGATTCCTTTGTGTATCCCTAGTTTAGGGATACATTAATTGTTCAGTGCAATGTAAGCCTTCTTGAAAAACTTACATTGCATCTTTCACAAATATGTCATTTTGATAAATGTGTCGATTACCATCTCTGTGTTCACGTAGACCGCACTGATGGAAGTACAGACCATTCCCATGGAGGAAACCACAAACACGTCCAATATCCACCTGGTGAGGCCGAGTAACTTGCACATAAACTTACTTTTTCACTCTTGATGTGGTCTAATTTATGATACTAAAGTACATTTTCTATTTCACACTGGTATGAATATATGCAACAAATAGAGGACCAAGATCTACCACTATTCCAGAGTCAACAGCAACCTCACTCACCTTTCAAGTCATTTTTATTTATACTAATCCTTCAGTTGAGAGAATACAAAATATCTATTTGTTTAAGTTGAACTTAAAAAAATATTGGTTAATGTGCAGTACAATTTTAGCTTTTGAAATAAAGTTAACGTACAACGATGCCACTTGTGTGGTCATCAGGCAAATCTGTATTGTAAAGAGGAGGGTAGGTGGTTAATAGCGTTGAGCGGGAAAAGAGCAAGAGAGCAGACTTTAGTGCTGTTGAGTTAGTTTGAGAGGTGTATGCAGAGGAGTGAGTTCATTAGTACGGATTGTTGGAAATCCAACCAAGTGCATCCCAACTCATGCATTTCGGTTTATAGGAATACACTAATAGCAATGTGAGCCTTCTAGAAAAATGTACACTGCGTCGTTTATAAATAGGTCATTTTGTTAAGTGTGTTGATTACCATCTCTGGGTTTACATAGACCATACTAATGGAAGTACAGACAGTTACCATGGAGGAAACCACAGACAAATCCAACATGCACATGTTGAGGCTGAGTAACTTGCACATAAAATTACTTTATCGCTTTTGATGTGGTCTAATTTATAATACTAATGTACATTTTCTTTTTCCCAATGGGCTTAATATATGTATCAATTAAAAGGACCGAGATTTCTACATCTACCACTAGTCCGGAGTAAACAGCAACTGCACTCACCATAAGGTAATTTTATTTTTACCAACCCTTCAGATGCGACTATAGAAAATATTTACGTTCAACTGAAATAATTGTTATGCACAATTTTTGCCTTTGAAACAAGGTTAACGCACTAAGATGCCGCTTGAGAGGTCTCCATGCGCCCGGGAGGATCTTTAATGCAAGGAGGCAAGGTGGGGGGCTGATTAGTAGGGTTGAGCTTGAAATTTGAAATACTGTCTGCAAAGTATTAGACTAACAACATAGATGTATTTATCACAGAAACAAATGCCATAATTAAAGAAAAACTTAAAAACCTACTTTGTTACTGAATTACAGACACTAACTACTATATCAATCGAGTAGGTTTTTGTTCATAAACTTTAGCCGCTTGGTAAAAATGTTAATCGTTATAAAAAATATTTTGATGCATCATTTAATGATTATGTTTTGGAGGATGATCACACACCACCTACCAGCGACATCTGAGGGTTATCAGGTACACTTTCAAATCTGTTTTTTTTTTAAATGTTACATATACACAGCGTTCAACATTAGGTCCATAATAATGACAACATTTTAATCAGACGATTAACTATCTTTTTAGACATTTTCTAAGGTAAAAAAATCACTTACTGATTTTTTAAAGGTCAACAATTATTAAATCAACTAACAATGTAGTTTGTGAGATCAACGATTTTAATTTACATTGTATAACAATCCAATTATTTTTGTTGAATTTGTTATGAATAAGGAATCTACTACTGAAGTGGTGGAAAATGAAGAGACCCATGGACCAGAGGTATACATATGATAACTTTGAATTTATAAATATCTTCATTTGTGACATTCAAGTAATATTTTTAATTTCCCAATGTTTACCAGCGTGAAATTGGTTATACTTGTAGATTTGGATACATGAATCTTGAAGGTGAAGAGCAAATTGCATGGTTGATACATTATCAAAATGCTGTTTTTCAGCTTGGGCTTGTGGTCGGCAAATCCGAATTGAATGTTCCAAGAAAAATTAAATGAACCAAGGGTAACTAACGAAAAACTTTGTTTTTTTAAAAAAGTTGTTTATTACGTATTGTATTGACATTGAGGTTGTAATTCATACATTATGTATGTGTACAAAGAATTAAGCACGTTTCTTGTCATCCATTAGAGACCTAGGCAGACTAGGCGCATGAAAATGCAGACAACACAAACTAATGATGTTGCTTGCCAAACCGATGTCAATTGGGAACAACTAATATTTGAAGCTCTGCATGGTCCAGTCAAGATTCAGAGCTGCAACACAGGTGTCTGGGGTTTGAACGGAAGGTCACCAGTGACCCATGGAAAGTGACCATGCATCATTGTTTCAGCACAAAAAGTTACCCCGAAGAGACAGAAATAAAGAGATTATTTTTCTGAATTGCTCGCAGAACCGCTCACACAATCCACACCCGCTAAATAAATTACAATCTAAGAAACAGAAAATGTTCACTCTTTCCCCAATACATTTTGAAAATCCAGAAATGTCACAAAAACAGAAATAAGTCCAACAACTTCACAAGTGAGCAACAATAGAGCTTATATGATCTGGACTTCACTCTTCCGAATGTTGAGGATTCCCACGGGTGTCCTCTTTTGGGAAATGCATGGGGTTCCCCCTTTTCCTTGCTGGCCTCGACACCCTAGGCCCAAATCTGTAGGTTGCCCACATGAAAAAAATGTGCTGTGCCGAAAGGCTTGGGGTAACCAGTGGGTTAGCCTTTTCCTTCTGCACCCAGGTAGGTGCACCCACACAGGGATACTGTTTTCGTCGGGACACCTGTGGGAAGGTATGACATTTGTTGTGTTTGTGTGGTTTTTTAACGTTTGGACTCATTTGCTGGTGCCCTTTGTCACACAACCCTTTGATTTCCCAAATGTGCCGTACATTTAGTTGCTGCTTTAGGCACCATACACTTTTGTAACCTGCACAAGTCACCTACCCTTGAAAGGGTCTGCCTGTGCACTTTCAAAAAATGTATGCTTGCCGTTCCTCACCACATTGGTTTTCCTGATTTACACATGCTAAGTACGTCTGTTCAGGCCGTAAGCATACAACTCCTGTGTACCATGGCTCAGTTTTTGGCTTGTGGTATTGCTTGTTTTGTGAAACACTACAAAAAATGTGTGCTTCCCTAACTGCAAGAGTCGGGGGAATGTAGCAGAGCATTGTTTTTCTCAAAATTCATAGAAGCCATTGTCGTACCAGGCCAACCATGTCCAACACCTACTTTTTCAGTCATTTTCCTGCCTTTCCCCCCCACCCCACCCCCCCACTCCCCCAACTATGGAATTTTACCCTACCTAGTGGTTGCCGGACCTGCGCAAATCACCCCTTCCTAAACTTTGAATTTTGTCTACTTTTCAGAAATGTATGCCTTTCTGTCCTCCAATTCAGCTTTCCTACCCTTTTCTTCCATTCCGTCCAATTGGCAAACATCGCCTACCTCTCACAAAACAGTTGATAACCACATCAAAATATTTCCCCCCCCCCCATTTCCACTCAACCTGTTCTTGAAAGCCAGGAAAATGGGGAACTCAGCACAGCAACTATTTGTTCCTAGCTCTTACAAGGAACAAAAAAAACACAGGCTTCGATGTACATCATTTTACTGGCATTTTTTGAAGAAAAAAAAAGATTCACCCTTTTTGGTTATATTCTCTCACCCCCTACAGCATCGTAAGATTCCAGGGTGGCGTTACGGCCGCCTACATGTGGCAAAAAAAGGGGCTAAATTTGGCTGAGATCTCATGTAACAAAAAGTTACAAGGCATTCAATGGTGACATACCAACATCACCAAAAAAGGCCTTGGCACTGGGGGGGGGGGGGGGGAGGGGGGAGTTATGGGGAGACCCAAGGCAGTTAAAGGGTTAAAGCACCTTACAAATGCTCACTAAAATAAAAATATTAAATGGGGGTGCAAACAGTCTTTTAAGATACAGAGTCTAACTTCGCTGGAAAGTCGGAATCTTGCTAATCTGCTGCAGATTGAAACGGAGCAAGGGTTTATGAGATACCCAATTTCCTCCTCCTCAGTGTTATGCTAATGACACTGCTTTCCTTCAAGCTTCCCTCTACTACCTCTTCTACCTGCTCCCTCATTCCAGATTGTCTGACCGCTATTCAGGTTTGGTGCCCAGACAATGATCTTTGTCGTAATGCCAGTAAGACGGAGATCCTTCTGACTGGGACCCTTGCACCCAGTTTCCCTCTGGCCACCCTAATTGGACACTCTACTCTGGCAATCTAGTGAGGCCCAAAATCTTGGGTTGATGTAAGATGCCCCTCTCTCATTCACCACTCACATCTTGGACCTTTCCAAAAAAAGGCACACTTTCAACATCACATCCTTCAAGGCATTCTCCCTTTCCTCACCTTCCCCCAGAAGATCAATGTCTTCAGACCACTGGTACTTTCTAGGGTGACTACTGCAAGACTTATTCTTGGCCTGATGCCCAGGAACCACATCTCTACAGCTTTAAAATGTCTCTACTGGCTCCCAGTGGTCGTCCAAAGCAGCTGCGACTGGCCACCTGATCCTTCATGAGTCTTACAGGCTACCAACCCCTCTGGAAAGTCAACACCAGCACCCACCCCCATCAGCACTGCCCTCTGCCCCCCGCCTAACTGCTGGGTGGTTGGGCATCCACCCCTTGAGACACCTCTGCTCAAGCACATAGCCAGTAGCCTGATTCCCTGGCACTTCCCTACCTGGGCTCCCAGTAGCACCTCTCGTCTTCACTTGCACGATACACTGACATGGCCTAATAAAATTATTTGTTTGTGGTTACACAGTAACCTTTACGAAAAGTTAATACATAATAAAATACATACATAAAATAAATCCATAGTTTCTTATTAACTTTACAAACATACAGTACAAACCTAAAAAGTAAATTTGGAGAAAATACACAGCAGGAGACTGTATCTATAATAAACCAAAGAAATAGAAAACTGGTACAGCATATTATCAAAAATCATCACAATATTTCATTAGCTGCCTATTAAAAGTAAGCCGTAGGCCAAAATTAGACCACAATGCATTTTAGCATCTTAAAACTGAGTTGAAACTTAATTCGATTCCCATGTAACATATCTAACAATAATAAAGTCAGATCCACGCACTCAGTATTAGGAACAAATTTGCGAGAAATAGATTTGTTCTTTCCTTAAACCATCACATTCTGTTAAAATATGTCTCAGGGTTTCAGAAGGAATATCTGCATATGGGAGCAATATCAAGGGCTCCAAACCTGATGTTAAAATTTCCCCTGTACCCAGGACATTAAATCGAAAACCTCATAAAGGCTTGCCTCCATATTCTGTTGGGAAATTTAAGCAGATATGGTTCGGTAACACCCATTTTTTTAAAATTAGAAACAATTGGACTATATAATTTCTTGTTCAAAACTTCTTTAACCGTGGAATTCCAGTCCCAATGAAGGAGAAGACTCTTAACCTTCATAGGGTTTGAAATCAGAAGCTTGCGGGTGACCCCCACTTTTTCAAGACAATCAAATGCTTCCCTTTCCATAAGAAGCTTTGAATAAAACTTACCATTCAAGAACCCACTACCCATAATGCCATATAAAATTGTGTCATTGCTAACAAGCAGTTTCCTATATAAGGCAAGCCTGCGCCATTCAATTGTGCTTTTGAGGGAAAAAAAGCCCCAATTCATAACGGATGACAGTAAGGGGCACGCACTTCGGCAGACACCTCACCATATATTTTAGATACTTTACAATTTCTTCCCTACACCAGTGTGGAGCGAGCTCCAAACCATAACAAAACTGTGCCACGATTTTATTCCGGTACAGACAAACACGGCAGCATGGTAAATTTCCCATACTTGTTGTCAATTTTCCGCATTTGGCTCATAAAGGGATGGATTTTCTTTGAGATAATCACGATAGTTTACCTTTTTCATGTCTTCAAAAATAGGATAGCCCAGGTATCTAATAGCATGGCTTACTGGAAGTTTTACGTTATCTAGAAAGCAGGAATATTTGTTAGGTCTTTTCCTATGGCTTAAACGAAGTATAACAGTTTTGGTATGATTAATTATTAAGGAGTTGGCCTGTATGTATTCTTTGAATGAGGTGAGGAGACATTGTAGACTAATGTCAAAGGCAGACGTCAGATCAAGAGAAGCCAAATATATAGGAGTATTCCCCTCAGTCCATGCCTGTTGCATAATTATGAGACCACCAGCGTCTGTTCCCACGTGCTTCCTAAAGTCAAATTGAAAGGGGGATAAGATGCTGAATTTCTTAATCTAGTCGTGGATATGCTCAAGAACAATAGAAGCAAAAAATATGGAATCAGCGTCCAAAAGGGCAATTGGTCTGTAACTAAATGGAGAGGACCCATTGCCCTTTTTATAGATAGGAACAACGAAGGACAAATGCCAACTTGTTGGAATAACCCTAGTAATTAAAATGTCTTTAAAAAGAAAAAAACAAAATGTTAGCCCACAAGGTGGAATTACCTTTAAATACCATATTTGAGAGTAAGTTAGGACCGGGAGCCCGGGAAGCAGAGCAGTGGACGATCTTACGTTGTATATCTGCCAAGGTAAAGGGAATATTCCACAGGCACATTTGAATGTCCTTTGGCACAGTCCAGACCACATCAAGGGAGCTATAAAATGTGCCAAAATGCCCTTCCGAAACATCAGAGGAAATACATACGGTTTGGGCTCTCAGTTGGACGTCACCTCTATTGTTAATTATGGACCAAAATGTACGAGAGTTAGAAACAAAAATGGAAAGAAGCATGTCTTCTGCATCCTTCTGGTAAAGTTTGGCCTTTAATAATCTCGCTCTGGATTTCCATTTGTTTTTGGCAGTGTTCAGCCTACCACTAAGTGTTGTTACCTTGCCGTTTTAGAAGTGCACGAATTTCGAGATTCCTCTTTTTTTTTAGATTTTGCATTTCTAAGCTAAAGGAGTGCCTTGTGGGCCTCGATTGCTGTTGATGGTTTCTTAATACCAGACGGGCTTCGAATCACGAAATTAACATAGTTCTCAAAAACCTCATGTGAGTAAATAGTCAATCTCTTGTCAAAGCCATGCTTTTGATAATCTTGCAAAAACACCAAATTTACTTTTAAGATGTTGTCATTGTGCCAGGTAACTCTACTGCAGGGGCCGTTAACTTCCAATGTTGGTAAAAAGTAGTCATGAGGGGCGTGTTGTGCTTGTACGTATACTTTAAACATTTTATGGTAACTGACAGTGGTAGAGACCAAAGCAAAGTCTGAAATTTGATTGAATATCAGTCTGTTCACAAAAACATTATCTATTGTGGAGCACACAATCCCATTGGACCAGGTGAAATGGTCCTGTGAGGCACCCAAGAGATTATTCACACAATGCAAACCCCAATCAGAGAGAAATTGGAACAAGGTATCACCCTGTAAGGACCACTGTCAACAAATTTCCCAGAGCACACATCCGCGTTAAAGTCACCTGCCACAATAATATTCAAGATATTACACGTCTCTTGGCATTCCTGGATCATTGAGTCAATCAAGGCTATAAACTCCTTTAGAACAAGATCGGGGCACCAGTACACATTAATAATTAGTTATTAAGTTCAAGGGGGCGGAATTTCAAGATAATTGCAATACACCCCAGGTGGATCTTAAATGTCTTAATACATTTAGCATAAAGATTAGTTTTAACAGCAATAGGAAGTCCTCCCGAAGGTCTACCTTTAGATTTCTTTACTGCAAGTTCTTGATGCACAAAACAACCATCTAGTGATAGTGGGGCGAGAGCCCAAGTTTCTTGCAAACAAAATATACTGGCATCATGAAGAATAGCACAGCTGGCAAAGGACAGCTTAAGAGCGCGATTCCCCCTGGAATTCCATGACAAAAGGATTAAGGGGCAAATATTCTAGGGGTTATCTTTAATTGCATGTATTTTGAAGATGGAGTCTCCGAGTGTCAACGCCAGCCACCTCAGCTCTTTTTCAGAGGAGGCCATCAGATAGACATCCCCGACTATATTTAGATATTGAGTTCCCACATGCGGATCTTTAGGATTCCACCCTTGCACACCCTCCCAGGACTTTAGAAATCCCTCACTAAAGAGTTCCAAATCAAAACCAAAACGTTGCAGGGACTCTATTTCTGAAACAAAAGTTCCAAAATAGTTTGAGTAGAAGACTATCCTCACATAGTCGAACCTAGTAGGATGAATATAATCAATAGGTTTGATATCACCGGAGGAAATCAGTGATAGTCTAGGTACTTCACCGAATAGGGGTAAAATCCTGCCCCGATTAAGTGATGAGGACCACCGTGAGAAAACAAAGTTCATCATAACACTAGGATAGTCCTCAAAATGGGGTTGCCTCCAATCAACTCTAGTCGAAGGTACTGTGTGTAATTGCATTTTTCCTTTCACCTCAGATGGGTAGGCAACAATGGTGCCACCCTCATTTGAACTCTCGTTTCGAAAGCCCTCCTCCCAATCCCTACACTGGGAATAATTTCTACCTGCTTCAAAAGACCTACCCACAATTGGCAGGTCAGTTCCCACAGTTGTTGATGCCCGTTGGAAATGTAAAGCCGGGTTAAATAGTCGATTCCGCCCTGAGTCAATTCCTTTAGGTTACTCCGAGTCTCTATATCACCGATAGGCAGGGCGATACTCGTGCCCCCATGCCTCAGCGGTATACCCAATTGGGCGGTAGATGAGACCAGATTATTGTGCTCAGGCCGCGACAACAAGTCAATAGCTGCAATTGATCTCACACAATCAGAATTGACTGTGTGAGGAACATCTTCACTGACCTTATTTGAATATCCTAGGAGTTGCAAACCAAGTTTTGTTGGATGGTCAAGGTGGTTCACTAGGGCCTGCTGAACTAGCATTTTAATGTCCTCACTAGGTGTGAGATTGGTATTTTTACTAACAGAGACTGCCTCGTCCTCCATCCCTCCCATAACCTTTACAATTTGAAGTCCACTTGAAACATCTTTAGTTAGAGAATTAGAGGGGGACGGAGGAGGTAGGGGCTTATGGGCATCTGAAGAGCGCTGCATTTTCACATCCAGTGAGGTGTCATTTGCTGTAACTTTGGATTTCAACTCAAAGAATTGTTTAATACCTAGAGACTCTGTTGAACCCATAGTTGTTGCAGTGCCATGGATAGTATTAACCTTTTTTTTTGCTACTTTTTTTTCAAATTTTGATTGGCTAGGGTGAGCTTTATTCCTTGTGGCTAATTGCATCTGTAAGATTATTGGTTGCCTCCCCGTACTCTTTCTCTGCACCCGTAGCAGCTTTAACACAAGCTGCGGCAGTTGCATCCGATATGCTTTTTTTTTTTACCAGGCAGAGAAGTACCCTTCAGATTCAGTGCCTTTTGACTCTCTTCGTCAAGCTGTGTAAAGTCAAAGACACCTTCTGTGGAAAGACCACAGATATCTCTAATGTTTGTGTTTGATACTTTCAATGACGGTAAATTTTTACCTTTTTTTTTTTTAGATGGATTTTTATTTATAGAGCCTGAATTCACAGCTCTACGCTTGAGAGCCCTGGCACTCATTTTCCTCTATCTACGAGAGATATGTTGCACGGGAACAGTGTTGGAGTACAAAATGGAGTCCTCCTCTTCAGTTCTGCCGTGCCCTTGTCCCTGCCCGGCACCTTCTTATTTGGCCTTCAATAGGACAGATGGACTATCTAAAGTAAGGCTGTCACAGGGTATCTCACTGTTTGTACCACATATCACATGATTTCAGAATCCGGAATTAGTCTCAGAAAACAGTGAGCCTAACCAAGCGTATATGAGTTTAAGGTACTCTGCATTAAGTGAAACCAGACTCTTTAGTTCCTCTTGTCCGGCAATATAAATAGCATGTTCCTCTTTATTGCCAGAACCCAGAACGTCGGTGTAGGATTTATATCCCAGTTGTTTCATAACATCAGTTTGTATACTCTGATTATGGGTAATTATCGGACCAAACTTTGCAATGTGCCCCAGGGGAAAAGTATACTTCTCCGTAGCAAGAACAAATCCCTCCAATCTGCTCATTTTCTCAGAGCAGTGAAGTATAAAAAGTCTCAATTCCTGAATCTCTGTGTGATTCAGTATTCTAGTAAGGAAAGGGAGGATGCGTAAGTTGATGCAATGTCTTCAGTATTAAGCCCATCAAAGGAGGGGGGTAATAATGTGAATCTTCATGATCCTGAATAGATGGAGAATTCAGAGAGGTCGGACTAGAGCATTTATGGCGATTGGAGCCAAGAGGACTCTGTCCCAAAACCCCCATACGTGCTGGCTCTTGGTCCAATATCTTTACCGGGTCGGATAGTGGTTTATTTAAACCGTCCTCTTCAATACAGTAGGAAGAAGGCTCAGGAAATGCAGCTTCATAGAGCTGTACATTGTCAATACCCCCCCCCCACTCTTGCCCGTGCTGGGTGGATGGGCTCCTAGAGAGCCACACTATTCTATCGAGCAGCGCCAAAACAGCAGGAGCCATTAGAGAAGTGTCTGCCCGTGGTCTATGGATTGCATTCTCTTCTATGCTCATAATGGGTAGGGGGCCTAAATGGTCATGCATATTTAAGAAGCTTTTTTGAAAAGGATTACTCAGATAATCATGCTTACTCGGTACATCATCAGTACCATTGCCGTCATCTTTAAGTGTAAGACTTGGTTCCTGGCCATCACTTTCGCTGTTACCATTGGCCGATGGCAGCTGCTTTACCTTTCCAGTATCCATATGAGAGGGCAATGAGGACGGGAGCAAGCCCTTGTTGTGCCCACTGTCAAAACCGTCAGAACTGTCACTGACGGAAGAATTAGGCAATGTATATATATTGTTTTGAACGGCGGGTGATTGGCCTAGTTTGCCGCTACATAGCAACTCCACCATAGTCTTTGTAGCACTGCTATGTGACTGGTCACTCACCAAATCAAATTCTTATTTCCTACTGGGAAGCTTAACAATCACGGCACCCTATGTTGTAACAAAAAGGCTGCACACAGCGCTGCCGGCCAGAGTTAATCACAAATCAAGAATAAAGACTTTACATACAAGCCTCATGATGCAACAATTTTAAAAAAAGATATAGTTAAAGATACTGCAGCCCAACGCCCGCACCCAGCCGCCTAACAACCTAACAGCCAAAGCACTTCTGAGGCACTTCCGGATGCGCGGGCACCGGAGTGCTTATTGCAGAAGCGCAATATCGAGGCTGAAAAGGGGGCGTGTCTAAGGCAGGCCGGCGGGCCGAACTGCAGGAAAAAAAAAAGAAAAGAGAGGAAAGTAAATCTAGGGCATATATGCCGGCAGAGCACAAGAAGCACATGTGCAGAAAGCACAGAGTATTCTGCCATGAGTAAACAAAGTCCCAATAATTACTACTTGGCAGATTGTTAGTCCGTGTTGCTACAGAGGACAAACGTCTTCTTGGCGACTGAAGGCTGTAGATAGAAGGCAGAATCAGAGTCTAGGTCCATAAGCTGAGCAGGAGCCGGTAGCGTGGCAGCCCAACAGCCAAAGCACTTCTGCGGCACTTCCGGATGCGCAACTTCTATGGTTTTTATTGCTATTGTTTAGTTACTCCCCTTGTTTCCCTACCCACTTTATGTCTTGTGGCGCCTGGTGACACTATTTGTTGTATGGGCACCTTATAAATACTCATCAAAACGACGCAGAAATTAAGATGATTGCTGTAATACATCTACACATAAGCCAGTAAGCCTTTCAAAGCTGAACTCCCTAGACATGCAGGAATTGTAGTGATGCAATTTTTTTTTTCTTTTTTATTTTTAAGTTGCTCTTTGCACTTTTGGCCTTTGGTACAACAGTGCATGCATCCTGGTGCGAAATAGACCCTTTGTCCACACTTCACCCCCTTGGCGCCCCTTTCCATGTCCACCCGTGTTGCCTCTATATACATTATCCCACCGCTTTTCATCCTTTAATCATGCATCTGTAATTCCATGCTGCAACCATCTCTATAAGTCAAATTACCAAAATAAGTTTGTGAGTTTATAAACAGCAGTGAAGGTGGGTAGCGATTAGCGAACAGCAATACATACGTATCAGGTGTTGGGAACTAGGCTGCAGGCTATAATATGGGCAAAAATCTTTTAAAAAACTTTTGTTTGGTTTTCAAGGAGGCAGACCTCAAGACGGTCTGTTTTTTTTTAAACACAAGGATACTTTTTGGCGCCAAGGTGCAAAAGCCCATTTTCCTGATGTGTATTCAAATTCTGGTTTTGGCCATAAAAGGTTTCCCCACTTTCACCCACAAACTGTACAGGGAAGTCAGAGTCTGTCTGCACCCCGACTAGGCACATCTGTGAAAGAATGCATAATGTTTCACCAGGTGGGTTTTTACTGTTACAAATGGTAGTAAATACTTTACTATGCAGAATATTTGAAATATTTAATTGTGTTTCACCGCACAGCTTGACATGAATATTTTTCATTTTTGTGGCAGATGCACCCTCAGAATACAAAACTCGCTTTAGCTCCCTGTGAACACTGGATGAAGGGTTTCCTTGTTACTTGGACTTCAACACGCCACACTAACAATTTGAAGGACATAATGTGGCAAATATCATAAGGATTTGATAAGATTCACTACATTAAAAGCGAACATAGGAAAGCGAGGTTTCTATTGCTGAAATCGGTCTTTCGAAGCGGTTGGTCATCCGTCACCTAGGGACAATGAAAACCCAATGCACAATGTAGGCAAAGTTTTAATTAATGTTTGGGCAAGTGAGGATGGCAAGTGTGCTGTGTGCTACACGAACAATTTCACGAACGAATAGACAATTTGACGCAAAGAACCGACACTAAGTTTTAATTATAACTGGAATTCAAAGTGAACATATTTATGTAATGTGGGTACTGAAATCGTTTTTTATTCTCGAATGTACACATTTACGTTGTACCTATGTGTGCAAGTCATGGTGCGAGTCTTCCGATTGACTGCTCCTTTGACCAAAAATTGACAAATTGAAAACTGTATTACTGCTGCAAGGGCACATGAACTTAGGGCGATCGATCAACAGCTAAGATTTCCACAGGATGGCGTTGCCCAGACAGGCATTTCGCATGTATAAAAGTGTGGACAACTAAGGTAGGATCCATAAGAATCTTTTTTAAGATGGATCAATGTATGATCGAAAATACATGCCCGATCGATTGGGACAATACAATTTGAGCGAACTACCCCATTAAAGAGTGTAATATTGTAACACCTACTTGACGCCCTGCGGGAGCCCCTGGTTCTTAAACTGGTGACTGCGTGTTCCCCTTCTTGGCACCTCTTGAACGACTGTTCACCACCTGCCTTTTCCACAAAACCATCAGTGTGGTATGAATAACCCTGTTGTGCTTTGGGAGGAAGCGGGGGTGTGGGGGGTAAGAATATTGGTTTTGACACCTAGCAACAAAGGGGCAGTTACTACTTTGTTGGTTGCTCCCCTCCGACCCCACCCTGCTTCCCAACTCCACTGGCTACTGGGGAAGGACTGGACTCACCTTATATGGTTCTGTTGAAGGCTTGCACCAGTATCAGTTACTCCATGGATCCTGCTGTCCAGACCTTCTGCGGAGCGCATGGTGCTGGGGCGTGAGAAGACCCCCTCCCTCTTTCTAGGGGGTTATGTTATGTTGTTATCTGAACTTTTAGAACACACAGTCATCAGAGGTATCTTGGCGCTGTGGGAGAGAGAAAAGAGGACCACCATATAGCCACTGCAAGTTAGAATAACAGAGTCTTTAAGGACCTTCTAAGGGCCACATGATTGGATAAGGCCTTATTCGAAGGTGGCAGGTTATTCCACTTTCGGGCAGCGGCCACCAAGAAAGCCCGGCCTCCAATGCGCTCACGGCGATAGGAGGGAACTACCAGCAGGCCTGCCAATGCTGAACGCAACGAGCAGGAGGGGAAGTAGCGAACAAAGTTGGACTGAAGGTATTCCGCCCCTAGTCCATTAAGCACGATACAAAATGTCTTAAACTCAATTCTCCGGTCAGTGTCCTTGTTTGCTTTACTTTGAATGTTTGTAACCTTACCGCTTAAGCGGTTCCTTCCCCGACAGTCCTTCCTTTGTTGTGCAGATCGCAGCTGGCGAAAGGTTTGAGGTTGGAGGGGGAAGTCCAGAAATACTCAGCGAGCCCACTGCAGTGAGTGAATCAGGTAAGTGGTG
This sequence comes from Ambystoma mexicanum, assembly GCF_040938575.1. Taxonomy (NCBI): domain Eukaryota; kingdom Metazoa; phylum Chordata; class Amphibia; order Caudata; family Ambystomatidae; genus Ambystoma; species Ambystoma mexicanum. The sequence goes on along the minus strand of NC_090921.1, from coordinate 747,865,543 downwards.
TGAGATGGCCTTCTGATGAGGTGCGCGCAGGTCTCAGCCAAGGTGTCTTTCCCTTTCTAGCACGGCACGCGTGATGCCTTTCCCTTGGCGCGCACTCTGTCTCCCGCTATTTTCTCCTGTGATGAGGTCCGCTTCTTGCAGTAACTTCCTGCTTTTCCTGGTGCAGTCTTGTTGGTTTTCGCTCGAATGCATGTTGCTTCCTTCAAATCTTTACCGGCAAGGATCCCACCATACACAGAGTAGACGTTCAGCTGCTTCCTTGATGAGCAGACATAACGTGAAGCAGGGAGTGTGCCTTGTGATCTTTATAACCTTGGCCACTCTCTGGATGCATGGTGAGTGAGGTCTGCAGAAACAAGTGTGGAACATGATGCAGTCATATTGGTTTTCTTGTAGTCCATACAGAGGCAGCCATCAGGAAGGCTGATTCAGTGGCATGTTCTGACTGCGCCAGTTGCTCGCACCAGCCATGCACCATAGTAGTCCAGTACTGCTCGCTAGTCCTGCCCTTACTTCTAAGATGTACGGGGTCAGGGGCAGGTGTCCTAGAGAGGTTAAGATATCTGTTGGGCCTCAAGGTCATGACAAAAACCTAATTAAGTGGTCGTGTGTGCCCAATTGTGTTTTCCAAAAGAAGATTGAACTCGATCCTTCATGCAGGCATGCCTTTTATACCAAAGAAGCTAAGCAGTTATACAGTGTATCTACAATTGAAGATAAGAGCAAGCATTTCCCAAGCCAAGAGTCTCCCCATATTAAAAGTGAAAACAACTTTTCTCAGAGCCAAAAAACAATGCAACTATTAATGTGAACCCAATAACAGTTTAGTCTCACCTAAGAGACAATTGTGAGAGCATTACCTTAAGTCAAGAGAGTGGCACCAAGGTTTTTGTGCAATTGCTGGGGCTAACAGTTGGCAGAGAGGTGAAGACAAAGTTGGGGAAGGGAAGGGGAATTGGCTGCTTCTAAAGATTATTTTGAAGTTGACACAACCTATATTACCAAAGTCTGTGAAAGAAAGAGAAATGGGTCATAAAGGCAAACCTAGGCTGCTACTGGGGCAGACAGCCAAGAAAGGCAAAGAGGCCTGGAGATGAAGGGCTTGCAAGGCATACATTCGTTTTCAAAAATTGATTAGCAGAGTTTGCGAATTAAATATTGTATTGATTAGCAAACAGATCCATTTGATTGGCAATGTTGTACTAATATGGACTATCTAAAGTAAGGCTGTTAATGTCGCCAGAAGTTATTTGTACCGTTTACATGAAATGAACACTAAAGCATGTTTGCATAAGCTAAAATAAGACATTTGTGAGAACAGTCAGGATTTGCAAGTTCATTCAAATTCAGCTAGACATGCGGTCGGGTAACTAGGTTTACCTATTCAACCTAAGAGAAATGCACTCAACCCATAGCAATGGATGACAGCAAATGTAAATGTAATATCTGTAAAATGGTGCATGTCACTACAAACCAGCTTTACGTTTGGCACACTGCTGCCACCCTGAGGCCAGCTATGCACAGTGAAACAGATCAGGGAAAAAAAGGCTGCAGAAATATCTAAAACAGCTGCAAGAACTACCAAACATAGTAAGAGCTGACAGGTGTAAGAGGCGAAAATAACAGTACAGGAATTGGGTCATAGCTCAAAAGTACATCATGACCGAAAATGATGGCAAATCAATGCTCAAGACTACTCTGGGAAATAACTCCAGAAAGTTTTGGGAAATTATAAACAACATGAATGCAACACAAGTTGCACTACTGTCAAATCCAATTCTAGAAGAGCCCTAGACTCATGATTAAAATGATCGATATGCTACTCCCCCTACAAAGGGCAATACTGTGATTAAGAACAAGCTAAAATCATGGTGTATTCCTTTTGAGAAGGGTAAAATATTGACCCTAAGCAATAGCCTGTCTGGCCCTGCAGCTTTAGAGCTATCAAATTTCACCCGAAAAACTGGTCAGAATTTTGCTACATTCTTTTCTACCAGCTAATGAATAACGCCTGTGTCCCTACCCTCATGGAAATGCTCAGTACTGGTCCCAATATTAAAAAAGGGGGGAGAGGACAAACCCAAAATATCATCAGCCAATTGTCCTTCTAGACGTGCCAGGGAAAGTCATTGCTTCTCTGCTCCTCTGATTGAATAAATGGACATCAGATACTGGAACCTCGAATGCTTGTCAAACCGGATTTGTTACGGGAGTAGGCTGCAATGTAAACCTTTTTCTCCTTAATGTACTGAAATTAAGAAGCATAAAGGGCAGCAAAAGTCTGTACATCGCCTTCATAGACTTACAACAAGCGGTCGACAGTGTTGACTGAAATCGTCTATGGACCAAGATGACAGTATGGCACTGGATTTGTTGTCAGCAATTATGCCTCTGCACGAAGAAACAACTATTCAAATACAGCAGGAATATTGACGAAAGAGATGGGGCTAAAACAGAGCTGTGCTAGCATTGGGTCTTTTTAGCCTATTCATCTCCGACTTGAAAAACAATTTGAACCTGCCTTCAGCATGCCCCCCAAAATTAAATCATACACCTATTGGATACATGGTCTAAGCTGATGATTTAGTCATTCTAGATCAGATCCCAATAGGGCTACAGCTACAGCGCAGCCTCACATGGCTGCAAGATTACATTAATGAAAACTGCCTAAAAATAAAAAAAGAAATCAATGTAGAAAAACAGGAAATTCTAATACTACGAAAAACACGTGGCAGAAATACCAAAATGCAAAACTTCAAGTGGCACATGGGAAAGCGCCAGTCTGAGCAGTGTATACAACCAAATATCTAAGACGCTGTGTTAATGCTAGCATGGATGATGCACTCGAATCACAAATCTCAAGTGGAAAACAAACAAGATCTCAAGGGCAATTTCGCCATAAGAAATTCTCAGTGGTCCCGGTCATCAAATTCTACAAACAAAAAGGCTCTCCCATTCTAACATACGTTGCTGAGACTGCGCTATCAACATCATGGGCAACATGGGATTTGCTAGAGGGATCCTTCTGGAAAAAGATATTGTGCCTTCCTAATTGTTTACCTATAGCAGTCATAAGATATGAATTGGGCCTACTATCATTGCATATACAGGTAGGGTGGAATTCCTGGTCTCTGTTCCAGAAAATGATTATGAACGACAGTCCAATACAGCTCAACATCCTAAATGAAAACATGGACAACAAGACGCAAAGAAGTCCAAGCAAACCTCAACGCAACTGAATGGTCTATCGTGAACCATCCAGAAGGGGTAAAATAAAAATAATAACTATGGTGCCTTGATTGGAAAGAAACAGACTATCAACTGTTCCGAAGTACCATAAAGTTCCCAAGCGCACACCATAGAAACTTGTTTTAAGATTCAGATTGAACACTCTCCCGACAAGAGATTCTTTTTTCAAGACACAATGCTTGTTGGAGATTCTGCAAAGATCATGAAGAATCTCTACAGCACCTGATGCTATTTTGTCGCACACTAAAATCTGAAAGAACCAAATACATGGGAGACAATCACGGGAAGCCACCACCTAGACGCAGAGGATTGGTGGGAACGTTGTCATGGAGGACAGGATTTAAAATTGATCTTTGCAGTAACTAACTTCATAACAGAAATATTGCAGATCTAATAACATTCTCCGAAGAAATGAGGTGCAGTGTCGCTTACATGCAGAGACAAATTAACTATTAATTGATTCAATTGAGTCACATTATTTCTAGGTAAAAGTTTGTAATAAACTGAATACTTTTTTAATTACAAAAAAAAAAAGAAAAAGAAAAAGTGCATTTAACATTTAATGCAAACAAAGTAAATGTTAAATAAAGGTTTCAAACATCCCTTGCAAATGGTACTCGCCCTTCCTAAAAAATACTTGACTATGCGAGTGGCCGAAAAGACTTTGCGAGCCGTGAATAAGTGTCTGTAAAATGTAAAGGGCTAGCTGCATGAATGGACAAAAATAATGTTAAAAAGGCACTGAAAACAGTTTGGCCAGCTGTCTTCTGCAGGTGCTAATATATAATACAATCATAATTATAAAGCACATTGAGCTCTGGACACTTACTACAGTGTATGGTAGTGAAGTAGGTCTGTAGATGAAGCAACTGAAAATAACTATTGATCACTACTTTGCGTAAACATCTAGTTATCTTTGTGTATTCATTATCTAAGAGGCAAGTAGGAGACTACGCAGAGTGGATGGCATAGCAAGTAGAGAACTGGGTAAACTAGTTGGAATATTGTAGTTTGTGGTCATCTCGCTCTCTCAGAGCAGCTGGTATAAAGCAAAAGACTGATACGATAGAAAGTCAATGAGTATGGGATAAGCTCATGCGTTGAGCACCAATTGCACAGATGTATGCAACCAGCAACTTAAAGAACTAGGTTTGCCATCATTTGATCATGTACATTTTCTAAAGTGTTCACGAGTCAATATGATGGATCTTCATCAACAAAATTCAATATGAGATTTAGATACACTAATCTATTCTTTACTATAATGCAGGGAGACAATGCAGTGTTTTACAGTGTCAATACTGTAATTAAGCATTATCTAACAATGTACATTTTTAGTATTGGAATTGCAGGACTGTCTTTTTAAAAAATATATAAAGTTAACACATACTGGTCTTTGACAGAAGGGGTATAGTTAGCTTAGTAAAAGTATCACTAAAACCATCATCCCGATTACTTCTGGTACACAATTATTTGAAAAAGAAGAATGCAAGGTTTTGCCTAGCACTCCCACACAGGGCTTTGGCACTGGAGTGAAAGAGATGATTACTGTTGCACATTCTCTGCATTAGCACTTGAAGTGAACAGAGAAAAGAGAGTGAAGAGAGCAAGAGAGGAATGCAGGGCTAGCTGTTCTCTGATTGAACATGGCAACTTTTAAATAGCAAGCCATGCTACACAAGTGTCAATTTGATTAGCAAACCTGCAGAATTGCAAAGTAAATTGCTACGCAACACTGCTCATTTTATGCCTTGCTTGGTTTCGGCTTTGTATGGGACATTTCTAGAGGCGGGAGGGTCTTGAAGGATACTGAAAGGGCCATTGAAGGGGGGCCCAGGGGGTAGTTGTGGCGTAAGATGTGTTGTATAGCATTTAAGACAAAAATGGCCTGTCAGTATAAGCTGCATGGTATCAAGCTGCTCGATAGGTGTCAATATGACCCAGTTTGCCTGGCTGGGATGTTTGTGGGGGTGAGCCCGATGTGTTGGCTTGAGTGTGGGGGAGCACGCCATGCCTGGCGGGCCAGTGGAATAGGGAGAGGCTGTCTAGCCAAGGGGAATGGGTGGCAAAGGCGAAAAGGCATTTATTTCATGAAAATAAAATTACAGCGGCCCTCCACAAATGGAGTTTGGAGACAGAAAAAAGCTGGTTGAGCTTTAGTACGAAATATCAGGTGGTGCAATGGTCCTCTGAGGGAACTCTAGGATGGTGGAGTTGAGAACTGGCTGGGTTAAGAGAGTCTGCTTCCCCCTCCAATGGGCGTCCCCCACCTATGTTAGTATGTTGCCTCGTGGGATGGACTGTAAAAGACTGTATGCAACTGAAATGCTATGTTGACCTGCTTCAATGCAAAGATTGTTCCCTCGTTATGGTTGTTCAAGGGAATGCTGCAGAGGCAGAGGGCAGTGAGGGGTTACTAGGGAGGGCTGTGGACTAAAATTGTGATTGTTCCATGTATGATTATCGCGCTCATACACACGCGTTTCAGAGCACGACACCTAAAAATCAATTACAATTGTATTTTTTAAAATGAAAAATAAAGAGTATTGGGAAATAACCCTAAAATTGAATACAAAATAGCTAAAACATTAAGGATTTGGTGGTTACCCAGTGACCTGGCTGTAGAAAACATTAAGAAATATGCACGGTTAGAACAACCAAGAATTGGTTTCTAGCAATGTATAATAATTGCAGACATGCTGTGAAGGATTTGAGAATGTATGAAGACCTATAGGGTAATGGAATCATGGTAATGTAGTCCATAAATTGCAACAGCATGTATGAAGTTATGCAATAATTTGCATCTGTAGAAGAATTAACATAGGTGGCACAATAAGAACATTTTAAAAGAGAACCACAGAGCATCTAGATGCAAGATAAAAGTAGGGGCTACCCTGGAAGGAGCGACATGAAGGTGAGAACATTTCGGGAGTAAGATTTCTTGGGATACACAACATTTGTTCCAACGCAAAGTGTGGAGATGGACTGGGCTCAAACTATGCACTTGTTGCTAGCTCTTGGCTAGCGATTGACTCTTGAAGAGTAAGAAATGTTGCACTACATGTCTGTGGAGAGCTGATGGGGCAAGTTACTTTATGCTTGGGTAGTAGTTTACAACATGAACTTTTTAGCCCCGATGAAGGGGAAGAGTCAATGCCCAGAAAAGAGGTTCATGATATTTTTTGATCTCCAATTTACAGCACTTGGTTTAAACAAAGAATTGAATTTTAATCTTCTGAAATTTAACATCCTTTCGATGTAAAATTTGAATAAGTCTCAATCAGCATAGATAAACTGGAGATAAACGGAGCAACGACTGTGGCCCAAAATAAACTGACGACTGAAAGTCTCTCCAAAATAGTAAGAGAGGCCTTGTTAAAAAGAGCTTATTGTTGGTTTGCACATTTTGCTTGCTGCATGTTCAGATGCCCTTGCAACGTAGAATATATGCTTGTTGGAGAACATTTTGCTCAATAAAGCAATAGACCTTCCTCAGTTGCGACCATCCCAAAATTTCTTTTAAACACATGCTTAACAGAAGCAATATAGCAGGCAGGAAAAGGTACATTGTAATCACCTGTGATATGTCATCACAAAAGAACCCAATATAGTCTTTAATACAAATATCGGGTGTCAAGATAATGTAATGGTTAATTTAAGATATACCACTCGTTAATGGTGAAGTGAAATTGTAAATGAACAAATGCACTGTGAATTTTGATGCAAACATATTTCCTTTGCTTAAAGTGGGAGTTAAAAACTGTCAATAGAAGATTCCACTTTTTAGACTATTGCTTAGAAATGTAGAATAACAGAACATGGAGCGCAAACACAAAGAGACATTGACTCTGTCCAAACTGGATCTGGAGGCCAGCCCGAGCCTTAGCAGATGGTCTAGCTGATAGACAAACAATGACACAGCCTTTGAAATTCTATTAAAGTACATGCATCTCATAAAAACTGCATTAACCCAGGTCAAGGCAAAGATTACTGACCTCTATGGATAACAAAAGACATCTACTCTCATACATATAATGTCATGCAAAAAGTAGTATAGAGGTGATGCACCGCCAATGACACCTTCAGGAAAATGGCAGTAACTCAACACTGGGCAACCTGATCCATATTAACATGGAGGAAATCTTACAGTAAATCAACTGTTGTGTCGCAGTGGTAGCTCTAATCAACACAATATAGAAGTAATATATATCAGACTGTGGAAATGGAATACGGGAGAAGTGAGGGATTGGCATCAAGAGGGAAAATTGTTCATTTAATTCATGAAAAACAAAGGCCGGAATAAATGTCTAACCCTTTCCCATGAGAAATGTCTTAACACTATGTTGTGAAAAAACATTTCTAGCCTTATTATAGCTTTTTTTTTTACTTCTTTTTATTAACTTTTTCAAAACAAGAACATTTCCAGCAATTCCCGTACCTCCCTTCCCCTCCTCTTCCCCCCCCCAAAGAAACAAACCAGCCACTTCCAGTGTTCCGTGACTCTCCATACTGCCGTCTAGGTTCCCCTTTAATCACAGTAAGTCCAGCAGCCTGAGATGCTGTGGGCGCCATCAAATACTAAAGTCATAACGAAGAAAGGCCAACACCTCTCCCCATTCGCTAGCGAAGTTCTGTGTGGCATTGTTCAGAGCGTATGTCACCCATTCCACCGCGACTATTTCCCAAACTTTCCGGAGCCAATCTTGAAAGGCAGGTATTGTTGGGCTTTTCCAGTGTTGCGCAAGCAAAGATATTCCTGCAATGACGAGCAGAGCCTGCGCTCTTGCCCTAGCTCCTGATGTTACTTCCATGTCCTCGTGCTGCATGCCCAACAAAATCAACTCTGGGGGTCTGCTCCTCCCAGGGCCGAAAGCCTGTTGTTGAGCTTTCCCTATTTCATCCCAAAAGGGTGCTATTTTGGGGCATCCCACCAAATGTGTTCTGCAGTTCCCACTGCCCCACACCCTCTCCAACAATCCCTCGATGTCCCAGGGTATAGTCTGTGCAGGCGGGCCGGAGTGTAGTGCCAACCATAAATAAGTTTGTACCAGGCTTCCTGGGTCTGGGATGCTCTTGCCAATTTCGGAATTATACTCCATAGTCTCTACCATTCTTTCTTCTCTATAACCCTTCCCAACACCTTTTCCCATTTGCCCATGAAGGCCCAGCTTTGTTTCGGTTTGGCCTCTTCCAAAATTCTATACAGGTGCGAGATTAGCCCCTTCGAGCCATCATTTGACATTAAGAATTTTTCGAATTTGGTAGGGCCTCTGGTAGCCGCCGCCTTATTTTCTGGGTGCAGCAACCAGTGCCGCAGCTGATAATACCGCAATCTTTCCTCCTCCCCCACAGCAAAGTCCCTTTTACATTAAAAAAGGAGCCAATTTCTTTCCGGATAAACATATCCTGCTTCCTTACACCACCCCCCGTCCTGCCACTTTTTGAAGGCCCCCATTCTCCAGCCCTGGTGTGAAGTACCCATTTTCAAATATTGGTGTGAATGGTGATGGGAAGGTAGTGATGCCTTTTTGTCTGGCCAATCTATCCCAGTTGTCTGCCATCAATTTAGTGATGGAGCTCAAGTACATGTGCTTTGGGCGATAGCATTTGGGAAGCCACATCTAGGTTTTGTTTGGCTACTGCCCTATCCATTTTCACCCAGTGCTTATCCTCTCCTTGTTGAAGCCATTCCCTAATAATTCTCAGCTGTGTCGCCTCGTAATACTGCTGAAAATCAGGGATGGCCTGACCGCCTTCCTTTCTCGGGGCGGTGAGTAACTGTCGACTGCATCTGGCTTTTTTCCCCTCCCAGACAAATTTGTTTGTTATGGTTTGGAGCTCCCTGAAGAAGCGCTGCGGGACTGCTTGGGGCGCGGCTTGGAACAGGTATAAGAGACGAGGAAGTACAACCATCTTAATGGCCGCTTTTCTCCCCAACCAGGAGACGCGGAGATTTCGCCATCTGTAAAGGTCCTTTCTAATGTTTTTCAGTAGCGGAGGGTAGTTAGCTGCGTACCACCTAGGGAGCGTCGGAGTTATCTTTACCCCAAGGTACACAATTCCCCCAGGGCGCCAGGTAAATGGAGATGAAGTCTTGAGCTCTACCCGCTCCTCGTTCCCCAGACTCAGCACCATCAGTTCGGATTTGCCCATATTAATACGCAGTCCTGACACCTCCCCGAAATCCTTGAGCAATAATTCACTGGCCTTACAGGAATGAGACGGCTCAGTAAGGGTAAGCAGCATGTCATCTGCTAAAGCCGCAACTTTATGCTAGGTTCCCCCCGAACGGAATTCCCCGAATGTCCTCTGACTCCCGAATAGATTGAAGTAGCGGCTCTAATTATATAGCAAATAGTAAAGGGTACAGGGGACATCCCTGCTTCGTACCTCTCTGTAGTAGGAATAATCTGGGTGCCACCCCATTAACTATCACCCTTGCCCTTGGACCGTTATAGTTAGCTTTGACCATCTGCAGATAAGTACCGCCCAAACCCATGCTTTCCATGACCTTAAAAAGAAACGACCACTCTACCCGTCAAGCGAAAGAAGAACTGCGTTGGTGCCCGTTTTTTTCCACCTTTTCTAGCAAATGAGCTACCCTCCTAATATTGTCCGCCGTTTGTCTGCCCTTAACAAAGCCCGATTTGGTCCTGATGAATTAGTTCAGGAAGGAGCCCTTCAAGCCTATTTGCCAGTATCTTGCTGAAAATGTTTGCATCGACGTTAATAAGAACTATCGGTCTATAGGGGGACCTTTTCAACGTGTTTTTCCCCGGTTTCCGGATCAATGAGATTTTGGCCTCTTTCATAGAAGGGGTTATTTCTCCAGTTGTTTTAAAAGTGTTCAAAAGATAGGTTAGATGTGGCACAAGCTGCCGAGAAGACATCAGGGCCAGGCGCTTTACCCGGGGGAGCTTACCCATTACCCCGCTCACCTCATCTTCTGTGATTTCCTGGTTCAAAATTTCTTGAGCCTCACGTCCCATCGCTGTAAGCTGAACCTTATCTAAGAAAATCTCTTGTTGGCGACTCTGGGGATTTTGAGACCCGTATAAGGATTCATAGTACTCCGTCAAGGCTTCCAGAAGGTCCTCCAATCTAGTGACTATCCCCTTCCCCCATAAGTAGAGCCGTGATTGTCTTTCGCGAGTCCGCTCCCTGGAGAAGTCGCGCCAGGAGGGTGCCTGTCTTATTAGCCTTGGCATAGAATTTCTGCCCTACCGATAAGAGGGCGCCTTCCGCTTTTTTAGTTCTTAACAAGTTTAGTTGGACCACCGCCCTTCTATAATCCCTATGATTGCATCTACTGGGGGTTTCAACGACTTTTCCCCTCGCTACTTCCACCTCCCTTTCTAACTGGGTCTCCAGGAGTGCCAACTGCTTGCCGTTTTGCGCTTTGGCTGCTATAATTTCACCCCGTATCGTAGCTTTGAATGCATCTGTCATGCCTGCCCCATGGGCGCATACATTGGCAATCAATATGGACAAATTGTTATTCATTTATCTACAGAAAACTCCTGGATCAACCCCTATTCACTATTTGGACTTTATTTCTCATTTGCAAGACTTTGGTGCCTTTTTATTTTTCCCAGAAAACTACACTTACCATAATGCACTTGCCTATAACCATCCATTCCTGGCTATTCATATTTTTTTCATCAGAACTACAATCCCCAGAAGCCCTAGGGATTTGCTCTGCTTCCACCAGCTCAGGAACAGAGAGGGAGGTGGCCGATTGTCTGCAGGTGTGCTGAGCCAGGTGCAACCAATTAGCCTGCTTCTGTGCTGGACTGGGCAGTATAAAGGCTGCTGCCTGCGAGAGCTCAGTCTCTTGCATTGAGAGTCCTTCCGGCACCTTATTTGCTTCGAGCTACAAACTTTGTATGCTGTTTCCTGATTTCACCTGCTCTTTGTTCCAGTGCCCTGGTGGGATCCTGCCTTACAGTCTGCTACACCCTGCTGCCTACAGCCCTAGCCTTTTGGGCTCTCTGCCTCAGCCCTGCTCCTCTGGGCGTCCTGCCTTGCAGCCTGCTACACCCTGCTGCCTACAGCCCTCGCCTTTTGGGCTCCCTGCCTCAGCCCTGCTCCTCTGGGCATCCTGCCTTGCAGCCTGCTACACCCTGCTGCCTACAGCCCTAGCCTTTTGGGCTCCCTGCCTCAGCCCTGCTCCTCTGGGCGTCCTGACTTGCAGCCTGCTACACCCTGCTGCCTACAGCCCTAGCCTTTTGGGCTCCCTGCCTCAGCCCTGCTCTTCCAGGCTCCTGCCTTGCAGCTGATCACGCTCTGCTCCTTCCAGCCTTAGCCCTTGCCCTGCCGGGCTCTCCACATTGCAGCCGATCACGCTCTGCTGCCTTCCAGCCTCCGCCCTTGCCCTGCCGGGCTCTCCACATTGCAGCCGATCACGCTCTGCTGCCTTCCAGCCTCCGCCCTTGCCCTGCCGGGCTCTCCACATTGCAGCCGATCACGCTCTGCTGCCTTCCAGCCTCTGCCCTTGCCCTGCCGGGCTCTCCACATTGCAGCCGATCACGCTCTGCTGCCTTCCAGCCTCCGCCCTTGCCCTGCCGGGCTCTCCACATTGCAGCCGATCACGATCTGCTGCCTTCCAGCCTCCGCCCTTGCCCTGCCGGGCTCTCCACATTGCAGCTGATCACGCTCCGCTGCTTACTACCTACCTTTTTCCGCTGGGTTCTCGGCCTAGCAGCCCTCTACAGTCCTCTGCAACCTTCTACGGTCAGCGGCCCTGCCCCTCAGGGCTCACTCCTTGCTGCCCGGTCCTTCTGGGTTCCTTGCCGTGCAGCCTGCTTTACTCTGCTGCCCTAAGCCCTTTCCCTCTGGGCTCTCTACCTTACAGCCCTGCTCCTGTGGGCTTGCTCATTGCTTTCCTGCTCCTCTGAGCTCTCAACCTTGTTCCTTACTGTCCTCTGCTATCCTATCCTGTTACACGACTTTCCCTTCATTTCCTTCTGCTAGTTTGCTATGAACCTCCTTTTCCTGGATTTGTCTGTAAGTATCTTCTCTTGTCCTGTTTGTAGACCCTTTTGTACAGAGCTTGTCTGTTGGTTCCCATCAGTCAACCTCTGCCCCTTCCCTTGTCTCGTTTCTACATTACAGACACCCATAGCTGCTGTTCCAAGCCATGAGCAAATAGCGTGGGCCTCTGTTATAGCAAACTGTGCAGAAGGCTCGAGTATTTCCTAAGGTTCGTGGAATACTCTTTTCCTATATCTGCATACACCCCAAGAGGGAATCCATTCTGTACCTTTTCCTTGCTACTCTTGCCTACTCTTCGTTCTCTTTCCTTTCAGCTGTGTGTGTGCTTCTCTGTCCACGTTATTTAGGCACAACTACCCAAACCCTTTTTGGGTGTCCTGCGCCACTCTTAATAGAGTGCCATCCCTGACAGCATCCCACCGGATGTCTTCCCCTGTTTCTCCCCTTTTATTGCTTTCAAAGAATTATTTTATCTTGCTCTCCACCTCTTCCAAAGTAATCGGGTCCCTTAACAGATATTCAGGGTATTTCCAGCCCCACAGCCTTTTCCTCGATGAGCCCAGGGCAAGCTGCATTACGAGTATTTTATGATCTGCTGTGCCCATAGGGCCCACTTCCATCTCCTTAACCTTCCCCCACCAGGCTTGCCGAGACCCAGAAATAATCTATTCTCGACTGCAATCCGTGAACCTGCGAGAAGAAAGTGAACCCCTCTTCATCCCCTTTCACCTCCCTCCAGACATCCCGTAGGCCTACATCTAACATTCTATCCCGCAGGGCAGACGAAGACACCAGTCCCCCTCCTCGGAGTTTACCACCTGACCTGTCCCTTATTCTATCCCACGCAATGTTCAGATCCCCCATTAGAATTATTGGGCCCTTTGAGTGGTCTTCGACCTTCTGCAAGAGCTGTCTAAGGAAAGCTTCCCGTCCTGAATTAGGGGCATAGACGACTACTACTGTAAAGGATCCTTCTCCAGCGGACCCCTTTACCATCAAATATCTACCTTCTTTGGGCATCATTACACAGACGGCGGTAAGGAAATAACGTTACCGGTAACGCTAAATTTCCTATCCAATTACGACCCGGACTTGCCGCTATTAGCGCCATCGTTAAGTACGGTGGCACTAATAGCAGCAAGTCCGTGGGCGCGCGACCCCCAGGCCGGAAATAGCAGCATGGCGATAATAGCATCCCATCACAAGGTAGGCGGACTGGCAATAGCGGCATGGGAAAGACCCCAAAACCCCCTACCGGCATGGCGCAAATACCGGCATCGCGAACCACCCGTTAAGAGACCTGAGCAGTGTGTCCACCTGCCACAGGTGGACACATCCAGCACAGGTGTAGGCGATGGAGACTGTGGCAGCACAAAAGGGCACACCACACCCCTTCCCACACCCCTTCCCACACAAAAATGCTTCCAATACTGCCCGCATTACATGGCCTGGAGGATATGATTGCAGTGCGGCAGCATCAACAACAGGCAGCACAGAGGAGACGCAGTAGGAGTAGTGCAAGACAGGCGCAGCAAGCACCAGCAGGGCACCCAGAAATACCACAGAACCAGCAGGAAGAGGACAAGAAAATTGCACATAGCCGTACCAGCGCTGTGATGGAGCAGGCATCTGGCCTCTACAACACACAGCACCGGTCCCTAAGCGTGCCGGGCGAAGCCCTCCTGTACGGCCATGACAAAGTGCCGAAGACAACCATGGCATGTGTGATGCGGGACTAAATTTACATCAGACGGAATGTGCCTATGCCACCTGACATTCAAGCTGGTTGCATGAGGATGATGTGGATGGTGATGAGGATGGCTGAAAAGGCCCGCAGGGACATGCAAGTGGCAATGTCCAGGAGGGACACGATGCGCATCAGCATCTGATGTATCAGATTCCATGACATCCAAGGTATGACCATTATGCATAAAGATGGGTATTACTGACCTGATACATGTGGTCAGTCCCACAAAGAATCATCTCCCCAATACAGTAAACACACACAATGATGAATCCCAAGCCAGTGTAAACTTTTCAACAATGTGTTGTGAACAAAAGACAACAATAAGTGCATGGCCCCAACTGTGAAAACACCCCTACCCCCCTGCCCCCACAACACTCCCAAAAACACCCCTCCCCCCACAACACTCCCATGTGACCCTCATGGTGTGAACGTGTCATTCTCAACATGTTGCACCTAGTCCTTGCTGGCCCTAATTGTCAGTTCTGCACCGCCATTTGGTGGTTGTGATGTGGTGCGTCTCAGGTTGCGCAGAGACCAGCGTAGGGGGCTAGTTTGCCGGGAACTCCCAGAGGAGAGGAGGTGGTGGCCGGTTCATCCTGGGTTGTGAGTGGGCATCGGCGCTCAATTGCGTCTGCTATACGGTGCATGGCCTGCCTGAGTTGGGCCATTTCGTTGCAGATCCTGTCGGTGCATGCCTCCATGCACTCCCTTGTCTGCTGTGCAAAAATACCGAGGTCCTCCCTAAGACGGCCAACCTCAGCCACATGCTGCCCTACTACCCCAGTGATATCCGTCTGCCTCTGAATGATGGCTGTGAGGTCATGTTGCATGGTGGGTGCTGGTGGGATGGCCGATGCGCCTTGTTCCATGGCACTGGCCTCAGGTGAGAATACCTGGGGGCTCCATGACCCTTCAAGGGTGGGGGTGGGTGACCCTCCTTGGCTACCCGAACCTGAAGACAACCTCGGGCTTGCCAGTATGGAGCGTGTTGGTCTGGAGCTCTGGCTTAGATCCACAATGCCAGGTGCCTCCTCCTCATCCGAAAGTAGGGCAGTGGCTGCTGCCTCACCCGTTGAACTTGTGGCAGCAGAGTGCATTCCCTCAATGCTGCCTTCACTTGCTGGGAGACACACTCCCGTGGGTGCCGCAACGGCAGCAGGCTTGGCCTCTGGCTGTGTAGAACTGGTGCCCCTGCTGCCTTTGTCCCTCTGTTCATGGTCACTCCTCCTGGTTCCCCTTGAGGATGTGGCGGTGTCCCCTGTGGCATCCCTCCTGGCTTTTTTGCTGGATGTGGGAGCAGGTGTCGCAGTGCGTGGCTCATCAGTTTCTGTGTGTGATCCTGTAGGGATGAGAAATGGGGATATTCATCATTCATGGGTCGACCTGCCTTATGCTGAATAATTACGTCATGCCGTTCTATGCATTTGGGGCTCTTTAGTGTGGATGCAGGTAATGGGGATGTTGGGTGGGTCATGCATGAATGGATCTGGGTTGAACGGATATGTGGTGATGCATGCATGTCTGTTGGTGGCTGGATCCACGACATTCATATGGACACATGATTGCGGGGCCCAATCACACTTCACAGTGCATTGTTGGATGCATACACTCACCTCCATCGGACGAAGTGGGCACGCCATGCTCCATTTCTCCTACTCCCTCTATGCATTCCACTCCGATTGTGGATGCACAGGTCTCCTCCCACTCACGGAGCTTAATAGGCGATTCGCTGCCTCCTCCTGTGCCTGTAGCCAGGTTGCGGTTTACGGCCAGGATGTTCCTCACACGTAGCCGGAGGTCGTCCCACCTCTTGTGGCAGTCTTTAACTGTGCGGGTGGTGGTGCCTACCGCGCTGAGCTTGGTGGCAACCTCTGCCCAGATTGCCTTCTTCAGGACAGCCTCCCGCCGCATGTCGTTGCAGAAGACCACCTGTGCATTTGCCGCCAGTGTCTCAGTCAGCATTACAAGCTCCTCCTTGCAGAATTTCTCCTTGCGTTGCACTCTGTAGATTTTTTCACTGCCTTGGGTATCTTTAGGCTGTCCTGGAAGGAGTTTTGTTCGGGTTTCCTGGTAAGGTGTCCTGGATAAGGAGGATGGCAATGGATTGTGTTTTTAAAGATGGCCGCCATGCTCTTTCCCGTTCCTGTGCGATGACGCTATTTCCGGTTCCGCAAAATAACGGTCACTGCTATTAGCGGTGACCGCTAATGGCGGTGACCGCTATTTGCATGTGGCGGCAGGTCGGAAGTGCTATCAGCGCTTTCGACGATGCCGTTAAGGGACTTTTTGGGGACTTTTGCGGCATGGCAGTAAGGTCATTACCGGCATGGCGCTATGCTCGTGCCCGCAAACTCGTAATGACACGCAATTGGCGGCCTCTTGCGAGGGCGGACACGCTCATTGCGCCATGCCGGTAATTGCCAATTTTTAACCGCACAACGTGTAATGAGGCCCTTTGTCTTTAATCGCCTCCTCTATCTTGAAATTGGTTATGTTACTTATTGCTAGGGCTACCCCCCCCCCCAGATTTCGGCTCTCCAGAGGCCTGCACAATTTGGTCGAAACCCCTGAGTCTAAGCCTATGCTGATCCCCTCGTAATAAGTGGGTTTCTTGTAAGCCTAGGAAATCTTTAAAGGGGAATTAAGCCCCCTGACATTATCCGTAATCCACTTGAATTGTTAAAACTTTTTTACCTCCTCCTCTGGGCATTCCTGCTGACCTCTCTCTCCCCCCCACACCCCCTGTAGTCGGGCTCTCGTCCCAGGTTCCCCTCGCCTCCAGGAGATAGAACACTATGTGGCTGAAATTTAACTCCTGCCCACCCCACACCCCCCTCCATGGGATAGCTCATTAGGCCGACCGCCCAGAACCCCTCCCACAGGCTTCATCTCCTTTTCCGATTCCATGATGTTTGCTCCTCACTCCACTCCCCCTTTTCATCAGCTCTTTTGTCCACCACCCCCTGATAAACGGGTTTTCCCCGTGTTAGGTCTCAGTTGCCTCGGCACCCTTGTCCATCCCGAGGCCCCCCTTCCCTACCTTGTTAGTGGGCGCCCGTCTGTTCTGCCTTTTACGTTTCCCTTCTGCCGCAGTAGACCATTCCCATGGCCGGGGTCGAGGACCCTCCTTTGGATCCAGCGGCCTCCTCAGACTGGGCACTCCCTGGTTTTGCTCTAAATCAATCTGCAAAAGAGCCGCCCCTTCTTGCAGCGAGGTGATCCTCCTTTGAGAGCCCTCCCACTCGAAGACAAGTCCAAAGGGGAAGATCCATTTGTATTTGACTCCCTGTTCCTGGAGCCTTGTGAGCACAGGGCCCATCTGCCTCCTTTTGAGTAGGGTGCTGCCGGCTAGGTCCTGATAGAGCTCGATTTTCTGACCGCCGTACATTATCGGTTCCTCGCAGCCCTTAATACCGCCTCCTTTTGCGCATACCTTGAAAATGCCGCCAGCACATCTCTTGGTCTTTGATGCCGGGCGGTGTTAGGAGGGCCCACTCTATGTACTCGGTCCAATTCAATCCTGTCCGGTGAATCCACCCCCAGCAAGTCGGCAAAAATTGTTTGGACACTCCCTTTTAGATCTCTATCCAGTACCGTCTCCGGCAATAATTTTAACCTGATATTAACCCGCCTAGATCTGTTTTCCAAGTCCTCCATTCTAATCTCGAGGTTCCGTGTTGCTTTATCAAGTCGGTCTATTGCTTCACTGTTCTCCTTGGTATCTCTGCTTATCTCCTGCAGGCCCCTCTCCACCATATCTGTCCGCTCACCCAGCTGGCTTAGTTCCTGCTTGATTTCGGACAGAGCTTGATTTAGATCAGATCGTATTAGTTGAAACTGGTCCTGTAAAGTCCCTGCCAATGACTCCTGTAGGGAGAGCATTTCTCCACGTAAATCTTGTCGGGTGAAGTGGGAAGCCTGTTGCGACTCGTCCAGCTGGGTCACATCAGCAAACTCTTCTCGTTGGCCACCACTCTCCTCCCGTGCTTCCTTATTCGCCCACATGGAGTTGAGAGGGCCTGAAGTTTCCGCCTGGGGAAGCCCAGTCTTAGCAGATCTGCTCTTCAGTTTGGCAGCCATGCCACCAGCGTTCCGCTGCAGGTGCGAATTGCAACCGTCCCTCGTTTCGCGCTGCAAATAATGCCCTCTGAGCCTCCGGACCAGACTTGTGACGCCCCAGTGGGGGAATCACTCCGTCCTCAGTGGAGCGAGAGGGTCAGCGTCGCGGTCCAACGCTGCTGCCCAGGTCTGCCTTCGTTGGCTCCTCAAAAAGATGGGCCTCCCTCAGGGCATCCAATTTAGTGGGGGTACAGGCCAACGCTTGGGGGCTAAATATACTCCTGTCAAGCTCGAGGAGCGGGTGCTCACTCCTCGCCCTCAAGTCCTAAAAGCCCAAATCCGGGCCTCCTCTGTTGCTGTTGATACCTCACAAGCCTCCCTGGGTCTCCTTTACCATATGAGGGCAGCCCAGGACTTGTCACTTGAGCTTCACCGGTGCTCTCCGAGTAGTCAGGGCTCCTATTATGCGCCGTTCAGCCCGTACTGCAAACAGGATGTAGTGATTATGCGATAAACACAGTCTTTGTCCCCAAGCAGGATGTGTATTTCATTTGGAATGTTGAGGATGCCACCAGAGGCCGCCTGGATCCCACGTCAGACTGTCCCCTTCAGTTCGGTCTGGAGGAGGGAAGCCGAAGCCACTGTGGCGGGCGGCTTCCCAAAATGCTGCGCTTCACGGCAGTGGGGAGGAGCGGCAACCCACCCACTGCCCCAGCCTCACTCCGGGCTGTGAGGCGTTCTGTTAAAAGGAGGGGGAGAGGACGTCCCGGGCCCCGCACTCGGGCACCCCTCCAAGCCGCTGATGCTGGTGCTCCGGGATCCGGGGAAGCGTCACCGGGCCCCCCCCTCCTCTTCGGGAAATCAGTTGCTCGGGGAGCCGCGTCGGACCGCAGCCCCCACCTCTCCGGGACCAGACGCGATCCTGCCGGGTTCCCGCACCTCTTCGGTCTTCCAGCTAACCCTCGCCCAGCCGTATGCTTTGCCCGCCTCCCGGGCTCGGCTCCCGGCACCACGAGCTCCGCTTCCAAAGGGTCCTCGGGTTATGGTGCACTCGACGCCCGCTGGAGGTAAATTGCCTCAGTTCACTTTAGGGGGCAGTTGGGGGCTAAAAAATGTTGACTCTGGCCCTCGGCCGCCCAAAAGGGGGTGGTGGAACACCTTTTAGGCTTGGGGGTCGAGCGGAGCGCCGCTGGCACACGTCAACCAAGTGCCGGTGGCCATCTTGAAGTCCTTATTATAGATTTTTAACCAAAAGAAATGTGTTTGGATATCATTTTCTTAGCTTAGTTTATTACTTGTATTGCGCACCAGACCCGGGGGCATCAGGGCACATTACATAAAACAGCTTGCTTGGTTACATAAGGTACATATTCATACATAGGTACAATCAAATAGTACATAAAGTACAGCCTGAAGTAATAAGATGATGCCTAATCAAAAAATTGAATACTATATACATTTAAAGTGGCATATTATCATACAAGGGTGCAATCAGATATTAGATAGAGTACAATCCAAAGTGAGAGGTGTTGCCTAATCACGAAGCAGAGTAGAGTGCTATATAAATTTAGGTAACCTATATGTGCAGAGGTAGAGCGGGAGGTGGCATAGGCGCATAGGCCAGATTGCTTATCTGATTCTTTGATCCAAGTTTATGAAGTTTTGCCAAAATTTTAGGTAAGGCTAAGCTTCTCGCATAGGCGGGGCTAAGGAGTTCCACATTTGGGCTGCCTTTACTGGGAAACTATGTCCTCCGACTCTAGAGAGTTTGAGTCTTGGGACCAAGAGACAATTGGCGTACGAAGATCTGGGTGGTCTTATAGCTGTTTTTCTACTGAATCTCTCAGCAAGGTAGCATGGAGCTGCATAATTGAGGCCTTTGTATGTGAGAGATGCCACTTTCAACTGGATTTTGTTCTGCGTAGATAGCCAGTTTTCTTATTTCAGAGATATGAACTCTCCGAGAGATTCCGAGGGCAGCTCTTAATGCGTTGCTCTGGAGGAGCTGGATTTTCTTGATAGCATCCTTATTGGCCCCACAGTAAAGGACGTTGCAGTAATCCAGCTTCAACAGAACAAGAGCTCTTGCCAAAGTGATGCAGCTATTGTTGGACAAGAAGGGTTTACCTGCTCTAATTAATTTACAAGTATATGCTGTGGCAGAGGCCATTGAATTGATCCGTTTCTTAAAGGAGAGGGTCGAATCTAGGTAGAAACCCAGAGTTTTAACCTCAGTAGCGACCTTGATGGGATTACTGTCAATGTTGAACATAGAGTATTTGGGTCCCAATTTTCT
Source organism: Ambystoma mexicanum (assembly GCF_040938575.1). Classification (NCBI taxonomy): domain Eukaryota; kingdom Metazoa; phylum Chordata; class Amphibia; order Caudata; family Ambystomatidae; genus Ambystoma; species Ambystoma mexicanum. The sequence goes on along the minus strand of NC_090921.1, from coordinate 747,845,198 downwards.
GAGGGTTGAGGAGGTGCCCAGAATAATGATCTTAGTTTTGTCATCATTCAGGCATAGTCCATGAGTGGCCATCCATGCCTGGATGATGAGATATACCCTGTTCACCAAGGCCAAATCCTTGTTATAATCACCAGTAGGAGGTAGGGGAATCTGAGTATCATCTGCATAGTTAGTGTAGGTGATACCAAGAAGGTTCAGATTATCAAACAGGGGCTTGGTGAAGATATTATCCAAGGTAGGAGAGACACAAGAACCCTGAGGCACTCTGCAAGAGATGGGGATGGGGTCAGCAGCCGATGTGGGGGAGAAGACTCTCATTGTCCTGTTGTTCAGAAATAATTCAATCTAAACTATGACTTCATTAGAGAAGTGTGCTGTCGAGTCCAGATGTCTGCAAAGGACCCTGTGATCCACAAGGTCAAATGCAGCCGATAGGTCTAGGAGCAGGAGGAGGGCTGACTTTCCTTTATCTCCAAGCTCATCGATTTGTGCTTTTATGTCTATTAAGGCTATTTCGGTCCCGTGCTGGGGCCGGAAGCCTGACTGGTGGTCGCCCAGCAAGTGGTTGGATTCCATGTGTTGCTGAATTTGTATATAGGCCATTTTATCTATAATTTTTAAAAGGAAGGGCACTGTTGTGATTGGGCGGTAGTTGGTAGGGATGGCAGGGTCTAATGTCTGTTTTTTGAGTAAAGGGAGCACCCAAGATTCTTTAAGATTACTTGGTATGGTGCCAGAGGAGAATGAGGCAATGATGAGTTTTGTGATGAAGGGGGCCAGATCTCGGGCAGCATCCTTTTATCAGTTAAGCAGGGCATTGATCTCCCAGACAATTAGAGGGTTTGAGCGAGAGAATCATTTTTTCGGTCTCGATGATGGAGACTTTAGAGAATTTAAAACAGGGGGGACAGGTTGTGTCTGTGGGTGGTGTGGTGGTCTTTATGGGTGATGTGTTTGTATTTAGTGCAGGTTTTTTTAATGGTGATTTTAGCTTGTAAGGTTGCAACCTTATCCAATAATGCTCTCCGAATATTCAAGCACCAGAGTTTGTCTTTCACGCAATTGTCCGGTAATGGGATGGGGGCTTCTAATTCCTTCACAATACCGAAGAGTTCCTTTGTACTCGAGTCAGCTTGTGCAATTCTAGAGTTAAAGGTTTCCCGTTCAGCTGCAATTAATTTTTGTATAAAGCAGATATCTTATGGAGGTTAGTTTTATTTTCCTCGGAGGGTCTTAGTCTCCAGGCTACCTCGCATAGTCTTCTTTTGGCTCGTAATGTTTTCAGGTGTGGTGTGTACCAAGTGTTGAGGAGGGCTTTAGGTTTGCTTAGTCGCATTTTGAGAGGTGCAATAGTATCTAGAGAGCAAGACATAATTTTATTGTACTCGTACACCAAGGCCTCGGGGCCTAAGATTTCAGGTAAAGAGTTAAGAGTGGGAGGGATTAGAGGGAGTAGGTTGACTGGGGTAATGTTCTTTTTGTTCCTAGTTGGTAAAGGTTGGGCAAGCTGAGGTTTGGAAGGAATTTGACGTTTTGTTTCTAGTGAGAATGTCACAAGGTAGTGGTCAGTCCAAATTTGAGGTGAGATGGAGACAGTTGTAGTCAGCTACCCAATTAAAAATGAGAAAAGCAATTCACTATCAATATTTAAATGAACAAGTCAACTTCTTAAACAGCACAATACATTAGACAAATAAAAAAACAAAATATAAGACACCAATCAATGTGAATAGAAGAGTATCATAAGTCAATACGAGATAAAGAGATGAACTAGTTGACACACAATGCTCCAGAAAGGAGCTCAAAGTCATATGTATACTTCAGAGCTGCAAACTAATTTCAACATAGTGTCCGGCACTTAAAGAACTGTGTCTTCTTCAGGACATCCCTCTTGCCTGATCTGAAACAACAAACCTAATATTTAGATCAAGCTCAGATAACCAATTATTACAGATCAATCGTTTAAAACTGTTTGATGAGAAGGGGTTTCAAGAGCTGACGCGCTGGGAACACTTGTCCCCAGCGCATCTGCCTCCGATCTGCGGCAGGCCGTCATGGAAAAGAAGAAGGGACTACTTTCCATTGCGGGCATTTTGTTGGTTTCATTTTTTCACTTATTTTCAATGGCCGCCATGTAAGGGGAAAACGGACTTTCCCAGCGGCCATTTTTTTCTGTTCTGATACGCCAGAGCGTTTCGGAACAGTAAAAATATTCCTTTAGTACCCCGGTCTAATGGGCCAGGGTATTCATGGCAATAAGCCCTTCGCCTATGGGCCATTACTGATAAGATAATGCCCTGGGGCCTTCGTTAAGGCCCACGATACGCTCAGGCCTGCAACTATGAGCCCCGGGGGCATTACTCATGTGGTAATGGCCCGCAGGCTCTGGGGCTTATGGCCTAAATGAAATTAAAAACTGAAGGAAGTTTGGTGCTACTTAAACAAGGAACTCCCTTTGTAAAATGAAGTACTTAGGAAGTATCATTAGTGGCTTAAACCCGACCATGCTCGTATAGTATTGTTGCAAAATACCATCGCCTAGGGCGGTATTGTACATTCATGCAGCCAGGAGAAGCTATAGTCTCAGATTAAGTCATTGTGCAATAAAAAGCATGCCTATGAAATTAATTATATTTTATAACAATTGTGCACAGTGCAAACCACTGCATTCCCCTTCCCCTCCCCCATCTTTCAATGCATACCGATGTATAATTTGGAAGGAACTTTTTTAAATAAAAATATTGTACATGTAACAGGCAAATAGTATATATTAAGCCTGAAAATATGTGCAAGCTGAAAACCACACAGTGATGCATTAAGGTTGTGCAGGCATACGTAGATTGAAAAGTTTCACATGTAAGTAGCTTGAAAACATCACACAAACACACGAGAATTTAAAGTTGCATACTTAGCTGTAACACACTCCCGTTTAGTGAAAGTCGCATATGCAGGTTTAGAGAAAGCTGCACCCATGTAGTTTGAGAACAAAGTATGCGTGTGGGTTCAGAATAGAATCATCATATCCCCAAGAGTATTATTTCAAACCTACATGAGATAAATGCAAGTTGGCCATTGTCTACAGTGAAGTGGCATATACGTAGCCAATACATTCAATGTCTCACACCTACAAAAGGGGAGTTGGTTAATTAACATGTACTTGAAATATCATTTATTTAAGTACCTTTCTCCGATAGCATACTTGTTTGGAGGCTGGAGTAGGACAAACGTTTTTAAAGTATTTGCTTAATCTTGAAATGCCATCATTGAGTTAAGTTACGTTGTCCAAAGAAGCCAGTATAGGGTAGAAAGATGAAATGCCTTGTATCTTTTAGAATGCAATAAATAGCTCTCGAATTGAGTCAATGTCTATGTGGACTTGTAATATTGAGATTCATATTGGCAGGGATATTTGATTGATTCGCTATACATAGCTTTGCATTGATCTCCATGGTGTAAAGTTGGAGACAAACTGACTAGAAGTTACATTATTCTTTTAAATACATTTTGATGTTTTAATACCTTACTGTCTGTTCCCTGCCTAGAATTGTAGGGTGGGCTTGGGGGGGAATAATATACGTGTGGGGATGTGAGCTGGGCCTGCGTGAGCCAAAGAATTAAATACAAATCTACAATCACTCAATGTCTGAAATTAGATTTGCACACCGTAAGAACAAAAAAAAAAGTGTGCATTGATGGATTTTCATATGGAGATATGAAGGAACTATGCCCCAGGGCATTTAAAAACCAGACACAAGACCTTGAATCTGAAGCGCCATCTTACCTGAAGGCAATGAAATGAAGGACGAAAAAAGGGGATCGAGTGAAAACCTGATAACTGGAAAAATCAAACGAGCAGCCAAATTCTGGACTTTTTGTGTTCACTCTAATGGCTAGTATGGAATGCATAGATAAGAGAATTGCAATAGTCAATCCTGGAACTAACTAGGGAGCTGAACACTCACAAAAGATATGTTTTTACCAATCTAGGAAGAAAAGCTATGCATGGTTCTGAATTTGGAAAGGGATTTTTTTTTTTTTTTTTTTTTTTTTTTTTTTTTTTTTTAAATCGGGGATAAAACAATTCAAGTTGCAAGCTACTAGCCAGACATAAAAGTCACTCTGTACCTCGATCCTACACATACGCACAGCACACCGTTTCTTACCAAGAAGCAATTATCACTAGCCAATGCCTAGGGGCGAGTGCACATTTGGCTCCCTGTTTTAATAATTAATTAATCTGAAAGTTCAAATCTAGGTCTTTTTAACAAAAGAATCCTAGGATCTTTACTTTCTCAGAAAAGTGCTTGGAATATGAAACAGTGTAGGAAAAAAAAGTTTATAGTGGTCTGTAGTTTGTGTTTGGCCCAAGAAGAATAACCTCAGCATTACTTGGGTTGAGTTGATGGGCATTTTCCAACATCCCGGTCTGGACTTCCTTTAAGCAGTTAATGAACTTGCTTTAACTTATGTCAGGACTCTTTCTTTGATATATGCTTGGTGCCATTGGCATACGAGTGATAATTCAGCCCATGTTTTTCAAAAATATAAAATAAATGGTCTAATAGTGGCCCTAATATCAATCTGGCTACTCCTCCCGGATACACATTTTGCAGGCAAAATAGAGAAAGTAGTAAGGTGCGGAGGGGGGGGGGGGGGTTACATCTATTGCACACGCTCGCCTTAATTTGTTTCAAACTCCCATCACTTGTAAGGGGTGTGAAATTATTTTAATCACACCCACCCCCACGCCCAATAACTGCGTCCATATCATCTTGCTATATAGGCCCCCCCACAACACGGACACCTTCTAGGATGACCTAGCGGACATCCTATGCTCTGCACACAAACCCAATATATCCACTATAGTATCGGGGGATTTTAACAGGTCGCTGGGGAAGCCGCTGGATACAGAAGCCACACAGTTGGCTCAACTGTTCACACTCAATCATTCATGGGCAGATCCTTTACTGTCCAATCCGCAACTCTATGGAACCAACTTCCCAAAGCACTGGACTTAGAAAAAGACTTACTGAAATGTAGGAAATTGCTAAAAACCAGTATTTTTTAATAAACCTCTGAGATTGATGTCCTCCTTTCTGTCACCCTTTTTCTTGTCTTCTTCTGCGCCCAGATGCCTGTGGGCTCTGAGCATCATATAAATGTTAAAGAGCAGTGGGGAAGAGGGGAAACCTGTGGTCCCCACAAGCGACTTTCTTTATAGGGGACCAGAAAGTACTGTTCTAGGTGAAAAGATTGGTTTAGAAATACCACTCTGTGACCACACGGAGTGGTCTTTCTGAATCCAACTGTCACGCCCCTGCCGCACACAAGTGCATACAGGGGCTGCCAGGCTCAGCAGGACCCAGAAGTGCAGGACGAGAACAGGTAAGTGAGTGTGTGCATGTGTTAGTTGTGTGTCTGACTGTGTGCTGTTTTCTGGGAGTCTGAGGGGGGGGGGGGGGGGTCGGGGGCAAAACACCGGAGTGTATTTAAAAGAAATAATAATAAACCAGGAGCTGGTTTTAGCTCCTGCTCATCGAATCTCAATTTCGAACCCTGTGGCCAGATTTCTGGATTTAACATATCATAATGGAACAGGGGAAAATGTTTAAGAACAATACTTATTCAACACCAATTATCTATTATCATGATCAATTATATAGAATCACAGACCATGTACATTATAAGATGGCTAAGGATTCATTTCTGGGTACGCCCTTTGTCTATTTATACGCACCTAACGTAATTTAATTAAGAGAAACCAACATGGTGCCCATGGTCATGTATGAACGTGGAAAACATGCAGCACTCATACTGTGCGTCTTACCTCATCTCAAAGGGGCAAGTCTGTATATTTTAGCCACAATGTTGATGCTAGTGAATTTAAGTAGAATATATTTACACCAATTATGATTATTTATATCATGGGGGGGGGACTGCTCATTTAATGAGAGAACACACACCAATCAACAAGTATAAAAAATCTAAGCATTATCTCTTTAGATCAATAGAAAATGGAATACTCAGTTGTTCTGTGTTTGTATTTTTCTGTCAGGTCACCAGGAATATATGACACGTGAAAGGATCACAACATAACATTTATAAGAAAATACAAGACTTGAAAATTAGGATAAGAACTAAATTAGAAGAAGAAAGAACACTTCAAAGATAATGAATCTAAAGCCATGCTACTTTTGAGATTGAGGTTCATTCATTACTCAGTGACCTAAATCTGTTGAGTGGGGTGGTGCCAAATCATGTTTTCTAGATATGAAAGTGAGATTGGACCATTAGAGGCACTGCCACAAGGACGCCTAGGCCAAAGTCTACATCCATGAGTAGGTACCAAATGTTCAAAACGAACTGGATTTACCATAAATATGAATGAACAGGGAATAGCAATAAATACATTTATTTTTTGTTGGAGGCCCCGAAGAAGTACGCATTGTGGACATGTGTTCCACTGAAGAGTGGAAAGCGCGTTGTCCTAGTGTTTTCGTTAAAAAGGAATTGTACAGAGTAGTACATGCTGATAATTTCATCTAGTCGTTTCGTTGGACTTTGGATATGTCAGCAGGATCAGTGATTGTGCATTTCAAGAATTGCACAGACTAGCAATTCAAATCTAATGACTATCAATTGGTGTATGTAAATTAAAAACCAATACCTCCCAAACAAACTTTGCAAGAACAGCATTATTCGCACAAATGCATACTTTATTGAATATTAATACATTTTTTTAAATAATTAAATCTAGATAGTAGCGAATTGGTGTGACTGAGGGATCGTTTTTTTTTTTTTTAAATGTATTGTGTATTTGGTTAAAACAAAAAAAAAAACACCACCAACATTTAAGACATTATCAAAAATAACAGTATAAAAAGATACATTCAATATATATAAAAAAAATTAGTACACCATATACATAGTAAATAAGAAAATACTATTCATTATAGTAAAAAATAAATGTTTAAAAAAGCATACGATACTACGATATCACCATCTGGACTCATAAAAAGCAGACGCAGTAATCACTATCCATTCTGCACAATATAACAAACTCCAGAATTGGTCAGAAGTTATAAGTCCATATTAGATACCAGATGTCCATACCCCTTCTCATATAATTTGGACAAAGGCGCACAAGCTGTTAGTACATGACGAGATGTTTCTACATCAGCTTTACATATTCTGCAGAGTCTTTCTTTCTAAAACACTTGTGTGTAGGTGCGTAATAATTGCCATATCATAAGGAATACCCGTCCAACCACCAATATAATAGTTAGCTGGCAAGATGTTAAATCCTGGGTACATAACAAATTCAATTGTAGATAACTTGCTTTGATTAAATAACTCCTTGGGCAATTAAAACAGAAACCCTGAGTAGCGAATGTGGCATAATTTCTCTTTTGATCCAAACAGCTAAGACTGGAGTTAATATGTTATGGTTTTGGTATTCATGTCGCTGGTCGCAGTATGCAAGGCGACCTAGTCTGGCAATGAAAGTCCCACTTGAGCGTGATACTTAGCAACTAAGATATGTCAATTGTCAGGGTATATATAGCGCAATGGTATCCATAACACCTGCCTTAATATCTTGTCATATAATCCAACTGTATTTCAACACTCCTCAATAAAGCAGAGCGAATCAGGTCTGAATGAAGAATACTGTTGCTTTACTGTGCCCACATTAAAATAATACAGATTGTTAGCATGTGATAAACATGAAAATGAATAGAGTTAACAATTGTAAACGAAGAACATGTATAGCTTAGTGCAGTGGCTATTCATAAAGGCCAAAGGGCTAATGGGAGGGGAATCAATGTTTTGACAGAAGAACAACTGTTACTTCCCTGATGAATGCCAGTGGGGGAAAACAATATCACATGTAAGACTGCAGTACAGAAACCACATACTAAGTAGTACAGACACTAGCTGCTTTCGTCAACACCCCCACTTTAATTCCGCATGATATTTCGAGTATGCCCTACTTAATCTAAACAAGCATCATTGGCTTGGCATCATCTTTATCAATCCTGTATTAACGAAAGCAGATGGACTGCCAACTGACCCAGTGGTACTTGCAAATACCACCAACTGAGCCTATGGACACCATTCAAACCCAAGTACCAATATGAATTGTAGGGCTTTCACCAACATGAAAAACAAAAGCTTTAAAACATTTTTTAAAACTCATTAATATTAGGCATGGCCCACAAACTAGAAGCAAGAACATAAGGGGGTTACCACGCTCTATTGTTCCAAATCTATGTTGTGTTTTGCTGATTTGTGTACTAGGTAGAAACTCACACCTGAATGACCATATACAAGTACATTTTACTTTCAAGTGCAACAATGACGAAACAAGAACAGTTACTGTGCGTGGGCCCGCCCCATGCCCTAATCGATCCCAAAAAAAGGGCGACATTATGGTATAGATAATGGTCCTGCCGGCACTGTGACAGTAATGATTTACTCCTAAAACGGATTACCGGTTGCCTGGGCTCCCATTTTACAAAACTATGTGACAGTACTAGTAGGACATGCTGTGCATGTTACAATTAACGCAAAGTGAAGTACTAGTTCTGCTTTGGTGGAGGCTGCGCCACACCCCCGACTCAAGAACAACAGAGGTAGGGGGCAATTGGTGGGGCGATATAGCATGGCAGAAAAAAACTGTGGGGGTTCGCGGGCGCATTTAAGTAGGCGATATTACACGGGCTGTAGGACAAAATGAACCAGAGTCACATGACTACCTAAATATTGCTAATGATATGGACAAAATAGGGTAACCGTCCGTAGCAATGACAGGAACCAGGACTAAGTGGCACCATATGGCAGCGGCAGAAACCAAACCACATCTTGTGGCAAGAACACAATTCAAGGTCCAGACCGAAACCAGTCTCCAAGCGTGAAGACATCAAGTATAACCATAACTGGCTGGTCCAACGTGTAATAAAAAAAGGTATTGAATTAGAGCACTAAAAAAAGGTATTGAAGAAGAGCATTATCGAGAGTGTTGAGGGACTGTATACCATTTTAAAGATTATAACTAGGGATAGTAGTATTTATTAGGGCAGTGGGGCTGGTGGCTAAGATGTACGGAGGTGCAAAGTAGGAACCTATTAACATATACCCAGGTGGCACTGAAGCTTGCACATGTACCCGCCCAATGTAACGTCGGGGAGTACCAGCCCCCTAAATGATTTGGACTCATTCGATGAATCACCTCTCATACACACTCCTCTCCCTCACTAGCGCAATCCGCACAAACCTTGCCCTCTGATCAACGCTCATCCGGTTTGAGCTCGCGTCGCTGCTTGCAGCCACCGTAAACTCCCTCCTCTGGCCTTCCTGGCTGCAGCTCTTGCTCCACACTTGCCGCCCCACCCGTATCGGACCTCCAAAGAAGACCTGTGACCGGAGGATCAAGCACCCTGCACCTTTCGCATCAGACCACGCCTCCAAAGGCTGCTTGCCTACACCCATACTCTTCTGCAAGAGCCAATCAAAATAACGTTCCTAGAACTCCCACGCCTACCGGCCCGCGCATAGAGCTGATTGGTTCTCTCTTTTCAGGAGGCAGGTCGAAATTGATAGGGGCAGGTGCATGGACATAAGTGTGAGAACTTTCGGTCACGTGACTGAGACTGATTCTCGGTCGCCATTTTGTTTGGTTGCGAAGCAACTTGCCAACCACGGATGACAAGGTTCTGGACAGGTGTGGTAGCCGCACCTGAGGAGAAGCACATAAACCCAATTCACTTGCATTCCCACACAGAACAAACAGCTAATGGCAAAGGTTATTTAACCGGAAATTCACGAGATTAGACGCATGTTCGACGGAAATTAATTCATAATACTTTATGGCGGAGGACAGGGGTCGTACCTTGTACAATTCCAACCTGCGCATGGCAAACGTCCTTTTCTTTACCTTTCAACCTGTTGAATCCTCATGGGGGTCTGGTTTGATGTCAGTGTAGTGCTCTTTTTTGACAGTGTGATGTGATACAGGTTTTCCGAGGACCCATTTAAGTTTATGAAAAGCATTGAGCTTGTTAGCAGGGAGACATTATTCCAATTTGGGTGACATGAGTTGACAGGTGTATGGAATGTGAAAAAAGTTAACGTATACATTCCCTGCGCTTAGTGTGCATCACAAACGTGAGTGGAATTTTCTGGAAAATGAGTATTGCCCTGATTAATTATGTCGGTGAAACCAGGCTCACGCATCAATTTTGGTGTGATGGTAAATAAGTGATTTATTCAGTGTCTTGAAATTCAAGGAAACAAAGCCTCTTGCCTTTGTATTTGTATTTATTGAACGTTATATAGCGCATTTATCCAAAGTGCTTTACATAGAACAAGTAATCATTATGAAGCAAAATAATACAAAACATGAATCATGAAGCAGAGAACAATGTAAAGAACAATGTCTAATCCCCCACACTAGCGTGAGATGGGGGTTTAGATTCTATAAAAGACAAGGAGGCGAGTATTATGCATTTCAATCTTTACTCTGAACCACAGCAGCAAAGAATAAAAAACTTTATAAACGAAATTTTTTTAAAAAAAAAACACAACGTTATAACAATGCAATGGGAAACATCCCAGTCCAATATGGTGGGCAGGTCATGCCCTGGGGGTAGCCAATAGGGAGCGAGCCAGTCCCAATATAGGTCCATTCCTTTAGTAACTCCCCCTCTTTCTGACGCTGATCTGTCTCATACGACCACCGAACACCTTCTCCACGTGGAACGAAGAACAAACTCCCATGGAGACGCCGGGGTTGAAACCTTCTGCAACCTGGAGCTCAATCTCCCACTTCCTCCTGCATCGAAGTCATCAACTGCCCTCTGAAACAACAACCGACACCAGTAAGGGTGGGTGGGTGGGATAATACTCGCCTCCTTGTCTTTTATAGAATCTAAACCCCCATCTCACGCTAGTGTGGGGGATTAGACATTCTATGGCAAGACAGGAGGCTCATATTATGCAAGTTCAAAGCCCTTGCATTACATTCACCGCTACATGGGCAATACGCTTATGGTAAAATGTCTTAAAAGTTGATTCCCTTGACCAGTCAGCTGCTTTTAGGATCTGTTCCAAACTACCCCCCAGAAAGGCTGCTTTAGTGGCCATAGCGCCTCGGACTGAGTGGGGACCAAAAGAGGAAGTGTCAACCCCCGCCTCCCGCATAACCCATTTGATCCATCTGGCCAAAGTAGAAGGGGAGACCGGCTTATGGGGTTTCCTGTAGGAAATCAGCAGCTGAGAGGTATTGGGAGGTCTAAAACCTTCAGTTATAATCTCAAAACATTTCAAACAGTTGACCACACATAGTTTACAATCTTCAGGAAAAGCTGGATAGGATATCGAAGAAGTCATGCATTTAGTCCTTCGTGAGATAAAGAAAGTAACCCCTTGAGGGGTGAACATCTTATTATCCACATAAGAGCTCTGATATCAGAGACCCTTTTAATAGACACCAGACATAGTAACATAGCAAGTTTGGCAAATAACTGCTGCAGGGACAGTTCCTCATTAAGAGGCCAGGACCTGAAGAGCTGCAGCACCACATTAACATCCCAAAGAACCGAATATTTCGGTTGTGGCGGAACCTTAATACGGATAGATTTGAGGGCCCTTCGCACTAAAAAGTGTCTACCCACTGGTTCCCCTTTAACCAAAAGATGACCGGCTGAAATAGCCGAACGAAAACCATTAACAGTTCTGTAGGCTTTCCCTTCCTTAAACAATTCTACAAGAAAATTAACCACCTCTACAGGAGGGGCAGAAACGGGATTGAGGTGCCTAGCCACACACCAGCTAACCCATCTGTTCCATGCTGTGGAATACCCTGCCTTAGTAGAGGGCGCCCAGGAGTCCCTGATGACCGCCATAGAGTCTTGCGAAAGTCCTCTGAAGCACCAGGAAGAGCTGAAATCTTCCAAGCCATAAGGGCAAGGAGTCCCTGCAAGACCAACTCGTGAGGGAGACCCTCCGGATCCACTAGCAACTGGGGATCGTGAGGGAGAAGATGGGGAATATCTATTGCCAATTCTAGAAGGGCCGGGAACCAAACTTGAGAGGGCCAAAAGGGGGCAACTAGAACCAGAGACACCGCCTGAGTGCGAACCTGGACCAGAACCCGGGCTATCATAGCAAAGGGAGGAAAGGCATACCCCAACTGACCCGACCAATCCTGGAGGAAAGCGTCGGTGGCTAGAGCTAACGGATCTGGTCTCCAACTGTAAGACCTGGGAACTTGACAATTCAGTCTGGAGGCAAACAAGTCTATCATCAGAGGACCCCAGAGGGACTCTATGCGGGCGAAAAGAGACCTGTTCAGCATCCAATCGCTCCTGTCCTGCAGATGCCTGGAGTTCCAATCTGCAACCTCGTTGCTGACTCCTGGGAGGTATTCCGCTTTCAAGAGAATATCCCTGTCGAGGCAAAAATGCCAAAACTCTCTCGCCAAATCCGCCAAGACTTTGGACCTGGTACCCCCCAGGTGATTGATGTACCTCACCGCAGATATGTTGTCCATGCGGAGGAGAACACAACAATTCCCCTGATCCTTGAGGAGACTCCGAACAGCAAAAGACCCCGCTAACAACTCTAGGCAATTGATATGGAGCAGTTTCTCTGACTCCGACCATTTCCCTCCTGTGGAGACCTGACCCAATCTGGCTCCCCAACCCGATCTGCTCGCATCTGACTCCAGAATGACATCCGGCGACGGGCCAAATATTGCCTTGCCATTCCAGGCCTCCATGTGCCTGAGCCACCACAGAAGTTCCAACCTGGCCTCTGGCGGCAATTCCACCATTTGGGAGTAAGAGAGACACTTGCGCAAATGCCTGGCCTTTAAGCGTTGCAGTGCTCTGTAATGTAGGGGAGCAGGGAAGATAGCCTGAATGGATGCCGACAACATCCCTACAACTCTGGCCAACTGCCTGAGGGAGATCCTCCCTCTCCTGAGGAGTAGACAAATTTCCTTCTTTATCTTGGACAGTCTGCTGTCTGGGAGAAGAAGGATGCAAAGCTTTGAATCTATATTGAAGCCCAGAAATTGGATACATTGCGTAGGCTTCAATATGGATTTGTTTACATTTATCACAAAACCTAGATCCTGTAAGAGGGTCACAGTAAATTTCAGATGAGAACACAGAGTTTGACAATTCTGGGCCAGGAGCAACATGTCGTCTAGATAAACTATGATCCGAATCCCCCTGGACCTGAGAAGAGCCATCACAGGGCGCATGAGCTTGGTGAAACACCATGGGGCCGAGGACAGGCCAAACGGAAGGGATGCAAACTGCCACACTCGACCCCCCCACTGAAACTGAAGATACTCCTGATGTGGGGGAAAGACGGGAACCACTAGGTAAGCGTCTTTGAGGTCCAATTTGACCATCCAGTCTGCAGGGAGAAGAGTATCCCTGAGTAAATGAATTCCCTCCATCTTGAAGTGGTGATAAACCACAAAAGAGTTGAGAGCTTTCAGGTTGATTACTGGACGAAACCCCTGGTCCGGTTTCGGAACTAGAAAAATGGTACTCTGGAACTGAGAGGCCCTGTAAGAGGCCGGGACTACCGCCCCTTTGGAGATGAGATCCCGTACCTCCCCATCTATAAGGGATTGTTTGACTTCGTCGAACACCAAAGGAAGGGGAATGGACAACTGGCAAGGAGGGGCATAGAACTCTATCTGATAACCCTGAATCGTTTGTAGCACCCAAGGATCCGAAGTGAGAGCCTCCCACTGTGGAAGGAACCTGGCTAGTCTGCCACCTAAACTTTTGAGGGAAAAAACTTTTAGCACCTCGGAAATTACCTGCTGGCCCTCTTGATCTTCCGGCTCCCCTGCCGGCACGTCCTCTCCAACTGGAGTTTTGTTGCGGATAGAACTGATGATGTGCTCCTCGAGCAGAGGAGGTATGGTATGCGCCACGGGGCGCAAACTGTCGGGGGCAGGAGGAGCCCTGGGAAAAACGGCCGGAGGAGCGGGCCCTACCTCGTCCAGCCTTGTTAAAAACCTTTGGGGCAAAAACCTTTTTTATATTAACCTGCGCTTTGTCCAGCGCTGTAAATGTGTGAACATAAGCTGACAAATCTTTCAGGAAAGAATCCCCAAACAAATTACCCTGAGCTGCAGGGCCACCTTCCCTCTCTGACATGTCTGCCAGTTTGGAATCCAACCTCATTAATAATGATTTCCTCCTCTCCCTACATATGGAGGCATTAGCATTGCCGAGCAGGCATACTGTACGTTGGATCCAACCCCTTAATGCGTCAACATCTATCGGGGTATTAGAGGACGCCGCCTCTTCTGCCATTTCAAAAATCTGCGTGACTGGACCCAGGATGTCCAACAGTCTGTCTTGACAACTACGCCATGCTTTATCGACCCCCTTCTTGGGGTCCTTCCCTTTCTGGGAAAGAAAAGCCGCCATAGACTGGTCTATTTCTGGCGCTAGAGCTACCTTGTCGGCGAGCAACGGTCTAGGGCATTCCGCCCGTAACTTATTACGATCCTCTTTGGCCATCGGGCGCCGGATCCAGAACTGGAGGAAAGAGGAAACCTCCTCAGAGGGTTGCCACTCAGCAGACCTGGGGTGTTGTATCAGGGCAGGATCAAAGAAAGGAACACCACTACCATCCAGCAGGGGACCCCCTTGAGGGACTACCGAGGTCACCTTCCTTTTTTGCCTCTTAGGGGGCGAATCAGAATCATCTGCACTGTCAGAGGATGAGACATCAATAGGGGGCTCCACCGGCGCGAAAGGCGCGGGGGCCGGCCAGGGGGTGGAAGAGATAGGTCGAGATTCTTCCCACCCGCGCTTTAAATTACCCTTAGGGGAAGCAATAGGAGATATGGCCACTAGGGGACTGAGTTGTCCCTGGGTATGTTTAGTTTTAACCTTACATTTTCTGGGTGCCTGGGACTCCACAGATGGGACAGCGTCCTGGGAGGGATGAAAATCCGCAATGCGGGTAATTAATCTGTCAAAGGCTGACGCCAAAGTATTATTCAAATTAGATAAAGCAGAGTCCAAAGAGGACTGAATAGCTTGAGCCACTAAAGGCTGGGAATGACAGGCTTGATCCCCAATGTTTTCAAGTACCTTCTCACTTTTTTTGGCAGTGCGCACTTGAGTGCTGGCATCTGTAGAGGAGGGAATCACTCCTTTGTCCATGACAGCACCAATTTCTTTGGTAAAATAGAGATATATATATATATATATACCGTTATTTAAACACAGCCGGGTCAAAGCTGCACTCACACAAGCCGAGCAGGCTGTAAGGACTCAAGTTAATAGTGTGCCACAAACCACAGGTAAGGGCCACCAAGGCAGAACATGGGCAGTGTCTGAATTCCCACAGACAAACACGCGAGCAGCGTGTGAGGGCAAAGAGGCAAAATTTTTAAACCTACAACAACTGTAACACTATTACTAATTTATAAAAGAAAATGGAACATATTACGAAAAAAATAAAAATATAAATTTTTTGTGGCGGAGAGCAGGCACAAACTGCTAAACCTGCCTTTCACAAGGCAGCACGCTTACTGTGTGAGCCACAGAGCTCCCTAGGCTACAAAGCAACAACAATGTGAGTGAACTCCACGCTCGAATAAATCACCTCAGGCGAACGCGGGCGAGATAAACAAACGCTCCGCTTGCCTGAGGAAAGTCACAGCATATACAATGTATCAAGTAAAAGAAACGCGTTCTCCCAAACGCTGCTCCCTGAAACCAAGTGATATAATTAACACTTCAAAGCACACAGTCTAAGAGAAAACCAGAGGTGTGACTTAGCTTGTGGGTCAGCAGCAAAGAAAGAGGGGGAGTTACTAAAGGAATGGACCTATATTGGGACTGGCTCGCTCCCTATTGGCTACCCCCAGGGCATGACCTGCCCACCATATTGGACTGGGATGTTTCCCATTGCATTGTTATAACGTTGTGTTTTTTTTTTTTGAAAAAATGTTGTTTATAAAGTTTTTTATTCTTTGCTGCTGTGGTTCAGAGTAAAGATTGAAATGCATAATATGAGCCTCCTGTCTTGCCATAGAATTTGCCTTTGACTGTGATTCACAGAACTGATCTGACTCGCCCACCAGACCCATTACCTTTATAGATCATTGGTGCGCTGACCAGGGAAGATTTGATAATACTGCTAGTTGGCCTTTCTGCACACTTACTCTGCCTCCTGCCAACACAATAGTTCATTCAGAGACCCTGTATGTCCGTTGCTAATATTCATAGACTTAAGTGTCACCTGCTGATGTCCTTCTGGTCAAAAGTAACCTTACATGGGGTGGGTACTTGATCCGACATGAGTGCTCCCGACCTCACCTCCTCAGCTGAGGAGTGTAGGTCCTCCACACACATGACAGCCACTGGGCTCAGGCCTGTGGCCTTGCTTCAGTAACCCCGGAGGGGGTGGATACTGCAGTGCTTAGTCCCTATAAGTATATGCATCATTTTAGTGCATGGACAAACAATCACTGACTTCTGTCACCATAAGGTGTTGCATAATGTCTGCTACAAAAAGAAAGGGTAGGGGTGTATGGGAGGCACAATTTTATAGGGGCGTATGTCACCACAGTTCATAAAAGTTGTACCCAAGTGTTGCATGCAATATAAACCACCTGCCTCATAATTTCATCCCATTTATTTTTTATTTACAAAAGCGACAGGCGTTTACACTTTTTAGTGCAATAAACCCCCTTACCAAGTTTTCTTTTCAGAATACAGCTCCTCTTATGTTCACATGAGCAACACATTTCATGGAAACAGGGCCAAGGCAGAGAGGCCTTTTAATACTCCCCTAAAATACAATCTAAGTGAAAATAAGCATTTATTTGTTTTTATATGTTCATTTACATTTCCAAATATAGCTGCAACTAGATGGATTCGTTAAATATCTTCTGAAGCATAATGGAATGATACAAATCTTCCCAACGTTTTTCGACTGCCCAATGTTAACACTACATTATTCTTTGTATATAAGCATCTGCAACAGCAAATGATAGTACCTATGAAACAAACAAGGAAGAATATTACACACAGAGTAGTGGTAATGTAAGGCTGTTCAGAGATTTATTGCCAATAGAACAGATGACATCATAGGGAGTACACAAGGTGGCTGTATGTTGGGCCACTTCCAACAACTTTTTATCCTTTGTGAGGGCATCATGAAGCAGACACAGACAATCAAAGTTTGGTCCACAAACATTTATCTCACTAGAATATTTAGGATGGAATGAGACCTAACTTTCCCTATGCTAAGGTGGGGTTTCCCTGTCTAAAGAAAACTAAGGATAGTCTGTGTCACAAAGTCCAAAACCTATGCTTGTTCTTGCGTCTAACTGTATACAATGTGTAGGGATGTCAGCATCAAAATAAGTAGTGTTCAAATAAAAGTCAGAGCTTCTTCCAGCTCCTGGCTTGTAACCAGCTTTCCCTTCCCCAAGTTCAACATAGTTCATAGGCACAGGGGTGCCCTTCCCCAAGAGTTCAGTTCCTTTAGCTTTTCCAAAACAACACAAATCCTTGGGACACTTCCCAGCTCTTCTGATATGGTTTCCTTTCACCAATTCACATATGTAGTTCAGTTTCCTGACTTCAAATCATATACCAGTTCTTTGAAATTCAAACACCAGCTTCTTTGTGGGTGTTTTAAGTGGCTTTTCCATATAGGGGTGTATTCGGTCTAGGCGCAGTTGTCGAACCACATGGTCCACCCATCACAGGTCATGCAACCGATAAACCTTACTTGCTACATTACCATCAACAAGTGGCCACTGCATCAGTTTGACAGTGGTGCTTGACTCATTCACATATATCACACCCGCTTAACATTGTATCATGGCCGTATTGGCCACCACCCACTCTCATAATATACAATTCCTTGCATTCCCTTCGCTTTTGCCAATGCTTGTTTTTTCACATAACACAGGTCTTTGTACTTGGCTTTTGCTTGTTTTCTCTTATAACACAATTCTTGTATCATGAGATTTCACAAACTTTATTTCACGTCAATTGATATTCAAAAGTGTTCAGACTTGCTTTTACTCCCATCGGTATTCAAAATGTTTAAACTCGCTTTCCCTTAAATCAATAGTCAAAAGAAATAACTTGCTTTCATTCAAATCAATGTTCATTACTCGCTTTGCATGTTCGTCTGCCATCCCGGTGTTCCCCCTGCTTGGTCGACTCACCGGTCTAATCTTACGGCTTGCCCACAAGGTCTCCTGCCGCCACAAGCTCTCTCTTCCTTGTGCGGTGCCTCATGTAGTCTCCCAGCAGCTCCTCGTGGCTCTGCTCACCCAGTGACGCTTCTCCTGCAGCTCGGGACTCCTGCGACTGCTTTGCTCGGTCATGCCGGTTTCTCTTTCGCGGTCTGCCACCGTCCTCCACGCCTTTCAGCTTTGCTTCATGCTGCATAAGTTCTGCATCTCCCAAAGGGTCTCGAGCGCTCCACTTGCCACGCCGCTTCTCTGGGGAGGTCTGCTTTCGCCCAGCAGACTGTAGCCCTATTTCCATAGCTAACTCCATTTCCATAGGACTTCCTGTTTTTAAAGTTCCGGCTACCATGATTGGTCCAAAAAGGACTAGACTTCTCACTGTTGAAACAGTAGTCCTGCATTACTCTTGCTGGCCTCCTCTTTGTCCCAGTACACAACTGATGTTTCTTAGGAAAGGATTTAAGGGAAAAACAGGGAAAGGGTTGGCAATAGTCTATAACGGCTTGAGGGACAGAGGACTCATTATGAAAGGGAAATGGGGGATACCATGTCTCACCTAACAATGTCTCCTCTGCCCAGGTGATACCCCATCACATCTCCACCCCCAGGGTCAGGATCCAAGAGCGATGGCCTTTCCCTGACCTTCTAAGAGGAGGATATATGGGGAAAAAGGAGTGAGAACTCCCTCAGATTTCTCACACAACATCTAATGCCTGCAAACTTTTCTTTATTTCAGTTATCTTCTTTACTTCCTGTAACAATCATAACAAATGAGCAAACCTTCTGGGGATAACTTTAGGCCACCCTTCCTGAAACTCTATGTGCAATCTTACCAGCCTTCTTTCCTCAGCGGGCCGGAAAACATCAAACCGCGGTGTTCTTGTCTGTAAAACAGAAGGTATATCTACCGATGGTACAGACACCAATTCCATCTGTAAAACAGAAGGTATATCTACCGATGGTACAAACAACAATTCCATGAATTTGTCCTCCTTCTGAAACAATAACTACCTTGCAGAGTAATACCCGCTGCTTCCTATAAGGAAGGCATGGTATTAAAGTAAGACAGACACAAGTGATCACAGTTCAAGGGTGTTTATTAAACATTAAAATGGGTGAGATAAATGCCTAACCTAAATCTAAGATGGGAGCAAGCTACGACCATCAAATAATAATAATAAAATGCTGGATGCACTTGCTTCTCTTGGCCTCTAGAGACGTGCTCACTCTACCTCATATGAACTTTGTACACTTTTAATTGACCAACAGTTGGCTCTTGCAGATGATTTCTTATTCTTCAATCTATGGGGAATGTCCCACATTCAGAGCTTATCCATGTAACTCACTTTGTGCTCTGTGCTTATTCCTTAAAATAGCATCCTTTATTCTGGGCCAACCATGACTCATCGTCAGTCCTGCACAATGAACTATTCTTCAGCCTCTACTGATCATACAGCCATAGTCTGTTTCTGAGCTAGATTGTTTTTTTCAGACGTGATTCAGCGTCCATTTTCCTATCATGGCCGTCCTAACCATGTTATATATACCTTTGTAGCAAGCTTCTATATGTTTCCTTTCTACCTTGCGTTACTGTGTGTTTACACTTATTGATCAATAAGTAACTTCATCTGTTTTGTAGTCCTGATTACTTTAGCTTTTAGGTACATGTTTCTCTTTGTGCTTCAGTTACATCGTTACTCTTAAGTATTTTCCTAATATTTTTTCAACATAGCTTCAGATATCTTCCTTATGACATCACACTGCCTTTGTTGGATTTCACTTAACGCCCCATGATGTCCATACATGCGTGGTGGTATCCTTCCATGTGGTATCCTTCTACTGGCTCAATGTGAGGGTACATTCTGTCTGGTTGTCTGAGTGCATAATGTCTCTCATACACTCCATGTCGTATGGGAACAACAGGGGGTCCCATTTACTGCTCTTCTCCAAACTTTCCAGTATGACGGTAGTGAGGGGGCGGGAACAATTGAGAAAGCAGCTACCTGCTCCTCTACATTCTGCCCTCTGGTCGATCTTCAACCTAATTCTCTTCCTCGATTGTTTTCATCTTCTCTTCATCATTTGCCTTCATCATCTCTTCATATGATTGTTTCTTTGAGATTAAAATATTTGCCATCCGCCTCAGGTCCCCTACATTCTTTATATGTTCATCCACACTGCAGGTCATGTGACAGCAGTCTCCAGAAGATGGACAAAATATCCAACACCCTACATATTTCTTATGATCCTTGGGGTAGTAGAACTTTGTTCCTGGAGGTGCAAGGGCACACTTCTTTATATTCTCACATGTACTTTCCTCGTCCTGCACTTTTCCAGTTGCAGTATTTATGTCAATCATTATCTTCATTCCAACAGCTTTTTTGGCTGTCTTCTGGCATTGTCCCAAGATGACCCTTATGAGACAGAAGCCCAGCAATACCAACGCTAGTACTGCTCCAAGTACTTTAAAAGCATTTGCCAGCCAGGTTGGAATCCATAATAAAAACCATGAGAACCAATCATCTGCCGCCATCTCTACAACTTCATCCTCCATTTTTGTTTGCAGGGTCATCAGCATAGTTATTGTCTCTGTTAAGGTTCCATTCCCTCCGTCATGAGATGGTGTAAATGTGCAGCAAGAAGGCCCGATCTTGGTGCATACACCTCCTTCCATTGCTATATTTAGATCTAGAACATATCTGTTCTGGAGAGTCATCAGCCTGATGGCTCTCAATTCTTCTCTGATTGCATTGAATCCTTTTATTGTTGCATTCATCGTCTGCAGCAGCTCCCATCTTGTAATCTGCAGCCAGCCATTTGACATTTATTGCAGTCTGGAGTCCTGTAAAAAATATAGATGTCATTATTACTGCTGTCTTGCTGAACAATCTACATTCATCTGGAATATTATGACAGGCCTCTATTGATTTTGCTGAGAAATAATTGCTTATCTTCTACCGATGGAGGTTAAGTGACCTCTTCTTTCTCATATGGACATCTATTTTTGAAAATTCATCAATATTAGGGTCACTTTGGGGGATCACTGTCAAACTCTTAGAGGGATGAAAGGGTATCGAGCCCTCTCCCGAACCACAGAAGCCGAATAGATCGACCCTTCCACCGTGGTTGGCACGGGTGCCTGGATATTAAGAACACAGGTAACCACGTGGCAGCCAATGGGGGGAAGACGGAGTTAGGGAAAGGGTGTGGACAGATAAAGGAAAGGTGGGGAAGAGAGAACATGCATATCTATATGTATTGCACAATCAAAACTTACTGCGCTCCTACATCCTAAGCCTGACCTCCACAACTTGGTAATTGCTAATCATTCATAACTCCTGCCTACCTGCTTTACCTATGCATCATATTGCATCATGTTACATAAATACTCACTTTCACAAACATGAAGACAAATTGGTGCCTCTAACATAAACATGAAGTAGCAGAACACCACAAATAAAACATACATGGACTCCAAATGCAAGACATAATGTTGGCAGCAAGCTGTATGGCACAAACAAGGGAACTTCCCTATGATGAAGAAACAAACACATGGCCTTTTGGGCTAGCAAAAGCAACAAAACACAGTTACATTCAGAAGCGTCCTTATTCCTTTGACTAGAGGATATGCTTCCATTTGGCATGTAAGATTCTGAGATACGTGTCCTTAAAGTCCTATTAACAACTAGTAGCATGCACCCATTCTCAGGGTACGAGTATTCCAGAGGTTATCATGCATCATACCACAAACGCTGCTGATACAAAACAAGCACCTGCTACATCCCAGCATGAACGCCACTTCCACAGTGCCTTTTCGATAATTACACGTGGCTCGCCGTGTCCGACCGCAGGACCTGCTGTCCTCCCGCCCCGACATGCCTATCACCCTTCCTCTTCCCCCATGACATCTGGATCATCACGGTCTACGTACCTAACTTGGCTCTCACCCAACTTCATCTATAACTTTGACCATCATACCCTCATTGCATTACATTGTGGTGCTTATAATCGCATGGCATACTGACATACTGCATTGCATTGTACTGAGCTGTATTGCTGAACCTGTTTGTCACTACACTACTGATCCATCATTAGTGAACTGTATTGATGAACCTGATTGTCACTTTACTACTGATCCATCCCTAGTGATCCTAATCCAACTTATTGAGCATTACGATCATAGTACTTTGTCACTATTGACGTATGAACTGGATTCAGTGAATCTGCCTCTGTTACTACCACTACCCGGTAGTGCATTCTCAACCCCACTGCATCTCATACGTAGCTAACCCAACTTGCCTATTTTGCTACTCTGCAATATGGGACTTGCAACGCACGTATTACTTTCGGACTCACCATGCACTGCTGAACTAGCCTCACTGCAATGTTGAATCAGTCTACTCTTTCTACTAACACAGCCCACCTATCTGTGGGATTTAGACTACTCGCAATGGTGAATTAATCCCCTCTATAGTTCAGAAATAGTCCACTTGGTTTACATGGTAAAGTGATACTAGTTTATCTATATTGGTGCACCAGTCTATAATGCTGTATTGAAACAGCTTACTCCTGTTGCCCTTGATGTTTAAGTCTTTTCTGCACCACTATTAATATTACTATTGTAATCTGTGAGCACTGTGCAAGGCACCTCACCAGCATTGGTACATCCACCTACTATGACAATCTGGCTCTCCTTAATTATGTTCCCCTTTTGCATTATACAAGACAACACTCCATGCCTTGGGAACCATTATGTAGCCTATAAAAATGGGCTGTCCAAACTTGCCTGCCCACGTCATCACCCTATCACTTGCCCTACACCTTTCCTGCCCTCCTTGTCACCATTCCCACTAGATACCTACCACTTTCACATCACCCGTCCTAGTGACTGCACATATAAAAAAAAACATGCACCTTGCCCACAAAGCATATCCGACTCCCCTCCAAACTGGGAAACAGCCTCTCTCATCCCATCCTAGGTATAACCACGTGCTACCGCCTTAGATCTCGCACAATATGTCATGCTAATGAAACCACACCTAACCGTTAACATGACACACCTATACTCGCTCCCACTGCAATCAACCTGCAAGTAGATTTACCTCCTACCAACCCCGACATAACAGAACAGAATAATAGATTAGGTACTAGATTCTTCAGGAACAACACCCCACTTGCCAAACCTAACACTAAGATCACGTGCAAACTGCATACTATCTCCAACAATCCTAAACACACACGTAACAACTCCCACAACAATTTGACAAACAAGCCAATCAACAATAACCTCAACCACCTCAAGAATGCTAATCAAAATCACCCTATAAAAGGAGCACTACTAAATGTCAGGTCCCTTGTTGCCCACGCAACTCAAATCGCTGATATCATTTTGACCAACACCTTTGACTTTCTTGCCGTGACAGAAACATGGTTACATGACGCAGCTGGACCCTGAAAACTATTCCATCCTTAGACCTGACAGACGCAACGCCCGAGGGGAAGGAATAGCCATCATCTTCAAATCCACCCTTGACATGAGATTAGCCACCTCCTCTACGGTGACATCTTGTGAACTCCTTTCAGTCAAGTTCCAAACCTCCCGAAAAACACCATCACTATTCACCTCATATAAAGGCCTCCAGGTCAACCCGCTTCCTTCGAAGAAGACATTACATCATTAGTAGCTGAGAATACTAAACCCACGGCACAAAACATTATCCTAGGTGACTTCAACCTTGGTTATAATGACCCCAACGACCTTCCAGCTGCCTCCTTAGCCAATGCATTATCAGAACAAGGATTCATACAAATAAGCACCCTAGCCACCCACGAGAAAGGTAGGATACTTGATTTGAAAGGGGCCCCTAGGGACCCTGACGTCTATGGAAACAAGGCGAGTCACCACACACGATAGATACGCCAGACACAAGGTTGCAGTCCCAAAGCTAGGGTTTATTGCAAAGCAAAAGACTCAGTTGGCCAACTCGGTCTCACGCCCCGCGACGTGTATCTCTAGACCTCGAGGCATGCAAGAGAGTGAATTACGTACATCAGTTACATATATACAAAATGCATATCAAACAATCAGCTATGACATGTTTAACACCCCCCTTTATTGGGTTTCTTTGAACTTGGTGTAATGATGGACATCTCCGACTTCTATGACACCTTCAAACATCTATTCTAGTAACAATTTGCAATTTGTGAGTGCGAAGGCATCTTTCAGTTGTTGAATAGAACACAGCGCTTCTGTTCTTGGATGCCAGCTACATACGGGGGGGAAGAGTTGCATTCCGGACCTTGCTATCTATTAGGTGCTATTCGTGTCCTGGGAGCCGACACGCTGTAGTATGCTCAGCAAAGGGGGGGCCGTAAGAAAAGCATAATTCAAGCCTTTAGCGGTATTATTCTAACATATTCTACCATATAACGAGACTGGCTGGCAGCTGTGAAATGATTAAATTCCCTGCAGCTCTGCTTCAAGGCTACATTCGGGAGGGAGCCGGGCATTCTTCCTGGCGCTGCCTACGTTTGTGTTTCAATGAACTCTTGTTATCCTCTCGGCCCTGCGGCCTTGTCCTTTTCACATACAGACAACAATGTTTTACAGTCGAGCAGTGTAAGCGGAAAATATACTGCGAAGCAATAGGAACAGAAAGCAATGAGCAATGGTTAGAAAACAAAATGGTGATTCTTGTTACATCATAATGGCCGTTCATTGGCAAACTCGAAAACCTGTATTCTGTCATATCGTGCATGAGACGGTTGGCCCACGGCCACCAAAATACGTTTGCGGTCACAAATTAGAGGTATCCATTTTTCTAGACTGACAAACCCTCCTTTGGCCGTATGCCAAACGTTTCATCTATTTATTGAAACCTCCTCTAGTGATGATGAGTCTGAAGTACTTATGTCTGAATTTTGCATGCTATCATAGACATCATCATCTTCATCAATATCTATTGCCATCAACTCTTTTACTGCTCTCATCTCATTTGGGTCTGGGTCAGTTCGATCATGAGGTTGTTTTTTCTTTGTCATCATATGCATACATCCTTCCGTACATCCCTCAGTTACCTCAGCGCAAACTATGGGTAAACAATGTATACAACAACAGCACATTAGGAATATTCCAAACACCACTACTAATATTGAGATCAACTTCCATCCCCAAGAACGTAGTATTCCCCAAAACCAAGATCCAATTCCCCAGCTCCCTTCTCCAGTAGGGAGTTCGGAGCTTAGGACATGCATTTTTTTTATTGCTTCAAAGATCGTGGGGGAATAGTCATCGACATAAACGCAACACGCTGATCCCACTATTTTGCAAATTCCCCCACGATCAACCAGGATCACATCGAGAGCCATTCTATTTTGCAGCGTCATTAACCTGATTCCTCTTTCTTCCAACGTCATGTTAAATAATATATCTGTTGTTGTGTTTATTGTATTTTTTAGTATTCTGGACAGTTGCCTTGTATTATAGGAGTTCACTATCTGCCCTAAGAATGGAATGAATGATTCTGCTACATCAGTTGCTATTAAAACACCCTCGTCAGTCTTTTTGACTCTAGTTCTGGATAATCTGGCCATTGCTGCTGTTTCTAAGAGGAATACTCCTGGGAACAGTAGCCCTAGGTAACATGTACCTCCCCAGTTTCTGGGCAACCAAGGATATGCTTTCTCTCCACATATAAAATAAACTGGATCACCTACATATACTGGTTCTATTTCCCATTTTAATACCACTGTATTCATGCAATCAGTATATGTTCCGACTGAAAAAGAGCCTTTCTTTTTTAGACAAAAAGGGACAGTTCTTGGGCTATAATTCACTGTGTAAGATGGAGGAATTGCACCTTTGTCCCCTTCTGTTCTTACACGAAACGTCATTACAGATGTTTTTTCTGGTGGGGACAATCTATCTCGTCTATTTTGTCGTGTTATCGTTCGTGTATTTTTCCTCGTGGGCTCTGGGGCTATTACTTGTGCTTTATGGAAAATGGAACAACCCACAGGCTTCATTATTATCTCCTCAAACTCATTCATGTTGGTTCTGTCTAATTGACCCATATTACTCTTATTCCATTTCCCATAGAACATTGCACCTAAAGATGCACTACATGCAGAACTTAATCGTAGTGGCTGTACATACCACCCTATTCCTTTCCCAGCATGCTGTGGTAAATGGGCAGATACCCAGCAATTTGTTTTCTTCAGAATTGCATGTGTCATGTTCATGATCAACAGCAAAGTATTATTTCCAAAACCTTCCCTGTGTCTTTCTTCCGGGCTTTCAGTAGTGGATATATTAATTATTGGTAAAAACATTTCTAATGGGTGCATGGTTTCCACCCACCATAATATTAGGGCTGTCGATATTGGTGCTACCACGCTCATAAAGCACATTATTATTGTCAGTACCAGCATACAATTTGTTTTACCATGCGTTTTTCTTAAGCTTACAGTGTTTATAATTGACTCATTCTCAGCGGTGCTGGTGCAGGAGGAGGCTGGAACCGGTCCCAGCATGTTTCTCGTCGTCCTTCTTCTTTCTTATCACAGTTCGTTGTGGATATCTCTCTTCGTCGCGCTTGCTCTGATGTTAATAAGTTCAATGGAATTGTCACAGTTCAGTTCTGCCTGTCCTTTTTTTTGCCTGGATTTGATTATTCGTTTTTAGGCAAGATCACTTGTCCTTCCTTATACTACTTAGAGGACCTTTGATCAGTTATCTCATCGCCTTAGTATCATGTGCGCCCAGCTTGTCCGCTCTGGTTCAGGACACATGTACTTTTATGATCGCACTGAGGAGCCGCGAGTCTTGAATTGTCCGACTTACACAATTCTCATGCTTCTCTCCTCTACACCTCTGGTTCCTTCTCCGTCCATGAGCTGAACCAGAGGTTGACATAAACACCAAAAAGAATTGCGGATCACTTTGTCTTCCGAGGCCGCAAGTTGTATCGCCTGGCTCCTGGTATCGTATGATCCGTGAACAGTGCCGGTGCACTTCCAGATTCAGGCTCAAAGTCAGGCTGTGGCGCTACTGCAGGTGCTGATGTGCGCCGCGCCAATGATGCAGATCTGTTTTTTGGCAGGCTGGCAAGTGCTGGTGGGCGCCAAAGGGGTACATGATTTGTTTCTGCTGGTATTTGCAAGGCAGATTTCGTGTCGGCCAGCAGTGATGTCGATTCTGCTGGGAAACGTTGGGGCACTCTTTGCCCTTCCCCCTCTTTGGCAATTGTCTCAGGCTTTGTTTCGAGTTTCACTTCTCGTTTTGGCAGATTAGGTGGGTGCTTACTGGCAACAGTTTCTTTCGTTTCTGGGACCGCTGTCTCTTTCCGGTCATCAGTGTCAGGCAAGTCTTTCAGTGCAGTTGGAATCTTCTTGGCATGGGTGGCATGGATCCATGACTTCCTTCCATCCACCCGTATTGCCGTCTGCGTTGCCAAGAGTATTTGATAGGGCCCACGCCACCTGGGTGCTAATGATGACTTTCTTTCAAAATTCTTTAGCAGCACCCAGTCTCCTGGCTCCAGCGCGTGCCCCGGACCGGTGTATCTCACTGGTAATGCCTACTGCACCTGCTGATGAATCAAACGCAATTTCTGCATTAAAAGGCCACAATAAGTACTAAGCACAGGATGTTCTATCTCACTAAGTCGTTTTGGCTGTGGTGCGCACCATACATTTGCCGGCCTCCCCATCACAATCTCGTACGGGGAGAGCCCAGTTTTAGCCTGTACAGACGTACGCATACATAATAGTGCTATTGGTAATGCATCCACCCAACTCAACTTGCTTCCCGCACAAATCTTGCTAATCTTTGATTTAAGAATCCCGTTGTGCATCTCCACAAGACCGGCAGAACTCGGATGCCTTGAACTATGAAATCTCTTATTAAGCTGGAGACCAGCACATATCTGTAATACCACTGCGCCCACAACATGTGATCCATTATCAGACCATAGGACACGGGGCAAGCCAAATCTCGAAAAGTACTCCTTCAACATTACTTTTGCCGTGCTCATTGCTGTGCAGTCCTTCAAGGGATATGCCTCCACCCACTTACTGAATGCACAGATCACCACCAAGACGTATTTTAAGTTTTGGCACCTCTCCATCTCTATGAAATCAAAAGGAATCACCTCAAATGGCATGGAGGACGGGCCAAAACTGCCTGTTGGAGTCACTGTTCCCTTCCCTACATTGTGTTGCAAACACGTGATGCAGTTCTGCACCAATCTCTCTGCATTCTTTTTTATGTTTACATTCTGCCAAACTGTAGAAAGGTGCTGTATTATTTTCTTCGCACAGATGTGAGTAGGGCTGTGGGCCATTGGACCATTGCAGTCACGTACGAATTTGGCAACATCCAGTTTCCAGTTCCCTTGTCCACCCAACAACCCTCCAGATCCAACTAAGCAGATCCCTCTGCCCAACCCTGTATTTCATCGGCCGTAGCTTCGGCCTGCATTTCTTTGACAGTGGCAACTCCATCTTTTATCATACAGGGTACGTCCTCTATCTGAACCGTCATCATTTTGGAATTCAAATCAGTGGCAGTTTGTTTCGCAATTCTGTCTGCAAACGCGTTTCCCCCTCCTACTTTGCATGTTACGTTTTTATGTGCCTCGCATTTCACTATTGCTAGGCGCTTTGGAAACGTGAGTGCAGACAGCAATCGTACAATCAAAGGGCCATGTTGAATTCTGGCACCATGTGATGTCAAAAACCCTCTCTCAGCCCAGAGTCGACCAAAGTTATGAACCACTCCAAAAGCATACTGACTATCAGTATATATATTCACATTCAAATTTTCAGAAATCTCGCAGGCTCTGGTTAATGCTATTATTTATGCAGCTTGTGCTGAATTATAGGGATTTTTTTTGCTTTCTACAACGCTCTCTAGGGTAGTGATAGCATATGCGGCAGTTGTCGTGCCATCTGGTAATTTACAACATGAGCCGTCACAAAATAACTCTCCATCTGGCTCTTTCTGTGGGATATCACTTAAATCAACTCTCCCCTTGGTTTCCTCCTCAGTGACCATTAAACAATCGTGGGGGGGTGATTCATCCTTCCCAATTTCTTTTATGGTTGGTGGTATTAATTCTGCAGGATTCAAAGCGCTACACCTCATAATTTGGATTTGGGGCGCGAACAAGATAATCTCATATCTTGTCAATCTAGCAGAGGTGTGGTGTTGCGTTTGTGTCCTATTTAATAGAACGTCTATGGCATGTGGCACCATCAAAATTAAAGTGTGCCCCAAAACCATCCCTTCCGTTTGTTTCACTGACGCAGCAGCCGCCGCGACAGATCGCAAACATCGTGGTAGTTCGCGCGCTACAGGGTCCAGCACAGAAGAAAAATAGCCGCACGGCCTATTTCTTCCACCTTGTTCGTGTGACAAAACCGCCAATGCACATCTTTCACTTTCACACACAAATAGTCTAAAAATGTTCTCATAATTCGGCGTACCCAAAACTAGAGCCGAGCATAATGCAGTTTTCAATCTATCAAATGCTTTCTGACATTCCTCATCCCACTGCAAAAGCATAACCGCATCCTTTCTAGTTAAATTCACCAACGGCTTCACAATTAACGCAAAATTACCAATCCATTGTCGGCAATATGAAGCCATGCCTATTATGGCTCTGACTCCTTTTTGTGTCTTTGGAATAGGCATACAAGAAATACTTTCTATGCGTTCTGGCGTTAGTCTTCTCCTTCCTTTCGAAAGTAGGTAGCCCAAATAGGCCACCTCCTTTCGATTATATTGAAATTTCTTTAAACTAACTTTATGGCCATGTGCCGCTAGGTGTGACAGTAGTAATACAGTGCTTTCTTTACAAATCTCCTCTGTGTCTGCAGCTAGCAATAGATCGTCTATGTATTGCAAGAGTACACAACCCACGGGTAATTCCAGCATGTCTAGCTGCTCCTTTAATGCTCTTCTGTAAATACTTGGACTTTCCGTGTAACCTTGCGGAATCCGCGTAAATGTAAATGATCGTCCTCCTAATGTGAACGCGAACAAGTACCTGCTGTCCTTGTCCACTGGAATACTGAAGAACGTGTTTTTCAAATCCACTACACTAAAATATTCTGCTGAAACAGGTATCATTGTCAATATTGTAGTGACGTCTGGCACTAGAGGAAATTGTGGATCTACTACCTTATTCAATGCACGCAAATCAATTATGAAACGGTATGGTACCTCATTGAATCCTTTTTTATAAACCGGAAGAATCAGGCTGTTGCATGTACTGCCTGTAATTTCCTAGATTACCCCTAATTTCACCAAATCTGTAACAATACTTTTCAATCCTTTCTCACCTTCAGCCGAAATTCTGTATTGGGGTATTCGCGGTAGGGTAACACCTTCTTTCAAAATGATCTTTACTGGCTCTATCTTTAAACATCCTACATCATTGTCATGCATTTCCCATATACAGGTTGGTACTTTACTTAGTTCCCCTGGTAACGCTTCGGACATGAATTCTGACACAGGGGCATCGTGTGGCCAAATCGTTAGGAACACTCCGCCTGCCATGCAATGTATAACGGAACCTAGTTTTTTCAACAAGTTTAATCCCAACAAGTTCTCCCCACAATTTTCTGTTAAAAGGAAAGGACAATGTTCAGTAAATGGTCCTATGGTAACTCGGACTGGTTTGGACACTGGGTTTATGACTGGTGTACCTGCGAACCCTACGGAAATATTATTTTGCCCTGACAGTGGTATATCCGGAACCAAGTGATGGTCTATTGAACACTTCTGTGCTCCTGTATCTACAAGAAAGCGGTGCTCCTCATTCCCGACTCTCATTTCTACGTAGGGTCCTCTCTGATTCACGGGAATAGACACTGGTTCCGACCCCTGTCCTGGGGTGTCCTATTGGGGAAATAACACATCGTCCGATGTGTAATCATTACTATTACTGTAATACGTATTTGGCTGTGTATTAAAAACACTCCCACTCTTTCCTCTGTTCCCCCACTCTGGTTTCCACCTTGTTGATTTTGCAGTCCCTGATTCTAGTTTGGGGCATTTTGGTTTTGGCCTTGGTTTTGATTACCTCCGTTATTGTGATGCTGCTGCATACTATTCCTATTTGGTCCATTCCCTCCTGGGTGTCCCCTATGCTGTCTCCTCTGACCAGACCCATTTCTATTCTGTAGATGCGGCCAATGTCCTTCCTCCTTACAATACGCACACTGATTCGGTCCCACTGTTCCCCCATGCATATTCGAACTACTCCTTCCTTGTGCGTTCCCTCGCCCTATATTATGTCCTGTTACTTGCTGCAATATTACCTGTGTTCTTATTAGACATTCTTTGAAGTCTGCCCCCACCTGTTTTTGCAACGATCATTTGTTCACCATCTCCTTCTGCCCCGGCGATGGTAACTGCTGCCATTTATTATGCAACCCCTTTTCCCCCTTCCCAGGTCTCCCGATATCCATACTCCTGTACGCAGGTATAGTAAACATTTTGATAGGCGTAGTAAACATTTCGACATAATCATTATCTAATTCATCTCTAAGCTCAAAAGGTCCATATACATGTTCTCTCACTTCTTCATCCCTCTCCCTACAGCGTGCTAATGCATTCAAATCTAACAATCGCTGCCGTGGTAATTTCCAAATTAACTGTTTCCATTTCTCCACCAAATATTCACCCATGCATTCCAACACTACCTGTCTTTCGTTGCTTCTTCGGAAGTCATACATCGAAGCCAATGCTGCCGTCCCATCATTCCCGTCTATATACATCTCTGCCTGTTGCTGCAATTCCACCTTCCTTTCTTTGCTGATTGCGCTGCGAGTTACCCTCGTGCATCCCCGTTGGTCAGTCCCGCCTCTTGCCCCTGTGGTTTCAACTTCAATCCCGGGAGGAACGGACGGTACCGAGTCTGTGTCTTAGGCGGGAGGCGCGGATGGGACAATGGGAACAGGGAGTGTCTGTTGTGGGCCTGGTTGGCTAATAGGAAGTGTTATGCGCGCGGTCTGTGGCTGTGGGAGGGCTTGAGCTACCGGAGGGGGAGCTTGAGCTACGGGCGGGGTTTGGGCGATAGCTACTGACGTGTCTGGTCTTCTGATCTTGGGCCTTGTTTTGTATGGGTCAATATATTTTCTATCAATTCATCTGCTATGCGTAATTCTTGTTGTGGGTATATCTTTTCTATATTCAACTGGTCACACCTACCTGCCCTTCTTAGACTCTCAGTCCACTCCTCCTCTTCTTTCTCGTCCGCTACTTCAACTTTTGATTTATGCCTGCGCGCATGCTTTGCTCTGCTTTTAAATCGGAGCATTGCTTCCTTTCTCCAATATTTAATAGTCTCGAATGCTGCAGCACGCGCTTTCTTTCTTATCAACACCCTTTCCAGGTTGTCTATCCTTGCTATCTCAAAACTACCATTAATCGGCCACTGATGGTCTTGTTGCTTTCTGGTTTGCCTATGCCAAGTCTCACAGAATATTATCGCACCCACTCCATACTTCACATACATCTCATACGCCAGCGTTCCCCCAGGTGGTACAATTTGGCCATTTTCCAAAGATTGTCTACCACAGCGGAAAAACCCTGCTAAGGTGGACAATACCCCAGGCATGTTTCAACCTTCCCCCTGGTTAATCAACCTTACATAGGGCGTTTGATTTTGCAAGGTCAACTCTCAACCAATATCAGGATTACTTTGAATCGGGGAATGACTCACCTGATGAATCAAGTCGTCTGTATACTGATGCACCGAAGGACATCGTGTCTGCGTTTCTTGGCTTCCGCCTCGTTTCGGGACCCTCGCCTCCTTGTTCTCTAGCCAGGCACGTTGATCAGGGCGCCCCGAACACCTCTTGATCCCGGCTCAATCGTCCCGTCCTCGCCGTTCTCCACCTTACTCAATTACAACGTTATGCGATGGAACAAGTGGGGGAGGGTCCCTGTTCGGGTGCCATCTTGAAAGGGGCTCCTAGGGGACCCTGACGTCTATGGAAACAAGGCGAGTCACCACACACGATAGATACGCCAGACACGAAGTTGTATTCCCAAAGCTAGGGTTTGTTGCAAAGCAAAAGTCTCAGTTGGCCAACTCGGTCTCACGCCCCGCGACGTGTATCTCTAGACCTCGAGGGACGCAAGAGAGTGAATTACGTACATCAGTTACATATATACAAAATGCATATCAAACAATCATCTTTGTCATGTTTAACACCCCCCTTTATTGGGTTTCTTTGAACTTGGTGTGATGATGGACATCTCCGACTTCTATGACACCTTCAAACATCTATTCTAGTAACAATTTGAAATTTGTGAGTGCGAAGGCATCTTTCAGTTGTTGAATAGAACACAGCGCTTCTGTTCTTGGAAGCGAGCTACATACGGGGGGAAGAGTTGCATTCCGGACCTTGCTATCTATTAGGTGCTATTTGTGTCCTGGGAGCCGACACGCGCTAGCGGGCTCAGCAAAGGGGGGCTGTAAGAAAAGCATAATTCAAGCCTTTAGCAGTATTATTCTAACATATTCTACCATATAACGAGACTGGCTGGCAGCTGTGAAATGATTAAATGCCCTGCAGCTCTGCTTCAAGGCCACATTCGGGAGGGAGCCGGGCATTCTTCCTGGCGCTGCCTACGTTTGTGTTTCAACAAACTCTTGTTATCCTCTCGGCCCTGCGGCCTTGTCATTTTCACATACAGACAACAATGTTTTACAGTCGAGCAGTGTAAGCGGAAAATATACTGCGAAGGAATTAGAAAACAAAATGGCGATTCTTGTTACATCAAAATGGCCGTTCATTGGCAAACTCGAAAACCTGTATTTTGTCATATTGTGCATGAGACGGTTGGCCCACGGCCACCAAAATACGTTTGCAGTCACAAAGTAGAGGTATCCATTTTTCTAGACTGACAGATTGGGTAGTGGACCTCAATTGTAATATTACCGTTATCCTCACCACTTGTGTGGACTGATAACTATCTCCTGTCTTTAGAAATTAATGTCAACAACCCTGAGCCTAAAAAGCCCACCATCGCGCCTCGTTGTCCGACTAGGAACAAACGAAATATCACAGCTGAAGCTATAATACCTCTGGTAGTCCCAATACTCAATGCTTTACCTGCCACTAAGGACCTAAATCTATTGGTTGACACCTGCAACGACTCCATGACTAAAGCCATAGATACCATTGCCCCGCTAAAACTATGTAAAGGTAAACCTAGAGCACATTTGAATTCATGGTTCACTCCTGAACTCAAATTACTATGCTCAGAAAAAATAAAACTTGAGACACTATGTAAATTGATCCCCTCCACAGGGAACAAAGTCAACCTAACCAACATCACAGCCACTTACAAAAGTGAGATAATCCGCACTAAAAAAGAAACTTTCAACCTCAGAATAAACCAGGCAGGCTCCAGCACCAAAGAACTATTTAACATTTTAAAGGAATTAGAAAACCCTAACCCACCTCCAGATACCTGTACCAAGGATAAACCCTGGTGCTCTAGCATTCAAAATGCTCTCTCTAACAAAATCATAGGGCTCCGGACTAAAATAGCTGACTAACGGACCCAACTTACCACCGGCAATCACTCCATCCCTAGCCTGCCATCGACCGCACACATTAACTCAGGTTTCAAATTCAATAATGTAACCATACCTGAGGTACAAACAATTATAGCATCTCTGAAACCTTCCAATTGTAAAGGGGACAGTTGCCCAGCTCAGATCATAAAAGATGCAGCTAGAGATTTATCTCCTTTTATCACTAAACTAATAAACTCCTCTTTCGCTAGTAACTAATTCCCAAGCAATCTGAAACAATCGTGGGTTCTCGCACTATTCAAGAAACAAACCTTAGATCCGTCTATTTCCACTAATTACAAACCAATTACTACAGTCCCTTTTTTACTGAAAATCTTAAATAGAGTTGCATACCTGCACATTCAAGACTATCTGGAGACTAACCAACTACTAAGAACCAGGCTATCCGGCTTTAGGCCCCAACATAGAACAAAAACTGCCCTTGTTGATCTTAAAAGCCAGATCGACGAAATAAAAGACAAAGGCAGAGTTGCCATCCTTCTTCTCTTAGATTTATCGGCAGCCTTTGATCTGGTTGACCATAAAATCCTATGTGACCACCTGTCATCGGCAGCACATTTCTCCAACTCTGCTGTCACATGGATTCAATCATTCCTCGCTAGCAGAACTCTCTGTGTTTTCTCACTCACAGATGCGGCCAACCCGATCCCCATCACATGCAGTGTCCCACAAGGATCATGCATATTGCCCACTTTGTATAATATCTTTACAAAGCCACTGTTTGATAAATTGGACCATCTGGGTGTCACCTACACTAACTATGCAGACAACATCCAGATACTCCTCACATTATCAGGCTCTTATGAGACAGATGTTTGTCGAATTAACGAAGTATACACCATCATTCAGGCATGGATGGCCATACATGGCCTTTGCCTGAATGATGATAAGACTGAGGTGCTCCTAGTGGGCTCGCCCAATAACCTGACAAAGTTGAGCCCCAACTACAGCAGTATCCTCATCGATGGGAATAACATTCCCATAGCCAAAAATGTAAAAACTCTTGGTTTCTACCTCAATGCCAACACCAATCTGATCAAACAGGTTAACATGACTGCGTCAGCCACCGCCTATACTGGCAAGCTGATCAGGGCGTGCAGACCTCTACTATCACCCAATAGTTGCCTCATACTGGCCAGAGCACTTATTGTCACGCTCACCTGGGTCTCTGCGGGAGCAATGGATTCCTCCGGTCCCTTCCTCTCATTACCCCTGCGCTTGGAAGCTGACCTGCCAAGAGAATGGGTGTTTAGAGGGTTTTCTGTAAAACAGTATTCCAACCCTCCCTCCGCCCTCCCGGTGTCCCTGGTGCAGTGTATTCCCTTGCTTTGGGTGTGGCTCACCTTTTGGTTTAGTGTGGTGCGCTCTCCATCCTGCATCTGCAGGGGCGCAGTAGTCTGAGGGTCCGGGACTAGTTGCTTCACTAGGTTCAGATAGATAGAGTCCTTCTGATGTAACACGCACTCTGTGGTATTTGCCCAGTTACAGCGCTCGGAATTGTTCGTAAGTTCTATTCACAGGCTTGATTCTTGGAGCCCACGAAATAGGAGCACTTATTGTCATGCTCACCTGGGTCTCTGCGGGAGCAATGGATTCCTCTGGTCCCTTCCTCTCATTACCCCTGCGCTTGGAAGCTGACCTGCCAAGAGAATGGGTGTTTAGAGGGTTTTCTGTAATACAGTATTCCAACCCTCCCTCTGCCCTCCCGGTGTCCCTAGTGCAGTGTATTCCCTTGCTTTGGGCGTGGCTCACCTTTTGGTTTAGTGTGGTGCGCTCTCCATCCTGCATCTGCAGGGGCGCAGTAGTCTGAGGGTCCGGGACTAGTTGCTTCACTAGGTTCAGATAGATAGAGTCCTTCTGATGTAACACGTACTCTGTGGTATTTGCCCAGTTACAGCGCTCGGAATTGTTCGTAAAGTTCTATTTACAGGCTTGATTCCTGGAGCCCACGAAATAGGATCTGCAGGTAAGTTCAACAGAGAGCGGAAGGTAAGTTCAATGAGTGCCAGTTACTCCACTGGCTATGCGTGCATGTTGCAAAGAAAAAGGTGAGTTGTTGATTGTAAATACGCTGAGCATTAATTAGGTTTCTTTGTCATTGCAGGTCTCAGAAACAGAGCTGCCAGCTGGATGGGGCCGCGGAGAGGAGTATTTCACTAGGCTCGCATATGGAGGTAAGTTAGATGGGTCGCGCGGGAGATTGAGGCATTCATTGCATAAGCGTGCTTACTATTTCAACTTGTTTTCTCTTCTTTTGTAGATCGGGTCCGGAGCACTGGAGTGAAGAGCAGAGGAGAAACTTGCCTCGATCGCGAAGAACAAACAGGTGAGAGTTCCACTGGATTTCCGGGCTGCGATGAAGCGGGAACAGGTAAGGATCCACTGGATGTCTGGGCTGTGATGAAGAGGAAACAGGTAAAAATCCACTGGGTTTCTGGGCTGCGATGAAGAGGAAACAGGTAAGGATCGACTGGATGTCCGCGCTGCGGTGGAGCAGAAACAGGTAAGGATCCAATAGAGGTCCGGGCTGCAGTGAATGTATGTTCAAGGCTACAGAATGCACACGAAGCACGGGCTAGTTCTTGGCCGTGGTTTATATAGGCAGCCACGCCCAGACACTAGAGTGTGCTACAGAGTTCCACACAGCTCCTGGGTGTCACACAGGCATCCATGTTGGAAGTACAGGAAGTGACTAGAAAATAAAGGCTATGCCAGAACAAGCTATGTGAATGATGTATACTCTAAGGCTGCCTCAATGCATGTTTTGCTTGCCAGGCCTTTACCCATTTAGCCCTTATTTGTGTTTTCAGCCTTCCACCATGTGTTTGTGCTAATGAGGTGTGGGTCCCTATGCTAATGCCCATGACAGTCCTCCCCCTCAAGGCCCCACCCAACAGTGTTCTTTCTGGTCCGGGTTTGGTGGGATTATCCCAATGAAATGTACGTAGTAGCCGGGGGCGTGGATATTCTCGCTCGGTTCCCATGACCTATCCTGTGGCCTGTATCCTTTCCAGTCTACCAGATAGTATAGGGTTTTTCTTGTTATCTTAGAGTCTAGAATACGCTTGACTTTGTATTCTGGCTCGTCACCCTCTACCACTATTGGAGCTGGGGGTATTGATACTCGTGTCCCAGGGTGCACAGGTTTTAACAGTGAAACGTGGAACACCGGATGTATGTGCATGCGATGTTGTAAGGCTAGTTTCATGGCTACTGGAGAGATCACAGCTTCGACTGTAAAAGGGCCTAAGAATTTAGGTTGAAATTTCCTTGGTCCCTTAAGCGCTATATATTTTTATGCCAGCCACACAGATTCCCCAGTCTGATAGCTTGGCGCCTTCTTTCGGTGTTGATCGGCGTACCTTTTCTGTGTTTCTTTAGCGACTTGTAAATGTGTCACTGCCTCCTTGGCTGCCTGGGTGATACGTTCATGCAAGGTCTTGACTGCGGGCATCTCAATTGCTTCCGGTGGGTGGTATTTGGAAGTCCGTGGGTTCTGCCCATATAAGGTATAGAAGGGAGTCAGTTGAGTAGAAGCATGTGTTGAGTTGTTGTATGCACATTCTGCCATCCACAAGATTTCCACCCAAGCATGGTTTGTTTGGTGCAGCAGACAGCGAAGATATTGCTCTAGAGTTTGGTTTGTGCGTTCAGTCTGCCTGTCAGTTTGTGGCTGGTGGACAAACTGACTTCTACTCCTGCTAGAACACAGCATTTCTTCCAGAACTGCGATACAAACCGACTCCCTCTGTCAGATATTACTACAGATAGAAACCCGTGTAATTTCACTATACGGTCTAGGAAGCTCTGGGCTCAAATCTGAGCCGAAGGTATTCCCTTCAATGGTAGAAAGTGGGCCATTTTATAAAAAAGGTCAACCACCACCAAGATGGTGGTATACCCGGAACAGGAGGGCAGGTCTGTGACAAAATCCATCAACACAGTGTGCCAGGGAGCGGGAGGTATAGTCAGGGGTTGTAACAGACCGGCTGGTCTTTGTCTTGATGCCTTGTTCTGAGCGCAAATCCCACACGAGTTCACAAAATTAATAGTATCACTCCGCCAGGTTGGCCACCAATAGTATATCTGTCATGATCACTGCTTCCAAGGAGCTAGGACCAGCCCAACGTCCTTGGAAGCAGGCCCCTAACCTTCATCCTAGGCACCAGCCGGTCCCCACTGGGACCTTTTGGACCTTGTCCTGGCGCCGGTGGCACCAGGCTCATCAAAGTCACTGGTCCCGGCACTGGAAGCGCCGGGCTCATAATTTGTATGAAGATGCTTGGGTGGACTTACCTGCAGCAGACCATGCTGCTTACTTACCAGCCACATAGGAATCCTCTGTGAGCCGGGACTACTTTCTTACCTGGGTGGGGCAAGCTCCACTCCCTGGATACAACACTGGAACTCTTCTGGAACAGGAACTCTTTTCTTACCTAGGCGAGGCCGTGGAGGAAGACGCCTCATCACTCCAAGGCTATTTAAACCACACCCGATTGATGAAACGTGCTTCGCGTTATTCTGCATCTGCAGCAGAACGCTCACCGTGTCTGTTCCAGTTTTCTTCTTTCCGATCCTGAACCTGCAAGAACAAACGCTTACCATTCCTGTATCCAGCCTTCAGTAGCACCTGCAAAGACAAGAAACAACAGGTTAGCACGGCAACCTTCACGCGCAGCGCCTTCCTCACCTGATCCATCGGCAGCTACCATCTCTTCACGCTGCTCCTCCGCCTGTGAAGACAAAAGCATAGTATTCCTGTGTGGAATTACTTACCGGCACTCCGCGAATTCCGGTTTTCTTCAACGCTGCAATCCTGCACCTGAAAGACAAAAGAAGAGACATCAGACAGGTATTTTACTTACGCGCCATCGCGCCCGCCACAATAGGGCGCCTGCAAATACTCCGGCGTTTCCAGCGTCTCTTCAACACCCGAACCCACAACTGCAAGGGAAAAGAGACAGTTAGAGAGCTTTTGAAAAGCAGGCAACCGGCATTTACTTACGCATTTCCAAGCGCTTCATTCCAAGACTCTGGCTCGAACTTCGGCTTTCTTCACGCCATCATCTACCTCAAGAGCCCTGCAAGACAAATAGAAAAAGCATTATACAGAGTCCAGTTCCACATTAACGTGCCCACGCACCTAAAGACTGTAAGGACTTAAAAGGTGTCCGGAAACTCACCGTTCGTGCAGTTAACGACGGTAGCAATCCTCTGATGTCAAGAGGCCTACGTTTCACCCAGTGAAGGAACTGGCAACGGCACCCTGCACCAGACGCAGATGGAGAGTCCAGCATTCACCTATCTAAGGTGAGCACGTTGACCTTGGGGCTCCACGGAAAAGCGAGGAAGGGAAAGGGAGAGAGATATCCGACAACCCCAGATCATTAACCCCATATTCTTTCACCTGCAGATATCTCACTCTTCGAGTTAGACACACAGTGCAAAGAGGCTCAGCCCCGGAAGCCAATCCTGCACTTCACTTTTCGAGTCACAGACACCATCCTGCCAAGACCGGCGCCTCCGTGGGAATCAGGTGAGCGTTACAGAACGCGAAGCCCACCGCAAAACTCCTACCCAGGCGCAATGGAAACCTCAGATACTGATCAATTGGCCCAGTTGCTTGGGGAACTAAGAGCAGAAGTACATGCAGCTCGTCAGGAAACAAACGCTCTAAGAAGAGAGCTGATAATATCCAAGGAGCGAACAGAGGACCTCGCTAGGCAATTGCTACAAACGCAGGCAGGACAAACACCTTTGCCCGCTCCAGGAGGAAATTATCCTTCAGCATCCTCCTCAAATCCAGTGCAAATCAATCTACCCGGTAATGTGCCCTTGGCTCCGCCCGAACGCTTTTCTGGTGACCCAAAGAGATTTGCAGTGTTCATTAACCAGTGCCGCCTACACTTCTTACGTAGACCAGCTGCCTTCCCAACAGATCAGGCCAAGGTGGCTTTTGTGCTTTCTTATCTCAGTGGCAGTGCCGCAGATTGGTCGATCCCTTTAGTCACTCAGGATGATCCGGTTCTTCATGATTTCCAGGCCTTCCAGTCCAGCATGGAGAAACTGTTCGCAAGACACGCACAAGGGCAGGCCTTGGACAATTAACTCCTTTCATTACGACAGGGTAATCAAGACCTCTTGACTTACATTGCCTCATTCAACAGACTTATAGTGGAAACTCAATGGCCTGAGGATAAAAGAATAACACTTTTCTACAGAGGCCTGCGTGGAGAGCTCAAGGATGTGTTAGCTCAAGTTGTGAATCCTCCACAAGAATGCTCAGACTATATTGACTTAGTTGTTCAATTGGACCACAGATTACAGAACAGAAAGGCTGATCGTTCCAAATTTGATACCCGAGTGTTTTCTAAACCGCAGACCTCTACTAGGGGAGCTGACACCGTGGAACCCATGCAAATAGGGGACATGAAAGGACCTTTAACCCAAAAAGAGCGAGAAAGGAGAAGACAGCTGCAATTATGCCTCTATTGCGGAAACCCGGGGCACTTTCTTCGAGACTGTCCAGTGAAACCAGCTAAGAAGGCTGTAGGAGCCGCAGATACCTGTACCACAAATTCTGAGCAGGGAAACGAGCTAGCCCAACAAGTGTAGAGGTCCTCTTGCCGAGCGTTAAAATCTGTTCCATGACCTCGCATTTCATGGTGCCTATGGTCCTCATTAGCCCTGAACGTCCGGATCGTTTGCATGCAATTGAAGCTTACATCGACAGCGGAGCAATCGGTAATTATGTGGACCGTGAAATGGTATCAAGGATGAATCTACCTCTTGTCCCTAAGGCAGTAAAAGACGTCATTACTACAGTGGATGGCACGGAGATAGCCTCCGGACCAGTAACTCACGCCACCCAAGAAGTGACGTTAGTGAGCCAAAAGGGACACCGGGAGAAAATCGTGTTCAATGTGATCAAGGCCCCTCAGTTCCAGATCATTCTGGGAATTCCTTGGTTAGAGAAGCACAATCCTCAGATCGATTGGCGAGCAAAGACGGTTCAGTTTCCAGAATGTATCTCCACTTGTTATCCTCGGCCTGATGTTTCACTGGCGGCAATCTCTTCTGAGGTTCCCAAACTACCTCCCGAATACCAGGAATTCCAAGACGTCTTTCGGAAGGACCAAGCTAACACCCTGCCTCCACATATGTCTTTCGACTGTCAAATAGATCTGATACCCGGAACAACTCCTCCTTGCAGTAGGATCTATGCCCTCACCGAGCCAGAGAATCTTCACCTCAGACAATATCTGGACCAATACCTAGCTAACGGATTTATCCGTCCTTCAAAATCTCCAGCTTTCTCGGCTTTGTTCTTCGTTCCGAAAAAGGAAGGAGACCTTAGGACTTGTATAGATTACCGCGCCCTGAATCAAATCACTGTTAAAAACAGATACCCGTTACCTTTGATCCCTGAACTCCTGGACCAAGTCAAAGACGCATGTATATATACAAAGTTGGATCTCAGAGGAGCCTACCACTTGGTACGAATAAAAGAGGGCGATGAATGGAAGACGGCCTTCCGCACCAAGTATGGGCTGTTTGAATCTCAAGTTATGCCCTTTGGACTATGCAACGCTCCTGCCGCCTTCCAGTATTTTATGAATGATGTCCTTAGAGAACTCATAGATGTGTGTGTTGTTGTCTACATTGATGACATCCTCGTCTATTCATCATCTGAAGAGGAACATCAGAAACACGTTAAAGAGGTCCTCGAGAGATTACGTCAACATAACCTTTTTGCTAAGCTTGAAAAATGCGTTTTCAACGTAACTGAAGTTGAGTTCCTGGGATTCATATTGTCACCAAACGGAGTCCATATGGATTCAAAGAAAGTTGATTCAATCATCAAGTGGCCTTCACCAACCTCTGTGAAAGGAGTTCAAAGCATGTTAGGCTTCGCTAACTTTTACCGCAGGTTCATTCCTGAATTCTCTCGAATAGTCCAGCCCATCACCGCTCTATTGAAGAAAAACAAACGTTTTGAGTGGTCTACCGAGGCGGAACAAGCTTTTCAGGACTTAAAAGCTAAATTCATCTCTGCACCTGTTCTAAAACACCCTCGCCCAGAACTCCCCTACATCGTAGAAACAGATGCTTCTAGTCTTGCTATGGGGGCAGTTTTATCACAAAGAGATCCGGTCACACACCAATTACATCCTGTAGCCTTTTGGTCCCGCAAATTCTCGGCTCCCGAGATCAACTATTCAATTACAGACAAGGAACTTTTAGCTATCAGATCAGCCTTTAAAGCCTGGCGGCATTATCTTTTGGGAGCCAGACACACAGTCACCGTAATGACAGATCACCGCAACTTACAATATCTGAAGACGGCCAAAGCTCAGTCTTCCAGGCAGCTCCGCTGGGCTCTGTTTTTGGCTGAGTTTGACTTTATAATTACTTATCGACCAGGCAGTAAAAACGGAAAAGCAGATGCCCTCTCCCGGATGGGAATAGATGAACACTTGACCAATCCTGAACCAATACCCATAATCCCAGAACAAAGGATTTTGGGCTTGGTCAGCGCTCAATCCTTTGAAGACATCGAGACTACAGTCAAATCACTCCTAACTCCGGCAGAATTACAGGACTGGCAATTCAAGGGGAAGGATTTCTCAGTGGACCAAAACCTACCATATTTCCGAGGACAATTGTACTTGCCCTGTGAGAAAATACAAAAACAGGTAATCTCCTGTTATCACGACTCATTAATGGAGGGTCACCCTGGCATTACCAAAACCATGGAAAAGGTCAAAAGACATTTCTGGTGGCCATCATGGAAGAAGGATATTAGAGACTTTGTAATCTCCTGCGGTGTGTGTGCTCAGAATAAAAGTCAGAAGGAGAAACCAGCCGGCCTCTTACACCCACTGGACATCCCTCCCTGTCCATGGCATACCCTGTCCAATGTTCCCTCTAAGCTGTGCGCATGTGCGCTTGCCCAGCTCCCTTCTGGGTGCCGCTCAGAACATTTTTAGCAGCGCACACAGACAATTCTCACCTATTCAAAAAGATTTAATAAGGCACAAGCCACAGAAATGACCTGACATTTTCTTTCTCTTAAAATAAGCAACTAGTCTTCATATTCTGCTAATATGCATTACACTACTATGCACCTAAAATCCCTAACAGTAAAATACAACACAAGGTTAAAAACTAATATGAAAAAC
The DNA here is from genome assembly GCF_040938575.1 of Ambystoma mexicanum. Taxonomy (NCBI): domain Eukaryota; kingdom Metazoa; phylum Chordata; class Amphibia; order Caudata; family Ambystomatidae; genus Ambystoma; species Ambystoma mexicanum. The sequence goes on along the minus strand of NC_090921.1, from coordinate 747,801,138 downwards.
TGGCTCCATGAACAGAAGAATCTAACCAAGATATGCGTGCACACATTAACCAAAAATGTTCCCTCCCCACCCATGACTCCTAAACCAGATTCTACCACACTTTTACCTTATGACTCTAACTTCGGCCCCAGAGTACATCAAGATACTACCAGACAACCTTGACTCTACCTCTCTTGGCTCTGCGAAAGGTTAGCAGATGTGTACCTACATCCACTTGTTTTATATTTGTTGTAACATGAATAACGTTCAAGTGCAGAATTTCTGTTACTTATTGTGCCTTACCAAAAGCGTCTCCCACACTAATCAAACTACCAGCTCAAATATTGGATACTAGTAAGCAGGCTACTTGGAACTGTAACCAAATTCCATACTTCCCCTTCTTTCTACATGTCATGCAACTACTTTGAAGCGGCACCCTTGTAGGTTAACGAATTATAGAACTCAAACATTAATTTGACCTCTAAAGATTTAGAAAAGACAAATGTGATGCTCAATGTCTCCTACTTTAACATTACCCTATAAGTAGAGAGCAACATTGCAATATCATTTACTTAGCCTATAAGGGATAATGGGTATGGACTAGGTCTGGGATTACTCGTCCATAGTATCAGGACACCCGATATTCAGACAGGAAAATGCTTTTCACACAATCTGAATCGTTTCCAACTGTTCAGTGTTCCTTTGCACATAGACCATCACACATTATACGATAACTTGCCTCAATACAAAAACAGTTTCACTGAGCGCTTGTGTAATCTTACACAATGATATAAGGGCTATGTTGTAAACAATTTTGTATGCACTGCAAAATAATTGAGTACATGCAGAGTCATGACCTTCTTAAAATGCACATCATATGTTGAGGTATTTAAATATTCCTTTCTTGCAAAGTATTGTAGGTCTGCAAATATCTCAGTGAGTGTTTACTGCTACAATCCCCCACTTGTTACAGTGCTCTATCAACTAGTATTGGAGTCTAGCACAGGGGCCGGGGAAGGGTATGGGTGGAAGCATCACTCCTTGCGGGTGATTAACAAAGCAGCACATTTCAAAGACCAAGTCAGACGTTTCGGCAGTACACTGAAGGAAATGTGTTGCGTGCTTGCTAAAGGATAGGAAATTCTAGTACCCACCGAGACAACAGCACCTTCTTTTTCTTTCTATGCTCAACTGCTGAGGGCTTTTCAATATAATCATGTGTTCTGTGTGTGCTGTCTCTAGCATCTCCCTGCATCTTATTTAACTGATCACAAAGAATTGCAGAAGAGGGATCCATATTTACAGAAGAAGGCACTCAATCAGTTGTATCTCTGACAAATTGATGCAATTAACATAAAAGGCATATATGTGTGACTTTTTTTCAACAGGGCTCCTTAATAAACCTCTGTATGGCTCTTGTTTAATTTCATCTAAGCTGTGGTGCGGAAGGGTGAGCAAAACTATACACTTTATTATGTGCACTGTCATTTCGCTCCCTATGTCAGGGGTACAACCAGGCCTCTAATCAGAATGTGCTCCCTACTTGGAGTGAAATAATTTTTCTGGGAGTCAAAAAGTAATTAGCTTATCCAATAGGGGTACGTTCTGCTTATTAAACTATGTTCTTTCCCCATAAAATTCCTTTTGAGATCGGGCATTCATATTATTAAAATTCCTTCCTTACTATGCCAATGCTCTACTGGTTACTAATTCGAAAAAATATCAGTGGAGCTTTGTGGGTTGAAGCAATGATATGTTCATTGTTTCTCATTTTTGTTAGGCACATTTTCCTTTTTTAGGGAGTAAAAATGCATGGTGCACATGTCTCTTAGCTCTAAGGCTGGTGTTATCACAGCCAACAGGAGAATTTAATGTGGATAATAAGCAGAGGCATAGGAATTTTGGATCATCATATTCTCAGGTGCAGTTATTCTGATGGAATTATTATCCTTACACAAATTATTTGCATGTTCTCCTGGCCCTTGAATTACATCATTTAAGTGGCACTTGAACTCCTTACAGCATGTTTTTGACACATTGCTTTTATTTGCCATTAATCCGTCAGCAAATGTATTCTGTCTGAGTTTCTTGACAGCCACATCAGTTATCACAAGAGATATGTGTGTTTTGTAATACAAATGAGTGATTTTCCAGTGACCTAAAACATACAAGGCCTCATTATGACTTGGGGCAGTATCCTGACATAAAAATGCCAGAATACGGCCCAAATGAATTACTGGTCCAGAGGAATTTCCGCCGGATTACAACAGGTGGTGGCGGTGCAATTCCCCATTCATATTGAGTCCATATTGAGTCCATTGGAATCAAAGTGGCTTTTTGGGTGGAATTACCGCAGTCGAAAATTCCGACGATTTCGGCGTTGAGTTGGAGGATTTACCTCCAGGATTTTCCTGGAGGCAAATCCTCCACTCCAGGCACGAAATTGTAATTTGGAGTAGTGGTAACATTGGCGGTAATGCAGTTACCTCCAACTTTACCATTTAACACCAAACTCGTAATGTGGCCGACTTTTTCTCTCTGCAGAAGTGCATTTTGAAGGTACTGTGGCAAATATCTTCCTTCTCTCTCACTTCCTTCTCTCTACTCCTCCTCCCCCTGTGCCACCTCCCATTTCCACTCCTTCCAACTTCTCGCTCCCTTCCACTGGAACCGCCTTCCTCTACCCGTCCACTGCATCACCTCCTACCCCTCATTTCGTACTTCTCTAAAATCCTAATTCTTCCACTATCCCTCCTAGCACCCATTGTTTCCTCTCTCACTACTTAACCCACTCCTCCTACCCCCTCTCTCACTTCTGTCCCTCTATTAGTACTCAACCTCATCATTAATGTAAATTGTTTTTTGTACTGTTTTCTGGTTTAGATTCAGTGTCATGTATTGTGTGTTGTATTCACTTGCTCCTCTTGTAAAGCGCTTTGGATTAAAGCGCTATATGAATTAAAATAAATACAAATATTGTGGTTTTAGACTGGTTGATGAGTTTTCTGTATAATCACAAATGACATTTTATTTTAGCCTATATGTTTGGAAAAAGTGTTGTAAGATTCTTAAAGAAATGCAGTGGCTTTGAAGAGGAAATTCCTTTCCAAACTCTCTTCTGCGATGGTAGCTCACGAAGTGGCTTATCTCATTAGTCTGTTGCGCACATGGAAAATAATGTGCGCACAACAGCCAACCGGTTCCGCACATAGAGAAAAATAATTAGAGGGAACATTGACCCTGTCCATGGATTTCATCACAGACTTACCTCCATGCTCAGGGTATAATACCATTTTAGTAGTCGTGGATCTATTCTCCAAGATGGCTCACTTCATTCCCCTGAAGGGCCTACCTTCAGCTTCAGTATTAGCCCGAGAATTCTTAGAAAACATTGTGCAGTTACACGGTTTTCCCTCGGTTTTGGTCTCCGATAGGGGAAGTCAATTCATCTCCCACTTTTGGCGAAGTTGCTGTCGCTTAGCCCAAATTGATGTGAGACTTTCAACCAGTCACCATCCCCAAACTGACGGACAAACCGAGAGGACAAATCAAACTCTGGAGCAATATTTACGTTGCATGCTCCAACAAACTGAAAACTCTTGGAAGGATATCCTTTGGATCGCTGAATACGCTTATAACAATTCGACCCATTCTGGAACCGGGAAGACTCCCTTCTTCCTATTATACGGAAACCATCCTAGGACCTCTAACCTGGATTCTCCCCAAGAATTCGAAACACCTGCTGTGGATCACTTGCACTCGGTGATCACTCGTACTTTTAAAGAAGCCACTGCCCATCTGCAAAGAGCTAAAGCTCTATACAAGAAAGGAGCGGATCAACACCGTAAAGAGGCCCCTCACTACGCAGTGGGAGATCAGGTCTGGTTATCCACTAAGCACCTGCCTCTAAAAGGACCCCGCACCTTCATCCCGAGATACTTAGGACCCTATCTCATCTCTGCCATAATTAATCCGGTGGCTGTCAAATTGGAATTGCCTTCGCATATGAAAATACATCCAGTATTCCATGTCTCCTTACTAAAACCAGTACAACCAGAAACCCGATTGACCGAACTCCCAGAACCTGTTCTAGTGGATGGAGAACTTGAGTTCGAAGTAAAGAACATCCTAGACTCCAAAATCTCCAAATCTAAATTATATTACCTGGTTGATTGGAAAGGATACGGCCCCCAGGAAAGGTCTTGGGAACCCTCAGAACATGTCCACGCACCTCGTCTGGTCAAGAAATTCCATCTGAATCACCCCGACAAGCCAAAACCCCCGGAGAAGACACGTTTAGGAGGGGCCTTGAGGGGGGGTGCTGTCATGATCACTGCTTCCAAGGAGCTAGGACCAGCCCAACGTCCTTGGAAGCAGGCCCCTAACCTTCATCCTAGGCACCAGCCGGTCCCCACTGGGACCTTTTGGACCTTGTCCTGGCGCCGGTGGCACCAGGCTCATCAAAGTCACTGGTCCCGGCACTGGAAGCGCCGGGCTCATAATTTGTATGAAGATGCTTGGGTGGACTTACCTGCAGCAGACCATGCTGCTTACTTACCAGCCACATAGGAATCCTCTGTGAGCCGGGACTACTTTCTTACCTGGGTGGGGCAAGCTCCACTCCCTGGATACAACACTGGAACTCTTCTGGAACAGGAACTCTTTTCTTACCTAGGCGAGGCCGTGGAGGAAGACGCCTCATCACTCCAAGGCTATTTAAACCACACCCGATTGATGAAACGTGCTTCGCGTTATTCTGCATCTGCAGCAGAACGCTCACCGTGTCTGTTCCAGTTTTCTTCTTTCCGATCCTGAACCTGCAAGAACAAACGCTTACCATTCCTGTATCCAGCCTTCAGTAGCACCTGCAAAGACAAGAAACAACAGGTTAGCACGGCAACGTTCACGCGCAGCGCCTTCCTCACCTGATCCATCGGCAGCTACCATCTCTTCACGCTGCTCCTCCGCCTGTGAAGACAAAAGCATAGTATTCCTGTGTGGAATTACTTACCGGCACTCCGCGAATTCCGGTTTTCTTCAACGCTGCAATCCTGCACCTGAAAGACAAAAGAAGAGACATCAGACAGGTATTTTACTTACTCGCCATCGCGCCCGCCACAATAGGGCGCCTGCAAATACTCTGGCGTTTCCAGCGTCTCTTCAACACCCGAACTCACAACTGCAAGGGAAAAGAGACAGTTAGAGAGCTTTTGAAAAGCAAGCAACTGGCATTTACTTACGCATTTCCAAGCGCTTCATTCCAAGACTCTGGCTCGAACTTCGGCTTTCTTCACGCCATCTTCTACCTCAAGAGCCCTGCAAGACAAATAGAAAAAGCATTATACAGAGCCCAGTTCCACATTAACATGCCCACGCACCTAAAGACTGTAAGGACTTAAAAGGTGTCCGGAAACTCACCGTTCGTGCAGTTAACGACGGTAGCAATCCTCTGATGTCAAGAGGCCTACGTTTCACCCAGTGAAGGAACTGGCAACGGCACCCTGCACCAGACGCAGATGGAGAGTCCAGCATTCACCTATCTAAGGTGAGCACGTTGACCTTGGGGCTCCACGGAAAAGTGAGGAAGGGAAAGGGAGAGAGATACCCGACAACCCCAGATCATTAACCCCATATTCTTTCACCTGCAGATATCTCACTCTTCGAGTTAGACACACAGTGCGAAGAGGCTCAGCCCCGGAAGCCAATCGAGTCCTGCACTTCACTTTTCGAGTCACAGACACCATCCTGCCAAGACCGGCGCCTCCGTGGGAATCAGGTGAGCGTTACAATATCTTTACTTTGGCAAGCATTTTAGCCCCTCCCCGGTGACCTTCCAGAGGTGAACTGTGATAACTGGTTAGAACCTCCTCCCTAAGAGCACGCGTGGGTAGGTACAGGCGTTCCTGGAAATAGGGGAGGTCGTCTCGTACGGAAAAGTGAGTTCCTTTCTGGTTCCAAGTCATCAACTCTTCTGCGGGAATGCTGCTCTTTACTTCTTCTTTGAGCGTATCCAGCGGTGAGAGAGTACTATCGCAAATGCCTAGGATTTTATCACTAGGGATTATGTGCATTGGATCTGGATTGTTGTAGGCCTCTTCTTTTGCCAATGCGAGATAACGCGTCTGCCTTGCCGTTCTTGACTCCAGGCCGATAAGTGATTACAAAGTCGTACACAGTTAAGAACAACATCCAGCGAAGCTGTCGCGATGATTGGACCTTGGCTGAGCGTAGGTATTGTAAATTCCGATGGCCGGTTATGATCGTGATGGTGTGCTTGGCACAGAGTAAATAGTGTCTCCACTCTTTAAGAGCATTTTTGATTGCTAGGAGCTCTTTATCAGTAATTGCGTAGTTTAATTCTGCTGCAGAAAATTTCCTTGACCAGAACGCCACAGGATGTAAGTGGCCAGTTTCAGGATTCTGCTGGGATAGGACGGCCGCCATGGCTACACTGGAAGCATCGGTCTCCACGATGTAAGGGAGATCAGGTTGTGGATGCTGTAATAAGGGGGCTGGCGTGAACCTGTCTTTCAGTGCACGGAAGGCTTCTCAGGCAGCAGGCGTCCATTCGAACTTTTGATGTTTACGGAGGAGTGAGGTAATTGGATGCACCAGGTGTGAAAAGCAGGGTAGGAAGCGTCGGTAAAAATTTTAAAAGCCTTAAAAGCTTTGTACCCCTTTTAGAGATGTGGGTGAAGGCCAAGTGAGTTTGGCTTCTACCTTTCTGTTGTCCATCCTGATGCCTTGCGGAGACAGCACAAACCCCAAAAACTCCACCTCTGTGACGTGGAATGAGCACTTTTCAAGCTTGGCGTATAGGTGGTTTTCGCATAGCTTGCCGAGTACAGCTCACACATGTGTAATATGTTCTTGCAGGTTAGACAAATAGATGAGGATATCGCCTATGTACACTACTGCACACACGTCGAGTAACTTCCGTAGAACATCATTCATGAAGTGTTGAAATGCCGCTGGGGCATTACAGAGCCCGAACGGCATCACTTGGTACTCGTATAAACCGTACCTGGTGCGAAACGCGGTCTTCCATTCGTCACCCTTTTTACACACACCAGGTGATAGGCTCCTCGAAGATCGAGTTTCGTGAAGACTTGCGCTTGTCGTACTTGGTCTAACAGAACTGGGATTAACGGTTGCGGGTACCTATTTTTTATGGTGACCTGATTCAGTGCCCAGTAGTCAATACATGTTCCGAGATCACCCTCCTTCTTGGGAACAAAGAATAGGAGTGAAGCTGAAAGTGATTTTGAGGGATGGATGAAGCCATTTGCTAGGTATTGGTCCAGATACTTCCTTAAGTAGGTGTTCTCTCCTTCTGTCAAAGCGTAGATTCGACTGCATGGTACTTGGGCCCCCGGTAGTAAATCAATTTGGCAGTCGTAAGAACGATGAGGGGGAAGAGTATTAGCTTGTTCTTTAGCAAATATGTCTTGATATTCCTGGTATTCGGTGGGCAGGACTCCTATTATTTGTAGCACCGGCACCGACTTGGGGGACGTGAGTAGCGGGTGTACAGAGGAACGATGCTTCTCGTAACAGCGTTTGCATTCCTTTGAGAAGGCTAGAGTGTTCTAGCTCGCCAGTCTAGTTGAGGGTTGTGAGCCTCCAGCCAGGGCATGCTGACAATCACCTGAAATTGTGGGGCCTCGATAAGATCAAATGAGATTTCTTCTTCATGACCGTCTTGGCAGAGAAGTGTGACATCAGCAGTACAGTGAGAGACGGGACCGGAAAGTAGTTGGGAACCATCTACCGCGGTCACATTGTCAGCTATTGTCTTTGGGCAAACCAGTAACCCAATCCAGCCAGCAGTTTCTAGGTCCATGTGATTGCCAACGGCCCCGCTGTCTATAAAAGCCTTGATGGCATGCATCTTGGACAAGTGTTGTGGATTTACAATGATAACCGGGATAGCAAAGTGGGAGGTCTGTGGGTTCTTCACCGAGCTGGACAAACCGACCTCTATGTCTGTCGGGCGTTGGACTTTTCCATATCCTCCGTACTTTTGTTTCCATCCATTGCCCCTACTGTGTTCCGAGGGGGTTTTGCTGGGCAATTACAAAGGAAATGACCTGCTTGGCCACAATACAGGCATAGCTGTTCTTGCCGCTTCCTGTCTCGCTCCAACTTAGTGCGAGGACCTCGTACTGAACCTAATTGCATATGTTCTGGATGTGCTTCTGCTGAGGGGTGGGCTGACTCTTTGGGCCGCACATAAAATGTTCTGCCTTCAGAACGGGCACAATCCGTTTTCCGGGTTTGTAACCGATGATCGAGCTGGAGTGCTAGGTCGATGTACTCAGAACACCCATCTGGAGGGTTCACTACTTGTGCCAATACATCTTTTAGTTCTCTGCGTAAGCCTCTGTAAAACAAGGTAACTCGCTTTTCTTCTGGCCAATTTGCCTCAGCCACGAGCCAATTAAACGTGGCCACATATCCCAGGAGGTCCTGACTACCCTGTCGAAGAGATAACAGCTCATCATCTAAGGCCTGTCCTTGTGTGCGACAAGCAAAGAGCTTCTCTAACTCATGATGGAAACTGGCATAATGGCGTAGCAAGGGGTCATCCCTATTTACTAACGGGACAGACCAGTCCCCCTATATATGATAGCACAAAGGCCACCTTAGACTGGTCGGTAGGGAACAATCCTGGTATATACAAAAAATGTAAACGACACTGGTTCATAAAGGTTCCAAATTTCTTTGGGTCTCCCACGAATATCTCTGGTGGTGCTAGTGGAATATTAACTGGGAGTAATACCTGTACGGGGGTTACGGATTGAGACTGCTGTATTGAGGCTGCAGTAGCTCCCCCCAGCAGTGGTGACCGATCTGCCTGGGTTTGGAGTAGCTGCGGGGCTATCTCGTCAGTTTTATCTCTATTGACAACCAACTCGCGCCTCAGAGCATTTGTCTTGGCGCAGGCTGCATGCACCTGCGCCCGCAACTCCCCCAGAAGCTGGGACAACTGATCTACTTCCGAAGTTTCCATTGCTCAGGCAGAGTGGTTTACGGTCGGCTTCGTGTTATGTCACGATCACCTGGGTCTTTGCGGGAGCAACGGATTCCTCCGGTCCCTTCCTCTCGTTACCCCTGGGCTGGGAAACTGACCTGTCAAGAGAATGGGTGTTTACAGGGTTTTCTGTAATACATGTTTCCAACCCTCCCTCTGCCCTTCCGGTGTCCCTAGTGCAGTGTATTCCCTTGCTTTGGGCGTGGCTCACCTTTTGGTTGGGGCGCTCTCCATCCTGCATCTGCAGGGGCGCAGTAGTCTGAGGGTCCGGCACTAGTTGCTTCACTAGGTTCAGATAGATAGAGTCCTTCTGATGAAACACGCACCCTGTGGTATTTGCCCAGCTACAGCACCGGGAATTGTTTGTAAATTCTATTCATGGGCTTGATTCCTGGAGCTCACGAAGCAGAAGCTGCAGGTAAGTTCAACAGCGAGCGGACGGTAAGTCCAATGAGGGCCAGTTACTCCACTGGCTATGCGTGCATGTTGCAAAGAAAAAGGTAAGTTGTTGAGTGTAAATACGCTGAGCGTTAATTAGAGTTCTTTATCGTTGCACCTCTCAGAAACAGAGCTGCTAGCTGGATGCGGCCGCGGAGAGGAGTATTTCACTAGGCTTGCATACGGAGGTAAGTTGGATTGGTCGCACGGGGGATTGAGGCATTCATTGCATAAGCGCGCTTACTATTCTAACTTGTTTTCTCTTCTTTTGTAGATCGGGTCCGGAGCGCTGGAGTGAAGAGCAGATGAGAAACATGCCTCGATCGCGAAGAACAAACAGGTGAGAGTTCCACTGGATGTCCGGGCTGCGATGAAGCGGGAACAGGTAAGGATCCACTGGATGTCTGGGCTGCGATGAAGAGGAAACAGGTAAGAATCCACTGGGTGTCTGGGTTGCGATGAAGAGAAAACAGGTAAGGAACCACTGGATGTCCGGGCTGCGGTGGAGCGGAAATAGGTAAAGATCCAATAGAGGTCCGGGCTGCGGTGAACGTGTGCTCAAGGCTACAGAATCCACACAAAGCACGGGCTAGTTCTTGGGCGTGGCTTATATAGGCAGCCACGCCCAGACACTAGAGTGTGCTACACAGTTCCACACAGTTCCTGGATGTCACACAGGCATCCATGTTGGAAGAACAGGAAGTGCCTAGAAAATAAAGGCTATTCCAGAAAAAGCTATGTGAATGATGTACACTGTAAGGCTGCCTCAATGCATGTTTTGCTTGCCATGCCTTTACCCATTTAGCCCCTATTTGTGTTTTCAGCCTTCCCCCATGTTTTTGTGCTAATGAGGTGTGGGTCCCTATGCTAGTGCCCATGACACTTATTCAATCCAAACTGGACTACTGCAATGGCCTATACTTAGGAGAGAATAAATCCATAATTCACAAACTACAAGTAAAGCAAAATAATTCGCTCAGAGTGCCATTAAATATACAGAGAAATGAACACATCTCAGCAACTAGAAAGCTTTGCAAATGGCTATCCATTCAAGAAAGAATTGACCTAAAAACCATCTGCCTTACCTACAAAGCTCTGAACAACCAAGCCCACCTTATCTCATGGACAAATTCACTTTGAACCAGTCAACCAGATTCACAAGATCTACTAACAATTCCTGCCTGCTGGTGCCCAGGTACAATCTAAAAAGAGCTGGCAGATCCAGTCTCCCGGTTCTAGCCGCCCATCTTTGGAACACAGTTCCACAGGATATTAAAACTAGCCCAACATTCGAAAAATTCAGAAGTCACGTCATCACATGGTTACTGAATAAAGCATAGCTACACAGGGCTAACACTTGTCCATACTACGGACACCTGTTGTACTGCTATCCCCTTATCATGTTGATTCTATCACCCGCAATATGTATGTATAAACTGTATATTACTTGTACTTCCTATCGGTGTGCAATCACTATTATCTGCATATATAACTGCACCCTGTAACCTGTATTCATCTCTGTGGCCTGTATATATAACTGTACCCTGTAACTATTATCGTCACCTTAAGCGCACAGATACCCCTGGGTCAGGCGCGCTATATAAACAAAATAAACACACAAACAAACATACTCCGGAAAATTAAAGTGTCAGTAGCGTTTCTCCTTAATGCAGAACACTTGTGGACAAACCCATAAATCAGGGACTCAACAGAAACGCTTGCGCCAATCATAAAAGGTGCACACACTGGTCTCTAAACACCCTGTTCATCTTTCACAGGATAAGAGATTGGCAGTATTTAAACATATTTGCTCCATAACCTAACATAACTCTGTGAACACTGCACATCACAATAGTAAATGCTTGGCACTTATCTGCATGTCTGGGTGACTCGTAAGAACACCCGGACTCTGTAGAATGATGCTGGATAAAAGCCTGGGCCAACTCTGTTGACTGCCATGGCATGGGCTTCCAAATCAGCATTCCGACGTTCCGCTCTGCATCTCCACTGCTTACTCACAAACGCCGTGGCCGACCGTGCTCCTCAATCCTTAATTATCCGCACCAGGGCACGGGCGGCCGGCGGTTTAGTAAGCTCCATAATTAGCTGCAGCTGTCTTGAGGCACGAATACCCGCGGAACTACACGCCGCCCACATACTGCTGGGAATTGTAGTTCCCAGCGCTCGCATACACACAGAACTACACGGTGGCCCACGTGCTTCTGGGAATTGTAGTTCCAAGCTATTTCTTGCCCATAATGCGCCTTCTCTTGCCCCAAACCCAATTCCTGACAATCACCAATGCAGGAACATTTATCATTACCATGGAACATTTTCCTCCCCAATTCCTAGGCAACTGCATGTAAGCTCTGGATCCACAGGCCCAAAATCGGTCCATTAATACTGCAGTTCCTCCATTCATTCCTGGCACTTAGATTATCTGTCCATATTCTCTGTTTTCTCCAACCAGGACCAGGACATCATTCTTGAAGCATATTGGTGCATTCTTTAGTGATATTTTTGATACAGGTACTGCTTCATTGTCGACCCATGTGAGTAACTTCGAGTACTTGGCCCATGATCATTTGTCACTCACTAGCTGCACTATGCTTGCTGATTCTTTCCTCAATAAATGTTCAGGGCAGGCCAATAGTCCTTCTTCCCATCTGGTACTGGTGACAACACGTCCATATACCACTAACTGAGCTCTCTCTTCACATCTTGGCTCTCTTGGTTTTTCAATAATTTCTGAACAGTTCGGCTTCTTTGTCTGGACAACCTTTATTTGTTCTCCATTCTGGGATGGATACATTATCTTCTTGCTTGTCCATCCTAGTCCATTTTCCATTCTTCTTGTTTTCACATAGGTGTCTTCATATGGAAATGCCAGTTATGAGCGCCATTGTAGCATTGCCCATTTTCCTTAGAATTGTCCTTTGGTTGTGCATGCTGCTAGATGACTGAGGCACTTTGCATCATGTGTAGACATTTCTCTTGTAATAAATGTTCTTGCCGCATTCAATTGCATACGGTATTAGGGAACAAACATAACAACTTTCATCTGACATTGTTTCGCACACCTCTTCATGTGCTGGTACCATAGGTTATTTTTTAAATGAATCGAATTGTCAAGATATGTGGTTATATCTTCTTGGTCTGTCTCAACATCCCTTTTATATCTAAATAGGTGTCTAGACATATTATGGAAAAGGTTGTCTGTACCTCCATTGGGAACAATAATACATTTTTCATTGACATTGTTCATCCCTGTATTGCCTCGTGTAACATGTCTAAATGCCTTTACGATAAGGAAGAAAACACAAACTATAATACAAAATGATATTATGATCAATACTCCATGAAAACATATCGACTTTCTGGATGGTAGTGAATCTCTGAAATGTTGAAGCCTCTCATTTTGTATATTTGATTTAATATGCAAATGTATCTCCTTTTTTAATCACTTTTATATCAGAAACTGTAATATGATTGCAATTATCACTCTCCAAATGATACAATTATTCTTGGGATCTCCAAGAAACGTAATTATATTGACTCCTCTTGGTATCAGGGGTGGGTAAGACTGTGATATGTAGGAAAAAATAGCATACAAGAATGTGTGGATTGTCACCATAATAGGTAGCATGCATGATCAATTATATTCTTGTTTTTTCTTTCTTCAAACTCCAGACTCTTCTCTCATTGTCTCTTGAATCCTAGAAAAGGTTGCAGGGTAACTGCAAGTCTATCTTATCTTTATCGAATTCTGAGAAACGCTAGTCTTTAGTCGATGGTGCTTGTTTGCACTTCGTTTTCCTTGTTCTAGTTTCTAGCCATTGAACGTGTCTGCATGCGCAGAACCTTTTCTATTGCTTCACTTGAACGGATCAGCACATGCAGAACTTCTTCTCTTGCTTCACTTTGGGCACTTGCAGGAGGGGTCGATGGTTCACCTTTATACGCTTTAATATCATGCAGGTGCAGCCATGCACGTCTCCCTTTTAGTTGGTCTGTTGTGTGACTAACTTCCTCCACCTCATGTGGCTCTTCAAAATGGGGCGTGTTCCAGGTATGCACAAACCTTCATACTAGCACCTGGTCTCCTGCATACAGAATTGGAGGTTCCAGTAACTCCTCTGTTTCAATAGGTTGATTGTTTTTATCTCTTGTTTTCGACCCCTCCCTTTTAGTTTTGATCTGTTGAGACATGTAAGAAATACTTGCAGTCATAATTGTTAGGTAATCATGTATCTCGTCACCTAATGCCTTCGCTACACTATGTTTTGAAACTAAGGGTACCTGGTAGACCTTGATCTTCATGTTATTAACAGTCAATAAAGAAAAAACATGAACCAGGACTTAATGTCAACCCCAATTAGTCCATTCAATATTTCTAGTCAATGACTTAGTGGTTTTTATTAAACAAAATATATATTTATTCGTGTACATTTTCTAAAACAAGACAAATCTTATTCACAATTTCAGACCACACATTTTTGGACATTCAAAACTATTACAATGCCAAACGTTACTATCTCGTTTGTTATACAAACACAAAACAAAAGTCCAGTTGTACTCATTTGGGATCCATATCTCTCATAGAATAGATCCAGACTCTAATATGTAGTAAATAAACTGAAACCCAGATATTATGCAAGGTTGTTTACACTCCTTATTTTTTGTTGTACCTTTCCTTTATTTGCAGTGTTGTTGATGTTTCAAAGAAAAAGTCAACACAGTTGTTTCAGCCGTCTTATGAACCATTCGTGTGGTTTTAACCTATTGCGGCCTTCGTCAGGACGTGACACATTTCTTTCAGTTCCAGCAATCTCTGTTCTGTGTCTATAAGAAAACAAATGTATGTGTGTATTAATAAAAAGTGGTGGGAGGGGGTTGACATATATATTGCAAATCGGATGACTCAATGTGCCTGAAGTAATTTAAAAAACAACAAATGTACTGCTGGACATCATACCTGTGGTAGTAGCCAGACCAGTGAGTGGGAGTACCAATGGGCCCACTCAGACTGAATATGGATGCGGTCGTCAGTCGCCAAGACTATAAATGAAGTAAATGTGTGGCTTGAAATAACGTATATTAACAGGTGGAAACAAATTGATAAGAGTATCAACACTCTTACCTATGGATACTGGCCAGTCCCTTGGGTAGCTGACCTTTGTTAGGGAGAATTCTCATTCTATGGCTAATTTCCCTTACCTATAGAGTCCCCCAGCAGATTTGCGGGATTTGAAGGGTTTATTTCTTTTCTCCTGCTAAGAGTGAGACTCTTTTTCCCACTCTTAGGTATTTTTGCTATGTGTGTTCTAGGCTATTTTTGTGTTTAATGTCTATGGGATTTTCTCAACCCCATAGGAACCATCTTTATTCACATGTGTTACACAGCACCCTCCGTGCAGTGACACAGGGGTGTCGTAGCGACCCCCAAACATAGACTCCATACCCTGGGACTGACTACTGTCTCCCAGGGCATGTAAAGTCCCCATTGACTTTATTAGTCAATTTTTATGAACTAAGCCAGTACAACCCATCTTACTATGGAGGTACTGGAAAGGGTTACTAGTTTTTCCCTTATGTTAATTTTCAAGGGGGCACTGTACAGTCCCTCTCTCTAAAGATTCTGGCTGGGGCCAGTGGTTACTACCATAAATATTCGACCGCAAATATTTTCCTATGGGATTTTCCCATTGTTCGAGGCTACCACTTTTTCTGACAGCCTCTAACATACCGCCGGTTTATTTTTATATTAACTTTACCCCGGTAAGTTTTATTTGCCAGAACTTTAATATAAATTCTTTCTCGTGTCTTTCTCTAAACTCCTAACCCAGGTCGGGGATCCTTTGTTCGTCCTTTTGGTGGGCTTCTGCCAAGAAGCCCTCCTTTCGGCGCCACTGAGTCTGGGATGGGTCCGTTGTATGGGAGGGGGAGTAGGACCCCTGGACAGGGTTGCCTCAGCAACCCATGTCGCACTCTATCTTGATAGGCTGGAGGGTCTCCCGCCAAGGATGACCACTCCACTGTGTGAGTGACAGCTAGGCTGTATGAATGGGGCTCTTATTGCATAAAAGCAGGGTCCTGAGGACTGGAAGGGCAAGACGTCGCCACTGGAACTAAGAAGCCGAAAAGGAGAGAAGCCAAAGACATCTGCAACGACTGTACCACCGGTGAAGCCCTGCTGCAGCGTCTCACCACTTTCTCCACACAACGAGAGAAGATTTTCATCTGCAAGAGCCTTCTTCCCTTGAGCTGGTGGGGCCAACTAGTTGTAACGCTTACCTGGACTCTGCGGGGACACTCACGATGGAACTACGTAACACAGTTCTTCTCAATTGGTGTAGCTCCCAATCCTCCCTTCAACCATACGAATATGTGTTCCTAGGACAAACACAAGAGATTTCTAAGAATTTTGATTAGCTCTTCTATGGAGTTTTAAACTAATTCTACACTCTCATATAACACTTCAGCTTTTCTAATTACCTTAGGAATTTATGTTGTTAGCTCTCCATCCTGCATCTGTGCAGGGGCGCTAGTTCTGAAGAGGGGAGATGGTGCTAACTAATGTCGCTAGGAAGGAAATGTTCACTAATGTTCAATAAACCAAAAGGTACAGCGCACAAATAATCACTCAACAGATAAGAGTGTGAAACCAAGATAACTGCGCCGGACTGAAGTGACTGGAATTAGGACTGGGAAATTTTGGAGTACCTAAAGTGTGAGAGGAATTTCTACACCCACGCATTCATGGGCACCACAACCGGAAAACGAATTTACCTCAGGAAACACACTCACACAATGTGTAAAGAACACACGCCAAACTAAAATCCAAAACTAAGGAACACTCAGTAGCTAATGAAGCGCCAACCCGGCTCTATGCGTTACGCGCAACAAATGCTCAGTGACTGATTACAACGCAACACTGAACCTCACAATATCATAGGTAAGATATGCTGCTTCAGAGGATAAGAGCAAAGATACTTGCGAAAAATTTCTGACAGGAAACTCTTGAATATGGAAGTAGTTCCGTGACTGGAAAATGACGGGGCTAAAGGAGTGACCGGAATGAGGTCTGTGACGAGAGTTCCAAACACCGACTGTGGAAGATACTATGACTGGAAATTATAGGAATTGCAGGGAACACAGGGAAACAATACGGGCTAAAAAGGGGACCAAAAGGACTGAAAGGGAAATGTAACTAGTGGCGCTGGAACGTGACAGGACCTAAAGCTGGACAGCGGCAAGCGTTGACTGGAATCTTTCCGAACGCGAAGCAGGGAATGCTCGAGGGGAGGGGCTTAAATAGGAGGAGCGAGAAAACAACTAGACCTACACTGCGCACTCTATCAGCATAAACCAGGCAGCCCTGTTGAGTGTTGGGAAGTACTGCCCATGCCTAACACTGCCCTGAGTTGCTTTTTCTTAACATCCATGAATGGTAGATTGAAGACCAATTCTTTTTGGACGCAATTGTAGGAACTTTTGCTGTGATCATGACAGTATTCCCCCCAAGGCCCCTCCTACGGTGAAACCTTCTCCCCCTGGCTTGCTAGGATTATTCAGATGAAAGGATTTAATTAATCGGGGAACGTGAATGTTTTCGAGGGGTTCCCAAGTTCTATCCTGCGGCCCATAACCCTTCCAGTCCACCAAGTAATGCAATTTTCTACGAACAACCTTAGAGTCCAAGATAGCCTTTACCTCGTACTCTGGTTGGTCACCCTCCACAATTACAGGAGCCGGTGGACCCTGGATTCGGGTATTTGGACTTACAGCCTTCAATAAAGACACATGGAACACTGAATGAATTTTCATGTTTTTGGGGAGTGTTAATTTCATGGCCACCGGGTTGATGATCTTCTCAATGGTAAAAGGACCCAAGAATCTTGGAAGAAATTTCCTGGATCCTCTCAACCTCAGATTCCTTGTAGCCAACCACACTGAGTCTCCCACCTTGTATTCCGGGGAGTCTCTTCGCTTTTGATCAGCAAACTTCTTCTGAGCGGTCTTCGCCAAGTACAACTGTCTTCTGGCTAGGTGAACAGCGGTTATAATGTTGTCATGCAGTGTCTTGATAGCAGGCATTTCCAGAGATTCAGGTGGATCATGAACCGAGGTTCGTGGATGCCGACCATATACAGTGAAGAATGGACTTAATCCAGTTGAGGAGTGTACGGAATTATTGTAGGCATATTCTGCAATCCACAATATTTTCTGCCAAGAGTCGTCAGTTTGATGAAGCATGCACCTGAGGTACTGTTCCAACGTTTGATTTGTGCGTTCTGTTTGCCCATCGGTTTGTGGGTGATAACTAGTGGACAAACGGATCTCCATCTGAGTCATCTTGCAACATCTTTTCCAGAATTCAGAGACAAATTGACTTCCCCGATCAGACACCACAATGGAAGGAAATCCATGCAGCCTTACAATGTTTTCCAAAAATACCTTGGCTAGGACCGACGCAGTAGGCAATCCTTTCAATGCCACAAAGTGTGCCATCTTAGAAAATAGATCCACCACCACCCGGATGGTGTCAAAACCTTCACAGTTGGGTAAGTCTGTAATAAAATCTAGGGAGAGTGTATGCCAAGGAAGAGGCGGAACTTCCAATGGTTTGAGAAGACAGGCAGGTTTCATTTTTTGCATTTTATTTTGAGCACAAACTCCACAGGTCTTGATGAATTGAATTACATCCTTACGCCAGGTTGGCCACCAATACGATCTCTTGACTCTTTCTAAGGTTTTAGTGACTCCCGGATGTCCTTCCATTAGTGCACTATGGTAGTCTGTAATCACTTGCTCTCGTAGCCTTTGAGTTGGCAAGAATAGTCGCCCCTTACAAAAGGGCAATTCGTCCTGTACATAACAATGTTCCTTTTCGGATTCCCATTTTTGCAATTCTGCTGTAATGATATTGGCTTTGATTTCAACTCTCAATTTTTCAAATAAGGAATCTGTAACATCCATGACTCCAAGCACCTTTTCAACTGGAATTATCTCCACCGGAGTTGTGGCACTGTAAGCTTCTTCTCCCTTACCAATTCGGGACAGAGCGTCGGCCTTTCCATTACGGATACCAGGCCGAAATGTGATAACAAAGTCGTACTCAGCAAAGAAAAGAGCCCATCTCAACTGACGCGAAGATTGTGCCTTTGCCGAACGCAAGTACTGCAGATTCCGATGATCTGTGAAAATGGTAACTGTGTGCCTAGCCCCAAGCAGATAATGTCTCCATTCCTTCAATGCACACTTGATCGCCAACAACTCCTTATCGGTGACTGTATAATTCAATTCCGCTGCTGAGAAATTTTTTGACCAAAAGGCCACTGGGTGTAATTCGTGCGAGATAGGATCATGCTGCGACAAGACTGCGCCCATGGCGACATTGGATGCGTCGGTCTCTATCACAAAGGGAAGATCCAATTTAGGATGTTGAAGGACAGGAGCTGCAGTGAATTTCTCTTTCAGTTTCTGGAAGGCCTCACCAGCCTCATTTGTCCAAGCAAAGGTCTTATTCTTCCGCAGCAACGACGTGATAGGATGAACCAGCTGAGAAAAATCAGACACAAATCGTTGGTAAAAGTTAGCGAACCCCAAAAAACTTTGGACTCCTTTAACTGATGTTGGAGCTGGCCAGGATAGAATTGCGTCAACCTTTCTGTTGTCCATTTTCACTCCTTCCGAAGACAATATGAATCCCAAAAATTCCACCTCTGGAACATGGAAGTGACATTTCTCCAATTTTACATACAAGAGGTTTTCCTTGAGGATTTGGAGAACAGAAGTTACGTGTTTGACATGTTCCCGGGGGTCGGCAGAAAAGATCAGGATGTCATCCACATATATCACAACACAGATATCCAGAAGCTCCCGAAAAATGTCATTCATGAATGACTGAAAGGCTGCTGGCGCGTTACATAACCCAAAGGGCATAACCTGATACTCGAAAAGTCCATAACGTGTGCGAAAGGCAGTCTTCCATTCATCTCCAGGTTTAATGCGAATGAGATGGTATGCCCCACGAAGGTCTAGTTTGGTGAAGATCCTGGCTCCTTTCACCTGGTCCAGCAACATGGAAATCAGAGGCAAGGGGTATCGGTTCTTTATAGTGATTTTATTTAGGGCCCTGTAATCGATGCAGGTTCTTAGGTCTCCTTCCTTTTTGGGCACGAAGAACAAAGGCGATGCTGCTGGGGACTTGGATGGTCGAATAAATCCATTGGCCAAATACTGATCCAGATACGTTTTCAAATGGAGGTTTTCCTTTTCAGTTAATGCATAAATTCGATGGCACGGAAGTTGGGCTCCTGGAACCAGATCTATTTAGCAATCATAAGGTCTATGAGGGGGCAGGACTTCAGCTTGCTTCTCCCCCTGAAAAACGTCCTGGAACCGTTGATATTCATAGGGCAACAACCCGATGAGACCCAACGTGACTTCTGGAGTGTTCGGCGGTAGTTTCTTTTCCTGAACATGTTCTGTCCCAGTACAAGTTTCTTTACACTCTGAGCCAAACACCACAGTTCTTGCACGCCAATCAATGACTGGATTATGTCTTTCTAGCCAAGGAATTCCTAGGATGATCTGGAATTGTGGCGCCTGAATAAGGTCAAAGGAAATATCCTCCTTGTGTTCCCCCAGACAGAGCATTATGATATCATTAGTGCGTTGTGTAACTGGACCTGACACAAGGGGAGTGCCATCCACTCCAGAAACATTTTCTGCTTCCAACTTATCAGTTAACGGGATGCCCAATCTGCTTGCCAGGTTTAAATCCATATAGTTGCCGATGGCCCCACAATCAATGTAAGCGTTTAGCGTGAATTTTTTTTGTAGGACAATCCTGACTGAATAGGATAACTGGAATCACAAAGTGTGAGGTCGCCGAAACCTTCTTCACGCTCGACAAGCTGACCTCTATGCTTGTCGGGCACTTAAGTTTTCCGGAGTTTGCTCCTTCTTTTCCTGACTAACACCGCCCAGGGGTTTTCGTGAAGGTTTCACAGGACAGTCCTTCAGGAAATGACCAGCCTTCCCGCAGTACAAACAGAGCTGTTGCTGCCGCCTTTTTTCTCTCTCAGCTTGGGAGATAGGACCACGAATGACACCCAGTTGCATAGGTTCGGCATGGTTTTCTGACGACACCCTTCCAGAAGTTTCCTTGGGGTGAACAAAATATGCCCGACTCTCTGGGCGACCTCGATCCATTCTCCGATCTTGAAGTCGGTGATCCAACTGGATGGTTAAGTCTATGAATTCGGCAATTCCTTCTGGCGGGTTCACCACTTGTGCTAGGACATCCTTCAGCTCACCCCGCAACCCACGGTAAAACAAGGTAATTCTTTTCTCTGAGGGCCAATTGGTTTCTGCAACAAGTCTATTGAAAGTGGCTACATATGCTAGCAGATCTTGATTACCCTGTCGAAGTGACAACAATTCATTAGCTAATGTTTGTCCTTGGGTGTGGCGGGCAAAAAGTTTTTCTAGTTCACATTGGAAGTTTTGAAAGTTTCTCAACACAGGATCATCTCTATTGACAAGAGGAACTGCCCAGTCAGCAGCATACCCACCCAGGTAAAACAACACAAAGGCCACCTTAGATTGGTCTGTGGGAAACGTTCCCGGCCTGCATAAGAAATGTAGCCTGCATTGATTTAAAAACACTGCAAACCTTTTTGGGTCTCCAAAAAAGCGTTCTGGGGGGGCCAAGGGAATATTTCCTGGTACAATTACTTGGACAGGAACTGATGGTGCAATTGGGGCTGAAACTTGGGGGTTACCAGAAGGCAACGGAACCTGACCAGCTTGTGACTGCAAAAATTGACGGGCCAACTCCTCAGTTCTATCCCTGTTTACCACTAACTCTTTCCTCAGAGCATTAGTTTCGGAACGTGCTGCATGCACTTCCGCTCTCAATTCTCCCAACAATTGGGCCAACAGATCAACCTCAGGAGTTCCCATGATGTCCAGGCAGAGTATGTTTCAATGGCTTCGCGTTCTGTAACGCTTACCTGGACTCTGCGGGGACACTCACGATGGAACTACGTAACACAGTTCTTCTCAATTGGTGTAGCTCCCAATCCTCCCTTCAACCATACGAATATGTGTTCCTAGGACAAACACAAGAGATTTCTAAGAATTTTGATTAGCTCTTCTATGGAGTTTTAAACTAATTCTACACTCTCATATAACACTTCAGCTTTTCTAATTACCTTAGGAATTTATGTTGTTAGCTCTCCATCCTGCATCTGTGCAGGGGCGCTAGTTCTGAAGAGGGGAGATGGTGCTAACTAATGTCGCTAGGAAGGAAATTTTCACTAATGTTCAATAAACCAAAAGGTACAGCGCACAAATAATCACTCAACAGATAAGAGTGTGAAACCAAGATAACTGCGCCGGACTGAAGTGACTGGAATTAGGACTGGAAAATTTTGGAGTACCTAAAGTGTGAGAGGAATTTCTACACCCACGCATTCATGGGCACCACAACCGGAAAACGAATTTACCTCAGGAAACACACTCACACAATGTGTAAAGAACACACACCAAACTAAAATCCAAAACTAAGGAACACTCAGTAGCTAATGAAGCGCCAACCCGGCTCTATGCGTTACGCGCAACAAATGCTCCGTGACTGATTACAACGCAACACTGAACCTCACAATATCATAGGTAAGATATGCTGCTTCAGAGGATAAGAGCAAAGATACTTGCGAAAAATTTCTGACAGGAAACTCTTGAATATGGAAGTAGTTCCGTGACTGGAAAATGACGGGGCTAAAGGAGTGACCGGAATGAGGTCTGTGACGAGAGTTCCAAACACCGACTGTGGAAGATACTATGACTGGAAATTATAGGAATTGCAGGGAACACAGGGAAACAATACGGGCTAAAAAGGGGACCAAAAGGACTGAAAGGGAAATGTAACTAGTGGCGCTGGAACGTGACAGGACCTAAAGCTGGACAGCGGCAAGCGTTGACTGGAATCTTTCCGAACGCGAAGCAGGGAATGCTCGAGGGGAGGGGCTTAAATAGGAGGAGCGAGAAAACAACTAGACATACACTGCGCACTCTATCAGCATAAACCAGGCAGCCCTGTTGAGTGTTGGGAAGTACTGCCCATGCCTAACACTGCCCTGAGTTGCTTTTTCTTAACATCCATGAATGGTAGATTGAAGACCAATTCTTTTTGGACGCAATTGTAGGAACTTTTGCTGTGATCATGACACCAGTTTGCAAATTGCCTTCCCGGACCTACCTTGGTCGAAACGCCAGTACACTGTACTCGGAGGCCCGATAGCCAGGCACCAGTCCACCCGGAACGCGATTTAAAGGTGTCAGGCTGGACCTCCTCCTCCCTGACTCCTCCCCACCTGTCTCTTCTGGAATCTCCTCCACGCTGACTATACTCTTCTTCTTCGGCTTAATCCTTGCCTCTTTACCAGGCTTCTTCTCTTTTTTTTTGTCGTAGGTAGGGTCGCGCTCCCTTGGCAGCCTCTGTGGTCTGAATATGCTACAGATCCGGAGGTGACCCGAGGAGCACATCCTAAAACGGGGAAAAAGCCGATTGGCAGAAAAAACCCCAGTCGGAATCCGGTCCGTATTCAAAGAGATGGCAATAACTAACAAGAAGCCTTGCTGCTTGTAGAGAATCTGGTCAGCCAACCTTCCGGATACAGAACTCCGATGATTTAAGAGGAACCAAGTAACTGAACACACTCGTTCAGATTGAGGTATACCGGGGGTAGTGAGACCGTAGAGTAAGTGCGGTAACACAGTCTTCCGCGAAGAACTCCTGATAGAAGGAACGTAGAAGAGGCGTTCCGGACAGGATACAAAGTTGCAAAGAAAAGAAAATGGAGCTAACAGAACCAGACAGGTAAATAGAGAAAGAGAGATAAACAACCAGCGAAAGCGGAAACTTATTGCAGAGGCTAAGAGAAGTCGCCAAAAGAGACATACACACACGGAATACACGTAGTGATTGGAAGTACGCGTCGTGACTGCAAGCACAGTTAGATAGAACCCGGTCGCCTTACCTGAAAGTTTAGAAACACTGCGAGTGGGAGTATAAGGAAGGTCAGGTAAGACTAGAACAAAAGGGAAAACACGGGAAAGAAGGGTTAGGCTAGTCGCGATGAGAGACTGGCAGCGCACGTAACAAGGAATGATACAACGCGCAGTGCGCTGGTCTGATTTGCCAGTTATAGTTTCGTCGGCCATCTTGAAATAAGCTAGATTGTTACGTTGGGAAACCGGAGGCCATGTTAGTAGTACTTCCAACGGTAAACCAATCTCCAGGGCTGGTGCATGACAGTATGGCCCCTTCGATACTTGCGCCCTCCTGGTTTCCCTGGCTACAGTCTATGGAAACGCTGTACAAGTCTGGGTGCATGCACATGGGATCTTGGTTCCCAGGTTCTTTCAGCTATAGGATAGCCCTTCCAATGGATCAGATATTGTAGGGTTCCTTTCCTGTAATGGGAATCCACGATTCTGTCCACCTCATATTCCTCCGGTTCCTCAAGAGGAGTGATGACAGTTCTTCTCTGAGTTCTCTTGTATAGATCTTCTAGATGTGTCTTGAGTAGAGAGGAATGAAAGACTGGGTTTATCCGTCGCAAGGCGTGGGGCAGTTTTAATCTGAATGCTACTGGATTGATCTGTGACAGAAATTGGTATGGACCTATATATTTTGCTGCAAATTTCCCCATATGAGTCCACCGGGGTAGGTATCTTGTGGAGAGCCATACTAAATCACCCGGCTTCCAGAGGGGAACGGCACAGCGTTTGGCATCTGCATACTGTCTTGCGACTGTCCTCCAGTGCTTGTAAGGCTTCCTTGTGGGTACGTTGGAGATCAGTGAGCATCCTTTCCAAAGCAGGAGTGGTAGTCTGACCTCTAAAATTGGAAGTTCCTGGTAAGTGGTGAGGATGGTATCCATACGTGCACTTGAAAGGACTCATCTTGATAGCTGTGTGGTAGGTATTGTTATAGGCAAACTCAGCCATCGGCAGCAAGGCTGCCCAGTCATCTTGCTCCTTGTTGCAAAAACAGCGAAGGTACTGTTCCAAATTGGCATATAGCCTTTCTGTCTGTCCGTTAGACTGAGGGTGATACCCCGAGGACAGGGCTTTTTGGATGCCCAATTAGTTGCATAAAGAGTCCCAAAACTTTGAGGTGAATTGCGTTCCTCTGTCAGATATGATCGACCGTGGTAAGCCATGTAGTCTGACAACCTCACGGAGGAAGACTGTAGCGGTCTCTGAGGCAGAGGGAACTCCTGATAGGGATACAAAATGAGCCAATTTAGTGAATGAATCAACTATCACTAAGATCACCATTCTCTCCTTAGAGACTGGGAGTTCTACTATGAAGTCCAATGAGAGGTCTTCCCAGGGGTGTGTAGGTGCTTTAGCTTGATGCAGGAGACGGAGCGGTCGGTGATGAGGGGTCTTGTTGATGGCACAGGTGAGACACATGGATACGTATGAGGTTATGTCTCTTCGCATCGAGGGCCACCAAAAACTCCTGGAAACCAGTTCAAATGTTGCCTTTTATCCCTTGTGTCCTGCTAGGGGAAGATCGTGACAGTAACTTATGGCTTGTCTTTGGAGAGTAGGTGTGGGTAGAAACATGGTCGAGTGATGAAACCACAATCCCTCACGTTCCTGTAACTGCCAGGACTTCTTCTCCTCCTGAGAGCAATAGATAAGTTCCTCTTGAACTCTTTGAAGAAAAAGGTTAGCAATCAGGTGAAAGTGGTGCCTCGGTAGGATCTTCTCCTTCTTAACCTCTGATAGATCCTCCTCTGCCCAACTCCGGGATAAGGCATCTGCGACACTGTTTTGAGATCCTGGTATGTGAGTGATCTGGAAGTCAAAGTTGGAAATATAGTAAGCCCAACGAGCATGCCTTGAGTTTCTACACTCCATCTGTTGGAGGACCTACAGATTACGATGGTCCGTGCGGATGATGAACTGATGTGAGGCTCCCTGAAGAAGATGTCTCCATTCTTGACAAGCACTTCGTATAGCTAATAGTTCTCTCTCGAGTACTGAGTAGTTTTTTTCACTTCCAGTCAAGGTACGGGAGTAGTAAGCGATAGGGTGTTCTAACCCATCACTCCCTTCTTGTAGCAATACTGCGCCCAAGGCGCCCCCTGAGGCATCTGTTTCCAGAACAAAGGGTTTGTTCTGATCCGGCTGGACCAGAACAGGGGCAGAGGTGAAGAATCCTTTTAAGGCCTTCAATGCTTCTTGAGCGGCAGATCCCCAATGGAAAGCTACACCCTTCTTGAGGAGAGTGGTGATGGGTAATACGAGGTCATAGAATCTAGGTATGAACCTGCGATAAAAGTTCGCCAAACCTAGAAAACGTTGAATCTCCTTGACCGAAGAGGGTTCTGGCCATCGGTCTATCGCCTGAAACTTGCTTGGGTCCATGCGAATCCCCTTGGCTGACAAAATGAACCCCAGGTAGGGTACCTCAGAGGCTTCGAATTGGCACTTCTCCGGTTTGGCAAACAGATTGTTCTCTAACAATCTACGGAGAACCTCGCTCACATGGACATGATGTTCTTCCAAGGAAGGAGAGAAGACCAGTATATCATCGAGATATACAACTACCGATATGTACAACATATCAGCGAAGATCCTGTCCACAAATTGCTGAAACACAGCTGGGGCATTCACCAGTCTGAACGGCATAACGCAATATTCGAACAAACCCAGCGGTGTCCTAAATGCGGTCTTCCATTCGTCACCACTCTTGATTCTTAACAAATGATAAGCACCTCGGAGATCAAGATCAAGTTTGGTAAATATTTTGGAGTTTCTGATTGCTTCGAGAATGTCTCTGATAAGTGGCATTGGATATCTGTCTCGGATGGTTATGCTGTTCAAACCCCTGTAATCTATACAGGGGCGTAGTTCTTCAGAGTTCTTCTACAAAATGAAAAACAAGGAAGCTCCTCCTGATGATCTTGATGGTCTTATGAGTCAATTTTCCAAGTTAGCTGCTAGGTACTCCTTCAATGCCTCCTTTTCGATCAAGGATAACGGATACATACATCCGAATGGAAGAGAAGTCTCTTCCTTGAGGTCTATGCTGCAGTCCTCGTTGTGGTGAGGTGGGAGGAGTCTAGGGTTCATCTCTTCGAATATTCGTGCAAATGGCTGGTACTGCCTAGGAATGGAGGATAGAGAGAGGCTACTTTGAACTCGGACTAGACTGGCTCGAACCTCTGTCAGGGGTTCAATAGCGTTCATGCAGTGTTCTTGACAGAATTCTGAGTCAAAATTAATCTTGTTGCTTGTCCAGTCGATTCTGGGGTTATGCCTTCTTAGCTAAGAAATTCCCAATATTAACGGACAATGGGCTGCCCTGATAACATCAAAGCGGAGAGTCTCGACATGATGCTCCATCTTAGCCGTTATGGGAATGGTCTCCATAGTAATGGGTCCAGATGAGAGCGGACGACCGTCCACGCCCTCTACAGGTACGGGTCTGTCCTTCTCCCTAAGTGGGATCTGATTCTCCCGGGCCTAGGTCACATCGATGAAGTTTCCGGCAGCTCTGCAGTCCAGCATGGCCAATACCGAGAGGTTCTGCTTCGGTTTACAGGAAAAGGATACCTGAAACACCATCAAACGGTTATCCTCTACTCCTTCAAGAGCGCATCTGGTAAGGTTGCAAGGGTTTGGGCAGTCTTCCCCATGGTCTCCCTTGCAAACACCTGGGGTCTGGCGTTTCCCTGTCGCTTAGAGGGTATGTCAGGACATTCCTTGAGGGTATGTTTAGCTGACCCGCAATACATACAGAGATTTAAATCCTGTCTTTGTCTTCTTTCGGTCTTGGTAAGAGGTCCCCTGGTAGATCCTATCTGCATGGGTTCTTCCAAAGTGGGACGTTCGCTTCTTCCTTGAGGAGGACTATACTGAGACGTCGATCCCCTTCCTCTTCTCCTTTCAGCTCGTCTTTCCTGTAGACGGTAATCAATCTGGAGTACTAGTGTAACTAGTTCTTGGAAGTTGTTAGGACGAATCACTCTGGCCAGTTCATCCTTAAGATCTTCGTTCAATCCTCGTCGGAAGATGGCTTGTTGTGCAGTATCTGGCCATTCAGGGTATAGTCATTCACCAAGGGCTCTTGGTTGGTAACCAGAGGGGTTGCCCATGTCAGGGCGCTTCCGGTCAAGTTGGCTATGAGAAATCCCACTCGGGTCCTTCCGGACTCAAATGCTCGAGGCCTAAAGGAAAAGTAAACTGAGCAGGCATCGAGGAACTCCTTTATAAACTTAGGGTTTCCGTCATATTTACCATATGTAAAGGGCATTGGTGGTAGATCGTCCCTACCAGCATCCCTGGTTGCGGCTTGTTGTCGAAGAAGAAGGTTCTCTGCGTGAAGAGACTGCATGTCTGCTCTAAGACTCTGTACGGCGTTACACATCTCTTGGATCTGTTCCGGGGATGCCATTTCCCTCCTTTGGCGTTGTATACTGTCAGGCTGGACCTCCTCCTCCCCTGACTCCTCCTCACCTGTCTCTTCTGGAATCTCCTCCACGCTGACTATACTCTTCTTCTTCGTCTTAATCCTTGCCTCTTTACCAGGCTTCTTCTCTTTTTTTTGTCTTAGGTAGGGTCGCGCTCCATCGGCAGCCTCCGTGGTCTGAATATGCTACAGACCCGGAGGTGACCCGAGGAGCACGCCCTAAAACGGGGAAAAAGCCGATTGGCAGAAAAAAACCCGGTCGGAATCCGGTCCGTATTCAAAGAGATGGCAATAACTAACAAGAAGTCTTGCTGCTTGTAGAGGATCTGGTCAGCCAACCTTCCGGATACAGAACTCCGATGATTTAGGAGGAACCAAGTAACTGAATACACTCGTTCAGATTGCGGTATACCGGTGGGTAGTGAGACCGTAGAGTAAGTGCGGTCACACAGTCTTCCGGGAAGAACTCCTGACTGAAGGAACGTAGAAGAGGCGTTCCGGTCAGGATACAAAGTTGCAAAGAAAAGAAAACGGAGCTGACAGAACCAGACAGGTAAATAGAGAAAGAGAGATAAACAACCTGCGAAAGCGGAAACTTATTGCAGAGGCTAAGAGAAGTCACCAAAAGAGACACACACACGGAATACGCGTAGTGATTGGAAGTACGCGTCGTGACTGCAAGCACAGTTAGATAGAACCCGGTCACCTTACCTGAAAGTTTAGAAACACTGCGAGTGGCAGTAAAAGGAAGTTCAGGTAAGACTAGAACAAAAGGGAAAACACGGGAAAGAAGGGTTAGGCTAGTCGCTATGAGAGACTGGCAGTGCACGTAACAAGGAATGATACAACGCGCTGTGTGCTGGTCTGATTTGCCAGTTATAGTTTCATTGGCCATCTTGAAATAAGCTAGACTGTTACATTGGGAAACCGGAGGCCATGTTAGTAGTACTTCCAACGGTAAACCAATCTCCAGGGCTGGTGCATGACAAAAGGAGCTTACCTTTTATTCGTCGGGCAGCACTGCGGCTGGTTTCATCCCTGGGTAGTGCACTAACTTGAACCTTCCTCGACAACGAGATCCTCTCTTCCTCTGCTGGATCCCCTAAACTGCAGGAACTACCAGAAACAACCACCACCGCAGGAGCCACTTCTTTGTTTTAGAGGTACATTGTTCCGCCAGGCCGCCCTTTATTCGCGGTAGAGCTAAAGGTGTTTTAAATCCTTTACCTACCTGTTGGGTTGGCCGCCCCTCTCTCTTAACATTGTCTTTCACCTTCTGCATCCACCTTTTCAAAATCGTTAACCAAAGACTTAACTGCAGCTACAAGAACATTTTGCTCCTGGGCCCTTGCCCTGTACCACTGACTCTGGCACAGGCCTACTGATTCTGGCTAAATTTGTTAGAACTGCCTTCTCTAGATTGCTTCTCAACTAGAACTGTGTTGGTGCACCTACTTCTTATAACCCCATTTTCTTCCCCTTTCTAAACCTTGTGAAGTGCCATTTTGCTCAGTTTTCATTTAAGTATATTCTATATTGATGCGCTGTCTTGCTTAAACTGGTTCACAAACTTATGGGAAGTGTTGCTAGGGTGTGTAAGAAGATATTTCTGTATAACTTGTGCTTTCCCTCCCTTGTGAGAAATTGCTAGAGTATCCCTTGTGTGTGGGTTTCACTGTGCCGTTTTGCTCAGTTTTCACTCTGGTTCACTTGGTCTACAATTTAACTAGGGAGTGTGTATATTTTTTGTTGACTTATTTTAACTTGCTTGATGACTGTGATAAATGTGTTTTACTAGAAGTGTATAAAATAAATATATATCTACTATTTAATACAAAGCTTTGGTCAGTGTTTGCTTATGCCATAGTACTGTAGGCCTATTCTGTAAACCCTGAATACTGCTCATCTCCCTCTTGAGATAGGTCGGACTGCTCAGCCACAGCTACCAACTAAATCTTTTTGGTACAGACTGATACCAAAGGGGATTTATTGCCCTCACCTGTAGTCCTAATCTTCTGTAGTGCGGAACTGCACAGGATTCTGCCTAACAACCTTAATGAGTAGGGAAGTGGTGCTGCAGATTTACTGGCAGAAGCCATAGCTCTCAACCATTTATGTCACAAAGGCGGGTGAAAACCCCCGATTTTATTTTAGGCGGGTGAGAGGCCCATTGAAACGAATGGGAGTGCAGGAGGCTTGGCGGGTGAGAGAGCTGTTTACAAGGCGGGTGACACCCGCCAAAAGCGTGTGAGTTGAGAGCTATGCAGAAGCTGTCCATTAGGGGATACCTACAACAAATATACTATTTGCAATCAGAGGATTTATACACCTACATGGTGTGTCCCCATATGGGGCATGTAATATATATAGGGGACAATAAGTGCCCTGCTGCCACATCAAATGTATGCTGCATATTTCTTTATCAATAGCAGTACAATACCACAGAGAGCTAAAATGCATAATTCTTTATCAATAGTAGTAAAAAGCCACGAGGATCTCAGAGTGTTATTTAATATATATAGATGCAGCCTGGGGCATTACCGGCCCGCTGTGTAGCTGGCATAATTCTTTCAATAGCAGTGAAGGGCTTCGAGTCTGTACGTGGCAACACACGCGCCCATAATTATACCATCCCGGGAAAAGCATACATAGTTGGCCTGAGGGGCCGTGCATACGGGCACTATGAGTGCTATGCACTAGCTATTTGGATATTCTTATGGCCAGAAGTTTACCTTAATGGAACGCCGTATGGGTCTGTGCTCTGTCGGTTGCCTATAGTGTAACTGCTCCGTTGCTGTTCCCCGTTACTAAATAACAGAGCCCAAACAAAGATCAGCACAACATCCGGATTTGCAGAGCGGCCATCTTGCAAGAGCCAATACCTACTGGTATAGTACTGCACGTACACCAGTGATTCTAACACCCTCTGGTGATGCGTCTTGTTGGTGCACTGCAGAATGCCAGGATAAATCCATGTGCAGTTTTAAAAGTATTAGAAGAAATTCTTTATTGAAAAAATGTTTTGGAAAATGTTTTTTTGGAAAGGATATTTGCAACGAAAAAACAAGATGGAGTGAACAAGTGAAGGGACCCAGATAGGGTAGGTAAAGGAGGGCATCTAGCATGCATAACCCTGGGTAGTGCAATGCCTAACACGGGAACATGTTGTGAAAATGTAAGGATGGAAGGGTTAAAGGAAACCTTCATTAGTATGCATTATTCATGTACTCAAACACGGGGCTAGTGCACACAATGCCACTAGTCATCCAATGCAAAGACATTGGTACGTGTACTGTTCCATCTAGTTATATGCACAATATCACATGGTTCCATCTAGTTGTATGAACAATATCACATGGTATTACATTGATGCATGTAGTGTGTCACCATCCGTAATCCATAATCGTTTTCTTTTTGACGGTACACCATTCTATAAAGCATATACATATAGTCCTGTGGTATTACAAAACCAGTCAGTTCCCAATGTGTTATACATAGATATTCTATACTTCATGCCATCCACTTGTGTAGTATTCAGACTATTACCATCTCAGAATTTCATGGGCTCTGTGCAAATGTTGTTTTTCTCCCCATGTTCCCACCCTCCTTGAGCGCTTTGAAACACTTGCCTGTGTATAGTCGCTTTTAAAATAAACAATGCCTACCCACCTATATAGAATATACCTGTAGTGCCATAAGATCAGCGTCGCCTTATATTTAGAGAAATATAAGGTCATTCCATTTGACCGAGATGTTTGGCCATCTTTTATTGTATTCAACTTGTACATCCATCATTGTTCCACTTTATATAATTGGGCTGCCAAATTGCCACCTCTAGGGTGTGGTTTAAGCATTTGAAGCACAAATCATGATATATCTCGGTCTGTGCGACCCAGCTGTGTATAGTGGGCCAACAGGGGTTTATCAGGCACTTTATTTCCAATACAGGATCATGCTCCGAGATCCTTTGTCTCACCTGGCGAATAGTCTTACCAACATAGAGCAACTTGCATGGGCATTCCACAACATAGATAACACATTTGATTTTACAATTTGTATGCATTCCTAATTCCCATCTAACTCGGCCATGTTCAAACCACATTTTGGCATTGGTAAAATTGCAACCTATGCAGGCCTCACATTTATGGTGTCCCTTAACGGGGGTAAACCCCATAAAGGTGCCATCCCCAAGGTGTCCTTGGGTGTCTTGTATGTCTGTATCAGTTTTTGTCGCAGGTTTGCATTCTTCTTGAAAGCAAAAAGGGGTTTCCTATTAAGCATGCCTGGTTGTTTTATTCAATGCCAATTCTTTTGTATGATCCATTTGAGCTGGTTAGTAACTGGACTGAAGGTAGTCACACAGACTAGTCTTTCTTTTGTTTATTTGTTTTTTTTGGTCAATGCCAACTCTCTATTTGCATTAGCTGCTCGTTTAAGGTTGTTTTTTACCACTTTTTTTGGGGTATCCTCTGTCGAGGAATCTCCTCTTCAAGTCAAGAGTTCGCCATGTGTGTCAAAATCTGTATTGTCATTACAATTTCTAGGGATTCTAAGAAATTGACTATATGGTAGGTTTAGCTTCAAACCTGCTGGGTGAAAACTAGTCAAATGTAATAGTCCATTCCTATCTGAGGGTTGCCTATAGAGGGAGGCGGCATACCCCTCTGAGTTTTAGTAGATTTTCAGATCCAGGAAACTCACATACTCCTGATGGAATTCCATAGTGAATTGAAGATGTATATCACATTTGTTGAGCCACACGAAGAAGAGTTTTAAATCCATCTCACTTCTAGACCATATACAGAAAACATTGTTGCTGTAGCGTTTCCATGTTGTTATTTCTTTGGTGTATGGATTATAGACAGAAAAGATGTAGAGGGATTTGAAATGGGCCGTATAAAGATTGGCAACGTCAGGAGCAAAAGTCGCCCCATACTCACCCTCTTTTATTTTGAAAAACTGTTTCTCATACAGAAAAAAGTTCTCCGTCATAGCTAATCTAGCACGCTCCACAATAAACACACTAGGCAGTTTCAGTGGGTTGCTCCTAGTGTCCGGAATCGGAGCCAAAATATCCAGGCATGCTGTCTGTGGAAACGATGTATATAGGGACTCCATGTCTAGAATCACTAAAATATCGTTTGTGCCTCTTGGTATGGTGGCCAGTATGTTAATCATGCTCGTTGAGTCTTTCACATAGGAGAGCATGTCCATCATAAAAGGTTTTAGAAAAAATTCTGTATAGACGGATAATGGTTCCAAAATAGAATCTATGGCAGCCACAATGGGTATACCAGGCGGGTTCCTCATGTCCTTGTGTACTTTAGGAAGAATGTAGAATGCTGGAGTTTTAGGGTGATCTTTTTTTGGGAAATGCTTTTCTTCATCGCAGATCCGTTCAAGTCCATTAGCATGTGTGATGAGACCCTCAATTTCTTCCTGTAGTCGTTTGGTGGGATCAACGGGCAATCTAACATATGAGGAGTTGTCAGAGAGCAGTCACTCACTTTCTAACTCATAACAAAACAATCCCACCACCTTTTCCGCTGGTTTTATAGTGATATCAACATTATTACATAGTGATGTCAGACTCATGTGTTCTTTCCTGCTCAGATTATCTTGTTGATGGTTTTGTTTTCTTATAGCGTCCAGTGTTTGTCTAATGACAATATTTTCAAAAGCCGTTATCTCTGCAGGGCAGGTGTGGTTAGGTGGAATACATTCAGACTTCATTTTCAGGCCCGTAATATGTTCTTCAGTGTGGGTGGTGGGACCTTCCCCACTCGATTGCTTGGGAAGAAACATTTCAAAAAAATGTTTTAGCCAATATTGCGGAATAACTTCCATAGTACTATCATGCCGACAAATAGATCTACCTTTGCAACTGGAACGAAAGATAATCCCTTCTGTAGGAGATCCATTTCTGTCCTTGAAAGTGTATATTTGGACAGATTTATAATGGCCAGGTTATCGTCTACTGGTTTTGGTACCACTGACATGTTCGCATCCGCTGGTCGAATTGTGGTGCCTGTCGTCTTTATCGGCCCCTTTGTCCTCCTCTGTGAAAAAACTGTTGTCCTGGGGAACTGTTGTCCTGGGGCATTTGGTGCTCCCCCAAAGCCCCCCATGCATGCTGTAAAGTCTTGTTCATTGTCGCTTGACGAGGCTGAGGTATTGTAGAAAGTCACATATCTCCTTTGTCTCTTATTAACACTGGACTGGTTTTGTTCTGTGTAAAACCTGTCTCTCAAGAATGAGTAGGTGCGTTCTTCTCTATAGTGGTCTATACCTTTCATTAGTTTCTGTATTTTTCTATCTTGACTTAGCTGTCTGAATTTTTTGATCTCCTCATCTAACCTTTCTAGCCTTTTTATTGCGTATTGCACCCTTTGGATTGTCTAGAAATGTTGTTTCCAACTCAGCCTGCTGGTCTCCCTGTATCTTGCACTCTTCCTCTGCTGTTTCAATGACTAGTATTATCCAGTCTCGTGAGCATTTGTTACCCATTCCGCAAAAAGATTTTTTTAAAGCAGGGGCTGTCGATAAAGATTCTAGGGATGTTACGAACTTGTAGCCCTTCAGGGATAATTCCTGCTTTAAGATATTCCAGCATGAATTTTCCGTGTTGTTCTGTCATCACAAGCTTCTTCTTCTTCTGGTTTATTAATTCTAGCTCATCCTAATTCGATGGGCCTGCTCAGGTTTGGGCTTGAAAAAGCCACAGAGCATTTATACATTTTTGATAATGTTCTTCTTTAAATGAAAAAATATTGAAATTCTTCATGTGGCCACCACTGAGAATTCTCACTTTGGGTGTAGTGATGGTACAACAGTACTATCTTCTCTCGTTCTTTCACAAAAACACTCCAGCCCTGGGCTGTACAACAATATTTTGAAACTAAGGGTATCTGGTAGGCCTTGATCTTCTAGGTTATTAACACTCAATAAAAAGAAAACAAACACAAACAAGGCCTTTATGTCAACCCCAATTAGTCCATTTGCTATTTCTAGTCAATGACTTAGTGGTTTTTATTAAACAAAATATATAATTATTCATGATAATTTTCTAAAACAAGCAAATCTTACACACAATTTCAAACCAC
Organism: Ambystoma mexicanum; assembly: GCF_040938575.1. Classification (NCBI taxonomy): domain Eukaryota; kingdom Metazoa; phylum Chordata; class Amphibia; order Caudata; family Ambystomatidae; genus Ambystoma; species Ambystoma mexicanum. Next base: position 747,766,079 of record NC_090921.1, on the reverse strand, counting down.
ACATTTTTGGACATTCAAAACTATTACAATGGCAAACGTTGCTATCTCGTTTGTTATACAATCACAAAACAAAAGTTCAGTTGTTCTCATTTGGAATCTATGGGCCTCATTACGAGGAGGGCGGTAAGGGGTTAACAGCGCCGGTAAAGGTGCCGGAGCCGTTAACCCCTTACCGCCCCATTACGAGGTCTGCTCGCGGGACCCGCTAAGGACGCCTGGTTTTACCTGGTTTTACCAGGAGTCCTTAGCGGGTCCCGCGAGCAGCCCAGGATGCTAACAACAGGCGCGTCATTAAAGGGCCCGTTGTTAGCATCATCCCCATTCCCATTGAGCCCTATGGGGGCTGAAATGGGAATGGGGATGTACCAGGTCTGGGTTCCCTGATTGGGGAAATACTGGGCCCTCCAAGGTTGGAATGGCCCGGTACTTCCCCATTCAGGGAACCCGGACGCTGTACCCAGAATGGAAGTAGCCATGCTGCAAAAAGCGGCATGGTTACCTCCTTCCTCGTAATGAGGCCCTATATCTCTCATAGATCCAGACTCAAATATGTAGTAAATAAACAGAAACCCAGATATTATGCAAGGTTCTTATAACTCCTTATTTTTTGTTGAACCTGCCTGTAAAATAGTAGGCTGTAGTCGGATGTAGGTTTAACAATTTTAAGATTTATTGCAGTGTTAACCTAAGCAACAACCCTCCTTGTTCACATCAAACAGTATTAGTTTTCATGAGGTTTGGTTTCCGTGAAAGGGTAAATGAAGTCCAGAGTTCAAAAGAAGCTCCACTTGGCTTCTCGCATCATTAAAAGGGAAAATAAAATCAACTTAATTCAGTCTGACTCACCCTCTGTTCACTGGGTTAAGAAAACAAAAAAGAAAAAAATCCACACGGATTGCACAGTCCTTGATTAATGGTTGACGGCTGGCGCTTCTCCTCAGCGAGTCCGCCTCTGATAGGGATCTCCCCTGTGCCTCTCAGTGAGCCTTCTAGTACGCCCTGTCCCAATCACCTTTCCATTCCTCTCTGGTCTCCGGCTCGGCTTGCAGCTGTAATCAGAAACACCTGGTGAGCTCTCTGTTGCTGCGTTTAACCCCCTCTCTGCTCCCCCCCTCCCTTCAGTCTCCAGCCAGTTTTCCCTCCCATTCCCCAAACCTGCAGGGCGTTTTCTTTCCTCCTTCCACCCAGTTTCATGCACTGTTTGACCCCACCCTGTATGTCTCTGGGGCCACCCATCTATATGGGGGCTGACTTCATTGCACCAGTGCCAGTCTCTGGTACACCTATTTCCATGCTGTATGATTGGGTTGTACCTATGCCGTTTTCCCTTTTTAATTCTGTCTCTGCCCCCTCCTTGGTTTCGTTTCTCGTGGTGGTTTCTGGGACATGTAGTTTTCTTTTGATTTGCTGGCTTTTCTTGGCTGGGTCTCATTACTAGAATAGGGTCCTCCCTTGGTTCTGTTGCCTCTTTGACAACCTCACACTGCCCTTTATTTGCAATGTCGTTGTTTCAAGAAAAAGTCGGGACAGTGTGTTTCAGCTGTCTTGTGAACCATTAGTGTGGTTCTAACCTATCGCGGCCTTCGTCAGGACGTGACACATTTCTTTCAGTTCCAGCAATGTCTGTTCTGTGTCTACAAGAAAACAAATGTATGCGGCTATTAACAAAAGGGGATCAGAGGGGGTTGACATATATATTCCAAATCTGATGACTCAATGCGCCTGGGATAATTTAAGAAACAACAAAAGTACTGCTGGATATCCTACCTCTGGTAGTAGCCAGACCAGTTAGCAGGAGTACCAATGTGCCTGAAGGTGTCTCAACCGCTAGTCACCGTGATCTGTCATCCAGGTTACCAGGACACAGGCATCGCTATTCGATCCAGTTCCTTGGGTGGACCAGTGGGGGAGGGTCACCTGGAGTGGCGGTCTTCGGGGAGTGGAAGTGGGACAATGATGGGTGAGATGCAGTACCCCCTTCCTTATAACACCTTTTCCCTATCCTACCCCATAGGATACTTAAAAAGTCTACCCCCCTTTTCCGACACGAACACTTTCTTACACCGTGAAAGACAACGGACTAACACCAGAGCCATTTACCTGACGTGTCCCAACGCAAGGGTCAGGCAGAGTCAGGCAATTGACAACAACCAAACACACCTGACGGCCCTTTCCCTTCCCCACAGGGATAAAAGGCTGAGCATGAGAGCATAATTTGAGCAAGGACAACTGCATGAGGAAGCAGCTATTCCAGGACGGCAGTTCAAACAGAGAAGAAAGATGGCAAGACCGGAAAGTACAACAAGGAGGGAAGTGCCCTTGCCCTTTTCGATCCATGGCCTCAAAGCCTCTGTGAACGGAATTTTAAGACCGGGAAGTACAACTGACATGTGGCATAACAGATGTCTTCGGTGCACAGGACCCTCCTGCACTGATAACCGAGGCAGGGAGGTGCGCTTGCTACCATGGTACTGTCCTTGACTCCAGAGACAAGAACCAACAAGGAGCACAGCACAGCCGGTAAATCGGAGGGAGAACCAATAATAAACCGGACGGTGTTGAGCAAAGGTTGCAAACGGCAACTTGTTATGAACAAATAACTTGTGTGCTAGTGAACTTTGAAAGCCCAAGGGAAGAAACCAGCTGCAGAGTGGTCCAGTGCCACGTGGGCGTCCATTCGAAAGACTCTGGCCATTCTCCCCCTTTCTTGTGAACATTATAGTAACAAGCGGCCATAGGAAAGGCCAGAATAAAGAGTTAAGGTGGTTGTACAAGGGTCTAGCCAAAATCCCTTGTACAATCGAAAGTCCTTAACCCATTACCAAAGTTTTGACATTGTGAAACAGGCATTTGTGCCCGGCTGAGGGAAACGCTGTGCGAACGATGAATGTGTGAAGCCTGACTGGGGGCCTAAGAGAAAGTCTGACTGGGGGCTAAGGTGAAGCCTGACTGGGGGCTAAGGTGAAGCCTGACTGGAGGGTAAGGTGCAGCCTGATTGGGGCTTAAGAGAAAGCCTGACCGGGGACTGGGAAAAGCTAGAAGAAGTGAATCCTGCAAGGTAGTGCAATTAAAGGAACTGTGTTAAACAGGCGAATGTGAACCCGACTGAGGGATGCCCGCAAATGAAAGTAAAACGTGGCACCACCTTAAACATTGTATCGGCAAGTGTGAACCCGGCTGAGGGATGTCCACAATGAACGTTGTTTAAAGACATTGGGCCTCATTCTATGTTTGCCGGTCCGGAAACAACGGTGCCGGGAAGCTTACCTGCACTGTTGTTTCCAGCCCGGCAAACTACAGGTTTGTTGCCGGAGCCGCTGTACCCGACAGGTCTAACCCTTCCGGGCACAGTGGCCACGATAGGCAAAGCCGTCATGGAAGCACTGGCACTGTTAACAACGGTGCTTCCGTGGTCCCCATTCCCATGGGCACTTACAATTTGCCGGCGCCTGACTTTCCGGGCCGTCAGGGTTGTAATCCCCCAGTGTTACCGGCAAGTCAGGCAACAGTAAATATTTACGGGTCTGGCAGCAACACACCGGCATCACCGGCACAATTATCGCCAGACCCGTAATGAGGCCCACTGAGACTCCTTGAATGCTACAAGGTGCTGATATTTTGAACAAATGGCTATAGTGAACCCGAATGCGGGAGGCCAACATTGCAAAAGCATTGAAGCGCGGTTGCGGGGGATCCACGGGTGAAAGGATGTAACCAGATGAGAAGATTATTGTTTTTTATAGTGTATCTGGCCCTCTGAGGCAAGAGACTTGGTGTAAAAGACACTTGACCGCAGAAGGCCCTGATATTTGGAAACAAGCTGGAGAAGCCCAGGAGTGTGCTGTGCTCGAGAGTTCCGCCTTGTTCCATGCTAAAAACGTGGGGAACGGAGACCCAGTTATACCATCCTGACTTATCATTTTGTGAACACTTCTTTCTTTTCCGGTGAACAATATTCCACACTATTTTGTAACTAAGCGGTAAGGATTGGCAATAGTTTTCTTTAGTATAGGCCCTTTTTTATTTGACAAGATGCCACTAGGACTGCCTTTTTATTATTCGATGGTCGTAGCTTACTCCCATTTTAGGTTTAGGTTTAGATTAGGCGTTTTCTCACCCATTTATACAGTTTAATAAGCACCCTTGAACTGTGATCAGTTGTGTCTGTCTTTACTGTTACCACCATGAGTTCCTCACAGCCCACTCAGACTGAATGTGGATGCAGTTGTCAGTCGCCCAGGCCTATAAATTAAGTAATGTGTGGCTTGAATGAGTATCAACACTCTTACCTGTGGATGCTGGACAGTCCCTTGGGTAGCTGGCCTTAATGAGTAGGGAAGTGGTGCTGCAGATTTACTGGCAGAAGCTGTCCATTAAGTGATACCTACAGCAAATATACTATTAGCATATTTCTTTTCCGGGCTGTTGTACTTACGGGCTAGCATGTTGCCACATACACACTCAGAGCCCTGCTATTGATAAAAGAATTATGCCAGCTACACAGCGGACCGGTAATGCCCCAGGCTGCATCTATATATATTAAATAACACTCTGAGATCCTCGTGGCTTTTCACTGCTATTGATAAAGAATTATGCATTTTAGCTCTCTCTGGCATTGTACAGCTATTAATAAAGAAATATGCAGCACGTATTGTCACCCTATTGTCACTCTATATATATTACACGCCCAATACAGGGACACATCATATAGGTGTATAAAACCTCTGATTGCTAATGATATATTTTTGTATTTTTTATTTATTTATTTAATTTGTGACCCTTAGGTATCACGGCGAGGTTACAGACATCTTATAAAATTTCTTAAACAGTGTTACAGTGCATACAATAACAAAAGAGTAACGAAACATGGCTCATAAGACAATACATGGGTGTTAGGTTGGAGAGGAGGTTTTATGTTTAGGTAGGAGAGTTGGAGGACCTAGTCAATCAGTATTTTTTGAATAGCCATGTTTTCAGCGATTTTTTTAAGCTAGTAAGGGTTTCTTCATTTTTGATTCTGAGTGGTAGAGAGTTCCATAGTGTGGGGGCCAGGACTCTGAAGCTGTTACCTCCTGCTTTGGTGCGTTTATGACGTGGGATTTCTAGTGGTGCCTTGTTGTTTGATCTGAGTGTTCTGTTGGCGGTATTTGTTGCAGGTATCCCCTAATGGACAGCTTCTGCAAGTAAATCTGCAGCACCACTTCCCTACTCATTAAGGTCAACTACCCAAGGGACTGGCCAGCATCCACAGGTAAGAGTGTTGATACTCTTATCAATTTGTTTCCACCTGTTAATATTCGTTATTTCAAGCCACACAGTTACTTCATTTATAGGCTTGGACGACTGACGACCGCATTCATATTCAGTATGAGTGGGACCATTGGTACTCCCTTTCACTGGTCTGGCTACTACCACAGGTAGGATGTCCAGCAGCACATTTGTTGTTTCTTAAATTACCCCAGGCTCATTGAGTCGTCCGATTTGGAATACACATGTCAACCCCCTCCCACCTCTTTTTGTTAATACGAATACATTTGTTTTCTTGTAGACACAGAACAGACATTCCTGGAGGTGAAAGAAATGTGTCACTTCCCGACGAAGGCCGCAATAGGTTAGAACTACACTAATGGTTCATAGGATGGCTGAAAAACAAGGTGTCGACTTTTTCTTTGAAACAACAACGACACTGCAAATAAAGGGCAGGTTCAACAAAAAATAAGGAAAAAAACAACCTTGCATAATATCTGGGTTTCTGTTTATTTACTACATATTAGTGTCTGGATCTATGAGAGATATGGCTCCCAACTGAGAACAACTGGCCTTTTGTTTTGTGTTTGTATATGTCACACCCCTAGAGTATCACACAACTCCTTCCTAGCCGCGGAAGCCAAATGCAGTTGACCCCTTCCACCTTGGTTGGCACGGGCTCCTGATTTTAGTACATACAGGCACCACGAGCCAGCCAATGGGGGAAAGAGGGTTAGGGAGAGGTTGTGGATAGAGAGGGTGTTTTTAGGGTCACCAGGAAAAGGTGTTGGGATTAACAACCTGAACAAACTTGTACATAATTTGCCTTGCACCCCTTACTTCTAGTCAGGCAGATCCCTTCTTAGAGTACTGACTCAACTACCTGGCGTTTCCTAAAGAGCAACAAACATAAGCACACTGAGCATGGAATGAAATGAAACCATGGTACACTGGCAAACATACATATGAATAAAAATTAGTAATTCCCCCAGAATCATGCCTTGTTCATTCTTACTGAAGCACCTCCACATGAACAGACAAGCGTTTGACTAGTGACATAATGCGTGTTACAACATGAAAAATTGACAATGAGCCGCCACACACAAACATAGTGTTACTTCACGTATGCATAGTTAACTGTCCCCACACTCTCTGAGCATTTTGAGCGTTCGGAGGACTCAGCGGTCCGCCTGACATAAGTTTGTGTTACTTGCAACAGATAACTGGCTACCCATCAAAGCAAGAATCATCTTTAAAACAATGTGCATCACAAACATGCCTCTCCAAAAAAGCCCCCATCTATTTGAATAACGCCATTACTAAAAAAGAATCCATCAGATAGTTGAGATCCAACAACAACCTGCTCCTTGTGATCCCCAGCTACAAAAATATCAGAGCTGGGAGCAGCAGTTTCCAAGCCTTGGCCCCTAAACATTGGAACTCCCTACCTCTCAATATCAAAAATGAGGAATCCTTCTTCGGCTTTAAAAAAATTGCTAAAAAACTGGTTATTTAACTAATGTTAGTAATTTGAAATCATGGCCAACACTAACCTGCCTTCCCAGGGTCAGAAAGCCGCCTCCCCACCTGAAACCAGATCCTGAAAATTGTAAATACGTGTGATTCCTGCACTGCTTAACTGCTTTTTATATGTAAATATTTGTGTAATTTTATTGTGTATTATTGTTCCACTCACATGTGTTCAGGATTTCAATCGGGTGACACACACCGGACCAGGACCTTTGCCCTTAGCCTTGGATGTAGCGTGCAATTGGAATGCTTTCTCTTTATTTTCTGTGAATTTAATTTGAGATGGCACACACCCGTCTCACACCCCCTTTTTAAAAATACCCCGGGTCACAATGGACCATGAACCAGGCCGGTTGGTGGGAATGTAATATTTATTAATTTAAAAATTCAAAGAAATCACACACATTTTAATATTGGGCAGCAATCACCAATGGGGTGATAATTACAAATGAATAGGAGCACTTTTTCAATTAGGATAGATAGCACCCAAGTTAAGGTTTCCCCCTGCAATGTTACCTCAACCCATAATTACTTGAATTCTAAGTGGATAGAAAGAAGCAGCAGGTAGTCAGGGATATGAGACAGCAAACAATCCGACCTTCCCTCACAAAATAAGAGGCAAAACGGATTTGAAAGCCCTTTGCAATGGCATGAAATGACACTCGGAATTTGACTAACAATTAATTAATGTACGGTTAAATCAATGAAGCAAATATGATTTCTAACAATATCAGGAAGGTATAAACACTAGCAACCACAAGGCAAGGGATCAACAAAAGGCATACAGTTCAACAACCAAGTGGAAAGCAAAAACACGATGCAGCCGAATCACACATTGGAAAGTTGCATTGTATAAAAATAATACAGGTGAAATACTCGAAATCGGAATGCGGTTATTGGGCTGGGGAATAGATGCACATCACAGGGACAATACAGAAGTGAAATGATGCCTCTAGCTAAATATTGGGATGAGATTTGAAAGATAAAAGGAGTTTCGGTTTTGGAAAAATAAAGCCGTTAAAGAGAGAAAATCGGTTTGGAAAGAAAAAGACAAATACTTATACTAGATTATCAAGAAGATAGCGCTGCCCATGAAACAGGTTAGGCAGCCGGATTAACCCGATCCATGTTGCGTTTCTCTTTATGGGGAAATTACTTAAATTATTCTAAATATTACTAAGGAGTTACAAGATGGGGTGAATGAAAGAATGGCGCTAGCACTAGGAATCAAGGACAGGATACACAAAGAATTCTGACAGTTGAACAAATTACCAAGGCATGGATAGGATTACTTAGAGAGTGGAACAAAGACAAAGTATCAAGATGGGCTATTTGGGACAGTCAACCGGGTTCTGATTACCGCACGGTGGGTGCCCCTTACCGCAAACAGCAGGGCAATTAAGGTCACTGGATGGCAAAGGTACAGCTAGATGGCAGGGGTACAGCGGGCATGCAGTTAACAGGCAAAAAGTTGTTCTGGTCACAGGATGCTCCCCAAAAGTGTACCACAGCTTTTCCCTTTTGTGACTGGGGTTTTTTTCGTGGGATTTCTGGATCAAGGCCTTGCTGAGATAGGGTCAGCCATGCTTTGGCCTGGCAGTAGAATCAGGAATCTGGCAAGATGAATGTAGAATATCAGGATATGCAGGCGCGGGAAATTCAGGAGAGAGTTTGTCTAGAGTTCTGTCAGTCTTCCTTATTTATAAGGCATGGTGACATCATAGGATTATATGGCGGGGCAGGCTTAGCTGGGCACACCTCTAAACAACTGGATTGGTCAGAGGTGATTGTTACCGCCTTGCTGTCAGCTAGTTGGATTTTTAGGGACATGACATCAGCTTTATGAGGTGGGCTTTACAATGCAAAGGATCATCCCACAGTTACTTAACCCCTTAAGTGCCACCGACGAGCCAGCTCATCAGTGGAAACCGCTCCAGGTTGCCACGACGAGCCGACTCGTCGGTTTTGGCACCTTGTTTTGAGCGATCCCTGCAAGCAGGGATCGCTCAAAACTGTAATCCAACCCCCAGGCTATGTTATGGGGAGGTCCCCCCTCACTGCCAGGGGGCTGGATTACCTTCAGTTTCACGTCGGCATGCGTAAAGCACGTCGGCGTGAAAGTGAAAGTAATTTTCACAGCCGCAGCCATTTCGGGCTGCTGCAGTGAAAACAGAAGGTGAGTGTTCACATTTCTCCGCCTCGATCTCCAGCTGTATTTCAAGCTGTAGATCAAGGCGGGTATCGTTGGAAAGGGGAGATTCTCCCCTTTACAACAATACTCATTGTCTGGCATTGCTACCTGTGGATCGGGCGCAGGGCGCACCATCCGTGGGCAGCAATGTCACAGGATCAATACAGATCTGTTTGTGACGCGGGGGAGGGAGTGCTGCTTACTAGGTAAGCGGCCCCCTTCCCCCCATGGCCCCAAAAGGTGTCCAGTCAAAGGATCGAATACAAAAGGGTTGAATGCAAAAGGTGAGGGTCAATAGGTTTGAAAACAAAAGGGTTGAATTTTAGTACATACAGGCACCACGAGCCAGCCAATGGGGGAAAGAGGGTTAGGGAGAGTTTGTGGATAGGGAGGGTATGTTTAGGGCCTCCAGGAAAAGGTGTTGGGATTAACAACCTGAACAAACTTGTACATAACTTTCCTTGCACCCCTTACTTCTAGTCAGGCAGACCCCTTCTTAGAGTACTGACTCAACTACCTGGCGTTTCCTAATGAGCAACAAACATAAGCACACTCAGCATGGAATGAAATGAAACCATGGTACGGTGGCAAACATACATATGAATAAAAATTAGTAATGCCCCCAGAATCATGCCTTGTTCATTCTTACTGAAGCACCTCCACATGAACAGACAAGCGTTTGACTAGTGACATAATGCGTGTGTTAGAACACCTACCTGTGCGGGGCGACGAGGCTCTAGGGGGCGTGCTGGTTCCTGGCAGTTGTACCCACGTCTCAGGCTGTGGAGACGTCGCACCGCTCTGGGCACATTTCCCCGGTGGAGTTACTCAGTCCTGGCCCGTGTAGGGCACGGGTGCCGTTCACGTAACTGTTCGAGCGAGTTTGCGTTCCAAGACTCGTTCGCGCAGCGGCATCCATTCGCGCATGCGCATTGCAGCGCGGTCCAAGCCTAGGTTTCACACAGGACCGCTACTTAAGCGATCCGATTCAGTTCTTCATCGCGTCTCAACGCGGTTGGTTCCCTTCCGCTTCGCTTCCCTGATTCTGGGGCTCTGGGTCTTGATCCTGGTCCTGGGTTGGGTCCTTTCCTTCCCCTCCTCTAGTCAGGCTGCCTTCTTCCCCTTCCCATACCTGTTCCCCTGTGTTCTCTGGTCTCTTCCTCCTGGTTCCCCTTCCTGCTCCTTCTATTGCCTGAGTTGCCCGCCTATGCTGGGGTTCCTGTGGTCCTGGCCCGCTTCTCCGGCTTCTGTGGATCCCTGTTCTTCCTCCTACATTGGTACCTTGGACTTGCTGCTAATCGCATTTAGGTACCTTGAACATTCTGCTTACCTGTACTGGCTACTTCGAACCTCCACCATCCTGGAAAGCTGCTTGGGATCCTTTGCCAGTATTTGCCAGTAACTTCTACGACCTTCCCGATCAGTGCTTGCACTGTTCTGGCGCCACGTTAATATTGGGAAGTGTCATTCGTGGCGTCAGGAGCTGGCCCCAGTTCAATCCTGTATTACAGGACGGGTCCGGGGTCGGTTCTTTGCGTCACTTCACTTCATCAGCTACTTGTCTACATCTACCACGACCTGGCTACCTCGGCACGCAAGACTCCTGGAGATATAGGTACGCCTCGTCCTCGGGACACACAACTTAACAGATTGAGACGCCTTACCCCCAGTTCTGAGACTGAGATGGAGGAATCCCAGGATATCCATGACGAGGTCAGAGCCTTAAGAGCTGAAATGGCGGCATTACGTCAGGAGAATCTCAATCTCCGCCAGATGGTCATGCAAGGCACCCCTGCTAATCCACAAGTGGAGACACTAATGGCTACTACTGCACCCATGAAGTTTGATGGTGATCCTAGGCGTGTGGCAGAATTCTGCAACCACTGCAGGATACATTTTTTGTTCCGGGCATCACATTTCACACAAGAAAGGGCTAAGATTGGCTACATCTTGGGAAATCTAACGGGAAGTGCCTTGGCTTGGGCTTCTCCCTTGGTGTCTGCTAACAGCCCCATTCTTAATGATTTTGTGGCATTCGAGAAAGCATTTTTGGAGGTTTTTCAGTCTCCCAATTTGGCGGCTACGGCACAGAACCAGTTGATGGATTTAAGACAGGGATCCAGCGATATTATCACTTATATAAGCCGGTTCCGCCAATTGGCTACGGACTCTCAATGGCCCGAAGTAACGCAAAAGACTCTGTTCAGACGTGGTCTAAGAGAAGAATACAAGGACGAGTTACTTCACATACCCGAACCTGAGACTCTGCAGTTACTCCAGGAGCAGGTCCTACGTATTGACCATCGCCTGGCTGAACGAAGAGGTGAGAGACGTCGGCTAGAGAGGTTCCTTCCCAGACCTCTTCCTCAGGCTGGAGGCATACCTGCCAGTCCGGAGATGGGTCTAGAACCAATGCAGCTAGGGGCACTAAGAGGACCATTATCGGAGGTCGAGAAGAAACGCAGGAGAGATCTCCGTCTTTGTTTGTATTGTGGGACTGCCGGACATTTTCTCAGTACTTGTTCATTACGACCAATCAAGAAGTCGGAAAACTAATAGGCCTGTCGCGATGGAGGAAGGCAGTGACAGGCCCTTCGATCTCTTCAGTCCTTCCTATTCCTGTGACGACCCATCCACCCATGACTCCGGTGGCCCTTATGGCTCTTCAGATCAGGGTTACTTGGCACAGTAGATCAGTGACAGTATTGGGTCTTCTGGATTGCGGAGCCTCAGGTAATTATGTGGACTTTGAATTTTCCAAGAAGAACGGGATTCCCCTGTTTGATAAGGGTTGTGCTACTCTGGTGGAGGTAATTGATGGAACCCCTTTGGCCTCCGGTCCGGTTCACCAACATACCGGAATTCTACAGCTACAGATTGCTGAACACCGTGAATTGATTTCTCTTGATGTGATTAAGTCACCCTCATACCCGATAATTCTGGGGTTACCGTGGCTATTACATCATAACCCTATTATTGATTGGGCCTCCCGTACCTTGACCTTCGCTTCCAATCGATGTGGTCGGGAGTGTTGTACCTTCGGACCTAGTACCAGATCTTCCACCATTGCCACTCAGACGGAAGGATCAGGACCGCTCCAAGTGTGTACCTTGTCTTCGGTACCTTCCGACTACAATGAGTACCATGAGGTCTTTTCTGAACCCGGTACCATTCCTTTGCCACCTCACAGAGTCTTTGATTGTGCCATAGAACTACTGCCCAATGCAGTAATTCCCCATGGCAAATTGTATTCTTTATCACCCCACGAAAAAGAGGTTCTGCAAGAATACTTGGATGACTGCCTTCAGAAGGGTTATATAACACCTTCTAAGTCACCTGCGGGATTCCCTTTGTTCTTTGTGAAAAAGAAGGAGGGCACTTTACGGCCTTGTGTGGATTACAGGCAGTTAAATGACATCACACGAAAGGATCGATATCCGTTGCCTTTGATACGCAACATTATGGAATCTTTACGGAATGCCCGAATATTTTCCAAACTGGATCTCCGAGGGGCATACCATTTAGTACGTATCAAACCCGGCGACGAATGTAAGACGGCCTTTAAGACCCCAGCAGGGCATTTTGAGTATCGTGTAATGCCGTTTGGTTTGTGCAACGCTCCGGCCGTTTTTCAACGCCTTATGGATGACATATTCTCGGATTTGATTGGAGTATCCGTATGGGTATATCTCGATGATATATTGATATTCTCCAAAGAGAAGGAGGAACATCTACGTCATGTGAAGGAGGTCCTTGGTCGGTTACACCAGAATCACTTATATGCCAAAGCCGAGAAATGTCACTTTCATCAGAGTAGTATCGAATTTCTTGGATATGTCATTAGTGAAACCGGAATACACATGGATCCTGCTAAGGTACGGGCGATTCAGGAATGGAGACAGCCTTATGATTTGAAATCTCTTCAGCGTTTCTTAGGATTCGCCAACTTCTACCGGCGCTTCATACCTGCCTATTCTGAAGTAACCGCTCCCCTGTCAGATTTGACTAGCAACAAGACTCCGTTCATATGGAATTCAGTAGCGACCAGTGCTTTCAAGAAACTTAAGGAGGCATACAGTACTTCCCCGATTTTACATCATCCTGATGAGAACAGGCCATTCATTGTGGAGGCAGATGCTTCCGATTTTGCTGTTGGGGCTGTCCTACTTCAAGACGATCCACAGACAGGGTTGGAGGTTCCTGTTGCCTATTATTCCCGGAAGTTAACATCCAGTGAACGAAATTATGCAATCATTGAAAAGGAGCTTTTGGCCATAAAGGTTGCATTTGAGGAATGGCGTCACCATCTTCTGGGGGGAAGATTCTCAGTAGAAGTACGCACTGATCACCGGAACCTACAGTATCTACGCTCCTTACAGTGTCGTACTTCTCGTTTGGCTCGTTGGGCCTTGTTCTTTTCCCAATTTGATTTCACGATTTCTTACATTCCTCAGTCACGCAACCTGAAGGCTGACGCCCTCTCTCGCTCTCTAGAGAACGACGTTGAACTGGATCATCGAGCTCAACAATTACTTCCTTCTAAACACTTCTTGTTGGTTACATCTCAATGCTTGGATACCATCCTACAGGACACTTTAAAGGATCCCAAGTATTCCTCACTTCTACAACACCCTCTCATGAGGGAGAACGGTGGCCTACTCTTCTTTCACAATCGGTTATATCTTCCCACTGAGGTACTTCGGACTGCCGTCCTGCAAGCTTTACACGATTCTAGGATTGGGGGGCATCGCGGCATTCGATCCACTCAGGAACTGATTTCTCGTCAATTTTGGTGGCCAGGATGGGCTAGGCAGACAAGAGAGTATGTGGAATGTTGCCCAGTGTGTGCCCAGGTCAAGATTCCACGAAAGAAACCTATTGGACTTCTACAACCCACCGAGAGAGCACCATATCCTTGGCATACTATTGCCACCGATTTTATTGTGGTCCTCCCTCCCTCGGAAGGATATACATGCATCATGGTGGTCATCGATTGTTTTTCTAAGTTAGCCCATTTCATTCCATTCCAGAAGGTGCCTTGAGCCGGTAGTATGGCCCAGGCCTTTTTTCATTCCATTTATCGCTTGCATTGACTTCCGGAGAAGATTATTTCAGATCGTGGATCTCAGTTCATTTCTGCCTTTTGGAAGCAACTTTGTTGTCACTTGGGAATCCAGCTTGCTCTCAGTTCCGGCTATCATCCACAATCCAATGGCCTGACGGAGTGAACTAATCAGACTTTGGAGCAATACTTACGCTGTTTTTCCAATGCTTCTCAATCCAACTGGGCAAAACATCTGGACCTAGCGGAGGTGGCTTATAACAACTCTAAACACTCTGCCACTGGAATGAGTCCTTTTTATTGTTCCTCAGGTCTTCATCCCAAGTTGATTCCATTTCATCCTGTTCCTTCCAGTACGGTTCCTTCTGCGGATCAGATGGTTGCAGACATACAGAAGAATCAGATCCAGGTCACGGGAGCCCTCGCTAAGGCATGTGAGAGTATGAAGGCACAGGCGGACAGGAGAAGGAGTTGTGAGCCAGCGTTCCAGGTTGGAGACATGGTGTGGCTCTCTTCTAAGAATTTACCAGTACACAATCTCCCGACTAAATTAGCACCCCGTTTTCTGGGACCCTTCCGGGTGATCAGACGAATTTCCTCTGTGGCATTCAAATTGGATCTGCCGCAGTCTTGGCGGATTCACCCCGTCTTTCATGTGTCCCTCTTTAAGCCATTCCGGTCTGATCGGTACGGGCGGTCACATCCCCGACCTGCGGCTATAGATGTTGGGGGCACTCAGGAATTTGAGGTGCAGGAGATTTGTGACTCCCGTTTCTTCCGGGGAAGGCTTCAATTTCTGGTGGACTGGAGGGGTTACCCTGCTTGTGATCGTACTTGGGAGCCTTGTGAGAACGTCCATGCCCCCCGATTACTGTGGGAATTCTTTCGTAGGAATCCCTGGAAACCGGGTGCTCCGGGTCTTTCTGGTGGGGAGCATAGTGTTAGAACACCTACCTGTGCGGGGCGACGAGGCTCTAGCGGGCGTGCTGGTTCCTGACAGTTGTACCCACGTCTCAGGCTGTGGAGACGTCGCACCGCTCTGGGCACATTTCCCCGGCGGAGTTACTCAGTCCTGACCCGTGTAGGGCACGGGTGCCGTTCACGTAACTGTTCGAGCGAGTTTGCGTTCCAAGACTCGTTCGCGCAGCGGCATCCATTCGCGCATGCGCATTGCAGCGCGGTCCAAGCCTCGGTTTCACACAGGACCGCTACTTAAGCGATCCGATTCAGTTCTTCATCGCGTCTCAACGCGGTTGGTTCCCTTCCGCTTCGCTTCCCTGATTCTGGGGTTCTGGGTCTTGATCCTGGTCCTGGGTTGGGTCCTTTCCTTCCCCTCCTCTAGTCAGGCTGCCTTCTTCCCCTTCCCATACCTGTTCCCCTGTGTTCTCTGGTCTCTTCCTCCTGGTTCCCCTTCCTGCTCCTTCTATTGCCTGAGTTGCCCGCCTATGCTGGGGTTCCTGTGGTCCTGGCCCGCTTCTCTGGCTTCTGTGGATCCCTGTTCTTCCTCCTACATTGGTACCTTGGACTTGCTGCTAATCGCATTTAGGTACCTTGAACATTCTGCTTACCTGTACTGGCTACTTCGAACCTACACCATCCTGGAAAGCTGCTTGGGATCCTTTGCCAGTATTTGCCAGTAACTTCTACGACCTTCCCGATCAGTGCTTGCACTGTTCTGGCGCCACGTTAATATTGGGAAGTGTCATTCGTGGCGTCAGGAGCTGGCCCCAGTTCAATCCTGTATTACAGGACGGGTCCGGGATCGGTTCTTTGCGTCACTTCACTTCATCAGCTACTTGTCTACATCTACCACGACCTGGCTACCTCGGCACGCAAGACTCCTGGAGATACAGGTACGCCTCGTCCTCGGGACACACAACTTAACAGCGTGTTACAACATGAAAAATTGACAATGAGCCGCCACACACAAACATAGCGTTACTTCACGTATGCATAGTTAACTGTCCCACACTCTCTGAGCATTTTGAGCGTTCGGAGGACTCAGCGGTCCGCCTGACATAAGTTTGTGTTACTTGCAACAGATAACTGGCTACCCATCAAAGCCAGAATCATCTTTAAAACACTGTGCATCACACACATGCCTCTCCAAAAAAGCCCCCATCTATTTGAATAACACCATTACTAAAAAAGAATCCATCAGATAGTTGACATCCACCAACAACCTGCTCCTTGCTATCCCCCGCCACAAAAATACCAGAGCTGGGAGCAGCAGTTTCCAAGTCTTGGCCCCTAAACATTGGAACTCCCTACCTCTCAATATCAAAAATGAGGAATCCTTCTTCGGCTTTAAAAAAATTGCTAAAAACCTGGTTATTTAACTAATGTTAGTAATTTGAAATCATGGCCAACACTAGCCTGCCTTCCCAGGGCCAGATAGCCGCCTCCCCACCGAGACCAGATCCTGAAAATTGTAAATACGTATGATTCCTGCTCTGCTTAACTGCTTTTTATATGTAAATATTTCTGTAATTTTATTGTGTATTACTGTTCCACTCACATGTGTTAAGGATTTCAATCGGGTGACACACACCGGACCAGGACCTTTGCCCTTAGCCTTGGATGTAGTGTGCAATTGGAATGCTTTCTCTTTATTTTCTGTGAATTTAATTTGAGATGGCACACAACCCGTCTCACGCCCCCTTTTTACAAATACCCCGGGTCACAATGGACCATGAACCAGGCCGGTTGGTGGGAATGTAATATTTATTTATTTACAAATTCAAAGAAATCACACACATTTTAAAATTGGGCAGCAATCACCAATGGGGTGATAATTACAAATGAATAGGAGCACTTTTTCAATTAGGATAGATAGCACCCAAGTTAAGGTTTCTCCCTGCAATGTTCCCTCAACCCACAATTACTTGAATTCTAAGTGGATAGAAAGAAGCAGCAGCTAGTCAGGGATATGAGGCAGCAAACAATCCAACCTTCCCTCACAAAATAAGAGGCAAAACGGATTTGAAAGCCCTTTGCAATGGCATGAAATGACACTCGGAATTTGACTAATAATTAATTAATGTACGGTTAAATCAATGAAGCAAATATGATTTCTAACAATAGCAGGAAGGTATAAACACTAGCAACCACAAGGCAAGGGATCAACAAAAGGCAAACAGTTCAACAACCAAGTGGAAAGCAAAAACACGATGCAGCCGAATCACACATTGGAAAGTTGCAATGCACAAAAACAGGTGAAATACTCAAAATCGGAATGCGGTTATTGGGCTGGGTAATAGATGCACATCACAGGGACAATACAGAAGTGAAATGATGCCTCTAGCTAAATATTGGGATGAGATTTGAAAGATAAAAGGAGGTTCGGTTTTGGAAAAATAAAGCCGTTAAAGAGAGAAAATCGGTTTGGAAAGAAAAAGACAAATACTTATACTAGATTATCGAGAAGATAGCGCTGCCCATGAAACAGGTTAGGCAGCCGGATTAACCCGCTCCACGTTGCGTTTCTCTTTATGGGGAAATTACTTAAATTATTCAAATTATTACTAAGGAGTTACAAGATGGGGTGAATGAAAGAATGATGCTAGCACTAGGAATCAAGGACAGGATACACAAAGAATTCTGACAGTTGAACAAATTACCAAGGCATGGATAGGATTACTTAGAGAGTGGAACAAAGACAAAGTATCAAGATGGGCTATTTGGGACAGTCAACCGGGTTCTGGTCACCGCAGGGCGGGTGCCCCTTACCGCAAACAGCTGGGCAATTGTGGTCACTGGATAGCAAAGGTACAGCTGGATGGCAGGGGTACAGCGGGCATGCAGTTAACAGGCAAAAAGTCATTCTGGTCACAGGATGCTCCCCAAAAGTGTACCACAGCTTTTCCCTTTTGTGACTGGGGTTTTTCGTGGGATTTCTGGATCAAGGCCTTGCTGAGATAGGGTCAGCTATGCTTTGGCCTGGCAGTAGAATCAGGAATCTGGCAAGATGAATGTAGAATATTAGGATATGCAGGCGCAGGAAATTCAGGAGAGAGTTTGTCTAGAGTTCTGTCAGTCGTCCTTATTTATAAGGCATGGTGACATCATAGGATTATATGGTGGGGCAGGCTTAGCTGGGCACACCTCTAAACAACTGGATTGGTCAGGGGTGATTGTTACCGCCTTGCTGTCAGCTGGTTGGATTTGTAGGGACATGACATCAGCTTTATGAGGTGGGCTTTACAATGCAAAGGATCATCCCACAGTTACTTAACCCCTTAAGTGCCACCGACGAGCCAGCTTGTCAGTGGAAACCGCTCCAAGTTGCCACCGACGAGCCGGCTCGTCGGTTTTGGTACCTTGTTTGAGTGATCCCTGCAAGCAGGGATCGCTCAAAACTGTAATCCAACCCCCGGGCTATGTGAGGGGGAGGTCCCCCCTCACTGCCAGGGGGCTGGATTACCTTCAGTTTCACGTCGGCGTGCGTAAAGCACGTCAGCGTGAAAGTGAAAGTAATTTTCACAGCAGCAGCCATTTCGGGCTGCTGCGGTGAAAACAGAAGGTGAGTGTTCACCTTTCTCCGCCTCAATCTCCAGCTGTATTTCAAGCCGGAGATCCTGCCGGGTATCGTTGGAAAGGGGAGATTCTCCCCTTTACAACAATACCCATTGTCTGGCATTGCTACCTGCGGATCGGGCGCAGGGCGCACGATTCGTGGGCAGCAATGTCACCGGATCAATACAGATCTGTTTGTGACGCGGGGGGGGGGCTGCTTACTAGGTAAGCGGCTTTCTTCCCCCCATGGCCCCAAAGGGCGTCCAGTCAAAGGATCGAATACAAAAGGGTCGAATGCAAAAGGTGAGGGTCAATAGGATCGAAAACAAAAGGGTTGAATTTTAGTACATACAGGCACCACGAGCCAGCCAATGGGGGAAAGAGGGTTAGGGAGAGGTTGTGAAGAGGGAGGGTGTGTTTAGGGTCACCAGGAAAAGGTGTTTGGATTAACAACCTGAACAAACTTGTACATAACTTTGCTTGCACCCCTTACTTCTAGTCAGGCAGACCCCTTCTTAGAGTACTGACTCAACTACCTGGCGTTTCCTAATGAGCAACAAACATAAGCACATTCAGCATGGAATGAAATGAAACCATGGTACAGTGGCAAACATACATATGAATAAAAATTAGTAATGCCCCCAGAATCATGCCTTGTTCATTCTTACTGAAGCACCTCCACATGAACAGACAAGCGTTTGACTAGTGACATAATGTGTGTTACAACATGAAAAATTGACAATGAGCCGCCACACACAAACATAGCGTTACTTCACGTATGCATAGTTAACTGTCCCACATTCTCTGAGCATTTTGAGCGTTCGGAGGACTCAGTGGTCCGCCTGACATAAGTTTGTGTTACTTGCAACAGATAACTGGCTACCCATCAAAGCCAGAATAATCTTTAAAACACTGTGCATCACACACATGCCTCTCCAAAAAAGCCCCCATCTATTTGAATAACGCCATTACTAAAAAAGAATCCATCAGATAGTTATGATCCACCAACAACCTGCTCCTTGTGATCCCCCGCTACAAAAATACCAGAGCTGGGAGCAGCAGTTTCCAAGTCTTGGCCCCTAAACATTGGAACTCCCTACCTCTCAATATCAAAAATGAGGAATCCTTCTTCGGCTTTAAACAAATTGCTAAACACCTGGTTATTTAACTAATGTTAGTAATTTGAAATCATGGCCAACACTAGCCTGCCTTCCCAGGGCCAGAAAGCCGCCTACCCACCTGAGACCAGATCCTGAAAATTGTAAATACGTATGATTCCTGCTCTGCTTAACTGCTTTTTATATGTAAATATTTCTGTAATTTTATTGTGTATTACTGTTCCACTCACATGTGTTAAGGATTTCAATCGGGTGCACACACCGGATCAGGACCTTTGCCCTTAGCCTTGGATGTAGCTTGCAATTGGAATGCTTTCTCTTTATTTTCTGTGAATTTAATTTGAGATGGCACACAACCCGTCTCACACCCCCTTTTTACAAATACCTCGGGTCACAATGGACCATGAACCAGGCTGGTTGATGGGAATGTAATATTTATTTATTTAAAAATTCAAAGAAATCACACAAATTTTAATATTTGGCAGCAATCACCAATGGGGTGATAATTACAAATGAATAGGAACACTTTTTCAATTAGGATAGATAGCACCCAAGTTAAGATTTCCCCCTGCAATGTTCCCTCAAACCACAATTACTTGAATTCTAAGTGGATAGAAAGAAGCAGCAGGTAGTCAGGAATATGAGGCAGCAAACAATCCGACCTTCTCTCACAAAATAAGAGGCAAAACGGATTTGAAAGCCCTTTGCAACGGCATGAAATGACACTCGGAATTTGACTAATAATTAATGTACGGTTAAATCAATGAAGCAAATATGATTTCTAACAATAGCATGAAGGTATAAATGCTAGCAACCACAAGGCAAGGGATCAACAAAAGGCATACAGTTCAACAACCAAGTGGAAAGCAAAAACACGATGCAGCCGAATCACACATTGGAAAGTTGCATTGTATAAAAAACGGGTGAAATACTCAAAATCGGAATGCGGTTATTGGGCTGGGGAATAGATGCACATCACAGGGACAATACAGAAGTGAAATGATGCCTCTAGCTAAATATTGGGATGAGATTTGAAAGATAAAAGGAGGTTCGGTTTTGGAAAAATAAAGCCGTTAAAGAGAGAAAATCGGTTTGGAAAGAAAAAGACAAATACTTATACTAGATTATCGAGGCAAAGGTACAGCTGGATGGCAGGGGTACAGCGGGCATGCAGTTAACGGGCAAAACGTCGGTCTGGTCACAGGATGCTCCCCAAAAGTGTACTACAGCTTTTCCCTTTTGTTACTGGGGTTTTTCATGGGATTTCTGGATCAAGGCCTTGCTGAGATAGGGTCAGCTATGCTTTGGCCTGACAGTAGAATCAGGAATCTGGCAAGATGAATGTAGAGTATCAGGATATGCAGGCGCAGGAAATTCAGGAGAGAGTTTGTCTAGAGTTCTGTCAGTCTTCCTTATTTATATGGCATGGTGACATCATAGGATTATATGGTGGGGCAGGCTTAGCTGGGCACACCTCTAAACAACTGGATTGGTCAGGGGTGATTGTTACCGCCTGGTTGGATTTTTAGGGACATGACATCAGCTTTATGAGGTGGGCTTTACAATGCAAAGGATCATCCCACAGTTACTTAACCCCTTAAGTGCCACCGACGAGCCAGCTCGTCAGTGGAAACTGCTCCAGGTTGCCACTGACGAGCCGGCTCGTTGGTTTTGGCACCTTGTTTTGAGCGATCCCTGAAAGCAGGGATCGCTCAAAACTGTAATCCAATCGCCGGGCTATGTGAGGGGGAGGTCCCCCCTCACTGCCAGGGGGCTGGATTACCTTCAGTTTCACATCGGCGTACGTAAAGCGCAGGGTGCGCGATCCTTGGGCAGCAATGTCACCGTATCAATACAGATCTGTTTGTGACGCGGGGGGAGGGGGGGCTGCTTACTAGGTAAGCGGCCCCCTTCCCCCATGGCCCCAAAGGGTGTCCAGTCAAAGGATCGAATACAAAAGGGTCGAATGCAAAAGGTGAGGGTCAATAGGATCGAAAACAAAAGGGTCGAATTTTTTTTAATTACATATTTTTTGGGGTTTTCGTTTAGGTAAAAAAAGTGTTTTTTACCATAAAAACAGGGGTTGGGGAGGACCCACCCCAAGCCCCCCCCCAAAAAAAAAATAATGTCGACCCTTTTGTTTTCCATCCTTTTGACTCGACCCTTTTGTCATTCGATCCTTTTGATTCGATCCTTTGACCTATAACCGCCCCAAAGCATTTTTCAGAAATGGTGTCCTTGGAAAGGGGAGATTCTCCCCTTTCCAAGGACACCCTCTGTGACAGCATTGCTGCCCGCTGATCGGGCGCAGGGCGCTCGATGTGCGGGCAGCAATGGACACTAGACACCAGGGATGTCTTTGAATGCGGGGGGAGGTGGGGGCTGCTTACTGTAAGCAGCCCAGCGCCCCCCCAGCCCTCAAAGCATGGGGGCACATATGTGTACAACCCTGGGGGCAGATGGCTGATCATCTGCCCCCAGGGAAGGGGGCAAAATAAAAAACAAAAAGCACAAAAAAGGAATTTTGGGTGGGAGTGGGGGGACACTAGCCACCAGGGATATAGTTTACAGAAAAGGGGGGTGGCCCTCCCCCCCTCACCCCAAGGGGAAATGGGGGAACCCCTTGTAGCCCTCCCTGGGGGCAGATATCTGCTCCTAGGAAGGGGCATCTGACCCCAGGGAAGGCTGCATGAGATGGCCCCCTCTTATCTGCTCTCAGGGAGGGCTGAATGAGATGGCCCTCTCCTGTATTTGGTGTGGGGTGGGAGAGGGACACACCCCATTACATTAGAAAATAACCTGGCGGTTAAGGGTGCCCCTCAGCCCAGCCTAAAGTGTAGTGTACCATTTTTAATTTTTTTCTTTGTTTACGAAACTTGCCTTGGCGCATTTCTGGGGGCCCTCTCCCCCCAACCCAAATGGAGGGGGGTGTACCTCACGCAGCCGTTTGTAGGAGGTCCAGGGAGGCATGCATGAGGTGAGGGGGTAGTGGGCCCCCAAAAATTGTGGGACAGGCCCCCCAGTGGATGGGGCAGTAAGGTTTGGGCACCCTGGGGCCAGATTGTCACACCAATGTGCCCCTCTGCGCCAAGGCAAGTTTCGTAAACAAAGATAAAAATGGAAAATGGTGGAACGCTGTTTAGGGGGGCTGTGGGGCACCCCAAAGGGTCTGTGAATTTTCTAATGGGATGGGGCATTGACCCCCTCCCCACCAGCCACAATGGAGTGGGTCCCATGTCATGCAGCCCTCCCTGGGACCAGATATCTGCTCCTAGGAACGGACGCCTGAGCCCAGGGAGGAGTGCAGGACAGCCCCCCCCCATTATCTGCCCCTGGGGAGGGCTACATGAGATTGGCTGCCCCTTCAGTTTGGCCATGTGTGGATTCCCACGGGTGTCCTCTTTTGGGAAATGCATGGGGTAACCTGTTTCCCTTGCTGGCTTCGACACCCTAGGCCCAAATCTGTAAGTTGCCCACATGAACAAAATGGGCAGTGGCAAAAGACTTGGGGTTACCAGTGGGTTACCCTTTTCCTTTTGCACCCCCGGTAGGTCCACCCACACATGTAAAGTACCGTTTTCATCGGGACATGTGTGGGGACGCGGGAAGGTAGGCCATGTGTTGTTGGCGGTGTGTTTTGGTGGGTGGCCAGAGCGAAATGTCTGAGAATTGTCTTAATTTCCAGCCAATTTCAGAGACATTTCCCTATGCCCACTCACCGAAACAGGTCGCCAACAACAGATATCATACCTTCGCTCGTTCCCACAGGTGTCCTGACGAAAAAGGTACCTCACATGTGTGGGCCTAGGGTGTCGAAGCCAGCAAGGAAAACAGGGAACCCCATGCATTTCCCAAAAGAGGACACCCGTGGGAATGCGCAGAGGTCTGACCTGCGCGAAGCGGCCATGGATTTATTACCCAGAACCCCAGACAAAGTTAACATTGTGTTTTTTTCCCCAGAAAATATCACACTTTGTCAGGGATTGTGGCTAATAAAAACTGGGGCAATTTGCGCAAGGCAGACCTCTGTGTATTCCCACGGGTGTCCCCTTTTGGGAAATGCATAGGGTTCTCTGTTTCCCTTGCTGGCTTCGACACTCTACGCCCAAATCTGTAGATTGCCCACATGAACAAAATGGGCAGTGGCGAAAGGCTTGGGGTTACCCCCGGTAGGTACACCCAGACATGTGAGGTACCGTTTTCATCGGGACACGTGTGGGGACGCGGGAGGGTAGGCCATGTGTTGTTGGCGGTGTGTTTCGGTGGGTGGCCAGAGAAAAATGTCTGAGAATTGTCTTAATTTCCAGCCAATTTCAGAGACATTTTCATGTCCACTCACCCAAACACGTCGCCAACAACAGATGTTATACCTTCTCGCGTTCCCGCAGGTGTCCCGATGAAAAAGGTACCTCACATGTGTGGGTGCACCTACCGGGGGTGCAAAAGGAAAAGGGTAACCCGCTGGTAACCCCAAGCCTTTCACCACAGCACAATTTGTTCATGTGGGCAACCTACAGATTTGGGCCTAGGGTGTCAAAGCCAGCAAGGAAAACAGGGAACCCCATGCATTTCTCAAAAGAGGACACCCGTGGGAATGCACAGAGGTCTGACTTGTGCGAAGCAGCCCAGAATTTATTACCCAGAACCCCAGACAAAGTGAACATTGTGTTTTTTCCACACCAAATATCACACTTTGTCGGGGATTGCGGCTAATAAAAACTGGGGCAATTTGCGAAAGGCAGACCTCAGTGGATTCCCACGGGGCGTGTTTCGATGGGTGAGCTGAGAGAAATGTGCGGAAAATGCGGTTTTTTTCTCACATTTCGGACTTTGCGGGGGTGTCTGGGTAATAAATTCTGGGGCGATTTGCGCAAATCATACCTCTGCAGATTCCCACGGGTGTCCTCTTTTCGGAAATGCATGGGGTTCCCTGTTCTCCTTGGTAGCTTGGACACCCGAGGCCCATATCTGTATGGTGTGCCGGTCAGCAGAGAGTCTGAAATTCCGGTCTGAAAACAGACTTGGGGTTACTTGTGATTTGGGCTTTCCCCTTGGCCCCCAGGTAGGTGCACCCACACATGTGAGGTACCGTTTTCATCGGGACACCTGTGGGAACAAGGGACAGTAGGCCATGTGTTGTTGGGGGCGTGTTCCGATGGGAGAGCCGAGCGAAATGTGCGGAAAATGCGTTTTTTTCCCCACATTTCGGACTTTGTGGGGGTGTCTGGGTAATAAATTCTGGGGCGATTTGCGCAAATCATACCTCTGCGGATTCCCACAGGTGTCCTCTTTTCCGAAATGCATGGGGTTCCCTGTTTTCCTTGGTGGCTTGGACACCCGAGGCCCATATCTGTATGGGGTGCCGGTCGGCAGAGAGTCTGAAATTCCTGTCTGAAAACAGACTTGGGGTTACTTGTGTTTTAGGCTTTCCCCTTGGCACCCAGGTAGGTGCACCCACACATGTGAGGTACCGTTTTCATTTGGACACCTGTGGGAACGCGCAAAGGTATAACATTTGTCGTGTTTGTGTGGTTTTCATAACGTTTTGACCCATTTGCTGGTGCCCTTTGTCACACAACCCTTTCATTTCCCAAATGTGACCTACATTTAGTCGCTGCTTTAGGCACCATACACTTTTGTAACCTGCACAAGTCACCTACCTTTGAAAAGGTCTGCCTGTGCTCTTTCAAAAAATGTATGCTTGCCGTTCCTCACCACATTGGTTTTCCCGATATACACATGCTAAGTGCGTCTGTTCAGGCCGTGAGCGTAAATCTCCTGTGTACCATGGCTCAGTGTTTGGCTTGTGGTATTGCTTGTTTTGTAAAACACTACAAAAAATGTGTGCTCTCATAACTGCAAGAGTCGGGGGAATGTAGCAGAGGATTGCTTTTCTCAAAATTCATAGAAGCCATTGCCGTACCAAGCCAACCATGTCCAACACATACCTTTTTTTCTGTCATTTTCCCGCTTTTCCCCCAATCTATGGCAGTTTCCCCTACCTAGTTATTGCCTGACCTACGCAAATCACCCCTTCCTAAACTTGGAAGTTTGTCTACTTTTCAGAAATATATGCATTTCCTCCAATTCGGCTTTCCTACCCTTTTCTTCCATTCCGTCCATGCATGTCCAATTGGCAAAAATGGCCAAAATCGCCTACCTCTCACAAAACGGTTGATAACCACATCAAAATAATTTTCACTCAACCTGTTCCTGAAAGCCAGGAAATTGGGGAATTCAGCACAGCAAACCATTTGTTCGTAGCTCTTACAAGGAAAAAACCACAGGCTTCTTTGTACATAATTGTATTGGCATTTTTTGAAAAAACCCAAAATGTTCCCCATTTTTGGTTATTTTCTCTCACCCCCCTACAGCAACCTAGGATTCCTGGGTGGCGTTACGACCGCCTACATGTGGGAAAAATAGGAGCCAAATTTGGCCGAGATATCAAATGCAACAAAAAAGTTACAAGCCATTGAATGGCCACATACTGAAATCACCAACAAAGGCCCTGGCACAGGGGAGAAATACCCATGGCACTTAAAGGGTTAAGCTAAAATCCTTCTTCACATAGATCACACATTTACGCAATTGTCACATTTTTACAAATTACCTAGGCAGATTACATTTTTCACGCAGAGCATGACAGTCCAACTCTCTAGTTTGTGAGACTTTGTTTCGTCCGTCTAATCATTTTTCACGGTTTGAGTGAGAACTGCTTCATCCAAAATTCTACAACTTTAGCTGTGTGTGCATATTATCATAGGGCATATTTCTGTTAATTTTTAACATTCCATATATGTATTTTCCCCATGATTTACATTCTCCTGGCGTTTCTGTCCCATACATGCTATGGATGGCCGCAATATCTTGTTTAAAAGCAACTAAAATCACATTTAAACTGTACAACTTTTACATTTCTGCGCTGTCCGGTTACAGAATTAACAGTCTTAAAAGTTTATTAATCAAATAGTATTTTGAGACAAATGTTCAACCTTTGTCCTTCAACTGGGACCATTTTTTTCTTCAGCTACCGCCAACTGTCAGTTTCAGCTCATGGTGGCCATGGGGGTTTCCCAGTTTGATAGAATGTTTATTGCCACTTCCCCCACTTAACACATGGGTGTCCCAGATCTGTTGTCTCAAGCTGAAGCCCAGACAAATGTCTGACAAGCGTGTGACATTTCTTTGTCTTGGTCCATTCAAAGTTTTCAAAGGTAGCAGTTAACAGGTAGGTGTCCCAGAATCTAGTGTGGCTTCTTTTGGAGGAAGGCCTAAGTCTAGCCAGCAGAAAAACCTGTTCTGATGCTTCGTCAGTCAAACCAATGCATTTAATTCTTTATTTTATTTAATTTTGTTCTGAATCAGAAGCAAGCCCATTGAATACAAAATCCCCTATACGTTTCCAAGCAAACCCCCCTTTACTTTGCTAGGCAAGGACAAGTTTTTATTCAACATTGTACTTTTAAAACAGGCATTTATTTTTGGTTTGCAAAAGCCCATTTTGACACATGGTGAATGCTGGTGGGAATTCACTCCCAAATTTGTTTTTTCTCTTCCATCTGAATTCCCACATTGTTCTGAAGCCCCTGTCAGTTTCTTTGATACAGCAGTTTGTTCAAGACACAGGTTCACTGACATTGACATATGTCCATGAAGCTAGGGTTTCCTTGAAGCATTGATTTTTGGCATTTTGTAACCCAAAAGACAAGTGTTTTCCCATGCAGCTGAAAATAAAGCTTTTGTTAATTTCCCAGTTCTGGCCTGACACAGCCTGTCATACAGGGATAATGCTCTCTCCTGCTATGGCACAATCTGGATATGGATGGGCATGGCAGGGCCTCATTGATAAAAGCAATGTGATGTTGAATATATGAAATTAGCGTCAGTGCAGCATCCTTTTCAATGTAAAATATTCCCTTTTCAATGGGAACGTTTTGCAAGCAGCAGAGCAGCGCCGCTTTTGAATTAGCTTCTTTTGGTGCCTACAAGAACACACACTGGCGGCCTTTCTCAGTGTGCTCTCTGTTCCAATGTGCCAAATAGTTGTTTGGCAAGATGGTGCAGCCGGTGGTCGGTCAAAAAACCGAAAACAAAATATCGAATCACAAAAATATCGAAACCAAAATCTCGAAAAAAAAATCTCGAATTATTTATTTATTTATTTATATGTATTTGTGGGTTCAGGTAAGTATAAAAAAAGGGTAAAATAAAAAAAAGAAAAAAGGGGGGTTGGGGGGGAACCCCCCCATTTCGAAATAAAAACGTATTAAAAAAAAAATTTGAGATTTTTGTTTTCGAGATTTTGGACTCGAGATTTTTTTTCGAGATTTTGTAATTCGGTTTTTTCACTATAAACCGGTGCAGCCATCATTCTGTAGCTGCAAAATGCAGTTTTGATGCGGGGCAATGGTGCTCCAAAGATCCAGTGCAGCCATTTTGCTGTTAACTGCTCAAGTGCAGCATGATCATGGATGGGAATTCTGCTGAGTGGGTCAATGTACCCCACAAATTCCCTCACCCGACTCTTCTGAAACGTTTTGTCAAGGGAGAGTAGGGCAAAGTGGGGTTCATCAGTAGGGTAAACCGGGGTTCATCAGGTAGAGTCCTTCAATCAGGGAGCGGTATGCCATGATCCTCCCACTGCCTCTTGTGGGAGTGTGGAGGGACACCCACAGCTTTCCCTTAGGTCTTTCTTTGTGGTGCGAAGCGACACCCCAAGATCTTTCTTCAGTCTATCCTTTGCAGGTCCCCTGGGAAGTCCTCATTGGCCTATGAAGAGCACAACCAGTATGAATGTATCAAATAAATGAGAACCGGTTACTACATTTTCCCACGGACTGCCTTCGAGGAAGGTTAACAGCAGTGGGACACACATGCATTCAATTATTACTCACAAGACACAGATAACTATTGATTTGACTAGAATTTCGGGGAATCCCTTTCGTCCTGACAATGAAGAAAATACTGCCTGTTAAATAATTATACCTCTGAACCTACGTGTTCCCTTCTGGTTCTTATTTTCCTGGTTCTCATTCTCCAGATGTCTCCTCTATTTGATTTTCTCTGGGCTCCTCAATTAGCTGCAATGTGCATAGGGTGACAACTCTTTAGCTGATTAATATGGACCCATTTCTCTTCTGTAGGTTCTCCTTTGGGGATGCAGATTCTATAGGCGACAGGTGAAATTTTATCTACAATATCAAAAGGACTGCGCCAGCTCAGTAAAAATGTCTGCTCCTTGGTCTGGTTCCTTTGGAAATCGTACAAGTAGACCTTCCTCCTACTTGGTATTCTTTTTTGGTTGTTTTTAAGTCATATTGAGTCTTCACCCCCTCTGCTGATTTTTCCAGATTCCGCTCAGCGTACGCAAAAACATGTTGAAGGTGTTTTCTTAGATTCTCAACATACTCATGAGTTGTGGAGGCGTTTATCAGTGTCTGCTCTTGTGTTCTATAGAGCAGATGCTGAGGTAGCACCATCCTTCGTCCAGTAATTAGCTCGAATAGAGACATCTTGGTCGCAGAAGAAGGTGTAGATCTGATGGCCATCAGGACAAGCGGTAATCTGATGTCCCAACTTGGCTCAGGATCTGCCACAAACTTTTTAAGAATGCTCACAATGGTTTTATTGTACCTCTCAACTCCTCCGCTAGAGGACCGGCGGTATGCAATGTGAAGTTTCCTTTTTACTCCAAGTATCTCCCACATCTTTGTCATCACTTCGCTGGTGAAGTGACTACTTCGGTCTGACTCAATCCATTGGGGGAGGCCAAAACACGAGAAGATGTGGTTGATCATCAGGGCAGCTTCTGTTTCTGCCTTGCAATTTGGGGCCGGGAGACATTCCACCCATTTGGTAAACAAGCATGTTACGGTTCACATGTACTTGTTCCCCCTAGAGGAGTGAATCACGGGCCCGATTAAATCAACTTGTAAATCTGACCAAGGCAGTGTCGTCCCCCTCTTCTGGAGGGGAGCTCGGTGTGTGAGTTAAGTTGGCTGAAATTGTGCACACACAAGACACCCCTTCAAATATTGGTCGAAGTCCTGCCCCCATGTGTGGCCAGTATGCAACCTTCCGCAAGATTTCTAAATTAGTGTGAAACCCCGATGACCGGCTGTGGCTGCGTCATGAGCGTGACTAAGCATCAGGCTTCGGAATGAGGTATGTACCACCCACTGGTCATAGCCAGAGATGGATCTCCTTACCAACAAATCGTCTTGGATTCAGAACATTTTTGGGCACTTCATCAACACCCTGAGGTCCTCTTTCCCAATGTAATCGGTATCTGTCAGAGGAAAGTTCTCAGGGTCCTCAATGTGTTGATAACATTTCCCAATAATTGGATCCCCTTTTTGTGCCATCAGCATATGGGGTCTCCTTACTCCACTGGGCAGTTGAGAGTTCATTGTGAGCATTTGTCTGGGAACTAATGATAGCTGTGACCTGGATTTCACCCAACAGGAACTCGATCTCAAGGAGTTCCCCCTTGATGGCTCCGGTTTTGGCCAGCTGATCAGCTTGGTCGTTTCCAGTTTTGTCTGCCCCTCTATCATGGAATGACCCTTGATCTTCTTCCAATAGATGGTCATCCCACTAGAAGTAACCAGATCATCAATATTTTGGATTAGCTTGCCATGTATAAGTGGTTTGTTATTAGCACATAGCATTCCTCTGGTTGTCCAATTAACAAGTCAAACAAGTTTATTCGGATTAATAAAAAAATCCATTAAATGACAAAAACACTGTTATGCACATATACAATTACAGTTTCATCAAAACTTCTAAATAATTAAGAACCATGAACATTCAAAATGGATAACCTGCAATAAGATCATTGGTCGTATAGTTTCATAAATAATGGCCCCATAACAACACTAACAACATCAGTTAAAAGCACAGAATAAACGTTAAATACCAATTGATAAAAACTGTTATAAAATTCATAGTACTAGCTAGCATCACCTTGCAGTTTTAATATGCCCTTTCTGAAGAACATTGCTCTCTTCAGAAACATGAGCAGTGCCCACGCTGTGTAGGGCGTGTCGGCACTCAAAAGAAACACGAGAGCTGCCCTGTGCGAACGTATCGCTGTCTTCTTAAGGGCGGGAATCAAGGTTGCTCTACGAATGCCGGCATATCCTGCACAAAAAAACAATAGGTGGGATAGATCCTCGAGGTGGTGGCCACAGATCGGGCAACCCGCCGAGTCGGGAAAGCCTTTCCATTTGTAAGTGTTCCCTTGTAACCGAAGGGAATAAAACCGTGCACTCGTAATCAGCCACCAGTCTTTTTTGTGCGGACTTCAGGTCAGGTAGGGTTGTATTCCTGTGAGTCTACTGATACTAGTGTGAAATTGTCCAGATCTGTGGCCATACTCCTCAAGGATTCTTTTCCTCACTGCAATCCCACCCAATGCTATTTTATATTGCGCCCCCTCCCACTTGGTGATTAATGTGGCGGGCGGAAAGAGGGAGCTTAGGTTAACTTCCCCCAAAGTTTTCGAAACGTATGCAAGCCAGGGAATTTTTTTCCATCCAACTCAGCATAAATGATGAAATGGCATAGAGAGGCATGTTCATTGGCCCATAACCGGACCCAGAATAAAAGTGGAGCCATTGCCCACTGGTCCTCCCAGAACTCCACACCCAGTTCTCTGTGCGTTGCTATTCCAGAGGCACTGGATGGGAGCCCCAGCAGGTTTTTAAAAATTTGGTCTCCTTTCTTTGTATCTCAGCTGCATTCTGGAGACCCCAAATGGGTGCACCGTACATAGTGGTAGCTACGGTTTGTACTCCATAAATCTTAGTGATCACGTCTAGTGGTTGTCCCTTGCACTTGGACATAAATCTATAAATGCCTCCTAGCTGTTGGCTCATCTTCGTAGATTGTTTGGCCACGTGGGCCCCACCATTTAGTGGTTCTGAGAAACTAATTCCCAGGTAGTCAAAAACCTTAACTCTGGGTATAATTTCCCCAACACAGAGCATTGGTTTCATGGGGGCTGGGCGTTTTCTACCTACACAGGCCATTACTGCTGATTTCTTAGTGTTTATTTTTAGACCCAAATTATTCATGAAAGTTGCGTAAGCATTAATCAGGGCCTGTAGAGCCCCCGGCGTTCTTGCAAGAAGGACTGTATCATCTGCGTAAGCCAGTACCGGGAAGCCCCTGCCCCCCAGAACCAAGAAATCCGCCAGAATGTTGATAAGGTCCTGGGAAAGGCCATTGATGTAGAGACAGAAGCAAATGGGGGCCAACACACAGCCCTGTCTTACACCACACCCCACCTGGAAGCAGGCCGTACAATGCCCCCCTGGCCCACTACGCACACATGCCTGATAATCTGTGTGTAGGTCGGCCAACACCCGCAGGATATCCTCAGGGCAACCTAGGGACCCGAGCACAGCCCAGGGTTTTGCTCTGTCCACTTTATCAAAAGCTGTGCTCAGGTCCATGAAGGCCAGATAAACTGCCTCACCCCGGCTAAAGACTGAGTTAGCCACTAGAAGATATAGGTTAACCAGATGCTCCATGAACCCGTTCCAGACATAATCTGAGTCAGTGATTATGACCAGTTCGTGGTGTCGGTGTTGGACGGCAGCGAGGGTGGCCTGATGAACTGCCATCAACTCCGCCACCTGACTACTGCAGGGACCGATTTTGTACCTAGCGGAGGGTTCCGGGGCATCATTCACCCAGGCATTCCCAATGCCAGCCACCAGTTCCTTTTCCGGAGCACTCATCCACATAAACTGTGGGCATTCCCTCGCACTTGTCTTCTTCATAGACTTTGTGCGGGGAATTCAGGTACGCCTCTATGTTGTCCTGGGTTTTAAGACTTTCGTCCTCGAGACAGTTTTCTCTGGCACAATCATGCAAGTCAGCCAGACTTTGCGCGAGTCGACTCTTCTTGCTTTGGCCATATCTGACCTCCACAGGAAAGCCTTGCATTGACAGGATCCAGGAAGTCATTCTGGAATTGCTCACATTTCCGGCCCAGATTATTTCACTTTGGAGGTATTGCAGAGGCTGGCATGGAGTCTCCACTATGAAGTGTTCTCCCTGGATGAACAGGAGGTAATTTTTCAATGCCCACACCGTTGCCAGAAGTGCCTTCTCACAATCGTTGAATTTTTTTTTCTTGCTTGCATAGAAGATGACTTGATTGACCATGTCGTGCTTTTGATATAATATTGCTGTCAAGCATATATTTGAGAACCGTGTCTCCAAGAAGAACTCCTTGTTTTTGACAGGGTAAGCTAGATAAGGTGCTTGTGAAAGGCTTCTTTTGA
Source organism: Ambystoma mexicanum (assembly GCF_040938575.1). Lineage (NCBI taxonomy): Eukaryota > Metazoa > Chordata > Amphibia > Caudata > Ambystomatidae > Ambystoma > Ambystoma mexicanum. Next base: position 747,733,118 of record NC_090921.1, on the reverse strand, counting down.
GTTGCTTTACTGCCTCGGTTTGTTCTGGACCCCACTCCCTCTTTACCCCCCCTTCAACAGATGGATCAGGGGTCTTGTGACCTCTGCGTAATCCTCAATTAACTTTCTACTGTAATTAGTCAGTCCAAGGAGGCTTCTTAGCTCACGCAGAGTTGTGGGGTCTTTTAGTTTTAGGAATCCTTCCACTTTCTTCTCCTGGGGACAGAGACCCTCAGGAGTTATTTCATGTCCCAAGAAGTTGACACGGGTCCTGCACCACTGTGCCTTTTGGGAGGACAGTTTTGCTCTGGCAACCCTCAACTGGGTCAGAACATAACGGATTTCCGCTATGTGTTCCTCCACAGTTGAGTTTTTTATCAGAACATCATCCACATAGGCCAGGTTACCCCTTTCACCCAAGTCGGGCATGGCCTTATGTAGGAAGCTGTTGAATTTGTTTCCGGAGTTTATGTATCCAAAGGGAGTCCGGGCCCATGTGTACTGCTGCCCCCGAAGGTAAAGGCCAGCTTGTATTGGTCCTCCCTACTGACGGGCACAGTCAGTAGGGAGGACCGGACATGTGACAGGACATGTGGACCCATTTATTTAGCTCCCTAAGGTCTGCACAGAGTCTCCATTGGTCATTTGGTTTTAAAATCCCCAGCACCGGATTGTTAAAGTGCTGTGGACTGGACAAATTATCCCACAGGACTGAAGGTTTTTGATTATTTCCGTCAGGGACTCCATGGATGCGAGAGGCAAGTGATATTGCTTCACAAACACTGGAGTCATTCCAGGGTCCATGGTAATTGTTGTAGTATGGGTTTCGGTGCGACCACTGTCGTACGAGTCCACCGCAAAGAGATCTTGAAAATCTAAGAACACCTGTTTCAACTTTTGCTTTTGCCCCAGAGTCTCACAGGCATCAGCTAGGTTGATCTGCTCTTCAACCATTTGCCTGAAGCCTGGAAAGACTTCGGGTTTTGCTATCTCAGCTGCCTCCTCCAGCTGGGTGGAGAGGTCTCTGGTTAGAGTATGGACCTGGACAGAGGGTTTCAGGTAGAAGAGGCAGTCATTGTGGACCTGGATTATCATATCATCATGCCTGATGTCACAGGTCACCTCTTCCTCGCCGTAAGGGCAGGAAGAGTACACCAGGAAATTCCCCCCTTGCCAGGTGAAGATCCTGTCTGGTGGTAAGTCATTGTCACTGTCATTGTCAAAACAGTCATCAGGGATTGGTCCTATCAGTTCATTTCCTAGATCCATGGAGAAATGTCAGTCATCAACTGCCATTCCAATAATGGTGCCTGCGCCCAGAGTGATACTCCTGACGTCGCTGTTATCCACCACTATTGGAATGGTGTTGCGTTCTACATTGACCAATGGTGTTGGGTTTAACCCCAACCCCTGCTCTTTGAGATTCAAGTGGGAATTGTCGGGTCCATCCTGGGATGGTGACCTCCTCACCAATTTGAACTTCAACTGCATATGGCAGCAATTGGGCTGACCGAAATGCTTTTTCAGAATCATCAAAGCCTGTGGGATTGCCCCCTAGTCGGGCCCAGGCTTTGTAATTTATCAGGTTTAAATTAATGCCAAACCGATTGACAATGTCACTGCCTAAATAGAATGCAGCAGTGACATCTCGCACAACCCAACAATTATGTTCTATGCTTTTGTTACCTATAGACATTTTGAGCATACACCTGCTAGGCAGGAGATGTTTGGTATCGGGAGTTTCCAGGCCCATTTCTTACTTATCGATCAATTGGAATGGCTGGATCTTTTGGGAGCTTTCTGAACATGGCTCCGCTGATGAAGCTCTTTCCATTGTTCATGCACACTCGAGCGAGAGCAGACTCCTTCCCCTCATTTAACTGTATAGGGATGAACAACTGTTCTCTAATTTTCTGTTACGCTCACCTGGTCTCTGCGGATGCATTGTGGCTCGGTTGCCGGCCTCCCAGGAATGTGATCACCCACATCGGATCTCTCCCCCTGCGGTAGGCTGTGGACTGCGACAATTGGTGACTCTGCTCCTGCGCGGTTATGAGAAAAGGTGAGTACGTTGCTCAGTGATTATGGTACCTCTCAAACCCTTCTACCCAAGGTGCGATTTCTGTGGGCATGTACCGGCCCATAAGGCTCACCTGGTATTTATTGATGGTGAGCTCTCCGTCCTGCTGCTTCTGGCAGGGGCGCTTGTTGATGGGATCTAGTTCCTTCATTGATCCCTGGTGAGTAACAATCCAGTCCAGCTGCGACTATTCCTCTCTTGATTGGTAATAAGTGTTTCTCAATGTCTCTTGTCTTTTCCTTTTTCTGTTTTTTCTCCTTTCTGCTTTCTGGGCCTCATTACAAGTAGGGCGGTAAGGGTTACCGGTCATCGGTAACCCTTACCGCCCTACTACGAGTTCCCTTTGCGAGTCCTTCCTTAACGCCTGCTTTTAGCAATGTAGTGCTGCGGTGTCAAGAAGAAGAATTCAGCGTCCCTGAAGTCGTGAAGGTGAGCTGCGGTGTCAAGATGAAGAGTACGGCGCTCCAGGAGGTTTGAAGGTGAGCTGCGGTGTCAAGCACGACGCTCTGGAAGGTTTGAAGGTGAGCTGCGGTGCCAAGATGAAGAGTTCAGCGCTCCGAAAGATGTGAAGAAGACGTGCACAGGCTAGAGCTGATTCCCCAGATGGTAAATATGGAGGCAGGACGCAGGATTGTCAAGGTAATTTCAGATCCCAGGCGGCGCTGAGCATTACGCTGCATGGATGTGCAGAATAACGCAAAGCATCTGCCTCTGCTTATATAGCTGTGAGCGTGGGCACGACCACTAGGCTTGGCTTGCCTGCCACACCCTGCCATTCCTAGTGAGCCAGCACATGCCAGGCAACCGAGTGAATAGCAGCCCCACCCCAGAGTACACGTGGGGCTGCTTTAAGTGATGAAAGTGTCCATGTTAAATGCGTTTTGCTCCCGGAATTAAGTGCTATGCTTACAATAAAAGCATTTTTTCCCCAATAAATGTTTCTTGTTGTCTGTTCTTTATGAACCTGGTGCCAAAGGCACCAGGACTGTGTCCATCCGGGCCCTGTCTGTGTTCTTGGCCCGATGACTTTGACATTTTCTGAATATCAGCTAAACTTCGAGCTGGTTTCTCATCACTTTTGATTATAGGATTGGGATTTTCAAATTGTGAATCAGTATAAAATTTCAAAGTATTTCCTTCCAGTGTGGGATGCCACTTAAAACTGGAAAGAAGGTTGATTTTCAGGAATGGAGTGGAGTTCCCATCACCAGTTTGTTGTCCTACAACAATTACTGTCACGTCAGGTATTTCATTGTTCTGGAAATGAAACTCAATATGATCAGATTTTTTTTTTTTTTAAACTTAATTTTATTGGAGTTTATATCAAACAGATTACAGCTTATACAACCAAAGTTAACAATCATAACAAGAAAGCAGGTATTACAATCAAATAGAAAGCGCGGTTGAGATTTAGTTTCATATATCAGCGAAATTCTTGGATTTCGTTCTATCAACAGTTAACTCCCCTTTACAATGTCAATAAGCATTGGTCGCTCTTCTCCCATTTCCCCCCCCTTCCTCCCTCCCTCCACCCAACAAAACTTTATAAACTGCTGCCTTGGGATGTACTGTCTAGCGTTTGGCGGATTGGTTGATAGGTTTGTCAGACCTTGAGGCCTACCTTGTTCAGGAGGTTATCATGATGTTTCACTACGCATGGCATTGGTCATTCGCGATGCGTTAGTGGGCTGTTCCGGGCATATATTTTTTGACAAACTCTAACAATAAGATGTTGCATTGCGTGGCTTTCCCGTGTATAGATGCCGTGATTTTTTCCATGATACACATATTGGAGGTCACATTAACCCATTCTTTTTCTGTGGGGGTTACAGGGGATTTCCATTTCGAGGTCAATAGAGCTCTCGCGGCTAGTAACAGTGGTGCAGCTATGTCTGTGACCCTTCTCAATTCATCCTCGGTCCTCTCGAGACCAAATAAGATCAAGTAGGGGTCCGCTGTTCGTTGGATCCCATCTAGATCCTTAATCCAACCTAGGACTTCCTTCCAGTATATTTTGACCTGAGGACAACTCCACCACATGTGCCAGTAATCTGCCGCAGACCCACATCCCCGCCAACACATTGCACTAGATGACTGATACATCTTGGAGAGCTTGTGCGGGTCATATTGCCACCTATTCAATAATTTGATCGAGTGCAACTTATATTGGCATGATATCGAGGCCTTGGGTGCTGACCTACATATCTTATACCATATCTCTGGGCGATGTCTTCACCCATGTCCCTTTCCCATTTTAACCTAAGCGGTTCTGTTGAGCCTTTTCCCGCTTCAATTAGTGTTTTATACAAGGCAGATATTAACCCTTTTGTTTCCATCCTGGAGTCGAGTATGGTTTCAAACAGGGTAAGTTCCCTGCTCAGCTTTTCCCTCCATTCTGGTTTTGACAATACACCCTTGATCTGCAGAAAGTGGAATGCAGACAGTGTGCCTATTCCGAGTGCCTCCTCTAGTTCAGGGAGTGCAATGAAGGAGTCTTTCTTTAGGAGTTGTCCCACCCTCTCCAGGCCCGCCTCATACCAAGCTTAAAATCTCGGGAGACAGGTCATTTTTATCGCATTTAAATGCCCCAACCAGGATATGGTTAGGTTATCCCATCGGGCGAGGTCTGCGTGTAATCTTTGGAGGAGCGTAGGGAAATTGGCTTCATATAAATCTTTTAGTGATCTTGTGACATTTATGCCTAAGTACTTCAATTTTTCGTGTTCAATCATAAGGCCCAGGGACTGGTATCTTTCCGTGTTTGTTTCGATTGATCCCTGTAAGGGGAAAAGGATGGACTTAGCTTTATTAACCTTGAACCCGGATACTTGGCCGTATTCGTCTAAGAGGTACAAAGTCCTGGGAATGGATGTAGTGGGGTTCGTCACTAGAAGGAGTAGGTCATCGGCATATAGCGCTACTTTGTATTCCTCGTCCCCTAGACGCATGCCTGTTACTTGAGTATCTTGTTGCATTTTTTGGGCCAGGGGTTCCACGGAGAGGGCGAAGAGGATGGCCGATAGGGGGCATCCCTGCCGGGTCCCACGTTTCAGCTCAAACCATCTCAAGTATTCCCCATTGACAGACACTGAGGCTTTAGGAGCGGTGTAGACTGCTTTTATCCCCCTTCTAAATTTCGGCCCTATCCCCACAGCGTGGAGGACTGCGGCAAGGAAGCCCCATTCCACTCAATCAAAGGCTTTTTCTCCATCAATGGAGAGTAAGGCAGGATCGTTGCACATAGTTTGGGAGGCTTCAACCAAATGGAGAGTTTTTCTCATGGTGTCTGCACCCTGTTGTCCAATTATGAACCCTACCTGGTCGGGATGGACGAGATGGGGCATGTGGACCTCTAGCCTGGCTGCCAGGACTCTTGTGTAAAGTTTGGCATCAAGGTTGAGCAAGGATATGGGGCGGTATGATCCGCAACACTTGGGGTCTCTGCCTTCCTTGGGAATGACTGATATGAGTGCTCAAGGATTTCATTAAATAGGGTGGTCAGGAATGGAGCCAGGAGGGTACAAAAGGTTTTATAGAAGCCGGCAGTGAATCCGTTTTCGCCAGGGGATTTGCCCAGTGTATGTCGTTTGATCGCCTCGTGTAATTCTTCTTCAGTTATGGGGGATTCAAGATGGGCCGAGTCAGCGCTTGCAACTTTCGGAAGAGCAATGCTAGCAAGGTAGTTGTCTATCTCTTGTGAGTGTGGGTCTACTTCTGAAGTGTATAGGGACTTGTAGAAATGTGCAAACAATTCTGGGATGGGGCCATAGGTTGTGTCTGGTCAGGGGTTGGGTCTGTAATCTCTTTCACTCTACGTTCTGTCCGCTACATCCTGAGTCTAGCCGCTAGCAGCGCATTAGCCTTATCTCCCTTTTCATAAAATTTCTGCTTCAGTAGGTGTAGCCTACGTGCTATCTGACCATGTTCTAAGTGGCGGAGTTCTTCCCGTTTTTTCCTGGCCTCTTGGATTTTATCAGGGTCCGTGGTGTCCCCCACCCTAGCTTCTCTATCAAGATGACATATTTCACTCTGGAGCTTATTCTCAATAAGGGTTCTTTCCCTTTTCTTCTGAGCCTCCTCCCGTATGAGGATCCCTCGCCAGGTTGCCTTGGCCGCCTCCCACACACTCTGTTTAGAGACCTCCCCGGTATCGTTGGTTTTAAAGTATTCTTTAATCTCTGTTTCCAGTTCCACTTTGAAGACGGGGTCTCTCCATAGGGCCTCATTACATCTCCAATTCCCACCCCTAACTGGTAGATGTTCCCACTGTATATTGACTGTGACCATGTCGTGGTCGGACCACGTTATCGGGGTAATCCCTGAGTGTGAGGTGGTGTTGTTCAGTTCTTGTGAAAGGTAGATGTAATCTATTCAGGTGAAAGTACTGTGCGGAGGTGAATATAATGTATACCCTCTTTCATCAGGATGCATCATCCTCCATGCGTCTACTAGCGCATAGACCTGCATCATGTTTGCAAAATCACTGCGTTCTCCTCTCGCAGAAACATCGACGTCTGGGCGTCCTGCTTTCCGGTCTAAGTCGTGATCTGCCCATAGGTTGAAGTCTCCGCCTGGTATAATATGGCTGGTGGCTTCCAACATTATTTTGGGGACAGTTTTAGAAAGGAATTGGAGCTGTCCTACATTGGGAGAGTAGATTGTGGCAATCGTTACGTCCACCCTCCCAATAGTCCCCACAACTAGCAAAGCTCGCACTTCCGCATCTGACCAGGTTTTGGAGACATGGAAATCAAGTCCCTTTCTGATAAGGATTCCCACTCCCCCTCTTCGCAATGCTCCCGAGCCCCAAAACTCTATGCCAAAACCTTTCCCCAGAATAGACCTCTCCTCCCCCTTCATATACTTTGTTTCTTGTAAGAGTAGGATATCAATGTTAGCCCTTCGGAATTCCGCAGGGCTAACAACCTCTTAGTAGGTGAGTTAAGGCCTTTGACATTAAGTGTCCTGACTTTCAAGGGGCATCGTATGCTTGCATCAGAAGTGGCCATCAGTATATGACAATGCGATATTCACAACAATGGCTCGCCATATCTTGTGTTCCGTACACTCAACCAATCTTAATGTCTTTCCCGTCCCAGCAGCGTGCAAAAGTTCTGTAATAGTTGTACCCTCCCCCTTGTCTTGTAGATCCCTCCCTCTCCCTCCCACGCACCCCCCCATTCGTCAGCTTCCGAGCAGGTCCAGTTGGATTCACTGAACCAGCAGCGAACCACCAGTAGGGACCATCGTCGCGCAGTCCTTTAATTAACAATAAACCACACATGAATCTGAGCCCCCCTCCCAACCCCCCTTTCACCCCAATATACAACCATCGAAAATAACTTTAGTGTTGGGCCGAAAGAGGCCCTTATCTCAAACATACTCATAGTGTCAAGGTAGCTGCCGCCGATCTAGCTCACTTATCCCCCTCCGGGGTGTTGTTACCTCTCTGAAACTTCCTTGACCCTTTGACTCTCTACCTCTTAGGTCCCGGGAGTTTCCAATCTCGTCCTTCGGTTCTTGGGGTGTTTTCATCCTCCCTTCGTTCACGGGGATCGACAACATCGGAGATGCAGGCCTTTATTTCCCTCTCCAACTGTAGTCTGATTCTCATGCCATCATGTTCAAAAGAGAGCGAGAAGGGATATCCCCACCGATATCGGGTATCCCACTCTTTCAACCATTTTGTCAGGGGGCCACCACATCCTTCTCAGCACCAATGTCATGGCAGATAGGTCTTGATATATGGTGACCTGGGCACGGTTGAGAGTGATCACGCCTCCACGCCTCCCGATTTTCCAGATCATCATTCTTAAGTCTGTATTGCTCTTCCCGCTGTTCGAGATCGGTGATCCTGTGTTCGAGTTGTGTTTCCAAAGTATCTATGGAGGCTTGATTGTTTGCTACTCCCTCCAACCTGTCCTCAATCTTATCTATGCGTTGGGTGATTTTGTCAATTTTGCCGCCTATATTGGCCCCCATATTCTTTATCTCTGTCAGGGGGGCCGCTACGTCACCTTTCGTGGCTGCTGTCTCTCCATGTGCCACGGGTTCCGTCGCCATTTTGGGGGTGATGAGTGTGTGGGTGGAGGGAGCGTAAGCGTAACTAGCCAGTTTTGTTTTGGCCTGCATATACTTGGGTGCCTCACCTCAAAGTCTCGGGTTTGGGCAGGCAAGGGTAGGACGTGAGGGCTTACCCCTCAGACTGCGCTGCGACCCCACACGTTTCTTAGTCGTTTGTTAGCGGTGATGTGCGCACCCTGTTGGCGACACGCTCCAGCAGATAACCCTTGTGATATGCAAGGTCCCTGGCGTAGGGGCAAGGTTGGAAGATGTCTCCTTGGTCTCAATTCCAATCAATACCAGGGATCCGAGGAGGCACACGCCCCGTTTCGGGGGCCCTACCCTCAGTCCGAAGGATCCTTGCCGGTAGAAGACTGTACGTTGTTGGGTTTCACCTCGCCCCGTGCTTCTCCATTTTACATGTGGCAACGTGCATTTTTGGTGTTCAAAGATGTTATGGTAGCCCTAGAGCGCGCCTCCCAGTTAGTTCCTTTGAGGGCCGGGTCCCTGCATGTAGGCCGCAGTGTTCGGATGTACCGCAGTCGCAGCGTGGGCTGCGTATGGTGCAAGGCGCAGCTTACCTCCCGGCGGGGCCTTCTTTATTTTCCGATGATCCATGGGCCGGGGGCGTGACTGGGGGGTCCACGCCGTTGGTCGCTCGGGGGTACCTCAGGTAGGTAGCGCTGAGGGCAGAGGGGAGGCTCGCTGGTCAGCGCCTCACGGGGTGCGCGTTGCTCTTCCTCTGGGGCCCGCTCGCTGGTCCGGTCAGTTTGCTTTCGTTTTCAAGTCGTCTCTGGCAAAGGACTTCACTCGAAGTTTACTCTGTTCTTCACGGGGCCGATTTTGATCGTTTTTTCTCCAGGATGGTGCAGATGTATTCCGATGTACGATTCTCCGCTGTTTTGACCATGGGGGGTCAAGGGGTGGGGGCTCAGGTCACCTCGCAGGCCTACGGGGACGGAGCTCACACGGAGGAGGACCCCATCCGTGCGCCCCCTCTATGATCAGATTTTTGTTCAACCATGTGTCATGTGCCATTTAAACCAACATGGTTGACTCTCTGTTTTAATTTTATTGGCCTGTTAGTCTGAGTCCAGAGGACCTTGTTCACACAGTCTATTAGGGGGGACAAACCGGCAGGATGTCATTCCCTAGTAGACAGGGTGTTCCCTCTGGAGTCATGACTATGACCAGGTGTTTCACTTTGTGTCGCCCAATTTTTATTTCCAAATCTGCAGTCCCCTCGACAGGAATTTCCTTCCCGTCGAAGTTCTGGAGTAGGCCAGGAAGAGGGGTGAGAGGGATCTGGTATCTCTCCCCCCTTCCTGAATTTAGCTGCTCAAAGGCCCTTTTTGACAGAAGAGTGGCTTGGGATCCAGTGTCCACCAGTGCTGAAAATTTACATTACCCTTGCACTTGGACCGGGGCATAATATCTCCCCTCCTTCTCCTCAAGCAGACAAAGGTAATGTGCATTTTGGGCAAGCTGGGTTGTCGATTTCTTTATTTTGGACACGGTGGAGTTTTGGACAATTTTCTGTGCCGGAGTCTGGGAATCTGTAATGAAAATTCAGCATCCTGAAATAGTGGAGATTTTGGAATTCCCGGTTTCCCTTAGCTCTGTGCTGCCCCCGCTTACCGGGTGGAAGGCACTACACCCAATTTGTGGGGAGGATTCCCCCATTACTATCAGGATGACAATTCTGGGGTTCAGGGATGGTTGACTCTAAATCAGTCCCCACACCCACCCAGTCTTCATTTAGATCTCTTGGGACCCATTGTTCTTTGGGAGCAGTTCCCCCGTCCCTGAAGGAGAAGATATTTTCCCCAGAATCCTCTAAGGATTCTTCCCCTTCAAACTGGAGGACACTTCCTCCACAAAATGGGCCTTTTTACTGTCTTTATTTCTCCTACCCACCCTCTGTTCCATGGGTTGCAGATTTTCGGGGGCAAGAGATTTTTGTTCCGGTTCCTGGGTGTCCAGGGGCTTTTCATGGGTGAGGAAAGAAGCTTCCTCTGGGGCTTTACACCCTCCTTCCCCCGTGCCTCCTCCTCTAGAACCGGTAAGTTGTTGGGGTTCTCTCCCCATCATTGTTCTGGGGTGCCAGATCCTTGGTTTGAGGGGTTCTGAGCCGCCATGTTCATCTGAGGGTTCTGCTGAGAACATGCGATCCTGTGTGAGGTCTGGACCTGGCACTCCAGTTGGGACACCCGTTCAGGCTAGTACAGGGGTCTCTGTTCATATCTAGGTAGTTCTCGGGAAGGGTAACTATCCCTTCTCCCGCAGTACCCTAGGAGTTGTCGATTTTGGTAACTCTCCACCCTTGGCCTCCCCTCTCCCGGAATGGGTTGTCTAGGCTCCTGAAAGCGGGGAAAGAAAGGAGGGTTGTCCTGCAGGTTGGGATTTCGTGGATACCGGGGAAAGAAGCTTAATTTCTAGGTCCAAAATGGGCGCAACCTTCACCTCTGCCACCTTAGCAGCAGCAGGGTTGTTGGTTGGCTTGGAGTTTTTAAGCTGATTTTCTGCAGGTTCTTGGACTTCATATATCTGGGTAGGCTGCTCTATTACCCAGTCCAGAGATCTTTTTTAATGGAAATCCCTCACCAGCTGGGTCATAATGAATTTTGGGAAGGCATGAAAGTAGGTAGTGATAAATTCTCTGCTATCCGTGCGCACCCTGGTGGTTTGGGCAAAGGCACATTTTAATTCTTGCACACACTCTTGTGGGACCTGGGGGGCGTGGCCAACTAGCCATGTAACAGGACGTGCTTTCCTGCGCAGCTCTGGTCGATCCGTCAATGATCCTGAAATCTACGCTCAAAAATGACCTGGGCGATCCTGAAATGAAGCCATAAGCATTGGAACCAACGCTCTGCAGGGACCTCTGCATGCGAATGAATCGAGCCGGGAACTTAGGTGAAAATACAGTATCAAGCGGGCGGCCGCGTAGATACATTGTGGCAAGATCGAGGACAACAAAGGGACTGTCCCGCGGCCATGAAGATGACCGAGGACAGCTGAGCTGCCTCGCAGCACAAAAGAAGTGAGCCGCCGCGGTATGTGTGATGCTTGCCCCTGGAACCTGTTGTTTCCTGATGGCAACAATGTGGCGGCGACCCAGAGCCTGAGCGGGGAACTCACTGCCATGTGTGATAGAGTTGCCGTCACGAAGACAGGCAACTGAAGCGTACGCGGCTCCCTGCCGCTCGTGACGGAGGTTGGAGAGGGCACAGACTGCAGGCTCCGGTGGAGTCCGGGAGAGAGACACCAGCCGCGAGCGGCCCGTGCATATTTACGGGCCCCGGATGCTAATGAGCAGCAACGAAGCACCCGCGAGTGCAGGCTGAATGGAGGAAGGACGTGAGCCTGGCATTTAAAGCAAGGAAAAAAAAAAGGGGGGAATAAATAAATAAATAAATAAATAAATAAATAATAGTGAATAAACATTGCAAACAAAAACGGAGGGTGGCGAGCTGCACGGGTTGAAAGTTCTTGAAGTTAACAACGAACATCCTTGCACTGCAGTGGCTCACAGACACTGATTTGTGTGCAGCACTGTTGCACCTCTGGTTGGGAGCTGTGGCCCATGGGCTGTAGTGGTGGAGTAGCGCCTGGAATGCGCCAGAAGCCCTCCCTCTTATGGGAGAGGGCCCAGGAACCGTATTAATACAGGGGGCAGTGAGTGCAGGCAGAACCTACGCCAAGACATTGAGGGTGCACCCGGGTGCTGCCAGGTGAAGTGGCTGCTTGGGTGTACCGCCACTTCAGTAGCAGGGGCAGCCTGTGTGCTGGCTTCTCTTGGACATCTGTCGGAGGCTGCGACAGCAAAGGAAAAGGTGGCACGCATGGAGGTGCACATGTAACATTAGACACATTACATACTGGAGTTGCATGGGTTGTGGAGAAGGAGAAGCACCTAGCAACCTAAAGGAATAAGCAACAAGGGGCCCGACCATGACAGGTGGAGAAAATACGTGGGAGGACACGACCCACTCGGAGGATTTGGAGAAAGAAATAGTAACAAAATAATACCGGACCGAACAAGTAGCACATGGGAACATTGGGCCAAAGCTAGGCATAACAGCTGTGAGTGGTGCTAAGGAGGAGGAGGAGGCTCCCAAGCGTTGCACGAAAGAAGCCAGGAGGCTAGGTGACTACGCTAAGGTGGCGTGGTCTCTGGGACGCAGTAGGACGTTTGATACGTGGGAGGGCACAGCCCACTCTGAACTTGGAGCTCAGCATACATAAGCTAACGCCAGTGCTCCTCTAGGACGGCTGCCCATACCCGGAGAGGTACACTGGTGCCGAGCTTACATAGAAAAGCAGGATTGCACATCTGAGGCCAGTCAACCTCGGGTGCATAACGAAGGGTGCAAGATGATGGGGTGAGGGGCTGTGAGTAAAAACAAGAATAAGCAATCCACGATGGAAGCATTCGCCAAAACACAACATTCTCCAGCGGTCATAATGTCCAAAGACTTGGTAACACCGGGGGAGAACGCTGCAGCGACTGACAAACATCAGATACTAGCAGCCATAACGGAGCTGCAACACTCATGGGGGACAGCGATATCGGACCTGCGCACTTCCCTGGAGGCTAAAATAGACGCAGTAGGCATAGAAGTTACCCTGCTGAGGCAAGATGTCAGGGGACAGAGAGATTAATGTTGGTTCAGAGGCAAGGGTACAGCTATGTGACAATTAAAAGGAGGTTACGTGCGGCTGGCATAAAATACATGCTCCTGTACCGTGAGAGATTGAAGGTGGTGCATAAGAGCAAAATGCATTTCTTTGATTCTCCAGAAGAAGCAACAACATGGCTGGACCTGCAGGGTTTCCTGGAACAAGACCCGGAACAGGCGCGAGAGGAACACGATAAATGACTGGTACAATGTATGCATGTTTATAAGGCGCAGCGTGAGCACCTTCGTGGTGCATAGATGAAGATTGATACTGTTGGGCGCGACTAAACATGGCCAACATTTTGTTAAGATACCACTGTCTCGAACAAACTTTAAGGACTGGAATATAGCAATAAGCAAACATGCGTAAATTGGGTAGCTATGCGTAGTTAAACTGAAGCGAATAGGAGCGGCAACGTGAAGCACCCCTTGAATTATAGTTGTAGTAGTAGTAGGCTAGCCACTAGGGCGGCCTCACCCTGCGGATCTTCGAGTACAGGCAAAGGCCGGAAAGGGCTAGATGCGGGGGAGCGTGAGATACAGGGATGGAGCTGGGCAACAGTTAAGGGGCGTGATGTTGGGGCAGGCATGGGAGGCGGGGGGGGGGAAATGGGGAGTCTGGGGTGTTTTTGGTTAAGGGGAGTTTAATATAGAGTAACAAGTCTATGCGGATTGGAAAGGAACGTAGAGGCAGACTGCACCTGTGGGAGGTGGATTGGAATTCGAATAGGCCATGGGAGACCTTAAAATAGTCACATGGAATGTACGGGGGCTCAATAGCTACTTAAAGAGGAACAAAGTTATGTTGTACCTGCGTAGGCAAAAAATAGATATTGCACTGTTGCAGGAAACCCATCTCACACGTGAGAGAATGGATAAGATAGCTGGGAAATGGAAATGAGTGATGGTGGGCTCATCATACTCTGCTTATGCGAGAGGAGTGCTCATTTGGATGGCGCCACATGTCCCTTTCCAGCGATTGCAACTGATAGCTGAGACGGACGGGAGATTCGTTATATTGAGGGGACTGGTGGAAAACAGGGAGATAAGTATAGTCAATACGTACGCCCCGAACCAGAACACAGCGGCGTACTTCAGAACATTGTGTAATAATTTGAACGCATGTGTGGGAAGCGCGATGATCTGGGGAGGGGACTTCAACTGCGTACTGAATCCAAGGGTGGACAGATCGGATGGGAAGTTGGATAGATCGGCCCCTGCAGCCAAGGCGCTACAGGCATTGCTGATGGACTTTGGCTTGGAAGATGCATGGAGAGTGAGACACCCCCAGGAGGGACAATACTCACACTATTCTGCCCCACAGCAGTTATCCACAAGGTTAGACTATGTCTTTACCTCACCTGAAATGATAGCGGAGATTACGCAGATAGAATACAAGGCTAAGGTCCTTTCGGACCACTCGCCTCTGCTTCTTGAATGGCAACACTCCCCCCCGAGAGCGAGGATCCCGACATGGCGTCTACGAGCGGAAGCGCTGAGAGACACCTTCTTTAGAGAGGACTTGAGGGAGGAGATTGTGAATAATTTTGAAACAAACACTGGGAGTGTGGACTCGGCGGGAACACTATGGGAGGCCTTTAAAGTAGTTATGAGGGGAGTAGCCATAGCAAAATCCAGGGGCCTACAAGGCGGGATTCTAGTTGACCTACGGGAGACGGAGGAGAAACTGGAGGCGGCTCTAAGGGGTGGGGATGATACAGCAGAGAAGGTGGAATTGATACTCAAGCTACAGCAAAAATGTGTAGAATACTGGGACAGATTATGTAACCTCAATTATAAAAAATATGTACAGAGACAGCATGCGGGTGATGATAGGCCGGGAAGACTTTTGGCGTGGTTATATAAGAGCGAAACTCACAGAGTTACAATCAGGACCATAGAGAGAGAGGACGGTAGCGTAGCAGACACCCAGGAAGGAGTCCATCAAGCATTTATGGACTATTATAGGGTATTATATGGAGATGACAGCAGTAGTAGTTGCGCTATGATGATAGAAGCGTTGGAGGACATAGGATTGCCAAAGATAAGTGAGGAAGAGAGAGAGGAACTAGATGCACCAATTACCTTAGAAGAGCTAGGGGAGGTGATGAGGCAGCTGCCTACTAGCAAGACCCCAGGGACCGATGGACTCCTAAATGAGTTTTATAAAGTGTACATAGAAGAGGTCCTTCCCCCATTGCTAGAAATGCTGAACGAAGCATTTGAGACAGGATGCTTGCCCGAATCATTGAGAGAGGCCGTCATAATACCGCTCCCCAAGCCCAACAAGCCTGGGCACAGCTGCGGCTCCTACAGACCCTTGTTGATGCTGAATCAAGACAGCAAGATATTGACAGCTGTCCTAGCGAATAGACTGAAGAAGGTCATTAGCAAACTAATACACCCAGATCAGAAGGGCTATGTCCCAAACAGAAATATTACCAATAATCATAGACGGCTCAATAGAATTGTTGAGAGGGGTGGTGAAAATGATGAGGATATGGCGATTGTGTCTTTGGACACAATAAAGGCCTTTGATTCAGTTAAATGGCCATGGCTGCTTGCGGCCCTGGAGTGGTATGGGTTAGGGCCTGGATATGTAAGGTGGGCAAAGACATTGTATAGCGAAGCATTGGCTAGGGTTAAGACAGGATCTGTGATATCCGGAAGACGGCAGCTCAGCAGGGGCACCAGGCAGGAATGTCCGTGGTCCCCAATGCTCTACATATTGGCCCTGGAACCTCTTACAATATACATGAGACAGCAATATGACATCATAGGCATTGAGGTAGAGGGGGAGAGACATCTGGTTTCCCTGTACGCGGATGACATGTTGCTGTACTTGTGATACCCAGAAGAAAATCTCCAGTACATTTTGGAAGTGATGGAGAGATTCGCTGGGTTGTCCGGTATAGCGGCGAACCCCCAGAAGTCCAGCATGTTCCCATTGGGGAGGTACATAGGGATCCCAGCGGAGCGATTGCCTGTATTGCAGGTATCATGGGTGATCAGTACATTTCGGTATCTGGGGATCAACATATATCATAATGTAGAAGAGGGGCATAGGTGCAACACTGAAGTAGCTATTACTAAAATTGAGAAGTGCATGCAATTCTGGGCCAGGTTACCCTTAGCAATGATGGGCCGGGGAGCAATGCTAAAGATGGTGGTTCTGCCAAGGCTTTTGCACTACTTTGGGAATATACCGTACCTGATCCCTAAGAAGTTCTTCACCAAACTGAATAGCATGTGTAGGGATTTTTTGTGGCATGGCACGCGAAATAGAGTGGCCTTATGAAAGCTACAGAATTTCCATGATAAGGGTGGAATAAAACTGCCTAATTATGAGGTGTATTATGTGGCAAGCCAATTGCAATACGTCGCTAAATGGCTTTGCCATGAGGAAACCTCCGAATCTAGGTTGTTCGGGCTAGATTGTGCTCTATTTTACTTGAAAGAAATGATGTGGGCACCCAGGGCGGAAATGTTGGGGCGCCCTAAGATGCTGCTATTAGGGTGGAAGATATGACGCAGGGCATGCCAGTTGATGGAGAACCCGTCCCCATGCTCTCCGCAGGTGCCACTGGTTGTATTAACGGGGGTAGATGTGCAGCTAAGAATGACAATCAGGAGCCACTTGGAGCCGGTTGGGGTGGCAACAATGGGGGACATCTGGCGGGAGGGCTCTAGTATTACTTTCAAAGAGCTGCAAGAAGAAACTGGGTTGCACGAGGGCCAGTACATTACATATTACAGAATGGTGCAGCGAATTGAAAGAACATGGCCTGAGACAGTGCTGGAGGAGGGACCAGATGCCACCATAGATACGATATATGACATAGCAGTAGGGGGTCATGATATTTCCAGAATATATGAAATGTTGATGTCTAAAGGGGGGAAGGAAGTCACGCAGTTGAGGATGGACTGGGAAATAGAAGTTGGTGCCCCGATGGAGGATGGGATGTGGGAACGGGCGCAGGGGCATCATAAGAAGGTGTCCAGAAATGCGAGACTGAAACAGTTACAACTATATGTCACGCATAGGGAACATATGACACCTTGGAGGATATTGAGGTTTGAGAATGCAGGACGGCAGGCATGCCCCAAATGTGATGAGGAGAATGCGGGCATGGTTCATATGTTCTGGTCATGCCCGGTTATTGAACGTTTCTGGAGTGCAGTAAAAGAGAAACTGGAGAAGAAAGGGGTTAAGATCGTAGTGAACACAGTGTGGGCCTGTTTGTTGGGGTGGGTTCCCAAGAGCACGGAAGCTCAAGCATGTGAGCAAATTGAAGGACCTGGCTTATGTGCTTGCAAAAAGGAGAATTGCCATGGGGTGTAAGACCTGCCATATGCCAAACGTGGAGGTGTGGTGGAGAGATTTACAAAAATGGGCCGAGGCAGAAACCATGGTGTGGCAAGAGACTTGTAACGCAGGGGGGGAGGAGGAGACTGAGTCCCTGATGGCCTGGAAACTTTTGATAGCCGAGCTGTTTGGGTCAATTGAAGACCTGGCAGACGCTATAGAAGGGGAGACCATACCACAGGATGCAGAAACGGAAGATTAAAAGAAATAGGCCCTCATTACGACCCTGGCGGAAAGTGACTGACCGGACCGCCACAGCGTAAATAGCGTTTCCGCCATTGCACGAAGGAGCAAAGTGCGGCCCATTCCGACCCATCGGGCACGAGCACCACGCCACGGCGGAAGTGCAAAGTCCGCGATGGCGGAAATGACCCCAAAACGGCCCACACCGCCGCCGTACTGCGCCCTAGGTGCAATACCGCCACCCCTCTTAGCGGTCACCGCAGTGTGCGCCTACCGGAAAGTACGGTGACCGGAAATATACGGAAACGGAAGTAAAAACATGGGCCCGGAACGGGAAACATCCCGCCGTACACCTATAAAACCACTAAAACCACACAACCACTAAAATCACTACCCTGAAACACACCCCAACCCGTCACCCACCCTAGCGAAACCAAGACAAATGGGAAAAGTAGCGAAGAAAGCGTGCGACCGCAAGCGGCAGGTCCACTTCTCCCGTGAGGAACTCACCGTGCTAACAGAGACCCTCCAGGAGAATGCTGCCGTCGTCTTCTCCACGCAAATGACCAGGACGGCACTTGCAAACAAGAAGGCCATATGGGCTCTGGTGGCACAGCGGGTAAGTGCGGTGGGGACCGCACCCCGCACCCCACAGCAATGCCGCAAGCGATGGGACGACCTGCGGATACGCGTCCGCAGCATACTCTCTGCCAACCGCAACATTGCCACAGCCACCGGGGGAGGTCCTGAATCACCCATCAAGTTGACCCCCTGGGAAGAAATCTGTGCCTCCACCATCGGAATGGAGAGCATAGAGGGAGTCGGAGGGATGGAGAAAGGAGTGCAGACATCCGAAGATTCAGGTAGGTGGGCCAGATAAAACAATGCCAAATCCACACAGTCCATCCATGTGAAGTACCATGCGTCCACATAGTGCAACAGAAACACATGTCCAGGAGAACGTCCACACACATCGGCCTGATAGCGCACGTTAAAACCCACAATAAATACATAAATAATTAAAAACCCCTAATACACGCACTACACGTGCAGCAGGCACACCCTAACTGCAGGCTGCCAAACAACTGCACCCTCACTCCACACACAAATGAAAGCACCTCCAAGGCCCCGACCCAAATCACCCTCAGGTACCACCCCAAAGCATGTGATACAATGCCATTCCAATTCCCACAGACCCATCAATAACCCTCGCCCTCCTTTACTCCACCACAGGGTCCGATCCAAACGACGAGCTACAGGACACCCCTACCAGCACACCTGCAAATAGGGCCAAGACCAACGGCCAGAGACCCTCCACCTCAGCTGCACGCATCAAGACACGGCAGCAGCACAAATCAGGTGGCAGCACAGAGGAGGGAACATCAACAGGCACCCCAGCAGCCAGCATGCCCACAACACCACCACCACAGGTCCCCCCAATGGATGCCACAGAAGGCACTGCCTCTGGTGGCAGCAGCACCATAGGTGATACCCCATTGATGGCAGCATGCTCGGACACAGAAAACGGGGATGTCGAAGTCAGATCCATCCATGACCTGTCCCAATCCCCCTGTCTGTCCCATCCCGTACAACATGAGGATACCACGCAGGGGCACCCACAAGATGACGACTGGCCATCCCCCACAAGCCCTGTGGCAAGGCAACATGAGGACAACAGCCCCTCTGTGACACCCCCGCAAATGGCCATGGCCCAGCAGAGGCAACAGTCCCTCGACCAGTTAATCGTACAACAGCAGCAACTGGCCACACTCCTCAAGGACCATGCCGATGAATGTGGGGGCACTAAGGCAGACATAGAAACATCAACTGAGACACTTAGGGCAGAAATGGAGAGAGGTACAGAGACGCTAAGGGCACAAATGGAGAGAAGCACCGAGAGCCTGAGGGGGGAACTGCATGCGACGTCCAAAGACGTATGTGCCGAACTTGCCGCAGTGCGCCGTGTGCTCACTGAGCTCTCGCAAACCCTTAGGGACATGCATGGACGTGAGCAGGCAGACACATCATCCGTTGCAAGTTCCGTCCAGGGCAGCCCCCAACGTAGATCTGGAAGGAACCTGCGCTCCACAGGCAGGGGTGCCCCTGATACCCGCAGAGGGGGCTTGCAATAGCGACAGCCCACTGACAATGAGCATCTTTGGACACTGGTGTTCGGGGGGGAGGTAGGAGGGTGGAGGGGGTGTGTTGGGCTCACTTGGGTGGCGGGTCGATAGGGTGTTCAACATGACATCACATATGCCATAAAAAGTGCACGATCAACCAATGAGATGTGTGGACATTGATCTTTGTGTACTAGGCCATCATAGGCGTACAGTCCATATTGTGCATGTCCCAGACACACGCAGTGCCACGAGTCCCGTGTCCATGTATCAGCCACCAGGCGTGAGTACTAGAAGCATGCATCAATGAGATGCTGACGAATGTCACGGGCCTCCGGTGCCTCGCAGACTCCATGAGGTGCTGCCACATCCCCACCCTCATCATGACCATCATCAGGTGCTTGCAGTTCTGCGTCAGGGGGCATGGGCACATTTCTACGTACGCACATGTTGTGCAGCATGACACATGCCATGACCATCTTTGCAACCTTCTCATGGCGGTACAGGAGTGCCCCGCCAGACCTGCTGAGGCAGCGGAAACGAGTCTTCAGTAGGCCGAATGCCTGTTCAATGACTACACAGGTACGTGAGTGGGCATGGTTGTAGTCCTCCTCATGCTGGTCCCGTGGGTTCCGGACTGGTGTGAGGAGCCATCTCTTCAGTGGATATCCAGCATCACCTGTATGTGGACGAGAAACGTATGATGTGGAATGCCATTGCTACGTACGCACACCCCCCCCCCTTCCTGCCAGGTCATTGCCAAATCACATACCCCACATAATCATGCATGTAATGAGACTCACCGAGTAGCCAGGATCTGTTCCCTGCGTGTCGCTCCATGTAGCGTGGTATTGTAGAGTTCCTCAAGACCATAGAATCATGGGTTGATCCAGGGAATCGGGCACAACAATGTGTAATGATCCTGTTGGAGTCACACACCATTTGTACATTCAGGGAATGAAATTGTTTTCGGTTGCGGTACTGGGCCTCCATGGCATGTGGGACGACCAATTCCACATGGGTGCAGTCGATGGCACCAATGCAACCCGGTATGCCGGCAAGTGCATGGAATCCCACTTTTGTGTTGGTAATTTCCTGCTCCGAGCGTGGTAGAGAGATGTAGTCGTCTGCGTGCTGCAGGAGGGCATCGAGCACTTGAAATAGTGTCCGTGAGAACAGTGGCTGAGAAATGCCATGCAACTGTCCGACTGTGTGCTGGTAGGTGCCTGTGGCCAGGAAGTGGAGTACAGACACCACCTTCAGTAGGGGTGGGATGGCGGTTGGGCTATCTATCATGCTGACAAGGTCAGCCTGTGTCATGTCCACAATGGCGGCTATGGTGTCCCGGTCCAGACGGTAGAGGGTGTGGATCTGCTCATCAGTGAGGTTGAACGGATGTGCTCGGAGGCGTGGGATTGCGGGCTGCCTGCGTGGTGGTAGTGGCTGTGCTGGCGGCCCTTGCTGGCCCTGCCTTGGCCTCCTCCTCCTCCTGCGTCTCCTCCGTGCGGCTGGTTGTAGTTGGTGTTCGTCTTCTTCTTGGAGTTGGAGTACTTGCAGTGCTATCAGGTCCCCCAGGGCCAACATCGCGAGTCCTGCCGGTAGCATTTCGGTGTGGTTGTGGGAGGAGACTGGCTGTGCAATTTATGTGTTTTCAGGCTGTATGGCCTCCACCTGTGGTGATTCATTCCACCTGTGCAAACTGCTCTCCCCTTTGGCCGAGCACGTCCCGCGCACAACGCTGCAATTCGGGGAATGGCATCTTGCTATTGCAATCATGTATTTGTACCCGATGGCCGTGTAAGATTGGTTGATATGTTCATTCTGCTGTGGTCCCATTGTTTCACATACTATCTGTGTAGTCGCGAACAGACTTGTGAAGGGTCAGTGGAACGTAGTACTCGAGTAACGGTGGGCCCTCATGCATCACTGTACCGAGTTGCAACGACGGGCGGGGCGTCCCATTTGTGGGTGAAGGCAGTTGCCATTTTCACACACAGCCGCACTCGATGGAATAATTAGTGATTTCAAACGGCCACAGATGCCTTTTCGACGTGATGTTGCAAATGAGGAATTCGAAGGGCGGCGCTTTCGGTTTCCAGCTAGCGGCGAGGAGATGCCCACAGGTCTGACTGCAAGTATAACGTTCTATTGTTCAATGTCCTTGAGACAGGGCCCATGGCGAGGAAGCAATGATTGATATGAATAGTTTGGGATGCGCAATAGCTACGTGGGCGATGAGGCCGGCCGTTCCCAAATACATGTTACTTCACAACACTGGAATTACGGGCTGGGGCACTGTGGATTTTGCAGGCTGCATAACGCACAGACTCAATGGATGTTTCTAATGTTATGTGAGTAATTATTCAGGCGTTTTGATCCCGGGATGAGGGAATGATGAATGGATGCATGGCCAGGTGATTTGATACAGAGTTTGCCATGTACAGGGCTTCTTGGGATCTATCCGCCTCCCCTACGCTATGTGATGCAGGGCTGCCATAGTGGGACCATCGTCTATCTGGCCTTGTTGAGCCCTCCCTGTCTCGACGCGCCCTCAGACACTTGTGTCCATGCACGTTAACATTCCCATCTGATGGATTCTGTTTTGACAGACGCATGCACAGGTACACTCGTTTGTGATGGTGTTTGCACCTCGATATAGATGGTTATGAGTCGCAAGTGGTTTTGGGGTGGTGATGATCCTTTGGAGTGGGCTAGCATGCATATGGCTGTGGATTTCGTGTGATCATTGAAGTGAGTTGTTGGAATGTAGTTCTGATGGCCATTCTGTTCTTTTTCTTTTCTTTTGGTTGACAGGTATCTCCTCCCCTTTTGCCACTGCCATCTGTATGCCACTCCTGCAGATGGGTTTTACTCCCGACACCTGCTGCTTCGTGTTAATCAGTGGAGCAGCATTACGATCTTATGGGACGATCGCCAATGGCCCACATGCCCTTACGCAGTACTGGTGGCTCGGAGCAACATTTCGGCCTTTCAGCTGGACTAGTGCCTCCCCATTGGGACGGCCCTGCGGTTCTGTGCGCTTCCATGTTGCCTTTTCGTACGTGAATGTGGCTCTGTGTACCATGAGGGAACAGGGCGACACACAAGTAGTGGCTGGTCATTTCTTGCGGATGCAGCCCACAATGGTGATTAGCGTTTTGGAGTTCATGGCCTGATGGCTGTATGGGCTTGGTGACTTTGATGTGCATTAAATTTCTATTCTGATTTGGCCCGTGTAGCGTTTTTCTTTGCAAGTGATGTGGCATATGCCTATTTGGGGGGCGATGTATTGTGAGGAGATCTGCATTGGGTTCCAGCTTCGGAGTTTAGTTGCGTGGTACTGTACTGGGCGCGTTTGCCTACTAAGCCCGTGAGGTCAGGGATGGGGGCTGCCAATATGACAGTTTGAATGTTGTCATGCTCAGGGGCGGGGGATTGGGTTTTGTGTAACAGATGCCGGTCAGCCAGGTGGACTGGTGGAATGATGTGATTCTCGGAATATTGCTGGTCACAGGTGCCTGTGTTTGCGTGCGTTTCTTGGTGGGGGACTGTGGTCATGTCCATTGGAATGGCTTCTGTATTCGTGCCATCTGTGCCCTGCAGCTCCCATTGGCCCCTCTTGTGTTTCTTTTGTTCGTTGCCATGCATGGGTGACTTGTACATTTCAATGGTTGCATTGTGACTTCATTGCACCTACGGGGAGTTGTACTTTGTGGGCAGGGAGCGGTGTACAGGCACTCAGTGGGGCCGTTTACGGTTGATTCGCGATGCCGTACTTCTCACCATGGCGGAATGGTACATTACGCCATGCCTGATGGCGTTAGGTACATGTCCGCTAGGGTCGGAATTGGCGTACCCTTGCGCCATGGTGGTGTTTGCGGTTTCGCATGGCGCGCGCGCGCGTGCTTGGTGCAGTTAGCGTTGGCGTTCACTACGGTGTCGCTAATGGCTTCGTACTTTGCGGTGACGGGTCATAGTCGCACCGAGCGCTATTCGATGGCGGTATTGCATTTCCGCCATCGTTTTCCGATTTCCGCAAGGGTCGTAATGAGGCCCATAGACTTGTAAAGCGGGGGGAAGGGAAGCAGCGACTGGACATTATGGATGCATAAAGAAGCGGTTGAAGGTTGCACTGCTTGTTTGGTTTGCATTGTTTTGTTGTGTACATAAGTTAATAAAAATGTTTTTTTTTTTAAAAATAAACTCTTGTGGGGTCTGTTCTTCTCCACACTGTAGATTGTAGGCCGCTTTGCTAGCCTCTTGTGGGTTTCTATGGGTGAAGAAGTGCTTCAAGATGGCTGCCTTGTAGGTGGACCATCTTAAATGTTTTTGGTCTTCCAGTCCAGCAAAGAGGCTGGAGTATTCTGGAGAGAATGTCCATTTGGCATAATCTATACAGTTCTGGCTATCTTTTATGTGAAATGTGTCCATCATTTGTTCATAGAGTTCCAAATGCTCCCTGACAGAATATTTTGCGTTTTTATTGTAGTGTCATGAAATTTCTGATGGCCTTGATCTGTCTAATGGGGTCTTTCACCAGAACTCTTTTTAATTTATCTGCATTCATTTGCCGCGTCACCTGACTCCATTCGCCCTTAGACTCAGAGGCGCTGCTGTTTGAGGTCCTCTCATGATCATCTAGGCGCTCCCTGAATCTGTGAGCTTGGGAGTGGCTCACAGAATGGTGGGGCCTAGTTTCTTCTCCCCTGTGGTGCACAGGAGAGTAGTCTTCTGACTCCTCTCTGCTTCCAGGGTTGGCAGAGTATCCCCACCACTGCCCTGATTGGGTGGAGATCTTCAGGATGCTCTTTTGGGGCCTCTTTTCCTGTTGTTCGTGTGCAAATCGAACCAACTGGTCCCTTTGGAGGTAGTTATTCTGCAAATCTAATTCCCTGACTTTCTCCTCATAGGAGGTTTCCTGGTCAGATACATCAGCCATTATATTTTTATATCTATACAGGGATGCCCTTCAATCAAATTCTGGGGGTGCTGACCTGTCAGCTCCATCATGCTAGGCCTATTTAATTCTGATGGCCTCATGGTTTCTGGCTCATGTGAACCGGTAGCCATGAAGTCAGCAGTGCACAAAGTATTAAATGGGTTTTAGTACAGAGGTCATCATACTATGATCAGGGGTTGCCCTGTCCCGCTCTACCTGTACGAGGTCCCTCCAGTTTGGGTTGAATCTAGTATACTCTTTCTCCAACTTCGCTAGTTTTTCCTTCCTTCTCAGCCCCTATCTCTTGATAATGGCAAAGATCTGAGCCTTTTGCTCGTCTATCAGGGCTTTACTGGCCTCTATGACCCGTCTTTGAGTTTCCGCCTGCTGGTGGAGTCAATTTATCTCCTCACAGAGGACCTCATTATCTCTTTGTGCTGCCTGTATAGTTTGGGAACACTGAGTCAATTTTTGTTGCAGGAGACTTACCTCCTGAGTTTGTGCATTTTTAGTTTGGGTGTTCTCTTCCAGAGCGCCTTCTACCTTCTACCCTCTACCCATCGGGTGTGCTCCAATAACTTTCTATATTCTGTTTTGAGTTCATTTCGTTTCTGTAGGCCCAACTCACTTTCCTGTAAATCTGTTTTTAAATTGCTTACTTCCTGACATAGGGCATCTTTCTCCTGATTTAGGGTGGCCCTCTGTTCATCACGGCCATCCCTTTGTTGCTTGATGGCATTTAATTTCTGGCGTTCTTGATCAAAGTTTGTCTGGAGATCGAGTTCTCTTTTTATTAATTCATTACTCTCCTCTTCCAATCTTTTTATCTGATCCTGTAAAGTTACTATTTGCTCTGCGCTGACGTTATTGTATCTCACTTGTTGTTTTAATTTCAGTTGCATCTCTTCTAATGAGTCAACCTTTTCTTGCCACTCCATTCTTAAGGCATTTAATTGGGCCTCTTGGTCTACATTATTTTGCTGTTGGAGAGCCAAGTCCTCTTTTCACTTTTTAATGTAATTTCCAGATTCTGCCTCAGAATCCTCGCTCTTTTGCAATTTTTGTTATGCTAATTTTCGTTCAGTCTGGATTTTAGTTAAGAGTTCAGATTGATTTTGCGCAAGAGTTGTATTTTCCTCATGCTTTTCCTGCATCACTCCCATAAGGAGATACATGTATACCGTGATTCTGACAATTTTAATCTGCTCCTCTTTAATTTCATGTCATGTATAAATCACTCAAAGCTTGATGTAATAGGGCACCGTCCTGCCACGTGTCCATGTTCATGGCAGTGACCTGTTGCATCATTTCTTCTAGTCAGACTTTTTCATCTTGCTCTGCCCATTCCCCTCTGACAAATAACTTGTGCAGAAGGTGCTCCCTGGCCATATTTATCTCTACCGTGGTCATTTTGAAAAGTGTTATTTCTTTATTAATTTATTTATGTAAGGGTAATCTGTATTCTGTTGCTTTTTGTCTATTTTTGGGGTTGATTTAGTTTTAATTTTATACACAGGCCTGCTACTTAGGATATTTGTTTTGGGGAGGTGCTTCTACAGTGTAACCCAGCATTCCAACCACACAAAGAATCACTACCTTGCAGGTTAGTCTGCTATGTTAAACTGCCATGGGTGGCAACACAAACCCAAATCCAGGCTACCAGCCCCTAATTTTGTTAAGGATTTCAATTGGGCGACACACACCGGACCAGGACCCTTGCCCTTAGCCTTGGATGTAGCGCGCAATTGGAATGCTTTCTCTTTATTTTCTGCGAATTCAATTTGAGATGGCACACAACCCGTCTCACACCCCCTTTTTATTAATACCCTGGGTCACAATAGACCATGAACCAGACCGGTTGGTGGCAAGGCAAAATGTATTTATTTTAAAATTCAAAGAAATCACAAACATTTTTATATTGGGCAGCAATCACCAATGGGGTGATAATTACAGTGAAAATCACTGAAATACTCTTGGGTAACCTTTGACTAGAACAAATCCAAAGCACAAATGAATTTTAAATTAGGATAGATAGCAACCAAGTTAAGGTTTACCCCTGCAATGTTCCCTCAACCCACAATTCTAAGCGGATAGAATGAAGCAGTCAGGGATATGAGGCAGCAAACAGAATCAAAATCCGGCCTTCCCTCACAAATAAGAGGCTTTTGCAATGGCATGAAATGACACTTGGAATTTGACAAATAATTAATGTACGGTTAAATCAGTGAAGCAAATATGATGTCTCACAATAGCAGGATGGTATAAACACTAGCAACCAAAAGGCAAGGGATCAACAAAAGGCAAGGGATCAACAAAAGGCATACAGTTCAACAACCAAGCGGAAAGCAAAAACATGATGCAGCCGAATCAAAGTTGCATTTTACTCATTTGCAGTTTAAATGTCAAAAATGGTTTCTATGAAAAACAGGTGAAATACTCGAAATCAGAAAGCGATTTGTGGGCTGGGGAATAGATGCACATCACAGGGACAATATAGAAGTGAAATCATGTCTCTAGCTGAAGGATTGGATGAGATTTGCAAGATAAAAGGAGGTTCGGATTTGGAAAATTAAAGCCATTAAAGAGAGAAAATCAGGTTGGAAAGAAAAAGACAAAGTTTACTTATACTAGATTATCAAGAAGATAGCGCTGCCCATGAAACAGGTTAAGCGGCCGGATTAACCCGCTCCATGTCGCGTTTCTCTTTATGTGAAAATTACTTAAATTATTCAAAATATTACTAAGGAGTTGTCAAAAGCAAACATGAAAATAGGAATGTACAAAAAATACACGAAAAATAGACATAAACCAATGAATAAATAGCAGCAATGGCTAAAAAAAGAAAAAAGACATTAAATATTAAGGAAAAGTTCCAATCCAAACTGTAAACAAAAATAAAAGCAATCGCGAATCGCATCCAAGTGAAAATCCAATCCAGAAATAGAAAAAAACCCCCAAAAAACCCCTAAAAATGAACCACGAACGAAGGAGCTCCAGCCGAGACGAAAACACACGGCCAAATGAAAAAATAATGGCTGGCGGAAGTACACAAAAGCTGGAAAAAAAAGAAATATAAACAAAATATGTTGAAGAAAAAAGGACGAGACCACCATCTACTGACATTTATATATATTACATTATTCATTCAAACATGTTTTCATATGTTTAACTATGGTGCCATCTAGTGAACAGAGCATTAATTAAAAATTAAAAGTTATGACAGAAATGTACTTTATGTATTACTTGATTTTATTTAATTATATATATATAATATATATATATATATATATATATAGAGAGAGATTTTGAAAATGAGAAGATAGAAAGAAGAATATGAAGACAAAGAAAAAGAAGATGGAAAAGAAAAGAGAAAGGTAAGTGGAAACAGTAAAACACAGGTGAGTCGAACTTTTGTAATTTAGATAATTTGGTACACTGGATTTTAGACCTTTTGGTCAATGCAACCCTTTACATTCGGTAAAATTGTCCTAAGCCCCTAGCTATATGTCCTATTCTTCTGCAATTCAAGCACTGTTGCGCCTGTCCACCATTAAATCTTCCTCTTAACTGACGGTTTTGAAATCCACTTCGTCCAACTCCTCTAGACCCATTCCCTCTTCCTCTTGGACAAATGTTGTACCAACTCTGATCTGTGAGATAGCCTGCGCTATTTTGCTGCCCTGACTGTATCACCTGCATCACCCTTCCTTCACTACTCGTTAATGCTGCTCCGTCTATGGCTATTTTTCGACCATTTCTTCTGAACTAACTTAGCTTCCTCCTGCTTTCGATTCTCAGCTTTCTTTTTATTCTTCCCCTGTATTAATCGGCAGTGATGCACGATTGTCAATTGTATTTTTGCCCATGGCTTTGCTTCCATTCCCACCAGTTTTTTCAATTGCTGTTGCACTGGCTTGAGCAGCCCCTGACATAAAATGTGGTAAAATAATGCTACAGTTTTATTCCATGGTTCACGAGTCTCCTGATGCCATTTATCTTGAATATCTTGAATATAAGCAACAGGATCTGGATCTTCATCCTGCTCCATCTTCCTAGTCATATTCGCACTCATATCTGATGTATTGGGATATTGTACTCTGAGCACCCGCCATAGTCTGCTCTGCAATTATTAAATGGCGCTCCATCATGTGCCATGTTTTGCACAGTCACACCTGCTTATCCTGCTCGCTTCCAAATGTTGTCAGCTCTCTCCCCTATAATAACTGCTAGTAAGCCGTTTACATCACCTCTAGCTAGTGTCATTCATGATTTCGTTTTCTCTAACTCATAAATCAATTTTCCCGCAACAGAAGTCAAACTCTGTAACTTACATCTTAAATTGTCTTAATCAATCTGTGGCCACAGTATATTGTGGTCAACCTCCCCCCTTCTCCAATAATGGGAATTGTGAAAACCCAGTTCATAATCACTCCTGCCCATGCTTTGTGTTTTCCAGGCAGGGCTTGTCTTGCCCATTTGTCTCTGTCCTGGTAATGCCCTTAACCTACATACATAAGCAATGATACATCCCTTGCACTGTGCGATCGTTCTTGTGTTCAATCGGCATATAATGTTGATTGTGGTGTTCTCTCTTTGGGGTCTTCTAAATCTGACCATTTTACCCCTTTGTCTATAACTGATTATTTTGAAAATCTGCATGCACCCTCTTTTTGCGCTCTCTCATTCTCCTCCCTTTCCTTGCCTGATATCATTATACCCCAACTCATGTGACTATTGTCCTTCTCCACATCATTGAGATCTAATCTGTTTAAAAACAATGTTCTGTACTCATCTGTTATGATGTCATCTAACCTACCTTAAGTCCCCTTTAATAAGGATCCCTCTGCATTCTCTTGGGTTTTATACCCGTCTTTATCCTTCATTTGCCTGTATAAATTCCCAAGTCTTTGCTCTATGTCTTCTGTGTCCTGCCCACTAGCCCATGCTGATCTTGGCATTCCTTGCAGCTCTCTATGGGGCTTTGTGACCCTTTCTCTTCCTCCAATCGTTCTCGTGCATAAATCGGCACTATGCTCTGATGACATAAATATTCTGTCTCGCCATCTTTTAATCCCCTACTTCTGTTAATTTCTTCTTCTCTTCTCCTCATATACCTCAATCCATCTTCCTCCCCCTTCTTTGCAACCTATGTACTTTCATTCTCTGGGCTTCTATCTCTTCTCTTCTTTTCCAATCTCTCCTTTTCTTTACTTGCCTCATATCTTCTTTGTTCTACCCTTTGCCTGCATTCTTTATCCCTTTCTTCTTTGTATGCTCTTTCCTCTTCCTTCTCTTTCTTTTCCCGTTCTTCTCTTTCCTCTCTTTACTCGGACCCCATCTATGCCCTTATCATCTAGCTTGAATCATATTTGTCCTCCCATTCATTCATTCTGTACTAATGCTACACCCTTAGCCTTTTCCTTTACTTCTTTCTGCTTCCTTGTTTCCTCCTCTATCACCATTTTGTCATGTCTGTCTTTTCTCTCATCACGCTGTTTACTTTCATTGCGTGTTAATATATTTTAGTGTTCTCTGCTTTTGCTCTCTTCCGCATTATCCTTGCTTTTATAAGCGTGGGCTTAACATACCCTGCTACTGCTTTTAATTCTTTTAAAGGGTAAAATCCCTTTTCCTCTGTATCTATACTCTTGTCTTCAGGAGGGGGAAAGGGCCGAAGATGTTTTATCCTTCCCTTTATGCTGATTAAGCATCCACTCCTTCTCAGCTGGATCTTCTTTCTCACCCTGAACAGCCTCTTCTGTAAATGTTTTTCCTTATATGTGGCATGAAAATAAGCTGTCATATGCTGCAATATGGTTTTTGACAGTGAACCCTCCTGAGGGCAATGCATAAATGTCTTATTAGTTGTGCCTCAAACCTATTCCGAGTTATATTTACTTATCTTCGCTGTATATCTTGGCAATGTCCTACACAAATGTACTTACCGGATGTTCTATCTGATTCTTTATTTGATCAAATATACCACTATGATCATTTGGCACATGCACCATCAAACAATGTTTATAATGCCAAAAGGAACTATTTTAACTGATTACTTTTTATTTAAAGATTTATGCAATGATTTCTGTTTGCTCCTTCGTTTGCATTTTCTATCAAGTTTTATTATCTCGTTCTTTTATTATTAGTATTTTAAGAGTCTCTTCTTTATTTATATTAACTTCCTTTGATTTGTACCCTCCTGATTGACATCAATCTCTTGGTCATAAGAAAATCTCCCATTCACCTTAATTTTTTACTATCGTTTTACATCTATTAGTTTAAACACAACAAAAGCTTTATATTGACATAACCCCACACATGTGCACTTTTTCAATTTTACTGCGTACGCCTTCCTTTACTATTTTAGTAAATGTATCCCTTCTCCGTTTCACTCCATTTTGGAGTTTGATACGCACTCTTCTGCATGCCCTGCCTCAGGAATCCTTAATTTTTTTAGTGCGTACCTTTCTGTCCCTCTTGGAACCAGGAATCGAGGTATCTACTACTTCTTCGCCGCAAGCCAGGTAAGGCCACAGAGCCCCCAGACCCCCCACCACCCACCCAACAAGGAAAGGAACGCCCGCGGCCAGGCCCGCTTCCCTCCCCAGCCCGCCACCTCCATCCCAGCTCCCCTTCCGCACAGGGTCGGACTGCCGGCATTGGCCCATCGGCCACTGGGCGATGACCTTTGAGGACCTGGGGGGCCGGTTATCATGAGGCCACCCCAGGGCCTTTATTTTTGCCCGTAAAAAATGTTTACATTCTGCAGCAGCCGGCTGCCAGGCACTTGACTGATGTGATGTGGGCCATGTGGCCGAGTCAGGCCCAAGCTCGAACTTTTTTTTTTCTTTATTAATTAAATTGTTTCAATCGAGCCTCCCTGATCAATGACAGTGCCGTGCCGTCACCGTAGCCGGGCCGAAGGCGCAGCACACCTGAGAGGCTAGGGGCTGCGCACCCGCGCCGGGCGCTGGAGAAGGAAACTGACACTGACACACTCTCTCTGATCTGAGGGGAGGGCGGGGCCGGGTTACTTTATTTTCATCCAAGTATTTTCCAGCTGCCACCAGTGCCAGGCCAGCCCTGGCTTGGCCCAGGAGCCTGGAGGCGGTGCTGCTGACGGCGGAGGGAGCGGGACTCGGAAATTGCAATTGCAAATTGCATTTGCAGTGCAGATGAGAATGGGATGCATATCATATGCATGAGACAGATGAGCAG
The DNA here is from genome assembly GCF_040938575.1 of Ambystoma mexicanum. Taxonomy (NCBI): domain Eukaryota; kingdom Metazoa; phylum Chordata; class Amphibia; order Caudata; family Ambystomatidae; genus Ambystoma; species Ambystoma mexicanum. The sequence continues at coordinate 747,701,488 of NC_090921.1, read as the reverse complement.
CATCGGCCATGCATGAGAATGCATCAAGGGCCGGCTGCTGCCAGCACCAGCCAGGCCGGCGGCGGCGCAGCAGGCCGCCCACGTGCCCGTGTGTCGTGTGGGCTGCAGGCTGCCCCATGCTCCTTTGATGGGGAACTTCACAAACAAGTTCCTTTCAACTTTGCAGGAAGTAACAACAACGAAATTGTTGTTGCCCTCAATGCCCTGCAAAGTTGAAAGAACTTGTGCCTGGCCTAAGGGGGGGGGCCTGCCTGTTGCCGAAACACACAGACTCTCTCTTTTCTCTCTCTGGGAGAGGATATAGGACCTCTCTCCCCTCTGTTGGGCATTATTGGCTCACCCACCCACCCACGACCGTCGACCACCACCGCGCCAGCCACCGCAGTGACCCACCGGGCAGCCTGAGCCCTGAGCACAGGAGCAGCAGGCAGAGAGAACGAGGAGCATCCGGGACACGACGCACCACCGCACCGGGCCCCGGCCGTCTGTACTCCGCAGCAGCACCTGTCTGACCTGAGCCACAGCCAGACCGGCCACAGCGGCGGGCCTAGGCTCTCCACAGCCACTCCTCAACATTATTTTTTGCCACACACCAGCACCACAGCCGGTGCCGGGCCAGCCACCGCACTAGGCTGTGACTCTGTCCAGTGCTGACCCACCCCCCGAGGCAGCCTGAGGCTGAGCCACAACACAGCAGCAGGCAGCAGCAGGAACGACGAGGACACGCACTGGGGGGCCGGTCCAGAGCGGCACTCCGACCGCAGCCAGCCTGCCCTGACCTGAGCCTGAGCCACCCACACAGCACAGCCGGCCGGCCCGGCCTGGCCACAGCCGCCCAGCCGCAGCAGCCAGCAGGCCAGCAGACCACCCGGGCCTGGCACTGCCACAACAGACAGCACAACATGGACGGACGGTCCGTGTGACTCCCACCCGACCCGGCAGACGACGAGTAATCAGCCTCAGGTAAGAAACTTTGATCCATCCACACTCCACTAGACTAGTGGTCTCAGTCTCCGACCACAGCCTGCTGTGCTGTGTGCTGTGTCTAAGTCTTCTTGTCTAACGGCTTGCTGCCCCAAATGTTCAGAAACCATGCTGGTTCGAGCTCTCATGCACACCAGGCACGAGCGGGAAGCCTGGGAGCAGGATCTAGGAACCATGGATCCAACTTAGAATGAAGGCAGGGAAAGATCACACATCACTGCGGCCGCCATTAAAGCCAAGCGAGTTTGAGTTTTTATACATTCAATGTTTTAGGCATTTTCACCTGCTGTTTTAAAAAAAAATGTGTTTTATGAAAGCATGGCCCTGTTTTTGGAAGTTGGAAAACACGCCTGGAATGAAAAGCATAATGTACACACCTTTCATGATAGAAAGATCGTTTTGCTTCCATTTTTCTTAAAACGAGCAAGAGCTGTCAATTCGAGTGCACTCCTGATTCAGAACCGTGGAGGCTCGAACACTCAGTTTATGCTCTACCCACCCTGTGCCCACCCCCCATCAGCACTCACTCGGTTAAGTGCCCATTGCATTCTTTGCGCTTTTTAACTCAGGTGGCAGTGCCAAGATTCGTGAACATACCCGCTGGAACTCCCTGCCCCACACACACAAACACACACACCTCGCCCTAGAGCACAAGCAAAGCTGAGCAGCCAATGGAGTTCCTAACGCAAGCGGAACCTTGAGGTGTAGTGTACGCCTGCTTGCTACCCTCAATTCCCCCACTCTCGGCCTCGACCCCCGCTTCTGCCATAGTGTTGTCCACTCATCGGCCCACCCTCTATACCTTCATTAACGCAGGGGCGCTGGCTGCCTGAGAGTTAACGCGAAAGTCGTGGAGAACTGGTGGAGGGCGAGCTAAGGTGGCGCTGGGGGTGTGATGGGCTATGTATTGAGTGCAGGCGCTGTGAAGTAGTGATTCAGTGTGACTTAAGGAAGGTGGCACTGGGAGTGCGATGCAATTGGCACTGGAGTGCATGAGCTGTAAATATTGGCACCGTGTGAGTTAACGTGGCATTCCTAGTGTGAAGGACTTTTTTTACCGTAGTGCAAGCCCTTCCCACTGTGTTTTTTTATTCAAGCGTCAGTTGTGAGGGTCAACAACAGGTGATAGTATGTGTCTTTCTTCCCCCATTTAATTTCTGTGTACCACCTGTGGTAGCGTATTGGCGCTAACACTGCTATACTGTCATCTTTTTCACACAGCAAGTTAATATGAATTGCAAACATGGATGGTACATTTTTTAAAACCTTCTCTACAACTTGAATGTAATAGTCCAAGTAATTGTCCGACCGAATTCATCATTTATTGTTGCTGTCTTTTAATCTCATGTGTGATACCAATAGAAGGAAATGCACTACAGTGTTTTACAGTATGCGGCCTGCGAGTATGGCAATTTGCAAAGGCATCGCAGGGCAATGTTACACGTGTTTCTTCTGACTCCTCTCCGTTTCTTGCCTGAATCTAACAATCTCATCTGAAGCTTTGTCTAAGGTGATGGAAGAGGTCACATCATTCTATGGCCCTCATTACGACCCTGGCGGAAAGCAACTGACCTGACCGCCATAGCGTAAATAGCGTTTCAGCCATGGCACGACAGAGTAAAGTGCGGCTAATTCTGACCGATCGGGCACGAGCAGTACGCCTTGGCGGAAGTGCAAAGTCCGCGATGGCGGAAATGTCCCCAAAACGCCCCTCACCGCCGTCGTACGGCGACCTAGGTGCAATTCCGCCACCGGACATAGCGGTCACCGTAAAGAGCGGCAATCGGAAAATACGGTGACCGTAAATATACGGAAACGGAAGCAAAAACATGGTCCCGGAACGGGAAACAGCACGCCGTACACCTATAAAATCAGAACATTCACACAACCATTAAAAACACTACCCTGAGAGACATCCCAACCCGTCATCCACCCTAGTGAAACCAAAACAATGGGAAAAGTAGCGAAAAAAGCGTGCGACCGCAAGCGGCAGGTCCACTTCTCACGTGAGGAACTCACGGTGCTCACAGAGACCCTCCAGGAGAATGCTGCCGTCGTCTTCTCGACGCAAATGACCAGGACGGCACTTGCGAACAAGAAGGCCATATGGGCCCTGGTGGCACAGCGGGTAAGTGCGGTGGGGACCGCACCCCGCAACCCACAGCAATGCAGAAAGCGATGGGACGACTTGCGGATACGCGTACAGAGCATACTATCCGCCAACCGTAACATTGCCACAGCTACCGGGGGAGGATCGGAATCACCCATCAAGCTGACCCCCTGGGAAGAAATCTGTGCCTCCACCATTGGAATGGAGACCATAGAGGGAGTCGGAGGGATGGAGAAAGGAGTGCAGACATCCGAAGAATCAGGTAGGTGGCCCAAATAAAACTATGCTAAAACCACAATGTCCAATCATGTGAAGTACCATGTGTCCACATAGTGCAACAGAAACACATGTCCAGGAGAACGTCCACTTACATTGGCCTGATAGCGGACCTTAAAAGTCAAATTAAATAAATAAATAATTAAAATTCCTAAAAACACCCTCTACACGTGCAGCAGGCACCCCCTAACTGCAGGCTGCAATACAACTGCACCCTCAATCCACCCAAAAATGAAACCACCTCCAAGGCCCTGACCCAAATCACCCTCAGGTACCACCCCAATGCATGTGATACATTGCCATTCCAATTTCCACAGACCCATTAATAACGCTCGCCCTCCTTTACTCCACCACAGGGTCCGATTCAAACGACGAGCTCCAGGACACCCCTACCAGCACACCTGCAAAGAGGGCCAAGACCAACGGCCAAAGACCCTCCACCTCAGCTGCACGCATCAAGACACGGCAGCAGCACAAATCAAGTGGCAGCACACAGGAGGGGACTTCAACAGGCACCCCAGCAGCCAGCATGGCCACAACACCACCACCACCACAGGCCCCCCCAATGGATGCCACAGAAGGCACTGCTTCTGGTGGCAGCAGCACCATAGGTGACACTGCATTAATGGCAGCATGCTCCGACACAGAAAACGGTGATGTCGATGTACGATCCATCCATGACCTGTCTCAATCCCCCTGTTTGTTTCATCCCGTACAACATGAGGATACCACGCAGGGGCACTCACAAGACGACGACTGGCCATCCCCCACAAGCCCTGTGTCAAGGCAACATGAGGTGATCAGCCCCTCTGTGACACCACCGCAAATGGCCATGGCCCAGCAGAGGCAACAGTCCCTCGACCAAGTGATCGTGCAACAGCAACAACTGGCCACGCTCCTCAAGGACCATGCTGATGAATGTGGGGGTACCAAGGCAGCCATAGAAACATGTACAGAGACACTAAGGGCAGAAATGGAGAGAAGCACCGAGAGCCTGAGAGTACAAATGGAGAGAAGCACCGAGAGCCTGAGAGTACAAATGGAGAGAAGCACCGAGAGCCTGAGGGGGGAACTGCATGCGACGTCCAAAGACATATGTGCTGAACTTGCCGCTGTGCGCCGTGTGCTCACTGAGCTCTCACAAACCCTTAGGGACATGCATGGACGTGAGCAGGCAGAGACATCATCCGTTGCAAGTTCCGTCCAGGGCAGCCCCCAACGTAGATCTGGGAGGAACCTGCGCTCCACAGGCAGGGGTGCCCCTGATACCCGGAGAGGGGGCTTGCAATAGCGTCTGCCCACTGACAATGAGCATCCTTGGACACTGGTGTTCGGGGGGGAGGTAGGAGGGTGGAGGGGGTGTGTTGGGCTTACTTGGGTGGCGGGTCGATGGGGTGTGTAACACAATTTCACATTTGCTATAAACATTTCACAATCATCCAATGAGATGTGTGGACATTGATCTTTGTATACGAGGCCATCATAGGCGTACAGTCCATATTGTGCATGTTCCAGACACACACAGTGCCACAACTCCCGTGTCCATGTATCAACCACCAGGCGTGAGTGCTAGAAGCATGAATCTATGATAATCTGACGAATTTCACGGCCCTCCTGTGCCTCGCGGACTCCTTGAGGTTCTGCCACATCCCCACCCACATCATGACCATATTCTGGTGCTTGCAGTTCTGCGTCAGGGGGCATGGGCACATTTCTACGTATGCACATGTTGTGTAGCATGACACATGCCATGACCATCTTAGCAACCTTCTCATGGCGGTACAGGAGTGCCCCGCCAGACCTGCTCAGGCAGCGGAAACGACCCTTCAGTAGGCCGAATGCCTGTTCTATGACTACACGGGTACGTGAGTGGGCATGGTTGTAGTCCTCCTCATGCTGGTCCTGTGGGTTCCGGAGTGGTGTAAGGAGCCATCTCTTCAGTGGATACCCGGCATCACCTGTATGTGGACAATAAAGGATGTTTGAGGAATGACATTGCTACGTAAGCACCCCCCCCCTTCCTGGCAGGTCATTGCCGCATCACATACCCCACATTATCATGCATGAAATGAGACTCACCGAGTAGCCAGGATCTGTTCCCTGCATGTCGCTCCATGTAGCGTGGTATTGTAGAGTTCCGTAAGACCATGGAATCATGGGTTGATCCAGGAAATCGGGCACAACAATGTGTAATGATCCTGTTTGAGTCACACACCATTTGTACATTAAGAGAATGATATTGTTTTCGGTTGCGGTACTGGGCCTCCATGGCATGTGGGACAACCAATTCCACATGGGTGCAGTCGATGGCACCAATGCAACCCGGTATGCCGGCAAGTGCATGGAATCCCACTTTTGTGTTCGTAATTTCCTGCTCCGAGCGTGGTAGAGAGATGTAGTCGTCTGCGTGCTTCAGGAGGGCATCGAGCACTTGCAATAGTGTCTGTGACAACAGTGGCTGTGAAATGCCATGCAACTGTCCGACTGTGTGCTGGTAGGTGCCTGTGGCCAGGAAGTGGAGTACAGACACCACCTTCAGTAGGGGTGGGATGGCGGTTGGGCTATCTATCATGCTGACAAGGTCAGCGTGTGTCATGTCCACAATGGCGGTTATGGTGTCCCGGTCCAAACGGTAGAGGGTGTGGATCTGCTCATCAGTGAGGTTGAACGGATGTGCTCGGAGGCGTGGGATTGCGGGCTGCCTGCGTGGTGGTAGTGGCTGTGCTGGTGGGCCTTGCTGGCCCTGCCTTGCCCTCCTCCTCCTCCTGCGTCTCCTCTGTGCGGCCGGTTGTTGTAGTAGTTGGTGTTCGTCTTCTTCTTGAAGTTGGAGTACTTGCAGTGCTATCAGGTCCCCCAGGGCCAACATCGCAAGTCCTGCCGGTAGCATTTTGGAGTGGGTGTGGTTGTGGGAGGGGGTTGGGTGTGCAATTTATGTGTTTCCAAGCTGTATAGCCTCCACCTGTGGTGATTCATTCCACCTGTGCAAGCTGCAATCCCCTTTGGGCGAGCACGTCCCGCACACAACGCTGCAAATCGACGCATGGCATCTTGCTATTACAATCATGTATTTCATCCCGATGGCAGTGAGATATTGCTTCATATGTTAATTCTGCTATGCTCCCATTGTTTCACATACTATCTTTGCAGTCGGGAACATACTTGTGAAGGGTCCGTGGAATGTAGTACTCGATTAACGGTGGACCCTCATGCAGCGCTGTACCGCGGTTCACCGACGGGCGGGGCGTCCCATTTGTGAGTGTAGCCAGTTGCCATTTTCACACACTGCCGCACTAAATGGATGGATTTGTGATTTCAAGCGGTCACAGATGCCTTTTCGACGTGATGTTGCAAATGAGGAATTCGAAGGACAGCGCTTTCGGTTTCCAGCTAGCAGCGAGGAGACGCCCACAGGTCTGACTGCAGATAGAAAGTTCTATTGTTTAATGTCCTTGGGACAGGGGCCATGCCGAGAATGCAATGATTGATATGAATAGTATGGGATGCGCAATAGCGTAGTGGAGGATAAGGCAGGACGTTCCCAAATACATGTTACTTCACAACACTAGAATTCCGGCCTGGAGCACAGTGGATTTTGCAGACTGCATTAAGCACAGATTCAATGGAAATTTCTAATGTTATGTGAGTAAATAATCAGGCGTTTTTATACCGGGATGAGGGAATGATGTATGGATGCATGGACAGATGATTTAATAGAGAGTCTGCCATGTACATGGCTTTTTGGAATCTATCAACTTCCTCTGCGCTATGTGATGCAGGGCTGCCATAGTGGGACCATCGTCTATCTGCCCTTGTTGAACCCTCCCTGTCTCGACGCGCCTTCAAACACTTGTGTCTATGCACGTTACTAATCCCATCTAATGGATTCTGTTTTAACAGACGCATGCACACAAACACTCGTTTGTAATAGTGTTTTCACCTCGATTTATATGGTTATGATTCGCAAGTGATTATTGGGTGCGAATAATCCTTTTGAGTGGGCTAGCATGCATATGGCTGTGGATTTAGTGTGATCTTTGAAGTGAGTAATTCAAATGGAGTTCAGATGCCCATACTATTCTTTTTCGTTTCATTTGGGTGACAGGTATCTCCTCCCCTTTTGCCGCTGCCATCTGTATGCCACTCCTGCAGATGGCTTTTACTCCCGACACCTGCTGCTTCGTGTAAATCAGTGGAGCACCATTACGATCTTATGGGACGATCGCCAATGGCCCACATGCCCTTACGCAGTACTAGTGGCTAGGAGCAACATTTCGAGCTTTCAGCTGGACTAGTGCCTACCTAATGGGACGGCCCTGCGGTTCTAGGCGCTTCCATGTTGCCTTTTTGAACGTGGATGTAGCCCCTGTGTACCATGGAGGAACAGGGCGTCACACAAGAAGAAGCTGGTCATTTATTGCGGATGCAGCCCACAATTATGAGATATGATTTGGAGTTCATGACCTAATAGCTGTATGGCCCGGGTGATTTTGTTGTGCATTAAATTTTGATTATGATATTGACCTTGTAGCGTTATTCTTTGCAAGTAATGTAGCATATTCCTATTTGTGGAGCGTTGTATTGTGAGGAGATCTGCTTTGGGTTCGGCCTTCTGAGCATAGTTGCGTGGTACTGTACTGGGCGCGTTTGCCTACGAAGGCCAGTAAGGTCAAGGATAGGGGCTGCCATTATGACTGTTTTAATGATGTCATGCTCATGGGAGGGGGATTGGCTTTTGTGTAACAGATGCCGGTCAGCCAGGTGGATTGGTGGAATGATGTGATTTTCAGAATATGGCTGGTCACAGGTGCCTGTGTTTGCGTGCGTTTCTTGGAGGGAGACTGAGGTCATGTCCATTGGAATGGCTTCTGTATTCGTGCCATCTGTGCCCTGCTGCTCCCATTGGCCCCTCTTGAGATGTGCCTGGCTGCTCAGTCACTCTGCCAACTTGTGTGGTACATGCTTATGCTGCTGGTTGGTTTGTTTACTGGCAGGAGTACAGGGCTGGTGCAGTCTCACTCAGGATACTGCTTTGTATGTTGCCTTGCACTGGTGTCAAGCGATGGGGGGCCTGTTTTTGTTTGTCTCAGTTTTCAGTTCATGTTGCTGTACTTGGAGCTTCACATGCCTGTGCTGCATCAGTACGGCAATGGTGCCATGGCTAATATGGATGGCCACTCACAAGGCACTTGGAGCCCCTACATTCATTTGTTCGTTGGCATGCATGGGTGACTTGTACATTTCACTGGTTGCATTGTTTGACTTCATTGCACCTACGAGGAGTTGTGCAATGTGGCCAGGGAATGGTACTTTCCGCCATGCTTGATGGCGTTAGGTACATGTCCGCTAGGGTCAGAATTCCCGTACCGTTGCGCCATGGTGGTAATTACGGTTTCGCAGTGCGCACGTGCGCGTACTTGGTGCAGTTAGCGTTGGCGTTCACTACGGTGTCGCTAATGGCATCGTACTTTACGGTGACGGGTCATAATCGCAACGGGCGGTATTCGATGGCGGTATTGCATTTCCGCCATCGTTTTTCGATTTCCGCCAGGGTCGTAATGAGGGCCTATGTGTTTTACTTTAATGGCATGTCCCGGTTTTCTGCTGCATGCATGATGCATCCAGTATGTGTGATAACAGGCATTCTGGCCAATGTGTTTAGTGATGTTTCCAATAAAACTCTTCATAGGAGACTCAAAACATTATCAAACGTGACTGAGAGTGATATTAGAACAGGGCCGCCAAAAAGCACTGCTGGTTCCCCTTTTCCTCCTGACACAACCTGTTAACGTTATTCTGATTGGAAAATCTCTTTGGCTACAGTGACTGCAGACATTACATTCAGAGAAGGCAGAGGTAAGCTGAATTGCACAGAGATATAAAGTGCATTTGTGGGATGTGGGAAGAAAGCAAGTGGCATTAATAACTCAATATACAATAGTGAGATTCGGCAATGTGGTTAGGCAGTAATTGGCATGTGAAGTGATGATCTGTAATAATTGCTGCCATCGCACCCGGCCTGATTTGGTGATTATTGTTACAGGTTTAATGGATCTTTCAAGAGTGTGAAATGACCTTTCCTTTCTACTTTTGTCTAACCCTTGTAACAGCTGAACTGCAGCACTGATTTACAAAGCGTTTTTCAATGGGATTGCACTGTGATAAAGTTTTGTAAATTCTCTCTCTCTCTCTCTCTCTCTCTCTCTCTCTCTTTCTCTCTCAGTCCCAGCGTGTCTGTCCCAGTCAGCCCCTGTGTGTCTTCCCAGTCAGCCCCTGCCCTGTGTGTCTTTCCCAGGCAGCCCCTGTGTGTCTTTCCCAGTCAGCCCCAGTGTGTCTTTCCCAGTCAGCCCCTGTGTGGCTTGCCCAGTCAGCCCCTGTGTGTCTTTCCCTCCCAGTCCACTCCAGTGTGTCTGTCTCGCAGTCAGCCCCAGTCTGTGTTTCCCAGTCAGCCCCTGTGTGGCTTGCCCAGTCAGCCCCTGCGTGTCTTTCCCAGTCAGCCCCAGTGTGCCTGTCCCAGTCTCCAGTGTCCTGGCTCTGTATACTGTGCACAGCCTGTCCCAGTACACCCGTCCCAGTATGTCTCCCCAAATAAGCCTTTACCAGTCAGCCCCAGTAGATCTGTCCCAGTTATCTGTCTCTGTATGCTGGGTCCTGTCTGTCCCAGTACATTGCCCCAGTCAGCCCCAGTAGGTCTGTCCCAGTCTGATTGTGTATGTCTTCCCCAGTAAGCTAGTGCCTGGATGCCTGCTCCTGTCTGTCCTTGCCTGCCCCAATAAGACTTTCCAAGTTATTCCCAGTATGTGTGCCCCAGTATTGCTGACCCAGCATTCCTTTCCAAGTCAGTCTCAATAGGTCTGTCCCATGAGGCCTGTTTGTCTTTCTATAAGGGGGACTCCCCCATGTGTACCCTTAACAGGCAGGAAATGGAAGCACGCTGGGCCTGGGGGCTCCCTTTTGCGTGGGCATGTTAATCTCATTCTCTCTATGGGTCACCATCTCCTTTTGTTGTCCCTGGTACCCCGATTTGTCTGGTTTTGGGGGCACATGGACTGTTGTGGATTTTATTGAAGCCAGGCCAACTGTTGGGAGTGTGGTGCAGCACCTGTCCGTATTATGCCAATGCCAGGGTGCCAGGCGCCACCACACTGGCTCTCAGAAGTCACCAGTGCTCCATGCATGAGGACTACTTGGTCCGTGGTGCTTAGAAACCTGTGGGTATTAAGCGCGTTATAAATAACCAATCATATCTTGTACCGTAATAATGCACTAGACACCGGCTAGAGGATTTAGAGGCCTCTGTCATGCAGTGTATGTATGCTCCCGGGGCCAGCTTTCTTTCTGCATATTTGTGCTATGCTACTGTGGGTTCCCAAAGCTCTACCTTGCTGTGTGAAACGCTATTCTTTCTTAGGTTTGGTCTTGTATACTATGGGCCTCATTACAACCTTGGTGCTAAGTGCACCAACTTTACCACCATGGTGTAAACTCCGTTTACACCATGGTGGTTGGCGGACTTACCACCCCATTCCGAGGTTGGCGGGGCGGTAAGTCCCCAATCCCCATTTACCCTTCCCCATTCCCATTTTTGCCCCATAGGGCATAATGGGAGTGGGGAAGGCGCTAATTACGCCGCCGTAAATTACGGCGGCGTAATTAGCACCATGGCAGGTTAGCGCCATGGATTTTAACGCCTGCTAAAAGCAGGCGTTAAAATCAGAATCAGGCGTTAAGGGTTAACGGTGGCGTTAACCCTTAACGCCTGAGTTGTAATGAGGCCCTATGTTATATTTGTATGCTAATGCTATAATATGTCATATTAAGCTACTGGGGCATGTAAAGCAATTTTGGCCTGTTAGGGTCCATGTCGTTTAATGTTAAAACGAAATTGTTCCTTTTAATATACGCTTTCCATTTGGGCCGGGCCCTCCAGAACAGAGCTTTGTTGGCATTCCACCCATACACATAGGTGTTCCTGTTGCATCCTTGAGTTCTGTTTCCCTTTCCAATTCCAAACCACCAGTTTGTGCACTTCTCGGCCAGGTGACTGTTCTGGGCATCTTACACACACAGAAACGCTTACATTTATTAATAGGAGTATGCATTTCCCTCCACATTCAGCATCATTTTTTTCTACAGCTACTGTGTATAATGTTTTCACAAAGCAGATGTGAATGTGTACATTACAAATGCTCAGATTTTCATCTCCGCTGTGAATTTCCTGCAATGCTTGCTTGCTGGCGCAACTGATGAGGGTGTGCAAGGGTCTCCTGTCACTTGTTCCATACATCAACACATCACAAATCATAGCTCAATTTGACAATTTGTATACAGCCTTTATGGACCTGGATGCTCTACTCCTTATTTTGTGACAGAACAGACTATCTATGGTTTAGCTAGCTATTGGGGGATGCTTCTTCGGCACACATCATATCTTTGTTACAAGCCATGCACTGTATTTATATGATATATACTGTGTTTATTGGATTTTCGTCATCTTTACCTTGTTTCTTTTTGCAGGCAGATGACAGTCGCTGTTCAAGTATCCATTCTAGTCAGGCCTTAGCGCGGACCTACCGGCAACAGCCAGCCAGCCAGGCGAGCCTGTCCCTGTGCGTAAGTAACCACTAGTGACTGACTGTATATCTTCAATGCAGTGCAATGTAAGGTGGTCCTGTATAGCACACTCAAAGTTTCAAACCACTTTGGCAGCCTTTATTATGCACACCTGTTGTCTCCCCCCAGAAGCACGGCCATCCTAGGCTCCAGCCCAGCCTATAAGCAGCACAGTGACCAGGCAGAACTCCTATCCTATTCCTCCTCTTTCAATCTGGCCAAGTTTTGTTATTGTGAATTTGCATTGTACCCAGACCTAATGTGTGCTAGGGCAAAAGGAAAACCTGGATTATACCTCTCTCAAACACTGGGGTGGAGGGTAGGATGATTACTGAAACGTGTGCATTTGTGTGCATGCGGCAGGAATTCACTTGCTATATGTATGTTGCTGCATGCACCCTTGGTGTTTCTCATACGTTAATTACAATGCAGCTTTCCTGTTTTGGCTACCATTTTTTTCTGAGACATCATACCATAATACAACGTCCAGGCCACAGCTGGCCTGGAGAAATAACACGCATGCATCCAGTTCATTTACCATGGGACTGGATTACTGTTAGACTCAGCATTTTGTAGGCCCAGCTGGATGGATATTGTTCTCTTTTTTGGGAGGGAGGTTATGGTGAGGCTGGGGAACAGTCAAATCTGATAATGCTGACAAGCACGTGTTTCCTCTTAATGAAATTATATTTTGGATGTTGGCAGCCAGGTTACTTAGACCTACTGTGGTAAAGGTAGGAATCCGATGCACAATTAAGCTAATTTTATTTTTTAGGAGAGAAATGGATTCCAAAAAAAGAAAGGGAGGAGCAGAAAAACTAAGAGAAAAGAAGAAAAAGTGAATTGAAGAGGAAATCCGGCAAAACAAAAAAATGGAAGATCTGTTTACAGGTCAGACCATCAAAATGTCACGTGGTGGTATTGCTGGGACAAAAGTGGATGAGGGTGAGCAGCCATCTTCTTCAGGTACAAGTGTTAAACCTGGTTCTTCACTGGACACATCAGCAAGAGCTCCAGATGTGAGAAGACTAGAAGCCAGAGTCTCTGCAGTTATTGGAGACATCTCAACAGAGGCAGATGCTGCAACAACTACAATGTCATCAATCATTGAAGGTGCTCCACCGAGAGGAAGTGTCGGAATCAAGTCTGCCAGAAATAATTGAGGCTGTCCATCTCGAGAAAGAGGCAGACGGTGATGGTACCAGTCTGCCACAACCAATTGAAGATTCCCCCAAGGAGGAAGAGTCAGAATCAAGTCTGCCAGAAATAATTGAGGCTGTCCATCTCGAGGAAGAGGCAGCCGGTGGTGGTAGCAGTGTGCCACAACCAATTGAAGATTCCCCCAAGGAGGAACTGTCAGACACAAGTCTGCCAGAAATAATTGGAGACAACTTCATCCCCCCAGAGGAAGTGGCAGGTACTAGTCATTCGGAAGAATCTTTATCTGCTTTACAACATACTGAAGACTCAGGGAATGGGGGTGTGAAGCACAGAGCACGGAAAGATGATCTACAGGTGGCAGACTATTTGTTTCAACGCCCAAAACCATCAACTTTCCTATTTCATTCAGCACCATCCAATTCAACCTCCCAGACATAGACACATTAAAGCAAGCTTAGCCTTTTGGAGGAAAGATGGAGGAAAACGGTATTGATTAAGTTACTCAGAAATACAAAAGGCCCTTTTTTGCACAGTTTGTTGAGTGTTTACTAAACGTGGAGAGAGGGGTCTTTTCATCAACGGGATGAAAAACTGGAGGCAAATTTACCAGCGCATTACAGAACATGAGGCAGGCCAAGGTCACAGGTCGACATAGGCGGTTTACTCTTTCACTGACAGAAATTAGCTCGAAGTGAGCAAATCAGAAAAAGGAAAGACATATTGAAGTGCATTATTGACGTTGTAAAAGTCATTGGGAAAAGGGGGCTCAGTTTTCGGGGGAAATCAGAATCCATGTCCGAGCTGGATAATGAAGAGCTGGATCATGGCAATTTCCTCTGCTCCTAAGTAAATATGACAGACCTCTAAAGGAACATATTGAGGCCATTCAAACCAAATCCAAAAAGAAAACTGGGCAAGGACGGGGTGCTTCTGTGACCTTCATGTCAAAGACTACAGTTGGGTATGTGATTGAAGCCATTTCCAAACTGATCAAAATCTGTCAAGAAATAAAGGAAGCAGGAATATTTTCCATTCAGTTAGACTCAACCCAAGATGTGAGTGATACTGATCAGTGCTCTATAATTATTAGATATGTTACTGACACTGTACATGAACGCCTACTAGCAGTAACCAACTGCACTTTGTCTACTGGAAAGGGGCTGTTTGAGTTGGTGCAGAGTGTTATTAAAGATAATGGTCTGGACCTACACAAGTGCATTGGGAATTCAACTGATGGTCCATCCAATATGCAGGGGCAGTACGATGGTCTCCCATCCTGGCTCAGTAAGTAATCCCCTGGTCAAATACATGTCTGGTGCTATGCACATGTATTAAATCTTGTACTTGTAGAAGGGACACAAGTATCAAATTAATCCACGTCTTTGTTTGGCCTGTTAAACTCCTGTGCCGTTTTTTTCAGGGAGTCCTACAAAAGGATGGATGTGTGGCGTGAGCTGTCTGTGGAAGGCCGCACAATCCAAATAATAGGAGAAACAAGGTGGTGGGCAAAGGGTGCAGCACTACGGAAAGTTTTTGTCTCCTTTAATAACCCAAACAAAGCAATGTTCATTGATGTGGTTGTTGCACTCAATTATATTGGCTCAAATACGGATAAATTCAATGCAAACATCCGTTACCAAGCTTTAAACTTTTCTGAAGCTCTGTGCAAATTCCAAACAGTGTTTACAGCCCAGTTATATCTCAGAGTATTTAATTCGACAACCCCATTATCTAAGTACCTCCAGACTAGTGGAATGGACATCCTTCAGGCACAAAGAATGGTCTCGGACACTACAAAAGTGCTTGCTGCACAGTCAAGAAATTTTGATTCTGTATATTCTGCAGCTGAGAATTTGCAGAATGGGCCAACGTGGGCTTGGAAGAGAGAGGCTATGATAAAGGAGTGGAAACTGCACTTGCAGAGGGGAGAGTGTCCCACAAAAAGAGGATGCCTGGAATGAAAGCAAGGGATGAGCCAATCACTTTGGCTAAAGACCGGTTTAGAGTTACTGTACATGATGCCATTATGGACAACATTCTTCAAAGCCTAACTAGTCGTTTTAAAACCCACTCATCTCTTGCCGCAGATATAGCATGCCTGGTTCCCAAAAATGTCAATGAAAGTCTACCTGACAATGCTCTTACAAATACGTGCTCCTTGCTTGAAAGATTGGATGACTCCATAACACTACAGGGGTTAAGGGAAGAACTCTCAGACTTTGCAAGCAAGTGGACTAAACTGAGGAGGACACTACCAGAAGAGTATGCCTTTGAAGCCCTACATAGTGAAGATCCAGCACTACAAGATTTTGGAGAACTACCTTTAGTACAGAAATGCAATACATGCCCTAACTGTGCAATATGTTGCTATGCAATTCTAAAAAGGTATGAACTTTTTAGTAGTGCTTACCGGCAATTGTATTTGGCATACAAGTTCATCTTGACCTTATCTTGCATACAGGTAGCATGTGAAAGAGGTTTTTCAAAATTGAAGAATATTAAAACCCGACTAAGAAACCACCTCTGCCAGGACAACCTCGAAGCCTTTATGCTCATGTCTGTGGAGCGTAATGTGCTTGTCCAATTACAAAATCCGGACATAATCGACCTGGTTGCACATAAAAGTGCATTGTTGCAGGAACTCTTGATTGAGTGATTTCCAGGATTTTCATGAAGCTGGAAGCAGGATTTCCAGGAGCTGTGGACCCTGTCACAGAACTGTATGCAAAGTTATGTTATTTTATGAGTTGTGTTCTTATTATGTCATCATTTGGCTGTACTGCTTATAAAATGCAACTCTATTTTCATTACTGGTGTCTACGAGTAGACATGCTTTGAGTCTGGTTCTGCAAAATAAGTATTTTACTATGTGATGATGTTGTTTTTTTAAAAAAAGAACAAAAGGAATGTTATCACTTTCTCAAGCGTTTACACAAAGCATAACAACATGCAACAGACACATGAACCTTCCACAAGTAGCATTTTCTGTGAATTGACGCGATTCACGGATGATGGTTTGAGGGCCACTTTTTTTTAGGTGAGGGGTGGGCCACTTTATGAGGTGAGGGGGGGCCACTTTTCTGAGGCGAGGGTTGGGCCACTTTTTTTTGGGTGTCCGGGTCTATTTCTTGTCCCAGTCCGACCCGGCTTCCGCATCCCAGCCCTCCCGCCTCCCATCCCGTCCCCGAGCCCTGATTGGAGCTTAGCTCCGTGTGTATCCAGGCCCTAGACCCACAGAGCCACTCAGCTCATTCCTCGCCGCAAGCCAGGTAAGGCCCCACAGGCCCCAGATCCCCCGCCACCCACCCAACAAGGAAAGGAACACCCGCGGCCAGGCCCGCTTCCCCCACAGCCCGCCACCTCCATCCCAGCTCCCCTTCCGCATCCCAGCCCTCCTGCCTCCCAACCCGCCCCCGAGCCCTGATTGGAGCTTAGCTCCATGTGTGTCCAGGCCCTAGACCCACAGAGCCACTCGGCTCATTCCTCGCCGCAAGCCAGGTAAGGCCCCACGGCCCCCAGACCCTCTGCCACCCACCCAACAAGGAAAGGAACACCCGCGGCCAGGCCTGCTTCCCCCCCAGCCTGCCACCTCCATCCCAGCTCCCCTTCCGCATCCCAGCCCTCTCGCCTCCCATCCCGCCCCCAAGCCCTGATTGGAGCTTAGCTCTGTGTGTATCCAGGGCTCCGTGTGTATCCAGGCCCTAGACCCACAGAGCCACTCGGCTCATTCCTCGCCGCAAGCCAGGTAAGGCCCCACAGCCCCCAGATCCCCCGCCACCCACCCAACAAGGAAAGGAACACCCACGGCCAGGCCCGCTTCCCCCCCAGCACGCCACCTCCATCCCAGCTCCCCTTCCGCATCCCAGCCCTCCTGCCTCCCATCCCACCCTGAGCTCTGATTGGAGCTTAGCTCCGTGTGTGTCCAGGCCCTAGACCCACAGAGCCACTCGGCTCATTCCTCGCTGAACGCCAGGTAAGGCCCCACAGCCCCCAGACCCCCCGCCACCCACCCAACAAGGAAAGGAACACCCGCGGCCAGGCCCGCTTCCTCCCCAGACCGCCACCTCCATCCCACCTCCCCTTCCGCATACCAGTCCTCCCGCATCCCATCCACACTCCAGCGGGGACCTAGTCCCACTGCAAGCCGCCTCTGCACGCCACTTTTGTTCCCGGCTGCGCTCAAGTGAGGCCCCCCATCTAGCCCCTCGCTCTTGGTGCATCCCCATATACATATACATCCCAGCTCGCCTCCCTCCCGTGTTTCCCTCTCCTAAGCCTGCCTTTCAGCCCAGCCCACCCCCTGATTGGTACCCCACCTAGGTCATAACCGACTCTCCCAGGGCAGCCCCCTGCCCGCGCAGCCCTGCAGCCAAGGGCCCTAAGGCCAAGGGCGGCTCCAACAGAGGCAGCTCCAAGAACTGTCAACCGGTGTCTGCAGGGGAAGCAGTGGCCGGCCGTCAACCATCATCTACAAGGACCAGTAAGGTAGGAGTGGCCTGGGATAGAAGTAGAGCAACTTCTCTGCCCCAGACTCCGAGCCACTTACCGAACCAAAAGTAAAGAAGATGATTGCATTGTATGATGTTTAGATTCCATAGATATGCCTCTCTCCCATTACACAGGTCTCTCAAATTTAGCTGGGGTTCTGTCCCCAAATTGCATTGTATGATGTTCTAGATTGCATTGATAGGCCTCTCTCCCACTATACAGGTCTCTCAAATTTAGCTGGCGTTCTGTCCTCAAATTGCATTGTATGATGTTCTAGATTGCATTGATAGGCCTCTCTCCCGGGATGCGGGTCGCTCGAGTTTAGCTGGGGTTCTGTCCCCAAATTGCATTTTGTGATGTCTGGATTGCATTGATGAGCCTCTCTCCCACTGTGCAGGTCTCTCAAATTTGCTGGGGTTCTGTGACCAGATTGCATTGTGTGATGTTCTGGATTGCATTGATGGGCCTCTCTCCCACTATACAGGTCTCTCAAATTTAGCTGGGGTTCTGTCCCCAAATTGCATTGTATGATGTTCTAGACTGCATTGATAGGCCTCTCTCCCACTACACAGGCCTCTCAAATTTAGCTGGGGTTCTGTCCCCAAAATGTGTATTGTATGATGTTCTAGATTGCATTGATAGGCCTCTCTCCCACTATACAGGTCCCTCACATTTAGCTGGGGTTCTGTCCCCAAATTGCATTGTATGATGTTCTAGACTGCATTGATAGGCCTCTTTCCCACTATTCAGGTCTCTCAAATTCAGCTGGGGTTCTGCCCCCTAATTGCATTGTATGATGTTCTAGACTGCATTGATAGGCCTCTCTCCCACTATGCAGGTCTCTCTGGCTAGATTGCATTGATAGGCCTCTCTCCCACTACACAGGTCTCTCAAATTTAGCAGGGGCCCTATCTCCAAATTGCTTTGTATGACGTCTAGATTGCACTGATAGGCCTCTCTCCCACTATACAGGTTTCTCAAATCTAGCAGGGGTTCTGCCTCCAAACTGCATTGTGTGACGTTTAAATTGCACTAATAGGACTCCCTCCCACTATACAAGTCTCTAAAATAATCTAACTGTGCTTAGCTTAGTACTCTACCAATCCCGGAAAGCCACCACAACCTAACTCAGTTAAGTCCCATTCCAGCAGACCGTTAACACCCTAACCACCCTGACAGTGCACCCTTAGGAAACACACCCTACCCACCAACAGAAAAGCAACACTGAGCCAGAAGAACACCCCAGCATATCCAGAGAAGGAAAAACCGAGGGCACTGAGACTGCACAACATAGCATAGAGGACCAACTACCTTACTACGCCTGCATTTAAACTGGAAAATGGCCCGACCCAGAAAAGGACACCGAGAAAGAGAACAAGACCAAGCAACAAGAGACGCAAACACACAACACCGACGGAACCCACAAGAAGCAGCCCCACTGGAAGGAAACACACCCAACACAGCCATAACCGGAACAAAATCTACAAGAGAAAAATCCTTATACCTCACACCTTACCTCGCAACAACCATGGTACACCAACACCCCAACACAGAAACCTTGAAACATGCAAAGAATTTCCCAAAACACGCGGAAAAACGATGAAAGCGCTCAACAAGAGAGTGGGAGGGCTCTGACTCCATCACACCTTACATCACAAGAACAGAAGGACAACATTGATTTCCACTACATCCCGCACAATACGGCGAAGCACCGACAACCAGCAATGCTACCTCCCACCCAACAATCGGACTCAATGAAGAAACCACCGCTGATCTTCATCCGAACAGGATCACAGCAGAAACACCAAGAATAATCAGCCCTGTTCCCAACTTACTGGACCTCTTCAATGAAGAAGCAGCCGTCGCCGTTCTTCATCCTACCGACATCAACGCGGAAACACCACGAACAGACAACTACAAACTTGAACAACAAATAACCTCAAAACAAAATCTCACCCAGAGAATCCACTGTAACCTAATAAACGTAAGGTCAATGTCCAAACACTCGACTGAAATATACGACCTCCTTTCAGAAGGAGGCATAGACGTCCTATTTATAACCGAAACATGGCTAGATGACAACTACAAGATCACCCTCAACAACTGCCTGCCTGAAGACTTCAAATGCATCCAAACAAACAAAAAATCCAAAAGAGGGGGTGGGGGGGCCTAGCGATAATCCTCAAGGAACAACTGGCCATCAAAATGGAAGATCCTCTAAACATCGAGAAATGCGAATCCTTAATACTACGACTTTCAGTAAACCCCAAAACTAACCTGAAATTCATACTGATATACAGACCACCAACCTATGATGCGACTTTCATAGACGCTTTCACTGAAGCAATCACCACCCTAGCCATCAAGTACAATCATCTGATCATCCTCAGAGATTTCAACATCTGGTTCAACGAAGAAATCACAACCACACAAAAATCCCTAACCGCCCAACTAGCAGCCATGAACCTACAACAACTAGTCAAAGGAGCAACCCACTCAGCAGGGCACACACTTGACGCAATCTTCGCCAACAGGGATCTCATCACCACGGCACCCCCAATTCAAATACTTTGGAGCGACCACCTCATCATTCCATTCATAATCACAACGGCCGCTCCAACAAAAAAGCAACAAGAAAAACGACCCATCATGATGAAAAGAAATTGGAGAACCATTAAAAACTCCAACCTAACCGAACTCCTAGAACTCAGCAAACCACAAGCATCAACCATGGAAGAACCAGATCTAGACAAAAAAGTTGCCCTACTTCATACCTGGATCGCAACAACCTTAGACGACATCGCCAAAGAAAAGCCCTTCACCCCATCACGTAAGAAAACCACAGCAAAGTGGTTCACCCCACTACTCAACGCCATGAAAAGAAAACTAGAATCTGAATGGAGGACCAACAACACCTCCGCAAACAAATTGAAATTCCTTCAACAGATCCTCTCATAATAAAAAGAAATACAAAAAGCGAAGAGGAAACATTACGACAACCGAATCTTCAGAGCACCAAACGCTCAGAAAGAACTATTCAAAATCATAAACGAAATAAAAAACCCACCGGGCTGCAACAACACACCAATTCCATCGATGAAACTCTGAGAGGACCTCAGAGACCACTTCAAAAACAAAATAACCTCCATCCAACACACCATTCAAAACAGACCAAGCGATCACAGCGCAAACCCCACCGACACCGACGAGGAACACGCAAACAAGCTACGGAACTTCCCAGAAATATCAGTTGAGGCTTTCGTCAAACTGGTAAACCAAAGCAACAAATCGGGCTCTCCTGAAGACCCCTGCCCCCCAGTTATATACAAAACAATTCTCAAGCAAGGAACCCCCATGGAATACCAGAGGAACCTCCTCAACCTCTCAATCTCAACGGGTAAAGTACCACAGGCCTTCAAATCAGCCTACATCAAGCCGCTACTCAAAGACACAACAGGAAACGTAGAGGACTTATCTAACTATAGACCCATCTCCAACATACCGTACATAGCCAAACTGCTAGAAACGTTTGTCTACCAAGTAACCCAAGAATACATAGAAGAGCATTGCCTACTAGACCAGGCACAAGTTGGTTTCAGACCTATGAGAGGAACAGAATCAGCTATCCTCTCAATATGGGACGACCTAAAAACAAACGCAGACTCGGACAACAGTACCGCACTGATTCTCCTTGATCTGTCTGCAGCTTTAGACACTGTCAACCACACCATCCTCATAAAGAGATTAGAAGGACTAGGGATAACAGACACTGCCCTACTATGGATCAAATCCTTCCTAACAGCACAGAAACAGTATGGATGAAAGCTTTTAAATCCAAACCCAGAGACTCCACGTGCGGAGTACCACAAGGTTCATCCTTCTTCCCGCTGCTATTCAACATCTACATGTACCTACTAATCAAACTCATCAAAAAACACGGCCTCACATGCCTCAACTACGCCGACGATACTCAAATAATCTTCAACATACAAGATACACGAGAAGAAAACACCACAAGAGAATTGCCTTTGTGACATATTCAACTGGATGAACCTCAACCATCTCAAAATCAACCTAGGCAAAACAGAGATAATTATCGTCTTAAAAAAGGGAGGAGACATAAACTACATCCCCTGGCCAAGAGAGCTTGGCACCACACCAGAACCATCATCAACTGTAAAAAACCTAGGGGTCCTGATGGATAACAATCTCACTCTAGAGCCACAAGTAAACTTGGTAATCAAGAAATGTTTCTTCCTCCTGCGAGCAGCAAAAAGGATCCTACCGTTCCTGTCGTTCGCCAACAAAACACTTACCATCATCGCTCTGATCATGTCCAGAGTAGACTATGCCAACAGCCTATACCTGGGCATGACCGAACGACTTCTAAAAAAACTGCAACGCATACAAAATGCAGCAGCCAGACTCCTCCTCAAGCTACCCCGAAGAGAACACATCACACCCACGCTAAAAATACTACACTGGTACCACTAAAACAATGAATAAAGTTCAAGTCCATGTGCATCACGCACAGAGCAATACACAAACAAGGCGCAGAATTCCTAAGCGACAAACTACGCCTACATCAACCGACAAGAACACTAAGATCTAGCACCGACATACGCCTGGAACCAAAAGCCTACAATAGAAAAAAACTCGGAGGATCCTCTTTCTCCCACCAGGCACCCAAAACCTGGAATGACCTACCTAAGAATATACGGAACACAACAAACCACCTAGCATTCAGGAAACTCCTCAAATCATGGCTCTTCACAGGGTAACCACAACGGAGACGCACCAGAATGTGCAGACATTAAAACAACGATGAAAATAACTACAATCCCGGCCACTCTCAATCTGGACAAACACTCAAAC
Source organism: Ambystoma mexicanum (assembly GCF_040938575.1). Taxonomy (NCBI): domain Eukaryota; kingdom Metazoa; phylum Chordata; class Amphibia; order Caudata; family Ambystomatidae; genus Ambystoma; species Ambystoma mexicanum. The sequence continues at coordinate 747,678,984 of NC_090921.1, read as the reverse complement.
CAAAGAACTAACCACTCGACAGAGCATAAGATATCATGGAAAATAGCCACAAAAGGAAGGCTCCAGAGGCTGAACACATACTTAGACCCAGAAGAAAGCCCTCAAGTGACTCACCCACTCGCACGTACCGGATGCCGCCTATCCAGACCGGCAGAGGCATTTAGATAGAATTGATAATATTAGCATGGCCACACTTGGATGGAATTGTGGATATTGGCCTGCGTCGCATCTAGAGGGGACTTTGAATGCTAGCATGCACGCCCTTAGATAGAATTGTGAATATTAGCATGTCCACATTTAGACAGAATTGAGAATATCAGCCTGCATCGCATCTAGATAGGACCATGAATGTTGGCATGCCCGCACCTAGGTGAAAGCTGAATGCCAACATACCCACACCTAGATAGATTTGTGAAATATTAGCCTGTGTCGCATCTAGATAGGACTTCGAACGTTAGCATGCCCGTACCTATGCGAAACCTGAAGACTAGCACAGGTGTTGTAATGTGCACGGGCTCGTGCATAGGCGCACTGGTGGAATGTTGATGCGTGTTTGGCAATGAACATTCCACAGTGGCCGTTGGAGCTGAGGGAGCTCTTGGCTTCCGCTGCGGGGTCTCACTAATAAAGATATCATCTTCATATATATCGGAGTGGCACGAATTATTACATTGGCGACGAGGATCGTGTGAGACCCCGGCCCACGTGTGCAAGGAGCAGCGGCCAGGGGCGTCGACCTCACCTTGGTGTTGCTGGTGATTGGGAGGTGAAGCGGAGTAGTCAGGGTGTTCAGCTGGACATCGGTGCGGGCCAGCCGTGTCGGATCGTGGCGACCTGTGAGGAATTTTCCGGGTGCCCAGGCGGGGAGTGGAGGAGCCATCCGTGCCCCTGTCGGGCACTGCCGCGGGCCAGTCTACGTCGGCGGAACGTGAACAGGGAGGAGCGGTCTGTGCGCCTAGTCGAGGCACCGCGCAGGCCAGTTGCTGCCGGTTCGTGGCGGGCAGCGGAAGGCCCAAGGAGTCCGTGGTGTGGAACTTGGATCCCGGCCACTGTGGCAGCAACGGGGGCTTGTGAGCTCCATTGTTCAAGGAGGCTTCCGTGTGGATCCTGTTGGGGCTGGCAGGAAGAGGGCTGTTGAGCTGCACGCAGGCCGGCACACGAGAGAGTCTTCGCAGATAGCAGAGGCCGGCGGCTAGCTCCGCCCCCAGCAGTGTGTTACATAACGCTGTTTCTGCCGCTTGAATCCTGGTGGGGCTGGCAGGAGGAGGGGCACTGGCTGCACGGAGGCCGGCAGACCAGTGAGCCTGCGCACATAGCAGAGGCTGGATTCTGTCCCGTTTCGAGCAGCGTCTTCATCTAACGCTGTTTTTCGGGGACTGCGTGTCTCCGGGAAGGAGGGGGGCTGAGGTGGTGTTGGCAATAACGTGGCCGGCTGCCTGCCTCGCTCTGGACAGTGTTCTTAGCCAAGGCAAGGGCAAAGGGCTGCAAGTAAGTCCCAAAGGCTGTTGGCGGCAAAGTGTGTGGAGGATTGCCAACCAGAGGTCAAGGGATTGGCGTGGGCTGGGTTGGCTGCCAAGGAGTGTTTGGATAAGCTGTCGAGACTCACCCAGTGCCAGAACTTGGCTGTACTGCAATTACGTGTGGGTGCACGTGTTCAGGGCAGGAGTTGAGACTCACCCAGCGCCAGAACGTGGCTGTACTGCATATACGTGTGGGTGCACGTGTCCAAGGCAACAGCGGGAGATATTTATATGCCTTTGTATTGGGGGGTGTATGGTGATCTATAATGACAACTAATTTGGGGGCTGTATGCATCTTTGGGGGGCAGGCATACAAAGGTCTGTGAGATAATTTCTGCTTCTAGGGAATTAAGAGCTTTTAACAGTGCACGGAGGTGGCAAGTTATTATTGGGGATAGAGGAACTGGGGAGTGTATTTAACTATGTTGCATACAGCGGCTAGGCCTCCACCTGCTTTTCTGTCGAATCCTGGAGAGCCGGTTGCTCCTTGGGAGCAATGGGTAGATGCATTCAAGGTATATTTGAGGGCTGCAGGTGGGGCAAAGTTCAATGATGATGAAAAGGAGGCTGCTTTATTGAACTGTATTGGTACTGAGGGGTTGAGGGATTTTTGTCATTTGCCTGGAGAGAATGTGATGGTTCAAGGAGGAGGTGAAGGGGAAATGGTGGTAAGTGCCTATGAGACTGCTTTAAAAAAATTGCAAATACGTTTTGGTAAAAGAGTTAATGTGGTTTTGGAGCGGTATAAGTTTTTCTCTAGGGCACAAGGTTCTTTGGAAAGGATAGATTCATATGTTACAGCCTTACGTGCACTCATGGCTACGTGCGGGTTCCCGGGGAATGGAGAGGAACATATAAGGGATCAGATCATGATGAAGACATCAAACCAAAAGATTAGAGAGAGATTGTGGATCGAGAACAATCCTTCTCTTGATAAGGTCTTGGAGATTGCCAGAGCAATTGAAGCTTCAAAGGCGAGTGTACAGGTGGTTACGGAATGGGATGGAAATAGGGAGATGGTACATGCTGTGGTGCCAAGGAACAAAAAAACGGGGGATAAAGTGATGGTACAAAGCAATAGAGCACTTAAGGTCAAGGAGGGATGTAGAAATTGTGGCTGGTCGAGTCACAATGTGGATTCAAAGTCATGTCCTGCTAACAATGTTGAGTGCAGGAAATGTAAACGTGTGGGCCATTTTGCACGCATGTGTAAGGGGCAGGTGGTTGCTAATGTAACTACAGAGGATGTTACCAAGGGGTTAGAAGGGGCATCGGGTGGTGGCCCTAATCAGAGTGTCATTTTACATGTTGAGGGAGGCGGGTGAAAGGGTCCATGGGTGTCGGTATTGGTGGACCAGCATCCTTTGGATATGTTGGTGGATTCGGGGTCACCTTATACCTTGGTGTCTCCGGAAGTCTATCATGAAGTGTTGGGTAAAGAGATGTCTACTTTGTTGCCCCCGGACATAAGACCATATGCTTATGGGCAACAGTCTATTGACCTGCTTGGTTATAATTGGTCGAATTTTGCTTTCAAGGGGAGGCAAACTGTGGGTAAATTGTATGTGGCTTCAAAGGGTACAAGTGTACTAGGCTGGGATGAGCAGGCTGCACTTAAAATACAAATACATCCTGGGGAAAAGGAACCAGTCTTAAGTGTCAAGGAGGGAGGGGAAGAGAATGATATAACGGTCACTTCCACAGTCCTAATGAGTGAGTTTCCTGAGGTATTTTCAGATACTTTGGGCAAATTTAAGGGCTTTACACATCGTATTGTGTTGAAGAAGGGGGCGATTCCAAGAGTGCACAAAGTGAGGGGTGTGCCTGTTGCGGCCAGGGAGGCATTCAAAGAGGAATTGACTAAATTGCAGTCAGCAGGAATAATTGAGCCTATTGAGTGTTTAGAGTGGTTGTTCCCGGTGGTTTTAGTGAAGAAGAATGATGGCAGCATAAGTATGTGTGTAGATCTCCGGGAACTAAATTCCAGCATATGGGTGGATCGGCATCCTTTGCCAAATATTAATGAGTTGTTGTTGACGCTGGGGGAAGCTAAATACTTTTCAACTTTTGATTTGTCAACCGCGTATCATCAAATTGATCTGCATGTGGATTCTAGACCCCTTACGTCATTTGTGACTCCGTTTGGAGCTTTCAGGTTTTGTCGCATGCCTTTTGGCCTGGCTTCGGCTTCGGCTGTGTTTCAGCGGTTGATGCAGCAGTTGTTTGGTAGGGTGAAAGGTGTCAGCTATTTTCAAGATGACATTTTGGTTTGGGGCAGTAGCAAAGAACAACATGATATCAGGGTAAGGAAGGTCATGCACATTCTTAAAGAGAGAGGATTGACTGTAAAGCTGACCAAGTGTCAGGTGGGTGTGCAGGAGGTCACATATTTGGGACACACATTGAGTTCACGAGGTGTGAGCCCAAAAAAGGCGTTAGTACAAGCGTTGAGAGATACGCCAGCGCCGGGCAATAAGGATCAGCTAAGGGCTTTTCTGGGTCTGGCGGAATATTATGTTAAATTTGTTCCAAATTATGCGGAAAAAACGGTGGCCATGAGAGCTCTCATGAGGAAATGTGTAAGGTTTGTATGGTCTGCGGAGTGTGCGGCAGAATTTGAGTTGGTTAAGAGGGAAGTAGAGAATGCTCCTTCATTGAAGTCATTTGACCTAAAAAATAAAACTGCTTTAACTGTGGATGCAAGTGAAGTGGGTTGTGGGGGCAGTGTTAGAGCAATGGTTAAATGATGAATGGGTACCAGTGGCGTTTGCTTCGAGGAGTTTAAGAGAGGTGGAAACGAGGTACTCCGAGATTGAGAGAGAAACTTTGGCAGTTTTATGGGCTTCAAAACACTTCAGGACATTTTTGTGGGGCATACCTTATATTGTTAGAACGGACCACAAACCATTGGTGCAGGTATTTTCTACCAAAGGGGTCATGGCAGTGTCTCCGAGGATTGCAAAGTGGTCAGTACAATTGCAGGATTACAATTTCTCTTTACATTATTTTCCAGGAAGGTTGAATGTTGTTGCGGATTGTTTGTCCCGGTTGCCAGCAGGGCGGTGTGACAATGAGGCAGGAGAAGTACAGGAGGATGATTCACAGGAGTGTCAGGTTGCTTTGGTAACTTCAGCTGTGGAGAAGTCGTTGTGGGATAGGGAGTCTGAGAGTGATCTTGAGTTGAGGTGGATTAGGGAAGGTTTGCTCAAGGGGTGGCACACTGTTAAGGATAGGTTGGAAGGAAAACCTTATGTTCAGGTTATTGATGAATTAGCCAAAGGTCCCTGGGGTGTGTCTAGGGGTTGTAAATTGATACCTCCTGTCAGTTTGAGAGCTAGAATAGTGGAATTGGCACATGTTGGGCATTTGGGACGATCTTTGAATAAAAGGAGATTGAGAGAGGAGTACTGGTGGCCGTCTATGGATAAGGATGTTGAACAAGTAGTGAAAGATTGTATGGCATGTTCTTTGAGTGATAAGAGCAAGGTACTGCATCCACAACCTATACATCCGGTAGAGGTTCCAGAGCAAGTATGGTCGAAATTGGCATTGGATATCATGGGTCCATTTGATTGTTTAGAGCCTGAGTCCAGGTATATGTTGGTTTTGGTGGACTATACGTCCAGGTGGATTGAAGTGGCGGCATGTTCTAGTGTTTCAACAAATTCAGTTATTGATTTTTTGAGGAAAGTGTTTGATCGTGAAGGATTACCTGCAACGTTAGTTACTGACAATGGGGTGCAGTTCACCTCTAGAGCAATGAGAGATTTTTTGGAGCAGCATGCCATTTCGCATTGTAGGACAGCTTTATATAATCCTTCTGCGAATGGATTAGTAGAAAGAGCAAATGGTACTATTAAATCAGCAATACAATTGGCTTTGGCGAATGGGTTAGATTGGCAGGAGGTGTTGACACAATATTTGGCTGCATATCGGAGAACACCTGCCATGCTTACGGGAAGATCTCCATTTGAACTCATGAGGGGTAGGAAGGCAGGTACAACATTGAGAACTTTGGCCATGGGGGGTGGTGGGCCATGTGATATGGATTTGCGAGCCATTCATCGCAGTGTTTTGGAGCGCCAGCAGAGCACAATGTTTTCACAAAAAGGCAGGAAGGAGTTGAATGTTAAGCCTGGGGATGAAGTTTACATTAAGAATCCTAGGATGGTTCACAAAGGTTACAGTTCTTTCATGCCATCAAAGAGAGTTGTCAAGGTAGGAAAGGGGCATGTGCACTTGGAGGATGGTTCTGTTTGGAGTAAAAGAAGGGTGGTGGTGAGTGGATGCAAGAGTAGGGATAGGCCAGGTGTGGGATCTAATTTGGAATTGCAAGAAACCGTTCTGGATTACGATCCTGTGGATTCACAAGAAATAAGGATTGAGCAAGAAGGGATTGATCCAATTTCAATTCCGGTTGGTCCAGAGGTAGATGTGGAATATCAGAATGCTATGGATCAGCAAAATGATGAGAGACAACATAGGGGTCGTGTGGCTAGGACCTGTGCTCCTCCCATAAGATTGAGAGATTACATTTGTTAAAAGTACTAGTATATTTAATTGCTATAAGGTTTATCTGTATTTATGTGGAAGTGGTATTGATGACAAGTAATGAAATATTTGTTTATGTTCCATTATTCAAATTGTATTAACAGTTTTATACAAGGGAAGAGGATATGTTGTAATGTGCACGGGCTCGTGCATAGGCGCACTGGTGGAATGTTGATGCGTGTTTGGCAATGAACATTCCACAGTGGCCGTTGGAGCTGAGGGAGCTCTTGGCTCCGCTGCGGGGTCTCACTAATAAAGATATCATCTTCATATATATCGGAGTGGCGCGAATTATTACAACAGGCCACACCTAGAATTGTGGACATTGGCCTGCATCGAATCTAGATGGGATTGATTGAAGGATAGCAAGCCCACGCCCAGATGAAACTTGAATGTTGGCGTGTGCCACTTTTGGAATTGTGAACACCAGCCTGCGTAGCATCCAGATAGGGTTGCGAATGATAGCATGCCCACACCTGGACAGATTTCTAGACACTAGCTGGTGCCGCATCTGGATTGGACTGTGAATGTTGGCTTGCCCACACCCAGATAGAATTCTAAAGATTGGCCCGCGCCGCATCCAGATAGAGTTGTGGGGGTCAACTGGTGGCACACTGAGACAGAACTGCAAATGCTAGCATGCCAAAGGTCAGGTAACCCACTAACCAATATAAGCTCAAACTCTGCATACTTATCTCACTCAAAAAAACTCACACAACCATCTCTCGCACAACAAGCCGCACGCACTTCACAACACTGCAACAACACATAACCCGGACCAACAGCACATGCGGCCTGCCACTGATCCAATACCCGCACCAAAGCTCAGCATCTGGTGTATACCGAGTTGAAGCTGCCAACAGAACACCACTCCTCTCACTATCCTACTCCCTCTTCACCTTACTAACCCACCCCACCCCACCTTGTCATTTACAGATCCGCCAGAGCGCCTGGGGACCAATTCCGTTGGTGACGTTGCGCGGTGCAAATACCTTTAACATTTAACATTTAACATTCTCTTTATAATCCCCTCCAGAAAAAACAATCCTGTTACTTTTTATACATATTATTTACAACACAATCGTTCTCTCCATTTTTGCCACTATCGATGTTCTACTTATGTCTGTGGCTCAGCTGAAGTCCCCCATCATCCACTCTCCCTTAATCAACCAGTTTGCCTTTCGTCTATGGGGGGCCTGCGGTGATCGGACAGGAATTTCGACAAAGGGGCACCTGCCGACCATCTAATCTAACATGTGTTTTCTGTGCTTTGCTCTCCACAGCAAGCTCCGTGACCATCTAGCTAATGGCAGAAGCAGTCGATTCTCTGGAAGTCTGGATCTGGGCCTAGGTCGATTAGACTGTAACCTCCTGCACTGGTACCAAATGTGCTCTAGCACCTTGAAGCTTCTCTTGTGCTAGATGGAATTAGAAATAAAGATCACAGACCAACTCACCGGACAGACTCAAAGAATATGGCAAAACACTACTTTATTCTCAGTTCATAAAGCATGGAGACCTGACAAACATCGGAAAGATGCATGCACACTCACAAACAACTTGATTACACAGAGGTCTTTATACCCCTAATATGCATAATCTATGACGTTATTCTATGTAGCAAAATACAAAACCTATCGAAGGGAAGGATTGGTCAAGGGATCATATCTACTTATAGAATATATAAGGATTAGTGCATCATTGGCTACCCCTCATCTGTAGGGCACGCCTTAAACTGCCTCTAAATACGTACAGTGCTGATTATAATGGACAATCTGTCAGTGGATTGGTCTATGCAACATTGTATATTATTTGGTGGGGTGACAAACCTTTGTTAGTTGTAGGCGCTGGCTGGGTTTGCTTGCCCAATTAGAGACGTTTGTGTAGTCTAGTAAGAGTCCAGTCCTTTGGTCATGTATTTTGGTGATTTTGTGCGTTTATTGTTAACAAAACAACAGATTGATACGCATTTAGGTGCCAACAAAAGTTATATTTTGGTGAGACAAGCAGCTCAAAGTTGGTGAAAGGGGTAGCCGACGCGCGTTTCAACCGAAGTCTTTATCAAGGCTGTGATTAGGTGAATGAAATTGTGTGATGTGTGACAGTGTGTACATCCGGCGCAGTGACATTGTATGAGTTTAACATTTGTTTGGAAGCAACATTTACGTTAATTCCACATGTTGTATGTGGCAGAAGTAGCCATCCAAGAATAGTGGTGTGGGGTGTTTTGTGATGATTAAACATTCAAGAATACAATTGTTGGTCAATTACATAGTTAGCGAGCATTTGTATAGGAACATAAACATTTGATCCAATTGGAGAGACAGCGTACCAAGGATGAAAGGGGGAGAGAGTAAGGGGAGATAGTAGTTAGGACCAATTGGTGTTTAAATTAGAAGGTTGTAGTAGGTGCATGGGAGGTTACTAGGGCTTACCATAGATCATTAGGCAGCAAACTCTTGGGTGAGCTGGCGTTTGAAGGCCCAGGTTAGGGTTCCCGGTGTGGGCTCATTAGCCTGGTCTGGAAGAGATCAGGAGACTTGGTTAGGAGAGGTGGGTGGTACTTGACAAGTGGCAAGTGGGCCGGAGCCTGCCAGAGTACTTGGTCTTGGGTTGGTCATTGTATGTGGCGTGTTGCTTGTTAGAGCGCAGAATGGTGCGGCGGTTGCTGGCGTTGACTGACTGTTGGTTCAGGCGCTCATAGTGAGGGCGAGGTGGAGGGGGGACCCAGGCGGAGAATGGAGGCCTGTTGTTGTTCATAGAGTCATGGGGGGAGTGGGTTCCCGTTGGTTAATGTCACAATGTTGTGGCTGGTGTGATAATGGTAATGCGCCATGGCCGTCTGCCAAGTTCCAATGCTGTTTAGGGGCCGTGCGCTGAGGCTGTGTGCCCGTGGAGGAGTGGCTAATTGGATCCCGAGGCGTTACTGGCAGGTGTTTGTCAGTAACATAGGGTGGTGGAGGGCGGCCCGTGTATGGCTAACCCGAGCGAGGGGCCGTTTTGCCCATGATGGCGGGTTGGGAGTGCCCATGGCGTGCCTTCTTACAAGAGCTGAAGCCCGAGTGATCCCATGTGTTCAGCGCCTAGGATCGTGATCCGTGAGAGGGAGTAGGATGTCAGGTGGGGGAGCCCTCTTGGTTGTTAACAGGGTGAATTACCTAAGCTGGGGTCGGCGGTTCGAGCTTGTCAGTAATGTAGGGCGGCAAAGGCAAGCCCATGTATGGCTAACCCGTGTGAGGGGCCGTTGTGCCCGTGGCGGGAAGTTGGGAGTACTTGTGGCTGTCCTGCGTGCGAGCGCTGCAGCCCGAGTGGGCCTGTGCGTGCTGCGGCTAGGATCGTGATCCGGGGGAGGGAGTGGGAGGTGGTGGGGGCCCTCGTGATTGTGGGCAGTGAGACATACCTGTTTCAGGAGTCGGCGGGTCGAGCTTGGCTATTCAGCGAGCAGCTGCGACTGCCGAAAGAGTTGGAACTTCCTGTTTAAGGGTTCCAGGCCCATTGCTGATTGGTTGGCGTCAAGTGACGCTGTGCGATGTGATTGGACTATCGGGTACGGCTGTCATATGATGCCTGGAGGCGGCATGGCTGGACTAGCCTTGGTTTCAAAGGTAAACACGTTGTGGACATGAAGTTCCTGTGTGTAGAGCTTGCCGTGTGCTGTGAGTGGATTGCCTGAGTGGCAGATCTGTTAGTGCCCTGATTGGGGGTGTGGCTGTACGCAAGAGATTCACCAAGATACCGGAGGGACGTCCAATACTGAGTGGAATCGGATGGATAACGGAACCTTTGAACCAATATATTAACAACATCCTGGCACCAGAGGTACCGAAGATACCGACCTACCTCAGAGATACCATGTACACCTTTCTGGTGCTACAGGACATCACATGGAGCAATCACTACACCATGGTGACACTTGATGTCAAAGCCCTATACACGGCCATTGACCACAAACTGGCCCTGAAAGCCATTGACTTCGCGTTTGCCAGAGCATCTGCATCTTTCTATTCACACCTGGAACTCACAAAAAAATTCCTGGAATTTTCCCTAACCAACACCATCTTCTTATTTGACCAACAATATTACAAACAAACCAAAGGTATAGTCATGGGGGCCACATACGCCCCTTCAATGGCAAACCTATTCATGCACCACTATGAGCAAGTCCATGCATTTGCCAACAAAGACTTCAACAACATGATTCATGAATGGCTACGTTTCATAGATGATGTATTAATGATATGGTCAGGAACAGCGGAGGAACTTGAGGCCTTCAAAAAACACCTCAACAATAACAACTTTGGCATTGAATTCTCTGGAACCTCAAGTACAACATCAATTGACTTCCTAGATGTCACGATCACACCAGTTGGTAATGTACTCACGACCTCCACCTTCAGGAAACCTACGGAGGTCAACTCAGTGCTACACGCATCCAGCTGTCACAAAAAATCAGTGATCAACAACATTCCCAAAGGGGAATTCTTAAGAGCAAAACGAAACTGCAGCTCAGAGTCAAGCTATGGAAATGAATGCACTACCCTTACCAGACACTTCTCAGAAAGGGGTTACCCTGAGCAAGCTGTTGTAGCTGCTAAAGCAATGGCAAACTGAAAAGAACGTGCAACTCTACTGAAACCCAAAGAACATCCCAAGGGACAAGCAACTGATGACAAGGTCCGGTATATAACCCAATACTGCAGCGACAGCCAACAAGTGCAAGAAATCCTAAGACGACACTGGCACATACTAACAATAGATGAGGAAATCAACAAGTGGCTACCGGAAAAACCATGCCTAACCTACACAAAGACGAGAACTCTCAGGAACATCCTATGCCCATCATACATGGCACCTACCCCCAAATCCAATCAGAACTGGCTCACGAGCAACAAACCCACAGGATTCTACAAGTGTGGGATGTGCTCAATGTGCAAATTCGCTAAAAACTCTAAGACTATCAAGTTCAATGACAATGACACACACACTATCAGACGATATATCAACTGTAAAACCAAATATGTTATCTATACAATCGTATGTGTGGGTAACCAGAAATACATTGGAAGTACAAAGAGAGAGCTCAGAATCAGAATAAGGGAACATCTGAGCTCACTTCACTCTCAAGACTCTAAATACCCGCTGGCCCTCCACTGGCAAGAGAAACACCAATGGGACAACAAAGATGACATCACCTTTGTGGGCCTTGAATCCGTACCAACAGACGCAAGAGGAGGCGACAGAGAACTCCACCTACGTCAAAAGGAAGATCGACAAATATGTAAATACAGAGGCGTTGCTACCGGCCTCAACAGTGACCATGATTTTCATGTCTTCTTGTAAAATAATGCAAACTGTCCCTAATTTATGATTTCCAACCTTGTACTGTTTTCACAAGTCTCTGCTTCCTTGCAGAGCCCTTGCAACACTGGGCCTGCACACCAACACAGCAAGCCATCACACCCTCCCCATTTCCATCCCCCCAATCCAGGCGAGCCGCAACACACATTGTTACCTCGAGCCAGGGAGTGATGCCTAGCTTAATTACCCCCTCTGCTCCCCCTATCCAGACATGTTCCAACCATCTTGTTTCCCAGATATGAAACCCCCCCCCCACTTTTTCAAGGCTAAGAGCACACACCCCTGCCTTGTGACATGCATGAGCAATTTAAGGGAAATTCTCTCATTTCAACGTCAAACTTGATAACACAGGCTCTTGTATGCTTATCTCCGCTAACAAAGAGCACAGCCAGGACAGCCGCACTCCCAATCAGGACATTAACAGATCTGCCACTCAGGCAATCCACTCCCAGCACATGGCAAGCTCTACACACAGGAACTTCATGTCCACAATGTGTTTACCTTTGAAACCAAGGCTAGTCCAGCCACGCCCCCTCCAGGCATCATATGACGGCCGTACCCGATAGTCCAATCACATCGCACAGCGTCACTTGACGCCAACCAATCAGCAATGGGCCCCGGAACCCTTAAACAGGAAGTTCCAACTCTTTCGGCAGTCGCAGCCGCTTGCTGAATAGCCAAGCTCGAACCGCCGACTCCGGCAACAGGTATGTCTCACTGCCCGCAATCACGAGGGCCCCCACCACCTCCCACGCCCTACCCCGGATCACGATCCTAGCCGCAGCACGCACGGGCCCACTCGGGATGCAACGCTTGCACTCAGGACAGCCACAAGCACTCCCAACTTCCCGCCACGGGCACAACGGCCCCTCACACGGGTTAGCCATACATGGGCTTGCCTTTGCCGCCCTACATTACTGACAAGCTCGAACCTCCGACCCCTGCTTAGGTAATTCACCCTGTTAACAACCAAGAGGACTCCCCCACCTAACATCCTACTCCCTCATACGGATCACGATCCTAGGCGCAGAACACACGGGATCACTCAGGCTTCAGCGCTCGCAAGAAGGACAGCCATGGGCAATCCCAACCCGCCGTCACGAGCAAAATGGCCCCTCGCTCGGGTTAGCCATACACGGGCCTCCCTCCACCACCCTATGTTACTGACAAACACCTGCCAGTAACGCCTCGGGATCCAATTAGCCACCCCTCCACGGGCCCACAGCCTCAGCGCACAGCCCCTAAACAGCATTGGAACTTGGCAGACGGCCATGGCGCATTACCATTATCACACCAGCCACAACATTGTGACATTAACCAGTGGGAACCCACTCCCCCCATGACTCTATGAACAACAACAGGCCTCCATTCTCTGCCTGGGTCCCCCCTCCACCTCGCCCTCACTATGAGCGCCTGAACCAACAGTCAGTCAATGCCAGCAACCGCCGCACCATTCGTCGCTCTAACAAGCAACACGCCACATACAATGACCAACCCAAGACCAAGTACTCTGGCCGGCTCTGGCCCACTTGCTACTTGTCAAGTACCACCCACCTCTCCTAACCAAGTCTCCTGATCTCTTCCAGACCAGGCTAATGAGCCCACACCGGGAACCCTAACCTGGTCCTTCAAACGCCAGCTCAACCAAGAGTTTGCTGCCTAATGATCTATGGTAAGCCCTACTAACCTCCCATGCACCTACTACAACCTTCTAATTTATACACCAATTGGTCCTAACTACTATCTCGCCTTACTCTCTCTCCCTTTCATCCTTGGTACGCTGTCTCTCCAATTGGATCTAATGTTTATGTTCCTATACAAATGCTCGCCAACTATGTAATTGACCAACAATTGTATTCTTGAATGTTTTATCTCCACAAAACACCCCACACCACTATTGTTGGATGGCTACTTCTGCCACATACAACATATGGAATTAACGTAAATGTTGCTTACAAACAAATGTTAAAATCATACAATGTCACTGCGCCGGATGTACACAATGTCACACATCACACAATTTCCTCCACCTAATCACAGCCTTGATAAAGACTTCAGTTGAAACGCGCGTCGGCTACCCCTTTCACCAACTTTGAGCTGCTTGTCTCACCAAAATATAACTTTTGTTGGCACCTAAATGCGTATCAATCTATTGTTTTGTTAACAATAAACGCACAAAATCACCAAAATACATGACCAAAGGACTGGACTCTTATTAGACTACACAAACGTCTCTAATTGGGCTAGCAAACCCAGCCAGCGCCCACAACTAACAAAGGTTTGTCACCCCACCAAGCATCTATCCAACCGGGAACCTAGGAGCTGGTCCCCAGACAAACCACGTGCAAGGCGGCAGGCCCAACCACTACCACCAACAGGAGGTGCGCAGAGGACCAAGTGTCCCGACACCCAAGACTCCACATCCCTTTGAAACATTGTATATTACGTTGTCCCTTAAACCCACTAATTGGTTGGCATACTATCCCAACCTTGGACTTTCGACTCTTTTAGCAGCAAGTAAGTGAAACCAAACTTAGGTGTTTGATTCCCGTCAGACTACTCCTCGTTTTCCCAGTTAGTCCATCACCTCTCATTGGTAGCCTTCCTTTTGTAGCTCACCTTGTTGACTGCTCACTGGCCTGGAACATTCAAGGGAGTGTAATCCACCACTATCTTCATCTGAGGCTTAATGAATAGCCCTTGTTCTCTTCTCCGAAATCACGAGTTAGCAGACCACAAATTTGGCTATTTCAATCTAATTTATGCTGGATGCACTTGTCTCTCTTGGCCTCTAGAAACTTGCTCACTCTTTCTCACATGAACTTTGTACACAGTTAATTGACCAACAGTTGGCTCTTGCAGATGATTTCTTATTCTTCAATCTATGGGGAATGTCCCACATTCAGAGCTTATCCATGTAATTCCCTTTGTGCTCTGTGCTTATTCCTTAAAATAGCATCCTTTATTCTGGGCCAACCTTGACTCGTCGTCAGTTATGCACACTGAACTATTCTTCTGCGTTTCCTGATCATACAGGCTTAGTCTGTTTCTGAGGTAGCTTGGTTGCATCAGACATGAATCGGCATCCATTTCCCTATTATGGCCTTCCTAGCCATGTTATATATACCTTTGTAGCAAACTTCTATGTTTCCTTTCTACCATGCGTTACTGAGAATTTACAGTTATTGATCAATAAGTAACTTAATCCTCTTTGTAGTCATGATTACTTTAGCATTTAGGTACATGTTTCTCTGTGCTTCAGTTACATCGTTACTCCTAAGTATTTTCATATCGTTTCTACACAGGTTCATATATCTTCCTTATGACATCACCCTGCCTTTGTCGGATTTAACTTACCGCTCCATGATGGCCATACGTGCGTGCTGGCATCCTTCAACGCAGCCTCCTTCTTCTGGCTCAATGTGAGGGTACATTCTGTATGGTTGTCTGAGTGCATAATGTCTCTCATACACTCGATGTGGTAAGGGAACAACACAGGGGGTCCCATTTTCTGCTCTTCTCTGACCATTCCAGTATGACGGTTGTGAGGGCGTGTGAACTAGTGAGAAAGCGGCTGTTTGCTCCTCAAGATTCCCCCCTCTGGTCAACTCTTTGGCCAAGTTCTCTTTTTCCATTGTCTTCATCTTCTCTTCACCATTTGCCTTCATCTTCTCCTCATACTATTTTTCACGCTCCTTTATCATCTCTTCATATGATCGTTTCTTTGGGATCAAAATCTTTGTCACCCCCCTTCAGGTCACCTGCATTCTTTATATGTTCATCCACACTACAGGTCATTTCAGAGCACTCTCCAGATGGTGGACAGAATATCCAACGTCCTAGATATTTCTTATGAGCCTTGGGGTAGTAGAACTTTGTTCTTGGAGGTGTAAGGGAACACTTGTTTATATTCTCATGGGTACTTTCCTCATCCTGCTTTTCTCCTCCATCTCCTTCTCTTCTAACATCTCCGACGTCTCTAAGAAGTCACACTACCAGCTGCACCTCCTCAGAGGTATTCTTCCTTTCCTCTCCTTCCCCCAGAAGCTCACTGTCACCAGAGCCCTGGTTCTCTCTAGGCTGGGCTACTGCAACAGCCTGTCAGGAAACGAAAGGGACTGAGATGCACTGTAAATCCCAGCACCCGACATCCAGTATGTACTCCTCTGCTTTCTGCTGATTCTCAGTCTCCATGTGGAACACGGAAACGTTTGACTACTGGACGTACGTGTAACCGTTCAGTACGTTACTATTCTTTCAGGCAACGCTGGGGGTTGCCCTGAAAACTCGGTCGCTCCACGTTCCTGGTGTCACGTGTTTTCCCACGTTGAGTTTTGTTTTCTCTATCATGTGACCGGCGTTAAGTCCGTATTTATGCCCTGCCTACTTTTGGCGCCTTGTTTCTGAATTTGGTTTTTATAGCCTTGCGAACACTGAACACTTCTGCTGATTTTTGGATTATTGACCCGGCTTTTGTCTCTCGGAACTCTTGATCTCGTCCCCTTGTGTACTTTGACGTTCAAGTCCCTTTGGTTATGTTCCCTGGAACTGCCTCCGAACTGTCTCTGCTCAAGGATTCTGTCTTGGTCTTGCCCACATCGTTACGACTACTGGAACTGTATCCTGATTTTTCCTTTTGCCTTACTGATTTTGCTTCTGTGTTGCCCGACTGGTTACCGACCCAGAATCCTATCGTTCTGGAATTGTGAAGCACCCTTGGAATATTGCGTACTCGGACCGGATCTGTTGTGGTCACCGTGAACACAGACTTCACCGTCTTCCCTTACGAACTAGAGACGCTTTGTTGTTTTCTAGGCGTCCTCGTGCCGGCGGTTGCTAGGTGGATCATTGGATTGTGTATTTCGAACTGGAACTGCTTTTTAGGTGTCCTCGTTCCGGCGGTTGGTAGGTGGAACGTTGTTTTCTACTACTGGTCCACTCTCTCCACGGACATTCATCCATCCTCGCAGAACTTCAAGATCCCTCACATGGTAAGACCGTTCTGTTATTCACAGTTCTAGATTAGACTAGCTGGTCTTGTGTCTTGATTCTGATCTATATTCTTCTGCTTCTTAGTTTAGACGCCACTCATCCATTCACAGGAATAGTCAACTTACTCTGCAGCCTTGTTCTTAGTCACCAGGTACTGCTCTGCTAGTTTATTTTTATTTTTTTGAAAATCACATTTTTTATTAGGTTTCGCACATATGTTGCAACAATGCAGAACATATTTAAACATGAATAAACAGGAAACCAGTTATAACCCATCTTCCCCCACCCCTTCCCACCTCCCCACCCCCCACCAGTTCAAGTTCTCAGTAATTGCATATTTGACGGGTTCCGAAAAGAGCGTAGCAATGTCTACATGATGTGCACTTAGCACGCCGAAGTCAGGGGCCGAGCTTTGATGACTCGAAGCTGGACAAAGGAACGATGGCCCGAGGCCCCCGGGGGGGTTCTCCGGGTCCGGTGCTTAAGATTATACTGAGCGGCCGTATTTTTCGAAGAAGGGGAGCCATATTTCCTCGATGTTGGATCTAGATTCATCAAGTAAATGCGTGAGGAATTCCATGTCGTAAATGGCCCGTACCTTGGTTACCCATGCTTTTTCCCCTGGCATTCCGGGGTTCTTCCATTTTTGTGCCAGGCAGCACCTGGCCGCCACCAACATAACCTGCAGCATGTGGTCATAGGTATTTTCATGATCGTCCCCATTGTCAATCCCGAAAAGGAGAAGCCAGGGGCAGGAAGGCCGCTCCACCCCATCTATCCCCATAATCCATGTCAATACCTCCTCCCAGTACTTTTGGACCACCGGGAACCTCCACCACATGTGAATATAATCCCCCCTTTCGGTCCTACACTTCCAGCAATGTGGGTCGTACCCTGGCCTCATTCTAGCAATCCTCTGCGGGGGGTAGTGCCAGCGATGCAATCCCTTGAGGGCCTGGTGGCGATACTGGAGTGAGGCCGTGGAGCGATTGGCCCGCCTACACATCTCCCCCCACCTCCCATCGTCGATCTCCTCACCCAGGTCCTTTCCCCCTTGTGTGCGTGCAGGTGGGGGATCTCGTGGGACAGAAAAAAGGAAGAGCTTGTAGAGGCGGGATATTGCTCCCTTGGAGCCCTTCGCCGAAAGGAGGAGTTTTTCAAAGTCTGTGAGGTCTCTCCTAAGGGTGTCCCCCCAGGATGGTTCGGTTAGGACTCCCTTAAGCTGGAGATAGCGAAAGGGGACAGGGTGCCTATCCCCAGGGCCTCTTCCAGATCTTTCAGGGGTAAGAAAGAGCCCCCCACCCAAAGGTGACCAGCCCTGCTAAGGCCTGCCTGGAACCACGTCTGGCACGCCGCTGGCTCTGCTATCTTGGCCAGGAAGGGGGAGCCCAAATGCAGCTCAATGAGGAGGGCCAGGTTGTAAGCTAGCGGTAGTAGCCCCCTCCCTCCTTCCATAGGGACCACAGCACTTTTTGAACTGGTTGATACAAGACACTTCTAGGGATCTTCTTCCTCGGGACCCAGAGCCATTCCTCTATGGTGACGGGCGCGAGTGGCCCGTTGTCCATGGCTACCCATTGTTTTTTCGTACCAGGGGCAAAGTGGTCGACCAGGACCCTCAGTTGGGAGGCCCTGTGGTATGTTTCAAGGTCAGGGTATCCTACCCCTCCACCCTCCTTCGGTCTGGTAGGCACCTCGTAGGAGATTCTATGTTTCTTGACTGACCAGAGAAAGTTGAGGAGGACTCGCTTCGTTTCCTTGAAGAATGATTTGGGGATCAGCACCGGGAGCATTTGAAAGAGAAATAAAAACTTGGGAAGGATTACCATTTTTATGAGGTTGAGACGTGCTATCCAGGAGAGCCCAGACCCTGACCATCGCTCTATGTCTTTTCGGATTGCTGACCAGAGGGGGGGGAAATTGGCCGGGTATAAGCCCTCGGGATCACGGATGACTTGGACTCCAAGGTACCGGAATCTGTCGTCTCTTAGCCTAAAGGGGAGCCCGTTGACAAATGCCATCTCTGAATCTGGTAAATTACCCCCTACGAACGCTACCGATTTCTCCAGATTAACCTTGTACCCCGGTAGGTCCCCATAGCGCGAGAGGCCCTGCAGCATTCGGGGGACTGTTTGGGATGGGTTTGTGATATAGAGCAGTGCATCATCTGCAAAAAGGCCGACTTTGCACTGCATCTCTCCGACCTGTACTCCCCTGATGGCCGCATCGTTACGGATCGAGATTGCCCATCGTTCCATCACGAGTGCGTAGATTAGTGGGGACAAGGGGCATCCCTGCCGTGTACCACGCTCGACGGGGAATGTCCTCGACTCAGTCCCATTTGCCACCACTCTGGTGAAGGGGGAGGCGTAGAGCGGGGAGATCCAACCCAGCCACCTCGGGCCCATACCCAGGGTCGTGAATACCTCCCTCAGAAAAGGCCCAGCTGACCCTGTCGAAGGCCTTCTCCGCGTCAAGGGCCAGTAGAAGTGCGGCTTCGTCGCGAACCCCTCTCGAGGCAAGCACATGGAGCGTCTTCCGCATATTATCAGAAGCCTGCCTGTTCAAGATAAATCCCGCTTGGTCGAGGTGTACCAGGCGCGGGAGGCAGCCCTCAAGTCTGGTGGCCAGGATTCTGGCAAAGATCTTAGTGTCCAGGTTGAGGAGTCAGATGGGTCTATAAGACCCGCATTCCGTCTGGTCCTTGCCGGGTTGTGGTATAACAGTGATGAGGGCCTGCAAAAATGTTGATGGGATGGACTCCCGATTCCTGATCTGGTTAAACAATTTGGCCAGGGGCTTCAGCAGGACGGGTTGGGTCAGCTTGTAAAAATCGGGTGTATAGCCATCTTTTCCCGGTGCCTTTCCCACCTTCAGTCTTTTGATGGCGCCCTCCACCTCCTCCTCCGATATCTCTCTCTCCAGGACCTCTAGCTCCATGTCGGACAGCCTAGGCAGAGGGTGTTCTGCCAGGTAGGCGTGGATGTCCTCCAGTGATTCGCCTGCCTTTTTGGAATAGAGTTTGCTGTAATAGTCATGAAACACTCCACTATTTCCTCACGGCCCCCGTGAATCCTGCCCACTCCATCCCTGAGATGAGTGACTCCTCTCTCAACCCTGCAGCCCCGAGCCCTCTGCGCCAGTAGGTTCCCCACCTTATCCCCCCGTTTGCAGTACCTCTGCTTAGTGTATCTCATTTTCTTGATAACTTCCCCTATGAGGACCGTATGGAGTTCCTGTCTTTTACCCTGCATCTCCTCTAAGAGAGCCCCTCGATCAACCCCCGGGAGGCCCAGTCTGGCTCGCAGAGCGCCCAGCTCTGTACGGAGTTTACCCTCGATTAGGCCCCTTTCCCGTTTACGTCTCGAGCCCTCCGCTAGGAGAAGGCCCCTGAAAGTGGCTTTTGTGGCATCCCACACCATGGACATATCCGTCTCACCGGTGTCGTTTGTCTCAAAGTAGGCCAACATTTCATGTCTCATGAAACCACGAAATACCGGGTCTCTGAGAAGTGTGTCATTACAACGCCATCGGGAAGATCTTGGGGAGATGGGCAGTGACCAATTTGCTATGAGCAGTTCGTGGTCCGACCAAGTTATGGCTTCCACCTTCGGCTGTTGTGCCACCCCGTTCCCTTCTTCCGAGATTAACAAAAGGTCAATTCTGGTGTAGGTGCAATGAGGGGGCGAAAAAAAGGTGTACCCACCCTGGCTCGGGTTTGCTTTTCGCCAAACGTCCACCCAATAATGCTCTCTCAGGAGGGCCTGCAGGGCCAGATTGTCCCTGGAGATGCCCCTGGGTGTCCCCCCCTTCGCGGACCACCAGTCAAGCCTCGGGTCCATTATGAGGTTGAAGTCCCCCCCCAGTATCATGGCTCCCTCTGCCCACTCATCCATGACATGAAAGACCTAGGTGAGGAAGTGTATTTGTTTTGAGTTGGGCGCATATAGAGTGGCCAGGGTAACGCGCTCTCCCTCATAGATTCCCTTAATGCCCAGGAAACGACCACCAAAACCCCTCTTGGTTTCTATATCCGTGAGACGGAACGCCCTGCTCAGGAGGATTCCCACCCCTTCCTTCTTAGAACTTCTATGTGAGGCCCAGTAATTGCACCCAATGTCTTTCCCCTTGATCTTCGATTCCCTGCCTTGCCTGTAATGCGTCTCATGTAGGAAGAGAACCGTTAGGTGTTGCTTGCGGAACATGTTGCTCGTGAGAGATGTATTATTCTGGGAGTTAAGGCCCTTGACATTCAATGTGCCTATCTTTGCTTCAAACATTGTCATTTTCCGTTAAGCGCACTGAAATCACCTCTAATTGTCTGCTACTCGGAGCCCATTGCTCCTCCCCCCTCCACCCCTTACCCATATTGTGGGGCGTTTGCCGCCGGGTCCCCGAATGGGGATGTGACTGGCAACGAACCACCAGGGTCGCTTCCCTGGCCCCGGGTAAACAGTTTCTTAGGTGTAGCGCTTTCCAACATGCCTCTCTTCGTTAAGTACCGGCCCTTTCTGATCCGCAGTGGGGAACTGGCTGTAGCGTCTCCCGAGCCAGGCACCCCCCCCCGGCCTTAGTACCTGATTGTGTCCCTTTGCCCCTGTCATGTCACGGCATGAGGCCTGGAGAGACACCGGCAGTTGTCCATGTGGAGTCGCCGTGCAACTTCCTATGAAACCATACAACAGCCTCTAAATGGGCAACACTTCAACCCTGACCGAAGTCGATTGAACAAAGAACTCCCCACTGGTCGTGGGAGAAACACACTATGACCGGTGGGCCCCATGAATCGTCGCGTGCTCCCGTGGGGTGTGGATCAGTCCTTCTGCACAGAAAGGTAAGCCTTGGTTGCTGCTTGTGCGCTCATATAGGGTCTCCTCGGTCTGTGGGTGGATGTTTGGTTTTTTGAAATTTACGTGAGCCTTTGACCTTTAGCTTCCCCTGGGAGAGGTCTGGGCCTCAAGGGGCACGAGGGCGGTCTCCGTTGGTTTCGTTCTGATTTTCTGATGGTCCCGCGATGTCGCCTGTGAGATCCTCGGTGGCCCTTCGGATTTCTGCCTCCGTGACTAGTTGATACCTCTGGCCCTGCCATTCAAATGCTAGGTGGAATGGGTGGCCCCAGTGATAGCGTGTCCCCTTTTCTTGTAGCCACCTGGTGATAGTGCCGCATTTCTTTCGCATCTGGAGAGTGAGGGACGAGAGATCCTGGTAAATCGACACCCTGGAGTTACCATGTTGAATATCCCGTAAGGTTCTCGCCCTCTCCAACACCCTAGCCTTGTCCTTATAGTAGTGAAATCTTGCAAGAACTGAGCGTGGGCCTCTACCCCCCCCCACCAGCCCAATGCACCCTGTCAAGCAGGAGAGTCTCCCCAGAGTCCGACCACAGGACAATTCTGGTAATGTCTTGGATTTTGCTTTCAAGATCAACCGGGGTCTCTCCCTCCGTCTCCTCAAGGCCAAAAATTCTCAAGTTGTTTCTCCTCTCCCAGTTCTCCATGTCGTCGACCTTGAGCCGGAGGTCCTCCTCGCGGCGTTGCAGTTCCTGAAATCTAGTTTCCATTTGCGCCTCGAGGATGTCCGTTGATACCTGGTTGCACTCAACCCCTTCTACCCAATCCTCCAGCGTTGAAACCTTGGCCGTGAGGTCCGCCAATTTGGCCCCCATGTCTGTCCTCATACCCCTAATCTCTTCTAGGATCGTTTGGATGTTGCTCTGTATGGCATTCATGTCTGGGGGTTGCAAGGCTGCGGGGCCGGTCTCCATTTCGTGGGACCCAGGCGTGTATTGGTATTGCGCAAGGATCTCCCTCCAGTTCATGGGGTATCGATCGCACCAAGTTAAATGGTTCTCCTGAGGTGTCTTCCGGGTGGCGGAGTGGCCCAGGCGCGCGCCCGCGACTGCCTGAGCCTTTTCCGGAGGTCGGGTGAGCGCCTCTGCCACTAATCCGGAGCCCCGTGGGGTCTGTGGGGAGGTAGGCCGTTGGGGTGATGGTCAGGCATGGAAACGAGGGCCGTTGAGATAGTCCTAAGGCGCGCTACCGCGTCGGCCCGGGCACAGACGAATCACTGGTGGTGAAAGCGGTGGGGGGAGCACAGGCCCCCCAGGCGCCCCAGACTGGGGTAAGTATAGCAGTGGTTCCCCTGTATCCGCTATGATGGGGGCAGGTCACTGTTGGCCTCCAGTAATGGATGAACCGGTCGCCGGCAGCTGTTGGAGCTTCTCAGAAGGCCGGCCCGGCGTTGGGCCCTGTGTGATGATCGCGCAGGCCGTTCCTCCTCTCTGGTGGGGTCGGATGACCCGTCGCATCCGGCGTGGTGGCTCCTCTGAGATGTCCGGAGAGGCGGGGGGCCGTCAGCCATGTGGCCTAAGCCGCTGATGGGGATCTCTGCAGGGCCCGCCCGAGCCGACGACAGCACCTCAGGCCTCGGTGCACGAGTCAGAGCGGGTGGGGAATTCGACTCCTCCCACCACTACGCGTCCAGGCGATGTGCGGCTCCCGCCCGGGGCCTTCCCTCCGGTGCAGCGGGACGCCGTTCACAGGTCGCTATCTGGGGAACGGGGGCATGTCCGAAGTCCGGACAAGCTTCTGGGTAGTCCACAGCGGTTCCCCTATTCAACGATTGCTGGTAGATGGGGTTAAAAAGCATTTAAGGCATGTTTATCCGTGGGTTTCCCGGGGCCATACGGGGAGCTTTAGATTCAGGCGGCCATCTTGCCCGCGCCCCCTGGTGGCCTCCTAGTTTATAATTTTTTTAAAACATTTTTATTGTTTTAACATTTACAAACTCCACAGCACTCCTGACAGTGAACGTGACAATATTCAACATCATATGCATTAACATGTATATATCACTGCCCTTTCATTCCCTCCCCCGTTAACTCGAGCTTACTCCTTTGCATCTCTACTTGTTCTCTTCCAGGGGCGCCTTTCCTTCCGTGCTCCCGGAAGTTTCATGTTCACTTAATTCTACTTGGGTGGATTTGCTTAATGTGGCCACTAGCTGTCTCCAGGCCGTTAGAGTTCCCACTTCATCATCCTGTACTGCTTTGCTAGTTATTGCTATTTGGTTACTTACTGATCTGCTGTTGCTAATTTGTTATTCCTTTGCAGACTGGCGGGTTCCTGTGACGTCCATTCATCTTTTGGTCAATAGACCTGTCAGGGGGTTTCTTGTTGGCTCCTCTGACAGGTACATTGACGGAAAGAACTCGTCAGCTACACGACGAGTTTAACCGTCAAGAATAAACTCTTCAATTTGGTCAAGCAAGAGCTGTGTTATAACACAGCCTCTTTTTAAATCTGCCTGCCTCTACTCTCCGCCCTCTGCAACTCATCCAAAACAGGACTGTGAGACTTGTCCTTGGCCTCAAATCCAGAGATCGTATCTCTCCAGAACTGAAATCTCTGCACTGGCTCCCACTGGTGGTGAGGATTCAGTTCAAACCCCTCTGCATTGTCCGTAAGGCCTTCTGGGGCCTGATGCCTCAATACCTTCAACTCTCTCTCCCTAAATATCTTCCTTCTCAAGCTCTTTGCTCATCCACCGCCAACTCCCTCAGGGTCAGTCAGTCGCTTCTCCAAGCAACGCGTTGATGGTAGATCTCTCTATTCTGCTGGGGCCTCCCTTTGGAACAGCCTTCCTGCTTCTCTGAAACTTGATGAGAGCCATCTCCGATTCCGGAAGCATCTCAAGACCTTCCTATTTGCTTCTGCTTTCTCTCCTCTGCTCCCCTGCTGACCTCCTGGTTGAAACTGAAACAGCACTGGTTTAGCTGGCTACCCTTTGATCTCGGACCCAGGTCCTCTACCCGCCATTTGCACATCTCCACTGCCCCTCTGGCAACCCTTGCACTTGGGGACTGTTTCTGTATCCCTACAGCCCCTTACCAGCACTTGACACCTGATGTCTGCCCTTACCTTGGCACTTGCCACCAGTGGCTGCACTTCTTATTTATTTTACTTATTTATTTTACTTATTTATGTATCTTTATTTATTTCTTACCGTTATCTCATATACTGCACTGCCCCCTTCCTTTTTCCCCTACACTTCTCCCTTTCCCCCTCCCCTGCACTTGCGCGATCTCAATGTTACCTGGCCTAGTAAGATCGCTGTCTGTCTTCCCTCTGTTCCCCTCCCTTGCTTTGTCGCGCCTTGAAACACTTGTGTATAGGCGCGTTATAAATGCCATGTCATATCATATCATATCTTATCTTATCTTATCATATCATATATCATATCCTATCATTGTCAGTATTTATGTCAATCATTATCTTAATTCCAACAGCTTTCTTGGCTGTCTTCTGCCATTGTCCCAAGATGACCCTTATGAAACAGAATCCCAGCAATACCAACACTAATACTGCTCTAAGTACTTTAAACGCATTTGCCAGCTAGGTTGGAATCCATGATAAAAACGATGAGAACCAATTATGTCAGGATTCTAGATTTAGGCACGCGGAGAGGGAGAATCAGGGCGTGAACTACACTTCCCAGCAGGCAGTGGGTCATCATGTAGTTCGAGGAAGTGTTCGCGCGTCTAATCAGGTGCACCATCAAGAGCCTTCTTAACTGCCAACCGCCCGGCACCTGATGCAGATAATTAATGTATGGACGGCACGGGCGGCGGCGTTTGCAGCGTTAGGAGGGAGCCGGAGGACTGCTGACGGGAGTATTGCGACGGAGCTCATTCTAATAAACCCGCGTGTCTGTGGGATTTTCCGAGCCACCGGCAATGAGCGTGGGCAGCTGCTTTAGCAGGGTGATGTTGCCGAGTGCCTCGTTGCATTCTGCTGGCCTGCGTCGCAGCTCCTGATTAACCAGACCGCGGCGGTGAGACCGTCAGACTGGTTGATTTCCTGCATCATTTTCACAAGTCCGGAGTGTCCCTTGAGGCCTCCGGACACTGAGATAAGTGGCATTATTTTATGTTTTACAATGTTTGATATTAAGTGCATGGGAGACGTGGAAACACACGGACTCTCTTGCCTTCATTTTTCCATTCCTGTATGGGAGTGTTCTGAGTTACTGAACTGGGCCATATTTTCATTATGAACAGAAGGTGCACAATCAGTCAAGGAGAGTTGGCTTACACCCACTTTATGTTTTGCTTACGCTTGCCCAGGAAGCCATGTGTGTTTGTTTTCTCATCTAAGGGAATATCTCCTTTGTTTTGTGCCATCACGCTTGCAATTCATGTTACAGTCCAATGCTAATGTTTTGTATATGTTACGTGCCTACATGTGGCATGTGTTCTTTATGTGAACTAATACAGCATTCTAGGGCATGTAGGTCTACAGGAGGTCAGGAATAGGTGTAGCCTTGTGTATAGGAGAGCAGGTCAACTGTTATGTTGCTCATATGGTAACGTTGTGTAGTTAGATATATGTATGTTTTCTCCCCTTCCTTTCCTTTGTCTTTCCATCCCCTTTCCAAAACTCTGTCTTCCCCCATTGGCTGCCACTTGGTTACCTGTGTAAATACAATTGTCATGCCGCGGCGGGGATGGCGGAAGTGGAACCGCTGGCGGTTCTGTCCGCCGTAGCATTCCCCTTCTCGTCTTCTGCTTACCGCTCTAGTCATTGTACGCGTTCGTGACCCGGAAGTATAAATCACTTCACTTCCGGGTCGCATACGCGTTGCAACGTTTCCGGATTCCCTCCTGAGTTGCTGCCGCTCCCGTACCTGGTGATATTCCTGCCTTTCTGCCTTTCATTTTCGCTGGTTCCACACCGCTGTGTTCCACCCTTGTTCTCAGCCTTGTGCATTGCCTCGTCCTTGCCTAGCCTTCTCCTCTCCTTAGTTCCTTTTCTTTTTGCTTCAGCTTACCCCTGCCTCTTCCCTTCCCTGTTTCCCTTCTTCCTTCTTTTTCTTCCTTTTTTCTCTCAATTGGATCTACCTCCTGCCAGACCTGTGCCTGCCTATCGGACTGCCTGTGTATTATCCCTTGTGCCTATTTTGGATCTACCTCCTGCCAGACCTGTGCCTGTCTATCGGACTGCCTGTGTATTATCCCTTGTGCCTATTTTGGATCTACCTCCTGCCAGACCTGTGCCTGTTTACCCGACTGCCTTTGGTTCAATCCTTGGTTCCATTATTGGTATCTCTGCTTACCAGATTCTGTGCTTGCTTTTCGGATTGCTCTCCCATCAGCGAACTCACCTCCTGTGATCATCCACCTGAAATACTACATCTAGGGGTTTTTTGTGCCTTCTGGCTTTTTTCCCCCTGTGAGGCGTTCTCGGTAGGATAACCCCCGTTGCCCCTATTTAGTGGCACGGTGGCATCCTATCGAGGGCGTCCTTATCTTCACAAGAAAAAAGAGAAGCCTCCACGACATAAGGACGGAAAGATCAAGCAGAAAGAGGAAGGTGAGGAGTTGGGGGAAGGGGGAGAACTCGACTTTTCATCAGAAGAAGAAAACATAACAGACATTAGTGACAGTTTGCAACGCCCACAAGAAACTGAGATGGCAGCCCCCCAGCAAATTCAGGAACTTATAGCCGCCGTCCAAAACCTTAATTTGGAGGTTCAGAACCTTAAGGCAACCAACGCAGCATTGCAATTAAGAATGAACGAACGGGAGCGACCCTCTGTAGACCTACCGTCATTCCCTTTGGTCTCCGGCAAATTTGATGGATCGCCGAAACGAGTCAAGGAGTTCTTAAATGCTTGTAATCTCCACTTTTCCTTCCGTCCGCAGACCTTCACATCGGATCATGCCAAAGTAGGATTCATGATTACCCATATGACGGGTAATGCCCTGGCGTGGGCCACCCCTTTGGTTAACCAACCAGATCCTGTGCTGCAGAACTATAATGATTTCAAGACCCTGCTGCAGCAAACATTTTTACGCACAGAAAGTACTTTTTTGGCCTCTGAGGACCTCTTAGACATCTGCCAGGGAAATACAGATCTTCTCTCCTATATCACTAAGTTCAAACAGATAGCCGCCGAAGCTGGCTGGCAGGAACAGGTCCAATATACCATCTTCCGTCGAGGGTTGAGAGAGGATCTCAAGGACGAACTTGCACGTATCGACCGTCCGTCCTCCTTTTCGGATCTCATCACGGCCGCTCTTCGGATTGATTTCCGGCTCTCGGAACGACGGTCAGAAAGAAAGAAGAACAAACTCTACAGTCTCTCTCCATTAGAAGCCCAGTTGCCTTCTTCTCTACCACCTTCACGTTAAAGCAAAGAGGAACCGATGCAGATCGGTACTGCTCGTGCACCACTCACCCCGGAAGAACGGAAGAGACGAAGGAATGGCAACCTGTGTATGTATTGTGGAGCCTCTAACCATTTGTTACGGAACTGTCCTGACGTCCCTCCGAGGCGTTCGGGAAACGAGCGCCCTCGGTGAGCATTGGGACGCACTCCCGAGGGGCCATTTCTAGTCCTTACGCAACTTTGTCGGTAGCATCTTCTGGTATACCAGAGGATTCTAGGTTGATGGTGCTGTCTGTCACTCTTACTGTGGGTAGGACCGTGGTCCCAACTCAGGCTTTACTCGACTGTGGTGCAGCCGGCAACTTCATAGATACTTTGTGGGCTAAACAAAAAGGAATAACACGCCTGGCCAAACCGGAGGATCTCTTTTCTCCAGCTGAGCGTGGAGAGCGGTCGCCGGTGGCCTGAGGGGATCAGCAGGCCTGGAAAGCCCTGCCTGGGCCTACGTGAGTGTTTCTGTGCTTTTTTAAAAAAAAAAAAAAGGAAAAAGAAAGTTGAATTTTTTCCCTCACGCTCCTAGCGCGGTGTTTGACCTGCTCCTGCTCCCCCCCTCCCACTTCCTGGTCTTCCCCTCCCTCCCCGCCTCCCTGCCCGCCCACACCCCCCCCCCTTCCTCTCCCTCTGCCTATAACCTCCCACCTCCTGGGCAGCCCTCTGCCCGGCAGCCCCCGCGGCTAAGGGCCCCAGGCCAAGGGCGACTCCTACAGTGCGGCTCCCTGTGTGTCTGCAGGTGTCCGCAGGGGACGCCAGGTGCCAGTTCCTCCGCTCTCTGGCCGACCCCTCCTCACCTTGCACACCTCATCCGCACGATGCCTCGCCCCCTTATTCCAATTGTTTGGTAAACTATGGTGCTTTTTCTCCCCTCGCAGGATTCTCAAACTTAGGTGGCCCTGACCTACTAAGCATTACTGTTTGCTCTGCATTGTGTTCAACTAGGGTGCTTTTTCTCCCCTCGCAGGATTCTCAAACTTAGGTGGCCCTGACCTACTAAGCATTACTGTTTGCTCTGCATTGTGTTCAACTAGGGTGCTTTTTCTCCCCTCGCAGGATTCTCAAACTTAGGTGGCCCTGACCTACTAAGCATTACTGTTTGCTCTGCATTTTGTTCAACTAGGGTGCTTTTTCTCCCCTCGCAGGATTCTCAAACTTAGGTGGCCCTGACCTACTAAGCATTACTGTTTGCTCTGCATTGTGTTCAACTAGGGTGCGTTTTCTCCCCTCGCAGGATTCTCAAACTTAGGTGGCCCTGACCTACTAAGCATTACTGTTTGCTCTGCATTGTGTTCAACTAGGGTGCTTTTTCTCCCCTCGCAGGATTCTCAAACTTAGGTGGCCCTGACCTACTAAGCATTACTGTTTGCTCTGCATTGTGTTCAACTAGGGTGCTTTTTCTCCCCTCGCAGGATTCTCAAACTTAGGTGGCCCTGACCTACTAAGCATTACTGTTTGCTCTGCATTGTGTTCAACTAGGGTGCTTTTTCTCCCCTCGCAGGATTCTCAAACTTAGGTGGCCCTGACCTACTAAGCATTACTGTTTGCTCTGCATTGTGGTAAACTACTGCCCTCCACTCACTTCCTGTCTGCATACTCGTGTCGTCCGCCTCCCCTCTTACTCCATGGTGCTCTCTATCTCGCCTATCTACTCTAACTGCTTCTCCATTGACTATCCTGCTCTCCTCACTAAATCCGGTAGGAAAAAGTTTAAAAAGGACATCCTGGTCTCCAACCCAGGCCTCCCTATCGCTGACACCTACACGAGCGCCTGCTCCAAGGAAACTCTCACTGACATTCTCTTTTTCGTGCCTTCACCTGAACTATGGACCCTTCACATGGTCGCTGTGCTCTCTCCTTTCTCCACCTCTCCCATTAATGGTGGCACCCGTTGGGATGTCCTCTTGGCCCCTTTCCACTCCTCTAAAGCCATCATTAATGTCTATGCTAACGGGACCGTCTTGGTCCAAGGCCCTCAGGCCAACCTTCACCTCTTTGATAGACGCTTCCCATGCCTCATCAACTTCCTCTCCGCTCCCGCTGTCCCCCCTCCTCTGTCCTCGGCTACCTTGCCTCTCCCCTCCCTCCCTGCCCCTTCTCTTGCTCCCTCTTCAACTCCTTCTCCAACACCTCCGCAGGGCGTACCTCTGATCTGTACCCCTCCCCGAAAGTTTTTCAAGGGTGGCAACCTTCTCCACATTGCCACTCTAAATTCTCGCTCTGCCATCAAGCACTCCTCTGATATCTGTCGCCTTCTTGAGGAACTGGACCTCGACGTCCTCGGTCTCACTGAGACTTGGTTCACTGCCAGCTCTGCCACCAGCTTCGACACACTCCTACCTGATGGCTACAAGATCCTCTCCGTGCCCAGGCCTAACCGTTCAGGGGGTGGTGTTGCCCTTATATTCCCTGAGTGGATTCCTGCCACTGTCACTCCTACGCAGACCTACTCCTCTATTGAATGTCTTGTCTGCCGACTCTCTCTCTCTCCTAGCCATTCCCTTACCGTGGCCACTATCTATCGGCCACCTGGTCAAATTTCCTCCTTCCTCTCTGAGTGGGCTGACCTCTCCTCCTCACTCCTGTCCTCAACCACCCAACTCCTCTTTCTCGGTGACTTCAACATCCACCTCGATGCCTCCTGTCCCCCCACTGGTCTCTTTCGCGAACTCTGCAACTCTCTCTCACTCTCTATTCTCCCATCTGGGCCTACTCACTCTGCAGGGCACACTCTTGATGCTCTGATCTCTTCTGACCTCTCCACTCCTCTCTCCTGGAGCGATCACTTTCTCCTATCCTCCTACCTCTCCCTCCCTAACCCACAGGCAAAGCCACCCTCTTCACTGCCTCCCACCTTCTCGGTCATCCGACCCATGAAGCGCGTGTCAGTTGAGGCTTTCGCTGCTACCTTCTCGCCCCCTTCTCCCCCCTCGGCTGACTCCCACCCTGACACAGCCCTCTCCATGCTCTATTCCTCTATATCTGATACTCTCGATATCCTTGCCCCCGTCATGAGAATCCGCCTGAAGCCCAAAGCCAAATGTAACTCCTGGTATGACTCGGATCTCGTCACCCTAAAACGCAAGTGCAGGGTAGCAGAGAGGAAATGGCGTGCTTCATGTTCATCCTCTGACAAACTGGCCTGCCGCCTGCTCCAAAGGCAATACCGGCTCTCCGTTCTCACCAAGAAGAGAGCCCTTATCCAAGCCCGCATCTCTGAGGCATCTTACAACTCGGCCGAACTCTTTAAAATCTGCAAGGAGCTGGCCGACCCTGCTGCAGTCTCTACCTCTCCTGTCCCCTCCCAGGCCCTTTGCACTGCACTGGCCTCGCACTTCATCTCAAAAACTCAGGACATCCTGTCCTCGCTCTCCTCCTCTCACCTCCCTCCCTCTCTTCCCGGCTCTTCCTCTTGCTCTCTTGCAGCCGCCCCTCCGCCCTCCTTCTCTGCTTTTCCACCTTTTTCTGCTGATGAGGTTTCCAGACAAGTCCGATCTATGAAAGCCTCGTCTAAACAGGTTCACCCCTGTTCCTCCAAAACCATCAAGGACCACATCGACTCCCTGGCTCCTGCCCTGGCTGACTTTTGCAACCACTCATTCGCCTCTGGAGTCTTCCCATCCCCCCTCAAGCACTCCCTTGTGCACCCCCTCCTCAAGAAACCCTCTTCCGACCCCTCCTGCCCGGCCAACTATCGCCCAATCTCCATTACTCCCTTCCTGGGCAAGCTCCTGGAGAAACTGGCCATCTCCCAGCTTAACCTCCATGCTGAATATGTTGGTAACCTTCATGACCATCAATCCGGCGTCAGAGCGGCCAGAAGCACGGAAACTGCTCTCCTGAACATCCGTGAGGACCTGCTCCTGAACCTCGATTCCAACACTCCCTGTGTTCTCATTCTGCTCGATCTCTCCTCTGCCTTTGACACTGTCAACCATTCCATCCTGCTCAACCGTCTCCGTGATAACCTGGGTATCACTGGTCAGGCTCTGGCATGGCTGACCTCTTTCCTTTCCGGTCGACCCTCCCAGGTCCAAATGGGCTCCTTCCTCTCCGACATCTTTTTCTCCACCTGTGGTGTCCCCCAGGGATCCAACCTCTCTCCCTGGCTTTTCAACCAGTATCTGGCACTCCTTGCCCACCGCATCGCCGCTCTCTGCCCCCACTTCCAGTGCTATGCGGACGATACCCAGCTCATTTTCAGGCTACCCTCGGCCTCCTCCTCTTCTTCCCTCATCTCCGACTGTCTGTCTGCTATCCAGGAATGGTGTGCCGCCAATGACCTCTGCCTTAACGCCAGTAAGACTGAGATTCTACTCATCGGCACACCCACTCCCTCCTTCCCTGCAGCTCTCTGGCCGGCCTCCCTTGGCCCCCTTCCTGCCCCTACCTGCAAGGCTAAAAACCTTGGGGTCATCTTCGACTCCACACTCTCCTTCTCTCCTCATATATCTGACGTCTCTAAGAAGTCACACTACCAGCTGCACCTCCTTAGAGGTATTCTTCCCTTCCTCTCCTTCCCCCAGAAGCTCACTGTCTCCCGAGCCCTGGTTCTCTCAAGGCTGGATTACTGTAACAGCCTCTATCTTAATCTGCCTGCCTCCACTCTCCGCCCTCTGCAACTTATCCAGAACAGAACTGCGAGACTTGTCCTTGGCCTCAAGCCCAGGGACCGTATCTCTCCAGGACTGAAATCTCTTCACTGGCTCCCAGTGGCTGCGAGGATTAAGTTCAAAACCCTCTGCATTGTCCACAAGGCCTTCTGGGGCCTGGGGCCTAAATACCTTCAACTCTCTCTTCCTAAATATCTTCCTTCACGAGCCCTTCGCTCATCCGTCTCCAACTCCCTCATGGTCAGCCGCTTCTCGAAGCAACGAGCTGGGGGTAGATCTCTCTCCGCAGCAGGGGCCTCCCTCTGGAACAGCCTTCCTGCCTCCCTGAAACTTGAGGAGAACCATCTCCGGTTCCGGAAGCACCTCAAAACCTTCCTCTTCGCTTCTGCCTTCTCTCTCCCTCTCCCCTGCTAAACCTGCTTAACTCCCCACTGAAATTCTGCACTAAACCTGCATCTTGGCCACTCTCAGCGACCTCGGTCCAGGGCCCAGCCACTCTCCACTTGCACTGCCTCCCTGGCTCCCCCTGCACTGTGGGACTGTCACTGTATCCCTACAGCCCCCTTCCTAGCACTTGCTCTGCACTTACCTCGCACTTGCCACCAGCTGGCCCTTTTATTTATTATTTATTATTTTATTACGCTACTTACCGTGTACTGCACTTTCCCCCCCACCTCCTCCCCCTGCACTTTCTCCTTTTCCCCTTACCTCTGCACTTGCCCGATCTGAATGACACCTGGCCTAGTAGGATCGTTTGTCTGTCTTCCCCTTGTTTCCCTCCCTCCCTGCCTCGTCGCGCCTTGAAACACTTGTGTATAGGCGCGTTACAAATACCATATCATATCATATCATATCAGAAAGTCGAAGGAGTGGATGGTGAACCTTTGATTTCCGGCATGATTACACACACCACAGAAGAACTACACCTACGTATCCAGCAACATACCGAAAAGATCTCGTTTGACATCATCCGAGCAGCCCATTTCCCTATCATACTAGGGATAAGCTGGCTACGAAAGCACAACCCTCACATCGACTGGGCAAAGAACGTACTCAGTTTTCGGTCCACCTTTTGTAGATCCGAATGTCTGCCTGAACCAAAATATGAGACAGTATTAACTACCAGTGTTTACGACTCCAGACTCATACATTGTCTTCCACATCATCTGCAAGAATACGCAGAGGTAGTGACAGAAAAGACGCCTAGCGATCTTCCTCCCCACCGACCAGAAGACTGCTGTCTGGATCTTGTTCCTGGTGCACTGGTCCCGTTCGGTAGGATGTTCCCTTTATCCCTCAGAGAAAGACACTTTCTCCGGGAATATCTGGATAACAATCTGGCCAACGGGCTTATAAGACCTTCAAAGTCACCGGCTGGAGCTTCCCTGTTTTTCATCCCTAAAAAGGACACACAAGAACTGAGACCCTGTATCGACTACAGGGGTCTAAACAAGGTGACCATAAAGGACAGGTATCCCATGCCTCTTATCACCGAGATCATTCAAGCTGTTCATGGCGCCACTATTTTCACAAAATTGGATCTCCGGAATGCCTACCATCTCCTCCGGATCCACCAAGGGGATGAATGGAAGACAGCTTTTAGGACCCCCTATGGGTTGTACGAATATCAAGTAATGCCCTTTGGGCTCGTCAATGCCCCATCAGTGTTCCAGCGTTTTATGGACCGGCTTTTTTCAGACCTGCTGTGTCAGACCACGATTGTCTATCTCGATGACATACTGGTGTATTCAAAAACTCCGGAGGAACATGTAGTCCATGTTAAAGAGGTCTTCCAGAGGCTAAGAGAAAATCACCTCTCAGTCAAATTAGACAAGTGTGTCTTTTCTGCAACCTCCATCCCATATTTGGGTTTCATATTATCCAGTCAGGGTGTTGCCATGGATCCCCGCAAAGTATCTGCCATATTGGATTGGCCTTCACCTAAATCCATCAAGGAGGTACAACGATTCTTAGGTCTGGCAAACTTTTACCGGAAATTTATATCCAACTTTTCCCACCGGACTGGACCTATTACCACTCTACTTAAGAAAAGCTCCAAACCATTTTTCTGGTCCAGACAAGCTGAGGATAGCTTCCACAATCTCAAGGAAGCCTTCTGTATCGCCCCCATCCTTCAGCAGCCTGATCAAGACCGGCCTTTCATTGTCGAGACAGATGCTTCTTCATCAGCTATGGGGGCAGTTCTTTTGCAGGAACATCAAGGAGTGGAACATCCAGTCTCCTATTTCTCCAAGACACTCAACGACAGCCAAAGGAACTACTCAGTTATAGAGCGTGAATTATTGGCCATGAAGTCAGCCTGTTTGGAGTGGCGTCACCTCCTGCAAGGAGGTAAACACCCCTTCTCCATCAGAACCGATCACAGAAATCTACAAGTCCTGCGACAGTACGAGTGCTACAACACACGACAAGCCCGCTGGGCTCACTTCTTTGCCCAGTTCGATTTCGACATTACCTACATCCCAGGGCAACAGAATTTAGTCGCGGACGCTCTGTCTCGCAGAGGAGACTATGTGACCGAATCCGACAGGACACCGGATCTTATGTTCCCCTTGACAAGGCGAATAGGAGTTCTGTCCACGTTCTTGAGACAAGTGAAAGAAGCTTCAAAAGGGGGTTTTGAATCTGAGAGACACCCACAAAACCTTGTCTACGACGTCAAGGAAGGACTCTACTTTGTGGAAGGCAAATTATATCTACCTACTCCTGAATTTCGGAGATTGGCGTTAAAGTGGTGTCACGACTCCAAGTTGGCAGGTCATCGAGGTATCAAGGGCACGTTGGATTATCTACAGAGGCACTTTTATTGGCCGGAGATGCGACAAGATGTGACCAGTTACGTACAATCCTGCGTGACCTGTCTTCGCAGCAAGAGTTCTCGTCTTAGACCTTTGGGACTTTTGAAACCTAATCCTGTTCCCGACGGTCCTTGGGAAGTAATTTCGACCGATTTCATCGTGGACTTGCCTCCTTCTGAAGGGTGCACATGCATCATGGTGGTGATCGATTTTTTCACTAAAATGGCTCACTTTTCCCCATTAACAAGGGTACCGACTGCTGTAGCCATGGCTGAAACATTCATCAAGGATGTCTTTCGTCTCCACGAGATACCAAAGAAGATCATCTCAGATCGAGGTAGCCAATACACCTCTCGTTTCTGGAAAATTCTCTGCAGCCGTTTGGGTATAGAAAGAGCTCTAACGTCCGGTTTCCACCCTCAGTCCAACGGACAGACGGAACGTCTAAATGCCACTTTAGAACAGTACCTACGGTGTTATGTGAACCTTCAACAGGACAACTGGGTTACCCTACTACCCCTGGCAGAGTTCTCCTACAATAACTCTTTTCAGACTACTCTTGGTTTCACTCCTTTTTTCTGCAGCTATGGCTACCATCCCCGGTCTATACTACCGGTCTCTAATATCTCCACCTCTTTACCCACAGTTGATTCCACTCTCGCCTTGCTGAAAGACGTTCACCTGCAGGCTAAACACAACCTTAGCGAGGCTCAAATGAGATATAAGGACCAGGCCGACAAACTTCGGAAAACTGTACCTGATTGGGGGGTAGGATCTCAGGTCATGTTGTCCACCAGGTACCTACCGAGATTGGCACATCCTTCCAAACTCTCCCCTAAATTTCTGGGTCCATACAAAGTCACCCAAGTCATAAACCCGGTGGCCTTTCGTCTAAAACTACCCAAAAGCCTTCAGAGGGTCCACCCGGTGTTTCATGCCTCACAACTTAAACCATTTCATGCAGATACCTGGTCCCGTAAAGAGAAGAAGACTCCCTTGCCTGCTACTTCGACCCAGGAGGAATTTGAAGTAGCCCAGATCTGTGACTCCCGGTACCGCCGGGGAAGGCTGGAATTCCTAATACGGTGGAAGGGGTATCACTGGTCGGAAAACTCTTGGGAACCAGCCTCTCATGTGCATGCCCCACTCTTGGTCCGAAGGTTTTTTCACTCTCATCCGGGTAAACCGGGTGGAGGCCCCCCTAGGAGGGGGCATACTGTCATGCCGCGGCGGGGATGGCGGAAGTGGAACGGCGGGCGGTTCTGTCCGCCCTAGCATTTCCCTTCTCGTCTTCTGCTTACCGCTCTAGTCATTGTACGCGTTTGTGACCCGGAAGTATAAATCACTTCACTTCCGGGTCGCATACGCGTTGCAACGTTTCCGGATTCCCTCCAGAGTTGCTGCCGCTCCCGTACCTGGTGATATTCCTGCCTTTCTGCCTTTCATTTTCGCTGGTTCCACACCGCTGTGTTCCACCCTTGTTCTCAGCCTTGTGCATTGCCTCGTCCTTGCCTAGCCTTCTCCTCTCCTTAGTTCCTTTTCTTTTTGCTTCAGCTTACCCCTGCCTCTTCCCTTCCCTGTTTCCCTTCTTCCTTCTTTTTCTTCCTTTTTTCTCTCAATTGCATCTACCTCCTGCCAGACCTGTGCCTGCCTATCGGACTGCCTGTGTATTATCCCTTGTGCCTATTTTGGATCTACCTCCTGCCAGACCTGTGCCTGTCTATCGGACTGCCTGTGTATTATCCCTTGTGCCTATTTTGGATCTACCTCCTGCCAGACCTGTGCCTGTTTACCGGACTGCCTTTGGTTCAATCCTTGGTTCCATTATTGGTATCTCTGCTTACCAGATTCTGTGCTTGCTTTTCGGATTGCTCTCCCATCAGCGAACTCACCTCCTGTGATCATCCACCTGAAATACTACATCTAGGGGTTTTTTGTGCCTTCTGGCTTTTTTCCCCCTGTGAGGCGTTCTCGGTAGGATAACCCCCGTTGCCCCTATTTAGTGGCACGGTGGCATCCTATCGAGGGCGTCCTTATCTTCACAAGAAAAAAGAGAAGCCTCCACGACATAAGGATGGAAAGATCAAGCAGAAAGAGAAAGGTGAGGAGTTGGGGGAAGGGGGAGAACTCGACTTTTCATCAGAAGAAGAAAACATAACAGACATTAGTGACAACAATTCAGGTGCCTGTGCCAACCACGGTGGGAGGGTCGATCATTTCGGCTTCTGTTGTTCGGGAGAGGGGATTGATACCCCAACCCCTCAGTAGTCTCGACAAATTATCTTCCGTCGTCTCAACAACTTCATCCTCCATTTTCTTTTGCAGGGTTGTCGCATAGTTATTGCCTCTGTCAGGGTTCCATTCCCTCTGTCATGAGATGGTATAAATGTGCAGCAAAAAGGCCCGAACTTGGTGCACACGCCTCCTTCCATTGCTGTAATCAGATCTAGAACATATCTGTTCTGGAGAGCCTTCAGCCTGATGGCTCTCAATTCTTCTCTGATTGCATTGAACTATTTGTATTGTTGCATTCATCGTCTGCAGCAACACCCATCTTGTAATCTTCACCCAGCCATTTGACATTTACTGCAGTCTGGAGTTCTGGCAAAAATATGGATGTCATTATTACTGTTGTCTTGCTGAACAGTTTATGTTCATCTGGAATATTATCATAGGCCTTCATTGAGTTTTCCGAGAAATAATTGCTTCTCTTCCCCCGCTGGAGGTTAAGTGACCTCTTCTTTCTCATGTGGTCATCCATTTTTGGAAATTCATCAATATTGAGGTCACTTTGAGGGATCACCAATACTGGAACATGTATCATTACCATGGAACATATTCCTCCCCAATTCTTAGGCAACTGCATGTAGGCTTTGGATCCACAGGCCCAATATCAGTCCATCAATACTGCAGTTCCTCCATTAATTCCTGGCACTTCGATTATCTGTCCACATCCTCTGTCTTCTCCAATCAGGACATCATTCCTGAAGCACGTTGTTGCAGTCTTTATTGGTATTATAGATACAGGTTCTTCTTCACTGTCGAACAATGTGAGTGGCTTCAAGTACTTGGCCCATGATCCTAGGCATTTGTCACTCACTATCTGCACTATACGTGCTGATTCTTTCCTTAATAAATGTACAGGGCAGGTCAATAGTCCTTTTTCCCATCCGGTACTGGTGACAACATGTCCATATACTACTAACTGAGATCTCTCTCCACATCTTGGCTCTCCTGGTTTTTCAATCATTTCTTAACAGTTCAGCTTCTTCATCTGGACAACCTTTATTTGCTCTCCCGTCTGGGACGGATACATTAGCTTCTTGCTTGCCCATCCTAATCCATTTTATTCTTGATTGCACATAGGTGTCTTTATATGGAAATGCCAGTTTTGATCGCCATCATAACATTACCCATGTTCCTTCGAATTGTCCTCTGGTTGTGCATGCTGCTAGATGACTGAGGCACTTTGCATCATGTGTAGACTTTTATCTTGCAATTAATGTTCTTCCTGCATTCATAGCATACGGTATTAGGGAACAAACATAACAGCTTTTGTCTGACATTATTTCCCCTACCTCTTTCATGTGCTGGTACCATAGGTGATTTTTAAAATGAATTGAATTATCAAGATATGTGTTTATATCTTCTGTGTCTGTCTCAACATCCATTTTATATCTAAACAGGTGTCTAGACTGTGAGAAACTCATGGTGACAACAGTAAAGACAGACACAAGTGATCACAGTTCAATGGTGTTTATTAAACTGTATGCAGGCTGGAAAAACGCCTAATCTAAACCAAAATCTAAGATGGGAGCTAGCATCGACCATCAAATTAAAATAAGGCAGTCCTAGTGGTGTTGTGCCATAATAAAAAGGGTTTATACTAAGAAACTTATTTCCAAACCTTACAACTGATACAAAAGGGGTGTAGGATAGTTTTCAAGAAAAAGAAAGAAGTATTCTCAAAAAATATGTCAGGGTGCAGTAGCCAAATCTCCCTTCCCCCGCTTTGAGCATTTGGCAAATTGGTATCTTGGAGCACAGTGCAGTCTCGGGCCTCTCCAGCATGAGATGACAGTTCCAATGGCAGTTCTCAGGGCCGTCGATGGCCAAGTCTCATTTCCCTTGAAAGTATCTTGCCTTCAAGGGCCTGATGTGTTCAATATGCAAAAAGTCCTTTAACAATCAAATAAAGTTCAGTTTCCAATGTTCGCTGGGTGATGCGTTCACCCTTGGGTCCCCTTCTTCTGGGCGCTGACCTTTCTCTATTGTTTACTACAGTTTCACGTAGGGTGATGGCTTCACACCTGGGTCCCCATCTTCTGGGCACTGACCCTTCATGTATCGTATTCCTCAATGTATATATTAATTCTTTTCTTCATGAAATTTGGATAATAGCTTCACCCCTGGATCTCCCTCGGTCGGGTTTGGGCCCCTCTTGACTGTCAGTGCTTGGGTGATGGCTTCACCCCTGGATCTCCCTCGGTTGGGGTCGGACCCCTCTTGTCTGTCAGTGCTTGGGTGGTGGCTTCACCCCTGGATCTCCCTCGGTCAGGCCCAGAAACCTCTCAAATCTCTTTAGCAGGATTTATTTTCCCTTTGTTTCTCAATGTCTTTTCAAACAGTTGTTAGTGGACATCCCTCGGCTGGTTCACTGCTGTCAACACACTGTTTCTCAGGACTTTAGACTTTGCCCCCCTTGGTCGGGCTCCTCTCTGGCCAACTGCACATTTACTTTTATTATATATGGGATTCACTTCCCTTGCTTTTTCATGTGGTGGGATTCACGTCCCTTGCTTTCTCATATGGGGGGATTCGGTCAAAGTCTTTTGATTGTACAGGGATTTTACTAGACCTCCTGTATGACCACTTTGATCTATTTTGTTGACTCTCCTATGGCCTTCTGGTATCTGTAGTGTCGCTCAGATGTGGATCGACCAGAGTCTCTTGAGTTAGCACCCACATGGTGCTGGTTTCCCTTTGCAGCTGATCTCCTCTTATTATTATGACAGTTCTTTATACAGTTTATCAAACTTGGTTCATACTTGCCACTTTGCGATTCTCATTCAACACAGCCCGGTTCTTATCGTTTCCACCATGACTCACTGGCTGTAATGAACTGCTTCCTTTCGGATTTACTGGAGTCAATGCCGGTACCACGGTCGTGGGATCTTCCCTCACTCCTGCTTATCGTCGTAGGCTTGCCCTGTTTATCATTGGCATCTGCTGCAAGACACTTCTGCTATTGTTTGCAGTCTTAGGCTCTCTTCCACAAAGGTTCAGCGGGCCTGGGACGAAAAGGGCAAGGTCACTTCTCTCCTCGCCACCCTCTCGATTCCTGCCGCCTTTCTCCTTGTCTTGAACTGCCATGCCTGGTTAGCTGTGCCGTCGTGCTGTCTGCCATGCTCGCCTTGCTCATTCTGTGCTCTCTTGCTCCACCTTTTATCCCTATGGGGAAAAGGAAGGGACATCAGGTGTGTGTGATTTAACTCGACTGCCTGACCCTCATGTCGGGACATGTCAGGTAAACAGTCTCATTACAGGTCTGTTGTTGTCTATGTCGGTGAAAGGTGCTTGTGTCGCAAAAGAGGAGTGGTAGAGTTTCTACCTGTTCTATGTGGTATTATGGGGATAAGGTATTATCGGGAATTATAGCTTTCCTATTAGAAAGGGGAGGGATTGGAGTGTCAGAGTATCCTACCTGCGGGATAGGGATTGTTTGTGAAATGGACAAGAATGACCGGGATGGGGAACAGAACATAGGGGATTGTGGGAATAGTAGTGTTCTCTCCTAGTAGATGGGGTGTTCGGGACAAAATAACTAGAAAAATGTGAAAAGAAATGCCCAGGGTTATTTGAATGACATGCAAGTGGGTTGGAGATCTTAGAGGATGGGTTTCGTACACAGGGTTTATTGGATCTGGGTAGGAGAGATTTAATGGTGGATCAGTGTCACACCCCTGATGTATACACAACTGTAGTGACCCCTCACACCTTGGTTCACACAGGCTCCTGATTGTAGAAACACAGGTACCCCGAGGAAGCCCAAGGGGGGAAGAGGGTTGCTGAGAAAGGGGAAGTGGAGCACATACAAACAACAACAGAACCATATTAGGCTTGCCTCAATATTTTCCTGACAGTATTCTTCTTGATTAGAATACTAATTCAACACACTGTATTTGCAGTTTTCCCTAAAATAGCCACAACCATAAGCACATTAAACATGAATGGAACATAACACTGAACACTTGTAGACTCTTGACTCAGAGAAGCACATACTTCTCACACAGAACCCACGTATGCACATGCCAACAATACAAATGGAATGAGATAAACGCAGCTACAAACAAAATAGCGTTACTTAACAATATGACTTGCCCCTTGCTTTCACCCGGCAAGTGTCTCC
The DNA here is from genome assembly GCF_040938575.1 of Ambystoma mexicanum. Lineage (NCBI taxonomy): Eukaryota > Metazoa > Chordata > Amphibia > Caudata > Ambystomatidae > Ambystoma > Ambystoma mexicanum. The sequence continues at coordinate 747,637,502 of NC_090921.1, read as the reverse complement.
CTCAGTCCTGAAAACACCTGTGGTGTATTAACACTTGTATATGTATTCATAAACCAAATAATCATGTGCGTTTTCCAACCGCACCGCGCTGTAATGGATAATGCATAATAAAAGTTTACTAAGCGTTACAAACTGACTGCAAACATACTCAAGGAAACACTTATCCAAGGCCTGGGGGTGGCTCGCCGGCACCACCCCAGGCAGAGAAAAATCCTGCATTGAAACGGCGTCCTGCCGTGAACAGCTCCGCCCATCAGAACTAGCTGTAAGTTTCACCGCCGGGCCAGGGACTTGTAGAATTCACTGCCGGCCCCGATCTGCAAATCAGCGTTTCCACGTGCTCGGACTGAGCACTCTGCTTCCTCCGGCCTGTGTCACACCATCAATCACCAGCAGGCAGCACGGGCCGGGGAAGACCTTAAATAGCAGTTGGATGCACCTGCTTACCTCTGCCAAGCAAGCAATGATGGGAGCGAAGGATCATGGGAATTGTAGTCTTCCAACCTCCTTACACACGGGATCCTTAGAAACAACGTTTCTTCAAGGGCAACATCCCTTTTTTCCTTACAGGCAGATGTGTTGTAACCTATGAAGGCCTCAGGGATCTTGTCCTCTTCTTCCTCCTCGGAACAGTACAGTGCCTCACCTTGTATATCCTCCCAAGCATAACCCCGGTCTCCCTCACCCACCTGAAGGTATTCTCCCAGGTAGAGCCCAGAAATCCCTCCAGGAAATGGATCCAACAGCAGTGGTCGTGTCCTGGCCCCCCGGATAATGGATTCCTGGGCTCTACCTGGGAGAATACCTTCATGTTTCTTGGAAGACATGTCATAGAGAAAGTTGTCTGTAGCTCCATTGGGAACAATAATAAATGTTTCATTAACATCATTCATCCCAGTATTGCCTCGTGTAACCTGTCTAAATGCCATAATGATAAGGAAGAAAACACAAACCATAATGCAAAATAATATTATGATCAATACTCCATGAAAACGTATCGACTTTCTGAATGGTTGTGAATTTCTGAAATGTTGAAGCCTCTCCATTTCGTATTTACTTTAATATGCACAATTGTTATCTCCTCTTTTAATCACTTTTATATCAGAAACTGTAATATGATTGCAATTATCACTCTCCAAATGATACAATTTTTCTTGGGATCTCCAAGACACTTAATTATATTGACTCCTCTTGATATTAGGGCTGGGTAAGACTGTAATATGTTGGAAGAAACAGCATACAAGAGTGTGTGGATTGTCACTATAATAGGTACTATGCACAATCAATTATATTCTTCTTTTTTCTTTCTTCAAACTCCAGATTCGTCTCTCATTGTCTCTTGAATCCTATCTAAAAAATGTTCCAAGGTAACTGCAAGCCTATGTTATCTTTGTTGAATTTTGAGAAACGCGGGTCTTTAGTCGATGGTACTTGTGTGTACTTTGTTTTCCTTATCCTCGTTTCCAGCCATTGAACATGTCTGCATGCGTGGAATTTTTTCTCTTCCTTCACTTGAACGGGTCAGCACATGCAGAACTTCTTCTCTTGCTTCACTTTGGGCAGTTGCAGATGGGGTCGATGGTTCGCCTTTATATGGTTTAATATCATGCAGGTGCAGCAATGCACGTCTCCCTTTTAGTTTTATTGCAGTGTGACTAACTTTCTCCACCTCGTGTGGGTTCTATGTGATAATATCCCCACACAAATTTCGCCTTACAAGAATGGTGCCATTTTTAAAGGGAGCGGGGGATACCCCTACAACACCTGCTCCCATTTATCCCATATATTGTCCCCATATATAATGTCATCTATGCCTTTTCCGGCAACTATATGTATGGCGACATTATATATGGGGAGAATATTACCTGATCCCTCATGTGCCCCTTCAAATCGGGCGGTGTTCCAGCGGTGAATAAACATGCGTACTAGCACCTGGTCTCCTGGATACAGAATAGGAAGTTTCAGCAACTCCTCTGTTTCAATAGGTTGATTGTCTTTATCTCTTCTTTTTGACCCCTCTCTTCTGGGTGTGATCTGTTGAGACATGAAAGAAATACTTGCAATCATTGTTGTTAGGTAATCATACATCCAGTCACCTAATGCCGTCGCTACACTATCGACATCAGTTCTTTCTCTAGTTGGAGGAGCAAGTGGGGTTCTCATACAGCGTCTAGTCACCAACTCATGAGAAGTTAGATGGTGATCTGAGTCGGGCTGATTTCTTAATGCATAAAGTTCTAGGGTTAGGCAATGTAGCCATCCCTTCTTCAGAGTTATTTTCAACATGGCTATTCTTTCTTTTAAAAGTCTGTTTAATCTCTCACAGACACTGTTGCTCTGTGGGTGAAAAGCAGAAGAAAACTTGTGTAATCCCTAATAAAAGAACTACTTGTTCAAATAACTGTGAGAAAGGCATGATGCCACAAGTAGACACAGACACAAGAGATATACGTTTTCAAAACCTTTATTGAATAGAAATGCAGTTGATGACTGCCTAACTTGCCCTATCTCTACAATGGGAGTAGTCTCGACCATCAAACTAAAGTCAAAGGTAGTCCACAGTCTGTCAGTCAAAATAATAAAGCTGTCCGTGTCAAACCTATGGTTGACCTCACTTTCTCTAATACAATTATGTGTATGGGATTGGATCAAAGTAAAAGAGTAAATCAAAGTAATATCAGGATGGCACTGAAGCTGTTCCACAGCTCCCTTCCCCAAGCTTAAGCTACTCAGGATTTCACAATGTTTCATGGACTAAAACAGTTCATCAACAGGATGCAAAAAAACAAAGGAGCCATCCCCCAGCTCCCTTCTCCAAGTTTCAGCCACTTGGGTCAATCAAAGTTCCATGTAATGGGACAGTTCGTATTCAAGTATAGCAAAAAATCACTATTCATCAAAGTCTTTTCTGGACTTCTAAATTTCATTTTACATTGCAGTTCTCAATTCGTGTCTTTCTCCATGAAAGTCACAACAGAATTCCCTTATCTTGATTTCCCACGGGATTTTCTTCCCCAAATGTTTAACAATGTTTCAACTGATCCTCATCTCAAGGTTTAAATTTCCTTTCACAAAGTTCAAAGCTCCTTTAGGTAAGAAGAGGCTTTCTTTCTCCACAGACTTAGTAGCCCTCCTTGTTACCTTTCTTCAGGAAGTTTCAAAATCACACTCATCAGTTCCTTTGACTTGGTTATCACTTGTTCACCAATGGGGTTCCCTTCCCCAACCTTTCAATCACTTGTAACAAATCTTCATATCAGAGACTTTCGACAAACGCACAGTATTCTTCAGCCCTGTGCAGGACCACTCTGATACCTGGCTTACATTTTACTTGAGTCGTGCCCCTGGTGCTCTGGGTCATGCCCGTGGCACTATGTAGGTCCACTAAGGGTCCCAGACCCCTGGATTCTCAGGACCTCCTGTGCTTTTCATATGGGTCCCAGACCGTTAGGTTCACTTTCTTAGCTTTCACAAATATGAATCACAGTTATTTCCATAAATGAGGCCTCATTACGAGTCCGGCGGTAACCCTGCCGGTGATACCGGCGGGTTGCTGCCGGGTTCGTAACATTTTTACTGGGGCCTGACTTCCCGGTGCCACCGGGATATTACAAGTCTGGTGGCCCAGGAAGTCAGGCGCTGGTAAAATATTAGTGCCCATTCCCATAGAGTCTAATAGAACTCTATGGGAGTGGGGACTCCAGAGCGCCGGCACCATTGCTAACAGTGTCAGCGCTTCCGTGAAGAGTCTGCCTAGCATGGCCACTGCGCCCGGCAGGGTCAGACATGTCGGGCGCAGCGGCCCCGGCAGGCACACTCGTAGTTTGGTGGTCCGTAAACAAGGATGCCGCTGAGCTTACCAGCACCCTTGTTTCCGGACCGGCAAACTTGTAATGAGGCCCATAATAGACTCACTTGGGATTTTTTGCTTGCTTTTCCTTTCTTGTGTACCTCCCCTTTTTAGGCTTTCCCTTTCACTTCTATTTCGAGTTTCACACAGCTCCGCTTCACTTTAGAAAGCTGCTTTCAATTTTTACAAAATCTTTTTCTTGTCCGAGTCTTGCTTGCACCCTCTTTAAACTACAGTCCCCATAATGCATCTCTCTCTTAGGATATGGAACTTCACATTAAAGGATTTTGCATAGCTTCTTTTCCTTTCTTGACTTCAACAGTGCCGCTTGCACTCTGCTCCTTTCATTTGGAACAAAGGTTTTTATTTATTTATTTAAATTTATATAGCGCACAGCGGCCCTGGGGCATCGTGGCACTTGTTACAGAAAGTTTAGGATTACATCTTACACGTGCAGCACTTGGTCAACATTCCCAAGAAGTAGGACACAGGTGCACGTTCCTTGGTTACAGTGGAACATTGAGTTTGAATAGCATGCTTGGTTACAATGGAACATTGAATTTGAAGCGCATGCAGCCAAATACAGTTGGAGCAGGTTAATTAAACATAGTGGTTTTAAACATTTTGCGGAAGTTAGTATGAGTTTTCATTTTTGAGAGCGGTGGGAAGGGCATTCCAGTTCTTAGGTGCTAGGTGTTGGAAGCTAGCACCGCCTGCTTTACCTCTTTTGAATGGGGGAACGCAGATCTGGTTGGTGAGATGGGTTCTCTTAGGTCTGGAGGTGGTGCATGTAGTGATCCTTTCGGATAGGTATGGAGGGGCCTTGAGTGACAGGCATTTGTGTGTAATAGCCAGTGTTTTGAATAGAATACGCTGTTTGACAGGCAGCCAGGGAGCGTCTTTCCTGGCTTGGGATATGTGCTCACGCTTAGGGATGCTCAATGCAGGGCATTTTTTTGGGTCACTTGTAACTTGCGTAGATTTTTTGCAGAGGTGCCCAGAAAGAGGGCATTGCAGTAGTCAAGTTTAGTGCGGATTGTGGCTCTGGCAATGGACAGGCAGTTTTGTGTTGATAAGAACGGTTTAACTGCATTAATGATTTTGGTGGTGAGTGCAGTGGAGGAGGCTATGGCATTGACCTGACGGGTCATGGAGAGGGTAGAGTTGATGTACACACCTAGTGTTTTTACTGCTGAGGAAACTTTGATGGTGGTGTTGTCTACGGTGAAGGTGCAGTATTGTGGGGAAGGTTTGTTGAGGGTTTCTTTTGTGCCTACCACCAATATCTCTGTTTTGTCCCCATTGAGACAGAGACCATTGGCTGCCATCCAGGTTTGTATGGCAGTGGAGATGTTGTTGAGGGTTGCCGCATCTTGTTAATAGATGCCAGTGAGGGGGATTAAGACTTGCGTGTCGTCGGCATAGTTGGGGTAAGCTATGTCACGACGATCAAGGTCATTAAACAGTGGGAGGGTGAATATGTTGTAGAGGGTGGGGGCAGTGCATGAGCCTTGGGGCACTCCACAATGTATAGTGGTGGGAGGGGCACAGTCTGTGTCGGAGAAAACTCTCATAAGTCTTCTGCTAAGGAAGGATGCAATCCAGGCCGAGGCTTGTGGAGAGAAATGAGCTGCATTTTTTAGTTGTTTGCCTAGGATGTCGTGGTTGACGAGATCAAAGGCAGCTGACAGATCTAGTAGGAGGAGGAGCGCAGGTTTGCCTTTGTCAATAATATCCCTTAGTTGAATTTTTAAATCGAGGAGGGCTGACTCTGTCCCGTGACCAGGGCGGAAGCCGGATTGTCTCTTCCTGAGAATTTAATTCTCTTCTACGAATTGCTGGATTTGGGTGTAGGCCACCTTGTCCAGAATTTTCAACAGGAACGGTACTGTGGTAATGGGCCTGTAGTTATTGGGTACTTCGGGATCAAGTGAAGGTTTCTTAAGTAGAGGAGGTACCCAAGCTTCTTTTAAGCTGCAGCGACTGTGTTGGAGTTAAATGAGGCATTGATAAAGGTTTTGAGGAAGGGGGCTAGTGTTTCTGCGCAGTCTTTGACTAGTTTGACCGGACATGCGTCCACTTTACAGTTGGAGGGTTTGATTTTATTGACGATTTCCATTACTTCAGGTATAGTAACTTCTCTGAAGGAGAAAGGTTTTATTGAGTGTGCGATGGGCCTGGAGTCAGGGAGGGAGTGGAGATTGATTTGTTTGAGAGGATTTTGTGGTGTTCACAGATCTTTTCCTGTAGGAGGTCGATTTTATTTATTAGAGCTGTTTGCACATTCGTGCACCAGGCTTTGTCTTTGACGATCTCTTGTGATTTGGTGGCTGGGGTGGACAGCTCTCTGAAGATGGCTAAGAGCTCTTTTGATTCAGATGTGGCGTTAGTGATACTGTTGTTATAGGAGGAGGAGGATTTGGCTGTGATTATAGCTTTTTTTATAGTTGGCAGCAATGGATTTGTAAGCAGCTAGCGTGGCTTCTTGTGGAGAGCTTAGCCATTTAGTCAGTGCTTTTATTTTTTTTGAGCGGAGGACCTTGAGTTCCTCCGAGAACCAGGTGTTTGGCTTTTTGGTTCAATAGTGGTGCGATGGAGTCTATGGCGTTTACCATTTCACACGTGCACCGGATTTCATGAAACTCACTGGTCGCCGCGTTATCGTCTGTTGGTTTCCGCTGCTCTCAGTATTGGGTCGGGGTCTTCCCACTGCCCCTCTGACATCTGGGCTTCCATTCACATGCCCAGGGGAAACAAGCACTCCAGTGGACACAGCCAGCAAGCTGCAGTCTGTCTTCTCCAGTTCGTTCGAGACACGGCTCCCTAGCCAAGCTGTAGCCCCTCCCAGACACTGGGCCAGCGCTTTGACACTCCTTTCTCCTCTGGGCTTTCCAGGAAGCTTCCTCTGCTCCCTCCTGTTCTTGGCTCTCCAGGTCCTCTCTGCATCCCCAGCTCGCTCAGAGTGTGCCTGTGTGATCCACCTTTTATACTTGGTGGGAAAGTCAATTGGAGTCAGGTGGGAGTAGTTGCCTAGCGCTGCCTGACTCTGCCTGACCTTATTAAAGGGAGAACATGGAGAATGCCCATAGGAATCCATTGCCCATTGATCCCTATGGATAATCCTCATGACTCTCAACATGTTCTTCTTCATCCCAGTCCTTTGGCAGCTATGTGGGGAAATGGAACTATGGGAGTTGTAATGTCCCTCTAAAAGGGAAGTCAAGTTGGGTAAATTACTGTCAGGAAAGGGGGGATACCATGTCTCACCTTTAGGCACTGCCTCCTCAATCCCAGCGGACCCTCTACCCAGGTAGTCCTCCCTCATTAGTTCGCCCTCAGGGTCGGGATTAAGAGATTTCCGGGGAGTAAGGTGGGAAAAGCCCTTAGGTTTTTCACATAGCTCATTAACAAAATACGGTCCATTGTCAGGCCCAGCACCTCACACACACCCCATCTCGGGAACACCTTATGCACAAGCAACTTGGCAGCACACGTGGCATCAGGGTGCAGGCATGGACCTGCCTCGATCCACCTAGAGAACGAATATACCACGACCAGCATATTTCTGTAACCATTGCATGTCTGTAGCATATCCACATAATCTATATGCTGATGCTGAAAGCTGCCATTGGGTCTAGGCTTTGCTCCTTTCACTGTTTGCAAAGTGTGTTCTGCAGTACATTTCTGACACACAATGCAATTTACAATGAACTGTGCCACATGCTCTAATAGATTCGGGGAATACCACTCTTCTGCAATTGTAACAGGAAGACTCTCTTGAGTCGTGTGTGCTGGGTAGTGAAGCTGCTCCAGCTCCACTCTCAATAATGCTAGAGGCATAACTGGTTTTCCAGTGCTATCCTGTCTATGTCACTCGCCCCGGCGGATGGCACTTGTGGAACCAGTGGAGGACCTTCCTCTATTGATTGGCACACCATGTCCTTTCCGCACTGCTCTGTGCAGTCTAGTGTTTTCCAACATGGCCGCCGCCGGGAGGCTCATAGGCATTCTGCTCCCGGCGGTCGGCGCGTTGCAACCCGGTTCCCTCCTCTTTGGGTGAAACGCTGTTTTCATTTCTGTCCTCCTGTGAGCTTCTACTTGCCTTTTGTCAGCCTTTCTCCTTGGCCTTTCCCACTATCCTCTGGTGGCCGGCTCTGCCTCCTGCGGCACCGCTGCGTCCCCGCTCATTGCTGGTTCTCTGTTTCTTTTCTCTCTCTCTCTTTCCTTTCCTCCCCCCTCCTTCTCTGGTGTGGTTCTCCACCACGGGCCGTTCCACCTCCCTGGGTTTCTTCTCCGAGACCTGTGTCCTCTGTTGCTCCACAGTGGTTTTCTCCTTTGTCTACAGTGAGCTGTTTCTCTTTTTCCCCTCTTGTGGCTGCCCCGGAAGCGAGGCCAAAGGCTTGCTAGTTGGTTAGACAGTCACTGTGGCTTGCTTTCGAGGTAGACCCTATAACCACAAAAAAAAAGGATTATCGGAGCAGGGGAAGAAAGAAGCAATCTCAGCCGAGGTCCAGCAGTTCAGTTGAGGAAGAAGTGATTTTCTCTGATTCTGGCGACAAACCCAGTGAAGTTGACAGTCTCCACATTGCCTCAGTGGGGGCGAAAGAGAACACCCCCACTTTTTCCTTAAATAATGCTCTTCTTGCAAAGCTCGTCCTGGTATCTCAATTAACTGGACAATAAACAGCATTTTAAAATCCCTCCTTTACAAACATGCATCGACCTGTCTTTTGTTAAACATTTTCTATTTCTACACTAGACATGTGTGGATTATAGGCTGCCTTTTTGGCCTCTACATCTGCAGCTTCGTTTCCGCAGGCAATTACGTCTGCCCTTTTAGAATGCGCTGAGGATTTTATGACTGCTAGGGTCAATGGAAGAATTAATACTGCGATAAGCCTATCTAATAGGGCTGAATTATGCAACGGAGTGCCATCTGCACAAAGGAATCCCTTCCTTTTCTGTGGCAAAACTGCGTGCACTGTTGACGTCACGTAGGCGTAGTCAGAGTACACCGTCACTACTTCATCCTCGAAACTATGCAGTGCCAATAATTCTCCAGCCAGTGCTGAGTAATTGAGGACAATCTCACATTTGTCACTACCTCACATTCACCCTCTCTATTCATTTTTACTAATGCTGATCCTGTGTGCCTTTCCCCAGTTTTTTTTATCAAGTCTCACTAACTTCCCATTTTTCTCTAACTTGGGGGATTTCATTATAATTTTCAACATACGTTTTGCAATCATCTACATCATCCTCTCCTACTGGCTCTGCTATAAATATTGCTGGGTTTACTGTTTTACATCTACCAATTTTAATCACAGGGTTAGAAATAATCATCTCATAAACAGGTGCTCTTAGTGTGGTCAATGCAGTTTTGGGCTTCCCTAAAATTGCAAATAATGCATGCTCTACAATAACGTTACTGAACACCCCATTGTTATACTTGAAGATTTTTCTATTGCAAATGCAGCAGCTGCTAAAGATTGCTTACAAGGGTAGTGCCCTTTCATAACTGGATCTAAAATCCCACAAAAATAAGCTAATTTCTTATGCCCATGTCCTAATGTAATCCTTTGTGTGAGAACTGCTGTTGTAGCTTCTCCATTTGAATGTGAAAATAAATAAAATTCTTCATGATAATCTGGAATCCCTAACACAGGAGCTATACTAATAGCCTTTTTCAATTCTTCAAATCCTGCAGTCATCTCATCTGTCCATGTTGTCTACTTGAGCGTCTCTAACCCCTTTTAAAAGTGGTCTGATGTATCTACCGTAATCAAACACCCAGGCTCTAGAGTAATTACATAAGCCTAGAAATTGTTTTTCCTCACTGTTTTGGGTGCTGAGGTTTCCATGATTGCTTCTGCTCTTTCAGGTTTCACTTTTTTCCCCCTCATGAGAAATTAACTGTCCTATATACAAGAATTCTTCCTGACAATATTGTAACTTTTCTTTGTTTACTTTATACCTTTTCTCTGAGAATATTGTCATGAGCTTAACTCAGTCTTCTCTGCACCTTTCATTTGTCTCGCTGCACACCAAAATGTCATCCACATATTGAATTATTGCACTTGGACATTACCCAGGTCCATCTGGAGGACTCTGTTAAAGATCGAAGGGGACTCATAGTATCCTTGGAGCAATCAAATGTGTTTCAGGCAGATCGTTCTATGGGAAAAGGAACTGCAGCTGTCTGCCGTTAAATCCTCCAATTCCCTGGTTTTGAAAATCCACCTTGTCCAACTCGTCTAGACCCATTCCCTCTTCCCCTTGGTCAGAAATGTAACCGATTCTGTTCTGTGGGATACCCTGTGTTATTATGCTGCTCTGACTGTATCTACTGCGTCACCCTTCCTTCATTACTCGTCAATAGCGCTCCTTCTATGGCTATTTTTGACAATTTCTTCTGAACTAATATTTTGCTTCCCCCTTTCTATTCTCAGCTTTCTTTGTATTCTTCTCCTGCATTAATCGGCAGTGATGCACGATTGTCAATTGTATTTCTGGCCATGGCTTTGCTTCCATTCCCACCTGTTTTTCCAATTGCAGTTGCACTGGCTCGGGCAGCCCCTGACACAAAATGTGGTAAAACAATGCTACTGATTTATACCATGGTTCATGAGTCTCCTGACGCCATTTATCTTGAATATCTTGAATATAAGCAACAGGATCTCCATCCTCCCCCTTCGTCCTAGTCATAATCACACCCATATCTGATGTAACGGGATGTTGCACTCTAAGCACCCGCCATACGTCTGCTCTGCAATTATTAAATGGCACTCTATCTTGTTTCTCGTGTTTTGCGCAGTCACTCCTGTATATCCTGCTTGCGTCCAAATGTCATCAGCTTTCTCCCCTAGAATAGCTGCTAGTAAGGCTTATATGTCACCTATGACTAGTGTCATTCCTGATGTCATTCTCTCTAACTCATAAATCCATGTTCCCGCACCAGAAGTCAAACTCTACAATTTACATCTTAAATTGTCTTTATCCATCTGTGGCCACAGTATATATTGTGGTCGTCCTCCCCCCTTCTCCAATACTGTGAATTGTGAAAACCCTGGTCCATAATCACTTCTGCCCATGCTTTGTGTTTTCCAGGCAGGGCTTGTCTCGCCCTTTTGTCTCCGTCCTGGTAATACCCTTAACCTACTTACATAAAGCAATAATACATCCCCTGAACTACGGGATCGTTCTTGTGGTCAATCAGCATATAATGTTGATTCTGGTGTTCTCTCTTTGGGGGTCTTCTGAATCTGGCCATGTTACCCCTGTGTCTATACTTGATTCTTTTGAAAATCGGCATGCACCCTCTTTTTACACTCTCTCATTCTCCTTCCTTTCTCCATCTGACATCATTATACCCCAACTTGTGTGACCATTGTCCTTCTCCACATCATCAAGATCTTGTCTGTTTAAAGACAATGTTCTGCACTCGTCTGTTATGATGTCATCTAACCTACCTTTAGTCCCCCTGAATAGGGATCTCTCTGTATTCTCGTGGGTTTTATACCCGTCTTTATCCCGCATTTGCCTGTATAAATTCCTAAATCTTTGCTCTATGTCTTCTGTGTCCTTCCCACCAGCCTATGCTGATCTTGGCATTCGTTGCAGCTGTTTATGGGGCAGGTGTGGGCCTCTCTCTTCCTCCAATCATACTTGTGCAACAGTCGGCACTATGCTCATATGACATAAATATTCTATTTCATCATCTTTTAATCCCCTCTTTCTGTTAATTTCTTCTTCCCTTCTCCTCATCTCCCTCAATTCATTTCCTCTTGCCTTCTTTCAAACCTATGTACTTTCATTCTTTGGGCTTCCATCTCTTCTCATCTCTTCTATTCCAATCTCTCCTTTTCTTTCCCTGCCTCAAATCTTCTTCGTTCTTCCCTTTGTTTGCATTCTTTATCCCTTTATTCTTGGTGTGCTCTTTCCTCTTCCTTCCCTTTCTTTTCCCGCTCTTCCCTTTCGTCTCTTTCTCGAACCCCATCTATGCACTTATAGTCTAGCTTAAGTAATATATGTCCTCCCATCTATTCATTCCGTACTAACGCTATTCCCTTAGCATTGCCCTTTACTTCTTTCTGCTTCCTTGTTTCTTCCTTTCCCTGATCACGCTGTTTACTTTCAGTGCGTGTTATTATATCTTTGCATTCTCTGCTTTTGCTCTCTTCCGCATTATCCCCACTGTTATAAGCGGTGGGCGCATACGTTGGATTAACATACCCTGCTGCTACTTGTAATTCCTTTAAAGAGTAAAATCCCTTCTCGTCTGTATCTACGCTCTTGTCTTCAGGAGGGGAAATCGGAGCTGAAGGCGTCTTATCCTGCACTTTACGCTGATTAAGCATCCACTCCTTCTCAGCTGGATCGTCTTTCTCACTTTGGTATATCTTCCATAGCTCTAAAATGGCCAGCCTTTTCTGTTACTTTGTTCGCTTATATGTGGCATGCAAATAAGTTGTCATATGCCGCAATATGGTTTTTGACAGTGAACCCTCCTGAGGCCACGGTATAAGTGTCTTATTAGTCGGGTCTCAAACCCATTCCGAATTATATTTCCTTGTCTCCTTGAATATCTTGGCAATGTCCTACCCACAAATGTAAAAGAGGAGTGTCCCCCATAATGGCAAGTTGATCTCGACTGCCAATACTTACCTGATCTTTTATCAGATTCTTTATTTTATCAAATATGCAACGTTTTTCAATTGGCGCAGGCACCAACAATCATTGTTTATAATCCCCAAAGGAATTATTTTAACTGCTTACGTTTTTATTTATAGATCTATGCAATGATATTCTGTATTTTGGAGTTTGATACGCTCTCTTCTGCGGGCTTTGCATCAGAGATCCATAATGTATTTAGTGTGTTCCCATCTGTCCCTCCTGGAACCAGGAATCAAGGTATCTACTTTATAATCCCCCGAAAAATAAATCCTGCCACTTTTTATACTTATTTACAGCGCAATCCCTTCCTCCATTTTTACCACTATTGATGTTCTACTTACACCTGTGGCTCAGCTGAAGTCCCCCGGCATCGACTTTCCCTCAATCAACCAGTGTGCCTTTTGTCCATGGGGCTCCAGCGGGGACCAGACAGGAATTTCGTCAAAGGGGCACCTGCCAACCATCTCGTCTAATACGTACTTTTCTGCGGTCCACTCCCTGCAGGAAGCTCTGCGACCGTCTAGCTAATGGTGGGAGCAGTCGATTGTCCAGAAGTCTGGATCTGGGCCTTGGTCGATTAGACTGTAACCATCTGCACCTCTACTAAATGTGCTTTAGCACCTTGAAGCATCTCTTGTGCTAGATGGAATGACAAATAAAGATCACAGACAAAATAACCAGACAGACTCAAAGAATATGGCAAAATACTACTTTATTCTCAGTTCATAAAGTAGGAAGACCTGTGGAACATCAGATTGATGCTTGCAAATTCACAAAGCAACTTGATTAAACAGATGTCTTTATACCCCAAATAGCGTCATTTATGACGTCATTTTATGTGGAAAAATACAAAAACCTATTGAGGGGATGGTTTGGTTAAGAGATAATATCTACTTATAGAATTTATAAGGATTAGTGCATCATTGGCTACCCCTTATCTGTAGGGCACGCCTTGAACTACCTTTAAATATGTTCAGTACTGATTATAATGGGCAAACTGTCAGTTGTTGGTCTATGCAACATTGCAGGTTAGGTTGTCCCTTAAACCCACTGATTGGTTAGCATACTGTCCCAACCTTGGACTTTCGACTCTTTTATCAACACGTAAGCGAAATGAAGCTTAGGTGTTTGATTCCCATCAGACTACTCCTCATTTTCCCAATTAGTCCATCACCTCTCATTGGTAGGCCATAAACCAAAGCCTTCCTTTTGTAGTTGACCTTGTTGACTGCTCACTGGCCTGGAACATTCAAGGGAGTGTAAGCACACCACTATCTTCATCTGAATCCTAATGAATAGCCCTTGTTCTATTCTCCGAAATTACGTGTGAGCAGACCGCAAATTTGTCCATTTCGACCTTCTATTTTCTGCTATTTGATTTAATTTATGCTGGATGCACTTGCTCCTCTTGGCCTCTAGAGACTTGCTCACTCTATCTCATATGAACTTGGTACACTTTTAATTGACCAACAGTTGGGTCTTGCAGATGTTTTCTTATTCTTCAATCTATGAGGAATGTCCCACATGCAGAGGATATCCATGTGACTCCCTTTGTGCTCTGTGCTTCTCCTTTAAAATAGCATCCTTTATTCTGGGCCAACCTTGACTCATCGTTTGTTCTGCACACTGAACTATTCATCTGTGTTTCCTGATGATGCAGCCTTTGTCTGTTTCTGAGGTAGCTTGGTTGTATCAGACATGAATCGGCATACATTTTCCTATCATGGCCCTCATAGCCCACTTTATTTATACACCTTTGAAGCAAGCTTCTAAATTTTTCCTTTCTACCTTGCGTTACTGAGTATTTACACTTATTGATCTATAAGTAACTTCATCTTCTTTGTAGTCATTAGGTACATGTTTCTCTTCGTGCTTCAGTTACATCGTTAGTCTTAAGTATTTTCATATTGTTTCAACATAGGTTCATATATCTTCCTTATGACATCACCTTGCCTTCGTCGGATTTCAATTAACGCTCCATGATGTCGATACATGCGTGCTGGCATCCTTCCATGTGGCATCCTTCTATTGTCTCAATCTGAGGGTACATTCTATCTGAGGGTACATTCTGTATGGTTGTCTGAGTGCATAACATCTCTCATGCACCCAATGAGGTATGGGAACGACACAGGGGCCCCATTTACTGCTCTTCTCTGACCATTCCAGTATGACGGTGGTGAGGGGATGGGAACTAGTGAGAAATCAGCTACCTGCTCCTCTACATTATGATGCAAGTATGTCTTTGTCCTGGGGTGGTCAGGCTTTCAGGTCTTCAGCATCGTTTGGGTGCCAGTGTTAGCATTGGTATTTTGTTACAAGGTTCAAGCAATGGGAGAGTACATTCCATTCTACTTACTAGGTCCAAACTGTCATGTTCTATAGGTTGAAAAGCTGGGTGAAACTATTGGCCTTCTTAAATGAAGGTAGGCTTTGAGCCGTGGCTCCTTTGTAAGCAATGCCTTGGACTGGGCTGCCTGTTTGTCCGCTAGGACTTCTGGGAGCTTTATGAGGATGGCTACAGTGGTGACTAGACTCCTCTTTGGCTAAGACTGTGCTCTTCTGTCAGCTGTGCAGCATAATCAAGCCTTCTTTAAAGTTCTGTACATTAACTAATGCTACGTTGGCTTGTTAAACGAGGGCTGTCATATTACCAGATTACATTTGCAGGTCTACTTTGGGTGTTAAGTGAGTCAACTATAAAAATTAAGTCATCTTTGCTTAAGTGTTTTTAGGGTGGCTCTGGATAAGAAATAAGAGATTTTATTGTACAGACCCAGACCATTATATAACACAATACCTTACCTCATGACTATGCACACAATGTATATACCATATTAAGTGCAGATACTTATGATAAATTCTATACATTTAATTTTGAATTGATATCCAAATTTTAGTCAGGCAGGACAGGCTACATTGGAAGTGCCTGGGTTGGATGAATGATTTTTTTGTAATCATTTGTAATTGTCAGGTTTACCAAGCCGAGAGCATGGCAGAGTCCACTGGGATGTTTGTCTGGTAGCCCAACCAACCTTGGTCACACACCGTGGAATCCTAAGTGGTCAATGGTAGGTAAGGAGTGTTAGACCAAGGAAAGAGGAAAGTTCATCAACCAAAAGATTATCCCCCAGGCTGAAAAGAAAAGGACAGGTATCAATATAAAGACATGAATGGAATATGCACAACACATAACTGCACTATACACCCACCTAGGGCAACAAGGAACCTGGTGGAGGTCTTAAACCATTTTTCCCCTAACCACTGAGTCCATAGATAAGAAGACCCGCACAAGCGTCACGAGGCACAACAAACATATAAAAATAACCCAGGGAGCTAACCCACTGATACAAGGATATAAATAAGGAAGGAAGAAATAAAAAGGAGATCAAGGAAGTCCAATCCAAGGCAACAAAGTAGAAGGATTTCCAGAGGGGGGATCAGGAGCAGCAGCGATCAATTACTGGCTGAGACTATACAAAACAGAATCCAACTGGCAGTCCAAGTTAACAGGCAGCGTGGGAGCATGAGTAATCCAAAGTCAGGGAATGAGAAGGGAACAAACAGGAGAGATCAGAAGGGAGAGAAATGCAGGCAAGGCAAGAACAAGGAACAGCAGAGAATACCAGCAGGTACGGGACGCAGAGAATACCTGACAAGAGTCAGGTGCGGGACGCAAGCGCAAACATACTCTTTTTGAGGAACGCCTTGGTTTGTTTCTTGTGTCTGTTTATTGAAAATACGGCATCTGGCGTACTACGGACCTGTCACGGAACGCCGACCCAGCGTAGCGTCAGCTGATTGACGTGGTGCTACATGCCGGCATCGGAGCAAGGTAAACTAGGACATGAAGTCCCTCCAATACCAAAGCTTAGAAGGAAGGATGCAGTGCTGCAGAATACTGCAGCGCAGTGCCAGCCGGAACCTGACAGTATCTGTAATTTAATATGATTAAAAAATATTAAGTGCAACTAATTATCTTTTAAGAGGAGGTTCGCTCAAAAATGATATTGTTCTGATCGTTTGGGCATGTATTTTTAAGCATACTGTAATCGATCTTAAAATGTCCTATGTATCTTACCTTAACAGGTTGGGCGCGGCCATCTTGTGCTAATCATATCCGTTGATGCATCGCCCTAAATTCAAGTGCCCTTATGGCAAGAATACAGGTTGCCCGCCCCTCAAACTCACATCACTAGTCCAAACGATATGCTCCACCTATTTTCATGACTTTTGTGGCCAGAGTAGCCAATGATGCCCCATCATCACCCACGGCATAACATAACTTAACGCAGAACCAGGAAGATAAACACACACTTCCTCTCACAGCTTGTAACTTTTCTTTCTTGTCCCAAATAGGAGAGCAAAACATTATTGTTTGAGAAAACATCAAAGGTCTGCAATTTAATAAGTGCTTTTATTTTTCAAAGAACACTCACAAGAGAATATTAAGTCCACGAAATGAATGCTCTGTTTTTGCCATACGAGATATAGCTACTGAACATGGCATGCTTCGAATATTGTTTATAAAGTCCACATGATACGCTGATTGCGATCAGTGATCGATCAATCCCTGTACTCCAATTCTTGTGTGTCCCTATGTTACACCAGCAAAACTTTCTAATTTATTTATTTATTTATCGCATTTGATTACACGCCCAAACCCGGAGGTATCACAGCGTAAGTTACAGGATTACGGTAAATCAGGCTTAGCCCCACCCCAAAAGGGGCAGTCCAGCCCGAACTGCTAGGTCATGTCCCTTCTACACGAGACCACAAGCATCCCCAGACATGTTTCAGCCTTGTGGGGCCAAGCCTGAATTGCATATGGTCTTTCCCCTTCTGTAATGGCTTGGCAGGCGAAGAACGATGGTCTTCCAGCCGTCACCTTTTTGTTTTGCTAAAGTCACCCTGAGTGGGACGGGTATGTCCAAACCTGGGTCCCGTGCCTGCTGGGCCTAGAGACCCAAGCTACTCCTCACTAATGATGCCCAACAAGGCTGAAACATGTCTGGGGATGCTTGTAGTCTCGTGCGGAAGGGATGTGACCTAGCAGTTTGGGCTGGACTGCTCCTTTTGGGGTAGGACCAAGCCTGATTTGCATATGGTTTTTCCCAGATTGTCTATTGCCTAGTAGGTGATTGTTTTCTAGGTGTGTTTGTACTTGAGTGTATGCAATTTTGTTGATTATTTCAAGAAGGAAGGGGACTGCAGTAATGGGTCTGTAGTTAGTGGGGATAGTGGGATCTAGGGTGGGTTTTTTTCAGTAGGGGCGTGACCCAGGCTTCTTTGATGTCTGAAGGGACGGAGTTGGTACTGAAGGATGCATTAACGAAATTGGTGATGATAGGTGGGTGCTAGCATTGGAGTACAGGACTTAACTAGGTTGGCCGGAAAGCTGTCTCCTTTGCAATTTGAGGGTTTGAGGGAAGCAAAAGTCTTAAGTACTTGGTCTTGGGTGACTGGGGTGAAGTTAAACTGGGTTGCTGTTGTTATCAGTTAAAGCAGTCGGGCAGTGTCAGCAATGTGGGCCAGTAGTTTTCTTTTCATGATGATTTTGTCTTGGAGAGTCTTGATTTTGGTGGCTAAGGCTTTCTGTATGGTGGTACACCATGCATTGCTAGTAATATCTGGACTAGGAGGAGGGATAGGTGTTTCCAGTTCTCTACGAATAGCAAACAGTTCTTTGCTGTTAGACGCAGTATTTGTGATGTGTACATTCAGCGTACTAGCTTTGTGTGTAATAAATGCAAGTTTATATTTTTGTGAGTATAACTGGAGCTCTTTTTTAGACTAATTGGAAGGGTTTTTTCTAGTTAGATGTGCTAATGCTCTTTTATTTCTTCTGAGGTTGATAAATTCGTCATTGAACCAGGAATTGCTACGTTTAGGTCTGGGTAATTTTGACTTGAGTGGGGCTACTTCATTGATGGCAGTTTTCAAGCAAGGATGGTGGAAGTGGGATATGCTGGCAGGATTAGACTTAATTTTAGGCAGTTCCTCAAGTATTTTATTGAGGACTGGGGTCAAATTTTCTGGTGTGAGCTTACGTGAATTTCTCACCAATATTGGAGTGGGTGATGGTGAGGGTGATTCTTTGGCTTTAGTGGTTGATATGTTGAAGCAAACTACAAAGTGGTCTGACCAGGAGATATTTAGGATGTCTTCAAGGGATACTTTAGTATTTAGAGATACAATCCAATCTAGGATTCTGCCTTTTGTGTGGGTGGGTGCATTGACAATTTGGGAGAACTGCATTTCTTGTAATGCAGTGTGGAAGGCTGCGGCTTTATGATCATGAACGTCGTTGAAACCCTGGTTTATGTCTCCTAAAAGTATGAATTTGGTCTTAGGTTTAAGGAGGGGGGTAACAAGTAAAGGGATATCTATATCAGGATGATTAGAAGAGCTAGGTGCTCTGTAAACTATGAGGAAATAGAAGGTTGTTTTGGGGTCAGTAGTTAGTTTAAGCGCTAGAAACTCGTAGCCATCTATTTTATCTGTGTAGCAGGCTCTGAACTGTAAGGAAGCTTTAGCAATGATGGCTACTCCTCCTCCCATGGCATCTTGGCGGTCAGTTCTGAGGATGGTATAGACTGGTGGGATGGCTAAAGTCAGTAGTGGACCTGAGGCTAGGTGGAGCCAGGTTTCAGTCATTGATAGGAAGTCTAGTTGGTGTTCCAGGATAAGGTTGTGTACGTCGATGGCATGTGCACCCAGGGAGCGTACGTTCAGTAGAGCCCCTTTCAGGTGTGTGTTGGCCGAAGAATTGTGTAAGCAGGGTGTGGGGGGTGGATCTGCATGTACTGCGTTAGCAGGCTGGGCTTTGGAGTGTGAATATTGGAATTTGGGTTGAACTGTGGTAGCCAAAGTGGTTAACTTGTGGGTCGGGATATACGTAACCTGTGTGGGTTATTGTTAGTTGTAAAGGGATGGTTGGAAGGTGTGCTAATCTGTTTCCAGGTACCGGGAGGGCGCTGGTCAGTGTGTGAGGAGAGTCTAAGTCTCCTGATGGCCCCCAGTGTAGGACTCATGAACAAAGGGGTGTGAACTTGGGTTCTTGAACTTAGGCACGTACAACGCATAAATCCTAGGCATGGGGTAGTACGGTTGAAGGTGGCAGGGTGGTTGCCAGAATTTACTAGGATGGGGTGGCATGAGGCGTAAGTGAATTTTGTGCCTACTGACCCTGTAGGGAGGGTTTGTTGGGTGGTGGCGGTTTTGTTAACTGTGGTAAAGGTTTTGCTTATCGTAGAGGGGAAGGCTGCTATTTTAGGCAGGAATGGAGTGGGACAAGGGAGCGGGTGATGTCTTGGGCAGCAGATGCGGGCCAGGCCTGAGTCTTGCTGGATATAAGCACCTTTAGTACATTTTCTAGTGTAGGTCAGGCTAATATGCTGTGAGGGGATCATGACCGGCTAAGACGGAAGGGTGGGGTTTATGTGAACACTAGTATGGAGGGCTGTGAGGTGAAACAAACAGAACAAAGTAAGAGAATATAACATTGCAGTGGGCGTTAATGGTGGGGAGTAATTACAAAGGTGTAACCTGTTAGATGCTTAGTAGTACTAGTGAGAACAGGGCAGGGTGGTAGTGTCTGCGGATGCTAATAGCTAAATAATTCACCCAATGAATATGCAAAATACTATAAATGCAACAATATAGAGGATGCAGTTAGATACGAAATTCCGTAGGTGTGCCAAAATGCAATGGGCAGCAATATGCAAAGTACATTGTATGCATCAACATAGAGGGTGCAGCTAGATACAAAATTACGTGGGTGTGCCAAATACAATGGGCAGCAATATGCAAAGTACACTGTATGCATCAACATAGAGGGTGCAGCTAGATACAAAATTACGTGGGTGTGCCAAATACAATGGGCAGCAATATGCAAAGTACACTATATGATTCAACATAGAGGGTGCAGCTAGATACAAAATTGCGTGGGTGTGCCAAAATAGAATGGGCAGCAATATGCAAAGTACACTGTATGCATCAACATAGAGGGTGCAGCTGGATACAATATTCCGTAGGAGTGCCAGCGAAGTGCACAGTCAGTAAATGCAACAATATGCTCTTGAGGTGCAGAAAGAATGGTCCAGTTACACACACAAGTAGTTAAACTGGTACATTAGACATAAGCGTCATTCGGCAGGCAACCCATGATGGATTATCTAATCCAATGAGTGATATTAGCTGATATTATAATAAGGACTCTGGTCAGGTGTCTGACTCAAATAAAAATAGTGGGCGTATGAACATGGGCTTCTTAATTCTGACTATGTATGCAGTGTAACAGGATGCATAACAATGCGGTTTCACTATGGGGGCCGTAATGGCGCACATGGTGTTCCGTTCATGAGAAGATATGGATTGTTTGCACTTTCCAGCGCAAAGCTTTCACATCAGCACGTTTTCACTTCCGAAACGATGACAGGTTGCTCCTTATTGCTGGAACTGACAAAGGGCAGATTGGTCCCTGTCGGTTGTCCCACATAACAGCGATCAAATAAGCACTGTTGATGATTTGGAGTATTTGAGACCGCGACATGTATGAAAGTTTAGTGCTTTGAAGTAGGTATAGCTCCCAATGGGATGGAGAACCAGATGCACCTGCTTAATATAGCGGGCCTTACCAGAAAATAAGGACCGCGATAGTAACATTTCATGTTGAACCACAGACACATGGCATTGTAATGGAACTGGTAAGATTTGTGATCGAAAAGAGAACCAAGTGCCCACGGAAAAGGTTCAGCCCCCTCCGCTGCCCCCAACCCTCATTGTATGGTGCACAAGGATGCAATGGTGACAGCACACCAGGATATTACACTGGACAAAGCAGTTTAGATATCATTAGACTGTGTACAGGGTTGTGGTCGCGGGTCTTCGAGGAATAATAATCACAATATGGTTCATCTAACAACCCATAACTCTACACAGAATATATTGTTGTGCAAGGTCAGTAAGCAATACATCCCACAAAAATCATACGTCTATTCACTCCTCTTTAAACTATACACAAACAACAATCATTACTAGGCAGATAAACAGGCCCAGAGTTATGCACTCATTTTTTTATAGTTTGCAGTATAAATATCATTCAACATAACATAACGTACTGTGTCAATTCGTTTGAATTAGTCATTATGCATACAGCACACATGCCGTTTTTAATCGCACAAATATTATGTATAGTTGAGTTTACATAATTTCTGGAAGTTCCATCCTCTCATTGACACGTTGACTAACCGCGCCGAACAACAGATCGCAGAAATGGAAACTAAATTTTCGTATGTCCATTTTCAATATAGTGAATGTTATCATTTTTTGTGGGTATTCAACACATTTTGTCCTTCGAACAGTTGCTGACTTTCACTTAAGGCCAAATAACAATAGCATCCTGGTTTCAGTGACGGAAGCCAGAGACAGGTAGGTTTTGATTTTGTGAAAGAAGACGCTGCTTTGGGCAAGTGGTTCAGAAAACCAAGGACAGCTACAAACAGCTATGTAAAATATGTTTTGCCACAGGAACGTAAGAAAAATCCAGAAAGGTATCTGTTGCTGCTACTTCCAGGGATATATCATCTCTGTAAGAACATTCAATCGAAACCCCCCGTCTCCCTCATCCAGCACTGTTTCATGACACAAAGCGCAGAATGTGTGGGTCAGTGTGACTGTATTTCTTCCTCCCTTCCCCCTGGCACCAGCCCCCGAGCCTCCGAGGTGCATGCCATAGTGATGTAGTAGTAGGCATAGTATATTATCGTAGTTTTCACAATGTAACTTATGAGAGATCTGACCTTCACTCCATGGAGAGATGAGCCCAGCTGATCCATGTGGTAATCGACAGACAGTGGAGAAACTAACCAATTTTAGTCTGGCATCCCCTATGGAGCAGGATCATGTATACTGTCTTACCAATCAACTGTGCGGGTTCTGACCCTATATGTGATGTCATTACTGGTGCTGTGGCCTCTCAAAAGGCAACAACATTCATTCTGGAGTCAGAACGTTCTCGAGCAGCAGAGTCCTTTGCTGATATTTTTTGTATTCTGTACAATTAAACCTTGTTATCCTCGCAAGCTATCTCTTGGCTTCTTTCCCAAGAGGGTTGCATTCATTCTGGCGTGAGCATAACAGGAAACTGCCTTCAATTTCACAGCGCTTACTATAATTCATGCATATCCATTCACACTCCCTTGTGCACCTGAGGCAGCCCCCTCTACCATCATGCCAGACAAGTGACATTGCGTGTCCATACTAAATAGGTTACATTCATGCTCTGACTAGGCCTTGTGCCAATCGGCCGTGCTAGTGCATGGGGGATGGAAGGAGGAGACTATGGGTGTACAAGTGCATGGATTTCTAAACTCTTAATAGCTGGGCCGAAGTTTAGGAGGCCACCCTCAGTTTAGTGAAACAGGGGAACTTTATGGACAAGCCAGACCAATGTAGGTAGACTGGCAGGCGGTCAAGACTAAGGGCCTCATTACACGGATGGCGGTAAGGATTTACCGGTAGCGGTAAAATACCGGTACCAGTAAATCTTTACCGCCTTACTACGAGGTCCCTTTGCGGGTTGGAGGATTTAACGCCTGCTTTTTGCAGGCGTTAAAAACCAACCCGCAAAGGGACTCAGGGACTCAGAAGCAATTTGCGGTACCATAATTACCGCCTTCCCCATTCCCATTGAGCCCTAAGGGGCAAAAATGGGAATGGGGAAGGGCAATGGTGGAAGGGCGAATTACCGCCCCGCCAACCTTGGAATGGGGCGGTAATTCCTCCTTCCGCCAAGGCGGTGCCGGTATTTTACCGGCAAGAACCATGGCGCTAATAGCGCCATGGTTCTCCGCCATCCGTGTAATGAGGCCCTATGTCTCAGGAGGAGTGATAGTGATCGGAAGCCCATGATGAGCACACACAGCAATGTACCACAAATTACTCTTAGAGAGAAATGTTGGTCAACACACTAGGGGCATTAGACAATTTTTCAGAGTCATTCCCTAACTTTCTAGTCCAGCCTTAAGAAGTGGGTAGCCTTGGGCTCAACAGTGCAGTAGTGCATCAAAGCGCACGATCGTGCCGGTGAAGCAAAAAAGCGTGTCTTCTTGGGAAGGCTGTAGAAAGTCAGGAAGGGGCATGAGGCGATGAAGAATTGGTTGCCACTATTCGAGTAGGATGTGCTCTTGATGGCAGAACAGTTTTCAAAAAGTGTGAATAGCTGGGGAGCACAGGCTAATCCAGCCAACATCGAATTCCTTTACGGGACATTCATGCGTAAAAGGTATTGGTTGTGCCGGTGGGAAACCATCAAGTGATGCAAGGGCCTAATCCATGTAGCCAACTGGAGCCATGTGATAGATTTAATGTCTGCAATGACATTCTTTTGCCCCTTTCCATTGCCCTTTCATCGAACATATTGTCAACGGGACACACCTCCACTTTGTCCATATAAAAAACATGTACCTTATTGGAGTGACTTTTTGCGTCTGCTAAGGGGAGGCTATTAGGACAGTTTTCTGAAGTCCAAATAAGGGCTTAGTAAAACCATTCAACTGAGGCGGTCCAAGACTCCACTCTTAGTATAAGGCTATACCACCTCAGTTCATGGTAGCGTAGACAGATCAGCCAGGCTTATCTTAGGCAGGAGAGAGGGCTGTAGAATCGATACAAATGAAATTGTAATACAAACTGTCCAAAGAAACACTGAAACACTATGTATTGTAAAAAATAAATGGTTTATTTAAATATGAGTAGACCCGGATAAATCTTGGGGAAAATAAGTACTATCACATTATATATGACCACATTTATAAAAACACAACACTATGATTGAAGGTACACAGACCAAAGTATATAACCTTATTAGGAACACCTAACAGGAGTTCCTGGGAAGTCAAAACCAATAGTTACTTTTAGATTACTTTCAATAATACCACGGTAGTCGACCCTATCAGTTGAACTGTGACGTTCAGCAACAAAATTACATAGTCATTTCAACTGGACAATATATATTTTTCTGATCTAGTGAAACACAGATATTAGGCACATTATAAACTTATAACTCTGATTCAGGACTACACACTTATGTTATTCTAGGGGAGTTGGACCTTGGGGTGTAATATTCAATTACAGTTGTTTTTCAGCAATAACTAACTTATTTTAGGATAACACAGTTGCACTCAAGGTAAGTAAAACCTATACACTTTTTACAGGACCTATAAGCAACTTAAAGGCAGGTGTAACCTAAAACTCTTTTTGTGTCTGTCTAAACCAGATCAGGGAAATCGAAACCCAGTGTTACACTTTATGAATGACCCAAAGTTATTCTAGGTAGGTAAAACCTAAGTCAGACTTATTCTGGACAGGCTAACAGCAAGCCAGGGGAAGAGAAAGCCAGTTGGGGGACACATCTACAATTATCCTAACAGGAAAAATAAAGTGAAACCAACAGCATTACTTGTGTGGAAGAGGCACAACCAATTCACAGGTGAGTAAAATAACCTTATATCTACTTTCCATAATGGCAGAACATTTCTAGGGTAAGTAAACTAACCTTTTATATACTTTGCAGAAAGGTTAGAACATCATTGTGTATAATATGAAGACGGTTTGAATCCTCTAATGAAGTCTAGGTAAGCCTTTCACATCAGTAAAAGTGTTCAACACATTACTGCCACCAGCCATTAATGGTAGGTTTGTCCCTGTGACATACATGTTACATGTATTTAAAATGATACCGGTGATACTCAGTATAGTATCTCCCCTGCACTCCACATAAGGTGGGTCGGGGGGGGGTGCTGGTCTCACTTAATAAAATGTAAAAGGGATCCAAAGATCCTTTCTACCCTTGGGAACTGTAGTTCTCTCAAGGTTAGCCAGAGAAAGTTAAAAGTGGACCCCTAGGGCAACCCAGCAACAACAGGCGCTTATTGCCAAAAAGTTGTCAAAGAGGATACATTTTAAAAGACACTATGGAGAGCCCTAGAATTAACACCCATAAAAAAGGGTAAAATATTCTGTGACTGTTGAAAAAGGTTCCACTCACACAGGTATAAAACAATATAATCCACTAATAAATCTAAAGGTTCTGGGGTTGACACAGGTCAGGAAGATTTACCATAACTATGAAAACTTTACCTAACAGAGGACCTCAGCGCAAGTGCCATGGATTGCATGTGTGCATGGGGTTTGTATCTAGCAGAGGGTTTGACAGACACCAAGCCTCAGTGTACCTTTCACAGATGGGAAATATCCATTTGTATGTCAGTCTTTCTCCCACCAAAATGGACAGTCCAGCACCAAGGTGCTAGGACAATTCTCTTCTGAACAATATTACCAATAGCAACCCCAGACACATGTCTTCTAGACAGAGGATAAACAATATAAATGAAGGAAAGGTAAAAGATATACATTAATACATCATAAACCCGATTATATTGCCATAAATAAATACTTTTTAATACATTATCTAGCATTGAAATTGCAAGTGTAATAGCATTAGATTGTTTCTGTACAATGTCCAAACATTGAGGAACATATCTAAAATGTCATTGTGAGCAGATTTTGAAGACAGCTACAAATCATTTAAATCTGGAAGTCAACCTTTCCACAAATTCCGATTTTGGAAGATAAGGCTTGTTTGCAATGTTTTGTGGCATTGTATGTGTCCTGGGAACAGAATCAGGATCCATTCCATGAGTATACATGGCCAACACAGTAAATGTCAGATCTTTCACAAATTCAAAATCCATTTCCTGGTATATTGGCTTGGCGACCGATTGTTTGCTTTGTTTTGTAAAGGCCATGAGGTAACGAAGCATCCCGAATGTTCCTGCAGTTTTTGCTTGTTCCCTGCCGACCCTCTCGATGTGCGGAAGTACAGCTAGTCTTGTTCTGGCCTCCATACCGTCTATGCCGAAATGCAAACTTGTGGACCTGTACTTTAGGCACATATCATGGAACACCTCCAAATCTCCATTATGACAGAATTCAGTGAGTCCCTTCAGGTCTCTTGGAAGCGTTTTATCGTACATGATCTTGTTAAGTGCTTTGTGTGGAGGGGAACATGGCACCAACTACTTCTTCCTGCGTTCATGCTCCTTTGATGAAGGTCCATGTGCACATTCGTGGAAATGTTGGTTTTCTGTTTATGTACGTTAGAGCAGTGGTGCATCAATTAATGCCATTTTTCAAGGTGAATTTCTAAAGATCCATCACAGGTTTTGGAGCTTCATCAAAGATGGATGCTGATAGACTGAGACCACTGTAAAAGGTTTTTTGAACCATTTTCCATACCAGCAGCTATCATTTTTGATTGTTGATTTGGCAAAGTGCCATACATCAAATTGATGCTGATTGTGTGGAAACTGCTCTTGCATGGCCTTGGCTATTGAAACATGCCTGTCAGTGGCTATCAAGTCCATTTGCACTCCCCTGTATTCCACACGTTCGATGGATTTAATGAACCCATGTTTTTCCATGGCCACAGACAATATACATTCAGACAGCTGCATGATGACCGAACTCACAATTTGTTTACTTTCCATGTCTTGAAAGTGGTATGTGCAGTACTTAGTGGAAAATCCTGGATTGTCAAACTGTCCGTCGCCAGCTAGCCTGACACATTTGCCAGAGAATGTACTGTCCATTGGCATCTCTTTGCGTTTCCAGGCATGACTAATAGCAGGGAATAAGAATTCCCTCTGATGCTTGTAGTACTGGGTTTTAGGAAGGAACTCAAGTCCCACAAATTGACAGAAACTGGAAATCTTGGTGAAAGTCGATCCGCTGAACAGTAAAGCTGCTGAACAAGGTACATTTCCAGCAGGCACTTTGCAGTGCATTTATTGAGCAGACCATGGAAATGTAGTATGGAGGTGGACACAGCTGGCCTGGATTTTCAGGTTGGTGCCTTGTAATACACGAGACACATTCACCAATGGCTCCCCGCATATGTTCCCTCTTAATTTCTGGTCACATTTCAGCATTTGTACAATTTCTAGCAGGCAGCTGTCAAATCCAATGTATTTTTGATCCTTTAATAGCCAATCGTCATGCGGTACTGTGTTTTGCGACTCAACAGTGGTGGACAATTCCCTCAAACTAGGCAAACTGAAGTCGAGATCTTGAGAAAATTCCTAAGTCAATTGCGTTGAAGCTTCAGCCTCTGTTAGTTGAGGCTGTGAAATTTCCACATGAATTGGAGAAACAGGTGACATTGAATGTTTGTTGGGTGGAACATTTTTAGAGGGTGTATATTGTGTCAAAGGGTCTGCGAGCAATTACAATGCATCTCCATTGTCTTCAGTTTCATCTGGGCGAGTTTGCACAAAGTAGCAATGTTCCATGGTAACTTTGTACGGTTCACGGGTGAGATTCCATTAATTTTCCGACCACTGGACATATGGATCACAAGTCTGAATATTAACTGCAGAACAAAGCACACAAGTGAATAGGTTTAAGAACACTATTGCTCATACACGCGAAATCCCACAATTTTTTGTGTAAAATCTGCCGTTTCTTCAATGCTACAATACTCAGAGGTTATATCGTAGAGAAAAAAATCTCTCAGACACAGTTATTTTATATATTGGAACTGTGTGAGTGGTATACATAAAAGCACAATTCCAGGGAAAAACAGACATCAAAATGGTTTCTTGGACCACAACAGAACAAACAAGAATATGTTTTCAACACACTGTATCAAGGCATTTTTCAGGCAAAAATAAAGACAGTGTGTGTATAACAAACCCAATCTATGTGGGGGTTTGTCAAAAATGCACAATTCAATGGTGTGAAGTTACAAAACAAGGTTCTTAAAACAACATAAAACATTTGCAAGGACACAAAAGAGAAATTTGCATGTGTGGACAGCAATATATGTGCTGTAGTTTCAGGGAAATAGTGCGTCTACACCAGGTGTTTCAGCCATTTGGAGTTGAGCTAGATGAGCCTCATCATTCATATGGCCATCATCAGGACAGGTTCTGTGTGAAATGACGTCTGTGCTATGGGGTAAATTGTATAAGAGATCCGCTAGCCGCGTTGGCTGGTCTCTAGGTAATCCTCTCACCGGCAAAATCCAGGTAAGAAGGTCAGGGAGTGCTCTCTCAAAAAACAACAATCCGCCGTTGGGCACACGACTTGCATCGTGTATCAGGCAGAACTGGTAGTCTGCAGAAAAAGACAGCGGGCAGCGTCTCCTCAAGCTGCTGAGTCACTGGGGAGAGCTGACAGCAAAGTGTTAGTAACCTGGATTTTGCCGGTGAGAGTATTACCTAGAGACCAGCCAACGCGGCTAGCGGATCTCTTATACAATTTACCCCATAGCACAGACGTCATTTCACACAGAACCTGTCCTGATGATGGCCATATGAATGATGAG
The DNA here is from genome assembly GCF_040938575.1 of Ambystoma mexicanum. Taxonomy (NCBI): domain Eukaryota; kingdom Metazoa; phylum Chordata; class Amphibia; order Caudata; family Ambystomatidae; genus Ambystoma; species Ambystoma mexicanum. The sequence goes on along the minus strand of NC_090921.1, from coordinate 747,608,592 downwards.
GCTCATCTAGCTCAACTCCAAATGGCCGAAACACCTGGTGTACACGCACTATTTCCCTGAAACTACAGCACATATATTGCTGTCCACACATGCAAATTTCTCTTTTGTGTCCTTGCAAATGTTTTATGTTGTTTTAAGAACCTTGGTTTTTAACTTCACACCATTGAATTGTGCATTTTTGACAAACCCCCACACAGATTGGGTTTGTCATACACACACTGTCTTTATTTTTGCCTGAAAAACGCCTTGATACAGTGTGTTGAAAACATATTCTTGTTTGTTCTGTTGTGGTCCAAGAAACCATTTTGATGTCTGTTTCTCCCTGGAATTGTGCTTTTATGTATACCACTCACACAGTTCCAATATATAAAATAATTGTGTCTGAGAGATTTTTTTCTCTACGATATAACCTCTATGAGTATTGTCTCATTGAAGAAACGGCAGATTTTAAACACAAAATTGTGGGATTTTGCGTGTATGAGCAATAGTGTTCTTGAACCTATTCACTTGTGTGCTTTGTTCTTCAGTTAACCCTCCTGGGTAGAATAGGTTGCATACCAGGAGCCCAATTGTTTGATTCTGAATATTAACTGGACCATGCTGTGCCTCAAATAGAAGTTGCTCCATTGTGAAATCTGTTTGGCAAGCGACATCTTTGTTTTCAGTCGTTGTCTGAGTCTTTATACTCCTCTTACTTCTGGGCCCTAACAGATTTATAGAAACACATGCTCAATGTATAGCACACATACAGAAGATAGGATTTTCCAACTGAAAACATAATTTGACTAAAACATCAGCTTAAAAACTTCTCCAAAACAAACTGGTTTGTTCTTTACCCTTGTTTTCTTAATTTGCTTCGAAACCATGGTCTTCTCTTTGCCGACCACAACATCAAGCTGAAAAAGAGCGTATTTATATGGTTTAAATCAAACCGATTTAATTTCCACTCAAGCAACCATATGTACATATCTAGAAACAGAACCAACTTGATGAGCTTCAAAACATTACAACATAATAAAAATGGATTCCCAATCCACTGTGATGCCCAAATATATTTCGTATTAGGTTATGTATACTTGTGGTCCATTTACTTCTTCTAATTCCACATCTTGAGTACATTCCTTGGAGAGAATAAACATTAAATAAAATTCAATGTCAATCGTACTGAAATGTAAATTCTTTCATCGCACAAACCACTTCCGCACAAAGTAGTTTAAAATGATTAGGAACCATATAATATAAGGTTTGTTGTTGCAACACAAATAGAACATTCTTATGAAGATACCCTCGAAAACAGTGTACGTGATTTGGTCATAATATACATTTCAGATTTCACCTGATAACCTTCCAAAATGACATGTGGACTTGATCTGAGATCATCCTGCAAATCATAGTGATTATAATGTTGCTTTCAAAAGTAGTTTGCTTCATAATGTTTCCTTTCTAATCTATTCTGCATTAGGGAGAAAGTGTTACGTTAGAACCAAAATCAGAAAAGTTTGAAACAGTGCAAGGTTACATGCATTTCAGTCTCAAAGTAGTCGAAGTTCCAGCATTCCCCTATAACATAGTACTTGTTTTTATACAGATGAAAAAGGAAAATGAAACTTAAAAAATGACATGCAGATGATGGTACATACAGAGAGACACCCATACTGCCACTTTGTGCAAATAACCAACGTAATAATTTTCAATATGTTGAAATTCGAAGCATAACAAATGCATGTATTGTTCATTCGCATATCAAGGACTAGTACAATATCATTTCTTGATAGGCGAGTGAGGGTGATGTTGACTCCAGAAAAGAAATTGATGCAGAATCTTGCGCCTTCATTTCCAGTACATTGTCAGAAAATAGTACAACAGAAAAGGTAAATTAGTATTAGAAATGTGGCCACATCCAACGCTCTGAAATATCACTTTGTGCAAGTTGGTAGGGCTCACCATTGGATACTAGACGTGTCGGTGGTTTTGTCACTGGTGAGGGTCTGTGCTTCCATCAGTGTGTTCTATGTAAAGAAGGACATGTCAACCAACACATTTCAAAAACATTATGGGACTTTTAAAGGGCACTATGGAAGTTTTTACTGAGGGTCACATTTCACTGATTTATTAGAGGCTCCCGAAAGCGGGGACAGATAAAGTATACTAAAGTAAAACATTTAAAAATTCTGGTAACTATGGAAACTTGAGTAATAAACACTGAAAACTCTAAACCGTTCATGAAGTTACCTTTTCAATACACTGCTTTAAATAAATAGAAAAATCATACAGAATACATATTTATACAGACTACCGTCCTACATACTAACAAACATACATAACAAATTCATCGTCCACTACTGACCTGAGCTAGCGTGTGCTGAAATTGAGTCGGAAATGCATTTGGAAGCACTTTACAAAGAATTCCGGGTCAATGCTTTTTTGTGTACTTTGATTGTTTGTACATATCGTCGGTAAAGTGCAGACTGCAGACGCGGAATCGATTGGCCCTCACATCTCCCAAGACAGCCTGGGCTCTACTTTCAATCTCGTCCACTGGAAAACCGCAATTTGTAATCCATTTTCGTATTAAATCAATATCCTTTGGGAATATATGCAGGACTGTGCCCTGAGTTTTGGCATGGCTCACAGAAAGGCAACCGATAACAATACATGAAGGCATTCTTTAAAAGTCTGTAATATCTGTATAAAAAAATATAATTTGTTATTACAAATAATACTGTTTGAATGTGAATAAAACAATTATTACATAGCTTTGTCTGTAAAGTTTGTTTAAAAGAAAGAAAGAAAACCTGTGTAACCTAGTCGAATCAGCACAGCGATAACTTTCTTAAAGAATTGATTGTTATACCGCAAATTGTAACATATTACTCGTTCCATTGAATGAACTTTCAAGCATCAAAAGCAAACATGCTTGCAAACATGGACCACAAAACATTAAATTAACGTTAGAAAACTGGGTACATTTGGTGAAAATCGATAGAAACTTTCAGAGCAGCAATCGGTGAACATAGAGAAGCAAATATGTGACCTACCCTTACTTGAATTAACAAATGAGACAATTCAGCAAGCAGGGGAACAGGTAGTCGTGGAATAGGTATCTGGGGAACAGGTAGCTCGATGACAATATACCATGTAGATCTCAGAGATGTTCTCCTGGTAAATGCCAAGGTGTTTATAAAGGCTTAGAAAAGTGGGTGTGTATGTGAATGTGTGACATGTTTGCTGATACCCACTCAGCCCAGATGCCAATGTTTCACATCTGCCATACCCACCCACCCAGTCCCCTACTGAGTGCACTGGCATAGGCCTGCTCGTACTTCTTATAGGGCAAAAGGCCCAGGGTTGAACCACAAATGCAAAATGCTTATGTGGGTGATTACTTTTAGGAAAGTGGCCAACTTATTTAGCTCATGTGGGCCAGTTTGATTAATTACTTCAATATGGGGCTAGTAGTGGTGAACCGTGTTGCTGAATAAATATTTTTTAATGCACAATTTGCATCACCTTTTCATCGAAATACTCACCTTCGAGTAATATTCAAACAGTGTCCAAAAAGTAATGAATAGTGACTTTGAACTGTGTGCCACGTTTTCTTTGTTGTCCGAGACAAATTTATGGCCCAGTATGACCCTGTTCATAGGTGCCAACTGCCATTGATACTAGGGAAGAGGATGGATGGGGACGAGGTGAGCGCAAAAGTCCTGGAACACTGCTCCATGGACAAAAGCATATGTTGAATGCAGGGGTGCCAACTACCATTGATACTAGGGAAGAGGATGTATGGAGACGAGGTGAGTGCAAAAGTCATGGAACACTGCTCCATGGAAAAAAACATATGTTGAATGCAGGGACAGGGTCTTGAAGAGGGGAGTCAGGAGACACTGAGTCTCGCCTGGCAATGTGGACATTGGATATCACAGAATATGGGATGCATTCTTTGAGGATAGTCACAGCCACATCAGCATGGCGTGGAGGCATGGGGACACAAGTAGTCAACAAGATAGGAGGTTGGAAATCACATTGTTTCCCAAGATGTATAAGAGCAGAGCTAACATAAGCAATATCTTTTAACAGATAAGTGAAACCCTACAAATCAGCATATATTGTGGGACATTCCTTTGTGGGTAGGACAGGAAAGTGGACCGAAAAGTCAAGAAACAAACTACCATTTAAAAGCACGATCACATCCTGGTGAGAGCAGTCTATTCTGACCCAGAGCGTTTCCACAAGAATGGAACACACCTATCAGTAAATGGGATGAAATTATTCCATACAGGAATTTAAAACATACTAGCAACAAGGGGTTGCGAATAGAGCAGCGGTCTTCAAATTTTGGGGCACGACCCCTCCCCCCCTATGGGGGTGCAGCAGCATCCCCGGGGGCATGAGAGACCAGCATGAAATGTAAAAAAAAATTTCACATTTTGTTTTCTTTTTTAGATTGGAGGAAATGGGCAGGGGAAGCTCACACGGTCGGACTGCAGCATAAAACTGTCTCAGGCACCAATGAAAAAGTGTCCCACAGTTGCAAATGGATATTCATTCCTTTAGTCACAGACTGTTGGAAGAGTACCCAAGGTTTTTTTGTTGTTAAAATGTAAGCAAATTGTTATATTTAAAGAATATTTATTCAGCAACAATGGTCAAAACTACTAGCTGCATAGTAAATTAACTCATCAAACTGGCCCACATTGGCCAAAAAAGTGGCCCATTTGGACTGGCCCACACTAGCATTTTTGGGACGGGCACTGCCCTATAGGCCAGTCCGAGCCTGGTGGCTCATCCATAATGGGTGAGGGGGGTCCACCCAGTGTCCCCCTCACCCATTATGGAGGAGACGAGGAGCCAGCCCAGTGAAACACTGAGCACTCCCTCTGCTACTTTTTCCAGCTGAGGGAGTGCTCCTGGGCTGGCTGAACTGTCAAAGAGAAACAATGTTTCCCTTTGACAATTCAGTTCAGTTTCCCAGCCGCACATGCTCATTGAGCCATGCAAGGCTGGGGGCGTTTTGCTTTGCCAGCCTTGCATAGCTCATTGGAAATGCTGTCTGGGGCCCTGCATGTCTGTATGTGCGAGGGGGAGCTCTTGCGCCTCCTTGCATATATGGACAGAGCAGCCTAGAGCGGGCATTTCAGCACCCACGCGCAGGCCCCTGCAGAAGGTACGTTTATTTTTTATTTAAATATGTGTATGGATGTGTGTATGCTTGTGTTATGAGGGAGTGTATGGTGATGGGTGCTCGTGTAAATGATAGAGTGATTGCTGTGTGAATGTATGTGTGTGTGTTTGTTTTGGTCCGTTGAGCTGATTTTGGCGAGTGGGGGGTACAGGAAGGAAGGAGGGTTGTATAACAAAGGCATTTTAAAATGCCTTTGTTGCACAAACCCCCTACCCACCTTTCAAAATCAGCTCTCCTTCTGAAGCGCTGTGGAGCTCAGGGGACAGGGATGGTATTATTTTACTGGATATCTATCATAGATGTCCAGTCAAAAATACCATGCTTTCCCCCTTGGCCCCCCAGAGCCTTGCATACACATATAATCATGTTGAATGTGTTAGGCACTGTGGGGCCCAGGGGACAGGGATGGTATATTTTTACTGGACATCTATCATAGAAGTCCAGTAAAAATGATCATGCCTGCCCCTTGGTGCCCCGAGCGCCAATTGCAAACTGTTTGGCTTTTTACCCATTTTATTTATAAAGTATGCTCTAAAATGCAACACTTTTACCCATTATTTTAAAACAATTCACGGGGGAAATCCCCCCGAATCCCTCTTGATTGGTTCGGGCTCCCTCGCTGCGCTCTCTCGTTATGGCATATCTGGTGGAAATATTTATGCCCCGCCACTTAAAAAATTAACCAGCCACCACTGGGCCTGGGACTGTGCTGGGAGCAGGGTGGGGGAGCCCAGAGACTGTGGTGGGACCAGAATGGATGGGGGGCACGGGATAGTGGTCGGAGCAGGGTTTGGAGAGTGCAGGGTCTGTGGTGGGGTGGGGAGAGCACATGGACTGGGCTAGGAGTGGGATGAGGGAGTCCGGAGACTGTGATGGGAGCAGGTGGGGGAGCCCAGAGACTATACTGGGAGTAGGGTGCGGTGACGGTGCACAATAGTTCATAGCCATTTGAACATACTGTCCATTTGCCATTTTTGGGAGGGGCCGGCCTGCCCACATTTTGCTCAGGGGGGCCCAGGCCTAAAAAGTTTGAGGACCACTGGAATAGAGCTTTAGGGGAGCAAAGGTCTTTTGGGTGAACCCAAGTGGCCCTGGCCCACTCAGGTGTGGCTGCATAGGCCTGGAAGGAAGCTGCCAGCAAGCGCAAGAGTGCTCACCAGACAAGATGTAGGTCCCCAACACACAGACCTGAGAGCCCACAATGGGGCAGTCGGTGACCTAAGGAGATCAAGTTCCTGTTTCACAGTCCAAGTGCCCATAAAGTACAGAACTATGATAACGCTGCACACCTGTTGATTTGTGACAGAAACAGAGTAATCTTGTTTGGTTTATTATTGTTATGTTTAAGAAAAGCTACAGACTTTTATTGCCAACACAAAAACAAAGAGTCTGCATAATTTTGTATGATGTGTAATGTATATTTTCAATGCTACACAGAGGCTAGCTAATCAACAGCTTGTGGCACCTTCAGCGTCCACACCCACCCAGCTGCCCTGCGAGCGCATGGTCTTAGGTGCGAACTGCCATTGATACTGGGGAGGAAGAGGGATGGGTGGACTTGAACAGGGGAGTCTGGAGACACAGGGTTGGTGGAGGGCATGGTCCCTGCTGGAAATAACCCTTTGCGGTGCACATGGTGTTTGGCAACTTGAGTGTTCCCACCCTCCCAGCCCCTGTGGTAGCGCATGGTCATAGGTGTGAACTGCCATTGATACTGGAGGGGGATGGATGGGCATCAGGCGAATGCAAAAGGCCCGAACACTGATGAAGGGACACAAACATATGTTGATTGCTGGGGCGGGGTCTTGAAGAGGGGAGTTTGGAGACACTGGGTCTGGGGAGGCCATGTGAACAATGGTCCCCATGCGTAATATCCCTTTGAGATGCACATGGTGTTGGCATCTTGAGTGTTTCCACCCTTCCAGCCCGCGTGGGAGTGCACAGTCATAGGTGTGAACTGCCATTGATACTGGAGGGGGGGTGGATGGGCATGAGGCGAGTGCAAAAGTCCCTGGAACCGGCTGAAGGGAGACACACTTATGTTGATTGCTGGGGCAGGGTCTTGAAGAGGGGAGTCTGGAGACACTGGGTCTGGGGAGCCATGTGAACAATGGTCACTGTGCGGAATATGGTAAGAACTGGTCCCATGATAGATAACGGTGTCAAACAAGAGCACACTTCAAACAATACAATTGTCAGGTATTCTTAGATTTTCACCAGACTAGGTATATATCTTTACCTGAAGAAAGGCGTGACAGCCCATAACGCGTAGTAAAGGATAGGAGATGCCCATCTGAGTCCTCTCAGTATAAGACGAGCAATCACAACAATCCCTATCAAGTTATCTGGATTCACAATGCTCAAATAACTTGTACTTTGAAGTAATTTTGTATGTAAAGCAAAGAATGTTTCCTTTATTGTGATACATATGTGAAAAATCAGCAAAGGAATAATGTTGAACAATTGAGGATATTCACATTATCTACATTTGGGAAGAATTTTTTGAAATTTGATGCACTGTAATGTCAGTAATTACTTTGTGCAAATAATCTTTGATTTGGAACTGAAATTGTACTTTTTTACAAAAAAAGTTACCTAGTGTGATGAAAATCTAAGAATACCTGACAGTTGTATTGTTTGAAGTGTGCCCTTGTTTGCCCCCCGTTTTCTATCAGGGGACCAGTTGTCACACTATTTACCCGATCTGGTAGCACAGATGCAACGATGAGCACCAGAAAGGTCATGATATAATTTTCCTAGCTGTGTATTATTCAAATCACACGAGAAAATTGAGTGCACCTCTACACTTTGCTACCACTGTGTGGAATATCCCCTTGAGGTGCACATGGTGTTTGGCAGCTTGAGTGTTCCCACCCTCCCAGCCCCAGTGGGAGCGCACAGTCATAGGTGTGAACTGCCATTGATACTGGAGGGGGGATAGATGGGCATGAGGCGAGTGCAAAAGGCCCTAAACACTGCTGAAGGGACCCAAACTTATGTTGGTTGCTGTGGCAGGGTCTTGAAGGGGGGGGCTGGAGGATCCTTTTGAACTGTACATGGTGTTTGGCACCGTGAGCGTTCCCACCCACCCACTACTTAAGGGGGGGATGGATGGGGACGAGGCGAGTGCAAAAGGGCACCAAGCATTCTTCCCTGACCCTTGTAGACGATTGAGCATGTTCTTGACTCACTGAAAAATTCAAACAACTATTTGTATGTGCTCATTTGTATTTTATTTAGTTTGGTGATGTTGATGGCACAAACAAACTACAAATTATATACTTGTGGTTGCAGCATAGTGTGTCAACATGCCCTGTACTGTCCGCTGTCACTGGGGAATTTGGCGCCAATGGCTTGAACGACACATGCGGGTATTACTCGTCGAATGTGGAATCCAAACCTCCCATAAAGCCACCATGTAAATGAACGGTAGGCTACCAGCCTGTACCACCTGTGAAAGAGAAATATAAATATTTTAATTGTATGAACCACATAAGTGTACCACCTTATTCAAAAAATGCATCCTAAATTCTAGGGCATAGTTGCCCTTAGAAAAGTAACTTTCTGGAAAAATGTACTTGCGCTTTGAAGTATTGACACATAACAAAAGTGAACACCCATTTAAGTGTTACGCTCACCTTGTGTCCACGGGGGCATTGATCTGGACCGGCCTGATGTTACTTCTTCTAGTGATACTCGGAGCGCCGAGATGACGGAGTGGACCGGGCCACCCAGCTTGGTCTGTGTGGCTCGAATGAATACTCTTCTGTAATGCAGAAATGGGGTATTAACCACCGGTGAGGTTTAAGCTTAACCCCACCTTCTCCCCTTGAATTACTTTGGGACTCCTTTAGATTCTTACCTGATAATCTGGAAAGATGAGCTCTCCATCCTGCTTCAAGTGCAGGGGCGCGTAGATGACCAGTTGCCTCACTGGTGTGGGAAGTTGGCGAGTTGCAGAGAGTTGACTCCGTAGAGGTAATAGTTATAAGAGTTCAAAACGTCTGGAATTCACTCAGTCCAATTCCCCTAGGTTGCCCTTATGGATCTGGAAAGAGTTCACGTGGCAACCAGAGATGCGCAGGTAAGTGTTTATAAAAGCTGTTCGGAATAAAGAGGGAAGCTTGCTCTAATCTGTGGTCTTTTTCCTTTTCAGGCATCCTTTCGGAGGAAGATCCGTGGATTGCAGCATTTACCGCAACCGGGTAAGTTTGCAGCGGAATGTTTCCCCATAGGGGCCGGGGTGCAGCGGATATGCGGAAAAGGTTGCGCCGACCCCAGATTAGGTGAGTATCCCCAGTGATCTCAACTAAGTCTTAATATTTGCCTTTGTTGCCTTAGGTAACTCTCTGTTGCTCACCTTATTGTTTTTATGTCCATAGGTGATGAAGAGCGGCCGCGGACTGAAGATGAGCGTGATGGAATCCTGAAAATGGCAACACGTGAGTTCAGCGCAGCGTTGCAGGAGGCGCGGCAAGAGCGACTGATAGATTCTTTCTTCCAGGTCCAAGTCGGGAAAATGCAGGATTCAGGTGAGTATGAATAAACTCTTGCTCTAACCTTTCCTTCTGTTTTCCTTGCAGGGTTCAGGAGCTCCAGAGTGTAGACGGGCGTGGCAGAAGACTGGAAGCTGCTGCAGGCACGGTGAGCGTTACGCTGCTACTGCAGAATAGCGCGAAGCACGTGTGGCTGTCCGGGCGTGGCTTAAATAGCTTTGGAGGAAGAAGTCCCAGGTAAGTATTCTTCCACTGCCCCACCCAGGTAAGAAAATAGTCCCTGCATTAAAATAGTCCCTCCTCAGCCTCATTTGGCTTAGGTCTTCATGCAGCATGGTCTGCATCAGGTGAGTAAGCAGCATGGTCTGCTTTAGGTAAGTTCTCATAAATGAGCCTGGCACCTATGGCGCCAGGACTGACTTTGTTCTTATGAGCCTGGCGCCAAAGGCGCCAGGACTGCACCCAAACAGCCCCTAACTGGGGCTTTTGGGCATGCTCCAAATGGCGTGATGCCTGCTTCCGGGGCTGCTGGGCCTGGTCTGGTTTCCCGGGGGCAGGCATCATGACAGCACTCCCCCTCAAGGCCCCTCCCAAAGTCGTTCCTCTCCTTGGCCGTGGTTTGTCTGGAAGTTCCCGGTGGAACCTCTTCACCAAACGAGGTGCATGTACGTGGTCACTAGGTTCCCAAGACCTTTCCTGCGGACCATAACCTTTCCAGTCAATTAGGTAAAAGAGTTTAGATCTCACTCTTTTTGAGTCCGAAATGTTCTTGATTTCGTATTCGGGTTCTCCGTCTATGAGGATAGGTTCAGGTGGGTCGGTTAGCCTAGTTGCTGGTTGCACTGGTTTCAACAGAGACACGTGGAAGACGGGATGGATTCGCATATGAGCAGGTAGTTCCAACTTGACAGCCACTGGGTTAATAATCGCTTTGATGGAGTAAGGCCCCAAGTACCTGGGATTAAAGGTACGTTTTCCTTTGAGTGGAATGTGCTTAGTAGATAACCATACTTGGTCCCCTATCTGGTAGTGTGGTGCTTCTCTTCTAAGCTGATCAGCGTTTTTCTTGTATTTTTCCTTGGCCTTTCGTAAATGTTCTGTTGCTTCCTTAAAGGTTTGAGTAATGACTGTGTGAAGATGATCTACTGCGGGCATCTCTAAATGCTGGGGTGAGTCCAACTACGAGGTTCGGGGATGATGTCCGTATATGGTACAAAAGGGACTCTGCCCAATTCCTGAGTGTACTGAATTATTGTACGCATATTCAGCGATCCATAGGGTGTCCTTCCAATTGCCCTCAGACTGATGTAACATACAGCGTAAATATTGTTCGAGAGTCTGATTAGTTCTCTCTGTTTGGCCGTCGGTCTGGGGGTGGTGGCTAGTGGAAAGCCTGACATCTATTTGTGCCAGTTGGCAGCATTTTTTCCAGAAATGCGAGATGAATTGACTTCCTCGGTCTGAAATTAACACAGATGGAAAACCGTGTAGACGAACGATGTTTTCAAGGAATTCCTTGGCCAGGGTTGAGGCTGAGGGTATCCCTTTTAAGGGAATAAAGTAGGCCATTTTAGAAAAAAGGTCCACTATTACTAGGATAGTATTGAAACCGTTACACGGGGGTAGATCCGTGATAAAGTCTAATGACAAGGTGTGCCAAGGAATCGGTGGGATATCCATAGGCTGTAATAGCCCCGCTGGTTTTCTTTTTTGACTTTTGTTTTGGGCGCAGATGCCACAAGATAGGACAAATGACTTAATATCTTTTCGCCAGGTGGGCCACCAGAATTGTTTCTTGATTTTAGCTTCGGTCTTTGTAATACCGGGGTGTCCCTCTAGCAACGTATCGTGATAATGGAAGATGACTAGTTCTTGTAGTTCTTTTTGTGGCAGAAATAGACGTCCTCGGTAATATGGTAGTTCCTTGCTGATGCTGAAATCTGGGCCTTTCTTGGCCCAATCTTGTAGGGCTTGAGGATCAAAGAGCTGCCGGACAATCCCTTGAATGTCTTCCAGTGTCTGTACTGAAGTCATACCAAGAATTCTTTGGTCTGGGATTATGGGTACAGGTTCCAGGGTCACTTCAGTCTCTCCCATTCCAATTTGGGATAAGGCGTCCGCTTTCCCATTTTTACAACCGGGCCGATAAGTTATTACAAAATCAAATTCGGCAAAAAACAATGCCCAACGGAGTTGACGTGAAGACTGGGCTTTGGCTGTTTTTAGATATTGTAAATTTCGATGATCGGTGATAACCGTGATGGTGTGCCTGGCTCCGAGTAGATAGTGTCGCCAAGTTTTGAAGGCGGACTTGATAGCTAACAGCTCCTTATCAGTAATGGCATAGTTTAATTCAGGAGCCGAGAACATTTTTGACCAAAAGGCCACTGGGTGAATCTGGTTTGTTTCGGGATCTTTTTGAGAAAGGACGGCTCCCATTGCTAAGCTGGATGCATCAGTCTCCACTATGTACGGGAGTTCAGGACGTGGGTGTCTTAGGATCGGTGCAGATGTGAATTTGGCCTTTAATTCTTGAAAGGCGCTTTCAGCTTCGTCTGTCCATACAAAGCGTTTGTTTTTTCTCAAGAGTGCTGTGATGGGATGAACAATCTGCGAAAAGTCTGGAATAAACCTGCGGTAGAGGTTGGCAAAACCAAGCATGCTCTGTACCCCTTTGACAGAGCTTGGCGAAGGCTATTTGAGAATTGCGTCCATTTTTCGTGTATCCATCCTGATTCCTCCCGGGGTTAAAATGAATCCTAGAAATTCCACTTCAGTGGTGTGGAAAACGCATTTCTCCAATTTGGCATATAGTTTGTATTGGCGTAGCTTTTCTAACACTGCTCGGACGTGCTTGATATGGTCAGATTCTGATGAGGAGTATACTAAGATGTCATCAATATAAACGACGACACAAACATCGATAAGTTCTCTAAGGACATTGTTCATGAAGAACTGGAAGGCTGCCGGCGCGTTGCATAATCCAAAAGGCATCACTTGGTACTCAAATAATCCATACTTCGTGCGAAAAGCAGTTTTCCACTCGTCGCCTTCTTTGACAAGTACCAAATGATACGCCCCCCGGAGGTCTAGTTTAGTATATATGCAGGCTTCTTTTACTTGGTCAAGTAATTCCGGAATTAAAGGCAACGGATACCGATTCTTAATGGTTATTTGGTTCAGTGCGCGATAGTCTATGCATGTTCTGAGGTCGCCTTCCTTTTTTGGCACGAAGAACAAAGCAGAAGATGCTGGGGATTTAGATGGGCGAATAAAACCGTTAGCAAGGTATTGGTCCAGGTATTGACATAAATGAAGATATTCGGGTTCCGTAAGGGCATAGATCCTGCTGCAGGGAGGTTGTGCGCCTGGTATGAGGTCTATTTGGCAGTCATATGATCTGTGTGGGGGCAAGGTATTTGCCTGTTCTTTTTGGAAGACATCTTGAAACTCTAGATACTCTGTAGGTAGTTGTATGGTAGCTGGAGTTACTGAAGCCAGGACCGTGTTCTGAGATTTTCTTGGGTAACAGGTGTGCGCACATTCTGGGAAGGTAATTCTCTTCTCTCGCCAATCAATACTAGGATTATGTTTTTCCAACCAAGGTATCCCCAGTATTACTTGAAACTGAGGAGCCTTGATTAAATCAAACACCAAAGTCTCTCAGTGCCCATCCTGCACCAGCAATGTCATTTCTGTGGTGGAGTGAGTTACGGGGCCTGAGGCAATTTCCGTTCCATCAACTGTGGTAATGACATCTAGAGTGGGTTTCTGGGCGAGGGGCAGGTTCATCCTGGAAGCCAGTTCACTGTCCACGTAGTTTCCTATGACACCGCTATCTACGTACGCTTTTACCGCGTGCATCCGAGATGGCTGTTCCGGATCTGCGAGGATCATTGGAATGGTGAAATGCGAGGTCTGAGTGTCCTTCTTCGAGCTCGGCAAGCGGACCTCTACGCTTGTCGGGCGGGATCGTTTCCCGAGTCAGAGTTTTTATCCGCAGCCCCCGCCACCTTTTTGGGCGGTTTTATGGGGCAGTTCAGCAAAAAATGACCTGAATTCCCACAATATAGGCATAGCTGCATTTGTCGCCTTCTATCTCTTTCTTTCTGAGTTAAGGGTCCTCTCACCCCTCCGATTTGCATGGGTTCTGAAGTCTCTGCCTCTTTGGGGCTGGTATGAGTTCTGACCAAGACTCTGTTTTCAAACCTGGCTTTATCGGCCTTCCTATTTTGAAGTCTATGATCAAGTTGGACCACCAAATTTATATATTCGGTACAATCTTGAGGTGGGTTCACGATCTGGGCAAAGACATCTTTGAGTTCTCCTCGAAGCCCTCGATGGAACAATGTGATTCTTTTTACTTCTGGCCATTCAGTTTCCACTATTAATCTGTTAAAGGTTGCAATGTAGGAAAGGAGATCCTGATTCCCCTGTCGTAGGGATAAGAGTTCGTTATCCAGGGCCTGACCCTGGGAGGACGAGCAAATAGTCTTTCCATGCTTGTTTGAAATCCCTGGAAATCCCGAAGAATGGGGTCATCTTGATTAACTAGAGGAATGGACCAGTGTGCTGCGCTGCCGCTGAGGTATGACAGCACAAAGGCTACCTTGGCTTGATCATTCGGAAAGGCTGCAGGTCTGCATAAGAAGTGTAAGCGGCACTGATTCATGAATACGGCAAACCTTTTTGGGTCTCCAGTAAAACATTCGGGTGGAGCCAATGGAACGGCCCCTGGTAAGTGTATTTGAACAGGGTTGCTCGATGACACAGGAGCTGGACCTGCCCTGAGGCCAGGCAGTGGCGTTTGCCCAGCTTGACTTTGCAATAACTGTCTGGCTAGATCATCCGTTCGCTCTTTCAAAACTATCAGCTCCCTCCTAAGGGCATTAGTTTCCTGGCGGGCGGCATGCACTTCAGCCCTTAGCTCCCCTAATAATTGGGCTAATTGATTCGTCTCTGAGATCTCCATAACGCCCCCGTGGCTTATTGTGGGTAGGCTTCGCGTTCTGTTACGCTCACCTGGTATCCACGGGGGCGTTGATCTGGACCGGCCTGATGTTACTTCTTCCAGTGATACTCGGAGCGCCGAGATGATGGAGTGGACCGCGCCACCCAGCTTGGTCTGTGTGGCTCGAATGAATACTCTTCTGTAATGCAGAAAGGGGACTTAACCACCTGTGAGGTTTAAGCTTAACCCCACCTTCTCCCCTTGAATTACTTTGGGACTCCTTTAGATTCTCACCTAATAATCTGTAAAGATGAACTCTCCATCCTGCTTCAAGTGCAGGGGCGCGTAGATGACCAGTTGCCTCACTGGTGTGGGAAGTTGGCGAGTTGCAGACAGAGTTGACTCCGTAGAGGTAATAGTTATAAGAGTTCAAAACGTCTGGAATTCACTCAGTCCAATTCCCCTAGGTTGCCCTTATGGATCTGGAAAGAGTTCACGTGGCAACCAGAGATGCGCAGGTAAGTGTTTATAAAAGCTGTTCAGAATAAAGAGGGAAGCTTGCTCTAATCTGTGGTCTTTTTCCTTTTCAGGCATCCATTCGGAGGAAGATCCGTGGATTGAAGCGTTTACCGCAACCGGGTAAGTTTGCAGCGGAATGTTTCCCCATAGGGGCCGGGGTGCGGCGGATATGCGGAAAAGGTTGAGCCGACCCGAGATTAGGTGAGTATCCCCGGTGATCTCAAGTAAGTCTTAATATTTGCCTTTGTTGCCTTAGGTAACTCTCTGTTGCTCACCTTATTGTTATTATGTCCATAGGTGATGAAGAGCGGCCGCGGACTGAAGATGAGCGTGATGGAATGCTGAAAATGGCAATAGGTGAGTTCAGCGCGGCGTTGCAGGAGGCGCGGCAAGAGCGACTGATGGATTCTTTCTTCCAGGTCCAAGTCGGGAAGATGCAGGATTCAGGTGAGTATGAATAAACTCTTGCTCTAACCTTTCCTTCTGTTTTCCTTGCAGGGTTCAGGAGCTCCGGAGTGTAGACGGGCGTGGCAGAAGACTGGATGCTGCTGCAGGCACGGTGAGCGTTACGCTGCTACTGCAGAATAACGCGAAGCACGTGTGGCTGTCCGGGCGTGGCTTAAATAGCTTTTGAAGAAGTCCCAGGTAAGTATTCTTCCACTGCCCCACCCAGGTAAGAAAATAGTCCCTGCATTAAATAGTCCCTCCTCAGCCTCATTTGGCTTAGGTCTCCATGCAGCATGGTCTGCATCAGGTGAGTAAGCAGCATGGTCTGCTTTAGGTAAAGTCTCATAAATGAGCCTGGCGCCTATGGCGCCAGGACTGACTTTGTTCTTATGAGCCTGGCGCCAAAGGCGCCAGGACTGCACCCAAACAGCCCCTAACTGGGGCTTTTGGGCATGCTCCAAATGGCGTGATGGCTGCTTCCGGGGCTGCTGGGTCTGGTCTGGTTTCCCGGGGGCAGGCATCATGACATCAAGACAGAACTATTTGGGCCATAGAGAAATATTGTTTTTTAATTGAAAGTGAAAGACATGTAAGCAATGAACACTCTGATTTGCAATAAGCGAGAGAAATGTATTCAATTTACATACTAAATTAATTTGTCAGTGATCAATTGAAGTTATGACAATGTAGGAAACCAACATGAAATGTTAGTCGTCTCAGTTGTCAAAATTACATCAGATCTAGAGTACACTTACTCGTTACTTGAATTGCTAGGGCTAACTGTTGCACGAAGTTCGTGCATAAGCACCATCATAATCCTCAACACAGACTTTGTGAGGCAGGCTGCCCTGAAGTCATGCAGCTCTGTAACACAATACGCTGGTGTGTCTTCTTCGGCTATGTAGGCCGAGCATCCAGAGTTTTCTTGGCAGCAGCAGTTCTCCACCTCGGTTGGCATGACCTTGCAACGATTGCAGGTTCACCAGGTGGAAACGCCTTCCATGCGAATAGGCTCAGGCTTTTGCTCCGGTGATTAATCTTCACAACTATCGTCCGATACCCCATCGTTTCTGCTTCTTTCTCTTTCTCTTTCCATTAGTTCCTCTACGGAATACTCACGCTCGCACTGGTAGGGCTGTATTGTTGCCATTATACAACAAATATTTAAATAAAATGCAAGTACTGAGTTAAATCAGTTCTGCTAGTGTAAGTACCTGTTTGCAGGGCTTCGTACTCGGAAGATAGCTGAACAGAGCAGACCAGGGTCACAGGTGATTGAAACTAAATATTGTGAAACGATTGGAAAAGCAATGTTGTCTGGTCTGTTTATAGTTGTTGAGGAAAGAAGCGTCCTGGCATTTCCATGGAGACACGTCAATAGCTTGCGCACAGAGAACGTTGACAGGAGACGTGCGTTGGCATTGTGAAATGGAGCGTAAGCGCCTAGCGATGTCAGTTTGAGGCGATCTGTATTCCTGCCCGAGGGCACTTGAATTTAGGGCGATGCATCAATGGATAACATTAGCACAAGATGGCTGGGCACAAACCCGTTGTTTTCATATGTGTAAAAGTGAGGAAAACTAAGGTAAGATGCATAGGATAAATGTTTAAGCTCAATTACAGTATGCTTAAAAATATCGGGACAATAACATTTTTGAGCGAACTTCCTCTTTAAGGAAAATGCCCACATAAAGATACATTTATTACCAATGCATACATGTTGAACGGTTTTCACCATTACCATTGTTTCATACCAAATGCGGTTTACATTTTCCACCATCGGCTTAGAGTCGTAACCCCCATTTTACATAAATAGTTTGAGGATGTTAAGGACATATTATATTGAGTGCTGCTTTGCATGATTTTTGGAAGGCTTGTAAATCTCACAACATTGCATACTGGATAAAGTATTTAATTTTTTTCCAGGGGTTTGGGTAACTGACAATGTACTCCTTTGTGTATAAACTATCTCAATTTAAGTGCATGTCCCTTTTTAGGGTTTACACTGTTTTGCTAGTGCTTAAGTGGTTCTTTGACTTGCACCAGGGTTCTAAATTGAGGGAGCTGGGAGCTATTTAGCTCCTGCTTGCAGCCTAGAAGAGCCTGCTTACCTTGACACCAATAGCTACGAGGAGCTACTTTTGGATCCCTAAGCCAACTGATGCTAAACAAACATCCCTATTAGACATTAACAGTGTGTGTTTGGGACAATCTATAAAATAAGCATTAGAACACATGTATACAACATTTAAAGCATAAGTGGTCATAAATAATGCACTAAACATTAAGTTTGCAACTTATGTGGAAGTTAGATTTGCAGAATATTATGTACTGGCTCCTTATTGTCCAGTGCTAGCTCCTGCTCACAGGTTAATGTCAGATACCCAGAAGATGTTTTAAGAGCCTGCTTATCCATAGCTCTCAACCATTTGTGTAGCAAAGGCGGGTGAAAACACCCAATTTTGTTTTTGGCAGGTGAGAGCCCAATGAAATGAATGGGCGTGCTTGGCGGGTGAGACAGTGCTTTACAAGGCGGGAGACACCCGCCAAAAGCGTGAGTTGAGAGCTATGGCTTATCCAATCTTAATTTCGATTCCCTGTTGCAAACATGTCAACATCCCAACTCACCTGTGAGGGAGATTTCATCAGAGAAATCGGGATTTGCACATTTTCCCATAGGGATGCATTTGGGTTAGAAGTAATTTAGGGTGGAGAACGTGAAAAATAGCAATATTTTTTCGCAAAAATTAGGGAGTCTGTCGCCTAAATCGGGAGGGTTGGCCTGTATGCTGTTGCACTGTCACACACTAGAAAACATTACATTATCTATCACTGCTGCAGAGGCCTGGTTGGCATGTTTAATGTGGTAAACAGTTAAAATTCTTTTCACTGAAAAACACAACCTAATGTAACATTCTTTTTACACATGATAATACCCTGTTCAGAGAAATATCTTCCCACACCTCCTCCACTTAAAAAACAAAACAGAGAAGAACTGGAAACCAAAAAAGAAGTGCAGTACAGGTTGTCTACTCCTTGATGACGTGTTAACCACCTGATCAGTGACATCCAATGAGCGGGTCCAATGTTGTGGAACGGAAATGAGGTCACGATATCCCTCCGCTCTGGTGTGATGGTGCTAAGTCCGCGAGGGGACCTTTTCTCCCTTTGTATCGGGCCGCGCGGGTGCTTAATAAATTAAACCTGTTGAGAAGTAGCGCGGCTCAGGTGAAGGGGCCTTCGGTTACTGTGGTCCTTCCCCCGGCGTAACATTCCCCACCAACCCCCTGTCAAAGCAGGTGAGTGCGACCCGATATAAGGAGGAGGAGGAGGAGGAGGCTGGGGGCGGAGTGGATGTGGGATTGAAAACGGAGCTTCTTGGGAGAATGTTGTCTTGCCAAGTCCAGTTCCTTTTCGGGAGGGCGTTTGGGTTGTTATTTGTTAATATGTTGGTGTCGCATTTTTCATGCCTGATGGAGTGGCAGTTTGAGATTTTTATCTCTCTGGCCATATATTGTTTATTCTTCCGCGGCCGCCATTTTGTTATCGGGGGGACTATTTTGTTTCCTCAGCGGGACGTTTTGACTCTTACTCCACTTGGTGGGGACTGGGGATTGATAAATGCACCTGTCGAGTTAAAAAGTCGAACCCGTTTGCATAACTACACTTTCACGGGCTGCAGTGGCTTGTAAAGCTGCGCATGTCTCCTGGACGTAAACTGTTATTAAATATTGCCATTAGCCTTGCACAAATAAAATCCTCCTCCATAAAGTAGCGGTGTTTGTACAACTGGTGGATAGGGGAACAATGTTTCTAGTTATTCACCTACCACCGAATAGTGAAAGGCCGCTTTTGAAGGAATGTTTTGTAGCATGGGTAGTATCTGTCAACGTCCAGCTGATGCATGCTGTGCAGAAAGTGGTCCATTCCACTTCCTTACTTCGTGATATCATTGCTTAAACACTTGCCCCGTGCCATGCTGTTTTGTTAAGGATAATTTTGTGTAAATTGTACACGTTTCAAGCACACAGCTGTTGGCTGTTTTGGTATTTTACCTAACCAATGGGTAGTGCAAGTATAATGCAACCACTTAATTGATGAAAGTGCTGCAGATGGCTTGAGAGGTGTTGGTGCTAACCTGTGTGTGAGGAAACAAGAGGGACGAAGTGGAATGAGTAGAAGCGGTCTTCACCAGCAAGTAATATAGTGCGCTGTCTATTTAGGGGCTGTGAAATTAGGTTGAATGGGGTACTTTAAATAACAAGCATTGGCAATGCTAACAGTTTGGACTTTTGTTTAGGCATGAAAAAGGCACTTGCCAGGTACTGCTGTAGGGCTATTAACTGGCCATTGATGGAAGCATGTGCAAAATGGTGCGCGTACCTGGAAATTAATAGCAGTGCCTGGCAAATGCCTAATACTCCTTCATAAGCCAAAACTGTTGGCTTTGCCAATGCATGTTTTTAACAGGACTTTATTTAAGGACAAGCATAGTGTTCATAAATGGCGAATGCCTGAAGGCAGACCGGGTTAAGAAACTTTTTTATTACACAAGGAGCGGTTTACTAATAAACTTTTACAAGATGCAGGTTATGGGTTTCGGTAAAGGCTGTAGAATGGACCAAGTAAAAAGGTCTGATTGTATTATAGATAGTCTTAGTGTATGCATATTTCGGCATCGAAAATGGGTTGTATACTGCAATAAATGCTGAAAAGGTACATAAAGCAGTAGTTCATGCAATACTGATTAAGAAATTTGCAACCAATACTGGTGGCTTTAGTTTTGCTGGTATCCTCAAATTATACAACGTTTTTTGTCCAGCTGTTTTGTATGGGTTGGAGGCCACAACATGAAAAACTTCAAATGGCTAAAAAAGATTGAGGCAAGGTTCTGGTGCACCCTATTGGCCTTTCAGGGTCAGTCCCTGTTGAGAGGATTTGCCTAGAACTAGGTTTGGTTTCCCATGAAACACGGGCATTTTGTTAAATAGTCTTGGAAAATCCTCAGTGCACCATCTCAATCTTAGTGGGTAGGATATGCTTAAAAATAAGGGAGGGAACCAGCTTTCCCAATGGGGCAAATTGTCACAAGAGTGTTTTGAGGTTATGAGTTGGTCTCCGGACCATTCATTATGTTTTTGAGTTGACGGACTATGGTCAAAGCCTGGGATTGGATTGTCAATTTCTCTCATTTTGTGAAACCTGCAAAGGTATCAAGCAATTTGCAAAATAAAAATGTCTGCAGTTTTGGTACACCGATTCTATTTGTTGAGATGGGATCAATTGCCTACACGATCTACTCTGGGACCTCTGTTGTGGATTCCAGGGAAGGTCGAACCTGTCGTATTTGCAAAGATTTTATGACCTATAAAACTGCACAACATATTTTAACGGTCTTTCCTGGTTTGAAAAATGTTATGAGGAACTCTTGGCGCGTTTTGTCCACAGTATGCAGGGATTGTGTGAAGACAGTCTTTGGGACTATTGGTTTAACTTCTTGTAACTCATCTCTGATCGCTTTTGTATAATGTCTGGAATGATGGGGACTGCTCCCAATGAAGCTTGATAATTAGCAAACATGGATTGAAGATCTGAATTGTTTTTCGTAGAGCCTTCTTGTTAGTTTGACTCAGTAATATGTTTGGTTTTTAAATTTGGATTAAAAGTTTTAATATTATAGGATTATTTTATATGTACAATGTGGGATATTTTACTGTGGTACATCAATATGAAAAAGTTCTTGGAACTAATAAACACATAATAAATAAAATTACCCCAGACTCGTGTTTACAGCTCCAATTAAAGCATGAACTCTTAGACGACTGCTTTGAAAAAACACTGTAATGGCAATTCCAGTGCAAAGTTTGAAGGCAAGGCTAGTTTAAAGCTAGCTCAGAGTTCCCACGAGAAGGTGTTTTGTGCAGAAACATGGTGGGAATGGCCATAGGGATTAGCATGGGTGGACAAATAATCAAACACCTTCAAGCTTTGTGTCATTCCTCATATGCCATTTGTCCATATCTGTACTCTAATGGAATAGTTTCGGCTTATAGGTTTTGCTGTCGCTTAACAGTCCAAACTAAAAATGTTAAAGACTTTCCTCCACAATAAGAAGGCAAAGGGCTATACACTTTACCCTTTTGTATGTAAAGTAATGTATTCATTAAACAGCAGGCGCTGTAGAAAAAATGTTCTGTTGCGAACAGTAACTTTAAACCTAATTCCATTGGGTTCCTTTTGGGATTAGACGTAGCAAAATAATTAACAGTACGGTATTTGGGTGATTGAATATAAAGGAGCCTAGCCAGGCGATTTGACAGGGCCTTTCAGTGACCGTGAACCATCAGGCCTACGCTCGCTCTGTTAAGAGCACTATTACTTCTGCATAAAAAGCTGATCTGTCTCCACACATCATCGTAAACCTTTATCGCCCCATTACTCAGAAGCATGTCTCTGGCGGCCGTGAAGCTCAGCATCTGGCTAACACCTACGTAGCACCAATTTTACTCTGATGCTCCGAGATGAAATTTAACTGGTAGGCTCGCACCCTGGATACATTAATCTGGCCACTGGTGCAATGGGTTTTCGATTTTGTTGAGGCCAGCTTTGGGGTAATGTACTAGGAGTTTGAACACGAATAAAAGCATCCACCATCTCTGAACCCACTCTGTTAACTAGCTCTATTGGGGCACTAGCCTCGCACCCCAGCTCCTCATACTGAGAGGTGCCATCACGTAGTTTGAAAAGAAGTTGGTGCACATTTACACTGTCCACATATTGTGTAGCCACTATTGTACTTTTGAGACTCTGTGCCGTCTAGCTGTTGACAACCAACTGCGTGTCTGATCAATACATTATGTAATTTGTGTGTGTTCACTTCAGCACATGCAGTTTTTGTCACTATAGCACACATTGGGTACAAGTTCTCTTTTTCTGGAGGTGTGCAGAATGCAGTTTTCTCTTGTTCTTTTTCTTATTTTCAATATTAAGAACATTTGTCAATCGCTGACAATCTTCTTATATTTCCCCTTAACTTGCTCGCCTAAATGGCTTTACCTGTTCAACAATGCTGTGCATTTTCAATTAGGTGCGCCAAAACTGTGGAACAATTTACCTCTCGATATCTGTTCCTGTCCTTCTCTTACACAGTTAAAAACCGCGTATGTATTGCATATAATTTGTCACTGGTGCTCAATCTTTGACTGGTAAATGTTTTTCTTTTTACGCATTTTATTGTACTGTTAATTTTTTCTTCTTTAAAGCACATTGGATAAAAGCACTAAATAAATCTTGTAAATAAATGCATTGATAACATATTATAACCAACCATTTTGACACTCATGCTCACTCGTTGGAGTGGCGTTTTGAAGAAAACGCTCAGTGATGATGCACTTATTTGAGTGATCTTGTATTACTTTGCTGGCTGAGCCTTTCCTTTCAATGAGGTTGATAAAACGTGTGTGTATGAACTTCGATTACAGTACAAAACAATGTATCGCATCAGAAACGGCTTGCCAACGTAGCATCACTGCGGCACAAGTGAAAAGGTTTAACTTCTCCCGTTTTGGTGCTCCTTATTTAGCCCCCTGCTTGCTGTTTCTTTTTTGTAAGCCATTTGAGTGGAAGGAGCCATAGACGGGAGAGAGTCCAACAAACTGTAGATGTCGTTGACAAGCTTATTTTCAGGTTTGCTTATTTAACAGATTAACAAATAATTTCTTCTAGCTATATGTGCTATAAGCAAGATACGTGGATAAATGCTTATATTACAGACTGGGATCAAATCACAGCTACACCCCTTTACCAGTGTGCAATTCCGGGCAAATCATTTAATCTCGTAGTGTTTAACTTGTCAAAATTCAGTCCCTACAAGTGATCTCCTTCTCAGCCTACGCCCCACCTTGGATTTAACGGAGGACATGCTGCTTCATATATAATACGGCAACCGTTCGTATATTGCTCACAGTTAATTTGTTTTCCAGTTCCCTCACGGTGACACCAATTGAAATGAAATCCTGGCTCCATCTTAGTCTCATGTTTGTATGCTTGCATTTTAACTTTTCATTTGTATACTCAGTCTGTGTTTCTGATTTTTAGTTGGTGGTGGATGTAAACCTTTTCCATACATGTGTTCTGTATACATATACTACAGCAGGAAGGTTCTAAATAGGCATATTTGAGCGTTCTCATCAGATATGCCTCCCAAGCCCCCCTGGAAGAGAGGTCACAGCTCAGCTATTATTGAATATGTTTTTGTGAACACGCAGTTGTTCTCAGAATTGGTTAACTTCCATATAGTTGACAATCGCAATATCGATCATAATCAGTTGGTAGCCGTTTGGAATGGTCTCTCCCACGGTGGATCTATCCCGACTAACGCCTATACTGACAATTTGATTGTGAATAACGGGGGCAATAGCCTCTGATGGTCACCCAAATCACTCTGTGAGTTAAATGGAATCTTGGAAAACCAACAACTACAACAAAATATACACTATCCTTACTTGATGCAAGTTTTTAAATCTCCAAGAGCAACAAGTTATAATATAGATGTAGGACCAAGACTCCATGTTTTCAATCCTGAAATTCAAAATCTCCAAGCTTGTACTCGAGCCTTGAAAAGACAAGAGATGAATCTTTCACCTGCCCTTAGAGCGCCCTGTCTGAAATCAATTAAAATCAAGCATAAAAATGCGTTCCAGTTTCTTCGAGCTAAAGCATATCAACTTGATGGTGAAGCCGTGTTGCATTCTTTACAGTCTAAAAACACTGCAGGTATGTGGACTTTAATTAACCATCAACCTCAAAGCATTTTACAAGCAAACTGCGTAACTGAACTTAGGTGGATTGCCCATTTTCGAGACATCTCTGCGTAGCCTAAATTTTCACAAAGCATCACATCACAAAGGTATGACAGCTTCCATCTCTCTTTTGACATGGAAGACATTGAGTTTTATATAAAAAAGATTAGCAATTATGGTGCGTGTGGACCAGATGGTCTCTCAAATCAAATGCTTAAGAAACATCCTGAGCTGTGGGCTACCATCTTATACAGGATATTCACATCTATTAACCTCACGCAGTGCTTGCCTCCTTCTTGGACACACTCCATCATAGTCCCGATATATAAAAAAGAGGATCGTTCCTTGCCATGTAGCTATAGATCAATAGCCCTATTAGATGCCCCGGGCAAAATTTTTGCAAGGATCATACTACAAGACTTCAATAGATGGACCACTGAAAACAATCTCAGAGATCCCTTCCAAACGGGTTTTGTCGCCGGGGTTGGGACCTCTCCCAATCTCATGACCATTAATACATTAAAATCTAAATATGCGGCTAAGAACCAAGTTCTATACTTAGCGTACACCAATTTTAAAGCCGCACTTGATTCTATAGACCGGTCCATACTTTTTTCTAAATTAGTTAAACCTAATTGCCCAACATCCATACCTTGTTATGCTTCTTCATTCTCATACCACTATTCAAGTTAGCCTCTCAACTGCAGGTAAATTATCATCTATTAATAATACTGCTCGATGCCTAAAACAAGGCTGCATTTTGGCCTCTTCTATATTCAGTTTCTTTCTATTAGACTTGGGCAAGATCTTGCGAGCCACTGAGGGAGATTCACCAAAACTTGGGTCTGACATTATAACTCATCTTCTTTATGCGGATGATCTCATTCTCGTATCTCAAACTCCTTCTGGCTTGCAAAAATTGTAGAATAATATGAACTCTTATGCATCTAACAACAAACTTGTAATTAACACTCAAAAGACCCAAATTATGATATGCAAACCTCACACAAAAACAATAGTTAGAACTCATAACTGGTCTCTACAGGACGCAATACTAACTGAAGTTCAACAATACAAATATTTGGGCATAACCATCCAGGCCTCCAATTCAAACCAAGCATTGAATGATGACATATATTCCACGTCGCTCTTTAACTTCTCAAGCGAAAATACTTACAAGCAAATATGGTAAATTCACTCTAAAACATGTTGTCACATTCTACCAGCAGAAAGTTGTTCCCATCTTAAGCTATGGTTTTGAAGCAATGCTCCCAAGAAAATCAAAATGGTGGTCTCTTCTAGAAGATAAATTCTGGAAACAGTTGTTGCATCTTCCTAAAAGCACACCATTACTACTGATACGGTTCGAATTGGGCATTTCATCCTTAGAATCTCGCGTAAAATGGAAGATGTGCACTCAGTTCCGAAAAGCAATATTGGGCGTTGAGTCTGGCGGACTGTTGAATATTTTGAGCAAGCATCTTCTAGCCCAGGACCATACATTCCTGGTGTTGTGTGGTCCTGGACACCTCTTGATTTAATCTTATCCAATCGGTTCGAACTAAGCAGAAACTCTTCCTCCATGATTGGATTCAAACTCAAAACCAATGTCTAGGATACAGAAATGTGGATTCACGACTTCTTGGTAATAGAGCTTTGAATGTCACAGCGCCCTATTTAATAAGATGTCCGTCTCCTCATATTAGACACCAATTTCTCAGGTTTCGGCTAAATTTATACCCTACCACCGAGGTCCTAGTTAGACGAAACCTGTTACGATCAGATCAGAATTACTGTCGTTTTTATGCCAACAGAATACAGAAAGAAACCTTGGAACATTGCATCTTGTATTGTCTTATGCTAGCTAACCAAAGATTTAAACACTTTAAAAAATGTAATCTAACGAGATACAATCATATGTCTATGAACAATATGTGGTCTAACATAACAAACAATCCCGATCTGGGAATGCGGGTGGCCATAGTTTATTTCCTTGATGAGATTTTTCCCAACATCACATTGGTGGAAGGAATTATATAATTGTATCTTTACCGCCGCAGTTTAATAATCTATGTCCACATTATTGACGAAATGCTCCATTGCATCTGATTGATCTAGCGGAAAATTGTGGTCTCCTTTTGCAACTAAATTGGATTGGGTATATGTTACAATGTTTGTAAATGTCACAATATTTTACTATCTAACCAAATACTTGTAAATTATCTAATTTTGTATATTTGAAAGGATGACTTTATTATCGATAACAAATAAAAAAAAAATATGCATACAGCAAATTTTTTGTCAAGTCTTATCACTATCCAGGTACAAGTGCACGCTTTGAGTCCAGCGTTACAGCTAGTATAGCCTCCTAGTGTCTGTTTGACTTTTTAAAAATGCTTTAACACTTGTGTTTGCAGATGCCATAGACGTGTGGCCAAAGTACTGCGTTTCATTCATTTGTTGGGAATACAGTATCATTTTTTAGACTCTTTTGGGAACACTGAGCTTGGAAGCAACACCCTTTATTGAATTAGTAGTGTAACCCAATTTAAAGCTAACCGTATTTTGAACAATCACTTCAAGGACAACATAAAGATGACAGTCCATTCTATGGTAAGGATTGCATATATTGTTGGGAAACCACCAACATCCTATTTGCAGCGTTGGTCATGTAGAATTATGATGCATGTAATAGTTGAGTCTGTAGAAAGACATCCAAAAATATCTGTTGGGAGGCCCTGATAAAACTGCATTGCCAGCCCAACATTCGCCTGAATGGTGTGAAACTGGTGTTTGCCAGAATACTAGAGTTTGAGGGACATATCCGATGTAACCCCGGAGATGGGACGCAAGGAATAAAGACTTGGTCTAAGGAGTGTTCGTTCTGAATGAAACAGAGATTTTGTATTTTTTTCAAATAAAATGTAGCAGCATATTGGTACATCTCCGGTTTGAATATAAATCCCTTTGTTGGGGGAACTACTAACGTTTTGATGGATTCCTGGGCAGCATATCCTATCAATTTATGGGTCGTGATTGGGTTTGGGGGCTGGAGTGTGAACAGCAGTTCTTGGATCCCTTCCCTTTTTTTTGGGTTGGGGCAGAGGGTGGGGTCGGGCAGGTGCAATTTGTCTCCGACTCAGGTTTCACAAACCCTTAATATGGCCTGGTCAGATATGCTGCTACAGTCCCCCGTCAACACACTGTTAACAGATGCCCAACTGTTGGGGGCTGTGCCACGGCTAACCCCAATGCAATCTCCTTCTTGATGGCCTTTTCTGCCTATAGCAAGCAATGCAATTATAGCATGTGAGGGTAACCTAACAGTTGCTCACTAAGAGGGAGCCACAGAAGTAAACTTAAAAAAAAAAAAACGAGTTTGGACCCCTAACCAGAACCTCTGACAACACCTCTTCCTAGTCACCAATTGTTTGACAGAGTTTTGTCACAGTCCAATCTGTCATTGGTGGTGGCTCTTCTTGTCCCTCAATGGTTAACCTTACCCCACAGCACTTTTCTCTATAGTAAAATATGTCCTACAGTACCAACAGCTGGTCAATGGAAAGTAGGGCTCCTCGCAAGTGAGGTGCAATGCTTTCTCACATTGAACCAAAATAGTCTATCATGACCCAGAACAGAGCAAACTCCTAATAACCTTTTTGGCACCAAGGTGCCAGGGTTTTTCCAATCACTTTTATACACAGTATATTCTTGACTTTGCAGCTCTTGGTACAGCATTGGCTGTCGCAGCATTAATATTATGGAGTCTGACCTGGGCAGTCGCATATAGAGATACCAGGGGAAATCGGCCACCAAACCTCCCCAATTGCCCAAGCACACACTCCAGCCCCTCCTGCGCTACATTGTGTACTCTGGGTGCAAAGATTCAAATTGCAAGCACATACAGGCAGCCATTAGTCACCCGCCACCTCAATTCTATACATGCATACAGCGCACCATTTCTTACACTCAAAGAGTCAAATATCACCAGCCATTGGCTAGTGGCGAGTGCACATTTTACACCCTGGACTGTACTAACTCAGTCTGCCTTGGAGACGCAGCCCATTAACACAATGCTTTAGGACATATCTGCCTCTTGCCTTTTACAGGAGGTGGCACTCTAGCTGTCTTACAATATTGTACCCTGCTGCAACCCACCCTCTCGGTGTTGTCTTGTATTTCATGCTTTCCCATTATGTCTATTTCCCCCCCCCCCTGCTCATTTTCTTTCCCCTAGCAGAGTAAAACCTGGACACCCCTAGTGCAGACACAGTGCGCCACTTCATCAGCATCTTTTGGCATGCTGAAACAAGTACGTTTGTGATTTTGAAAAGTATAAATGCATATTTATACCATACCAATCTAGCATTTGAAGGGTGAAACATATTTCTTTCTCAGTTTTTTTTTTTCCTACCACCATGCAGCCTTTTGCACGCATTGTATGTAAAATCTTCTCCCCACTTTTGAAAGTATATGGTGATGTACCCTCAACCTCAAGTAAAAAGGAGAAAGGTAAATCTCTGCTTGGTAGAGTTTTTGAATGTTTTATAAACAGCAATGTATTTATTTGCAGGCCCTCTAGTAAGTGTATCTTATAATAAACTGGGGCGTGTACATTTTTTAGTGGATGGTTGGAAATCTTCCCCTAGTAAACATTTGTGCTCCTCTTGATAAATATGGTGCTTTTGTGCCAAGATATATCTTGCTCCGTTTTACTTGAGGGTTCATCACCAATCCTTAAACCTTTTTCATGATCTGTGTACATGACCTACCTTACAGATACCAATATGCAGACCCGGAGGAAGACCATGTGCGCAAAGGGATTAAGCAAATTTAATGGTTGAGACAAATTTTAATTATTTGTGCAATCTCTGAATTTGGCCACTTCCTTTAGTTTGATTCCTTGGAGGTTCAATTTCCCCAACATATTCCACATTTCCACATTTTATCGTCATTTTTACAACATTTTACAACTTCAGCAATTATTGTCTTTGGAATCTGAATGTTTTGTCTTGGATCTAAGTGATATGGATGTGAATGAATAAATGCACTTCTTTTCCCCATCTTTCTTTTTGTTCTTCGGTGGCTCTCATTCTAACTTTCTCTTTTTTTGACACAACACAATGTTTGTACATTTGGAATAAATTGATCAATAGCTTTTGAGCTATTAGCCACACAGTATTCTGCTTTTTTAAATCTGCAAATGTATATTTAATTGGCATATTTCAAATATAATCTTACTTTCTTCTCACCTGATGGAGATAGTCGAAAAGTCTGGTACAAGGGATTTCAATGGGGAATCTGACAATAACTTATTTAACTTGGGAAATGTGTCTTGTAAAAATAGTTTTATACAATTAAACCAAGTAATAAAAAAAATCTTACTTTGCTTACTCTGTTTTCTAGTAACCTCATTGTGTACAATATATGTCTTGTCATTTTTAATTCTTTTTACGTTGTAATGTTTGATACAGATTTGGTGAAATTCACTGTGAAAAGATTCCTAACTGGAGGTTACTTTGAGTACAAAGCTTGCATTTTTACATATAGTCAATTGCTTTTTCGCTACAGTGCACGACCAGGACTCTTAACCGCTTACTGGTAGCCGTGAGAATAACGATTGCACTTTTTTGGAAGTCTAGAAAAGGCCCACTCCTCGATCTGTGTTGGGCCAAAGCACGGGACATTCTGCTGGTGGAAAATAGTGTCCGCTATCATGAGTATCACTACGTAATTTTCTGAAGGTTTGGTGCTCACCGATTGACTTTGATCGAGGCTATCCAGCACAAATGCGTAAATTGATTCTTCTCAAGAGTTTCCCTTTGGTAACTATTATGAGCTGGAGATATCAAAACAGCTCACCATTAGTTTGAGACCTAACGGGAGACATGAGACTTAACAGGGAGACAGATAAGTAAGGGCGGGGGGGAAGACTATTATGTAAGTTTACTGTATTGCCTGTTGTAATCAATTCTGCTGTCGGGTGAAATATTATGCTGCAAGCGACATTTTTAAAATAATGTAAAAAAAATGATGCATGTTAACACTCTGTTTGTGTAGTACACTTGGGAGTAACCAGGAAAGGTCAGCCATCATTGTGATTGCTGCTTTGTCATTTTTGCTGTGCCTTGACCTCCCTGGTTTTTCCTCGCTTAAAACATGGTGCTAGGGAGGTGGGAAAAGCACAGCAATTGTGTCAAGAGGAAGTGACTGCCATGTCTTTTGGCAGTGGCCAGGTCGGATGATAGGATCTAATGTTTATTGGTTCCTGTCATAGCCTCACTAGTACTTTGTGTGTGGAAACCTTCCTGTTGGGTGGGCATTTTATTTTAGCACGTTAGTTTTCCTCTTGAAGCAGCTTAATATTTTTCAGTTGCATGATTATGGTTTGGAAAAGTCTTTGCATGAGTGATATTTTATTTAAACTAATTACTAAAATCCTAAATCAATACTTAAAAAACATGACTCGGTTTTTATTAGGCATGGATAAAATCTTAATAATTTGCTTTCCTAAATATGCTTTCTGCTGTTGTTGGGACCAGTTTAAGAATGTGCTGTTTCAATTTACTAATACGGCTTTCTCACTGGAAGGGGTTCCACATAAACTCAACAGGTAGTCCATAACAGCATGGACAATTGTGTTGAAATGTTGACTCGAAGGGGCAAATTGCTGATCTTTGCCTCGAATGGGAGAATCTGTTAATAAAACTTTTTTATGAATTGGAGTCGAAGATGAAACGGGGGATTGTTCAGAATGTTCTTTTGATTACAGTTTGAAATTGGTCATTGAAATCTGTGATTTTAATTGTTACAGTTGCAACTCATTATTGCAATGGGAAATTGTGCAGGCCACGCAGCTGTTTCTGGATAGTTTATATCAGCAGCTGGCAACCTCCAGATGTTATGGACTACTACATCCCTGATCCCTCTGAATTGATTATTTTTTTGGATCTGGTGCGTTAGTATGAAACATCTGGTTTATTTGCATGCATGTGTTCCTATTCATTGTGCTGTACAGACACTGTGCATGCGTGTGATCTTTTTCTTTCAGCATTCTAGGAGTTCTTTATTGCACCACTTGTTTAAAGCAGTAGGTAGCATCCGTGTAATGTGGAACTCTGCTTTATTTATATTTTTATAACTTTATTTAAAATTTTATGAAAAAATACATCATTCCAAAACAACATATATGAAAAACAATATAAATGCAATCGATACAGAATAACAATAAGTATTTTTGGTACTAATATAACAATCAATCAATAAGGAAAAGAATTCAAATATCCCCATTAAAATAAGACAATCACATTTTGAAATGACAGAGCCAAAAATAAGAGAAGGTAATCAAATATAAAACAAACAAGACAAACATGAAAATAAATAACAACAAATTATCCACTCAAAAGATGAATCTAAAATAAACTAGAGGCCGCTAAAACTCATTTCAAGCATACAGTTAATTAAAAGTAGTCCATTGCTCCTTATAAAATTCTTCTCTATTTAAAGCACCATACTTAATCTTTTCAAGCTGTGAGAGGAACCGAACCTGCAATAACCATTCATCATACCAGTGTATCCGGCAGTGGTTTTAAGCTTTTGAGCATTGGGTTTCTGCCTGTTTAAAGTGTCAATTACTGTTGGACATTTTCTGCTTTAAGTGTGGTCATAAGATTGTACAGTTGTTCGTCTACTTACATGGCCAATGTATAGCATCCCTACTTGTAGTCTCGGGAGGATAGCTCGGGGGCAACATGCTCGCCTTGGAAGCAAGATGATGCAGATCAAAACGGGTTCGATTCCCCGGGTCCGCGCTTGGAAACCTCTTTTTTATTTTATAAATAATCAATTACCGACCGAAGGTCAAGCTGCACCCTTCATTCCCACATCTCAACACTTTGCAATCCACTTTCATTACCCCATCACCTTGTAGTAACTCGAATTTGGACCAAAACTCAGCCATTTTTCTTATTTTTTTGTTATCTTGAAGGCTTCTCCTCGGACTTGCACATGTTGTACAAAGCATTCTGAATCAGCGGATGGAACACTGTATTGGTGATGTGTACAAGTTCGATGTGAAATTTCTTTTGCACGTTTTTATTTCTCGTCTTTTATGTCTCTCTGCCTCGTTTGATGCATTACACGTCTCCTGAGTGGATGAATCCTTGTCATTGAAAAACGTGATGTTAACTGTGGGGACTTTCTTTCTGCTTTGGGAAACATTTGCGGTTAATTAATTGTCATACTTGTGGGGTGCACCATTTTATGCTGATGGGCAGTGATCACATGTGCAAAGCAGCACCATTTCGTGCACCTGACTTGCTCTGTCTGTATAACCAAGAGTAACTGGTTTGAAGGACCTCATGGGCAGTCACAAGGTGCATTCATAAATACTTCCTTCCGTCTCATTGACCATTCATTCCATTGTGCCTGTGTACTTAACTAAGGCTCAGGAAGCATTGCAAGTGTTTTAAAAAAAAAGACATTTAATTGAAACATGCAACAATGAACGCTGATCATCAATGGGCGTTTCAAAGGGCAGTCACAGTAGGCAAAGATAGAACAATATAATTTAATCGAGTATCGACCTTAATGGGAGAGAATTGAGATGGGTTAACTACAAGCCTCCCATTTACTGCAAGGCGCATTTGACAAGGAACCAAAAGCATGGTTTTGCAAATGTCAGTGTTTTTTATTTTTTCGAACGTGTCCTAATGTAGGTACAGCCGACGGCAAGAATGCCTACTCTGATTTACGTATTGAGGCATGGCCAAAGCCTTACGTTTAAATTGGGTTGGGGGGAATTCTGCTTGTGGTTGCACCCCCAAAGTGCTGGACGGGATTGCAGAAAACTTGACCGGGGAGCATCGGCAAGGACCTGAAAGCATGCTTTTGTGAATCTGTCCTGTGTTTTTACTTTTTTTGAAGCGTCAAAAAGTACAAACAAGCATTGATAATAGTTTTGGCGTTTACATATGCACCAGGGTGCAAGGAGGAGAGTGCAAGGTTTTAAAGGGGGATGCGACAAAGGCTGCATGTGTGCAATAGAATGAGAAGGGAATAGAGCAAGGGAGGAAGCCATGGATGGAGGGTGCCGATGATGAGCAATATGAAATATGAGCGAGAGAGTAAGAAAAAGTGAGCTGAGAGAAAAATTAAGGGCTGAGAGCGAAGGTGATGGTAGGTGAAGACGGAATAAGGGAGTGCTAAAGTGAATGCGTGCGGGGAGAGCGAGCGGCAAAACTGCACCAAAACCCAATAGACATCCTCTGAGAGCACCATAAACTTGACTATTCTCTCAATTGAAGCCCATGGTGAGTGCCCTACCCCCAGCAGCACAGATATAAAATGCTGCTGGAAGAACCAGGAATGGTCAGCCCCATGATCCACACAAACCTTTAGGGGAGGGTATTGCAATGTTGTGGATATCGCAAGTACAACCCGGTCTGGTAGGTATGCATTAAGAGTCTGCATTGGTGGTGCGCCACAACCTGATTCACTGAGAGTCTAGCAAAATAAGCAGGTGTAACTGATGGGTCAATTGTTGGGGGGAAAATGGGAAGTATTGCAGCGCAATCCCTGTACTGTCTTACTACAAATATTGGAGTTAGGCAGGAAAAGTTCCAGAACAGGTCCATTATAAATAATGTGGCTAGGGGGATATTTCCAGTTTCCATATTTAAAGTGTTGTCGCCCTATGTAAAGTTGCCAGAGCTGCATCACTAAAACTATTGCAGCCCCGTGAATAAGTGTCACTGATGTCCGATTAAAAGAATGTCAGTCATGCCTGAAACGTGCAGTAACTTAAATGTGGTCTGTCTGAGAATGTTCTGTTTTTCCACATTCAGAGTATTGTCCTGTGAAGACGCGCCAGTGCTATCATACTGGTAGTATTGCCGCCACAGTCCCATAAAATAGATTGCAATCCCGCAGACATGCGCCAGGCATTCCTGTCAAAAACACCTACCAAGGCATACATTAGTTTTCAAACTGTAATGTGTATCGCTACCTCCTTCGCCGCATCACGATCAGCCTACTTGTATTACACAGAACTATTGCCGCCTACTGTAAGTAACTGATGTAAAGTCCTAGTTTGTCTGATCGCCTTATCCCTTATTGAGAATACGTACATTCTTGCGAACATGTGTTCCTAACGGTCCAACCATATCCAGATTACTACATTACAATTTGACTGTGTCGTAGCCCTACATGTTACGGTATGCCTGATGTCCTTAATGTGTATAGGGCAGAATTTGACTGCTGTTATACCATATGCAATCGTTTCTAGTATAGCATGATTGTATTGTAGCCCTATGCCTGGTGTGTTCCATATTGCCATATGCATATTCACTACATTTGACCGCATGCTGATCTCTGCGCGCTGCCCCTAATTATCTAGACACATCCAGTGTACTACATTACAGCTATTACCCACAAGCCACTTTACATTATTGTAAAGGCGAACGCCCCCTAGGCAGCTCAGCTTAATCCCCCCACACGCCTTGCAACGGCGACCCTAACCCCACCAGCCGGTTACGCGAGCACCAGTACTTGTTTGTGGTAAGGTACGCAGATTACATACAGCCATTTAGCATGCTCAACTCCTGTCCCTGTGTGATTTACCTTGCTTCTCCCTATCCAGCTACCCGCTTCAGTAATCCCGTGCATCCATCTGATACTGTATGTACTTCTTAGCATAACGCCAATGCCCAATTGTGTCATGCTCATCAGACCTTCTCTTTTGCGTTGCTATGCATGTTTAATTCAGCAATCTGAACCTCTGAGAATTCTGACCGCCACACTTGTAGCCTGAATGCACCGATTATCTCAAACCCACTTGATTAACCAATGGCTGCATAGACAGTTATACACATAGCCTTTGCATATTACTGCTTGCTGCTTACTCTACTCTCGGACGCAATGTTGCAATGCTGTTCAAATATCTAACCACTGCCAACTATACAACTCAATTGCCAATTACAGTCCACTGCTGTCTACTACCTCCATCTAACAACTGCCTCTGCTACAAGCATAGAACGACCATAGAAAGCTCTACAAACCACAACACTTGTGGGCGTAAATATGATTCTGAACAATACCCAGTCATCCCCATTATCATTTACTCTATTAATAGCTGTCCAGCTCACTGTAGCCTTAACTATAATAAGCACAGTGGCCTTTCTCTGTCCCCTTTCTGATAGAAACCTCAGATTACGGGCCAGACTAACCCGTTTCTATGAGCCGCGTTGCAGCAACACTCACACTAGCAATCCCTGACAATTACCAAATCATCAGAGCGGACGGCACCAACGCCAAAGGAGGCGGGCTTGCTCATCGCCAAAACTAGCCTCACAATAAGACTAGTGCCCTCAACTGCATTTAATTCCTGCAAACTCCTCATGGCCAAATTACCGAACTCCAATTGCCGCACGTGAACGATATACCTAATTTATAGGCCTCCAGGCCCCATCAGTACCTTTTTGAGGAAGATATCGCCAGTATTCTTGCAAATAACATAACTCCTCACAAATTCTAATACTCAGTGGCCATCATTACAAGCCAGGCGCTAAGGGGTTAACGGCGCCGAAAAAGGTGGCAGCGCCGTTAAACCCTTAACGCCTGATTACGAGGTCCCTTTGCGGGTTTTGCAGGCGTTAAAAACCAACCCGCAAAGGGACCTTGGTGCTAAGTACGGTGCCGCAATTTGCGGCACCATACTTGGCGCCTTCCCCATTCCCATTGAGCCCTATGGGGCAAAAATTGGAATGGGGAAGGGCCATGGCGGCATGGGGAATTACCGCCCCGCCAACCTCGGCATGGGGCGGTAATTCCCCATTCCGCCATGGCGGAGTCGGTAAGTTACCGGCATGGACCATGGTGCTATTAGCACCATGGTCCAACGCCAGGGTCGTAATGAGGGCCAGTGACTTCAACCTTGGATTTAATGACCTTGCGGTATGCCCAGGCAGTAGCCAATATTCTCTTAGATATTCTTTGGGTGAGTCCATGTTCTATGTTTATTTAATATTTATTAAGAGCGCCAGACCCGAGGGTATCGGAGCGCAGGCAGTAAGAAGTCATAAAGCTTGGTACACAGGTTACATTGGTTACAAAAGTATTAGAAAAGCATCTAATCTAGCAGTTATTAGGATATAGGTACATAAAGTAAACAGTGGTAAAGAATATACAGTCTATATACAAAAGGATGTACAGTTGTTTACAGGTGTGGTCAAGTTCTGCAGGTTCATTTAACATCATTCTCTAGGAGCCATATAATCAGATTTTGCCTAATTTGGTAAAAGTTTGGTCCTTTTTGAGTATGGTAGGTGAGTTCCACAGTTGAGCTGCTTTGACTGGGAAGCTTGTGCCCCCAATGGTGGATATTTTAAAGCGAGGCACCTGAAGGCAGTTAGAATTGACTAGTCTCGTGGGCTTGGTAGAGGTTTTTCTAGAAAATCTTTCTATTAGATATCGTGGTGCTTTGTTGTTTATGCATTTATGGATGAGGGATCCTGTTTCTAGTCTGCTTTTTCTCATGTGTGGATAACCACTTGTATTTGCTTCTTGTTTCAGAAATATGTACTTTCCTAGCGATACTATGTGCAGCTCTAAGGGCATTGTTTAGGAGTATCTGTAATTTGTTAGTAATGTATTTTATTGGCTCCAATGTATAGGGTGTTAATCTAGTTTGGATATAATGAGGGCTCTGGCTAGGGTCATACAGCTGTTGGATGAGAGGAATTGTTAGCCAGCTGTGATTAATTTGCATGTGTATGTATGTCGATAAGCATGTCATAGCGTTAATGGAGTGCGAGTTTTGAATAGCAGTGTTGGAGGCATAGCGAGCAGTAGCGGCTACACCGTTTTCGGTGTGCTGATGAAGGTAGTGTTACAGGGCGAAAGGGGCAGTGGAGGGGTAAGCTTAGATGGTGTGTAGGACAGCTTTCCTAGCTTGGCGATATCCCCAATACCAGGGTTGGTGGCGTAGCAATAGTATAGGCGGCGAGAGTGGTACAGCCTTCTTACCTTGCGATGCCGCAGTTGTAGGGGGTATGGGTCCACGTGCCACAGTGCGCACAACAGGTGCAAAACAGGGCCTTTTCACAGCAGGCCTTATCACGGTAAAGCCGGCGGATGCGCCTCGTTATGAGCGCGGGCGTTGCCTAGCAACGCATAAACAAACTAGAAGGCAGCCATTTCAGGGGCAGGCCAGGCTGAAATTGCTACGGCGTGGGTATGTGAGCCCAGGTGAGGTTGAAAGAAGGGACTGCAGGGGCCCATGGGCAAAATGGGCGCAAGGATGCCCGTAGTGATGCGTAGCAGAGCCACAGGGCACGATAAGAGCACGCTGCAATATTCGCACTCGCCTGCTCCAGGAAGCACACGCTGGGCACTCGCCAACTCCTGCCAAAGGAAGGACATTATACTGACTGGCCGACTTAAATTGCGAAACCTCTATCTCCTCCATAACATTGCATCCCTGGACAGACCACTCCCTGATCGCCTTCACCCTAGCAGTAAACAAACAAATGTCAAATGACAAAATAATGGTACCTAACCTCCCTACCAGGAGCAAAAATAAACATCACGGTAGATAGGTTACTACCCTACATCATACCATCACTAAACTCGCGCCCTAATGCCTCTGATCCCAACCTTCTCGTAGAGGCCTACAATACTACCATGGCTAAAGCCTTAGACATCATTGCACCTGCCAAAATCCGCAGAAGCAAACAGTGCACACTTGAATGCCTGGTTTACACCGCATCTTAAAGCACTCAAGAGTACAAAAAAGAAAACTGTGAACTCTATGACGACTTACCCCCCTCTGATGAAAACAAGACCAACTCTATAACAAAAGCATTGCCAATGCGAATTCCAATACCAAAGAACTATTTGCAATACTACGAGAAATGAAATCCCCCATTCCGCCTATAGACAAACCTTGGTGCACAAGTTTACAGAATGCCCTAGCCAACACGATAATATCACTCCAAAATAAGATTGCTGATAAGAAAGCCACTTTACCCAACCACGAGATTCAACGACAAGCGCCACTGACCCCTCCCTACCCCCCAATAAATCCTTTCAGATTCTCTAAAGTATCCATCCTGGAAACCGAAAAAATCATCTCTTCCTTGAAACCATCTAACTGCCAGGGTGACAACTGTCCTGCCCAGCTAATCAAAGATGCAGCTAGAGACTAGCGCTGTTCATATCCAAGTTAATCAATTTATCCTTCGCTACCAATATTGTCCCAAGTAACTTAAGAGTCTTGGGTCCTACCCTTGCTAAAAAAAAAACATTGGACCCCTCCATCCCAACAACTACCAGCCCATCACAACAGTGCCCTTTCTCCTTTAAAATATTGGACAAAGTTCTGTATCTTAAGATACAGAATTACCAAGTAACCAGCTTCTAGGTACCCGCCATCATGATTTAGGCCCCAGCATGGCACAGAATTCATCGAGAATGAGCTCGAGGACAAAGGAAAAACTGCCATGCTACTCCTCCTTGACCCGTCGGCCGCCTTTGGCTTGGTGGATCCCGAAGTTATGTGCAAACACCTGGCCTCAGCTGCCCACTTCTCGAAGGACGCAATAGCATGGGTCCTTTCGTTCTTAAACAGGACTATGCAAGTTTTCTCCTCATCAGCAGACCACATGCAGCGTCCCACAAGTATTGTGCTTATCGCCAACCATGTATAATATCTTTACAAAGCCCTTGTTTTGACAAATTGTATAGGCTGGGTGTCACCTACACTAATTATGCAGATGACACCCAGACCCTAATACCCCTTTTGGGCGATGGACACAGCTTTGGTAAATAAAATCTACCTCATCATTCAGGCATGGATGGCAGCCCATGGCCTCTGCCTGAATGACGACAAAACCGATAACTTGATTCTTGGTATGGCGGGCAACTTAAAAAAGAAAATTGAACTCTTAACTATTCCGCCTTCAACATTGATCGAAATAAAGTTAAGGTAGTAAATGTAGTGAAAACTGTAGGTTTTTACCTGGACTCCAAACTAACCCGAAGTAAACAAGTCAGTTCCATGACATCAGCATGTGCCTACACATGCAAGTTAATTAGAGCTGCCAGGCCATTCTTATCCAATGCGAGCTGCATTATCCTTGCCAACTCCCTGATACTCTCAAAATTAGACTATTGTAACGCCTTATGCTTGGGTGCTAATAAGTACAGACTCGACAAAATACAAATCCTACAGAATAATGCGCTAAGAACGGTTCTTAACATGCCCAACCGGGAACATGTATCTTCACATAGAAAAGAACATCAATGGTTGAAGATAAATGACAGAATCCTGCTCAAAACAGTCTCCCTCACCTACAAGTGTCTCAATAAAGCAGCGCCCCCCACCTAACTGAGAGTATAGTTAGAAAAGATTACACCTTTTCCATTTTCGGCTCGAAACGTCCAGTGCTATGCTGATGACACTCAACTCATTTTTAGGCTGCCCTCGGCCACCTCCTGTCCCTCATTTCCTGATTGCATAATTGCCAACGATCTTTGTCTAAATGCCAAAAAGACTGAGATCCTCCTCATCGGTACACCTTCACCATCCTTTCCCCTTACTCTCTGGACGGCCTCCTTTGGCCCTCCTCCTACCCCCACCTGCGAGGCCAAGCACCTCAGGGTCATCTTTGACTCCACACATTTTTGACGTCTCTAGAAAGTTCAACTTCTTACTCCACCTCCTCAGAGATACTCTGCCTTTGCCTTTGCCTTTCCTCTCCTTCCCCCAGAAGCTCACTGTCTCTCAAGCTCTGATTCTCTCCAGGTTGGACTACTGTAAGAGCCGCTTTCCAAATCTACCTGCCTCCTCTCTCTGCCCTCTACAACTAATCCAGAACAGGACTGCAAGGCTTGTCCTTGGCCTCAAGCCCTGGGATCGTATCTCTCCAGCTCTGAAGTCCCTTCATTGGCTCGCAGTGGATGCAAGGATCAAATTTAAAACCCTCTGCATTGTCCACAAGGCTTTCTGGGGCCTGGGTTCAAAATATCTTAAACTATCCCTATGCAAATCCCTCCCCTCTTGCGCCCTTCGCTCCTCTAACTCCCTCAGGGTCAGTCGTTTTTCAAAGAAACAAGCTGGGGGCAGATCTGTCTTCGGCTGGGGCCTCCCTTTGGAACAGCCTACCGGCCACCTTGAAACATGAGGAGAATCATCTCCATCTCCAGTTCTGGAAGCACCTCACAACCTTCCTCTTCGCTTCTGCCTTTGCCCCTCTTCTCCCCATGCAGACCTGTTTTTCCTCTCTTGGCACTGTGCACTTGGACACCCTCTGTCCTTCGGGCCCAGGTACCGGCTCACCCTGCCTCCCTCCTGCACTGCCTACGGCCTCCCATTGCACTGGGTTCTGTATCTGTATCCATACAGTCCCCCACTCTTCCTTTGCACTTATCAGATATACCCTATTTGACTAATCTTGCACTTGCCACTTGCTGGCTGCACTACCACTTTTCATTGTCTGTGTTTATTTTTTTATGTAACTTAATATTTTCTCTCCTCTGTTCTGCACTTTTCACTTCTCCCCCTTCAATGCAACCCCCCGCCCCTCAACCCCATTTTTCCCTTCTCCATGCACTTGCGCATTCTTAATGTCACTGGGCCTAGTAAGATCGTTGTTTTTTATTTTTTGTTCTCCTTTGTGCCCCTCCCTTTGCTTGGTCGTGCTCTGAAACACTTGTGTAAGAGCACAATATAAATAAATATCATAGATCATGTCCCTCCAGAGCTACTCCCTCTGCCTGAACACACCCAGATTTAACCTTAAAAAATCTGGAGGTACTAGTTTCCCAGTTAAAGCCGCTCAGGCCTGCAAAGCTCTGCCTCTCTTGGAGCAGACCAAACCTTCGTTTTAGACGTAATACCTTAACCGGCTCAGATCCAACGACATTTGTTTTTGCTTCGTTTCACTGTTTTTGCACTTGCTTTCTGCTATACTATCTGTAAAAGGCCGTCTTGCATTATTATTTGTTGTTTATTTGTTGCCTATTCGATTCACAATGTAACCTAAGCTGAAAGTATTCTTGTATCTTGTGCGCCCAGTTACCTCTGGGTTCGGTGCGCCCTACAAATAAACAATGATTTGCAAAATGTGCTCAATAAAATGTTCTTGATTAGCAAACACTTATTTGATTAGCAGTTGTGTACAGATATTGTGAACGTCACCAGATGTTATTTCTAGACCTAAAATTTGCTGAAGTAAGAGATTAGTGAGATGAGTGTCTGTAAAATGTACAGGTTAGTTGCATGAATGGACACAAATAAATTGATATAATAAAACTGCTCTGAAAACTGTTTTCAGTGTAAAGCTCGGTGCAACTGGGTGCAGCCGGTATTGCACAGGGCTGTGTCCCATATATTGTATAGTTGCCCGATCATTTTCTGTATAAGTAGTTCACAGGTTTCATGATCGATGTTAAAGTTGTAGCTTGAGACTAAATACATAGTATGGTGTTGCAGCAGGTAGGGTAGATGTCAACCTGATGGCCCTTGCCTGTCATTGATATAAACTGTTCTTAGTACAGCATTCAATATCACTTTCGGGGAAGGGCAGGGCCACTAAAGGACTTCAAGCCTGAGCCAGGTAAGCTCAAGCACAGCATTCCAGCTCTGCGCACCCATGAAAGCGATACGTACTGCTATTAGCACTGTGAGCTACATCTGGAGGCCATGCCATGCTTTTACTTTAGCAATGCTGTAATTAAGAATTATATATCATCTTCTATTTTCAGTAATAGAATTGCAGGAATGTCAGTAAATGCATACTGGTCTTTGGAAACACAATATAGTTTGCTTAACTATCATTCCCACGCAGGCCTTTGGCACGAGTGAAGCCGTTGGTTACTGCTGCACTCTCCCCCTTAGCCCCTTTGAACTCGAAGTGGATAGAGATCAAAGGTTGGAGAAAGCCCTGAGGATAAAAGGAATGCAGGCCAAGCTGTGCTTTCATCGAACAGGATAATTTAAATAGCTAGCTCTGCTACACAAGTCTGAATTTAATTCGCAAACCCATAGAATTGCATAGCAAATTGATATGCAGCCCGCTTATTTTATGAGTGAAAGCTTCGAATAAAATATAAACGAAACTGAAAGCAAAATACAGGGTACTGTTAATATTACTTGCTGCTGGAATTGTATCATCTTGTCCCTAGAGTTGACGTGTGTCAAATGTTTTGGTCGAAAACCAATCCCTTAAAACACTTTAGCATTTTTTTTGGGCCGGTGGTAAAATGTACTTCTTTTCAATAAATAATGACTTTTGCTAGTGGCTAAGGGAAGCCTATTTAAATGAATTTAAAGGTCAATGTGTTGTTGTCAGATTTTATTTTTTTTGTTCTACAGCTTCTCGTCTTCTGCTTGTAAACCGGTTCACTCCCCAGGGGTCGTGTGAAAATGTAGTTTTGTTTTTCCTTTAGCTTGTGTCTGGTTTCAGCAGAGGCGTGCCCGACAGTCACGCTCTGTGTGTATGTGCGCATTATATCCCCTCCCTTGTGGCCGTAAGACATTAGCTCAAGATATTATTTTCCAGAATAAGTTTCCCCAATTCCGCTTGTGCGGGCCCCACTTGGAGAATCCTGCATGCATCAATGTGGCAGACTTTACCAGGGCCCTCGCTGTGAGCACACTTTGATTTCTATAGTCACCCTGTCCTCATATATGCTCACTCAATAGTCGCACACGATTAAACAATAGCATTAGGAGGATAATCCAAGCAACCGTGACCATGGTTGGACCGACCAAAGTTGGGGGCAGTACCGCGTGGACTCGTCTGACTTGCAGTATACGTAAACCTCCACAGCAGGTGCTCAACCCACAGAGCTGTTTTACTGCTTTTAAAATCCATTGTAGGATTTTTTTTTTATTTTAAAGTTCCAGAAGCATGCACACGGCAGAGTAGGAGTTCACCCACGTATCGGGAGACCCTTGTTGGAAACCCCAACCTCCCCCACACTTCAGGGTGCCGACATGATCGCGATTTGACGAAGACACAGGAGCTATAAAACACAGTAAATACAGAAACTGCGACTCACTTCTGGTACAGTGTCTCCTCTGGGGTACTCCAACCTCCAGGGAGCGAGCTGTCCTGGCGGGGATACAGGGGAATCCGTCTTCTCCTGGCAGGACGAGAGCCAAACGTAAGCCAAGCATTTGTTGTGTTGCATGGCAGAGGGCAGAACGGAAACCAACTACACAGATTTACCCGGAAGCTTCCCCGGTCACCCCGTCTGGATCACCCGCAGTAACATCCCTCGGTGAGAGGTGCTGGAAGCAGACCACAAGGAAACCCAGCCAGCCTAGAAGGTGGCTGTAATGCCAATCTCCTTTCGCTCTCAAAGGGTCGCTGGTCACACAAAGCCCCCTTACCGTGCCGACGTTCGCCAGCACAGTGGGCAATTGG
Source organism: Ambystoma mexicanum (assembly GCF_040938575.1). Lineage (NCBI taxonomy): Eukaryota > Metazoa > Chordata > Amphibia > Caudata > Ambystomatidae > Ambystoma > Ambystoma mexicanum. The sequence goes on along the minus strand of NC_090921.1, from coordinate 747,564,763 downwards.
GTAATGTGGCATGCCCGAAGCCCATGGATTGTGGACACTGGCCATGGTTGCAAGCTATGAGCATTGGTCACATTATGAGGGTATAGTGGACACTGAACTAGGATGCCGGGTATGTGCAGTAGATAAAAGGTGGTGGTGGGGCTGTAGTCGTGGTCGAGCCTCATGCCCCAAGCAATTCAACCATGACTTGAATCCCCAGCATGCGCTGATGATAATGACACCTCAGTATGCCTTGCAAAAAATGTTTGTGTACGGAGGTTTACAGTTCTTTTGTATACGTTAAGAGGAATTATGAATAACTTGTATACGTATACAATGATGTAATGTCAAACATTTTCACTCATAAAAACCTATGAAATTCACAGAAAAAACATGCATGTATGATTAGGGTCCAGTATTAACACTCCAATATAATGTTTTGTTTAGATGAGCACATTCTTTAATACATTAAGTAGTTCATGATGGGTCTCCCGATCACCCATGACGTCTTGTTACCAACATTTTAAACACAACCCATTGTAGGGACTTTTAATCAAAATTAATTTCATATTTGATGAATGCAATTTGTGTTGTCATCTTAATCCTGGGTGTTAGTCTTAGCAGTGCACAGTGGTGGCGTGAGTTATGGTTGCTTAGCTTACTATAAGTGGCAAATTTGGGGGTGTTTTCTGGGTTTTTTGTAACCATAACGTCCCTTTTTTAACAAAGTATTTTCTGTAAATGTATATATTTTTTAGCTCATTGTTGATGGAAAATGTTACCTTTTAGTGTTTTTGTTTATAACCGATACGTATTGGCTTGCACACGCACAAAGATAAAATGTTAAAACCACCAAATGTAAAATGAACACGATTCGCACATGGGGTGCTCTGAAGTACATGGAAACTAAGTGGGGAAGGGTTTTAATTCACATGCAAGGTAGAGGACTGGGTTTAGAAAACCGGTATAAAACATCATGCACATTGATACAAATACATGGGGGAATTCATGAATCTCAATATAGTGTGCTTTTCACAAATGGTTTAAAACATGGTACTCGGGGCTGTTTGCAAAGTTAATTTTGACAAACTGATTGTGAGGTTTCAGTGGCCAGGGAACTGGTGAATAAGTAACTTCACAACCTTTGTGGTCAGCTCAGCTGACGAAACTGACTTATGGTCTGATAAATCTCGCAGAAGGCAGGTGTAATCTTCCGATAAACATGTGCTCGTGCCGCAAGGGGGTTTCACGATTTGTTTTGTCTAGCAGTAAAACATGGGGAGAGTACATGCCCAAGGCTAACATAATGGGGAAACCAGAAGTTTCAATTGTATTTTCAGATGTACTATGTGCGATAAATTGGCAGTTATTTAGAGTAGAATGTGTTACAATGGAACCAGTAACCTGGACAATGAGATGGTATCGCTAACTCAGAGATAATTTATTTACCCAGCTTTCTTCAGATCGCTTGAAATATTTATGCAAACTATGTGCAATTAGAAAACAGCTAGAAGGGCTTAGGCCAGTTATTTCTAGCAATGAATTATGTTTTGTATACACATGTTTCACTGAATAAGATCATGACCTACCACGAACAAATCCCAGCTGAAGATGAGAGCTGCCAATGAGAATGTAGGAATTGGAGAAAGATGGGATTTCTTATAAGAGGTTTTTGTCCAGTCACATGTAGGGTGTGGGTTGTAACAAAGTATCAGGGGGTGGTTTATCTGTTGTAAAAATGTATCTACGATGTCAGCTGATGTGGTTGGTTGAGACTTGGGTTAGTTTGGTCCCACAATACCACCTAACTCCTTGTACATAAAGCAAGTTTATTGTACAAAACGTGCATTTGTTCAAGTGGTGGGCCTGCTTGGGTGAGGTGATTAAGGGGCCCACCCTTACAAAAGGAAGGGGTGCCTTGGTTATTCTAAGGTTTAAGGTGGAAGCTTCCCAGCATTTTCATCAACCTGCATGAATATTCAGGTATTTGATGAGCTCAACCTAAAACAATCACCCCGGTATTGGACATTAACCAGGCTCTACCTTTGGGGAATGAGATGTAAAATGGAGTCTGTTGTACATCACCTTTTTTGTCTTGTACTGTACCTCTGTCCTGGTGATTTTTCATCCAAATTGCCAAAGACTGAGTTAATGTCCCATAGATATGTCTGTATGGCACTAGTTAGCATGGGGAGTCCAAAGCTGTTCTTAACAGGCAGTTACGAACCCTATCTGTAGGGCCTACTGAGTGAAGTAGAGGGAATTCTGTTTATAAGAAGGCATGTGTTCGATTTGTGTTTCATCAGAAGGTGGAAGAAATTATCTGATTGTTCAGGACCGTAAAGTCAAGGTAGTGTTACCCAGAAGTCTTCTGTTATTTTTCATGCTTTGGATATAACCATTACATCTCCCAAAATACAGTACTAGTCTACTGAAAGAACTGGAACCATAATATGTACCTTTCATTGCTAACAACCCTATTCACTGATCGAATAATGTGGTAATCTACTCGGGCTGGAACCAGAATGTCCTTTTCAGCACTAAAACCATCACACAGTGCTGCTCTCCTGGTAGACCTTGAACAGGAATGATTTTTCAGCACTACCTTCGGCACCATGCACAGTGCTACACTATTGGAATAGGAGTAACACTTTTTCTTCTTGAGGCGTTGATACTGAATACCTAGAAATGGAAAAACTGAGTTTAATACAGTGCACTTTGACCACTGTCCTTTGCTCATCAGTTTTGAACGTTTTCAGCCTCATGAAAATGGAACATTCAGACAATGTATAATGCCTCTCAAAGTGAATTTACAATGTGCTGTAAAGGGTTTTGGAATGTGTAATGTTGCAGAGGCTCCTCGGCAGAGTGCATTCTGGTGCATGTCCAGCTTTGAGTTGTTTCGTTCACGCGCTTACTTGTATTTTCAGACCTCTCACTACTGTCCATAGTCAATCATTGGGGCCAAAATCGTCAATCTTCCTTACTCACCTGCTTACACATCCTCCCTGAAGCAATTGAACGATTTCAACGGTGGTATTTGACTCAGATCAATCTGTCACTAAATAGAAACAGTACAACTGAGGTGTACCAGGTATTTGGAAGCGCTTGAGCTTACAGAATATTGAGAATTGCAAAAATCAAGCTGCAGCATCCGGGGGAACAGGTGGGCACCTCTTTCCCACTTAACAGAACAAGAAATACAGTAATTGCTCCACAGTCGGATTCGCTGTCAACTTATTAACATCATCATGGATCAAACCATATACAAATTCTATTTGTTAACAAGAAATTATTTTGGATATTCTTTAATTATATAAATAGTCCATATTCCAGCAATTCATAAGTTGAATGTGTCCAAATGGCAGAGTCTTGTGCCGACCTCCACAGGTCTTTCTCGAGGCAAAGCTCTGCTCTGAATAATACCCAACATGAACATTTCGCATATATATCCACCAATTTGAATAGGGTCAGACAATACAGGATAAAACAGCAAACCATACATTAAGGTATACATTACCCAACCAAAATGTCATGTATGTGAATACAGCAACATGTCATCAGCAGCACATAGAAGGAAATAAAAATAAAAATTGGAATCTTCCAATTTCCATACAAAAATGTTTGTTTATAAATCATCTGACACGATATCTAAGTAACAACTACATATGACATTCTTCTTGCCATGATTCCAATATTGGGTTAGTGCTTCCCACCATCTAGAACCCAGTGTCACCAGGTGAAGGCACCATATCACCGCACCCCTAGAGCCAGACATATATATATATATATATATAACACCCAACTTCAAGTGAATAGGAGTCAATCCTCTCAAAACCATTGTGCTTGTGACATATATTGAATTACTGTAGTCGTGCTGTGCCTTAAAATTATAGCTGAGCAATTACCCGTTAGCAAAAGTCCCGCTGATAAGTATCCTCCACTAATTGTACATAATGTGTCTTTTGAATAAGGTCAATACCCTATAAAATGGAGAGGGGGAAAAAATGATAGACGCCATAGTCAAAACTCATAGTCAGTGAGTAATAAAAATTACTGTAGTGTCGCCAAACTCTTGGTAAAGTGCAACCACAAATTGTTACCGGCTCTTAATAATCAATGGGACCATTCCGGTATATCTGGTCATTCTGTTGTTCAGCCTGCCCTTAGTTGGCTATGCCTAGTAAATGGTTCTTTTTTATTATGTATGAGATGTGGAATATACCTGCCCATAAATCCGCATGTAACGTAAAGTAAAAGCAGGTTAACTTACATATTCGTCTTTTCATAATCGCCCGTCCATGTTCATAGATAATCAAGATGCGGTCAGCCCGCGTTTCGAGTTAAATAGAACTCGAAGATAATAGAGAAAAACACCTTGCGAGTGATACGTAGTCACGTGACACCGATTAGTCATGTGACAACTGAATAAAAGTAAATAGAAGCACATCGGCATTAACCATGTGTTCTGTAACGGTCTACACGTAATAGGGAACACGCGCTCGCAACTAATTTAAGATGGTATCTATTTAAAAGTACGGGAGCATTGAAAAACCTCACCTTGCATATAATCAATCACGTGACACAGATCAGTCACATGATAACTACCAAACATAAACAAAACCACGTCAGGTTTAAACGAGTATTGCAAAATTGTTAACGTGCAAGTAAAGTGTACGCGTTTACAACCAAAAAAATACAGATAGTAGTTATCCATACCGGCAAACACGTCCCCTATGAATACAATATATCAAACCATTAGCTTAATAGCAGTGAGTAAAATACCTCCCTAAACAGTATATATACTTGGATTACAATACTATTCGCTCCAAATATTCCAAAATCATACAGGCAAGTATTTTAACCAATAAAATACAATTGATTTGAATTCTCAGATCCAATTGTATATTCAAGTGACTATTAATATTACTCAAATCATACCACATGTAATAGAAGTCGTTATATGAGGGCGACAACAGAGGTAAACATTTTATGAAAATGATTAGTGAATACTATTGCGTTTTGGCTCTCGGATACAGTGTCAGTGCCTCACCGGTCCACTAGGCTGCAGCTATGATACACATACATGTCCATACATTAGGCTAAAGTTCACACATTCACCCGCCCAACTACAAGAAAACATGTAATTCCGTGTCACTATTTAGTCCCAAAGCAGTACAGCGCAACCTGCAAATAGTGAGCCAGGCTTGTGAGGGTGTAGAACATTGGGATGTATACCAGGCACAAGAACACATCTATTTAAACAGGTGTGTAACATTCACCTACAGGGCTAGTATTTCAAATAAGAGGAGTAATATTTGAATATGCTCAATTACATTATTAAGAGGTCAGCTGGGGTCAGGTAGGGAGGTGATGGGAGGTCCCTCTTTAGCAAGTAAGAGACATTTAAGCCATGTTTGAAGAGAGCCAGTTTGGCTGGCTTAGTTTATGGGATGCCAGTAAGACGGATTAGCGGGTTGAACGCTTGTTGCTTTGATCAGTGTTTGATCTGCAGGTTCAAATCCCGGGAAGGCCAACTCAGCCTTGCATCTTTCCAAGGTCGATACATGAGTACCAATTTCGATTGGGTAATAGCAATGTATGTAAATATGTCCTATTTAAAGCGCTAAATAGAAAAACAAATTATCATACTAGCGGGGCGTGTAGAAAGAGCAGAATCAAGAGGAGGCACAGGGAGGGTATGGGAAGGTGAGGAGGATCGAAGGGAATGAGATGGTGAGTATCTGGGGAGTACAGTGAGCTACTATCGGGCGCGTGCTGAGGACCAAGACCATTGATTGCTTTGTAGACTAGGAACTTGAAAAGCAAGCAGTTATGCATGGAGATCCAACCAGCATGTTGTTGGTAGGTAGAAGTGCAGGAGGATCTGGGTAGGTTGTAGAGAGTGTGGGTAGCAAAGTTAAGGACTTTGTCTAGAGGGGAAGGCCAAGGAGTTTTTGTAGAGTGATTTGTAAGAAAATGAAATTTTCTGAAAGTTGAGGAGGTTAACACGAGTAGCAGAGGCAGTGATGCTTTGTCTTAGGTCACTATAAAAGAGGACCCCCAAGATTGCGAGCCTTGGGCAGGGGAGCAAGAAGGTCAGGCGGGAAGAAGATGGGTAGGGATAGCATTGGAAGCTGGGAGAGAGAGGACTTCAGTTTTTGAAGAGTTCAGCATCAGGCAGGGGAGAGCCATCCAGTGACGTATTGCATTGAGCCAGTTTGTAATCTGTTCTGAGGTGAAGGAGGGAAAGAAGAAACATAGTTGAGTGTCATCAGGAAAATGGTGATTGTGAAAGGCAAGGGGTCTTGCTAGGGCAAAAATTAAATGGGCTGATCCTTGTGGTGGGGATGGGGTTTGACAGGAAGAGGGGTGGAGTCAAGGTTTGGAGATTTTTAAAGGATGGAGCTTCCAGGTAGGAGGTGATCCAGAGCAGATTTGTGAAACCCATGGTCCTGGAGAGTGAGGTGGAGTGTAGCGGCCGATGTCGCAACCTGCAGAAAGGTCCAAAACTATGAGTAGAAGAGTTTGGAGTGATGAGCATTAGAGAAAGTTGAAAGCCTGCGAATGCAGTCTCGGAGTGTACTACAGAAGCCACTATCCTTGGTACTTGGTGATCTGGTCGAAGACCATCCAGTTGAGGATTTCTGAATAATGGGAAGGAGAGAAACTGGGCGATAGTTTGCCATGAAATGGAAGAATAGGCTGTTCCACTCACATAAAACTTAACACTTTCCAAGGCTGAATACCTAAACTGACCAAACTACTCTACCCTATGAGTCTACAACACCTCTTTCCAGAATACCACATTTCTTGCCAGAAAAAGATTTATATCGCAGAGAGAAACACCAACTAATGTAAGTTATTCTGTCCTGTTGCTTCAATTCTTGATAAGATTGTTATTTGTCATCTACATCTTTCTTTCCAATAATGTTGATCATAAACCGTGAAGTGAATTCACAGTCCAAGTAATACATTTCAGAGGCCTCCTAAGTACATGTGATGTAGATTATTAAAAATGAAATGGTGAAAAGATTTTTTTTTTAAATCATGTTGCTTGTTCCTTCAAGATGGTGAGAAGGACAAAACGGGCTATTGGCTGACTAGTGGTTAAACCTACTCGGACAAACAATTACCTGTATTCAGTGCTCCAGATATGATTTTGAGGTGGGAGTATTTTACTACCTGTTTTTAAACTTTGAGAGTAAATCTGATAAGAGAATAAAAATGACTTTTCTCCTTTGCAAGAGTAAAATGTATGTGACATCCAGCCGACGCATGCACAAACTGTATGGAAATCATTACCATACGGCAGCTTTCTGCATTGTGACAACACCTTTCATTATTTCTCTAAGGTCTGGCCATTTGATCTCTCCTGTATATATTTAAAAGTTGAAATCACAAAAACCTAGCCAATTACATAGTAAAGCAAACATGAATTGAGTTGTGTGTTTTGAGGTTCGATAGCAGAATTGTCATTTGATGTTTAATGAGTCCTCATTTTCTGGAGCTATTACTACCGAATGGTAAGCCAATGTTATGATACAACAGTGCAGAGAGGCTATGACTCCATGCTAAATTCTACATCTAATCTAATGGTCAAATGGTTATTTATATAGAGCTTTTGACCAAACGCTGTACATAGAACATATTTATCACAATTATCACCAATCCAAAGTCTGTACTCCTTTATCAACCTCGAAAGGCTGAGTTGCACTTGCTGGCGTTCGAGCCTGCAACATACATATCACGCACAGATTGCAGCAATGAGTGTTCAACCGGCTGAGCTATCTTATTGGCTAACATCCTTCAGAGCTCGGTTAACTGAGTATCGACTGAGGTATAATAATCACGGTACCTAGATGTTGGACGAACCATTTATGAAGCACTACATTAAGTTAAATAACTATCTGGATTATCAGAAGGACAGGTTTTGCTGAGTTTCTATTTCAATTACAAATGTAACTTTCTTTTGTTTGTTTTTGAACAGTGTTTGCTCTTCCTGGAGAGTCCGGTTTTGGATGTTTTAATTGTAGTCTTGAAGATTTGAGAGGCTAGAACACCTGTGATTGGTGTAATGACAATCACTCACTCTTGAGCAAAGACTCTGCTGCCACTGACCATTTATAGTAATGTACCCCATTGACTGCAAGGTTGAATGGATGTAATCTAGACTGTGCATAGTCATCATTTCACACAATTAGAGTGTAAATTAAATAATCGTTGTGTAAAAATGATCTGCCTACGCATGATTATGCACACAGCACCAGAACTCTGGAAAATAAAATTGTGCAATACCGGTTTGCTTTCACTGCAAAAGCATAATTTCTTACAAAATATGAATTCTCAATTGCAACTTAGTTTTCCATCTTATTATACAATCCTAAAATTCTAGGAAATTATGCACACTGCTTCTAAAGCTGAATAGAAAAACCATTCCTTTTATTTACAGTGTGCAGTTTCTTTTTTTGAAAGGCTTCAGAGAAATGCATTTTGTTTCAGAGGTGGCTTGCAATTACATCCATGTAGATAAAAATCAAAGGAAGACTCCTACTTTCTATCCAGTAACCTGACCTTTGTACTGCCCTCTGCTCTAAACCTGTGTGTAAATGTACCCAGGAAAATAACAAAGCTGTCGTATTTGCAAGATTTTCATGCGTAAAAAGGCCTGGTACCCAATTTTATCTGGAGGTCTGCCTTTATTAATTAAAAAAAAAAAAAACCTATTGTAGTAACCAAAAGTAATGAGAGAGTTTAGTCCAGGTCCAAGTTGATAAATCAACAGTACAGATAACTGGAGTCTGAAAGACTGACCACAATCACCTCTCTGTACAAACCATAGCTACTTAGCCACCTCTATACATCAAATTTATAAGATTTAAAACTGAAGACTAGAAAAGCAGGTTGTTGTCTTCCCCTTTGGACTTGTCACAGAGGATACAAGAGGTGGTACTAAGGCAGCAATATCCTTTTGAATCGGTTAAGGGGACAAGAGATTCCTTGCATCTGCCAGGGCAACTCCAACACACTTTATAAAAGAATCTAGAACGGCTGATGGTGTGAAATCAACAAAAGGGGTCTCTGGATGCATCCATGCTTTGCAGCCTCTATCCTCAGAAAAGGAGCGGAGAAATCTGATGGCACTTCATTCGCCACTTCTCATGTTCTTTAATACAGTTTTTAGAAAACCTTTGGGACATTTAACTTGTTCTATATCTACTCATTCTCCAATCTGAGTGTTGAAATGCACAAATAGCTTTGACAAGTTTAGAGAAATGTGACTGCCCCCTCTTTACATGGTGAGGCAACCTCAATGCTTGCAAGGTGACTTGCAGCTGTGCTCACTAGTCGGGCGACGACGGAAGATCCACGTGGCATGATCAAAGGAACAGGCCCTGCACTCTTCCTCTTTGGCCAGGAAGACAGCAACTGAAGATAAAGATGTCTTGTCTCCACAGGTTTGAAGATCTGAATTTGGAATGGCGATCGGGGTAACCCAGGAGAGAGCTAGCAAATTCCCCCGGGTGGCCCACGGACACCGAGACCTCTGAAGGTTCAGCAACCATGGATCCTCTAGCGGGGGATTGGGGACTGTCGCTGGTCCAGGGGTCAACGCCCCAGAGGACCTTCTGGAGATCTGTAGAGAGAAGGGATTCACAGGACTTGGCTGGAAGGTATGCTGGTTGGCTGCAATGGGCGTCCGTGTGCTGCACTTCTTAGCGGTCTTTGCTGCAATGATGATCTGTCAAATAGCTGCTGAAGTACTTCCTTTATCCAGGATTTGAGCTATGGCTGTGCGATATGGCCAAATTCATATCTCTATGTTGTGCTGAATGGTGATCTACAATATAATCTCTATTGTTTGTGGGTTAAATGCGCCGTTGTAAACCGCTAACTCAATGTGAGATGTCGTAAGATATTGATGAAAATACAGGGTTCCTCTTCGAGAATGCACACAGCTGTGTAAATACAAAATTGTAGTACATGTAATGTGTGTATCCTGCTAACAATTTTGTCTGATCCTATATCAATTCTGGAAATATATCGCTGTATCTCAACCTCTATATCACCAGCCCTTATTTGAGCTGGAGTGGCCCCCAAACCCACCTGTGGTAAGGATCTGCACCATGTGCAGGGCCTGTCCAATCATGAACAACCATCTGCCCAACAGACACTCTTTGGCTTAGATGTGGACCGAGTCCAGTGCAAATTGGAGAAAGGCTGTGGGCCCCTCCTAAAGGTTCTCCAGCCTGGAATATAAACCAAGAATGAGACACCCTCACAGAATAAGATAGTTCCATGTATACATTTATGTGCATCAAAAAAAGTACTCGCTCGGAAAGAGGCGACAACATATGTTTCGCTTGGGCTCTCTGACTTAAAATCGTTGCTCTTTAAATTGTTTTTTTCTGCTGTGTTAGCATGACATGTAAATAACACAGGGTCCTTAATAGACAAATCACTGGCATGGTGAACAGAATGTTCAGTGAGTAATTGTAGTGAAGAACAAACGTGCATGGGGAAGCTCAAAATGTGTTCCTTTCTATCCTTATTATGAGGCCAGGTGAGCGGGTCACCACCACCTTGTATTTGTGCGTGCTATTTCCTAGCTTGAGAGCAGTGCCTGCAACTTACACACCAAGGTCATTTGCGTTGCTGTTTGTGTACCATGGCCAAGCGGTTGTGTGACGTTTTACAAAGGAAGAGAACTGGTTGAAATTAAATGTATATTTCCACAAGTGGCAAGTTCTGATATACAGGTTGGGAAGGGAAAGGCAAATCTGTACTAATGTTAACGGCCAATGTTTCTTGTATTGCTACATCTTGCTTCACCAATGCATTACTAACTGATGCAGATGAAACGGGAGGTTAAAGCCATCGGGCAAGTGCCTGGCAGCCAACATGTAGAATAAAACTGGCCGCTAAGAAAAACCGTCCCCTAGGTTAAGGACAATCATTTGGACGGCACCAATTTTCCAGCCAAAAGAGCTGATTAACCAAAAGGAGCTGGTAAGGTCCCATGTGACAATGGGCATGTAGGCTTGTTTAGCAATGCCATGCAGATTCTTTATTGCTTTGCGATCAGAAGTGGAGGTGTCGTGCACATAGACGGCAATCTTCCCCCTAGGATTTTGCATACTCGTCCCTTTTCTGCAAGTATCCTGTCTAAAACCAACCTATTTTGCAGGGCCGCAAGCCGTCCCGCCACTAATTCTACAATGATATTACTCAGTATTTCAATGGTGTCATTAACGGTTGCTTCTTGCCTCTAACAATCTAGCCAGATGACTGGATGTCACTAGAGTTCACGGCAGGGCCTTACCAGGGGATGATTGCTTTAATGAGATCGCCAAATACCTGTTAACCAGTATTGTCCTGAATAACAGTTCTGCGATGCCTGGTAGGGTTGTCAACAATGGCGGGGGGGGGGGGGTAATAATGGATATGGCTAGAAATAAGAATCCTAAATGGCAAAGGCTGCTCCAATGTGGAGGTAGCCAAGTATAGGCGTTACACCCAAAATATACTGAGTCGCCAACATAAAAGGAACATCGGTGTCTTCTCTGAGAATGGTTAATGTCATGTTGGTGCTATATTTTTAGGAGGTTTGAACCATAGTTCTCCATACAATCGGGCCCCTATTATTTTCTATTATTTTGGAGGCTCCGAGATGGAGGGAAGGGATGGAAAATAATGCAGGTTATTATCTAATAGTTGTGTAGTAGGTAGAACCAGGGCTGCCGCAGTCACGAGGCCAGCAAGTAAACCCATCTGACAAAGGGGAAGTAGCATTTGGGTAAATAACAAATTTATAGGCTCATTTTGTGCAGCACTTGCTGTTGTAAATGAGCATACAAAGGGGAGGAGGAAGAACAGGAAGCATAGCAGATATTGGCTATTCCCTGACCTATTCCTTTAAATATGGTTAGTTTCTGTATGTAATATAGCCACATGTAATGCATGACATGAAGCAAAAAATGGAAGGGGCAACTGTTTCAGTGGGAGGAGCCCTTCCTCTACAAAGGCAGGAAACTGCAAGCATAGCTAAGTTGCCGCGTTGAACCATCTTGTGTGTATGATACAAACAAACACATTTGCTAATTAATTCACGATGATGATGCTGGTCAGGGGGCAAGGTTGCCATAGTAACATTAGAAAAGGGTACAGATGTAGGGCCTATCGAAAGGGGCAAATGCATATCACCTGCAGGATCCAAAAACAAGAAAAAAGGCACAATTTCGAGCAACACCATTTTCTGTCGGTGCATAATACTTCTTATTTGTAGGACAATTGCTTTTGTCATGAGAAAAAATGGAGACGCATAGTTGCTGTATCCGTGGACGCAACCCATTTTTCTTTTTTTTTGTGTCCAAAATACCCCCAGGAAGTCCTTTAAAGTTGGCGGTCTTCACCACCGTGGGTCGCTGCTCTCTCTCGCAAATCAATTTTCCATTGACCATTTGATTACAGTTTTCTTGGTCTCAGAGCATAGCGTGGCTGCTCTGTTGGTCTTACAACTTCTTTGGGGCACAGTAGCTGGAAAAAGCTTTCCCAGCTGACATTTCTGCAGAAGAAAATACAAGTGGTGCAGCAACACAGTCGTCCATCAGGCTGTTGGGTGGCAGGAAGGGTAGTGTCATGTTTCCCTATGGTTAGGCGTGACCACAAGCCTCTTATCTCTTCTGAAACTGTGAGAACAGACCCCTGGTCATCAGTCATTCATGTAAAAAACCACCCTACTCTGTCTCTCGGCGCTAAATGACACTAAGCTCAGGTGCTTATCAACATGATTAAACATACACATTCAGGAAATGACGGTTTCTTGTACTTCAAAGACACTAGTGTGACTCATTGCACTGAAAAATACACTCTGACACAGGAGTTATTTTAATTCCATTTAATATGATCCCTTATCTTCTGAGGGTTTGTATCCTCAAACAAGTTAAAGCAAAATCAGATATAAAGTAACATACCAATTAACAAGATTGTCATAAGCAAAGAGCATGTTTGACTGGGTAAATGATAGAACACGTGGTGTTTAGTTTGAAATCATGGTTAACCTATATCTCTCACTAAGCTACTCTGCACTACATGCCTTTAGTCTCCGAACACACTGGAAGCATCCATTATCGGTCACGTTGTAGAGAGGGGGTTGCCTCAAAGGAAATGGCTCCTTGCGGGGTTGTCAGGCTCTACTTAGGCTGGACCTGGCGTCTCGCTCTTCTGCCGCTACACGTCCTCCCCAGCACCTCTGTCTTCAATGAGCAAGCAAGTCGTGTGTGTGTGTGTGTGTGTGTGTGTGTGTGTGTGTGTGTGTGTGTGTGTGTGTGTGTGTGTGTGTGTGTGTGTGTGTGTGTGTGTGTGTGTGTGTGTGTGTGTGTGTGTGTGTGTGTGTGTGTTTTTGTGTGTGTTTTTTTTTTTTTTATTTTTTTCCGTCCTCTGCTTTTTTCAACAGTAAAGGATGGCACATCAGAGGTAGAACTCTGTAACATGTTCGTTTGAAAGCTATGCTAGAAAGCCTTCTGTTATCGAAAGGTGCCATTTTATTACCCGTTAGTCAGCGCCTCTCACTGTGCTCTTATTGACTTTTAGGTTTGTAAATGTAAAGTGGCCACCCGAGCCTTGTATTAAGTGGCCAATTCCTTTATCAGATAAAAATTCACTGTGCACTGCTTAAAGCTGCCAATTGACCGTTGGTGTGTTTTCCTGCCCTAGCAGGCAGGATAAACCACAATTTCCTTGTTGGCTTGAGCTGCAGGACTTACTAACGCTTTGTTGATGAGGCCCTGTGCTGCACGTGTATAAGTTAGTGATGCAATGCAAAATACCAGTACACATTGTATGCTTTATTTTTATTTATTTGTATAGCACCGAAGCCTGTAGGTATCGGGGTGCATTACATCAAGACAAGGACAAGATGAAAGTGATGCGAAAGCGGAGCAGGATTATTGGTCCTGGGTAGATTACTTTAAATGTTCTTTAGTAATTATACAAGTACTCTTATTTGAACAACAGTGTCTTCAGTTTCTTCCTAAAGGATAGGTAGTTAGATTCTAGCCTTCAGTTGTTTGGGAGTTCATTCCAATTTGATGTCGCTTTGGTCGGGAAGGCTCGCCCAAGTCCATTTGGCTTTTTTTTGGAGTGAGTTACTTTCACAAACGCTTGCGCTTTGGATCTTAAGGTGAGGCAAGGTTTGTATTTGTTTTTTTTTTAGGTAGATGGGGGCGGATCCAAATATACAGTGATGGATGATGGTCATTGCTTTTAAAGGTAATGCAGTCTTCCCGGGCTAACCAATGAAGGGACTTTCTGTCCTGTGATATGCCCCCCACCCCCTCCTTTTTGTTTTTCTTTTCTTCAGGTAATTATCCTCACCACGTTGTTTTGTAGGATCTGACATTGTTTGATGCATTTCTTGTTAGCCCCCATCAGCAATGCATTCCTGTAGTCCAGTCTAGATAAGATTGTGGCTCTGGCGATGATGGTGTAGTTTTATTTACTCAATACAGGTCTGATGCGACTGAGCAGCCTTTGGTGATATCAGCAGTTGTTTTTCAGATATGTTACATGGGCATCCGCTCCCAAGGATGCTTGCAGGTAGACGGACACCTAATGTCTTGACCTTGTCAGAGACCATTACATTTGAGTCTTTGATCTTAAAGGTGGTGTAATCTGTGTCTAGTTTTGCGCTTGCCTGGGGTGATCCAAAGATCATGAGTTCAGTCTTACTTCCATTGAGGCAAAGCAAGTTTGTCATCATCCAGACTTTGATGGAGCTGTGGATGCTAGCAAGTTTATTGTCCGTGGTATGACACCGGGCAGTTCAATGACTAGTTGTGTATCATCGGTGAAATTTGAGACCTAAGTTGGTTAATGGGGTACATAGACACTGCAGATAAAGATTAAACTGAAGGGGCGATAGGCTGGCCCCCTGGGGTACGCCACAATTTATAATTTGGGGTATGGAGAAATGATTGCCCCAGTGGATCTTAGAGCTCCGATCTTTAAGGATGGATGTTACCCAGTCTATGGCCCCGCGAGAACAATTACATGATTTGTCTAGGGCCTCTTGTAGTTTTTGATGATCAAGCAAATCAAATGCTGCTGAAGGGTCTCATAAAATCAGCATCCCAGCATTAATATAGGGCTATAGGTTGCTGTTTTACATTATTCTGAGTTCATGTCAGTAGAGGTGCTTTTTTCACATGACTGGCATGAATCCAGTTTTTATGTCTGTCACACTTATCTGTTGTTTGTGTTGCCAGAAACACCTGCACCAGCACTTTCCACATGGGTTGCAAACTGGAGGAATGCTGCAGAAGGCAGTCCTTGCTCTGTTTATAAATGATGAACAGTGCTTTAATAAGCTCCTGTAAATAGTCAATCCGCATACGATTGGGCACATCAGACAATTTCTTTGGGTGAGGCAAGCCCACACATTGGCTGGGCGGCCCATACCAACCTCATAGGGGGACAAACCCACTCCAGAAGGTGCAACAGTTCTCAGAGAGTAAAGCTAAAGGCAATGTGTCCACGTAGCTTAGGTTGATACTTGTACACATTTTAGATTGTTTGTTTTTTAGTATGGCATTAGTGTTTCACTAAACCTGCCGCGTGTGGGTGATGTATTGCATGAAACCTTTGCCTTATGTCCAATGCCTGACATGCCAGGGCCTTGTTTTATTCACAAAATGAACCCCATTATCACTCCATATTGAGAGGGGCACACAGTGTCTTGGAAAATATTCTTTAACAAGGGTTTTGGCTGTACTCCGTGCAGTGTTATATCTCAAGGGAAATGCCCCTACCCATTTACTGAACATACAGGCAACTACTAAAAACTTACTGTACTTCTGTCAAGGAGGCAACTGCTATAAAGTCAATTTGTAGAGGTTTAAATGGGAAATCTGGGGCACCAAAATGACCCTTTGGTGCTCCTTCTGCCTTTCCAACATAGTGTGTGGCACATATTTTTACAAATTGCTATTGATGCTTTGTGAATATTTGGGTTGCTCCAATTGAGTTAATAAATTAATCATACCATCCGCCCCAATGTGAGCCGCTTCATGGGCTACTGATATCATTATGGGTACATATTTGTTTGGCAACATCCATCTCCCCTTGTTTCTTTTCCCCTGTCCACCCAACACAACAGTCCTCAAAAACAGCATCTCCCATTGTTTCAATTCCTGACAGGAAGCATCTGCTTGAATACTGACAATCCTGTCGAGTGTATTCCCAAAAGGGCAGATGGTCTATTGTGCATGGACAGGAAACATAAGTGAGAGAGTATTGGGTAGGGGCAGTTGTCTTTGCAATTGCGTCCGCAACTCCTTGCCTTTGCCCACATGTCAGTTATTTTCTTATGTGCGCTGCATTTGATAATGGAAAGACGGTCCATCCAAAGCCTCCCAAAATTATGGGCAACCCCAAAAGCACACTGCCTATCAAGTGTAAATGTTCACTGCAATGCCGTAGCTGAGCTCACATTCTCTGTTAGCGCTATAATTTCAGCTGCTTGTGCTGAATGCTGAGGTATTTTACGGGTTCCCACAACTTTTTTTTATTGTGCTTATGGCATAAACTGCGGTGGATGCCATTGGGTAGTTTGTCAACGTATAAAATGCTGTCAGGCATTTCTAATGTAACATCAGTCAAATCAACCTGTTACTTAATCTCCTCGTCTGTTATTAGTATACAAGCATGCAAGACAAACGTCATCAAAGGGAGGGGCATCAAGGTGGCCGTGTTCAGGGTATTACATCTTTGCCAAGTAATCTTGGGTGCGAACAGGGCCAACTCGTACCTAGTGAGCCGTGCATTAGCTAAATGGTGTGTTTGTGTTTTGTTCAGGACAATATCTATTGCATGGGTACAATAATAAGAGTTAAAGAATGGCCCAATACTATGGGTTCTGCTTGTTTCGCAGAAAGGGCAGCAGCTGCTACCCCCTTAAGGCAATTTGGCAAACCTTTAGCCGCTCAGTGTAGAGTAGTCGTAAAAAAAAAGGCGCATGGCCTATTTTTCTCCCCTTGTGGTTGAGTTAGTACGGACAAGGCACACCCTTTTTGTTATGCACAAACAATAAAATGTTCAGGTGTTCCAACCACAGGAGAATTACAAAGCACAGATTTAAGTGCCTCAAAGCTTTCCTGATGAGACGCTCTAGTGGAGAGGTACAGGAGTAGTGTTAGTAGTTAGTTCCAGTAAGGGATTAGCCAACAAAAAAAAATGTGGAATCTATTGTCTATAGAATGAAGTCATCCCCTAAAATCCTCTACCTCTTGCTGTGTGCTAGGTATATTGAGTATCATTTGTATTTGTTGAAGGTGCAATCTTTTTTCTCCCTTAAGTAACCTGCTGCTGACAAAATTGTACCTTATTTGGGGAAACCTTATATCCCAAGGGACCTAAAAACTAGCAGGCGTGTGGTGCAGTCCACTCACCCTTCCTTGGTATCTGCCGCAATAAGTAGGTCATTGATGAACTGCAATAATGAAAGTCCAATTGTGTTTTAATGCTGGCTGTAAATGCTTGGGCTCTCTGTGTCCTTTGGGCACTCTACAAAATGTGTAAGAGCGACCGTCTATGCTAAATGCAGAAAGGTACTGGCTGTCTTCATGTATTGGAATACAAAAAAATAATTCTTTAAGGCCATGGTGCATGTACATGGTTTATCTGATGGTCTGGGCTAAACCATAGAACTTCCCTCATAGGGGGCCTGATGAGTGGAGACTGGGGATTTTGCGAGCAACTCAAGTAAGATTTGAGTTCATGTCTTGCTCGCTATAGCCTCGTAGTGGTCGGGCAGAGGCCACTCCTCGAGAGATCCCTTCTGATAGCCATTATGTTTTTTTTATATTTCTCAATCACTAGTCCAGATAACTCATGCACAATGATATTATTTGCCTTTAGGTACTGAGTTTTCATGATTTAAGAGGCAAGGGCTGGTCCTTTTTTAATTCCTGCCACAATCCAAATCCATTCTTCCAATCATGATTCAATGCGTGCCTGAGTTTCTGCAAGAATGGAACCTCGAGTAGAGGGTCCCTTGCCATCTTCACCAATTGCGTCTATCTTATCATCCATATTATACGGAGGCGGAAGAGGTAGTTTAGTCAAAGGTTTCAACAAGGGGTCTGCCTCTGAATACTCAGAGGGTGCAGAATCCTCTGTCTGCGGCCTAGGGACAACATATACCTTTTCTCTTGCATGACCATCCTTTTCCCAGTCCTCCTTTAACTTCTGTTGATCATATCCTCTAGCCTTATCTTTTTCTGACTGTTTTAAAAAAAAAAAAAAAAAAAAAAATTTAAGCTGTGCTTCCCTCATTGCTTTGTGCCTAGTGTAATCTTCCCATTTATTCTTTACCACTAAAAATGATCTAATGTCCTTTGGTCCCTTTTTGTAAATTGGGATTGTGGACAATATATGAATAAACCACCCTTTTTATTTTCTTTTTACACACCATTAATTCCCATCCTGGAGAACCTTCTGGGGGAGTCGGTTAATGCTGTTAAAGTTTTATTTAAGCGTTTTCTACACCCACAACATTTGGCGCTTGCATTACCCATGTTTCAAGAGCTTGTGATCATGAGGTTGCAATAGGTGCAGGTTCACTTAAAACGGTGGTCTCTAAATATTGCAATAATGAAGAAAAATATAGCATTGTTCATACATTTTTTTTCAATCTGCACCTATCTCCCCGGTTATTCTGTAGTTTCTCCCTTGCATTCACTCAAGCCAGTCTGGTGTCTCTAAAGAAAAATGCTGTCCCAGGCGAGGACCTCTTTGGGGTAAATGGACGTGTCAGGAAATATGCCGAGGACAGACTAAGGGCCTCATGAGTTTGGGCTGAGCCCTTACATGCAGCAGTAACGCGATTACCGCCTCATTTAAGGGATGGCTAAATCACGAGTTGGGCTGAAAAAGGCATTTTTACCTCAAGCTTTTTGAGGTAAAAACCACCAATTTTCAGCGTGATTACAGCCAGCGCAATTACTGCAGGTGGTAATAACCCCCCAGCACCCAATGAGGATTTACCGCCCCTCGCAACTCGTGATCTGGTGGAAATTGTATTAGCGTTGGGCAGTATCCCAGTGGTATTACCGCCGGGATACTGCCCAACTTGTGATGAGGCCGTTAGACCGTGGCTGCAGGAAACCACAGTCCAAATCGTGCAGTGTGCTCTGGTCGTTAACCATCTGTCACCTTTTCTCAACCTCGGTACAGTCGGTCTGGATTTAATGCCGCTGAGGTCCCATCTGGGTCGCCATTTGCTAGAAGGTGCAAATTGGAGTAAGGTTGTGAGCCTCTCCTAAAGGTTCTCCCCCCTGGAATCTAAAACAAAAATGGGACGCCTTCACTGAATAAAATGGTCACATAAATGCATTTATTTGGATCAAACCAAGCACTCTAGCGGAGAGAGGTGACATGCTTGGCTAGTGCGCTCTGACTTACTTGTAATCTTCTGCTCTTTAATTACTGTTTTTTTATCTGCGTTAGCATGACGCATGTATAACAGAGTCCTTGGAAGATGCATCACTGGCATGGTAAAAAAGTTTGGTGAGTAATTATAGTGGAGAACAAATAGACATGCAGGGGTATGCTCAGCATGTGTTCCTTTCTTTCCTTAGCCTTAGGTTAGGGGGAAAGGCTCACCACCACCTGGTATTTGTGCGTGCTGTTTTGACAGAATGCTATTTCCTAGCTTGAGAGAAGTGCCTGCAACTGTTTTGCTTTCCAAAAAGTGCAGATATATTGCTTATACACAGATATATTGCTTATTTTCCACCACAGTACACTAACTGAAAACAACCTTGGCTGCTGGCAGACACGTATTCACCAGACACACACTCAGATTATAAAATGTCTCAGATTGCTTATTTATGCACCACAAACCTACATAAATGCATACAAACAACAAGAATAAGTAGTAATAAAAGTAGTTTAGAAAAAATACATCGGTGTTGATACAGCATTAAAGAATGCTTTAATCTCGCCAGAAAAACTGCACTGGAAAGCTCACCCACAGACAGGCAGAGAGATCTTGATATCAAAGCGCCTGGCACGATGTGTCCATCTACAAGCAAAGCTTTCTGTCTCTGTCTGACTGTCCGGGTGCCCCCTTTTAAGCCATTGCAAATGCATGATGCCATTTTCCAAAACTATCTGCCTTTTCTAAGTCTGTAATGAAAGTTCCCATGGGCCCTCAGACGGACTGACGATAGCAACCCAAAAAGGCAAAGCATTTCCCTTTTTCACGAAAGTAGCATAAATAACTACATTCCACAACGTTATCAATTACCAGATGGCATGTGGCTCAGTCTTAGCCGTCTATGCGTGTAGCTTCTCTCTGTGTTCTTGATACATTGCAAAGCATTAGACAGCACTGAAAACATGTTTACCAATGGAATAAGACCAGTGCCGCTTTCACTGAGGTGTGAAGCAAACTTCCATTATAGCTTTGGGTGCACTGCACACAAGCGCTATAGTTTAGTAAACGGCGCACATAGGCGCTATGTTTTAGTCGGATCATTACAGCAACTGAACATGCGCAAAGGTCGGTTGGGTGTTTGTGACCATGGCAAAACTGGCACATCCATTTTAGGTGTTTATGGTACTCCTAAATGGCATTATGTGGTAAAATGCAAATGTGCACACAAGAACTCAAAATGACAGTAGAAAAGTATCTGCTGCCACTAGTCCATCCTGGATGTATTGTCTGCAACAATAATATTGTAATTGACAAATGACTTTGGACACAAAGGATCACCACAACACTTCACAGTAAGGTGATGGTTGCAGTTTAAAAAGAACAAGAAATAGCGGCGCTAGTAATATAAGAAACAAAATCCGCCGGCAGGCGGAAGAGCCTGCGGCCACATCTAAGGCCAATATAAGGCCCTGTTTGCACCTGTTTGCCACAGGGTATAACGGGCAAACCACACATTGCGAGGATCATAGCTACATCCATCTCACCTGGCCACCACCTGACCTACCTACTACCTCTATGGGCACGTAAGTACCATGGCCACAGTGTTGCAACATCCGCTGCTCCTACATTGATGTGACTTCTAACGCCGCCTATCCTAACACTTATCTTGACCGAATTCTTCCTCAAACCCACCAAGAACACGCTCATGCATGCACTTCTGCCCCCTATGCAACGTTGTCTATCTGGAGAGCACAGCGACATGGTACTTTTCTGCACCCACTACTATAGCCGCAGGGTATCTACCATCTTCACCTATTGCTACTAGCTCTGACCTATAATTCGTTGATTCATTGATTGGTGTTTGATATGCAACAATCTGACTCTGCCTTGTGCCCCATATGCCCCTGCTGCTTTTGATTGATGCGTGCTATAATACTTGTTGCCGTAGCCTAGCGCATGACATGATACCTGCTGTAAGTACACTGTGTACTACTGATACCGCCTACCACTGCCTATTGTATTACATTACAATTACCATTTCTTGACCGTTGGGCTGCACTAGCTGATGCGTGCTCCCATTGCCTGTGCCTTATATGCAACTTGCTGCATTGCTACCTTTTATTACTGACCTCAGTTAAAATATCTGCTCCCAATGGCCATTGCCTATTGTTACTGACCTATGGTTGCACTATTCTGCTGAAGACCATCTTAGCACACGGTTTTCTCTACCCATGTGTATTTTATATTCATATTTTACTCATCCATAATGTACTAAACTAGCCTGTTGTAGCTCTAGTGAATGTGCCTACTGCATCGAAATGTTTCTCACTGAACCAGCCTACTGTACTAGCCTATTGTACCTTAGCAGCGAACATACCCATTACATTGAAACGTAGTGAACTGAAATGGCTACTGTGCCTTAGCGATCCTGCCCACTGCACTGAAGGGACTTGTACTGAACTAACCTAGCCTATTGTACCAGCCTATTGTACCTTAGTGATACTGCCAACTACATCGAAGTATACTGAATCGAAGTAGCTGTACCTTATTGATCTGACCTATTACCCTGAAGTGTACTGTTTTGAACTAGCCCATTGTACCTTAGGGGGCTTGCCCATTTTCATTGAATTGTACAGAGCTAAGCCAACCTGTGCCGCAGTAAACCTGCCCATCATCCCAGAGTGAACTAAACCACTGTGTACCTGTATGTGTTGACAGCGCCCAAAAGTTCCATTGCACCTTGCAGTGTGTTCATGGCTACCTTCTGCAGAACCACTCTAACAATGGCAACAATCCTTCCTTTACTTAACTCCAGCACACCATCCTACTACCTGCCTAGGCCTCATCTGCCAGCACAACCTTCCTACACTTATACCACGCCTCGTGAAGACATGAAACAGTCTTACGCGCCCAACCGACCGCGTATCGCTTTAGAATGGATCCACCGATTTTTGCCTCTCCACCGACACCCTGTAACCCATGCCCAGTGAAGGACAGAAACCGAAGACGGCTCCCGGCTCCTTCCTCGCAGGTCACTCAATAAAAAAAAAAAGCCCACCTCACTCATCTCCCAACAAGCCACCAGTTAGTCTAAAAATCAATACAGACAAATCTTTAAAAGCTCCCCTCAGCACAGCTGAACATCCTTCGATTAGAGGCACCCTCATTAACGCTTGGTCACTGGTCGCCCATGCACTTGACATTGCAGACCTTATCTCCTCCAACGACCTACACTTCTTGGCTATCATTGAAACGTGGCTGCATCAGGCAGCAGACCCAGCTCTCTCCCTTGCCATCCCAGACGGTTATTCAATAACATGCAATGACAGGGACACGGGCAAAGGAGTAGTAGCCTTCATCGCCAAAACCTCCCTAGGCCTCAGAGCGACCCTGTCCACTAGCTTCTGGTTTTCTGAGATCCCACTCTCAGCATCTCAAACAATTCTCATCCACCTTATCTGCCGGCCACCAGGCCACATCTCTTCATTTGAGGAAGATCTCTCTGACCTACTAACTAACGCCAAACCTGGATCTCAAATCATTCTGCTTGGGGACTTCAACCTAGGCCTTGGGGATCCAAATGATGCTAATGCGCGATCTCTAGAAAAATACAATCTCCCAACTTGGTTTCAAGCACAGGGTCACAACCCCAACGCACAATCGGAGCAGAACCTTGGACTGGGTGACAGACTATAACTGCGCCACCACCATGGTCTGACCACCACATCATCGCCTTCACCATCTAAGGAAATGCGCAGACCAACACTATTCCAGCCACTATCTCGCAAACCTTCTCTAGGAATAACCGCAACATCGCACTGCAAAGCCTGCACCCATTAATCCATAATATCCGTGCTCCAGTAATCTACACAGACCCAATTGTTTTGTTATAGAGGTCGACTAGTTTATTTGCATCTAGAAGTAGCAGTAGACAACATCGCTCCTATCAAACTCACCAAAGCTAAACCGGCAGCCCACCTCAAGTGGTTCACCCCGGAATTAAAAATCGTTCAGAATGCCAAAAGTGCAGCGGAATCTGCATGGAGAAAAACACCCAATTTAGCCAACAAAGTTCTCTTTACTACAGCTGCTACCACTTATAAAAATGTTATCCTCACTGCCAAAAAAGACCTATGACAACAGAATCTCCAATGCCAAATCTAGAACAAAAGAACTCTATCCTTAGGGGACTTGAGGCGCCATCTACTTCGGCAGACTCCTCCGTAAAAGATGCAGACTGGTGCAAAAGAATACAAAACGGAACTCCTACTGGGAACCACACAAAACATCAAAAAACGGAACCCTGACAACTCCTCCTTATCGATGGCAATACCATTAAAGTAGCGAAAGAGGTAAAAACACTAGGTTTTTACCTTGACTCCTGCCTTACTCTTAACTAAGCAGGTGAGTGTGATGGCCTCCGCTACCGCATACACCTGCAACTTGATCAGAGCAGCAAAACCCTACTTGTCCACCACCAGCTGCCTCACATTGGCAACAGCATTGGTATTATCCAAATGGGATTACTGCAACGCTCTATACTTGGGATCCAATGAACACATTATGCAAAAAATCCAAACACTTTAAAATAATGCACTCAGAGCTGCCCTAGGAATCCCTAAAAAAGAGAGCATATGTCAGAAATCAGAAGACAGTCAAACTGGCTCTCTACAGCTGACGAAATTAAACTGAAAACGGCCTCATCAACTTACAAAAGTATCAACGATTTTAGCTCCCAAATACCTAACACACAGATTCAATAGAAGAACCTCCAACAGACCCACCAGAGAAGCGTACATTAACTGTCTAGCTGTGCCCTCATTTAAATTGACTACTGCTGGAGGTCAAGTTTCCCGGTCAAAGCGGCCCAATTGTGGAACTCCCTACCAACCTCTCTAAGATCTGACCAATCCTACCTACACTTGAGACTAAACTTCACTAACTGGTTCAAAGAAAATTACCAATAACTGCCTCCCTGAATACTTGTGCCCTGCTGAACTCTTTACCGCATAACTATATATATATATGTGTATATATATATATTTCTGAGGCTTGTGGAATCTGCTTAGATCACATGCTGTGCATAGGCCGACATCTAGTGGAAGCTGCGGAGTATTACAGTTTGTTTTTCGAAACTCGAAAATGGGCGTCGACACAGGCGTGCCAGTAATACTATCCCTAGTGTGACGTCCACTGTACCCAAGATCCCTCACGCGTCTAGGATCCTCAGATTGTTTTTTTCCGCCATACTGGTCGGAAGCATCTTGCGGAGTTCCCTGGCCTTAGCCATACTTTTGCTAATTATTGAAGTAAAATTATTTGACATCCTTCCCCACCCCAACGTCGACCCTCGACACTCGGCGACGGCTGGAGAAGACATCGACCGTCGGCTGCTGCACGACGGATCTGGGCCTCGGAAGGCCGCTGGCCTCGGCCCGGGCCTAGTAGGCCGCTGGCCTCGGCCCTGCAAGTAGGGAGAGTGGGGGGTGGTACATACTCTTCACTCTTGGTATATAGGTACACCACACTTACCAGCCCGCTGCCTCAAGGTGCGTATGGAGGGTACCCCTTTCCAATTCTGCCCCAAGTGCAACCGCAAATACCCTTGGGTCGACAGGCACGCCACGTGCAACCTCTGCTTGCCGAGGGACCACCCCGAAGCGAACTGCAGAGCGTGTAGTAGGTTTAAACCTAAAACACTTAAGGACCGTTCGACAAAGCGTTGGGCCCACCACGCCAGGCAGGCAGCCATGGCAGCGGAGGGCGCCTTCAGCGATGGCAGCGACGCCGTACTTTCGGACGGCGAGGGCATTACGGCGTCCAAAGACTGCAGAGCGCAGGTCCCCGACCTCGGAAGGTTGTCCGGCAGGGCGGCTATGGGGAAGACCCCCGGCGACGCAAGCGCTACACACCCTACACACACTAAGCACACTAAGTCCAACCGAACCTCGACGATGTCGACTTCTCGGAAAGAGGCACGGATAGAACGGTCCGACTCGGTGTCCTCTGGGCGCTCTCGATCGAGATCGCCTCATGACGCAAGGCAATCATCCACTCTTGCCAAGAGTGCCTCGCTCCCTAGATTAACGGAAGTTCGATCGTCGGAAGACGAAGACGACTTCCACCCCCAGGCCGCGCTCCAAGAGACCGAGAGCGCAGTTAACACCAGCGAGGCCCCACGCTCGAAACAAGATACCTCTCCCGACCCTCGGCGCCAGGCGTCGAAAGTCTCTGGGGCCTCCAAGGGGCAGGGAAAACATTTTTCCACGCACGAAAAGGGAGGGAAACAGCGGAAAGCTCAGCCTTCCACTCCTGTAAGACCATCCTTCCACCCCAAGCAGACAGATAAACATAGATCTACTGGGACATCAACATCCAGCAAGGGTACCCTTGATAAGTCCTCTAAGCTGCCTACTAAAGTCATACCCTGTTCCAAAGAATGGTCCAGTGAGGACATAGACAGGGTCATGTCAAGGATGTCTTCCTTAGCTGATTTTTATGACAAAAACCCAGAACATTTCCTTTCGTATGACCCTCAAGGGGCCACACCCTCAGGCTCCTCTGATCCTATCCCCCTAAGTAAAAAGGCCCGGGTCGAAAGACCTGACCCCTTCGAGGTGCAGCCTTACTCTACTCCATACTCTACTCCACACCCCAGATACCAAGGAAAACCTTTCCCTGAAGGGGACCAGGAGTTTACAATTATGGAGGAACGAACCGGGTCTGAATACTATGCGGAGGATGAGGACCTGGAGGAGGTAGAAGATGAGCAGGAAATTTACAGAGTAGATTCCCCGGTAGAAAGCGAAGCCCCAGTTACCGACTCGCCAGTTGATAACCAACCCCTCCTTAATGAAGTTCTTGCTCGCGCAGCAGAACATTTTCACATCGACACACATGGTGTACAGGAGGAAAGGGACTTCGCAGAAGAGTTGGTGGGAGAGAGGAGGCCGGTCGCTCAGACCATCCCTATCCTTAAATCCATCCAACGTAGAATAGCTCCATCCCTGCTGAATCCTAACCTCACCAGAGCCGTCAACCCCAGAGTCGAAAAACTTTTTCGGGCAGCCCAATCTGACCCTCTTTATATAAGAGGTCATCTTAAACCAGACTCCCTAGTGGTTACCAACACTCGGAAGAGGGCTGGGACACCCTTCTCGTCGTCAGAAGCTCCTCCCGACAAGGAGAGCAAAAGACTGTACGGGTTTGGCAGGAAGGTAGCCTCAACGTCCGCCTACCAAGCAAGGATTGCAAACTCCACCACCCTGTTGGCAAGTTACAACTGCCATCAATGGGAAGAGGTTGCGGCGCTCATAGCCTCTGCTCCTGAACCGTTAAAGGGCCAGTTGGCTCGGATCTCGGCAGAAGGGAGAGCCGTGTCTGGTTGCATATTAAAAGCAACTTTCGACGCTGCAGACAACGCAGGAAGATTGATAGCAGAAGGTACTGTTATCAAGAGACATGCGTGGTTACGGCAGTCGGGGTTCAAAACAGAAACACAGGCTTCATTAATAGACAAGCCAGTAGAACCAGATCTATTGTTTGGGAAAGCGGTCGAAGACGCACTTAAGAATGCCAAGGACGAGTACCAGACTCTCAAATCCCTTGGCCAGCTTACCAACAAACCCCCGAACCAGAGGGGGAACAGTAATTTTCATCGCCCACGCGGCCAAAATTCACAAAGAGGCAACTATGCCCAAGGACAGGGTACACAATGGAACAACAACCAGCAGTCTACCCAAAGTTACAGCAAGGGTAACAAGAGAGGTCGTGGAAGAGGCAGAGGCAGCCCCAACAAGGGAGGCGGCACGCCTCCGCCAAAGCAGTGACGCTCAGTTCAGGGTCCCTTCTCACGCAACCCCAGTAGGGGGACGCATTTCCAACTTCACCCAGGCTTGGGAAGGGATCACCTCAGACAGATGGGTGCTGTCAACAGTGTCCACAGGATATTGTATAGAATTACTGCAGCGTCCCCGGAACCACCCTCCACGACAAAGAATACACTCCTTAGAACATCAGAAGATCCTTCTCGAGGAGATCGCCATTCTGCTAGAAAAGGACGCGATAGAACTCGTCCCAGGACACCAGGTAAACAAGGGTATCTATTCAACTTACTTCCTCGTGCCAAAGAAAGATTTAACAATGCGCCCAGTATTGGACTTACGGCCTGCCAACAAGTATGTCAAGCCCCAAAAGTTTCGTATGACTACGCTACAAGAAGTAATCCCCCTCCTAAAAAAGGGGGATTACATGGCAACCTTGGATATGAAAGATGCTTATTTTCATATTTCAATGCTCCCAGCACACAGAAAATACTTGCGCTTCAAGGTAGACAATCGCCACTACCAATTCAAGGTACTGCCCTTCGGGATAGCTTCAGCACCAAGGGTATTCACCAAGGTACTGGCGGTGGCAGCTGCACACCTACGCAGGGAGGCAATCCCAGTGTACCCTTATCTGGACGACTGGCTCATAACGGGGGAAACCCCAGGAATTTGCAGGTCAAACATTCAGAGGACTATCGACCACCTCCACGAATTAGGCTTCTCCATCAACGAGAAGAAGTCAAGTCTGGTGCCAAGCACCTCAAAACAGTTCCTAGGAGCAATCCTAGATACTCAGAAGGGGTTGACCTTCCCTTCGGAAGAGAGAATCCGGAATATACTACTGCAAATTCCACATTATCAGTCAGGTCAACAAATAACGGTACGCAAAGCAATGCGGTTACTGGGCATGATGGCGTCATGCATTTACCTGGTCCCCCACGCGCGTCTGCGCATGCGTCCCATGCAGGAATGGTTGGCGAAACAGTGGTCTCAGGCAAGTGGTCAGTGGGACGATCTAGTGGTCGTTTCGCCAACACTAGTACAGAGCTTACACTGGTGGACAAGAGAAAATCTCGCAAGGGGAAAACCCTTTTACGATCCCGAAGTACAGGCAGTGGTGACTACAGATGCATGCCTGACTGGGTGGGGAGCTCACCATCTCCACCACACAGCTCAGGGTCTCTGGTCTCACTCAGTAGCCAAGAACCACATCAACCTGCTAGAGCTTCTGGCAGTATTCCGAGCGCTTCGGGCGTTCGAGCCCCATCTGCTAAACTTGTCGGTACAGATCCGGACGGACAGCACGACAGCCATGTTCTATCTGAACAAACAAGGAGGGACTCGTTCGCCAAATCTGTCCAAGCTTGCCCAGAAAATCTGGATATGGGCACTCAGACGGAACATCTTCCTGTCATCACAACATGTTCCAGGGGAGCTCAATTCCCTAGCGGATGCCCTAAGCAGAGACTCCCTCCCAGAAGAACACGAATGGGTCCTTCACAGGGATATCGTAGAAGATCTCTTCTCTCAGTGGGGTTTCCCCACTATAGACCTATTCGCCACAAGCGAAAACAAACAATGCCCAAGATTTGCATCCAGGTTCCCCCAGCCAGACTCCCAAGGGAACGCCCTGTGGATGAACTGGTCAGGGATGTTTGCGTACGCTTTTCCACCAACTCCTCTCATCAGGAAAGTGGTGTACAAAATGAACAAGGAATCGATGACGCTCATCCTAGTTGCTCCCATGTGGGCGAGACAACCATGGTTTCCACACCTACGCAGGATGGCGGTGTGCGAGCCCATCAAACTCCCAGCCTGGTACAACCTACTGTCCCAGCAGCAAGGTCAAACAGTGCACCAGGAACCCAACTCAATGAACCTGGCAGCATGGCTCCTGAGGTCATAGAGTTTGGGCATCTCAATTTACCACAAAGGTGTATGGACATCCTAAAAGAATCCAGGAAACCAAACACAAGGCACTGTTACTTTGACAAGTGGAAGAGATTCGTTATTTGGTGCCAGAATAAACAAATCAACCCAGTTGATTGCACTCCTTCCAACATTGTAACATACATGCTCCACCTGCTGGACGCAGGGTTGGTTTTTAACTCTCTGAAAGTACACCTGGCAGCCCTCTCGGCTTACACCACATCCCATAACAAAGTATCGTGGTGGAAAGTACCAGTAGTTAAAGCCTTCATGGAAGGAGTAAAGAGACTTCACCCTCCTATTTCGAACCCACCGCCAGGATGGGACCTCAACGTGGTGCTAGCTAAACTCCTGGGCCCCCCTTTCGAACCCATGCATAAAAGTAGTCTCAAACACCTGACTTATAAAACGGCCTTCTTAGTAGCCATTACCTCTATAAGAAGGGTCAGTGAAATTCAGGCTCTGTCAGTGCAGGATCCTTTCTTTACTATCCACAAAGACAAACTGGTTTTACGCACACACCCGAGGTTCTCACCTAAATTTATATCTAAGTTCCATGTAAACCAGTCCATCGAGCTTCCAGCTTTCTTCCAGAACCCGCAAAGCTCAGCTGAGGTGAAACTACACACCCTTGATGTGCGTAGGGCGGTCCTCTACTATGTAAATAAAACCAGACCGCTGAGGAAAACAGATCAACTGTTTGTCTCCGTAGCTACAGGCAGAGAGGGGGATCGCGTCTCTAAAGGCGCTATCTCGAAGTGGATTATCAACTGTATACAGCTGTGTTACTCTCTTTCTGAAAAAACTCTGCCTTTTACGCCAAGGGCCCATTCTACTAGAGGCATTGGGGCCACTCTGGCTTTCATTGCAAATGTTCCCCTCGACACCATTTGCAAAGCAGCTACTTGGAGCTCTATTCACACTTTTACTCAGCATTACTGCATTGACACTGATTCCAAGACAGATACACAACTGGGACAAGCGGTTCTAAGACACCTGTTTGCTCATGACCCTTCTCACATCCCACCTCCTTCTTCTGGTACTGCTCGCTAATCTATGCACAGCATGTGATCTAAGCAGATTCCACAAGCCTCAGAAGGGATACATTACTCACCGTAATCGTATTTCTGATGATTGTATCTGCTTAGATTCACATGCGACCCACCCTTCCTCCCCTCCGAGAGAAGGCGCATGATTGCTTGTAGTCTTACCTTTCTGTCTATCTGCTTGGATTATCTGTACTCGCGCTACTCCTCATGCTTCCTCATGTCAGAAAAAATACAATCTGAGGATCCTAGACGCGTGAGGGATCTTGGGTACAGTGGACGTCACACTAGGGATAGTATTACTGGCACGCCTGTGTCGACGCCCATTTTCGAGTTTCGAAAAACAAACTGTAATACTCCGCAGCTTCCACTAGATGTCGGCCTATGCACAGCATGTGAATCTAAGCAGATACAAGCATCAGAAATACGATTACGGTGAGTAATGTATCCCAAATCTCTCCCTGTATATTGACATTACCTTGTACATTGACATTTCTGCATATATCTTTGTGGTGTATTTAATATCTTCCTGCTGTTAACTACTCTGTCTATTATTCTGCAATCTGTAACTGTAACATGTCAGTTTAAAGTATTCTTGACCACGTGCCCGGATACCTTCAGGTCTGGTGCGCGCTACAAATAAATAAACAAACAAAAAGCTTTTGCAGACAAAATTGCCTTGCTCCAATCTGGAATCGAGCAAAAAAAGAACTGCTTAGCTAAGAACACATCTCTCTTCCACTACCTAATCTTAAAGCCCCCACCTGCCGGCCCTTCTCCTTCACCCCAGTCTCAACCAAAGAAGTAGAATAAGTCATCGAAGGCCTCAAGCCGTCCAGCTGCCAAGGGGACCGCTGCCCAGCCACCATCATTCAAGAAGGGGCTAATGAATTGGCTCCCTTCATAATAGCCTTCATGAACTCCTCCTTCGAAACGAGCTCAGTTCCCAAAAGCCTTAAGGAGGCTTAGGTCATGCCCCTCCTTAAAAATAAATAAACAAACCTAGACCCTAACAGCCCCACCAACTATAGGCCCATCACTACCGGCCCCTACATCCTAAAGATCCTAGACAGTGGCATATCTACAGATTCAGAAGCATCTGGAAGATAACCTTCTGGGCCTCAGACAATCGGGCTTTAGGCCAAGGCACAGAATGGCAACGGCCCTCCTGGATTTAAAAATCCAGATGGAGACAAATGACAATGGCAAGCTCGCCATACTCCTGCTTGACCTCTCGGCAGCCTTCGACCACCAGATCCTCACCGAACATCTGGCGTCAGCTGCTGCCTTCTCTAGCGAGGCATACACCTAGGTACAATCCTTCCTCTCTAACCGCACCACCAGGGTCTTCTCCCCTGTGGCATCAGCTTGCCCTATCCCTATCCATTGCGGCGTCCCTCAAGGTTCATGTGTATCACCAACCTTATATAATCTCTTCACAAAGCTACTGTTTGACCGCCTGGACAACTTGGGTGTCACATACACAAATTATGTTGTCGATACCCAGGTTCTCATCACACTAACATGATGCCATGAAGGGGACTCCAAACTGATCAACGACCGCTACTTGGAGATCCAAGCGTGGATGGCTGAACACGGTTTATGCCTCAATGATGAGAAGACTGAGCTTCTTCTCGTCAGGTCCCAACCACAACTCAACAAACATGACCCTCGCTACGCTGCCATCAACCTAAATGGAAACCTGATCAGAGTGACCAAAAAAATAAAAATGGAAGGGGTTTACTTGGACTCCGCGCTCTGTCTTAATTTTTTTTTTTTTTTTAAATGTAAATGCCACAGTTTCCTCCACGGCCTACACAGATAAGCTCATCGATGCCTGTAAGGCATTCCTCTCGCCCAATAGCTGCATCACATTAGCCAGGGCTTTAGTGCTCTCAAAAATTGATTACTATAACACCCTCTTCCTTGGCACATCTGAGTGCAACCTTAACAATCTCCAAGTCTTGCAGAATAATGCACTCAGAGCTGCTCTGAGCATCCTGCGGCACTCCCATATCTCCAGCTCTAGACAAGACGCCCACTCACTCCCAGTACGAGACAGAATCGTCCTTAGATCACTGGTCATCATCCTTAAATGCCTCTCGAATGATGCTCCCAAATATCTGGCAGATAAATTCAATTAGCGCCTTTCAGCTAGACCAACCAGATCAATGTACTCTCATTGCCTCATCCCCAAATTCACCCTAAAAAAAGCGGGTGGTTCCAGCTTCCAGGTCCTTTCAGCCAAACAATGGAACGCTATACTCCTTAACCTCAGAATGGAATCTTCGTTCTGGAACTTCAGAGCCAAAACCAAATCCTGGCTTGCTAACAAGAATTTCTCAACTACTTGATTAATCACTGCCTCTCTTGTACTGTATTTCACTTTGCATCAATTCTACGACCACTATGTAACCTGGTCACCTGCAATTATTGCTATTGCCTTGTATGATATGAAAATGCATGTAAATTACTCGTTTTAAGTCTCTGGCGCCCCGTTACCTCTGGGTTCGGCGCGCGGTACAAATAAAGAAACTAAACTAAACTAGTGTTAGCGACTGATCAGTTTCCTGAGAAAAGTGGAGCAAAAGCAAGATAGGTAAAACCACTGGCTTTACTTGCCTTCAAAAAGTCAGGTCAAGGTGCATGCAATAGCAAAAGGCTGTGGTAAATGCATGGACAGCAGCAAGAGAAAATATTTCGTAACAATTACGTATGCATTCATCAAAGTCTTAATAAAATATACATGTCGCCGTTGGATCTCTTGGCCATAACAATGTTAGTGAATTTTTTAGTTTTTTCCTCACCCTCTTTGTGGTCCTTCATGCCAAACCAATATCTTCCTAACCCCACATTTAATTTTATATTGTAGTACACATTCAGTTTTCTCATGTACTCCGCAATGAAATACTCTTAAATCAGATTGCGGGTTCTGAAGGAGTCAATGAAGTTGTGTACCTTTTCTTCCTTCATAGCATTGGCAGTGTAATGGTGTTTTTTCTTTCAACGCCATATATTGTTGAGCCATTAACTGAAAAAGCATATTATTGGAACCCTTCTTTCCATTTCACCAATTGGCCTCCTGGTGATAGTAGGAGGAATGTATTTCCTGGTATACTTTGGACCAGCATTCTGCTGCAACATAAGCTGTTACTGTGCATGGGTGGTTGTTATTCTGCGGCCATGTCCTGCTTGTCTGCTCGGCTCCCAGTGATCCGGAAGAAGGAATTAAGTGGAAAAGGAGCAGGCTATGGTTGGAGCAAGTCTTGTTTCAGAAGCAAAAGAAGAAAAGCAGAGCTGCTAACCTCCGTAGGAGTTCAAACTTGAAGACTGCAGTAACTTCACACTATACTGTTGAGTGGCACTGTGGGTCCTCTCCCACCTCTCTTCTCCAAAATGTTCTCATCCTCATTGGAATTACTACGAAGGATACAGGGGGAGGTTGTAATGTAGTAATATCTGTTGCTGAGTTGGGTTATTAGGCTAAAGTAGAAGACTACACTCAAACACAGGATATCTTGCCCTCACACTTGCATATCAAATACTTCCAGAAATGTATGGCAATTTACACTAACATCAACGATATTCTCAGTTCTTAGTAACCTGTGTGAACTCCTTTGGCCAGGCTTCAAGGCAATTTCAGTTCCAATGTTCAACCAAAAGAAACCAGGAAATCTAGGTTGGTAATAGTCTCAATTCAGTTCTTGGTTCCTTCAATGAGTCAAATGATGGAAGTTCAAACATAAAAACGTCGCTTCTTGTTGGAATACATTTTTCTACCTCATCAAACAACTGTATTTCCAGCTATGATGCTTTGCCACAAGTTCTAATTGTCCAAGAAGAGGAGCTACGGTTCCTTTTTATTGTGTTCAGATAAAGACAACTACTGGCAATTCTAATGAAACATAGCTTTTGGTCAACACTTAGTAAGTCTTTCTTTATAATATTAGGAATCACAGTTTGTATCTTTGCCAGGACGACTTTACAGCACTTCTACTTTCAGCTAAGCAACTTGCAGGCTTCAAGTGACTTGTAACAAATGTCACCATGAGGGTCTACTCCTCTACATCATAGTATTCCACCTCAATTGTGCTACTGAAGTATACCGTCTACTAAAAACCAAGACATCACCAGAGCTTCAGTACTTTGAATTCAAATCGTTTTTTCCAGATATGGCAAGATTCACTTTATGGCACTTCATCACCTTCAAGTAAGCAAGGCACTCCCTTTTCCAGAGGGGCAGCCTCTTTGCCACTCGTCTGTTTGCAACAATGACAACCCATAATTGCCCTTAGGGATACACTTCTCTCTTTAGCTTTGGCAATGTAGGTTGTGTCGGCTTCTAAAGAATAATTACAAGCAGCAAGATTCCCTTCCCCAACTTTGCCTTTACCTCTTTGTATTCTGCCAGCCAGGATAATTTACTCAGCTTTGTTGTTGGTCTCTCTTGGCTTGGGCAATGCTTGCTCTTTACAACTTGTAATGGTAATGTTTAGACACTTGGCTTTTAATGCTGGGTTAACTGATTTAGTATTGATTAAGAGGTCACTCAGAATCTTTAAGCGCACTCGAGCATTCCTTTGTGTTTTCAACAAGATTAATGTTCGATGAAGTTTCACTGCGTTTCTTTCTTAGGTGAATGAATGAAATAAATATTTGCTTATATGCAAGTGCTCCATTGTTTGGCAAACAACTGTCAGTTTCACATTGTTTATCTCATACGCGAGTGATTGCATTTGGGGATACTGCTGCAGGCTGTGTTCTTGGGCAGGATGGGAACACTCCGTAAAACTCTTTCCGGCCATGTACTTAAGGAGCTCTTCTTGGTCCCGAGACCCATGGCTTCACAGCACCTTCTGGCCACGTTCTCCGGCATGCTTCCTGCTGCACAATCTCTGCAATTAGGTTCACATGGGGGGGGTTTCGGAAGCAGCTTTCTTCTACGCCTTCTGCTGCGCAACCTCTGCACTTCAGAGTTTGGGGGAACAGGACCCTCGTGGGACAGGCAGTTGTAATCTACTGGTTTGAAGTCCTGGCGTCCCTTTTGGTTCTCCAACTTCTGCCTGGATTGCCAACACCGTCCTCTTTCTGCTGCAATCACTCCAGCCACAGTACCGTCTCCATCTAATGGTCTGCATCACAGGAGGCCTTTTTAAGACTCTGTGCTTCCTTCTGGTGTGGGCTATCCAGATTGTATGCCTGACTGCTGTTGCCACATTGCTTTTCAGCCCTCTTCCTTGTCCGAGTACTTCTGGGATTATAGGATTTACCCTGACAACAAAATTAGGTTTTCTGACTTACAGCTTGCCAAAAAGCTATTAAAAGTTGGGGATTGTGGGCAAAGTTAAACAGGGGGTTGGGGGTGATTTACCGGTCTTCCTGACCGGTTCTCGCCAGGGTCGGATCAGGAAGTGTCTGCCCTTCCCTGGCCACATGGGAACAGTCACAGGCCAGGTTTACGAGGGGGAATTATTGCTGATTCATCACACAGACTACCTCCATTTGATCTTACAAATGAACTACAAACGTGATGCTATAGGGTTCCACAGGGCAACTGTGAAATCCCAACCAGAGGCATCCCTGCAGAAAGCCACTGAGGAATCTTAAGAGCACTTAAAGGGGCTAAAGAGAAATGGTTTTTGTACTATCCTCCAAGCTGTGTGGTATAAATATCTTCATAAAACGGGGACTGCTGCTTTTATTGCAAGTTTAAGGGTGTACCCAGCCATAATAATCACAAAGTTACCTGAGTGCTAGGAAAAAGAATAAATACTTCGTTTTGCTGTTGCCACAATTTGTACTATATTGGCTGTGACCTCATGTTCACCCCTTGTGAATTTTTGACTTAAACTTTCTTACAATCGCTTTTTGAGTTTAAGGTATTTGAATAGTAGAAATATATATCTATGTTCTAGGATGTTTCGTTGCTTCTTGAATCCTATATATTTCAATGCGCTCTTGGCGTGCTGCTAGGAATCTGGGATGATCTGCTTCAACAGGCTCTGGAAAACCATGAAGGCCTAACTTTTATTTTTTTTACGACCCCCCCCCCCTCCATTTCTGAGGCAGACCTGCAATATGCGGCATGCAAGGCTCCACATAATAGTCATTCCAAAGTTCTTGCAATGTACAAGGTGGAAGTAAATTGAACATTGCATAGTGAGATGACATCATTACAGAATTCCACAGTACAGGTTCACATTCCAGGTTGTTCCATAACTTCCCCTGCCCTGTCTTATTCAACTGTGTACCCGCCAAAAATGATTAGTGGAGTTCATATATCCTTCAGTCTATTTGTGACTGCACTTTTAAACGCATAACCGCCTTGTTTACGTTAGTGTATTATCAGTTTCCAGAGCCATTCTTCACTACTAGGGGGATGTTTGGACTTTGAAGTATACATTTCTTTGAAAGAAGCAACGTTTAACAATAGAGACCTTCCCGATGTCCCCATGCCTCCCGCAGCAAATATTTAAGTGTAGTTAATGATTTTCATCCACTATCTTCACAATGTTGTGCCAAAACGACAAACCGGGGGATGCTCCCAATGCATATGAAAAGAAGCAGCCTGTGTTGTATCGCAATTCTTAGTCGCCACTTACTCCTGGGTAGAATTTGGCCATTTTGATTGGGGTGTATTGTACTAGCCTGAAACCTGCATTCATCAAGACAGTGTAAGTCAGCTGACAGCACCTACTCGACTGAACATCATCAATTTCTAGCCTTAAATTCCTTTCCCATTGGGTACGTGTTGTGTTTTTAGACTTTATGTGAGACTGAAGAGTATTGTACAGTCTAGAAACAACATGCGCGGCCCCATTCCCCGCCTCAATTGCAGTGATGCATTCATGGATTTCTGGCTCTGCCGGGGAAGAAGGCCACTTGCGGCGAAATGCTGCCTGCATACGATCATACTGTAGCACCCTAAGGGGGCTGCTGTCCAGCTTGTGTGTGAAGTCCTCAGGGATGCAAAGTGACCCTCCGGGAACATGTCCCCCATAGTCGGCAGTCCTGACATGTCCCAGGACCTTCAGAGCTCCTTATTGAACATAGGGTAGATTCTGGGGAAATTCCATAAGGGAACAGTCTTACTACATGGTGTTTTAATGTCCAATTTTTAATTAATAGTCTGGACCAGGCAGGAACTGTGGTTCTCACCGTATTGAATGTGCAGGAGCCAATATAGCCATCACTGAATTTGACCGATCCAAGGGCAATTGGTGATGCCCCATGCCGTTACAATTGTAAATGTACCGGCGCAGGCCCATCAGTGCACCAATAAGCAACAAATTGAGCTTGCGCAGCCACCAAGTATTAAAGCTTGTAATCAGGAGCGGATTTACCCCCTCTCCCCCCTGGCCCATATGGCTCAGCCATTTTCTCCCATCCTATCCTAGCAGCACCCGATATAAATGCTGTCACCAACGATCTAACCTTATTGAAGAAGGCCCACCCTGAGCCTATTACAAACCGCTTCGGGGCCACCCCCATTTTGAAAAACAAAATCCAGCCATACAGCGACATCGGTAGTGTTTAACTTAGTGGTCGGTTGCTGCTGGTACACCTCATGATTGTCCGCATATAAGGACTGCTGGGTCCTAGATACAATCCTCAAATATCTAAAGTTTAGAGTGACCCCTGAGAATCCAGAGTTTGGTAGGCTGCGTTGGGTGTGAGGGGGGGAATAACTCAGATTTTAGTGACATTTATCCGATAACCAGAGTATTGTGTAAATTCAATAATGCTATTCATAACTGGCTTCAGATTTTGTTCAGGATCATGAATGTACAGTAACGCCTCATCAGTGTAGAACTATCACCTGGGGCGGGCCCATTATCCTGATTCCACTGTGCCCATGGAACACTAATTGGTGCCGTGAGCAGCTCAATCGTTAGTGCAAACAGCAGGGGTGATAGTGGGCATCCCTGTCGTGTGCCCCTCCCTATTTGAATTGGGGCAGTTATCGTATTTTGATGTATACTCTGGCCATAGGACCAGAATATAGCAATTAGACACATCGAAAGAAATGAGGGCCAAATCTAAATCGCTGTAATACCCGAAAACCGATATCGCTAGGAGACCAAATCAGGCCTTATCTACGGCTAATGACGCTGCAACAGCCCAGCCCTCGCATGAGGATTGATCTGTGATATCACACGAGTCTGCACAAATTTAAAGTTGTG
This sequence comes from Ambystoma mexicanum, assembly GCF_040938575.1. Lineage (NCBI taxonomy): Eukaryota > Metazoa > Chordata > Amphibia > Caudata > Ambystomatidae > Ambystoma > Ambystoma mexicanum. The sequence goes on along the minus strand of NC_090921.1, from coordinate 747,526,362 downwards.
GACCTGGTGGGGATAATATTTGCGTCAGTATTTATTAACAAAACGAAAAGGCGATGGCTGGAAGGTTTTGAATCGGAGAGCCGGAGCAGGAGCTCCCCTAACACTGCTGCGCTGTAATCCAAGCTGCATACTTCTTCTTATTTGCCCACCAGCCTGAACGTAGGCCTTGTGGCCTTTGCAACCTGCGTCAATAACACGGCGGTTGCAATACTTTTTATCTACATATCGAAGTGGTCATCCTGAATACCACTTCCAACATGATCCGAGTGTTCATATGCCTGATTGTAGATACGGCAACGTGAAAACTAATTGGCTACTCGAACCCACACGCCGCAATACCCACTCCAAGATGGCCAACGCCGGCATCCCTTCACCTTTCTCCCTTGCTACTTTGGAGTAGCCCATTGGCCAGCCTTTGCTGTTTGCAGCCTACTGGAGGGCGCCAGCACACACTAAGGTTCCTGACTGAGCTGGCCGAGCGCAGCCGGCGGCAGGCGACGATACGCTGTGCAACTTTCAATCCATATGCTTACTAATCCCTTTCTGCGACACAGTTTGCCCCTCCTGGTTGTGCTGAGACCCACCGCCATGCACTTCTGCGTCAGCTCCCAAGCTGCTGAATGCCTGCTGATCACCCACTGTCAAGTTATAGTACGGTGAGTCCTGCCCCTCACCCAGCAAGTGCTAGATTGCTTCCTAAGGCGCTCATCTTTCAAATGCATCCGCAAGCTTGTCCATTCTCCCCTCCCCATTCTCGGCCTCGCTCACCAAGCCATAACCGAAAACTATGGAACCGAACTACTGTTTGAATAACCCCCTATCCGATTAACATGACCTACTAGCATACACAGAACCTTCGCAGTACTATCATATCTCTCCGAGTGTCCTCACTACAACTGCCCCGCATTGCTTCAGCGCTGTTCTAGTGCCATACCGCAATGTTCTTACGTCTGCTGCCTTGTAACGATGTCACTACTACGGCCTTGTAGTGCCTTCCATTATATTGCTCGGCAATCCGTGCTCTCCTAGTGCGCGTGCACTGCTCTAGCCCACTGCAATCACATTGCTTTATTTGCCGATTAGCTTGCCGTTGCCTTAAACAATCTAAAAGCGCCTGTACTGCTCTAGCCTTATGACCCAAAGCAAACTAGCCAGCTGCATTACAGGTGGACTAGCCAGCTGCATTAGAGGTGGACTAGCCAGCTGCATTAGAGGTGGACTAGCCAGCTGCATTACATGTGGACTAGCCTAATGCATTGTATAGCCCTACAATGCCCTTTGAAGCGTAGCCTTGTACAACATGTTGTAACGCTCCACTCCTGAATACTTATCTGAAATTGCCTATATGCAGTCCTCCAGCCAAAAGGGCACAACATGTACACCTCACTTCCAATATTGTTAGTAGTATTAGGTCTCTCAGGAGCTGCCTACTGGCACTCTACCTCCATACCACCCCTACTTAAATATGATTCCAACTAATGACCTTGCATCTAGGATCAGAGCCACTACGTTCCTCGCTAAACTTCGACATATCGAAGGCCTCAATCAGGCCCACCACATTCCTACCCAAATTATGTCTTGACACCACTGACCACACTAAGACCCCCTCATTCAACACCCTCGTGGTAAACCTACCTACTAACAAGCATGCCTCAACTCCCACCCTGGTTACACCCACCAAAGCCCCATCAACGGGTTACATGTAATAATGTCAGCACAAAAATCTCGCCATGCAAAAATATCGCCGAAAAATGGCCGTTTTTTGTGGCGACATTATTGCATGGAACATGCGGGGGACACCCCTGCAACCCCCGCATTTTTAATTTTTTTATTTATTTTTTTTTAAACACTTTTTTTTTTTTGCCCCTGTCCCTAATATATATGGTCACCCATATAATATCGCTGCGACCTTTTCCCGGCAATATGATTTATGGTGACCATATATATGGGGATATTACCTGATACCCATCAACGACAGGAACCATACACTCTGCTCTAGACCATCAACCTACAACCTGCCACCAGTCAAAAAACAATTACAACAAACATATTCCATCCACCAAAAAAAAACTCCCCGACTAGGATCTCAACCACAAATAAAACATCAAATACCCAAAATAAGATTCTAATGAACTCTAATCTTATCACCGCCACCTCCCACAATTCCAACCTTACGATCAAGGGAGCCCTAATAAATGCTAGGTCTTTGATAGCTCATGCCACAGGCATTGCAGATAGCATCCTGGCCCCAAATCCAGACTTCCTAGCAGTAACAGAATCCTGGCTGCATGCTGCGGCCGGCGCCTCACTTCTACTAGCAGTTCCAGACAATTTCTCCATCATTAGAATGGACAGACTTGACTCCAGAGGAGTAGGTATCTCCATCATATTCAAGAATACTCTAGACATGAGAATAATCACTTCACCATCTCTCTCCTCCTGCGCACTGCTCTCAGCCAAACTACAGATTTAGCATAAAAGCACCATCACAATTCACCTAATCTATAGACCCTCTGGGCCCATAGACTCATTTGAGGAAGATATGATAATTCTACAATCCGACAATAATAAAACCTCCTTGCAAATTCTCATACTAGGCAATTTCAATGTAGGTTTTAATGACCCTAATGACACCCAAGCAGCATCCCTGGCCAACACCCTGACCAATTCCTGCAAAACATCACACAGCCTACCCATGTGAAAGTGAGGACCCTTGATTGGTAGCAGACCTAAACTGTAACATTACAGTCGCCATCAATAATAAAGGGGACACCTGCACTTACTCTCTGGTTCGTCACATATATTAAAGTCAATATGTCGTAACGGATAGTTACGTGTCCCCCTATAGCTCTGAAAGTGTCGGCTGCGAGTGGATACAGTCCGCCACAAAACTGAGATACCGTATAGTTGCAGAAACGGATCCCCGGATGTCAGAACAATCTCAAGAACAACCATTGGCTTTAAGTGGGTAGGAACGGGAAAGAACACATTACCATTGGCGCTACAGTCTACAGTGGGAAGAAATTGTCATTGTGTTATGAGTGGGTATGCGTTCAGCTACCCGATACAGAACTGAAGGACCATTTTTTGAAGACATCAGAGTTTGGTCACATTGAAGGATTTATTCTGCTTCATCTTTCTGCATCTTCAAAGTGTATACGTGGAGATGGTGTGGCTCATCCCGTTCGAAATAAAGCAAGATTCAACGTAATCTTTGCTCTATGTCCTGAAGAAGGTCTGAAGAAAAAAGGTCATATCTAAGACCAAAACACGTGTCGACATAAAGAACTGGTCAAAATTATAATGAACAGCTAGTGACGCTTGTATCAAGAATAGGGTCCGAATACTGTATAAAATTATATGTATGTCATTGGATATTTGTACCGAGCACTATCGCCACTGGAGTGGTCCCCTGGCGCTCTGGTGGCTCTGAAAAAGGGAAGGGGGGGTGAGTTAGTGGGAATAGGCTGGAAAAGTGCAAGAGAGCAGTGATGTGCTGTTGGCAGCCTCAGCCCGGTGGGTCCGTTGGCTGGGTTTGGGTGTATAACGGTCGGTAGTCATTGTGTGCTGTTGTGCGAGTCTGTGTGGTTTGTTTTGTTGTTGCAGTGTAGGGAAGTTTGTGCAGATTGTTGTGTTGTAGGTTTGTGGTTGTGTTTGGTTCGAGTTTGAGAGGTGTATGCAGAGGGTTGCAATTGTTAGTGGATTGGTTAATTGGCATTGCTGTCATTGCAATTATGTCTGCTTACTATCATTCACTATTCCATATGAGTGTGCCACTTGCTAATCTTCAATATCCTATCTAGATATGAGGTAGGCTATTGATAGCATGTCCCACACTTGCATGGAAACGTTAACATGTAAAATTTCATTTAAGTGAGGCACATGCTAGCATTCACAATCCTATCATGTTATATGGTGTAACAAAGGAAATATAGTTACACTTTTAAGTAGAGAGCCATTTTTGTGATTGGTTTGAAGAGACAGTATGAAGGAGATTGAAATTATATTGTATATATTAGATTGATAAATGATGTGCACATTTACACATATATTTTTGTATTGGATAAATAAATGTGTAAGCAAAGTAGTTGTGTTAGAGATTCCTGTCATACTCTATCTACTCCTGGTTCACTTTATGACATATTGACATTACAGTCACCGACATCCTATCTCAAACATGGACAGATCACCACCTCCTCCCCTTCGAGCTAGCCACAAACAACCCACCTAACAAAACCAGCCTCATAGCACCGCCGTGCCCAACAAGAAACAAACAAAATATCACTGCAGAGGCAATCACGCCTTTTGTGATCCCCACCCTAAACGCTCTCCTGAACACTACAGACCCTAACGTACTCGTAGACACCTACAACCTTACTATGTCCAAAGCCTTAGACGTAGTTGCACCCCTGAAAATGCGCAAAGGCAAACCAAGAACCCACTTGAACTCCTGGTTCACCCCTGAGCTAAAAACACACTTCGATCTGAAAAAAGAAAACTCAAGACATTATGGAAACGCACCCCATCATCCTTGGAGAACAAAACCAACCTGGCCAACCTCTCGGCTAAATAAAAGATCATCCGCACCAAGCGCGATACCTAGAACAACAGAATTAACCAAGCTGGATCCAGCTCCAGAGTTCATCATCTTGAGAGAAATGGAGACACCTAACCCCCATCCCACTACCGACTCTTGCCAAAAAGACCAGCCCTGTTGTACGAGCATCCAGAATGCTCTCACCAACAAAATTACCACCCTGCAAACTAAAATAGCAAACAAACGGCATAACCTAACCGACATAAATAGCTTCAACTCTTCCACCTCAAGAGCCTTTTACTCAACGCTTCAAATTCTCAAAGGTATCAGTACCAGAAGTGCAGAAAACCATTGCTTCCCTGAAACCCACGAGATGTCAGAGAGATAGCTGCCCGGCACGGATCATCAAAGAAGCCGGCAGAGACCTAGCCCCCTTATTAACCAAACTAATCGACGTCTCCTCAACAGGCATTGTACCCAGCAACCTGAAGGAATCCTGGGTACTTCAGCTACAATCCTTAGATCCCACTATACCCACCAATTACAGGCCAATTACAACAGTCCCATTCTTGCTGAAGATCTTAGTAGGGTTGCATACCTGCAAATCCAAGAATATCTAGAGACAAACCAGCTCTTGGGGACTCGACAGTCTGGCTTTCGACCTCAACATGGGCCCGAAACGGCCCTGTTGGACTTAAAAAGCCAGATTGGCGAACTCAAAGACAAAGGAAGAATTGCAATCCCACTCCTTCTGGACCTATCAGCCGCTTCTGACCTGGTGGACCACAGAGTACTCTGTGACCACCTCGCCACAGCAGACCATTTCTCCCAGTCGACAATCACGTGGATCGAATCATTCCTCAACAGGACCATGCAAGTCTTCTCGCCGACTGCAGCAGCTGACCCCATACCTATCACATGTGGAGTGCCACAGGGTTCGTGCGTGTCCCCCACCCTGTATAATATCTTCACAAAGCCTATGTTTGATGAACTGCACCGTCTGGGTGTCACTTAGGCGGATGACACCCAGATCCCCCTCCCTCTAACAGGCATCTTTGACACAGATGTACGGCTTGTGAACGTAATCTACCTAATCATTCAGCCATGGATGGCCACCCATGGCCTCTGCCCGAATGATCACCAAACAGAACTTCTGCTGCTAGGTTCCCCAGCCAACCTAAACAAGACGAGCCCTAGTTATGACTCTTTCAATATAGATGGGAATAATACCCTTGTGGCCAAAGAAGTAAAAACACTAGGTTTTTATCTGGACGCCATATCTAATTTGCACAAACAAGTTAACGTGACTGCCTCAGCTACCGCCTACACGGGCAAACTAATAAGAGCCTGTAGACCACTGCTCTCCACAGAAAGTTGCCTTATCCTAGCCCGAGCACTTACCAAACTGGACTACTGTAACGGTCTATACCTGGGTGCTAGTAAGTTTGTGTTCAACAAACTACAAATACTGCAGAATATTGCACTTGGGAAATTTAGGGCAGCTTCAAGAAGAGAGAACATTTCAGCAATAAAAAGACAACACAAATGGCTCTCCATAAAAGAAAAAAATTGTGCCTTACCTTCAAATACCTGAACCACACAGCGCCATCCTACCTAACAGAAAAATTCACCATCAGACCAACCACGCATGCCACCAGATCAGCTAACACGCCCTGCCTACTGGTCCCTAGATACAAATTAAAAAGATCAGAAGGGAGCAGCTTCCCCGTCATGGCGGCCCAACTGTGGAACACCCTCCCACCTGTCCTCAAGACAACCCAGCTATTCTCCAACTTCCGGAGAGGTGTCATCTCCTGGCTGATTAGCAAGAACTAACTGAGATAAGGAGCTCACACCCTCATCTCCTTACAAATGTATCTTTTTCTACTACATGCCTCTGTCTTGTTCGTTCAACTGTATTCTTGCCATATGTACGTCTACCTATGTTACTGTAATCTGACTACACTGCCTATGTCTGGAGCCTTATTATTGTGACCTAATTGTGCCCAGATACCGAAGGGTCAAGTGCGGTATAGAAATAAAATAAACAACCAACCACGGGCACAGCTCTGGGCAACCCTCCAGACCATCGTTTTTCATCCTGCCAAGCCAGGCTTTTGTTTAGTGTCTGTATTTATTAACAGCAACAGTTGATACGAGGCCACTTCTGGGCCGGCTTGTTGGGTTTCAGCAACACTGTAATAATTGCCTCTTGGAGGTTAGTGGGAAGACTCCACTGTCCAGCGCCTGCTCCCAAAGTCGCAGCAATCTAGGGGCTAACTCCAGTTGGAATTCTTTATAAAGTTCTAGCCAAAACCCGTCGGACCCGATGGGGCTTGCCCGATGCAACACGCTCACCGCTGCGATAACCACCTCAACTTTTACCGGCTGCTCCAGAACCTAATACGCCTCATCCGATAATGCAGGAAGCTCAATACATAAGTATTGAACAAGATGTTTGTCTGTTTTACCATCAGCGTTAGCGTACATGTTTGAGGAATGTTTATGGAATATAGTGTTCAGCTCCTCTTCTTGGATTAGAATTCTACTATCCCGCCTCCGGATCTGGTGATTGGTTGCCTAGAGCTTTCAGCTCTTGCTATTCTGGCCAGTGATCTGTCCGGCTTGTCCACCTCACCATATTGTCTAGCCTTAACAGGTTTGGACATAAGTACTTACCGGTCAGCCAGGTCCTGAAATTTTAATAACTTATCCTGTATCAATCCCAACTCGTGCACTCTTGTGTCTGACTATGTGCATTCTCCAACTCTCTTAATTGCTTCTCCACCTCCCGCAATTCCCTCCTGACCTCTGAGAACACCAATGGATAAAGAGGAGGATCCCTGTAATACAGACCTAAACATTTCCCTGAGCGTGGACCACAGCCTTACTTGATCCCTCATTGATCTCAAAGTATTCAGTAATTTTATCATGGAGCATCTCGATGATAGCTGTATCCTAGTGCCACGAGCCATTTTCCATTGGGACCCGAGAACCATGGCGTTGTGCAAACCTTAGTGTCCGCATCACCCGGGAATGGTCTGATAAGAGTGCGAGGGTTAATGCTACAATCCTGTACTGATGCCAACAACTCGTGGCTAAGCAACTAAAGTCTATCCATGACCCGGAATCCTGTACTGGCGAGTAAAAAGTGTATTCTGTGATACCTGGATGCATCTTGTGCTGCACTGTAAGTGGGAGATGTAACAATATATATTTTGAGGGCTTCGGTGTGCCCTGGGTGACAAGTAGCAGACTCAGGCATCAAAGATACAAAAACAAAAGGAAGTAGAACTGCTACCTTCCAGGTTCATACCCAATTTTTGTCAATAAATGGAACAAATGGAAATCGGGGAGCCTGGTATAGATGTACTAATGGATTAAATCCCTGAGTTAGTAACCCAAAAGTTTGTCCAGAAAGAAGAAAGTTTGAATAAGGAAACTCATACGTGTCAAAGGTTGTGAACATAAAAGGTTTGTATTAAAACAAAAAAAATAAAAAAAACATTTGAAAGCAATATGTATGAGACAAATTTCAATAATCTAGACAACAATAACTTGATGAGGTACATGAAAGAAATGCCCATTCAGGCCTTTTAGTGCTTGCTGAATGGAGAGTATTTAAGTGTGACCCAAAGGGGAAAATATTCACAAATGGTTCTGGGTTTAGAACATGCTCCATGTATAGTACATGTAGGAGTCGAGAAGGTTTATTAGACCTGTAGCCATCTAGGTCCTGGAGTTGCTTCTATACAAGGAAGCATCTCATCTTGCAGGTGCCAACGTGACAGGGGGAGCTAGGTCAGCTTGTGGAATACAATTGCTGGCCTGAGGATGTTTGTTAAATAAGTACTAATCGGACATATGGATCAATACAGCCCCCTTGCACATAGTACACGTTTCGGCGGAAGAATTATCCCATTTGGAAATGCTTCTGAGGGATACATTTTGTTCTATATGAACCGCCTTCATCAGGGCTAGTGGGTGCCCCCTGTAGCAAGAAAATAAAAATAAAGGCAAAACTAAAGGAGAAAATCAATGTCAAGTCTTTATGTATCGGGACCCTAATTCTTTCTGGACATAACTAGGTTAAATTAGTAACAGCAATTAAATTGTGCAACGAACCGAGTGTTCGAATTCATAAGAAACCTTAGTTTAGTAGGGGGGCAAGCCTGAGAAAAAATTACGTGAGTGCAAGATGTAACATCAACTGAGGCAGTGCCAATCCGGTCGTCACCCTCGGGGCCACTAAATGTTCTATCCAGTTCATTATATAGGATTGTATTAATTCCTCCCTCCCCCGCCATGCCTCATTGGAATCTGTCCTGTCCAAGTGTTGCTGATAAAAACACTGGATCATCCCTGTTTGGACCATATGTATTGATGAGAATTGCCGAGCTACCAGCCAGGGTGCCCCAGACTAAAACAAATCGTCCCGACGGATCAACACTGCTCTTTTTGCATTTTTAAAGCGCTCGCACAGCCCGGGGGCATCGAGGCTCTGTTACAGGAATATGTCTTTGTATTTGTATTTTGTTAATTTGTATTATTTGTATTGTATACCTTCATTATGTCACTTGTATACCTTTTGATTATGTCACATGTATATTTTGTATATCCTAAAAGTAAATACTTCTATGTAAGCTGACTGTAACTAAATAATGCGCCCGGTTGCCCTCGGGCAACACAAGGCACACAAGGCCCGAGGGCAACCGGGCGCATTATTTAGTTACAGTCAGCTGACATAGAAGTATTTACTTTTAGGATATACAAAATATACATGTGACATAATCAAAGGTATACAAGTGACATAATGAAGGTATACAATTTACAGGATAGGGCAGAATGCAATGGCAGAGACAGAAAAATAGCCTGTGGCGTCATAGAATATTGTTAGTCAGTAGTCATCCTTAGTCAAGGGTGGACAGCCAAGCTTTGGCATTACGCTTCAAGACAGTGAAGGAAGGTTCAGCTCTGAGTGGGTTGGGTAGTGTGTTCCACAGCTTGGCTGCTAGGACAGGGAAACTGCGGCCTCCATATTTTTGGAGGTTGAACCGTGGGATGACAAGGCAATTAGTGTGTGCGCTTCTGAGAGGTCTCGCAGCTGAGTGCGAGGTGAACCTGTTGGAAAGGTAGCTGGGGGCTAGGTTAGCGATACTTTTATGTGTGAGTGCCAAGGCTTTAAGTGAGACTCTTTGGGTAACTGAGAGCCAGCGAAGGCTCTGTCTGTATTCGGAGATATGTGCAGTTCTAGGAATGTTCAGGGCCGCTCTAATAGCGTTGTTTTGGATGATTTGAAGTTTTCCGATATTGCATTGGTTAGTGCCCAGATAGAGGGCATTGCAGTAATCAAATTTGGAGAGGACAAGAGTCCTGGCTAGAGTTGTTCAATTGGCAGGAGACAGAAAAGGGCGGCAAGCTGCGATAAGCTTGCATGTGTAAGATGCGGCTGAGGAGAGTGCATTAGTTTGTCTGGATAGGGAGAGGGTGGAATCAAGATAAATACCTAATGTCTTGGTGTCCTTGGCCACTTTGGAGTTACCATTGATGCTGAAGGACTTGAATGAGGGTCCAGTTTACTGAGTTTTTGGGGTGAACCTAAGATGAGGTGCTCAGTCTTCTCGTCATTTAAACAGTTCATGCTGCGCCACCCAAGCCTGGATGACTTGATAAATGGTGTTGATAGCTAGGCAGTCAATTTTATGGTCACCTGTGATGGGAATAAGTATTTGGGTATCGTCAGCATAGTTGGTGTACGTGACGCCCATACGGTCCAGTATGTCAAACAGAGGTTTTGTGAAAACATTGTAGAGTGTCAGGGACACACATGACCCTTGGGGGACACCACATGTGACAGGGGAAGGTTCAGCAGTGGCAGAGGGGGAGAAGACCCTCATAGATCTATTGTCCAGAAATGATGTAAGCCAAGCTGTGGCTTGCTCCTAGAAGTTAGCCGCTGATTTAAGGTGGTGGCAGAAGATTTGATGATTGACTAAATCGAATGCTGCGGAGAGGTCTAGAAGGAGTAAGAGAGACAGTTTTTCCCTTATCTTTTTAGTCTTCTATTTGTGTTTTTAAATCTAGTAACACAGTTTCTGTGCCATGGCGAGGGCGGAAGCCCGATTGCCTAAAACCCAGAAGGTTGTTGGACTCAAGATAATCTTGGATCTGCAGGTATGCCGCTCGATCGAGAATTTTTAAAAGAAATGGCACCGTGGTGATGGGTCTGTAGTTGGTAGGAGTGTTAGCGTCCAAGGTAGGTTTTTTCAGTAGGGGAATAACCCAGGCGTCCTTGAGGTTGTCAGGGCCGATCCCCGACTTGAAGGAAGAGTTTGAGTGTAGTGATGAAAGGCGCCATATGGTGTGAGGCCTCCTTGATAATAGTGGCAGGGCAGGAGTCACCCTGACAGAGGGCTTAAGACTGTTAATGATGTGTTCAACTTCAGAAATATAGAGGGGTGAGAAGCAGAAGGGTTGCTGAGGTGCAGTATTCGGTTTGTAGTTAGCCTAAAGGGCAAGTTGTGCTATAAAGGAGTGTAGACTGTGTTTTTTTTTCATTGATTTTGGTTTGGAGCATAGTAATTTTTCCCAGGAGAGCCTCTTGGATGTTTGTGCACCAAGTGCTGTCTTTGGAGCAGGTGTCTGGAGGAGTAGCAGGGGATTTCAGTTCCTTTTAAAATTTTGAATAGCTCCTTTGTGTTGGATTGGGCCTGTTCAATACGTGTATTGTATGTTTCTTTTTTAGCAGCCAGTATGGCTTCTTTGTAATTTAAAGTGGCTAGAGCCATGCTTGCTTTATTGGATTCCGTGGGGTGGCTTCTCCAACAAGTTTCAAGGGTCCTTTTTTCCTTGCGTAGGGTTCTCAGCTGAGGGGTGAACCAGGTGTTAAGGTGAGCCCGGGGTTTAGGTTTCCGTAGTTTTGAGGGAGCGATAAGATCAAGTGCCTTTTAGTATAGTCTGGTTGTAAGTGTCGACCAGGACAGTAGGATCCGAACATGCAGAGGCAAGATCATTGAGGGCGGGGAGGATGAGTGGGATAAGTTTAGCACACGTTATGTTGCGCTTTGTTCCTAGTGGACGTGGCAGGTGCTGTGTTAGGGATGGGGTGAGTGATTTTAGTGGGGATGCTAAATGTGATAAGGTGATGGTCCGTCCAGGCACATGGTAAGTTGGAGTTGACCTTAGAATCACAGTTAAGGTCAGCTATCCAATCTAGGATTCTGCCCTTAGAGTGAGTAGGTACGGTGACACGTTGTGTGAAGCCTAGATTGAGTAGTAAGTCATGGGCAGATGCATCGTTGGGGTCAGAGAGGCCTACATTGAAATCACCTAGTACTATGATTTGTGAGGTAGTCTTCGTGTTTTCAGACAGGGTGTGGGTGAGATCCTCAGTAAAGGTAGATAAGGGCCAGAGGACCTGTATATGATGTGGATGGTGACGGTCTGGTTAGGAGAGATGGCGAGCTTTGGTCTGAGGGATTCTGCTGAATTGCCTTAGTTGCATATTTATAACACGCTTCATACCCAGAGGTTTCTAAGCGCGGACCCGGGGATCGAACCTGTGTTGGTTCATGTGGTCTTGTTTCCAAGACAAGCACGTTGCCGCTGAGCTATCCTCCCGGGACAAGTTGTGACACGGAACCCCACCCCAAAGAGTGGGGAATGAGTGGGAGGACACCCTGTGATTGCGAAGAGGGAGACTGGGACCCATTTCCATGCAAATGTTTCATGCACCCTACCCAGCGCATGGATTTCCTGCAGCATGTGTTTCTGTAGGCCATGTCGCTTTATGTGGACAAGCATCTTCTATGCCTTTACAGGATTGTTGAGCCCTAGTACATTCCATGATAGAAGATTAATGGGTGGTCCCCCACTACGTGATCTATCGCTTACCATCGCTAGTACCTTGTGCATGCATGTGCAGTGCACTAGACAGTGTCTCATAAGAACCTTGCTGCAGCATGTCTGCCAAACATTTCTATTTTTTAAACCCCTTCCTGCATACCACCACACCCCAGCTCTACTGTGTATCCCCAACTTGCCCTTCCTTTGGAACTCTGGGAGTACAATGAGAGCCAACAACTGTTTAGTAGGTATGTAACAGAACCCAGTTTCATAGCCAATAAAGCTGGACAGAACCTGTTGCTACAAAGTTATAACCAGTGTCACCAGTCGCTGTGTCAAGTAGTCATTTACCAGAGTATGACTGTGCAGTTGAAGATGCTCAATACTTCCAGAGTCTCGGTCCCGGCCCCGACCACCCGGGACAGGTATGGACCTCTCAATATATGCCATGGCATTGTCAGGAAATTCAAAGAAATGTGCCCTGCCTCCATGCTGAATGTGTAATTTTGCGGGAAACATCCTGGCGTATTGTATCGGTCTGTCACGCAGCATCGGTTTACCCCTGCTCGCAGGACCTCCTAGCTGCTTCAACTCCTGAAGATATGTCTGGGTAAATGTGGACTCTGGCTGATTCATATTGCAGAGAACCCTTCTCCCTTGCCATCCTCTGGATCAGGTCACACCCATGACAGTTAAGCTGCCTGGCAATTATTGAAAGCGGTTGCGCCCCTGGTTTTGGGGATGGGGGTCAATGAACAATGTGCTATTTGAACCAGAAACTGCACCGAGAATCGTGCTACAGTGAATAGTGTGCAGCAGGCCCTCTACAAACTGGTCCATGGACTGCTTTTTCAGGTATACCCACGATCCTGACATTGCTGCGGCCAGAGTGGGACTCCCAAGTCGGTGGATTTTGTATGTACCGCCGACCACTCCTTAAGTGCCTGGTGTTCAAGACTGTGCGTCCCCACCAACTCATGTCTCCACCTTGAGGATGTGGCTGCTTTCTTTGTCAAGCTTGGCTCGTTATTGGCCATGATACCATAGAGTTTGGTGTTCACTCAGGGAAACCCGCCTGCATTATTGTCATGTAGAGGTCCATTGCGGCACTGCTGGCCTCCTGAGGCCTCCTTCTGAGACCAAGTAGCTGTACCTGATTCTGGGATTTCCCATTGTGGGGTGCTGGTAAATGATTGTTTGTAACACATGATCGACAGAAGTATTAACTTAAAAAGGTTATTCCTACATCTATGACCCTATGAAATAACTTGTTCGCCCTGTGTTGGTTTCTACGTATGTAGTTGTCTCATCAGCCCTGGAGTTTGCTGGTGTGACGGCTATAAATGAGGTGTAGAGGTCCTCTCCCTTTCCTCACTCACTACTTTTCTGTGCTTAAAAAAGGTCAAGTGCACACTCGTTGGTGGCCGGTTTTCTTCTTTAATGTTACCGCCTCCAATATGTGTATCCTACGACCACTTGGTCGGTGAATGTTTAAAAATGAGTATCCATCTAACAGTAGTATCTTCTTGTATTAGAATGGATAACTGATGCTTTTTTCATTTATTGAAGTCCTTTCATCAAAGTATGGTGGGTCTTTGGAGTCCGAGTCATCAGCCCAAAAGTCAACCGGTTTCAGCGGTTCTGATCAATGGCCGCTTTCTTCAGGTCAAGTGATACATTACTGCATTCTGCGTAAAGTATATTATTGCTTTTCAGTTTTTCCTTTCGTGGGTATCTGGAGGAAATCTACAGGTTTCCAAGTGGGCATACTGGGTAACTTCACAGGCCCTATGGGGTTAAAAAGATAGATGGGGCATCATCAGCCTTAGAGTACTTAATCACTATGGATAAGTAAGTCTTGTGGGCTTTTTATCCCCCATACCTGTGGTAACATGTATCTCACTATTAATACATTTGTCATGGATTAGATGTGGTAATTAGATCCTGGTGTGGAGTATCTTCTGTGATTTCACTCAGCTCGGGTATCTAAGGGTAAAATCAAAATGGAATGGCTTTCATAATTCCCGTCACTCAATCACACTTTACTTAATGACATATCATGGGTAAGAATAGGAAACCCACTTTACCTGTTGGGAGTCTGGGTTCCTATTAATGATCCAGGTTTCTGAATTTTACTCTTCAATGGGTTTCTGGTTGCCCTAGAATACAAATCCCGGTGTATGAGTATCTGGGATACATATTTACTGTGGCAGATAAACACAGTTCCCCTTGTTGGATAAACACAGTTCACCTTGTTAGTCTTAAACAGGCAGTCTACAGGTGTTAAGTTAGACCGTACTACGGAAGCCATTTTACTTAAAAGGACGTCTGCATGTTTGTGGTAAATCTGTGCTGTAGGTCTTGTTGTAAACGTCTCTTATCCCCCACAAAAAGGAGTGGCTTCTTAGATAAATGCCCACCAATATCTAGGCTGTCTGGTAGCAGTTCTAGGTGTTTTACCTAACTATTCCGCCGCCACCGCGTCTCGATTTGTTATTCGTTCGGTTGCGGGCGCCATCTTTGGATCCCACCTATTCGTAATGGCAAGTTACGGTCACATGACCGGCTGGCGTTGCAAGTGCTATGTGTTTCTTTTGACTAATCCCAAATAACGGGGGATAGCCATAGTACTATCCTAGGTATAGTGGGTGTGAGAATGTTAAATATATTACTACCTAGGTTCGCAAGTGTGCGCTGGGTTAAAACTACAGCCAACTCCCTATTGCTCATGGGAGTTGTGGTCTTTTCGTGTCCGAGTTACGGTCACGTGATTCTTTCACTATATTTCCTGTTTATTCTTGTGAACGGCAAGGTGAGCTATATATGAACAACCAAATGGGTGCGGGGATAGTGCTTCGTGCCTATATTTACCGCGATCTTCTGTTCTATTGTCCCATGTTTAGCTCAAGGGTGCCAATGGGTGCTGTGAACTTGTTTAGACTGATCCCAAATATCGGGGGATAGCCTTGTTTTTTACCCCTTCAATATAGTAAATGTAAGAATGTTAAAAGTTGCGATCTGTGCTCGCAACTGTGCAGCGGTTAGAACTATAGCTGATTCCCTAATGCTCATGGGAGTTGTGGTCTTCTTGTATCTGGACTCAGGTCACGCTTTCCATTCACTAAACTTCTTGGTTTTTTGAACACCCAAATGAATGCGGTGATAGTGCTTCGTATCACTATCTATCGTGATCTTCTGTTCTATTGTTTGCTCACAGGGTGCAAGCGCGTGCTTGATAAAGCTGTAGGCTAAACAAATAATTATGTACCTATTTGCACAATATTGCACAACTACATACATAGAAACCAACACAGGGCGAACCAGTTATTTCATAGGGACATAGATGTAGGAATAACTTTTTTTTTGTTAAACTCTTTATTAAATTTTACAACATATTTCAACCATTCTTCCAAAAATACCCATCCCTCCACCCAGGCAAACCCCCCCAGGCAACTTCTGTTCATCCCGATTTGTTCTCTCTTGTCCATTCCCCAGTTCTCATTGCAGTTCAAGCAGTCTGAAGCGCTGCGGACACCACATTACTCTGAAAACATCCTGAAGAAAGGTTAGTATGTCCCCCCCCCCCCCAGTCCGCAGCAAAATTATGAACCTTATTGTCCATGGCATATGTCGCCCATTCAAGAGATACTATTTCCCAAACTTTTCGCAGCCAGTCTTGCATCATGGGTGGAGGGGTTTCCGGGCTCTTCCATCTTTGCGCTATTACCATCATAGCCACTAAATTTAATATCCGTCTCGCTTTTTCCCTCGTTTTAAGCTCCCCCCGCACACCGGGCTCTTCCAATTCCCAGGAGGATCTGAACAGGTGTTCTATCATCCCCCAGTCCGTAGACTTGCTCCTGCGCCCTCTGAATCTCCCTCCAAAAAGGTACTATTTTTTTGGGCATGTCTACCAAATATGATCTGCTGAGCCCTCCAGACCACAACCCCCTCCAGCATCTACTCGAAGTTCCCGGCTAAATTCTGTGAAGTCGAGCTGGCGTATAATGCCATCCGACCAGAATTTTGTACCAAGCCTCTTGTAGTTGAGAAGCTTTCACCAGCTTGGGAGCCCTCCTCCATAACCTTTCCCATTCCTTCCTTTCTAATTATCTTCCCATTGCACGGTCCCACTTTTGCATATACCCCCACCGTTGACCCACCATCTCACTCCCCAAAATCTTATAAAGGTTTGAGATCAGGCCCTTCATCCCAGCATTGGATAGGAGAAAGACTTCAAGCTTTGTTAGCGTCCTGGTTGCCGCCTTCCTGTTGACCGGATGCAACACCCAGTGCCTGATCTGCACGTATCATAGCCTTTCCCCTTCTCGTATCGCAAACTCCTTTTTACAGTCCTCCAAAGTCAACAATTTCCCACCTCGATACATATCACATAACTTCCTACAGCCTCCATCCTGCCACTGTTGGAACGCCCCTTTCTCCATTCCTGGCGTAAAGTCCCTGTTACCAAAAATCGGCGTGAATGGGGAGGGGAAATGTCATTATCCCTATAGACCCTGAAAGTTTATCCCAAGTACCCGCCATAAGCTTAGCTATTGAACTCTCATATAAATGTGCAGGCCTATGAGACTTGGGCAGCCAAAGAACTTCTGCCAAATCGCAGTGTGCAACCGCCCTATCCATCCTTTCCCATAGCTTGTCTTGCGACCCCCCCCTCCCCCCGCTGCTCCCCCTTCAACCATTCCCTGATCACTCTCAACTGGGCCGCTTCAAAATACCTCCTGAAGTTCTCCTTCCCTTCTGGACGCCATTAACAGACATTTGCTGACTCTGGCTTTTTTCCCCCCCCTCCCATAGGAAGTCGTTGGTCAGTAACCTTAAAGCCCCAAAGAACCCCGAAGGCACTGTCTGTGGAATCGCCTGAAATAAGTAGAGGAGTCTCGGGAGCGTGACCATCTCAACCGCTGCAATCCACCCCAGCCATGAAACCGTAAGATTTCTCCATCTCTGGAAATCCCTCTTAATTTCTTTCAGGAAAGGGGGGGGTAGTTGGCCGAGTATCAACCCGCAAGGGATGCCGTAATCCTAACTCCCAAATACTTAATGCCCCCCGGTCTCCACAGAAAGGGAGAATTCACCCTTAACGTATCACGCTTTGAGGAGGAGAGCGGAAGGTTCAAAATTTCAGACTTGCCACTATTAATTTTTAGCCCTGAAACCTCCCCGAACTCCTCTAGCAGGCTCACACTAGCCCGTATTGAGTTAATTGGGTCTGTCAGGGTAAGCAGCGTATCAGCGAATGCTGCTACCGTCTGTTGCCTCCCCCCGAAAGGTATACCCTGTATCTTCCCCCGCATCCCTTATCGCCTGAAGGAGAGGCTCGAAATAAATTGCATAAAGCATTTGGGGAGAGGGGACAGCATTGTTTCGTTACCCCTATGCAAACCAACTATTCCGGACATCACTCCGTTTACCACTATCCTTATGGACGGGGCCTGATAGTTAGCTTGCACCATCGTTAAGAATTCCTCTCCATATCCCATCTGCCGCATCACCCGAAACAGAAAGGACCACTCCACGCGGTGAAATGCTTTTTCTGCGTCCAAAGCAAGAAGGACCGCGGGAGTGCCCGTCTTCTGTGCCTTTTCTACTAAATGGGCAACCCGCCTTATATTGTCCGCCGTTTGCCTGCCCCTAACGAAGATCGCCTGATCCGGGTGTATCAAATCCGGCAGGCAATTCTCAAGCCTATTCACCAAAATCTTGGCGTCCGTGTTTATCAACGCGATAGACCTATATGACGTTCTTTCCTCTGGGTTCTTATTGGGCTTGAGAATGAGGGTCAACTTAGCCTCTTCCATGGAAGGAGTTATTCTGCCTGACCTCCTAAATGTATTGAAGAGTGAGGTCAAGTGCGGGATCAGTAGTGAGCTGAATGTTTTATAAAAAGCTCCCGTACCCATCTGGGCCTGGGGCCTTATTAGCCTGCAATCCCCCAATCACTTTCCCTACTTCTTCCTCCGTAATCTCCCGATCTAGGGACTCTTGTATATCCCTCCCTATTCTCCCCATTTGCACCTTCCCCAAAAACCTCTCCTGTAGGTCAGTCCGAGGACTCTGCGAGGCATAGAGTGATTCATAATACTCTGCTAGTGTTTCTTGTAAATCCTCTAGACGTGTCACCCTGTCCCCTGCTCCCGTTTTAAACGCCGTAATAACCTGCCTCAATCTCACTCCTCTGAGGAGGCGCGCCAACAATGCATCTGCTTTACCCGCCTTTGCATAGTATTTCTGGCGCACCGCAAGCAGAGCCCCCTCCTCTTTTTTTGGTTTGGAGAACCTCTAATTGCCCCACTGCCCTTCTGTAATCCCTCATGGCAAACCTGGACGGAGTCGTACCCATTTGTTGTCTCGATGCCTCTACCTCCGCCTCCAACTGTGATTCAAATGCCTTATCCAAAGGGTGGCTGCTGCTATTAATTCCCCCCCTGAGAGTAGCCTTAAATGCGTCTTCACTCGTATCTCCCTCCTTATTAAGAGCGAAGCAACTTGATCTTTTCTTCCATTTCTTCCCTAATCACCACTTCCCTTAATAAGGCTATAGGGTACTTCCATCCCCACACCCTCCTTTCTTTCTGCCCAAAGTCCAAAATAATGGAGACTGTTTTATGGTCTGCTATTCCTATAGGGCCTGTATTCACCTCCCGAATCTTACTCGCCAGAGCCGCAGAGACGCAGATGTAATCAATTCTGGACTGCAACCCATGGACCCTGGACAAAAACGTGAATCAACCCCCCCCCCCCCCCTCAGCTCTCGCCATGTGTCGCGCAGTCCCATCTTCTCGATCATATCCTTCAAAGCTGCTGACATCACCACCCCTTCTTCCTCTTACCTGACCCCCAAGCCTATCCCGCTCCCTGTGCCATGCAATGTTAAGATCACCCATCAGGATCACCTGGCCACAAGCCCTCTCCTCCAAAACCCCCAACACTCGCTGAAGGAACTGCTCCTGCCCCGAATTTGGTGCTTAGACTACCGCTATGGTATAGGGTATATCCTGAAAATTCCCTCTATTAAATACCTCCCCTCCTTGTCTCGTATGACATCCCCAATCCTAAAATCCACAGTATTTCTAAGAGCCAGAGCCACTCCCTTTGTTTTGCTGTTACTAGTAGCATGAAGGATCCGATCAAACCCCCGCAATCTGTCATGATTCCTGCCCCTCATGTCCCCAGCCCTCCAAGATGTCAGGCTGAAGCCAGGCCACATGTCCCTCAAGGGCCTCTCCATCCCTCCAAAGACCCACTTGGAGTCAGACTTGGTGCTTGTGGCATCAGACTCACTCACACCCATAGGATAACATTGGGGATTGGACTTGTAGTGCATTGATGGGGACAAGATGGATGCCCCCACATATTTTGGTTCCCAGAACTGCATGTGCAGTCTAGTCTTTTGGCTGTGGTTCAGCCCAGAGACACCGGGGATACCCAGAGACTATTTAAGCCACGCCCAGGCTGAGAAACATCCTTTGCGTTTTCTGCACCTGCAGCGGGACACTCACTGTGTTTGGATCGGTCTCCAGTAGGCCTGCATCTTTCTTCTGCGCTCAGGTCCTGCAAGAACACTGTTAGGAACAGCCTTACCTTGAGGTGTTCCTGCCCATCATTCATCGCTCCTTCTGTTCTGCGGGCATCTTTGGTGGTATCATTTCCATCCCGGCATGCCGCTTCCTAAGGGAATAGAACAGAAAAAAGGCATTAGTAAGCATTCAGCAAATCTTCGCTTATTTTTAAAGACTGTAAGAGCTTCAAAGGTTACCTGAATCCCAGCCGCTCTGGGGGAACTCTGTCTCCGGAACTTCTCATCCATCTGCAAGAGGGAAAAGACACTCAAGTTATCCTGGAAAAATCTAGAGGCGCCGCATACTGCGCTTACTCACTGCATTTCTTCTTCATAACTGGCATCCACGCTGAAAACATTGCGGCACCTGAAAGACACAGAAAAAGAACTCGGTTCAATACAAATACGAAAGGGTCGAAGAATCGCGCATCGCGCTCTCACTCACCTTCAGCGCTACTCATCTCAGCAGCACGTCGCCATACAGGAAAAGAACGAAGTTGGAGAACTGTTCAAAAGACTCATTATACTTACCTGTCGGACTCTTGCCAGTGAAGTAACTAGGCAGCAACGAGCCCGCATCAATCAATGCGCCCCTGCGCTGAAAGCAGGACGGAGAGCACACTTTCCAAGAAAACGAGGTGAGCTGTGGATCGAAGGGAAGGGTTGGACCCCGGGGAAGAAGGTGTTCAAGCACACAGAGACAATAGGGAGTTAAACTCTACCAATCCTGTGTTTCAGGCCCAATCCTGTGTTTCAGGCCCAGTCTCCAGTCGAGTAGACTCCAGGGAAGGATTTGAGGTTGTAAGGGGTCCGAAAAGGCTGAGTGACGTCCCCGTGGATACCAGGTGAGCGTTAAACAATCTCAACCGCCCCTGGTCTTTGGACAATAGATGAGTTTCCTGAAGCCCCAGGATATCCGGCCCCTCTTTCCTGGTGAATTGTTCCAACTTCTTCATTTTAAGAGGGGTGTTCAGCCCTCGTACATTATGTGTTAGGCACTTAAAGGATCACCAACCCACTTCCGTGCCCCAGCTGCTTGTCCCTTATTTTCACCTTCTTTCCCGGAATAGTTGCCCCGTTGCCCCCCCCTTTGCCCCTCCCTCCTCCTCCGCCCCCTCTCTCCCTTTGCCCCTCCCTCCTCCTCCCCACTCCCTCCCTCTTCCCCCTATACCTTCGCCCTCTTCCCCCCCCCAGAACTATTCCTTCCCGCTTCTCCTCCACTCCTACCTCGGGCAAATCGCCCATTCTGATTCAAAATGGTTGCTCCCCAACAAGCCCAAAAATCTCATTGCTCCCTTTAGAGGCCCACCACCCCTCATACCACCATATAACCTCAGGGGCTCTCTTGCATTCTCTTCACCATCTGGTCGGTGTTTTCCTTTCGTTTTTGCCCTCCCGCCGAACCCTTTGCCTTTTCTCCCCGGTCGTTGACCATTCCCATGGTCTTGGTCTAGGCTGGTTGCTCATGCTCTGCAGGCCGTGTCCTGAGGCGTCACCTTCCAGTGCTACGCGCAAGATGTTTGCTCCTTCCTGCACTGAGGTAATGCGCTTTTGTTTCCCCTCCCATTCAAAAGCCACTCCAAATGGGAGGGTCCATTAGTACCGAATGCCTTTCTCCTTTAGCACTCTCAGCACCGGATTCATTTGCCTCCTCTTTGTGAGCGTAATACTTGCCAAATCTTGATACAATGCAATCTGCTGCCCCTTATAGTTGATGGGTTCTTGTTTTCTTGCCGCCAACAGGACTGCTTCCTTCTGGGCATACCTAGTGAATGTCGCCAGGACATCTCTTCGCCTCGCCGCCCGATCCTTAACCAGCCTCCCCACTCTGTCTACTCTATCCAGTTCAATCCTACTCGGGTTCTCTTCCTTCAATATTTCTGCAACTTCCTGGACCACCATCTTTAGATCTTTATCCAACACTGATTCTGGCAGCAGTTTTATCCTTATATTTGCCCTTCGGGATCTGTTTTCCAGATCTTCCACCTGTATTTCCACGTTTGGTGTTGCCACATCGAGCCTTTCAATAGCTTCGCTGTTCTCAGTAGTTTCCCTAGCCACTTCTTGAAGACCCTGTTCCAGGAGATCCGTCCTTTCGACTAGTTGTCTGATCTCTTGCCTGATCCCTCCAAGGGCCTCGTTGAGATCAGCTCGCATAAGTTGAAATTGGTCCTGGAATGTTTTTGTCAGATTAGCCTGCAGCGCCTGGAATTCGCCCAAGAGATCCTGTCGGGACCTTGAGGGCACTCCCTCCATTACTCCAGGAAGAGAGCCCTCTCCGGCCTCCTCCTGACTGCTGCTAGCTCCATCCCTGGCGTTCTGCACCGACCATATTGCTTGGAGGGTGCCGATGTGTCTCCCAAAACTTGAAAAGGCTTCCTTCCTCTCCCTTTAGTTTTTGTTGTTATGCTCTTCTGGTTTCAGTATCCTCCTGCACTATTCCTCTGCCCACTGAAGCTTCCTGAGCACCCTCTCCCTCCTTCAGCCTTTCCTTGCACTTTGGTGCGGGAGACTCTCTCTTTGTGTCCAACTGGTCTAACCAACCTTTACTGGAGCAGTATGTACGCCCGGGGAACTGATGCCGACTCCCGGTGGGCCCCAAGCCAGCCGCCCGATTCACAGGGTACCCAGGGGCCCCGGCAGCGACCCGCCGGAGCCCTGGTCAAACCCCAGTTCTGGCTTTTTAAACATTTTTTTATTAGAACGTGGAGGGCCTCCTGGCTCATTCTAAATATCGCAGTCCTTGTATGCCCACGGGCCCAGGTCTGCCCGTAACCTTCCTCCTCCCATCGGGGGGCTAGTAATCCTCCTTTCTCCCTTTTCTCCTCGAGGGGGGCTGATGGTTTCCTTCCCCCTGCCTCCCACTGCCAAAGAGCCTTAGATGTATGCTCTGGGGGCCGTTCTTCTTGAGGGGGGGCTGGGGGGTGCCCCCTTACCTCCTCCACTCCGGGTCCCCTTTCGTCTTTCTCTCCGTGGGCTGCCCGACCTTGCCGCGGGACACTGCCGGGCCAGCGGCCCAGTATAACACTCTGGGCACGGCCGTGCTCTGCCCCTTCTCCACCTCCAGCGGTCTGCCCTCAGGGCTGATTTCTGCGTGGGCACAAGAGCACTGCACTGCAACTCCTTTGTCTGCCTTGCTCCGCAGGCCACTCAGACCACCTTAGGTCCGCGCTGGTCCTGGTGCTCCTTGCACGGCCCTCCTCCTCCTCCTCCTCCTACATCAGGGAAGAGCCGCGGGCTTCACCTTGCTGCTCGCCTCCACTCTCGTCCTTCCCGACCGCCTCAACGAGCCGCTTACTTCGCTATCCCCACTTCAACAATCTCGGGTCTCGCGGCTCCCCCGGCTCCCCCGACAGCTGACAGAATGCTATGAAGACTCTGGAGGGGTGGTGGGATGTCCAAGCCAGATTTCAGCCACGGGAGAGCTGTCGGCACGTCTACACAGTGCCGGCGGCCATCTTGAATCCTCAGGAATAACATTTTTAAGTTAATACTTCTGTCGATCGTTACAGATATTAGGGTATAGACAGGAGGTGATCGCCCCTTGACTATAAGTGTATTTAACTATTTGTGCTGGTAAATGAGTCAACTGGGCCTCTCTTGTTCCACGTTTCATAATCGCTGATTACCAAAAAAGAATAAAGCTTTTGCCCTCTCGGGATATACAACCCAAAGCATGTATTGGAGTGGCGTGCACCGGCCCAACACGATGGGAATGATCCGCCTGAGATACACCCTCCACCAAAAGCCAGTGTGTGTAAAAGGGCTATCCTTCCCATACGTCGCAGCACTCGGCAGGGACAAAGACAGCAGCACCCCCAGAGCTGCACATTCGCCAGTCTGCTCAGTCTTATATAGGCAGGGACAAACCGTGTTTGGCTCCTCACCTCCAGTCTGACATGCAGGTGCCGTGGAGAGTCTCACCGCTCGTTAGTAAACAAAATACAGCGCCTGCAGTCACCAGGACAGCCAGCGCTTGATGCGTATGGAGCCCCCCCCCCCCCCACCAACCCCCAGCTCACCACACCAGCCTGCAAGATGTATGGGGAATAGAGTTAAATAAATCTGGGTAGCTTCAGCAGCGGCTTATACAGTTGTATTGCACGTCGGTATATAACGGCAGGTCCACCACTATGCCGCGGCAGCTGTAATGGTGGCAACCGCTTGGCAGGAGACCCTGTGTCCCTCACGCTCCTCCTTTTTACCGTGCCCCGCGGGACCGTGATCATCGCTGGGGGCCCACCACAGGAGACCGAGCGGTGAGAGGGCGCCAACACACTCGCATGGCTTCATGGGAGGCAGGGAGGTCCAGAGTCCACTCAACTCCCCTCTTGCTGTCGGCAGAACCGTTTATCCAGGGAACGGTGCGGGACACAGTCAAAGCTGTCACAGCCCCACCTCTTGGTGAACAGATGCCGGGCACAATTCAGTCCGCTTCACTGGCGAAAAGGGTATTTTCAAGTCCCGGTTTTTGCTGGGCTCAGAGCTACGAGCTCAGGCAGCCATTTCTGTTGCTGCTCGGCAGTGCCCCCAATGCCTACTGTGATTTTTGTGATCTTGTGTATGTTTTAGTGGTTTGAGTATTATTTCTTACAGCACAAACTGTCCTCGACACATTGTCTGTATTACAGACACATTTCAAAACCAGAAGGAAATTGAGCAGACAGTCCACCAGTCAACTTTCTGTTGCAATGAAAGGGTGGTCATCGCCATAAAGGCCAAACATCGTGCGTGACACTGCTGAGGCTGCTAGGTGCCCAATTCCAGGGCATTCCTATGTACCTTTGATCTGGCTCTTACTTTGAGCCATGGAGCCTAGCGGCAGCCCCTTTTTATCTCCTCCCCCCTCTCCCCACCCACACCTTTTCATTTTGTGTGCATCATTTAATTCAGTCTTGCCTGCCCATTGTTCCTTTCCTGCACAAATGCACAGTCTATATCTCTAGCCTGCCTTATCTGTGTGTTTGCCCTACAGGAGTAGGTTTTTAGTGTTTAAGTACTTAAATTACGTCTGCCCTTGGATATTCTTTTTTAAAATGGTATTTACAAGTATTCTCGATGTTAGACGCTTCTGCTGCTGAGACACAGAGTAGAGCCTGCCCTTGGCCCATATAACCAAAATAGCCTTGAAGAATGTATATATACACACACACCTGTTTAATAATTGACTGAAAAACCACTTGACTTAGTTGTGCTACAAGTTCAGGCATAGCGTGGAAAAGCCATTTCTCTTCACTATTCACTATCTGATTTTGACACATCGACAAAACCACCCCTGGTTTCATTGGTACTAAACATATACTAACCTAAAGCAAACCTTCTGTGGCTTGCTAAGATTCTGAAGGTAGCCAGCTATCTCAGTTGCAGAAATGTGTGGAGGACCCACATTTTCTGGACCAGTCTCTTATGGGATGCAGACAAATGTGCCATATCACTCGTACCTCACTTTGGTGTATGGTACTGTCCATCATATGCTGCTGATAGTCGACTTGGTGTGGTTTGGGTTGCTGGCGAATTCCTTTCATTTTGCTGCTTTCTCTCTAATGGAGAGGAGTGTGAGAATCTGGTCACTTTTGCCACACCCCAATCATCTGGAATGTAATGTTCACCTGTCTTTCCTACCAATTAACTTCTTTCTTCGACCACTCCTGGATTTCCCAGTAATCAAGCCTTTTCGTTTCATTCCTTTGCCAGCGACAAGCACATTTATCTGTGCATTGATCACTCAAAGGGTGGCCTTGCTGAGGCTTCATCAGCATTGACAAAGGTTGCTCGGGCTGGGTTCCAGTGGATTTCAACACAATATTGCAACGGCTGAGGTGGTGCTATTGAGAGCCCCAGTGTGCAGTAAAACGGCCAAAGGAAATGCCACTCCTCCTCTGGTGCTGTTAAATACAGTTGTCAAATTATGGGTAAGGAATCCGAAAGTCCTCGGGGAATCTTGCGTTACCTTTACAACCCAGGTCTATATTGTATTAAAAACCGCTCATTTTAAATGCCATGACTTAATCGTTTCATCAGACTCGCCATGTTGTTGGCTGTACTCCACTGTGTACTAAACAAATGCTATATTCGGGTGCCCAGAACCCTGCTGTCAGTCTGCTGTAGAAGACTGTCTCTATTGTTTTAGGTTGCTTCTTGGGCTGGTTACCCATAAAACTTATGCTGGTAATCTGGGTCTTCACATGGATTCCTCGTTTTCATTTTCTTACCACATTTCTTTACTTCCGTGCTCCTGTCGTGCCCACTTTTTTAATATTGGTAAGGGCAGGCCCTTTTTAACTTTCAATGCTGCTAAGTTATTCATTTTTCTTTTTTCTCTTATCTGTTTTCTACTTTTCTAGTGCTGCGGTATTCTTTGGGCCTCCCGACCGCTCATCTTGCTCCTCTGAAGTCTGCTCTCTCCCCCTTCATGGATCGCGTTCTCCTTAGTTATCTTCTCTTGCTTGGCTTATCTTTCATTCTTGTCGTACACTTAACTTTATTTGTATAGTTTTTAAATCTCTTCATGATCTATCTTTCTATTTCCATTCTCGTACTTCTCTTTTTCTTCTAACTTTCTCTCAACTCCCCCTGCCCTTGTGCCCAGTCTCATTTTTGTTCATTTTTTTCTTTTTTAGCCTGAAAGACACTTCCACTTTCTCTGATTCTTCTTACGCTCCTTCATTCTGCTCTGGAAGCTCTCTTCTCTAGCTTTTTGGTTAATTGTCAGCAGGCTCAGTTGTATTGTACTGTGATGTTTTGTTCAGCACCTTGGTGTATTACAATAAATACAAAAGTCCTGTTTAATGTTAGATCCTCTCCTTTTTCTTTGAATGTATTCATGGACTGGCCTCTTGTCTAGATAAGTTAATCACTTCATGGATAACTGGCAGGAATCTATGGTCATCGGAGAAGCTCCTTCTGTTAGCCATGCATTTTAAATGTAAGGTGAGGAGTGACGCAGGTTTGAAGTTGGCGCCCCGCGTATTTGGAACTGCCTTCCAGTGGAAAGACAGTAAATACTTTGATGTTCCATCAATAACTTTCTATGCTGCACTGCATAATTTATTTCTGCATACCCCTTCTGAATAACCACCAATTTTTGTGACTGGATGCGATTTTAAATTGCGTTGGTGCATGTCGATGTGTAACATTTGCACTTGCCACTGGCTAGTGATAAATGATTTTTGGCGAGCAAGAAATGGTGTGCTGCTTGTCTGGATGTATATAATTGTCATAGTAAGTAACTTTTTATGGTTGGCTAGTAGCTTGCAACTTGACATTTCAAATGGATTGTGTCCTCCCACGTATTCCTCATATTTAATATTTGTATCTTCAGCTTTGCTGCTTTGGGAAATTCCACACTAGAGGGCGCTGTGCTCGATGTTGTGGCGTCTGTCCCTCGAGGGTTGCCGTCGGGCGTCTACGTTATCAGTAGTACAAATAGCTTGAGCCGCGCCTGTTGGATTTCAGTTCCGTTTTCCAAAAGCTTTGCTTTCAGTGTTGAAAGGCACGCTTCAATTTCGTCAAGAAATGTCTTCATCTTCCAAACCTTCTGGTTTAAAAAGAAATCCCATGACTGCTGGGCGAAGATGTCTATTACTGATCCCCAATGGGTTTGCCTGTGGTGCCTGGTTTCCGAACACCGAACCGATGAATGCGGGTCCTGTCAGGTCATGACAGGAAAACCTCTCGGAGTGCCGGGGTAAACTGGTGGCTGGGAGGGCGACCTCGAAATTTTCTTTGAAGAGGGGTTAAAATGTCAAGGGAGTCTAGTTTGTTTCGGCGCAAAACGTCGAGGAAGTCTTATTCGAGGAGTTGGTAGAGACAATATTCATACTTTTCGTCAAAGAAGGCTTAGAAGAGACTCCATAGGTCTCCCTCTTCTTCGTGTCCCTCCCCACCCCCCAGAAGGAATCATGCTCCGGTCGCTCCTTCAGACGACTTAAGGAGGTCAAAGACTACCATGACAAAGCAGAGTGCCAAACCGGCGAGTTGCTCTCGGTCCAATGAGAAATCGTCGAGGGTATAGTCTCGAACGTAGTCCTTCTACGATACCTCTGAAAAAGAGCAAGTCGTCAACTGAGTCCAGCCTGTTGACGCATAAGTCGAAGCACCAAATAAGTTGCAGCTATTGCTGAATGACCACGTTGTCGAAGGATTCATCGACTCCATTCTTCGAAGGTCACTTTGACCATTTCGAGGCCTCTGCCCAGTCCGGAGGAGGTTTTTAAACCTACGCCGAAGAAAGACTTTCAAGTCTATGGCCTCAATTTATGAGGAAGAGCAAGCCTCTGAAAAGGATTCTCCCCCCTTTTTGGTTTGCCTTATGGCACGGAAAATGCTCCTGAGGAACTTATTAGTCAGGATTCCAAGATAGATTATCTTTACGATTGCCTCTAGTCGGCTAGTGGTGTAACACTTTGCCGGAGCTGGAATTCGGCAAACCTGATCAGCTGAACATGCAGATTCTACATACAGGTCCCTCATGAATAGGGTCATTTGTACAATGTGTTAAAATGTATTACTCTACACCTAGATACATGCTCACTCTATAACCAAGCCGTCTCTACTACTCATGTAACCAAGACTTCCATTGTATGTTTCCTGGAGTAGGAGTGTATTCTGTAAAGCACCTGTTCCTTGTAACCTATGCAATGCCTTCTGTACATGTAACTAAGACATCTTCTTGAAACAGTGCCTCAATGCCTCTGGGCTGTAGGTGCTTTACAAATATAAAAATATATCAAAATAAATAAAATATTGAGTACATGGGCTGGAGCAGGAATTCTCCTGCCTATGAACAAGATGATACGACGGATATCCTGAATCAAGGATCTCAGAAGGACCCAGTATTAACTTTTTCATGCAGCCCTTCAGAGGAAAGTCCTGGGAAACTCCAGAATCTGGACCTGCTGTAAACAGGAACTTTGCCAGAAAATCTAGACCTTCCAGCATTGATCTGGACTATTTGACCAAGCACAAGGAAGTGTTCCCTATTCGACGCTATACTCCACTGAACAATAAGCATACATCAAACATAAGATTCCAATAAGGGTTCATTGATGGAACAATGTAGACCTTTATTAATCTTGTATGTAATAGAAAAACAAAGGTAATGAGCACTAATTATCAGCAGGCACTTAGTTCCGAGCTGGCTCAAAATTTTGTAATATAGTCTCAAATCTAAATAGTCAGAAATCATAAAATGGGTATCGCCCAATAAGCCCACATAAATTAAAAAAAGAAAGTGTCTGTATTACTCAAAAGACATGTGCCTATGCCAACACGTGAACGGGTCCTCCTCAGGGCGGGCACAGATGCAAAAATCTGTAAATTAAATGATTCAAGCACCCATTGAACAGAGACTGCATTAGCATGCAGTCATGTGATTGCTAATACACAATTAAATATAAGACCAATGTGCTTGTCTTGATCCAACCAATACGCTTCAAATAGAACATGGGAGGGAGGAAAAGAGAAAAAGGCACAAATGAGTCTATTGTCCATAACATGATACCAACATTCTATAATTAATACAATATCAGATATCATGGTATTTTCTTAACTCCTAATACTACAAAATCTGCATCATGATGAAAAACGCAATGTAATACAACACGTCCATTTGAAAAGTAATATTGGAGGATGCAAGGAACAGGCTACCTCAGGAAGCCACTTACCCAAAACATTGTCTTGTGGAGTTTCTTGTATAGTTGCGTTAGTGCAGTCTGCTTAAATTTTAAGACCTCCTTTGCCTGCAAGTGCTGTGAGCGGCATAACCTATGCGAACTGCAACAGATACAATAGCTAAAATAAGTCCAATGTGGTCGCAAATACATAAATGTCACTGAAACTGATCAGACTAATGCTTACCATCAATTTATGTGGAGGCTTGCAAAAGATATGTTAGGCTGGAGTAATTAACTGTTAGTTTCCCAGAGTGAGGATTCGCTGTGTAGTAATGCGTTTGATCCAATTAATTGAAAGCTGCAATAAACAAAAATGCAGACGTGCAGTGAGTTACTGATTTTATCATGCATTCAGTTGAACTTCTGTATAACACAAACGTGTCAGCTGCTAACGTGACACTCGCCTTGAATGTTCAGGAAAAGCTTAAGTAATTGCTTCAATGCGCGGTCCAAACACAATTCCATCTAAGAATTGGATGGCTGCTGTGCCATGCCTAATATACATCTGAGGGAATCCCGTGACTCAAAAGCTCCTCAGAATTAATATATGCAGGCAATAATGAATACTAATATGGCCCGTGCACATTTACTACTTCATAATATTCGCGAGAATTCTCACATCCAATGGTCACGTGTGATACACTTGTGACCAATCATTGTGAACAGAGAGAAAGATGGAATGTTGATACTGATAGTATTGTCTAATCAGTTTCATTAATGGTTGGAATTCGCTAGCGCTAAGTATAGTGTAAATAAAATGCTAGTTGTAAAAGAAAAACAATATATAAATATATTTTTATGCTAGTGAGTGACAAAAATACCGAAAAACGTCAGATATTCAAAATTCGCTGCAAACCCTATGAGATTGTTATAGTGCATGAAAGCCCTGGCACACATGCGCATCTGAGAGTGCCAGTGAGTGGAGCCTAATAACGTGTAGGCAAAGCTAAAAAGAATACTGCAATTCTTGCCTTTGAAATCTGATTTGACTAGGAAGCGGTACCCAAGGAGATATTCTCTGCACCCTCCAATAAATTAAAACCTGAAAAAGATAATGTCAGGGATTTATTTGGCAATAGTTCACTGATAAGTGACACTATCTAATATGCAAAAAACCGGCACCTGAATTAAATAGTCAATGTCACAATTTACATCCAAGGTGAAATGTTGTAGAAAATTTGGTACAAGAAATTCACATAGCGTGTCACCGAAAATACCTGATGAAGGGAATTGTATGGCGTGTAAATCACACACATACTGGGTCTCAACAAATAATATGAACTCAATGTATAAGACCTCGCAGTTTACAAATGATACGCGCTTCCTGCTGGCGCAAACGTATTCGTCGATCCCCTCCTCTTGGATGTTTTTTCACTTGCTGTAATCCAACAAATCGAATCTATTTCACCAAGCACCCTATACCTGAAAGCTTGGTGGTTCAGGCAGCCACATCGACCAGGCAGTCTGCCTACCCCTCTAGCCCCCTGGATAGAGACAGCAAGAGGGTTGATGTCTGGTCTTGTAAGATTTTCCCATCGGGCAGTATGGCCTTAAAGTCTGCTAATGTTACTTTTATGCTTTCAAGATTTACTTGCACCCTGTGGGCCTGTGTTAGCATGGCGGCTGAGCACATTCCGGAAGGCGAGAAAAGAGACGGCTTCCTGACGATTTTGTGAAGGATGGAAAGGGGGCAATGGGGTAGTGTCTCCAGTCAGGACTGGACACTGCTGACAGTATCAGCAGGTCCATGGCTTCTAGCACCGTACTACACAGGGTTGTGTGGTTGAGAAAGTTGGACTTTGCTACGGATGTGCAGGCCCGACTACTCAATATGCCCTTTGACGGCTCGAGGTTGTTCAGCAGCAAGGCAGATGAGTCTGGAGAAGCTGCAGACCTCCAAGGCGGTGGCCAAATCAGTGCCTCCATACGTCTACCTCAACAACAACCCTATTCAGGCTTATCTTCCTGGAGGGGTCGTCCTTTTTGTTTCTATTCCTCATTTGGAAAGGGAAGAGGACAGGCTGGACAAAGGGACAGAAGAGATTCCCTCATGGTGCACTAGGAAGGGATGCTAAATCAGCAGCGGCATCTCTACCCTAAGCCCCTGCTGCAGCTGCCTCTAAGCCACTCTGAGACCTTGACCCACAAGACCCCGGTGGGAGGCAGAATCTCCCAGTAGCTGAATGAATGGCGGGGCATTACTTCAGATGCTTGGGCACTGGAAACAAGAGCCCCAGGTTACTGCCTTCCTTTTCAAAAAAGGCCACCAGATCATACATCGGGAGCCAACTCTTGTCAAAATTCCAAATCCACTCCTTGTGCAGGAAATGTTAACCCTGCTAGAGAAAGGTGCAATAGAACCTGTACCTGTAGCGGAGAGGAGCACTGGTTGGTATCCCCGCACCCTACTTTCTCATTCCCAAGAAGGACGGAGGATTGAGACCCATCTTGGACTTAAGAAATTTGAACAAATCCTCAGGAAGGACAAGTTCAGGCTCTCCAACTCCAAGACTGGTTGGCATCATTGGACCATCAGGATGCTTACTTTCATGTGACAATCCATCGCCAGCACAGAAAATACCTGAGGTTCGCAGTTAGTGGTTCTCATTATCAGTTTCGAGTTCTGCCATTCGGGCTGACCTCCGCCCTGAGGATTTTCACCAAACTTATGGGGGTAGTGGCAGCGAGTTTCAGGAGTTCAGGGATTCAAATCTACCCATACCTGGACGATTGTTTGATCAGCGCTCGTTCACCCGAACAGACCCAGGAACATCTGTCACCTGCCACTCCATACACACACACTGGGCTTCTCCCTCAATTACAAGAAGACTCCAATTCATCGAAGCAGTCCTGGATACTTCCTCTGGGAAAGCCTTGCCTCTCAAGGTGAGGGCTCAACACATTCTGCAGATGGTAACAAAGTTCCAAAATGCCCAGCATATGCCGGCCTTAGATTTTTTTTTAAATTTTTTTAATCGACACACCAGAGAAAAGTAAATTGCAACATATTCTTTCTTGACAATCTATACAGCTCATGGATCATCCCCGCCCATACCGACCCCATTCCCGCAACCCCTCAGTGCACGTCCAAATCTTGCTCTTCTGTTTGTTGAGTCATCTCCGAGCACCCAGCCCTCAGAGCGTTTGCTACCGCCCGTGGCTTAAAAGTTAGAGCTGGATAACTCTGGTCGTAGTCTATCACTGGGGACCAAATGTTCGTGAAGCGGTGAAGAAGGCCTCTGTTTGCCGTCGTAATCTTTTCCGCGACAAACACGTTCCAGAGTTTCAGCCACCATAGGATCATTAAGGGTCCTTCTGGCGATTTCCAGGTTTGTGCCACCGTGATTTTAGTGGCCAGGAGCAGGTGAGTAAGGAGGGTAGCTTTTCTGCCCGATCATTGGTATACACCTGGGATTGGGGCTCCTAGTAGGATTTGGTTCTGGCTCCAGGGGCAGCCTTATCCCAGTTATGTCTGCTATGGTGGCAAGGCATTGGGTCCAGAAATTTACAATCACTGGGCAAGACCATCACAGATGGGTGAACGATCTCTGGAGACCACATCGACGCCAGCAGCGTGGGTCCAGGGCAGAGTTGAAATGATTCAGTCTGAGTGGTGGGTAGTACCATCTTAGAAGTAGTTTATAGGCACACCCACGATTAGTAATGCAGAAGGAAGAGGCACGCGTGTGAGACCATATGTCCGACAAGACCTGGTCTTCTATCGGGTGTCCTAGGTCTGTTTCCCATTGGTTCATGTAGGTAGCTCTAGCAGTGAGCAAATCTGTCTGCAACAGCTTGTACATCGCTGAGATTCGCCCTCGGTGTGGGGGATCAGCGATTGTCAGCTGTGTAGGGTCTAGGTCTCGTGTCGCTGCCTCGCATGTTGCTGGATGGGAACACCAATGCTGTAGTTGCGCATATCTGAATCTGTCTGTTTCCGCCAGGTCAAAGGTGTTTTTGCCTTGTTCAAAGGTGAGTGGCCGATTTCCCCTCAAAAAGCTGGCTCAGGGAGCTAAGGCCGCCAGCGATCCAGTTCTTAAAGTTCGCTGGATGGGTCCCTGGGGAGAACGCCGGGTTATGAAATTCCGTAGAAGCAGGGCCTAGGTCTCTGGGGGATTCCTTTGTTTACGTGTCCATTCACAGGCTTTTAGAGTCTGCTTGGAGGAGGAAAGGATGGCCGGCCACGTTCTCGGTAGGACGGGGGGGGGGAGGTGCAAGAGGAAGCGGAGGGGGAGGGGTAAGCGGGATTGTTCAATCTCGACCCATCTTGGCCTGTTTGAACTTATCGTCCAGCCTTCAGTATGAGCTAACTGGGCCGCAATCTGGTATTTCTGGAGGTCTGGGACCCCTAGGCCTCCTGAGTTCGGACTGGCCAGCATCGTCCTGAGCGGGATCCTTGCCTTTTTTCCCTTCCAGATGAATCGTAGGATCTTCCTCTGGAGGCGCAAGAGTGGGGGCCGGGGGATCAAAGCTGGAATGGCCGAGCACATATAAAGCAGCCGTGGGAAGAGGTTCATTTTACATGCCGCTATACGGCCTACTAGCGAGATCTCAACCGCTGGCTCTCACAGGAGATCTTCCTCCAAGGTCTTGAATA
The DNA here is from genome assembly GCF_040938575.1 of Ambystoma mexicanum. Taxonomy (NCBI): domain Eukaryota; kingdom Metazoa; phylum Chordata; class Amphibia; order Caudata; family Ambystomatidae; genus Ambystoma; species Ambystoma mexicanum. Next base: position 747,492,127 of record NC_090921.1, on the reverse strand, counting down.
GCGGCTGAAAGTTCGCTTGGTAGGTATCTTCCGGTCGGGCTGTGATTTGTACTCCTAGGTAGGGGATGGACCTTTCGCTAAGTTGAATCGGGCAGAGGGTTCTTTAGGAATCCTTATCTTCCTGCCCCATTCTCACCCCCAGTGCTGATGATTTCGCGAAGTTTATCGCGAATCCTGAGACTTTACCAAAACGATGAATTTCTGCCAGGGAGGACCTCAGCGATTGGGTGGTGTCTGATATGGTTAACAACAAATCTGCATATAGTGCTATTTTATGTTGAGTTGGGCCTACTTGGAGGCCTTTGGTTCTGGGGTTCAGTCGGAGCCGCCGGGCCAGTGGCTCAATGACCAGGGCGAAGAGGAGGGGAGACAAGGGACATGCTTGCCTGGTGCCGCATGATAAAGGGATCGGGTTAGATAGTGCCGTTGACTCGGAGCAAGGTTTTCAGTGATTGGTAGTTGGCTAAAAACGAGTTTCTGAAATGCAGGTCCAAAGTGAAAGGACTCTAGGGTGAGTCGGAGGAACGACCAGTCCACCTTGTCAAAGGCCTTAGTCGCATCTAAAGCTATCACAGCCAATTTTCCCGCATCTCGCTGAGTGACTTCGACCAGATTTAGGACCCTGCGGACGTTGTCTGCAGCGGATCTGTTCAGTACGAATCCTGTCTGGTCTGGGTCGATAATATCTGGGAGCACCCTCACCAATCGGTTAGCCAAGACTTTAGAGTAAATATTAGCGTCCAGGTTTAGTAGGGAGATAGGTCTGTACGCCGTAATGTCCCCGGGGTCTTTTCCCGGCTTCAGGGCGAGGACGGTGATCGATTCCTGCATTGATGGGGTAATTGTCCCCGAAGTGGTGAAAGAGTTAAAGAGCGATGCCAGGGGTTTGGGGGGGGGGGTCACCAGCTGGGAGCGGAAGACTTTGTAAAAGCGGGTCGAGAATCCATCTGGACCCGGGGCCCTTGGTTTGAGACTCTTGATGACTTTGTCAACCTCTTCCATCGTGATCTGGGTCTCTAGCTCGTCTCGTACCGTAGGGGCTATCTGGGGAAGCGCTGTGCTTGTAGGTAGGAGAGCTGCTCTTCAGTCGATCTCAGGGAAGCTGTCATCGTGTTTGTAAGGTGAGCTACTGCAATACGCTGCTTGTCTCCCTCTGTGAATTGGACTCTGCCTTGGGGATCCCGGAGGCCCAGGATGGTGTTTCTCTTTCTGGTCTTCGCCAGCTTTTCCACTAGAAATGTGTTAGCCTTGTTCCCTTTGGCGTAGTAGCTCTGCTTAGTTCTGGCTAGGATCTGGGCTGTGTCTTCTGCATAATGTGCTTCCAGCTTCTTCCGGGCTATCCGCAGGGCCCGATGGGTTCTGGGCGTCCAGTTCTTCGCTTTACATATAGCTTCCGCTTTCTCTACTTCGTCCTGTAAGATCTGGCGGGACTGTCGCTTCTTTTTGTGGTAAGCCGCACCTTGTGAGATTAGGACCCCTCTCACTACTGCTTTCATTGCGTCCCATGTATTGGATGGTGAAGTGTCTTCGCTCTTATTTTCCTTGAAGTAGTCTTTGATAGCTTTCGCTACCACGTCCCTCAATGACATGTCATTCAAGATCGGATCGTATAGGGACCACTTGCGTTTTGGGAGTGGATCCGGGTCATGGGCTCTCAGTGTTAGAATGACCGGGGCATGATCCGATAGGACTCTGGGGTCCATGATTACATCGTCGATGAAAGCCATCGCTTGGGGGGGAGAGAAGGTCTGATGGGGTGGCACAACTGTAAATGCAATACCAGTGAGTGCGAAATCAGTAAATTCAATAGTAGCAACTAGATTAGAATGCTGTAGTTGGGGAGAGTCCTGGTTTCATAGAATGTCAGCCAGTAAATTAGAACACCAAGACTTGAGATATCCAGATAATGTGAGAGGTCTATGTTTCATGGAGTGGTAGGCAGTAATTATATACACCTAGATTTTGAGAATCAGTTCTAGTGAGAGAAGGCCTAGGTTTCACTATACGATTGGTTTTAAATAGTTTGTCTTCACAGTGGATTTCTTTGTGCCGGTGCTGGGTGCGAGTGGTTGGTGTACCTCTTTCCGGTGGAAGTGTTGTAAGGACATCACTCCTTGTGCTTGGACTTTCCACCACCTTATTACCTTCTCTCTACCCAGATCCATACCATCTACCACACTACCCACTAGGTTACCTCAAATAATCTCCAGAAATAACCGCAACATCACCATAGAGAACCTTAGACCTCTTCTCGTGCCTATCAGTAAAACTAATCTACCTACGCAAAATGACAACCCATCAGCCATTGTAGACCTATACAGCAATACCCTAGAACTAGCTCTCAACCAGATAGCTACTCTTAAACAATGAAAAGACAAACCCATTGCCCACTCCAACAAATGGTTCTCAGCAGAATTAAAGGTGCTCCGCAATATCAAAAGAACTGCAGAAACTAGCTGGAGAAAAGCCCCTTCTCTTTCCACTAAAGATAAGTTCGCCTCAGCAGCCTCCACCTACAAATCCGCCATCTTAAATGCTAAAAAAGAGATCTATAACATGAGAATACAAAACGCCAAATCTGCCACTAAAGAACTATTCTCTATACTAAGGAAACTCTAATCACCACTGCCTCCTTCAGAGGACTGCATTAAAGACCAGGCCTGGTGCAATAATATCCAGCTGTCCCTCGCTAATAAAATTGCCCTCCTATAAACTAAGATAGAAGCAAAAAAAGTCAACCTTGCCTCCAAGCAGAATCCCATCAGCATAATAAACCACACCACCCCCAATTGCCCTTCCTTCCACTTCTCACCAGTCACAGAAGAGGAAGTAATCAAGATAATCGCCAGTCTCAAACCATCCAACTGCAAAGGTGACATTTGTCCCGCCTCTCATCAAAGACGGGGCTATTGAGTTAGCCCCTCATCACCTCCTTGGTCAATGCTTCCTTCAAAAACTCAGTGGTCCCCAATAACCATAAAGAAGCGTGTGTCCTACCCCTGCTCAAAACACCCAACCTGGACCCCAACGTCCCCACAAATTACAGGCCCATCACCACATCCCATTTCTCCTCAAAATCTTAGACAGGATAGCCTACCTCCAAATACAACATTTGGAAGACAACAACCTTCTAGGCCTGCAACAATCTGCCTTTAGACCAAGGCACGGGACTGAAACTGCCCTCTTGGATCTAAAAATCCAAATGGATGATGCCAAAGATAAGGGCAAACTGGCCATTTTGCTCTTGTTGGATCTATCTGCTGCCTTCGATCTGGTTGACCACCAGATCCTCACTCAACACCTCTCCTCGGCTGCTGCATTCTCTCAGAATGCCACTAAGTGGATCCAGTCATTTTTGTCTGACAGGTCGATTAGGGTCTTCGCCCCCACCGCGGCTGCGGACCCTGTCCCAATCACATGTGGAGTGCCCCAAGGCTCCTGCATTTCCCCCACACTTTACAATATCTTCACAAAGCTCCTCTTTGACCGTCTTGACGATCTGGGTGTCAGCTACACTAAGTATGCAGACGACACCCAGGTCCTCATCACTGTCACTGGCAGCTATGAAGAGGATGCTGCAAAGCTTAATGAAATCTACTTAGAAATCCAAGCCTGGATGGCCACACACAGTCTTTGCCTCAACGACGATAAGACAGAACTGCTTATCGTAGGCTCCCAGGCTCGCCTCAACAAACTAGACCAAAGGTATCAATCCTATACCATTGACGGCAACATCATAAGTCTCCAAAGAGGTCAAAACACTAGGTGTGTACCTCGACTCCACCTTGTCACTAAAAAAACAAATAAACTCCACCATCTCAGCCACCACCTACACCAATAAATTGATCAATGCCTGTAGGCCTTTTCTCTCCACCTCTAGCTGCCTCACCTTATCAAGAGCGTTGATATTGTCTAAATTACACTATTGCAACACACTCTACCTAGGCACTAGCACAAAAAACTTGAACAGGCTCCAGATCCTGCAAAATAATGCACTAAGATGTGCCCTTAACCTCCCGCTCAATATCCACGGCCAGCAAAGAAGTCCACTGGCTCCCGATCCGCAACAGAATCAAGCTAAGAACCCTGGTCATCACCCATAAGTGCCTGTCACGCACCGCCCCTCGCTACCCCTCAGACAAATTCGCTAGACATTGCTCCACTAGACCCACCAGAACCCCTTACCTGCACCAACTAAAGGTCCCCAACTAAAAACAGCAGGCGGTTCAAGCTTCCCAGTGCTCGCATAACAATGCTGCAATACCCTCCGTCTTGCAATTAGATCCGAAGCCGCATTCTGGCCATTCAGAACCATAGTGAAATCATGGTTACTAGCCTAAACTCTCAATGCCACGTTCGGCCACGTTACCATGTGGTAATGCTCACCCTGGCTTTATCCGATTCAGGACCACCCTGTAACCCGGTCCTCACTCTCCACTGTAACTATCTTGTACACTGTTCTCTGTATACTTTATTCTTGCATGTAACTACTCAGAGCCTGGTGTAATGTATGCTCTGACTGGTGTATTAAGGTGTTTGTGTAACGACATGTAACTCTGCTGCGCACAGGATTATGCGCCCAGCTACCTGAGAGTTTGGACGCGCTTTATAAATAAACAAACTAAACAAAGGAGGGGTGAATGCTAATGAGGTCATTGGTACCAATGTGATTGTGCGAGAATTGTGCCTACCTTATCCATTGGTGCTGGTTGACAGCAGTCTGTTCATCAATTGACACATCTGGATACTGTAGCCGGTTTCTACTGCTTTGTAGGTGCAATTCTGCCTTTGCAACCACCTTGTTGATTGCGGTTGGAGCGGGGAGGTGTTAGAGGGAAAGGTAGGAGTTTGACACTGCACCCTGTGACTCCGTTTGGAGCACTCCTGGTCCTTTCCCTTGAGCTTAGTGTGGAGAATGAGCTAGGTGATGGGGCCCAGTACGCCTGTTTGGTTATGTGTTACTGAGTGATTGAGGGTTAGTTAGAAGTTTTTTAGGTTTGTACGATGTTGGTGGGTGGCTGCTTCCCATGCGGACACCTGCAGACACCGTAAGGAGCTTACCCTGTAGGAGCCGCCCTTTGCCGCAGGGCTGCTACAGGCAGAGGGCTGCTACAGGCAGAGGGCTGCCCTAGGGCTAAACTATTAATGGGATTTGATTTTATGAGTATCGGGGGAGGGGGTGAGAACATGGAAGGGGAGGCAGGGGGAATCAACGAGGCGCCGCAGAGCTTCTAATCACACAAACTAAGCAAAATCCCAAAATTACAACAGTGGTGCAGGGGGGGGTCTCACCTCAGCATTGCCGGGACCAAAGTGGCATGCTCAAAGTGGCTCTATTATGCAGATGACTTTCAGGCATCCATACTCAAGACCCTCCTCACAGAAGCTCTCCTTCGCTACCTGGAAATCCTCAACCGCTCCCTAATGCCTTCCCATCGACCCTAAAAACAGGACAAATCCTCCCTCTACTAAAGAAACCCACTCTGTATCCCGACAAGTTAGGTAATTATTACCCCATCAACCATCGTCCCTTCCTAGGTAAGATCAAGAAAGCAGTAGCTGTATAACTGCACCAACACAACGACACCAACACTCTCTTCCAATCCTGATTCAGACCCAGAAGCAGTACAGAGAAATCAACCATACAGGTGGTTGACGACATCCAGAATGACGGCCACCACTGCCTCTTGGTTCTACTTGACCTCTCGCCAGCTTTTGGCACAGTGGGCATCAAGCGCTTTTGGATACACTAAATCCGTGCATGGGGTACATCAACCTTGTTCTACGCTGGTTCAAGTCTTACCTCGCCAACCGCAAGCAGTTTGTTCAGGTGGACTCCTCTAGATCGCCAATATTACCCGTAACCTATAGACACGCAGGGTTCCATCCTCTCCCCAGTGATGTTCAATATATATATATATATGAGCTGCTGGGGGCCCACCTAGCCACACACAGCATCCACCAATATGCAGATGATGCACAGCTATACCTCAAGATAGACTCCATCAAAAACAAACATCCATAGGCTCAAAACATGCCTGTGCTGCTTCAGTCTTGGATGTGTAGTGCATACTTGAAGCTCGACCCCTAATCCTCACCAACAGCCCCCAGACATACAGACCTGGTTATCAACTATTAACTCTGATGGCTTCGCAGCCGAGCTCCCCTCCTTCACCAAGTCCCTTGGGTTCCACATCGACAAACGCCTCTCCTTCAAGAAACACATTGCTAATCAAACTAGACAGCTTGGCAACGGCTCTCCCTCCTTGTGAAAAGTCAAGGCCTCCCTCCGGACAGCTTTAGATCCACCGCCCTGGGCCTATCCCACCGGGATGGGGGGGGAGCAATGCACTCCCTGAGAAGTGTCTTACACGCAGCTGCACAGCTCATTAAGGGTCTACGCAGATATGACCTTCACCCCGGCCTTAATCGACCTGCACTGGCTCCCACTACAAGCACAAATCGCCTCCAAGTCTTGCTGCATCATCTATAAGGCATACTCCTACGTCCCGTCCACTTTTGGGACTGGACCAGAGCACTTTTTGCATCTTTTTTTGTCCTTTTATTTCTATGCAGGTCAACCGCACGTGACCGTAACCCGACTTTCCTGAGCGCCGCCCCACGCATCGCCCTTCAGTTCTTTTCCCCGCGCGGTCGGGGTCGGATGCGCTTGCATCACTGGGAACTTTTTCTTTGTGTTGCTTTTTGTCCTTCATTCCTGCTCCGGTTCCACGGTCATCTTGAAGTCTGTCTATGCTGGAGCGTCTGGGTTTCGTGTCCTGTTCTTCCTGCGAAGGTCGTTTTGCGAGGACGGATCCCCACTCTTTGCTTGGAGTGTTTAGGCCCGGAACACCATTGGGACTTGTGCTTCCATTGCCTCCCACTGTCAGTCCGTGCACTCCAGCTTCGGCTTGTCAGGTGGGAGGAAGTGTTCCAGCACGTTCCTCCACCTCATTTTCAGCTCTTCATTGACGAAAAAAGGAAACGGCCAGCAAGTTATTTCCTTTTCGGGGCACTCCTTTCCGGGGTCTTCCAGGTCTGTAAGGGGCTCAAGTAGCTCTACTACCAGAGATATCCCTGAGGTGCCCCACAAGGGGCCTACCAGGTGCACAGGGCTTCCTCTGAGGGGGGCTGCCAAAACCAGTTCTTCTTAGGTTCCCGGTTTAGTGGTTACATTTTATCTCAGTTCCTCTGCGGCTCTTGGTACCAGGGTTCTCCCTGAGGTTTCCACGTTGGAAACTATTTGCACCGAGTTTCGGCTCGAGGCCTCTCCCAAGGTGGCTAAATGTACCAGGGTTAACACGAAGGTTCCCCTTCTTTGGGCTATTCGAAACACCGGCAGAATTGAGGAACCCCCTCCCCCCCCCGTCCAGGGATCTAGCTGTAGGGTGCTGCTCTCAGCCTTCCCATGCTCCGGCTCGTGGTGACGCCAGTTCTGTTGAGGGGACGAAGAAGGCGGTCACACACTGTAGGCATTCCAGTACTGACTCAGCCGAGGGTCCCCTCCTTGGGAATAATTCTTCAGTCCCTAAGGTGCTGAGTTCACACCCTAGATCTGCTAGTACTGGCTCTGCTGAGTTTCCTTGCGTCAAGGCGAAGATGTCACATAAGACCCCTGACTCCCCTGAGGTGACTTGCCTCACTTACTCCTGTGATGCAGTTTGCCTGAGGCGTTGACAAAATGGTGACACAACCCCCGCGGACCACGGGGGCCATGTTGACTACCTGTTACACCAACGTTTACTATGGCTGGTACTGAGGGCCCTCTTTTGGGGCTGAGTAGCCTTTTTCCACGCTTTGTGGTGAGTAAGAACCTGTTACGCCCTCCAATGGATTGGTGTGCTCAGGCACCGCTGCTACATAGTCTGGCTCCCGCCTGCATCTGCACCTCCTGATCTATGTGGATCCAATCTTTGGTGGGGGTCCATCCTGGCAACCATCCTCCTTACGGTCATGGGGTGGTATGCCCCTTCCTCGCGGCCTCTGCCCACTCTAGCGCCTAGACCTCCTCACCTCTTCCTGCCAGACCTCCTCCTCAACCACTTCTTCCTCTGCCTCCTCTTTCCCCGGTAGAAAAGACATTGGGTGCTCTGCCAGACAACACTTTAGTCCCTGAGGCACCACATGCTGCGGACCAGTCGTCGGTACAGAAACATCTAGACCTCAGAGCAGTGGAACCTGCTCCCGTTGGGGATCAAGGGGAGGGGTACTACTCCTGTCTGTTTTCAGTGCCCAATCTCAACCAGGCTGGCCTGCGCACTTTCCTCGACCTTTCCAAGTTCAATCTTTTTCTCCCCCCAAGACAAATTCAGGATAATTACGCATGGCCCGATAAAGTCCTCTCACCGGAAGGGTGATTGGCTCAGCGTAGTGGACCTTCAGGACGCATACAAGCACATTCTGATTTGAAGCCCGCATCGAAAATATCTGCGGTTCTCCGTTAGAGCGGAACACTTCCAGTTTCATGTGCTCCTGTTTGGTCTCGGCTCAGCAGCGCATGTTTTCACAAAGATGTTGGTCATTGCAGCATTCCTCAGAATGCAGGGGCTCCATGTATATCCATACTTGGATGATTGGCTCCTGCGCAGCCCTTGCCCGCAGATGGCTACAACCAATTTTCAGTCACTCCTTCGGCTCTTGTTCCATATTGGGCTGTCGGTGAACTGGAGGAAATCGTCCATGGCGGTCTCTGAAGACCTGATGCTGCTGGGTTTCCGTTGGGATACCATCAGTACCGAGTTTTTCTGACGGAGGACAGGATTGCAGACCTGTCGACCACGTGCCATCTCTTACTCCAGGCCTCCCACATGACGGCTTGGTGGTTCCAGAGACTCTTGGGCCTTATGGCTTCTTGAGTGTTGGCGCTACCTCTTGCGCGCCTGAAGATGAGACACTCTCTGCCTACTCTACGGGACAGCTGGTCCCAGGCAACCAAACCGGATTCCAAGATGATTCCAGTTCCATCTTGCATGACAGCGGATCTTCAATGCTGGTCGTCTGCTAGCAACCTTTCATTGGGGTCCTACTTCCAGGAGCCCTGCCCACAAGTAACGGTTACAACAGACTCCTCCCTTCTGGGGTGGGGAATGACACTGCATCACCTCGAGGGGTACGATTTGTGGATGCCTCAAGACGTGCAGTTCCATATCAATTACTTGGAGCTCCTGGCAGTTTTTCTGGCGCTCAAGGCTTTCCGATCAACCCTCACCAACAGTGTTGTCAGTATTGGCACAGAAAAATCTGTTGCAATATTCTACATCAATAAACTGGGGGCAACAAGGTAACGGATGCGGTACAGGGCCTCCAGCTGTCCGGTGGCAAGCACGCAACAACTAACATTAAATGCAGAGACAGAATAGTGTGCTTCCTTTTTTTGAAACTGTCATGAAAAAAAATGAAAAAAAGAAAAACAGTAGTTTCCCTTTTTTTCTCGATTAGGGCTTGTTATGTGTAAATACCTTCTGCTACCTGCCCCACTGTTGCTTCCTTGAGAACTGCAACCACAACAGAATATCGGTAACTAACTATGATGAGTGAAGATGCGATCACGTGATGTTTCTTTCACGTGACCATAATCGCTTTGAAAAAGATGTTTTCGCCCCGTGCTTTCCAAGTCTTTCGTCGCATGCATCACAAGCGAACACGGATAAAACGAGGAGCTCCCTCGTTTCTGAAAACAGTAAGCTATGACATGTAATAGGAGTGTACTAGCAACTCAGACAGAGCATACATGCACACTCGAATTATCTACCCCGTGATACTGTAGTGAAAGATGTTGATGGCCTCCAAATCACAAACTAGATAATTAGCATCTGCGGGTCTATTGTAAACTGGTCGAATGTTAAATGGCTTTTTTTGACAAAAATGTTATCACTTGTCTAGAGAGAAACGTATTAATTTTTTAAAAAAGTTTATTGCCATTTATGATTGACCAGAACACATCTCGAACTCCTTCTCTACATCTATCCCTGTTGCTTCCCGCCACCTCCTTGTATATTTCCAGTCCGGGGAGTCCTCTCCGGCCTTAATGTGTCTATATATTGCTGTGACTAAGTGCTTATCCCCGGAGTCTCTATTGAGGTATTTCTCAAGGGGGTTTAGCTGACGGTTGGCTGCTTTTTTGCAAGGAGGGATGATGTAGCCAGTGTCTCAGTTGGACATGTGGGTACCTCTTTCGCTTAGGGCGAAGTCTGATTTGCATTGATCAAATTGTTTCACCTGACCTTGACTAAACCTGTCTCGGACTACTCTACATTTCCCTGCCCCCCGCTGCCATGCTCCGTATGTGGATGTTTTGTGTCCCAGAGTGAATTGTGGATTATCAAGCATTGGTGTGTATGGTGATGGGTACGTTGTGAGGTGCGCTGTGTTCACTGCCTCATCCCACACGTGAGCCACTACTGAGAGGACGGAACTACAGTACATTCGTGCCGGCCTGTCCCCTTTAGGTTTCCACAGTATACCCTCAGGTCCTCTCCCACCACCGCCCTGTCTATAGGTCTCCATATCTTCCCATGGTCATCCCTCTGCCAGTAGTACCCTCATCTGAGTTGCCCTATAGTATACTCAAAAATCCGGCTGCCCCAAACCCCCGCACCTCCACCTCCTCCCCCCTGCTCAGTGGGTGCTCTCATAACTTGGTCCGCCACTCTTGGTTTAAAAGAGGCAATAGAGATTAAAAGACAGCCCCATTCTAACTTTCAGACCCAGCACCCAAAAGGTTACATCAGCAGGACAGAACAAAACTACATGTCCCATAAACCACCACGGGAAATGGAGACCAGGTGGGGGGAAAATATAAAATGAAAAAAGGGAAGCGGTATAGATACAGCCCTGTCATGCGGTACAGTGACAGATGCCACCATAGCAGTACAGGTTGGGATGGACAAACAGTGCATGGAGCAGGGTGTAGGAGTGAAGGCAAACGGGCTGCAGGTGTGGGAATTGGGCAGGAAAGACGGGTGGAAGCTGAGGGGAGGGGAGGAGCAAAGTATGAGTTAAAAGAAGCCCCCGGAAACTCATCAGCTGTCGCTAATTACAGCACCAGCCCTGGCCGGAGACCACAGAGGAGTGGGAGGAATCCCCAGGTGATGTACATTGGGCGTACTAGGAGGCTGAAGGCTCGGCACCGCAGAGATCCTTAACAAGAGGCAGAGCCTCTGCCAGGAGAGGCTCGAAGAGCGGCAGCGCGGGGGGCACTACTGAAGCGGATTCACTGACCAGGAAAGTCTGGCTGTAAAACATTTTCAAAGGACAGTGTTTCCGTGGGTTTACCCTTTGTTTGTTTTCCCTTTTTTTTTAAACCCAATTGGGTTTAAAAAAAGGGGAAAGGAATTTAGGTGACCTGATTAATTTTTTTTCAAAGAGGAGCCAAGCTTAAGAGGACATTCATGCGAACTCTGAATTGATCCACCCTTTTTCCGGGCAAGCCTGCTGAATCACATTTAAGCATGTTTTGTTGTTTATAACGAGAGGCTGTGTGAAAATTTAACTCCGCAATAAATCATACCTTGTGAACCCTGCATTCCGACTACAGTCTACTACTTTACAATTCCATACAAATGTACTAAATATTTTCTGCAGGGCTCTGAATAGAGACAGTTGAACACGGACCGGCAGGGATGCGAAGTAGTAGAGGAGCGCTAGTATCACCATTTTGAGGACATTCATCCTAATGGGCCCTCACCCCCACCCCCCCCGAATTGATCTAGCTCCCTTTCAATTGCCCTTGGGGATTCCTCTGGTTCGGTTAGGGTCATAATCGTGTTGTCTGCAAATGCTGCTATCTTTTGCTTTTCCCCCCGCAAAGGGAATACCTGCTATATCTTCGTTCACCCTCACCGCCACTAGGAAGGGTTCCAAGTGTATCACATATAGAATGGGGAACAACGGATAGCCCTGCTTGGTTCCCTGCTCCACTGGTATTGGTTTGGGGAGTTGCCCATTTATGGCCAGATGAAGAATTGGGTGTTGGTAGTTTGCGCTCACCCGGGCCAGAAAGTTAGGACCAAATCCCATGTGTATAGTTGCGAAGAGGAAGGCCCACTCCACCCGGTCAAACACCTTTTCGGCGTCCACCGCCATAAAGATAGCCGGAATTCCCCTTGTGTGGAACTTTTCTATCAGGTGAATCGGCCTCTTGCCATTGTTGCCAGTCTGCCACCCCTAACAAAGCCGGATTGGTCCGGCTGAATTAGTCTAGGAATGATCTGATCAAGTCTGGACGCTAAGATCTTCGCATGAATGTTGACGTTAATCAAGGCTATGGGGCGGTAAGACCCACAGTCAGTAGGGTCCTTGTTTTTTTAATGCCTATTTTTTAATGTATGAGGATGACTTTTGCCTCCTCCATCGATGTAATGATGGACCCGTCCTTGCCTATTTGGTTGTACAGGGTAGTGAGGTGGGGAGTGAGTGTTTCCCTATGCTTTTTGTAAAACTCTGCAACGTATCCATCTGGGCCTGGGGATTTGTTGCAGGGTAATGACTGTATGGCAGCTCTGGCTTCATCTCTAGTTATATCCCGCTCCAGTGCTTTGCACTTTTCCCTCGTTAGCTTGGGTGGATTTATTCCAGATAATAATTCTGGAGCGCTAGCAGAGGGTTTTCCGAGCTATACAAGGTGTTGTAGAAATGGGTGAATGCTTTTTTTTTTCTTCAAATTTATTTATTTTTTTTTAATTTATTTTTATATATAAACCAAACAACAATACAACAGAACATAAACACATTTAACAACAAAAGCACTGCAATCCCCATCCCTCCCCCCCTATGAGCCTGTGTGGTGTCCGCCATCGGTATCCTCTGTGAACGGAGGGGCGTCATCGCTCTCAGATTCAATTGGAGCCGACCCCGTTCCAAACAGTTCGGCTATCATCAATTTCCATGCCGCGAGGGAGCACATTTCCTCCTCCTCCCCTGCAATACTGGTATCCCGCCACACCGCCGTCTCGGCCTCCGCCCATTTTTGGAGATCCCTCCACCAGACCTCCACTCGTGGCTTATGACACTCCTTCCATCCCATTGCAATCCTACGTTTAGCAAGCACATAAGCCAAATCTTTCAATTTCTCAACATGTCTGACTTTACGCGCTCTGGGATATCCCCCCAGTAAGCAGGCCCAGGCTGAATCCACTTTGAGCGTGATACCCTTCCCTGCCAGTTTCTGCGCCACTTCACCCCAGTAGCCTGCAATTGCTGGGCACGCCCAGAACATGTGTATCATGTCTGCATTCTCCTCGTCACACTTGGGGCACGCCTGGCGTCCAACGTCCCGAAATTTGGATATTCTCAAGGGGGTCATGTATGCCCTGTGCGTTATATAAAGCTGTATTTGCTTAAACCTGGCATTCCTCGACACTTTTTTATGATACCCCAAGGCACGCTCCCACAACCCATCTGCCATCGGGGCCCCCATCTCCGTTTCCCATTCCAGTCTCAAGTGCACTAAATCACTCCCAACCTTTGTCATCAACATCTCCTACAACCTAGAGACCTCATGCCCGCCCTCCGATGTGTCGTATAGTATCTCCACCGTGGCGTCCGGTTCATCGGCCAAGGTAGTTTCAGGCCACCTACTCCGAATCTCCTGCACTATCCTGTAATATGTCACATATTGACCCCTGTGCAATCCCGACCCTGCCTCTAGTTCTTCGAACTCCATGATGGTCCCATCCTGCCAAATATCTCCCATGGTGACCAACCCCACTGACTCCCAGTATGTCCGGATGATTGCTCTGAGCTGCCCGTCTCCCTTCGCCAGTGCGACCAATGGTGACTGCGGCAAACACGGCAAAGGGTTACCCATCATCCGGCAGGCCCGTCTCCACATGTTCCGTCCCAAAACTAGCATTCTAGGCCGTTCCCTCATGCATGCATTAGTCACCCATATCACCTCTCGCAGATAAAATTTTCAAATTTTTTTATGTCTGCGTTGTCGGAGCTAGTTCTAGCACCTCCAACTCTTATTTTCATTGTTTTATCCTTTTCCTCCTTTCTCAGCATCCTTGCCAATAGGCGGTCCGCTTTATTTGCTTTGATGTAGTATTTTTGCCTAAGGCGAAGTAGATTCTGCTCCACCGCTCTCGTCTGTATCAAATCGAGTTGACTCCTGATGGCCCTGTATTCCTTTCTAGTGGTTAGGGACTGCCCTGGGCCCACTTTCGCCATTATCCCTTTCAACTGCTCTTCCAGCTGGGCCTCTTCTAGCTTCATTTGCCCATCTCTTCTTGCTTTCATGTCTATTATCTTCCCTCTTGGAGTTGCTTTGAAGGCGTCCCAACGAGTCTGCTGGGTTGTGTCCCCTATTTTATTGGTTTCAAAGAAAGCTTCTATTTCCCCTACCACCTCCCTGACCAGTACCTCATCCTTGAAGAGGGGTGTCGGGGTAACTCCATTTCCATAGGCCCATTGGGGGGCCTCTTCCTGGTAGAGTAAGTTTAATAGGGCTATGGTCAGAGAGTACTATAGCTCCCAGCATTATGCTCTTCGCAGTTCCCAGCAGACCGCTTGATAGCCAAATGAGGACTATTCTCGAATGTGAGCAGTGGACATGTGAATAGAATGTGAACCCATATTTATCCCCTTCAAGCTCCCTCCATGCATCCACCAGGGAGAGAACACTCATTCTACCCTTGAGTGTCTCTGACGGTCTTCCCTGATAAGGTGCATGCCCTCTGCTCCTATCTTTGTACTGATCCCAAGCCATAGTGAAGTACCCCGTCGGTCCTATTGAGGATTTCGCAAATCGCTCGAGGCGATTTATTGCTAGTGTTCTGCTTGTCCCTTGTTGGGGGCGTATAGTGTGGCTACCGTGAGGGTCTCCCCCTTCCCTTGCAGCATCACTGCTAGAAATCTCCCTGTGTCATCCGAGTCCTTCCCTGTTATGCTTAAATCCAACCCATCTTTCAGGGCTAGGAGGACTCCCACTTTAAAAAAAAACATATATATATTATTTGATTTTAAGTTTTGTTCATTGCCAGTCACATTACATACTGAAAAATTACAAACGTATTTACAAAGCGAGATCGGAGCATATTAGTACTGTGCTATGTTCATACATTCTATAAGTGCTTCTGCTCTCTCGCTTCAACCAATTTTATTATGACTTTCGCTCCACCCTCCCTCCTCTCTTCCCCCCTCTCCCCCACTTTTGGTCAAGCGCACATCACAGAAACTTTTTCTGTGTGTCAATAGGTGATCACAGTTTTATTGTTAAAGGGTTCTCCCGTTGGGTGGGTCTTCATTAACTTGGTTCGTAACCCCTCAGTTTCTCTCGATTGCATTACTGCTCCGAGCTTTGGTCGGCTTAATGCTTTGGTACGCTTGAGAGGTGTGTATTTGTAAAATCCATCCATAGTGCCTCACTTTGCAATGCTTTCCAGTGTAGTGACGCTGTTATCATTTCCATTGTACGTATGTTAGAGGCTATATTGATCCATTCATTTTTACTCTGGAGCGTTGTGGACTTCCATTTTATTACTAGTGTGGCAGGAGCGGCTAGTAGTAGGTGGGGGGCCAGCCCTTTAATTCTATTCCATTCGTCTTCATTTTTCTCAAGGGCAAATAGTACAAGGTGGGGGATCAGCCACCCTTTTGGATATCGTCTGTCTTTGATCCAGCCCAGGACCTCTTCCCAAAATACTCGTATTCAGGGACAGCCCCACCACATATGTCAGTAGTCTGCCACCTCCCCACATTACCGCCAGCATCTTGGGTCGGCTGTTTGAAACATTTTCGAGAGTCTGAATGGATCATACTGCCACATGTGTAATAGTTTGATTGCGTGTAGTTTGTATTGGCTTGATATGGATGTTTGCGATGTCGTTTTACATATTCGTTCCCACAAGTCCACTCTCTCTCTATCCCCTGCCTCTCTCTATCCCCTCTCTCTCTCTCTTCTCTCTCTATCCCCTGCCTCTCTCTCTCTCCATCCCCTGCCTCTCTCAGTTCTTTATACATTGCTGATATCAGTCCCTTCATTTCTGTCCTGGAGTCCAATCATTTTTCAAAAGGGAGTAAGGTCTCAATAGTTTCTTTCCATGCAGGTTTTGATAGGATGCCTTTTTATCTGTATGAATTGAAAGGTGGACAGTGGGCCTATTCTCCAGCATGGGGTCTGGTATGGATTCACATGCTCATGAATATTCCCCGTCGTCAGGCTGGGTATCCTCGGTAAAGAAAAATCGGTATCAGTTTCATTTCTGATCTGTCTTTCGTAGTAGTAACCAATCACTGATCTCTGCGTCATACTGACCACAGCCAATGACTGCCATCTCCCTAAGCCCCGCCTCTGGCAGCCATCTTCAGATTTTTACCGCACGTTCAAGTGTTGGGATCCTCGTGCTATTGCTATCGAGCTTTAGTGCTTTTTTCACGGTTTTTTCATAGGAACATTTTCTCTTTTTACGGTCAAAAGAGCCTCAAGCTCCACCGTTTCTTTATCCGATCAACAGGGACCCGTGTCGGATTCTTCTACGCCCCTCAAGGGTGAAGATTTCGTCGAGCCACACTTTTGGAGGACTCCAGAAGTTTCTCAAGCCCATCTCGGACATGGCCCAGGAGAAGGGAAGCTCGACGCCCGGAAAGCTGTTCAGGGTCTGCCCTGGATGCCAGCTTCAGAATGTCTTTAAGGAGGATGAACACTCCCTTTGCCTCTACTGCCTGCATGAGGACAAGACCCACGTGGAGAAGGACTGTGCGTTTTGCTGCAATATGTCGGAGCGGACCATGAAGGACTGCCATCTGCGTCTCGCCAACTGGCTGGAAGGGAAGAGCCCGTCAGGTGAAAAAAAGAAGTCCGAGCGGTCTTCTAAGACCTTTGAGGGCGCCCCGGCGACGGGGGCCCAACAGAAGGCAAGCACTGCGAGTCCGCTGGCACCGGGAGCGCCGACGGTCGGGCTCTACGGGTGCCAGGAAGGGCGCATCCTCCCCGGTGCCATCAACCACGAGCCAACGCTCTGGCTCGGGTAAGAGGAAGGCCGAGCACCCGGCGAAGCTCCTGGAGAGACCCCGGTCGAGCTCGAAGGCCCCATCGGAGCGGGAGCGAGTCGGTGACCCTCCCCCCAAGGAGGAAGGCGGTGAGCACACCTAAGGTGGTGAAAGCCTTGATCCTCTAGACAGTCGTGGTGGCCCTGGCTCAGCCTGTGGAGGCTACACCAGTGGTGGCGACCTCGGGGCCCAGAGTCTCCCTGCCACCGCGGAGGGAGTCCTCTTTCATGCCCATCGACAGGACCCCCGTGAAACCTCCGACGGAGAAGAAAAAGGGGGGGGCAGGAGGTCATCGTGGATTCGGCCTCAACCTCTGAAGAGGAGCTGATCGAAGTCTTAAGCCACGGCGTTGTCGTGGAAGAAGACCAGCCCGTCGGGAGGGACCCCGACGTCAGCGACGACGATAACGTTGAGGGTGCCGACAGGGCTCCTGACCGCCCGTGGGAATCCCCTCAACCAGTGCTGCAAGACAACTCAGCGGCCATTTTGTTGGCTATACAGTCCTTATGCTCGGAGTTAAGGACAAGATTGCCGTTACCACCAACGGAGGAACCGCAAGGCCCTTCTGGGAGCCCTCCTCCTAAGAGAAGAAGGATTCATCCTCCACCTCCTTTTCAACCATCGCGCTCTGCTCAGCCCTCCTCCCCGGCCACGACCTGTGGGGATGATACGGGGATGGACACGGCCGCGACGGGTACAGACGACGAGGTTTACGACGAGGATCTCCCGTCGTCACTTCCTCCCCGGACTTCTCCGCCCGACGAGATTGGATCGTTTCATGCCATGATCGCCAGGGCATCCGAGCTTTTCCAGCTCTGCCCGGAAGAGAAGAAGGAAGGTTTCCTTTATCAACGGCGCAAGACCAAGAGGAAGACGGTCCTCGCTGTACCTCTACTGGACGATATCTGGGATGAGGCTCTCTCCCTCCTCAATAACCCATCCACAACGCCTGCGAGAAAGAATCGGTACGAGAAGAAGTACCGGGTCCCGGACGCGGCCCCCTTGTGCCTTCGGACACAACCGACCCCGGACTCGGTGGTCTCCGCGGCAGCCAGGAAGAAAGCGGGGGTGGGGGGGGCCTCGGCCTCTACGTCAACCTCCCCGCCGGACGGCGAGGGAAAGAAATTGGACACGATGGGACGCAGAGTCATCTCATCGACAGCGACGACGATTAAGGCTGCCAACGTCTTGGTTATCATAGCCCGCTAGGACAGGGAGTTGTGGTACAAAATCGCCCCCCTGCTGGACTTCCTACCAGACGACAATTGGGCGGAGGCCCTAGAGATCTTGCAGGAAGGAGAAGTGGCGTTGGACCACACCTTTACGATAGCGACGGACATCACTGACACTAGATTTCGCCAGTTGGGCAACAGCGTGTGCCTTAGACGGCGTGGATGGCTCAAGGCAATGGACTTCCGGCAGGACGTGCAGACCAGAGTCTTGGACATGCCGTTCGACAGGAGCAACCTGTTTGGGAAAACAGTGGATGATTCCCTACAAGCCATCAAGACGGACACGTGGACGGCCTGGGCTCTTGGTGTTCTCCAGCAACGACAGCCGCCCTTTCAGAGCGGCGGAGGCAAGCAGGGTGCCTCCAAAGGCTCCGGCGGCGTATTTTCCACCTATCGTCAAGCGGCCCATTCGTTGTCACAGGAAGCCTACAAGGGATGAGGCAAGTCGGGCGGACCCCGCGGTCGTCGCCAGGGAGGACAAGGCGGCAAAGCCTCGTCGAAGCAGGACTGAACCGGCCGTGGGGTCGGGCCTCCACCGAAGCACCTCGGTGGGAGGCCGGCTGGCGAGCTTCGTCAGCGTGTGGGAGTCCATCTCCACCGACCGATGGGTGCTGGACGCCCTGGCCCAGGGTCACGCGCTCGAGTTTCTAAAGAAGTGCCCGCGCGTTTCCCCCCCCCCCCCCGTGGCCACGGGTCACGTCCCTCAACTTCTCTTGGAGGTAAAGGCGATGCTCAAGAAAGGCGCCATCGAGCTCGTCCCAAAGAGGCTTCGGGGCTCCGGAGTTTACTCAAGATACTTCCTCGTGAAGAAGACTGGAGGATGGCGTCCCATCCTGGACCTACGACGACTGAACAAATTCATCAAGGCACAAAAGTTCCGGATGGTCACCCTCCAGCATGTCCTGGGCGATTTTCTGTCGTCGTTGGATTTGGAGGATGCTTACTTCCATATCCCCATCCTAAAGGGACACCGAAAGTTTCTCAGATTTGTGGTCCAAGGGCGTCACTACCAGTTCAGAGCCCTTCCCTTCGGATTGAGGTCGGCACCCAGGGTGTTCAAGTGCCTCGCACCGGTGGCGGCGCGGCTGCGCCTGGAGGGGATCCACGTCTACCCCTACCTGGACGACTGGCTCATCCGAGCAAAGACAAGGGAACTCGCCGCAGAGCACACGGCGAGGACCGTCCAACTGCTCACAGACCTGGGATTCTCCATAAACTACGCCAAGTCCCACCTGGTGCCCGCGCAAGACGTGCTGTTTCTGGGAGCGAAACTCAACACAGTGGCGCTTCTGGCCTCTCCGTCGGAGGAAAGGACGAGGGCCATCTTGGGCAAGGTGCAGCGGATGCTGGTTGCGGACGCGGCCAGGGTGTGGTCCATCAAATCCCTCCTCGGAATGTCTTCTTGCATTTATCTCATCCGCCTGTGCAGGCTTCGGATGAGCCCGTTACAGGAGTTCCTGGACGCTCGCTGGATCCAGACGACGGGCAGCTTCGAGGACAGGATCACACTCGACAAGAGCTTCCGACGAGCAATCCGGTGGTGGGGCACCCTCGCGCATCTGACGGCGGGCATGGACTTCCAGACCCCGTGCCACCAGAAGACGGTGACCACGGATGCCTCCCTGGAAGGGTGGGGACCGCACACCGAAAATCTGCACGCGAGAGGCCTTTGGCTCCCGACGGAGAAGTCCCTCCATATCAACGTCCTTGAGCTCCGGGCAGTGTTTTGGGCCCTCAGGTACTTTCTTCCATCCCTCAAGGGCAAGGTGGTGAGGATCTTCACCGACAACACCACCACCATGTTCTACATCAGGAAGCAGGGCGGTACCAGATCCCCAGCCCTGTCCAAGGAGGCGCAGGATCTGTGGCATTGGGCCGTCGCCCAAGGGATGTTTCTGGTGCCGTTTCATCTGGCAGGAATAAAAAACACCATCGCGTAAAAGAGCTCGGTCATAAATGGAATTAGTTGCGCACTGAAGGATTAGTAGAATCCCGCCGCGTAGCCATCTTCACCTTTTAAGCAAGACATTTCCACACCACGGATAACAACCCCTGCTTTACATCTGCTCCGCCATGCAAGATTGTGCTATGACCAAATGGAAAATACTGACTATATGGCGCTGGCACTGGCGAACCGGAATCTCGGATGGGCAGGAGCCCAGGCCGCAAATTTACCATCTGCCGTAGGAGAAGTTACTTCGTCATCATGCAGTCTGTGCACCCTTCAGGGTAAGATGAGATTTTATTGCCACATCACCCCCCACCCCGCCCACCTGTTGGATGGTCCGTGATGCCCCACCATTACATCACACAACAGATGTATCGGCCCGATGCCACAGTTTTCGTGCTTACACACATGGAGTCCCAAAAAATGGCCGCCGTACTTCATGTTTAGGTGCTGCCTAGCAACCAACCTGAACGAGTGTTGCTGCTGCCCATTGGTCCTACTTTGCTATTTCCTGCACACGGCCCTGCCGGAAGGCTGAGAGCCGGCCTGCCTACATAAGGCTCCCCTACAAAAGGTAAGGGCCTGTCTGTGCCTGTCCGTGACGGTCCGCTGACCCTTCACGCTTCTACACATCTTCGATTCCCGCTTTCAGTGAGTACCCTATTCCACCCATTGTACTTACCGACCTTACTTTGTTGTCTGCATACGACTCAGTTCTCCTGCTCTAAAGCTCGCTGTGCCCACATTTACGCCAGAAAATACAGTCTGTTGAAATCTATCTAATGGCAAGTTACAACCACCACCTCGTGCTCGTGACTTGATGAGCTCACTGAACTTCCTTACCTAACACTTTCATGCATGACCAGTGTGAACCAACCAAACTCTTGGTATCATCACAGCACCTAGAGGCGCCGCCTTTGCATTTTGCGCAGGTCGAATTGCCCCTTCTGCTGTACCCATTAGTCTCGCACTCACCCATGGAAGACTGGCTTATAGCGCTGGTACTGCCACCACAGCACTTTTCACGCCTGGACTGTCTTTTTGCCCCACCTACGCAAACTACCACATTTCTCTTCCCTTACTTCCGGTTACAGGCATCAACGATGTAGCCCAGCAAATAGATTGTCTGGGCATCCCGTTACTATATTGATCTGTTATTGTTTTTTGCCAAATTATCAACAATACTGCCTTGCATCTTTATCATCTAGTTCGTACGTCATGCCACCAACTATGCTAACACTAATTGTATTACAAAAAAGGTAGCAGGCGCCCCTCTCTCGAAAGAACAAGGCATGATAACCCTGAACAGGTTATCATGTCTGTTCTTGCGAGAGAGGGGCGCCCGCTACCTTTGTAATACTATTTGTTAAGGAACCTGGGATTGGTAACCCTAGGTCTCCTGGGGGCAACCAGACGTGGTCTCCCTCTCACTGTGCTTAGAGAGGCATCAGCTTCACCTCACTGATGATCCCCAACAAGGGTGAAACACGTGTATGGGGTTGCTGGTGGTACTCTCGTTCAGATTGGAATTGCCATTGTATTTCGGTGCTGGACTGCCCCTGGGCAGGACAAAGACTGATATGCAAATGGATATTTCCCATCTGTGAAAGGCACAGTGAGTAAAAGCAGTGGCTGCGAACTCTCAAGTGGTTAATAACCACTGAACAGGTTATCATGTCTGTTCTTGCGAGAGAGGGGCGCCCGCTACCTTTGTAATACTATTTGTTAAGGAACCTGGGATTGGTAACCCTAGGTCTCCTGGGGGCAACCAGACGTGGTCTCCCTCTCACTGTGCTTAGAGAGGCATCAGCTTCACCTCACTGATGATCCCCAACAAGGGTGAAACACGTGTATGGGGTTGCTGGTGGTACTCTCGTTCAGATTGGAATTGCCATTGTATTTCGGTGCTGGACTGCCCCTGGGCAGGACAAAGACTGATATGCAAATGGATATTTCCCATCTGTGAAAGGCACAGTGAGTAAAAGCAGTGGCTGCGAACTCTCAAGTGGTTAATAACCACTGAACAGGTTATCATGTCTGTTCTTGCGAGAGAGGGGCGCCCGCTACCTTTGTAATACTATTTGTTAAGGAACCTGGGATTGGTAACCCTAGGTCTCCTGGGGGCAACCAGACGTGGTCTCCCTCTCACTGTGCTTAGAGAGGCATCAGCTTCACCTCACTGATGATCCCCAACAAGGGTGAAACACGTGTATGGGGTTGCTGGTGGTACTCTCGTTCAGATTGGAATTGCCATTGTATTTCGGTGCTGGACTGCCCCTGGGCAGGACAAAGACTGATATGCAAATGGATATTTCCCATCTGTGAAAGGCACAGTGAGTAAAAGCAGTGGCTGCGAACTCTCAAGTGGTTAATAACCACTGAACAGGTTATCATGTCTGTTCTTGCGAGAGAGGGGCGCCCGCTACCTTTGTAATACTAATTGTATTACCCACTGCTGTCATACGACTAACTATGTTGCTCACTTTCTTGTAATGATACCAATACCTATGGTGCTGACCACTTACCCGCCGGCCCTATCTGATCCACGCATTAGCCGAGCAGCATAATGGTAGTCCTCACTCACTAGCCTTATTGATTGTGTCTATGCTAGCTTACAGTAGCATTTACGGTGCCATTCGCTACTGAACTAGTCCATGGCTATGCCACTTAGCCTAAATATATCTTGTACTGGCTACCAGTTGTACCCACAGCCATGACTGCCTTAACCTTTTTACCTAATTGCATTATTAGCATGTTCACTAACTACTAATCAGCCCTCTAGCGTGCTCACTAGCCTACTTGTACCCGCTGTGCACTAACATTGTTGCTCTGCTTATACGCATTGATCTACATGACCCGCCTATTGTGGCGCCTACTGTCTCAACTGTACCCTGTACTGTATCGACTTTGTTGCTACTCGCACTATTGTTGCACAGGACTTAACCTAATGGTGTGCCTACTCGCCTAATTGTACCCACACTGTACTGACCTGCTGCTGTGTTTGCGTGCATTACTGTTGCACATGACCTAGTCTACTGCTACGCATACCTGATTGTACCAAAGTAGCCCATTGATCTGCTCACTAAGTCAAAGTTGCTCCTGTATTTAGCCCACCGCTGTACTCACCTGCCTGGCTAAAACACATACCTTGCACTAGTTTACGGTTGTGCTCATCAGCTGTACTTTCATAATACTACATCTAAGCACACTATGTATGACACCACCTGCCTATACCTACTTCTACTGCAGGCCTTTCTGGCACTAGAACAATTGCTGAGTGCAGTGGGTTATAACCCTTCCACTTCACTGCAATCAACTTTGGGAAACTCGAGCGCAGCTTTCATGGGGACTATACCCAACCCACCCACCCAGGTTGAATTTTTATAATCCGCATAGCACATACACCAGATAGCCCATTTGCCACTACTATGACACTCCTGCCCAATGTCTATCCATACATCACAACATAAACCATGGATTATATAAAACTAATCTCCCATGCCACTCAACTACGCAACATCAGGCTCCGATCTCGATTGACTAGATTCGACGAGCCCCCAAGCAGATCCACTGTTGACTCACACCCATTGAGAGAAGACCCATCTAAGAAATACAATAGGAAGGAAACAAATAATGATTCCTCTACCCTACTCAAGTCTAAATCAAACGGCACCCCTCCAAAAAACAACCACTGAATGCACCCTTGCCCACTAAAGTAGTTAGCCAGTGTAAACCCCTGATTCACCTTCCGACTAACAACATCATCCCTGACATCAAAGGCGCACTAATTAATGCCAGATCCTTAGTAGCACATGCTATTGAGATAGCCGATTTAATACGAGCCGAAGACCTCGACTTTCTAGCTACAACAGAATCATGACTTCATGCAGCTGCAGTCCCGGCCCTCATGCTCACAGTGCCAGACAATTGAGCAGATAGGATTGACTCCAGCGGAGGAGAACTAGCTCTCCTAGCTAAATCCAATCTAGCTATTAGACTAGCCTCTGCTCTGGACATCAAATCATGCAAATTACTTACTGCCGAAATCCCCATATCTGACTCCCAAATGCTCCCTATCCACTTGATCTATAGCCCTCTGGGCCCCATTGGCGCATTCGAGGAGGATATTTCTATAATACTTTCTGACAATATGAAAACTACATTGCAAATACT
This sequence comes from Ambystoma mexicanum, assembly GCF_040938575.1. NCBI lineage: Eukaryota > Metazoa > Chordata > Amphibia > Caudata > Ambystomatidae > Ambystoma > Ambystoma mexicanum. The sequence goes on along the minus strand of NC_090921.1, from coordinate 747,467,785 downwards.
AGTACTAGGGGACCTCAACCTGGGTTTCAACGACCCAAGTGACCAACAAGCTACTGCTATTGCTAATGTACTCACCGAATTCGGCTTCACCCAAAGGGTGATACTGCCCACACATAACAAAAGTAGAACGCTAGATTGGGTGGAAGAACTTAATTGCAATGCCTCAATCACCTTCATAACTCTCCAACTATGGACATTACCTCATCTCTTTCAATCTGGCAGTCAAAAATCTTACCCCCAAAATCAACCTAATAGGGCCCCCAACCCTCGCCAGGAATAAAAAGAATATTACAGCGAACAAACTTGCGCCACTCTTAATACCTATCCACAACTCATTGCCAGACACTAATGACCCTGCTACCTTAGTGGACGCATACAAAAATACCATGAGTAAAGCTTTTGACATGATTGAATGAGGAAAAGTAAACCCAGAGCTCGCCTAAACTCTTGGTTTACCCTGCACCTCAAAACCCTTGGAGCAAAAAAAAAGAAAATGCGAAGTTGCCTGGAGACACCTGCCCAATGATGAAAAGAAAACAAACCTCATCAACATTTCAGCTATATATGAAAGAAATAATTTGTACCAAACAGGAAACCTATAACAATAGGATTATCGAAGCTAACTCTAGCACTAAGGAACTGTTTGTAATCCTAAAAGAGTTGGAAGCTCCCATTTCCCCCCCACTGATAACTGCTCAAAGGACAAAATTTGGTGTTCGAAATATACAGAATGCCTTAACTGGTCAAATCGGCCTCCTGCAGAATAAAATAGCTGAGAAAAAAGCAAATATATACTCATTCTAAACACACCTTCTAATACCTTTGTGCACACCACGGAGACATCTAAACCGCCCCATTGCTTTAGCTTCTCAAAAGTATCAATCCTCGATGTTGGAAAAATGATCTTATCAAAATCTTCAAATTGCCAAGGAGACAATTGCCCAGCCCAATATCATCAGCTCACCTTCCATAACTAATCAACGCCTCCTCCTGATCTGGGACCATCCCAAGTAATCTAAAAGAGTTGTGGGTCCTCCCTCTCCTTAAAAAAACAATCACTAGACCCATCCACACCCACCAACTACAGGCCCATCACAACTGTGCCATTCTTACTCAAAATGTTAGACCGTGTGGCCTACTTACAGATTCAGGAATACTTAAAGGAATGGTTCGGTCAAAATTGTTTATTGCCCTTCCGGGTCGGCCATGTGTTTTTAAGCCTAAGTCGCTCAATTTTAGAAATATTTCTTATGGACCTTAACCGAGTTTTCGTCCATTAAGCGCACGCGAAAACAGGCATCGGGGCGCTGACATTTTGTGATAATCCTATCATTTCCCCCATCGCCCTGGCTGACCTGCTTTTGCGGCACTAAATCATATCCCCCGCCCCTGAGCCTGACATTATCAAAACATTAATATTCCCCGCCTCTCTCTGTGACGTTTCGTGCTGCGTAGGCAAACGCGCCCAGTCGTCTTCTACGCGACTTCACACAGAACCCGGAAACTAACACAGATCAGCTCACAACACAGCGCGCCACAATTCGGAATATTAAAATCAAACAGCAACATGGTACATTTTGGTAAAGTACATTTATTTGACATTAAATGTTTATAGAATATTCAGCAATTGCCATATGAGCTCCGAAAGTCATTTATTTTCTTTTATCTCTATCCGCAAATCCGTAAAAGTTTATCGTGAGTCACGCGCTGTTCCTTCATGGTGCACAGGGTGTTGGTTTTTGTTCAAAGAAGCACTTTTTTCGCACGTTGAACCGCAAGGCTGTTCCATCAAGTAGGCACTAGGCCAGCATAAAGGTTGATATGTTGCTTCTAGCCGCTAGTACCGCCTAAGGACATATGGGCCTTTGGCGATCGTCCCATAAGATCATCGGAATGGTGCAGTTGTTCTGCCGGTGTCTGAAACTGGTGGCAGTGGCAAAAGGGAAGGAGATACCTGTTTTGAAAACATAAAATTTATAATTAGTCTCGACAGCCCATCTTTATTCATGTTATTCATTTTATTTATTAAGGCCGAGCTGAAACTATTTGCTTTCAAGGATAGTGCAATGGAGTATGTTCGGCTCTTAAATCAATGCGAAAACTAACAAAATAAATCGAGGTTAGTACACAATGAGAAACGACTTTTTGTCTACATGCGTGTGGAATGTGGACCTCCATGCCCATGTGCCCGCTACAAGGACGATCCCACAAACATTTTCAAAACTCTTCATTCATTTATTCATGCATCCATTCATTAATTCTTCATTCCGGTATAAAAGCGTCTAAAGAGTTACTTACATTATATTTGCAATTTCCATTATGTCTCTGCGTAATGCAGTCCGTAAATCCCACTATGCTCTTGACAACGATTTTTCGTATACTGAACTAACATGAAACTCGGTCTAGTTTCAGAATTTTCTGCCTTATCGTCTTACGTTATTGCACCCCTCCCACCCCCCTTCAAATGAAGTTCTTTCGGCATGGTCCCTGTCTCTCAAGGTCAAAAAACAATAGAACCTTATACTGCCAGTGCGAGTTGTGGGCCTCTTCAGGGAGCAAGCTGAATATCAAAGCCGCTGACCTTCACTAGAAATGAGCATACATTCTTTCTTTGCAACATCCCGTAGTAAAGCCATCTGTGAGAACTTGAAGTTTCGAATCCATCTATGTAGTGCGCCTCCATGTGCAAATGCAAACTGGCTTCTCTCCCATCTGCAACCGCTCGCTTGGCGCGTTCTAAGGCCCCCAATTTTGTCCTTGTTGTCTGCAAGCTTTGATGCCCTAACGAACCATAACTACCGAGGAGTTGAGTTGAAAGTGAGATTTATTGTTTGTTTTATTATTTGCAATACGCAAGCCTCCCCTCGGTTAACAGTGCCCAGCATTTAGAAGAGATTGCGAAAATTAGTTAGATCAACAAAAATATATACATACATATATAGACAAGGTCAGCAATATGAGGTGAATAGAGAGAGAATTGAAAGATGACACCCAGGTTGTTTGACACCCAGGATGGTGAAGGTAGGGGATCAGGGTTTGCGTACTTTGTATGCACACTGTACAATAACATTTATTTACAAAAAGCCAATCGTATTACAATTATTTAAACCAGGATTTGTACTTCACAACCAGCTCTCCATTGGGTGGACATGGCACAGTGGCAATGTTGGGTGGCAATGGATCAGTGCTCTGCACAGAAACGTTCAAAATTCCATATCTGTGCTTCTCTAATACAGCAACAATAAGGCTTTTGACAAAGTTGAACTCCATTTCCTCATAGACTGGTTTGATCACCCATTGCTTACTACTTTTTGAAAAGGCCTTAGTGTAGCGAGGCATCCTTACATTACCCTTGGTTCTAGATTGTTCACGGCCGAGATTCTCTTTATGGGAAAAGACCGCTAGTAGAGTCCTATGTCTCATGCCCTGTATGCTGAAATGCAAGCGCTTTGGCCTGTACTTTAGGCACATATTGTGGAACACCTCCAAACCTCCTGTGTGACAGAATTCTGTCAGTCCCCTCAAATCTCTTGATAGTTTTATCGAAAACAACCTTCTCAATGGCTTTGTGTGTTGGTGAAGATGGATTCAACCACTTCTTCTTCCGTGCCTCCGCTGGGGACAAAGGGCCATGTTCACATTGGTGGAAATGTAGGTTTTCTGACCAGCGGTGCAGGTTGGTACAGTGGTGCATCAGTGACCGCTATTTTTCAAGTAGTATTTCCACTGACCCTTCACAAGTTTTGGAGCTCCATAGACTGGGACCACTCTGAAATACTTTCCAAACCTTTTTTATTTTTTCCATGCAGCCAAGATTTTCTTATTGATTGATTTAGCAAGATGCCAGGCGTCAAATTGATGTTTAATATGTGGGAACTGCTCTCTCATTGTCTTGGCAATTGAAACGTGTCTGTCCGTGGCTATGAGGTCGATGTGCATTCCCCTCGATTGCAGATATTCCACTGATTTTATAAATCCTAGTTTCTCCATGGCCACTGAGGATGTACATTGTGTTACCTGCACGACCACCAAACTCACAATTTTCTTACTATCCATGTCCTGAAAGTGGTAGGTGCAGTACTTGGCAGAAAATCCAGGGCTGTCGTACTGTCCATCGGCGGCTAGCCTGAATCGTTTGCCTTCGAATGTACTTGCTAGAGAGAATTGTTCAATTTTCCAAGCATCACTAATGGCCAGAAACAGATAATCATGTTGGTATTTGTAGTACTGTGTTTTTGAAATGAAATGGAGTCCCACAAACTGAAAGAAAGACTCTAACTTTCTAAAACTGGAGCCACTAAAAAGTGATGCAGCTGCACACAGTAGATTGCCTGCTGGCAGTTTCCCCAGCATCGGTTGTGCAGACCATGAGAACGTATGATGTAATCTACAGGCGGCATGTATTGTGACGTTACTGCCTTGTTTTTGACGAGTCACATGAATCAATGGCTTCCCACATACTTTCCCTCTGACGGAATGCTCACATTTCAGCATACTTATAATATCCATCAAACAACTGTCGAATACTATGTATTTGCCCTCTTTCATTAGACCGTCATCCTGCGTCAAAGTTGTTTCGGCCTGTGACGTTGAGGACATTTCACCACATTTGAAAGAAATATCGCTGCTATCAAGTTCTGATGCGTCGGTGAATGCTGCTGCTGGTTCATTCTCTGTCATTTCAACATCTGCTACTTCAACATTGATGGGAGAACACAACAATGTCGACAGCTTTTTTGGTGGCAATTATTTGGCGGGCGTAGATTGTGTAAATTGATCTGCGACTACTTCAGAGCTATCTTCAATACATCCAGTATCATGTTGTTGCGGTCGTACTGTAGCAATGGTCCTTTACAACTTTACTGGATTCTCCGGACACATTCATTTCATTTTCTGTACATCGGACATGAGCATCCCGAGTCTCAACACGCCGCGTCTGAATTAATAGTTCCTCCAAAGCCTCCATAGTGTAAATGGTCTGGCAAGCAACATCTCTCATTCGCTTCACTGTCTGTGTATGTATAGTTTGTAGACCCACTGGTAACTAGAGGACAGATTGGAAAAGGGATGTTCAGTTTAAACACAAGATAAAGTATAGTACAATTGACTTGAAAAAAACATAAAATGGTCCACAGCACAAAAAAATGTCTAAAGCTATAAACTGTTTGTAACTAACCTTATTTTTGTTTCTTTTCTTTGCAACGTTTTTGACTCGACCTTCAACATCTGCACGCTGTTGCTCCGATACATATCCGCATGTCTCCCCTTCCTCTTGCGCTGCAACGACTATATTTCTCCAGCATGGGGTCTGGCATGGATTCACATGCTCATGAATATTCCCCGTCGTCAGGCTGGGAATCCTCGGTAAAGAAAAAACCAGTATCAGTTTCGTTTCTGATCTGTCTTTCGTAGTAATAACCAATCACTGGTCTCTGCGTCATACTGACCACAGCCAATGACTGCCCTCTACCTAAGCACCGCCTCTGGCAGCCATCTTCAGATTTTTACCGCACGTTCATGTGTTGGGATCCTCGTGCTATTGCTCTCGAGCGTTAGTGCTTTTTTTCGCGCTTTTTCACAAAAAACTTCGATTCTTTCGGTCAAAAGAGCCTCAAGCTCCACCGATCCTACATCCGATCAACGGGGACCCGTGTCGGATTCATCTGTGCCCCTCAAGGGTGAAGATTTCGTCGAGCTACGCTTCGGAGGACTCCAGAAGCTTCTCAGGCCCGGTCTCGGAGATGGCCCAGGAGAAGGGAAGCTCGACGCCCGGAAAGCTGTTCAGGGCCTGCCCTGGATGCCAGCTGCAGAACGTCTTCAAGGAGGACGAACACTCTTTCTGCCTTTACTGCCTTCATGGGGACAAGACGCACGTGGAGAAGGACTGTGCGTTTTGCGGCAACATGTCGGAACGGACCATGAAGGACCGCCATCAACGTCTCGCCAGCTGGCTGGAGGGTAAGAGCCCGTCTGGCGAGAAGAAGAAATCTGAGCGGTCTTCTAAGACCTTTGAGGGCGCCCCGGCGACGGGGGCCCAACATAAGGCCAAGCACCGCGAGTCCGCTGGCACCGGGAGCGCCGAACGGTCGGGCTCTACGGGCGCCAGGCAGGGCGCACCCTCCCCGGCACCATCAACCACGAGCCAACGCTCTGGGTCGGGTAAGAGGAAGGCCGAGCACCCGGCGAAGCTCCTGGAGAGACCCCGGTCGAGCTCTAAGGCAGAGGAGGAGCGTGGCAGTGCCCCCTCCCTCAAGGATAAGGCGGTGAGCGCACCTAAGGTGGTGAAGGCCTTGATCCATTCGACCAAGCCCTCTATCGAAACGGTCGCGGCGGCCCTGGCCCAGCCTGTGGAGGCTGCACCAGTGGTGGCGGCCTCGGGGCCCAGAATCTCCCTGCCTCCTCGGAGGGAGTCTTCTTTCGTGCCCATCGATAGGACCCCCGTGAAACCCTCCGTGGGCAAGAAGGGGGGGGCAGGGCGTCGTCGTAGATTCGGCCTCAACCTCAGAAGAGGAACTGATCGAGGTCTTAAGCCACGGCCTAGGCGTGGAACAAGACCAGCCCGTCGGAATGGGCCCCGACGCAGGTGACGACGACGACATCGTCGAGGATACCGACGGGGCCCCTGCTCGCCCGTCGGATTCCCCTCTGCCAGCGCCGCAAGACAACTCAGCGGCCATTTTGTTGGCTATACAGTCCTTATGCTCCGAGATAAGGACGAGACTTCCGTTACCGACGGAGGAACCTCTCCCGTCGGGGGATCCAGAACCGGGACCTTCTGGTGTTCCCCCTACCAAGAAAAGAAGGATCCATCCACCGCCTCCTTTTCAACCGTCGCGCCCCGTCCAGCCCTCCTCCCCGTCCACCCGAGGGGATGATACGGGGACTGACACGGCAGCGACGGGTACGGACGACGAGGCATATGACGAGGATTTTCCGTCGTCGCCTCCCACCAGGGCTTCTCCACCCGACGAGATTGGATCGTTCCACTCAATGATCGCCAGGGCATCCGAGCTTTTCCAACTCTGCCCTGAGGAGAAGAAAAAGGAAGGCTTCCTTTACCAACGGCGCGAGGCCAAGAGGAAGACGGTCCTCGCAGTGCCTCTGTTGGACGACATTTGGGATGAGGGCCTTTCCTTCCTCAAGAACCCTTCCACGACGCCAGCGAAAAGAGACCGGTACGAGAAAAAGTACCGGGTCCCGGACTCGGCCCCCCTATGCCTCCGGGCGCAGCCTACCCCGGACTCCGTCGTCTCCGCGGCAGCCAGGAAGAAAGCGGGGGGGGGTGCGGCCTCCACGTCGACTTCCCCGCCGGACGGCGAGGGAAAGAAATTGGATGCCATGGGACGCAGAGTCATCTCGTCGGCGGCGACGACGATTAAAGCGGCCAACGCCTTGGCTATCGTGGCCCGCTACGACAGGGAGCTCTGGTACAAGATAGCTCCCCTGCTGGATTTTCTGCCGGACGACAAGAGGGCGGAGGCCCTTGAGATCCTGCAGGAAGGTGAGGTGGCCTCGGACCACGCCATCACCGTGGCGACGGACATCGCCGACACTGGGTTCCGCCAGATGGGCAACGGCGTTTGCCTTCGACGTCGCGGATGGCTCAAGGCTACGGACTTTCGGCAGGACGTCCAGACCAGGGTCCTGGACATGCCCTTCGACGGGAACAACCTGTTTGGGAAGACAGTGGACGATTCCCTTCAGGCCATCAAGGCGGATACTGAGACGGCCCGGGCCCTTGGAGTACTGCAGCAACGGCGGACGCCCTTTCGGAGCGGCGGAGGCAAGGGCGCCTCCAAAGGTTCCGGCGGCGGTTTCGCTTCCTACCGTCAAGCGGCCCGCTCGTCGTCGCAAGAGGCCTACAGAGGACGAGGCAAGTCTGGCGGACCCCGCCGTCGTCGCCAAGGAGGCCAAGGCGGCAAGGCCGCGTCCAAGCAGGATTGAACCGGCCGTGGGGTCGGGCCCCCACCGAAGCACCCCGGTGGGAGGCCGGCTGGCGGGCTTCGTCAGCGTGTGGGAGTCCATCTCCACCGACCGTTGGGTGCTGGACGCCCTGGCCCGGGGCCACGCGCTCGAGTTTCAAAGAAGGTGCCCGCGCGTCCCCCCCGTGGCCAGGAAAGAACTTCACGTCCCTCAACTTCTCCTGGAGGTAAAGGCGATGCTCAGAAAGGGCGCCATCGAACTCGTCCCAAAGAGGCTTCGGGGCTCCGGAGTCTACTCGCGTTACTTCCTCGTGAAGAAGAAGACGGGAGGATGGCGCCCCATCCTGGACCTGCGACGCCTGAACAAGTTCAAAGCCCTTCCCTTCGGACTACGGTCGGCACCCAGGGTTTTCACCAAGTGCCTCGCACCGGTGGCGGCGCAGCTGCGCCGCGAGGGGATTCACGTCTACCCCTACCTGGACGACTGGCTCATCCGCGCCAAGACGAGGGAGCTCGCCGTGGTCCACACGGCGAGGACCGTCCAACTCCTCACGGACCTGGGATTCTCCGTGAACTACGCCAAATCCCACCTGGTGCCCGCGCAAGTCGCACTGTTTCTGGGAGCGAGGCTCGACACAGTGTCCCTTCTGGCCTCCCCGTCGGAGGAGAGGACCAGGACCATCTTGGGCAAGGTGCAACGGATGTTGGTGGCCGACGCGGCCAAGGTGAGGTCCATCAAGTCCCTCCTCGGGATGATGTCTTCCTGCATCTACCTCATTCCCATGTGCAGGCTCCGGATGCGCCCGTTGCAGGAGTTCCTGGATGCGCGCTGGATCCAGACGACGGGCAGCTTCGAGGAAAGGATCAAGCTCGACGAGAGTTTCCGACGAGCGATACGGTGGTGGGGCACCCGCGCGCATCTGACGGCGGGCATGGACTTCCAGACCCCAGCCCACCAGGTGACTGTGACCACGGATGCCTCCCTAGAAGGGTGGGGAGCGCACACCGAAAATCTGCACGCAAGGGGACTCTGGCTCCCGACGGAGAAGTCCCTGCATATCAACGTCCTGGAGCTCCGTGCAGTGTTTTGGGCCCTCAGGTCCTTCCTTCCGTCCCTCAAGGGCAAGGTGGTGAGGATCTTCACCGACAACACCACCACCATGTTTTACATCAGGAAACAGGGCGGAACCAGGTCCCCAGCGCTGTCCAAGGAGGCGCAGGACCTGTGGCATTGGGCCGTCGCCCAAGGGATTCTTCTGGTGCCGTTTCATCTGGCAGGGATAAAAAACACCATCGCCGACTCACCCAGCAGGGAGCTGCGCTCGTGCCACGAGTGGGAACTACGGCAGGATCTGGTGGATCGCCTCTTCCGACGGTGGGGCACACCCCAGATCGACCTGTTCGCGACGGCGACGAACACCAAGTGCCGGAGGTTCGCCAGCAGGTTTCCCCAGACGAGGAGCATGGGCGATGCTTTCTCGTTCCCCTGGGAGGGCCTGTTCCTCTACGCGTTCCCTCCCTTGCCTCTGCTAATCCGGCTCGTCAACCAGCTCAAGAGGTCACGGTGCAGGATGATCCTCGTCGCACCTGCGTGGCCGAGGCAGATATGGTTCCCGGACCTTCTGGACTTGTCGGCGTCCCCGCCAATCAAGCTGCCGGCGGACGCGGATCTACTCTCCAGGGAAGGAGGCGCCATCCTCCACCACGACCCGAAGTCGCTGAACTTGCAGGCCTGGCTCCTGCAGCGCTAGAGTTTGGAGGATACGACATACCGGCCGATTGCAGAGAGGTTCTTGCAAAGGCCAGGGCGTCCTCGACTCTTAAATGCTACGGACACAAATGGAAGAGGTTCTCTGTCTGGTGCCACGCACAGAAGATTAACCCTCTACGGATTACGGCCCCCCAAGTGCTGCCGTACCTGCTGACGCTGGCCAAAGCTGGTCTGGCTCACGCGTCCATCAAGATTCATCTTGCTGCGATCTCCCGTTACACCAGAACCACGGGCCGGACGTCCTTGTGGTCTCATCGTCTGGTGAAAGAGTTCATGAAGGGACTGTTCAGATCGTTCCCGCCGGTGAAGGCTCCGGCCCCGGCGTGGGAGCTCAACGTGGTGCTGACCAAACTCATGGGACCTCCGTTCGAGCCTCTGCACTCGGCCCCGTTGAAGTTTCTATCGTGGAAAACAGCTTTTCTCGTGGCCATCACCTCCGCACGACGAGTGGGAGAGATCCAGGCCCTTTCCTGCAAGGCCCCGTACTTGACTTTCCACGACACGAGGGTAGTGCTCAGGACGCACCCCTCCTTCATGCCCAAGGTACCGTCGGACTTTCATCTCAACGAACCCTTGGTGTTACCTGTGTTCTTCCCGTCGCCTTCGTCGCCGGCTGAGAGGACTTTGCACTCGCTGGATGTAGCTAGAGCGCTGAAGTTCTACGTGGACCGCACGAAAGGTTTTCGGAAGACGTCACAACTCTTTGTGAACTTTGGACCTGTCAATCAGGGGAAGGCTCTCTCGAAGGCTTCCATCTCCAGATGGCTCTCCGGCTGTATCATGTACTGTCACCGGTTGGCAAACCGACCGCTGCCTGGCCGTCCGAGAGCCCATTCCACCAGAGCGATCGCAGCTACCACGGCGTTCCTATCTGGTGTGCCCCTGCTGGACATATGCAGGGCTGCTACGTGGAGGTCGACGCACACCTTCACGAAATTCTACTGCGTCGACCGGGATTCCAGGGAGGAGTCCAGGGTCGGCCAAGCAGTGCTGCGCAACCTGTTCGCCTGAGGTGAGCCTGGTGAGGAGGTAAGATGCTTAATGTTGAGTTGATGTGATGCTTAATGTTGAGCCTTTGCCACCTCCCGTGGTTGTGCATGTGTGTACTGCTATGTATTCTTTATTCATGAGCATGTGAATCCATGCCAGACCCCATGCTGGAGAAGGAACAAGTTACTTACCTGTAACTGTTGTTCTCCAGCATGGGTCTGGCATGGATTCACATGCGAACCCTCCCGCCTACCCCTCTGCGGCTCTTCACTTGGTCATACTGCCACTTCACGTGCTTCCAAATCTGAAGATGGCTGCCAGAGGCGGTGCTTAGGTAGAGGGCAGTCATTGGCTGTGGTCAGTATGACGCAGAGACCAGTGATTGGTTATTACTACGAAAGACAGATCAGAAACGAAACTGATACTGGTTTTTTCTTTACCGAGGATTCCCAGCCTGACGACGGGGAATATTCATGAGCATGTGAATCCATGCCAGACCCATGCTGGAGAACAACAGTTACAGGTAAGTAACTTGTTCCTTTCTGTATCCGCATAGACAGCACAGAATGAGGCTCCATCGACTCCCTGAAACATAGTATTTTCATTACTGTGTATCAAAATATTGTTAGCATAAAACGCACGTGAGGACGAACACGCATGTACATCTCAATAGCCAAACACGATTTAAACATTGTGTCGAACAATCAAACGGCAAGTATTCGAGCTCTGATGACCTAGTTCGATGGAGCTGTCAGTATCCATACCTCTGGCTCTGCATGGCCTGCCACGAATGATTGTATTGAAGAGGAGGCCTCAGCAACTCCCTGAAATACAGTACTTGCATTAGTATGGTTTTCAATATTGTAAACCTAACACACACTTGGGGTCGACGGCACAGGGACAAATAAAAAGATAACCACAAATGTTGCATTGTCTAAAAGAATCGAGGAATGTTTAAATATGATCAGATTTAATCGACTTATTTCTCCGATATCTTTACATCTGCATCATATAAATGGGATCTTGTGATTGTAGTGGAAGCTCCATCGTCTCCCTGAAACACAGGGAAGAAAGTATAGCAAATGAAATTACGTTATATGATCACGCTCGATGGAGCGGTCAGTATCCATACCTCGTGCTGCTGAAGAATATCTAGGGCTGTTGTCAATGTGGTGCGCACTTCTGAAAGCTGTTGCGCCGATTCGTATCCGCATGGTCCCGCTTCCACCAGAATTACTTGAATGTCAGGCTCCGCATCAAGTGCGTGGGTTGACGATTCAACAACTGCCTGAAACCTAGTATTTGCATTAGTAAGGATTACAATATTGAAACACAACACGCGCTTCCGGTCGACCGCACAGGTACATATCAATGGCTAAACACGAATGAAACCTGGTGTAGAACAATCAAACAAGTGTTCCAGTCCCGATGATCAGTCGATTGAGCTGTCAGTATCCATACCTCGTGCTGCTAAAGAACATCTAGGGCTGTTGTCAATGTGGTGGACGCTTCATCTCCCTGAAAGACAGTACTTGCATTAGTATGGATAACACTAATTATAACTGAAAACAAACACCAGGGCACGACAACTAAGGTGTATATCAATTGGAAAGCACTAACCAAACAATTGGTAAAATAATCACACGATGCATACAAACTCTTACTTGACGTGCATAAAACGAGTCTGTAGCTGAATAGCCAAGTATGATTACCTGATACGCGCTAGAAGTGGTTGATAACTGTGAGCAAGTGACGGAAGTAGAATGTTCTTGCTTCAGATTCAAGGGATAGTCAAGAAGTTGTAAAGGTAAATTGTTTGATAATGAAAAGCCAACTTTTAAAATTGCCATGTAAGGAGACAGAATACTTGAGTAATGCGCAATATAGCACAGTTCCCTGTGCCCATATATAGATTTCGTTTGTGGGTTATGAAATCTAAAAATAATATATTGATAAATGTCATTATTCAAAAAGCTATGCGCTCATATCAATGTCGAAAGTATTACAAATTGGAAACGCCTAAAATATCAATGAATCCATTCGGCTACCTACACACTACCGCAAGGCCTAAAGCTAAAAACGGATACTTGACTCACCAGTGGCGGATTGTGGTCGAATAGAGTGGGAATAGTGTTTGCGAGCAATTTTCGTGTCGATCGCCGTTTATTCTTCTTTGTTACCCAAGATGTGGTGTACATGTTCGAGGGAAAGTGCCGGCTGCAGATGCGGTATCGATCACCCCTCTTGTCCTGAAAGACTTGTTGGACTCTACTTTCCAGCTCATCCAGTGGATATCAGCAATGTCTGACCCATTCTCTTATTCGATCAACAGTTTTTGGGAATACATGCATTGTAGTGCCTTCAGATTTAGCATGGGTCTTCGAAGGGCAACCGCTAATCGAAATGAAACCTACCATGCTCAATGCAAGGTTTGTTTTGGTCCCCGGAACTATACCAGTTCATTATGTGCGGCTTAGTATTTGCATAAGTTACAGACATTTTTTAAATTATGTGACTAAACTCTGAACATGTGACTCGTCCCTTGGATGTTCTGTCTTGCACCAAAAGGAACCATGCTTACATTATAGACTGGACCCCCGAAGGATGCAATTCGATGACAATTGACACAGATGAAAATAAATAGATCTGGTGATAGCATAACAATTGAAACTCAAGTCAATAGCAATGAGACCAATGACCATAGCTCTATTGGATACTGTAATAGCAAATAGATTGAAATGTAAAAATGACCGAAATATGACTAGGATACATGGCCTTACCTTGACCAACAAACAGTTGGATTCAGCAGGCTGAGCAGTATGTTGCAGGAGAACAGGTAGATGGCCACAGGTAGCACACTGACGAGTTTGCTCGAAGCGATCACAGATAGCACGGCGACGAGCAGATTAGCATAGATCTCCGTGCTTCTCAGGTAGAAGGTTCAGGAGTTGACTTGCAAAGCACAAAGATGTTCTCATGAGACCTATCAAGTGGTTTATAAAGTATTGGAAACGGGGGGTGTTTGTGAATGAATGAAGTGTCTATGTCGTGGTATTATGTTTATTGTAGGGGGGGCGGCCTGCCTGGAGACATGGGGCCTGAGGAGGCCATGTGAGCGATGGTCCCTGGGCCTGGGATACCTTTTGAAGTGTACATGCTGTTTGGCACCTTGGCCGTTTGCGCCCGTGACAGCCCCCCATGCCAGCGCTGATCCCCGGGGCGAACCGCCTTTGATAGAGGGGGGTGGGATGGATGGGTCTGCAGCATGCAGGCAAGTGTGTGCGAGCGAGGGGCCATGAGGCCCCTCTCTTCCTTTACTTCTCAGTTGAAACTCGTACCAAGTGCCTCCAGTAGTGGGGTCCGCCCCTTGCCCTTATGTGATGTTAACTTTGGATCACATTTGCGTAGATGAGAACACTGAGCAGGACACGGGGCATCCATTTCTGTACCCCTTTCCACTCCATCTTGGTGACCAGGCCTCACTGTGATAGTACAGCGCGCAGAGCACATGGCCCACACCCTCGTTCCCACTCTGACTGATAAACTCCAGAGGTATTTGCAACAGCTAATAAATGTAACACATCACTCTTCCTCTGAGATCACCGTCCTTGTTAGGGAAAATTCTCTGTTTAGTCTGAATTTCCTAACCTAGTGAGTCCCCGAGCAGCTTTGCTGGATTTTTGGGGTTTATTTTTTTCTCCTGCCAAAAGTGAATCTCTTTTACCCTCACTCTTGGGCATGATTTGAGTGTGTTTCATTGACTCTAGATGTGTTTAATGGGGTCTTTTACTCCATAGGGATTCATGTGTTTTTGTAATGTGTGTTACACAGCACCCTCAGTGCAGTAACACAGGGGTGTCATAGTGACTCCCCAGTATAGACTCCATACCCTGGGACTGACTACTGCCTCCCAGGGTCTGTAAAGTCACCATTGACTTTACTAGTCTTAAATTCTGAACAGAACCAGTACAAACTATCATATTGTGGACGTACTGGCCGGGGCAATTCGATCGGTCCCCCCTGATCGAGTTTTGGCTGGTGGCAGTGGATCCTACTTTTTATATTCAACCGCGAATATTTCTCTATGGGATTTTCCCATTGTTCGAGGCTACTATCTTTATTTATTTATTTAATTACGATCGCCTCGAACATATCGCCGGTTTATTTAATTAATATTAATTCTCCGGTTGGTATTTTTTGCCAAAACTTTATTCTAAAATGGCGTTGGTGTTCTCTTCTGTGACTCCAACCCAAGTCGAGCCCTTTGTTGCACTTTTTGGCGGGCTTCTCCACAGAAGCCCTCCAAAGTGGTGCCACTCTGTCTGGGGTACTTCGGAAGGGTGGAGGGGGATTTAGGCACCCTGGACCGAGTTGCCTAGGCAACTCAAGTCGCACTCCGTCCTGATTGGCCCAAGTGCGGCTCACCACTTAGCATGTTTGAGTGACAGCTAGGCTGAGTGAATGGGGGTTTTCTGCATAAAAGTAGGGCTTTGGGCACAGGAACTTCAGAAGTCGCCACAGGACCTAAGAATCCGACGAGGGAGAAGCTGAGCCGACCTGCCACGACGACACCATTGGTGGAACCCTGCTGGACCGTCTCACCACACTTCCCAACGACAGAGGAGATCTCCCGCCGGAGAGTCTTCTTCCTTTGACTGGTGGGGATAACCAGTTTCACCGTCTTTTCGCCTTCCTGACGTATCTCGTGGCCGCCTTGCCTGTGCCAAGCACTCCGGCAACCGGGATACCACGTTTTACCACGACCGCGAATTAAAGGGTAACACCTTTAACCGGAAACTCTGCGGCTGGTTTCTTCCCTGGCAGTGCAACGACCTTCATCTTTCCTCCAAGTCGAGATCTTCTCTTCCCCTGGACGACGACGAGACTTGCACCCGCTGCCAGGAACAACTGCCACTGCTGGAGGATCCTTCCCACTTAAGGTACCGTGTCCCGCCCGGCTTCCCTTGCCACTGAGTGTACGGGGTAGATTTAGCCCCCGGCTTTCGAACCTGGGTTAGCCTGGGACACCCTGGCTGAACTTTTCTGAGCCTCTCTAAACTCTTTTCGAACTCTCTGCAAGACTTTTTAAGCCTAGTGTAACTGTGTGATCTTGGGCGCATTTGTGCTCTGCTCTCTCTGAGTGGGCCCAGCCTATGGACTTTGGCTCACAAGTGACTTTTGCTCTTCTGCCTTGCTAATAGTGTTCCTAAATCTTAGAGTGGTGTACCTTTCCATAATCTGTCTTCCCCCCCCTTTTTCATAAATTTATTGGAATGCCATCTACAGTTAAGCGCTCACCTCTGTATGGAAATAAGTGGTGTTAACTAAGACTTCTCTGATAAGGAACCAGGGTTGTATATATTATAATAGTAACTGTGTTTGTTTTACAATAAGAGTACTGGAGTGTTTCAAACTGTGTGTTTTTAAATAAATAATTATATACTTTGATACCAAAGCTCTGGTCAGTGTTTGCTTGTATTATTGTATCTGAGTGCCTACTGTGTATACTTTGCATACTGCCTAACGCTTCTTGAGAGAAGTCTGACTGCTCAGCCACAGCTACCAGGTAAATCTGGGTGGTACAGACTGCTACCAAGTGGGTTTACTGCTAACACCTGTAGTCCTAAATCTTTTGCAGTGTTCCCAAAGGGAACTGCACAGGTTTCTGCCTAACAGTTCTGCATGTGAACCAGCCTGAACCAAGCACATAGCTCGTTCATCTCGACAAACGTGTCCTTGCCCACGCACCCTCGCCAGTGGAAACATACTGCCATTCTGACCCTGTGTCCCTGCAAGGTATTCTCTTCATGTGCCAGACCACTGACCACGCTATGATGCCCACCTAGCAGATCCCCAACTAACATTAGACCCCTACTGCAGTATATCGTTACTTATCAATAACAAATGCCACATACCGGAGATTCTTGTGAGCACAGACCCACAATTCAAACAGTGTATTATAGTGATCAAGACCCTTGACCTAAGGCCTGTATAATCCAATGTTAATTGATAGTATAGATATATGTGTGACTTTTATAGAGACATAACCGACTGAAAGACTTTGAACAAGTGTTATTTAGTGCATGCATTATTGATAATATATTATGTTAGCTTAGATGGTGACCACCCCGCTTCAGAGTCCTGAACTTCACCCATTCCGAGCACAGATGTCTGACGTCCGTCCTTGAATGGAGACACACTTGATTCATTTAAAACATCGAAACAATCGTTGTTAAAATATATGTGGTGTTTTATTTTGTATCTTAATTTGATGACACAAAAATACAAAACTTTACACATTGTTCAGTTCAGGTTGCAGCACAGCGAGAGAAAATCCCCTGTACTGACCGCTGTCACTCGGAAACGTTTCTCTTATGGCACGAACGGCACAGGGGGGGGGTTTATCTCTTCGAACGCTGTGTCAAGCCTCCCGTGAAGCCACCATGTAAAGGAACGATAGGCCACCAGCCTGTACCACCTGTGAAAAGGAATGAAACAAACTGTTTTTAAATGACCAAGATAAGTTAAATAAACGTTTGTTGTCAATGACAATTCTTCTAACTAATGGCATTCTGCTCGGACAAATGCTATCTAGACACTGCACACTATTGAACGACTTTCGTGCGTTAGAATGATATGTATGTAATTTTGGATATAGTAGAAGACCATGAAATAGGAGTGGCATGACCAGCAGAGCATACTTACTCGTTACTCGGATTACGAGGACGAACAGTTGCGCGAAGTTCGTGCATAAGCACCATCATTATCCTCAACACGGACCGTGAGAGGCAGGCTGCCCTGAAGTCTGGCAGCTCGGTGATGCATTGCGGTCGTGGCTCGCCTTCCGAAATGTAGGCCACGCATCAGTTTTCACAGCAGCAGCAGTTCTCGTCCTCGGTTGGCATTAGCTTGCACCGATTGCATGTGCACCAGTTGGAAACGCCGTCCATGCGACTAGGTCCAGGCTCTTCAGCTGTTGAATCGTCCTCCCAACTGCCGTCCGAAGACCCATCGTTTTCGCGTGTTTCCCTTTCCAGTAGTTCCTCCTCGGTATACTCAGGCTCGTACATGTAGGGCATTATTGTAGCCATTGTGTGTTAAACTAAAATAATTCATAGCGGTGGTACTGGTTTCTGTTCACACGGGCTACAAGCAACGAAGGTAGCTGACCAGAGCACAGAAACGAGTCACAGAATACTCAAAGTAACACAGAGAGGGGAATGGAATCGAAAATCTGCTTCTGTGTGTTGTGAAACGGTCTGTTTATACTTATCGAGGAAAGAGGCGTCCTGCCATTTCCATGGCGACATGTCATTAGCTGAAGCGCAGCGAATGTTGACACGAGACATGCTTTGGCGTTGTGAAATGGGTGGTATGCGTCTGCTGATGACAGGCTCAGGCTCAAGGGCGGGGGATATGATTTAGTGCTGCAAAAGCAGGTTAGCCAGGGCGATGGGGGAAATGATAGGATTATCACAAAATGGCAGCGCCCTGATGCCGGTTTTCGCGTGCGTTTAATGGACGAAAACTCGGGTAAGGTCCATAGGACATTTTTCTAAAATAGAGCGACTTGGGCTTAAAAACACATGGCCGACCCGTAGGGGCAATAACATTTTTTGACCGAACCATTCCTTTAATCGGCTCCTAGGAATCCGACAATCGGGCCTCAACACGGTACCGAAACAGCACTGATTGATCTAAAAACACAGATTGACTATCTTAAGGACAAGGGGAAAACAGCATTGCTACTTCTCCTTGACCTTTCGGCCGCCTTCGATCTGGTGGACCACCAAGTACTGTGTAATCACTTGGACTCAGAGGCTCACTTCGCCCAGGATGACATAGTATGTGTTCAATCGTTTCTGAGTAACCATCTTGCCATCTGCAGCAGCTGATCCCATATCTATCACATGTGGTGTACCGCAGGGGTATTGCGTCTCACCCACAATGTATAATATATTTACTATGCCCCTATTTGACGATCTGGACCATCTGTGTCACCTACACGAATTATGCAGATGATACTCAGATTCTCATACCACTTACCGGGGACTATGACAAGGATATGGCCTTAGTAAATAAAATATTGCATCATCCAAGCATGGATGGCCGCCCATGGTCTATGTTTGAATGATGACAAAACGGAGATCCTCATTCTAGGAACAGCAACACATTTTAACAAACTACGCCTCAAAATACGCCTCATTTAATATCGATGGAAACCTTATTAAAGTTGACAAAGAAGTAGAAACTCTCAGTTTTTACTTGGACTTCACCCTCGCATTTTCAAAACAGGTCAATGCCATGGCCTCTGCCTCGGCATACACTTGCAAGTTGACCAGAGCCGGTAAACTTTTGTTATTATCCAAAGACAGTTGCATCACACTTGCTAGAGCCCTAGTTCTATCCAGGTTGGACTACTGCAACTCACTCTACTTGGGTGCCAGCAAGCAGACCATTAATAAGATTCAAATTCTTCAGACTAATGCCCTGAGAACAGCACAGGGCATTTCCAGAAAACACATTTCTGAGGATAGGAGGCTGAATAATTGGTTGACCATCAGTGACAAAATTCTGCTCAAAACTGCATCCCTGACTCTCAAATGCCTCAACAATGCTGCACTCTGCTACCTCATGGAGAGAGTTAACAGAAGACTCACTGGACGACCTACTAGGTCTGCCAACTCATTGTCTGATAGTCCCAAGGTTCAAACTAACTAAAAGCGGGAGGGATGAGCCTGAAGAGGGGCATAGTATACCTGCACAATGTCCCCTGGCCTGAAACCAACTGGAATCCAGGGATGCGCTCACTAACAAATGTACGCACTGTACTTGGTTGTCAATTGGTAACTCGGGAGGCCATCCTAAATTGTACCAGACTACACTACCCGGGAGAGAGCGTTTGTGACTTCACCCTGGGCATCACATGTCAAACGCCGAATAGTGTGATTGTAGTTCGTCCCTACACCCATTACAACACCACTTACTGGGGGCAATTGTAACTGGCCAGGGGGGTGTGGAACTTTAATTGATCGCGAACTGAGCAAAGGGCCGGAAGGCAAGCTCTGGGACCTTTGAAAATGGCACATTATATTATGGAAGGATATTGATTATTGTAATTTGTGTGTGTTGGTATGTACTGTTATGCCCTATGCAGAATGATATATAACCTTTGGACATCCACAGAGAAAAGAATACTCTGTGGTGGGATAACTCCCAGTTGATAAAATGGGTAGTGTGTCTCAGGTATGGATTTGTCTTCTGCGCAATAGGTTGGAATACGTGGTCAAAATGTTTGGTCAATGGTTGAAAGATACTCTGTCCCTGCAACAGTTGGTCGAAAGGTAGGGTGTTTTTGTATTTTAGGAAGCCTGCAGAATAATGGTGCAATTGGAAATGTTATGTTTTTAGAAATTATTTGGTTTTGGCAGTAATCCGATAATAATTGGACGTTGTGTCCAATGCTCGATTAATGGTGTTGAGATCTCCTTAGTAGGATCTTGATCTAGCTTAAAAAATGTAGACGCATCATTCAAAAAGAGTAAGGCAACTATCTCTATAGAAATAAGTCCATGACCACAATTGCACTACCTTTGTCTGGTGTCTGCATAGTCACTTCCAGGTCTCTAGATAAAGTGTCCACTGTCAAAAGTTGTTTAATATTTTGTGAGGTTTTTTGTTTCATGGTTGATGTTTTAAAACCTTGGATTCAGAAATACTCAAGGCAATGTTATTAAATGATGGATCAAACTGACTTTTAGGTTTCATTTAATGAGGGTCAAACATAGAGGATGCATTTAATAGGAGGAATCATCTGATAGATCTTGAGGTGCATTTTCCATAGAAATGTAAACAAGCGAACACGCTTGGACAACATCTGTATTGGTCGACGGAACAAAAGAAAGACCGCTATTGTTGTTACTAAACTTTATTCGGCATAAAACTATAAAAGCAGTACATTAAAGAGAGACCTCTATTAAGAAGATTCAATTGTTCTGCATGAAGAGACTTGGTAGAGATATTCACAACAATATTATCTTACTTTTTGTCTTGATTCTCAGATTACATTTGTGCTCTTTGGGTCTTCTTCCTAGGTTTAAAAAAGAGGAGCTAGAAGAGGATGAACTGGAGGGAACTGTGTCAGTAGTGTGAGGCAGTGATCTAACCTGTGTCACTATCCTCTGTTTCTATTGCCTCTGACCCTCCACCACCACTGTGATTATCTCCGGTCTGTCGCTATTACCCAAACTACTATCTCTACTTTGATCAGTATTTGTAGATCACTTCTGTCAATCTATTCTTTGATTGGAATGCTTAGACTGGTAATATTCCTGCTAGTTATAAACTATGTCATGCAAGTTGTTGCAAATACTGCACCTAAATTTACCAACTTAATGTTGCGCAATATCTCGTTTGTAAGCATCAAGTTTCCTGTTGGTGTCTTCCAAAATATGATTGACCTCTGATTCTGACAATGAGATTTATCTATTTTTTAAAGTTCCTCAATGGTCAAAAGAATCAAATCTAATGAGCATTTTTTTTTTTTCAATTGATTTTTTATTGAAATTTCGATCATCATGAAATTCATGATATAATATACAACAATATTAAAGCATTAACAGCCATCAAAAGCCAGTGCCTCAATTTAATTTTTAACTAAGTAACAATACACCTGATGTCCATAAAATCATCTTTACGCTCAAGCACACAGGTTTGGAGAAATTAACATAGTGTGAGATTTCAGGAAGAGGGGAACTAACAGACGGAAGGAGAGTGAGAAAAGGAATAAAAAAAAAATAAAATAAAGAAAAACACACCCAGTATACGAAGGCATTCTCTACATCATTTCAGGTACACTCTGCCTGGGTCACAGATATCCAGGACATGTCATGGGTTTAGGAGATATTTAATCAATCTTGGCTGGAACAACATATGTTCCATTTCAGCTGCTTACTCCAAAAATGGTCCCCAAATGCGGGAAAACTTAGCAATTCCCAAACCTGTAAGCTATATAAGGGCCGTCTACCTCTTTCCAGAAGCGGGCTCGTGGGAGTCGAGCTGCCATTAGCAGCTGAGTAATCAACTCGGCTCTAGGACCCAATAAGGGATAGGACTTGTCTTCCGGAGCATCGCCCAGCAATAGTATTTGCAGGTCCATAGGAAGTAGGGTGCCACATATCTCTCGGATCCTTGATCTTCTCTCCAACCAAAAGGATTGTATGATCGGGCAGTACCACCATAGGTGACTCGGGTTGCCCTTCTCTCAACATCCAGGCCAGCACGTATCTGGATAATCTGGGTTCATTGCCTGGAGTTTTTGTGGAGAGGAGTACCAGCGAAAGCGGAGTTCAAGGGATCCCTCCATTATGGTAGTACATACCGAGGTCTTGTGGGCCCTACCCCATATCCTCTGTCAGGATTCCTGAGCGATAGTTACCCCCAATTCCCTCTCCCTTTAACATATAGGGGAGTTTCTCATCCTCGGGGACATTTTCCAGGAGACGGTAACGGGCAGCTATTTTGTGAGAATGTTGGCCCTCTAAAACTGTTAATTCCAATCCCGTGGGGGATCTTGAGGCTGCACATATTGTGCTTGGGCTAGTTATACAGTGACGCAGCTGTATGTACCTGAATCTTTCAGTTTCTGGGAGCTTACATTTTTATTTGCATTGCTCGAAGGACGGGGGACAAGTTATCAGAATAAAGGTCTTGCAATCTCAATGGTTTCTCGGTTGACCAAAAACGGTAGGAATTGGGTTTGGGTTGGAGCCCTGGAGTGAAGGACAGATTCTTTGTGATGGGGAGGGGAAGCGGGGGGGGGGGGGGAAGCGGGCCAAGGCCGATGTAAAGCCTCTTTGTGGTACACAGGCCTTAACCCAACAACGTGTGAAGTCACAGTGGTGTGTAGAAGGCAACCTTGGTAATTGCGTGCTTCTCGCGGAAGGACTGGCAAATAATTCAGGGGGACCTGTATAGCTAACTGTTGAATATCATTACGTGGCTCTATTGGGTCTGTCCAGCTCAGCATAGCCGCTATTTGGGCTGCTCGATAGTACTGCGAAATTGAGAGGAGCCCCAGGCCCCCTAATGCCCTTTCCCGCGTAAGAAGGTTACGCAGAAGTCTCAGTGTTTTCCCCCGCCATATAAAGCAGCCTATGATCTGGTCTACAATCATGGCAGAAAGAAATTTTGTTATGGTGATTGGGAATATACGGGGAGACACTCCAGCGCAAGTGACACGGCAAAGAGGCTCCCAGCAGGCGATCTTATATCTACATGACACCTGAAACAACTCCCATTCGATCGACATGGCTAAATTGTAGGAACAAGGGTTTCTACAAATGCACAAGATGCAAGATATGCACATTTGCAGATGAGTGTTCAAGTTATCTACACCCTATACTTTAGAAAACCATCACTATCACTGAAAGAATCACATGTGAATCAGAGTACATAGTGTATGCACTCAAATGCACTTGCAACAAATGGTACATTGGCAGCACTATGTGCAAATTGAAAATACGTATCCAACAGCATATAAGAGCGATTAAAAATCGTGACTTTGCATACCCTATAGCCAAACATTTTTGGGAGAAGCATGAAGGGAAGCTTTGTGATTTCTCATTTATGGGACTACAGCAAATTAACATCGGACTGAGGGGAGGAGATCGAGAGAAACAACTGAGACAATGTGAAACACGTTACATTATTGACTTCGAGAGCAAGATTCCTCTAGGACATAATGTTGATGAGGAGCTGTATACATTTTTGGGTGAATAATCATAGGACCCAAGTCATGTACCGGTGATATATACTTTTTGCTTAACCAGAGAAATTACGCACAATTGTGTGCTGTCTCCTGTGAAGTTGGAATTAATTACTGCAGTTTGGTAATGCTGGATAGCCTATTCTCTCACACTGTGTGGATTATCATTGTTCTTGTAACATTTTTAATACTCCTGCCCATACGAAATTGATTGTTCGGTTGGCAGAGAGCCTTTTAGTAGTAACACTAGACAACCTGTAGGATTCCGGATATTTTTTCCTCCCGCATAGGGCATATGGGCATTGGGCCCCATAGTAGGCAACACACTTAACAGTTGTGAATACATCTGGGGACTCCAGTTCAGAGTGGGCATTAGACAGAGCAAACGCACTTTATATTAGACATGGAGAATTATTAGTGAAGTGATATGAGAACCTTGAATGTTTATAGACTCATTGAATACCATGCAATCAGGATATGGGGTCCCGAACTCATAGGGTCTAACTTACATGAAGAACGTTGAACTCGTCACATGAACAAGACCAGCAGGTACACGGCATATGCCACGCATTTGTATGGTCCCTGTATGTTAGCTATTGGTGACCCAGTACTCATAACTGCAACCAGATGGGTCAGGGAGGACCACAGTGTATAGGTAAATACATTCTAGGACTATCACACTCTCTCCTGGCCGTGACCACCATAGATATTGCTGGACTTACTATGTCAGATTATTGTGACAACAGAGAACTACATTTTTCAGACACACACAAGGCAGCACTATTTTCCTCTGCAAACAGCATAATGCAGACAGATATTTGGTGTCGTTCTTAAACGCAAAAGAGCATGACTGATGCGTATAAAACGCTAATCTGCATTACACATTCTTTTTATAATGTATGCGGTTGTATTTAGCATCCAATAATGCAGATGAACATCATACGAGGAGAAATAGTGCTGCCAACGTAACTATAATATAGTGAAAAATACCTGAAAGCAAGTCTTGGGTAGAATGGTGTGGTCTCGAATTAGTCCCTGGTTTGTTTCTATGCTCACCACGTGGTACAAGGGGAATCCAATAAAGGTGTGTCTAGAATGTGAACAATATCTTGTGACCAAGCTACAAGGTGTAGCGAAACACGTCATCTGGGGAGCGCCTTTGTTAAGCTGGTGAGGGTTGCTAAGTTTTTCATATGCAATTGTTTTTAAACCCATTTTTGATAAATAAAGCTATAACTTTTTACTCCATTTGGATTACGGTGCAGCGTGTGGTTTTGAGCTGGGAGTCTGCATTGCGAATTCCACTCCATGAGTGCGGCTCAACATCACTCCGTGCAGTCGGAGTGAAAATATTGGAGATATATATATTTCTGAGGCTTGTGGAATCTGCTTAGATCACATGCTGTGCATAGGCCGACATCTAGTGGAAGCTGCGGAGTATTAGTTTGTTTTTCGAAACTCGCAAAAAGGGCGTCGACACAGGGCATGCCAGTAATACTATCCCTAGTGTGACGTCCACTGTACCCATAATCCCTCACACGTCTAGGACCCTCAGATTGTTTTTTTTCCGCCATACTGGTCGGAAGCATTTCACGGAGTTCCCTGGCCTTAGCCATACTTTTGCTAAATATTGTTAAATTTACCCATTTCTCCACCCCAACGTCAAGTCACCGAACTTCCACACTCTACGCCGGCCCGGAGAAGAATTCGACCGTCGACAGCTGCACGACGGATTAGGGCCTCGGAAGGCCGCTGGCCTCGGCCCGGCCTCGGAAGGCCGCTGGCCTCGGCCCGGCCTCGGAAGGCCGCTGGCCTCGGCCCTGGAAGTAGGGAGAGTGGGGGGTGGACATACTCTACACTCTTTTGGTATATAGGTACATTCTTATATATTCCTACAATTGCAAGCCTGCTGCCACAAGGTGCGTATGGAGGGTACCCCTTTCCAATTCTGCCCCAAGTGCAATCGCAAGTACCCTTGGGTCGACCGGCACGCCACGTGCAATCTCTGCTTGCCGAGGGACCACCCGGAGGCGAACTGCAGAGCGTGTAGTAGGTTTAAACCCAAAACACTTAAGGACCGTTCGATCAAGCGTTGTGCCCACCACGCCAGGTGTCAAGAGGCCATGGCAGTGGAGCGCGCCTTCAGCGATGGCAGCGACGCCATGCTTTCGGACGGCGAGGGCATTATGGCGTTGAAAGACAGCCAAGCGCAAGTCCCCGACCTCGGAAGGTCGTCCGGCAGGGCGGCTATGGGGAAGACCCCCGGCAACACAAGCGCTTCCCACAGCACTTCCACAAAACACATGGTCCAACCGTGACTCGACGTGCACGTCGAGTTCTCGGAAAGAGGCACATAGAGAACGGTACAAATCGGCGTCCTCTGGGCTCTCTCGATCAAGATCGCCGCATGACTCCAGGCAATCATCCACTGTTGCCAAGAGTGCCTCGCTCTCCAAGGTAACGGAAGTTCGATCGTCGGAGGACGAAGCCGACTTCCATCCCCAGACCGCACTCCAGGAGTCGGCGCCTGCAGACCGCATTACGGCGGCTCCCGAGCCCCTACCTCCACGCTCAAAGGATAGGGACACTACCCCCGAACCTCGACGCCAGACGTCGAAAGGCTCTGAAGGGGCGAAAAAACAGGGAAAACACTCTTCCACTCACGCGGAGGGGGGAAAAACAACAAAGGAAACAGCCTCTGCCTACTTCCAAACCTTTAAAACACTCCACTCCTCAGAAACAGACAGACAAGTCCAAGTCTTCTGCTATCACAAAGACCCCTGTTCAGACCACCAAGTCTAGTCCGGATAAGTCAGAGAAATTTCCAGAAAGTCATTCCCAGTTCTAGACAATGGTCTAGGGATGACATATACAGGGTCATGTCAAGGATGTCATCATTGGCAGATTTTTACACAAAAAACCCTGAACACTTTCTCTCTTATACTCCCGACGGGTCAGCACCCTCAGGCTCTAAGGATCCTATACCTCCAAGTAAAAAGTCCCGGTTTCAAGCACCAACACGGTCTTCAGACCCCTTCTATGTACAGCCCTACTCTCAGTATCAAGGAGAGACATCATTTTGTGAGGATCCAGATTTGGGCATGTTGGAAGAACAAACTGGTACGGGCTACTAGGGGGATGATGAGGACCAAGAAGAGGATGAGGACGACCCGGAAACCTACAGGGTAGATTCCCCGGTAGAGAAGGAACCCCCGGTTACCGACTCCCCTGTCGACAACCAACTTCTCCTGAATGAAGTTCTGTCTCGAGCAGCTGAACATTTCCACATTGACTCCCAGGGTGCTCAAGAGGAGGGGGACTTCACGAGGAGTTAGTGGGAGAAAGGAGGCCTGTTGCTCAGGCCATCCCTATCCTGAAATCTATTCAGAGAAGAATAGACCCTTCACTCGTAAATCCTAACCTCACCAGGGCAGTGAACCCCAGGATTGAGAAACTTTTTAAGGCAGCCCAATCAGACCCACTGTATATAAGGGGGCATCTGAAGCCTGACTCCCTGGTTGTTACAAACATCCGTAAGAGGGCTGGAACACCCTTGTCTTTGTCCGAAGCTCCTCCCGACAAGGAGAGCAAGAAACTATGGTTTGGGCAGGAAAGTAGCCTTCACTTCCGCCTACCAGGCAAGGATTGCCAACTCCACCATCCTGTTGGCCAGCTACAACTGCCAACAGTGGGAAGAAGTCGCGGCACTCATACTCCGCCCCAGAACCCTTAAAGAGCCAGTTGGCACGAGTTTCGGCAGAGGGAAGAGCCGTGTCCGGTTGCATTTTAAAAGCAACCTTTGATGCCGCGGATAACGCCGGCAGATTGATAGCAGAAGGAACTGTTATCAAGAGACACGCTTGGTTACGGCAGTCTGGATTCAAAGCTGAAACCCAAGCTTCATTGTTGGATAAACCGGTGGAGCCGGATCTGTTTGGTAAGGCGGTCGAGGACGCGCTGAAAAATGCCAAGGACGAGTATGAAACACTCAAATCCCTAGGCCAACTAACCAATAAACCCCCTAATCAGAGAGGCAATGGCAATTTTTTCGTCGCCCACACGGCCAAAATTCCCAGAGAGGAGCTAACTATTCCCAGGGGCAGGGTACACAGTGGAGCAATAATAACCAACAGTCTACCCAGGGGTATGGCAGGGGTAATAAAAGAGGACGTGGAAAAGGTAGAGGCAGCCACTGTAGAGGAGGCGGCACGCCTCCACCAAAACAGTGATGCTCCGTTCAGGGTCCCTTCTCACGCAACCCCAGTAGGGGGACGCATTTCCAACTTCACCCAAGCTTGGGAAGGGATCACATCAGACAGATGGGTGCTGTCCACAGTATCCGCAGGGTACTGCATAGAACTGTTAGAGCGTCCCGAAACCATCCTCCACGACAAAGAATACATTCTTTGGACCACCAGAAGATCCTTCTCGAGGAGATCGTCAATCTGCTAGAAAAGGACGCGATAGAACTCGTCCCGGGACACCAGGTAAACAAGGGTATTTATTCAACTTACTTCCTTGTGCCAAAAAAAATTTGACAATGCGCCCACTATTGGATTTACGGCCTGCAAACAAGTATGTCAAGCCCCAAAAGTTTTGCATGACTACTCTCCAGGAGGTAATCCCCCGCCAAAAAAAAAAAAAGAAAAGGGATTACATGGCAACATTGGACATGAAAGATGCATATTTCCATGTTCCCAGTGCTTGCGCTTCAAGGTGGACAGTCGGCACTACCAGTTCAAGGTACTGCCCTTCGGGATAGCTTCGGCTCTAAGGGTATTCACCAAGGTACTGGCGGTGGCGGCAGCACACCTACGCAGGGAGGCAATCTCGTACCCTTACCTGGACGACTGGCTCATCACGGGGGAGACCCCAGTAATTTGCAGAGCAAACATTCAAAGGACAATCAACCTCCTCTTCGAATTGGGCTTCTCAATAAGTGAGAAAAAGTCAAGTCTCGTGCCAAGCACATCCAAACAGTTCCTAGGAGCTATCCTAGACACTCAAGAGGGGTTGACCTTTCCTTCCGAGGAAAGAATTCGGAATATACTGCTGCAAATTCCGCAATATCAGTCTGGTCGCCAGATAACGGTACGCAAAGCAATGCGTTTGCTGGGCATGATGGTGTCATGTATTTACCTGGTTCCCCACACGCGCCTGCGTCCCATGCAAGAATGGTTGGCGAAGCAGTGGTCTCAGGCAAGTGGTCAGTGGGACGATCTAGTGGTCGTTTCGCCAACACTAGTACAAAGCCTCCACTGGTGGACAAGAGAGAATCTGTCCAAGAGGAAACTCTTTTATGATCCCGAGATACAGGCGGTAGTCACAACCGATGCATGCCTGACTGGGTGGGGAGCTCGCCATCTCCACCACACAGCTCAGAGTCTCTGGTCGCACTCAGTGGCCAAGAATCACATCAACCTGTTACTGCTTCTGGCAGTATTCAGAGCACTTCAAGCGTTCGAGCCCTACCTGTTAAATCTGTCAGTGCAAATCCGGACGGACAGCACTACAGCCATGTTCTACCTGAACAAGCAAGGAGGGACTCGGTCGCCAAATCTGTCCAAGCTTGCCCAGAAAATCTGGATATGGGCACTCAGACGGAACATTTTCCTGTCATCGCTACATGTTCCAGGGGATCTCAATTCCCTAGCGGATGCTCTGAGCAGAGACCCCCTCCTAGAGGAACATGAATGGTGTCTACACAGTGAAGTCGTAGAAGATATCTTCTCTCAGTGGAGTTTCCCCACTATAGACCTATTCGCCACAAGCGAAAACGGACAATGCCCAGGATTTGCATCCAGGTTCCCCCAACCAGATTCCCAGGGGAACGTGGTCACGGATGTTTGCGTACGCTTTTCCACCAACTCCTCTAATCAGGAAGGTGGTCAACAAGATGAACAGAGAGTCGATGACGCTCGTCCTAGTTGCTCCCATGTGGGCAAGACAACCGTGGTTCCCACACTTACACAGATTGGCGGTGTGCAAACCCATCAAACTTCCGGGCTGGTACAATCTACTGTCCCAGCACCAAGGTCAAACAGTGCATCCTCAACCCAACTCAATGAACCTGGCAGCATGGCTCCTGAGGTCATAGAGTTCGGACATCTCAATTTACCACAGAGGTGTATGAACATCCTAAAGGAATCTAGGAAACCTAACACGAGGCACTGGTACTTTGACAAATGGAAGAGATTCGTTATCTGGTGCCAGAATAAACAACTCAACCCAGTTGATTGCACTCCTTCCACTATTGTTAAATGCATGCTCCACCTGCTGGATGCAGGACTGGTTTTTAACTCACTGAAGGTACAACTGGCAGCCCTGTCAGCATACACCACTTCCCATAACAAGGTGTCGTGGTGGAAAGTACCAGTAGTTAAAGCCTTCATGGAAGGAGTAAAGAGACTTCACCTTCCTATTTCAAACCCACCACCAGGATGGGACATTAACGTGGTGCTATCTAAGCTCATGGGCCCCCCATTCGAGCCCATGCACAAAAGCAGTCTCAAACACCTGACTTACAAAATGGCCTTCTTAGTAGCAATTACATCTATAAGAAGAGTCAGTGAAATTCAGGCTCTGTCAGTGCAAGATCCCTTCTTTACTGTCCATAAAGATAAACTGGTTTTACGCACACACCCTAGGTTCTCACCTGAGTTTATTTCAAAATTCCACGTGAACCAGTCCATAGAGCTTCCGGTTTTCTTCCAAGACCCACAAAGCTCGGCTGAGGTGAAACTACACACACTAGATGTGCGTAGGGGGGGTCCTCTACTATGTAAACAAGACCAGACCGCTAATGAAAACAGATCAGCTGTTTGTCTCTGTAGCTACAGGCAGAGAGGGGAATCGCGTCTCTAAAGGGTCCCTCTCTAAGTGGATTATTAACTGTATCCAGCTGTGTTACTCACTTTCTGAAAAAACTCTGCCTTTCACGCCTAGGGCCCACTCTACAAGAGGCATTGGGGCCACTCTGGCTTTCATTGCAAATGTACCCCTTGACACCATTTGCAAAGCAGCTACTTGGAGCTCTATTCACACCTTTACTCAGCACTACTGCATTGACACTCATTCCAAGACAGATACACAAGTGGGACAAGCGGTTCTAAGACACCTGTTTGCTCATGACCCTTCTCACATCCCACCTCCTGCTTCAGGTACTGCTCGCTAATCTATGCACAGCATGTGTTCTAAGCAGATTCCACAAGCCTCAGAAGGGATACATTACTTATCGTAATCGTATTTCTGATGCTTGTATCCAACTAGATTCACATGCGGCCCACCCTCCCTCCCCTCTGAGAGAAGGCGCATGGATGCTTGTAGTCTTACCTTTCTGTCTATCTGCTTGGATCATCTGTACTCGCGCTACACCTCATGTCAGGAAAAAATACAATCTGAGTGTCCTAGACGCGTGAGGGATCATGGGTAAAGTGGACGTCACACTAGGGATAGTATTACTGGCACGCCCTGTGTCGACGCCCTTTTTTTAGAGTTTCGAAAAACAAACTGTAATACTCTGCAGCTTCCACTAGATGTCGGCCTATGCACAGCATGTGAATCTAAGCAAATACATTACTCACCGTAATCGTATTTCTGATGCTTGTAATATATATATATATATTTCTACCTAGGTAGCAAGTCCGAGCTGCACTCTCCACTGTCACCATGCTCGCCCAATTTGATCAAAGAAAATCTGGAGTCCACACCGTTTTCTTATTCGACTTAACTTCCTTCATTTGTTCAGCAGAGAACATTTCAAACGTATTTAAAACCATGGATATTTACTCCAAAAATAGAAAATGACCCTAAGGTGGGTCCTCCCAAGTGCAATATTCCTCCTTAGTAGAGGCGTTAACGCGTTTCGCGGCTGACTCGCCGCCTTCTCACAACAATTAGCCCTCTTTGCCATGTACCATTTTAAAACATGAGAAAAGCGGGAAGAAAAGGAAAAGGGGGAGGGGTAGCAGCAAAAGCAAAACTCGCGAAAGGACCACATTTGTATTCAGCATTCCAGACCGATTCCGTGTTGGCCATCTTTGCCTAGTATGATTACCACTCAACAATGCATGCACTACATGGACATTTTCATATGTATGCTTTGCAGATTGGGTGCCTCATGTACAATAGGTATACATAATTTGTCAAAGTTAGTACATTATTTATGTTGACTCTATGCTCATCCACAGGGATTTCCATTTTTTATAGCCTAAGTGCTCATAAAATTCGCTATACAGTTCGGGTAAATTTGGCCCAAATAGTGCGCTCTCAGACCCGTTTGACCTAATTATTTTCCTGCCTCTACCTCGTACACATGTTGTTAGTACTAGGTCAAAATCTTAAAGTGCTTAGTGCATTAGCAGCATTGGTTATTTTATAATTTTCAAGTGACAAGTTCACAATAAAAACATCTCATCTCACCCTGTTAAAATACAAAAGTGTATCTCTAAAACTACAAGTTTAGGTCTCCATGGCTTTACCCCCAATATATGAGCATTAAGGCTGGTATCTCACCCACAAGTTTACTCCATAGGGTTAGAGTCTATAAATGAACCCCAATCTTGCCAATATGGCAATTGTCCCTACTTTGGTCTTGACCATTTTATCTGTTCTCTAATGTCTAGTTAATCTTTTTCAGAATGGCATGATTTAATGCAAAGCTTAGTGATTCACAATATTGGATCTCTACTCAGGCCCTTGTGCGTATGCTTACTTTGTAAGGTGCTTACTGCAGATAGTCACCATTTATTCATCCTTAGTGGTTGGAATGGGGATGACATAATAACCATTATCCATTAATCGGAAAAACATTCTTTTCCCCTGAGCACCCCCAATATTTATGGGTTGCTGTGTGGTCGCTGAGTTGTATTAGTCCAACTCTGCCTTCTTCCCACCAGCATTACAACGTCTCCCACTCTCCCTTCTCTATTCTCCCAACCTCATGAAGAGAAAAATGTATTGCGAATTAAAATTCATTCACAATAAATGTGCTAAAAAGCAAACACAAATCTACCAACACCATAGAAATTTTAAAAGAACATTAAAAACTACTTGATATCTTATACCTCTGAGTCATACGGTCAGGGGTTTCTCATTTATCCCTTGTTTCGGATCATCTCTTCACTCTTTAGAAACCGTAATACATGTGTTAAAACTGATTACTCGAGACACAAGGTAAGCAGCTAATTATTGTTCTTGTCATGATATGTGGGCATGGTCATATGAACATTTCTTTAGCAGCCCAGAAAGGTGTATAGCTCCTCATCAATGTTATGCCCATTGGGCTGTTTGCTTTCAAAGTCTAATATACACCCAATTCTATTTTGCATACACCAAAGAATCTGAAACTGTCTATTTCTTTGTTATGACATTCATAAAAGTGTTTGGCCATTGGATAGTTCACATCGTTGTGTATAATGGCTCGCACATGCTGTTGTACACGGATCTTTAACTTGCATTTCATGCTGCCAATATAATATTTCGGGCATGCGCTGGTGAGGGCATAAACTACATAGTCGGTTTCGCAGGAGATCCGTTGTTTGATCTGTACTGTGTGCCCACTCACCGGATGTGTGAAAGTGTCACCATCGATTGCATATTTGCATATATTGCAGCGTGTGCATTTATGAAAGCCTTTCATATATGGCAAAAGGAAGCCTTTCCTGAGAAAGGCAGCTGGTGGAGTGCACTCCCAAGAGCAGATGCAGGGGGGAAAAAGTATCCCTGCAACAAATAAGAGGAAACTGGACACCTCAAAGATTCCTGGCAACAAAAATGTCTTCTTTATTAGTATTTATGCGTCAGGAAAGGGAAACATCCTGGTGGAAAAAAAATGACACGTTTCGCGGTATGCAAACCGCTTGATCACGTAGGTTACAAACAACACAGATGATGGACTGAAGTTTAAAGCCATGACAGCTCTCTAATTGTGTGTAGAGAGTGTCTACCTGCTGTTTACCACTTTTGTTCTCGTTTTGCCAAGCAGACATCTTTAAACAGTCAAAAAATGCATGATCGTCATGGGTAGTTACACATAGATTACATTTTTACAAGCCTAAAAGGTTTTAAGATGCAATCGCTGTTTTTTAAACTGACATAGTAAAAGTAATGTAAATGCCGTTTATAAATAAAACTACTTTTGTTAAAGGCATTTATTTTTGTATTAGTTTGGTGTCTGATGTTTAGCAGCATTACTGTCAAATGGATGAGATGGTATAATCTAGTACTAAATGCTGCTTTATGTGAATAGATGTTAATAAGCAATAATGTTTACCACCTGCTCGAGCAGCATGATGCTGCGCTCTATGTGTAGTCATTAGAAATAAGATGCTAGAGTTGTATATGTGATCCAACAAAAATGGGCGGTGCTAAAAAAAGGCATGATAATAATATTGCCTGTTTAGTTAAGCTGTGCAAATACGCGAGAGATGGAAAATACAAAAGTTGGTGCAAAATGCATTTTAACACCAAAGGATTTACATTTGTAAAACAGCAATAAATAAAATCCATAGTGCGCTCCGTCCATGCATGTAATCCAACCATAAGTATGGTGCTCCGTAGACAGATGTTTGTATATGGACACAAATATCCTAATTATATTAAATCAGAGAACATCTCTGCTAATTTATTTATCTTTGAGAGCTATCAGTACATGTATGGGTTGCTTACTTTGTTTTTTAAAAAAAGGGGAAGAGGAGAAACATTCCCTCTTTTAATAAAGTGCAAAGTGCATGCAAATAATGCAAAAACGTTGATCTAAAGTGCATTACGTATCCATATTCTTAACAAAATGCCTATAAATCATGTTGGATAAATATTTGCCCATATTCATGCATCATATTGTAAGTTATAACAATAATACATTTCTAATGTATTTTAAAATTACTATGTGTTACACCCATTTGAAATGATCTCGAATTTTAGCAGTTGGACAGATTAAAACCAGTCCAAAAATCTGAGTTGAAAGGGTGCTTAAAATATGTACCAAAACCTATACAGCTACCAATTTTAAACAATATTTAAAAAAAAAGAAAAAAAACACTCAATCTATAGAGGGAACAATCCAAACCAAAAGTCCACACAAAATAACTCAAAAATAATGGAATAAAATATTCATACATAAAATACTCCAATACATCAGCTGCGAAGTGCCATGCATGACCCTAGGTGGGGCAACTCGTTAAAGCGCCCTTTGACACCATTCGAGCAAATCTTAAGCTCCCCCCAAACATCGAGAGGCCTCGTATCAAAGTTGTACAGAATATTAGTCACGAGGGGTCACAGTCCACGCCCACCTTCAGAAGTGAAATGGGAAACCGACCTATCCATAGAAACCCAAGGGGAGGTATGGAAAGGAATATATAGAGCGGTATGGTCATCATCGGTCTCCATGCAATACAAAATGCACAACGTGCGATTACTAATGAGATGGCACTACACACCCCTTCGCCTATCCAAAATGTTCCCCGGGACATCTCCCTACTGCTGGAGGGGTTGTGGAGAGCAATGCGACTACTGGCACCAATGGTGGGGTTGTGACAGAGTCCAGGTGTACTGGTGGGAAGTGCTGGGCTGGATTCGAGACATAGATGGGATCCCCAGAAACTCAACGCCCACACTAGTTTTGTTTGGAGTAGAGTCGGAAGATGACGAAACATATGAATCTCTAATGTACCTACCACGCAATCTTCTATTAGCAGCCCGAGTGTGCCTGACCATAAAATGGAAATCGATGGTCTTACCATCGAAGAGAGAATGGTTAATAAAGGCCCACGCAATATACGAAATGGAAAGCCTAACGGCAGCGATAAATGAATCTCGCAGAAATATCGAAATGATTTGGTTGCCCTTTCTAGAATACTACACGACATATTGGGAGCCCACAGACTAAGAACACTTGCTTACCATCTCAGCCAAGCAAAGGAATCGGGGCAACGCCCTATGCCGCTGGACGATTGCTTACCCCAAGCCCTGTGAGGGCTTCTTCCTTTCTTGCAGTAGCAACTTGCAGAGCTCTTGCAATGCTATAATGCCCAAAGTGGTGTTGATTTTTAATTTAGAGTTGAGTACAAAGCGACCGTGTCGAGTGGAGGGAGGGAGGGGGGAGGTTGGGGAGGGGGAGGGAGGGGAATCAGAATCACAGGACTAAAGTTCATCATTGCTTTGCATTTCTCCCCTCTCTATGTTCCTTATATATACGTTGTATGAAAATAATACAGGGGTTTTTTGTTAAAGTAACCAATACTGCAATGGTCTTGATGTTGAAAATGCAAATAAAAACATGTTTAAAAAAAAAAAAATACTCCAATACAGTAGAAAAATTCATTTCATGTCTCAAGGAACAACAGAGACTATATTTAACCCAATCTATATCTGGAAAGAAATAAATGATTAGTAGACCACAATGAAATGCGTATGAGTTCAATACAGGTAGTTCTGGGAAAGAGTCTAAAAAAGGCTTTGGGTACCCAGGAAGGTGTATAACTCCTCATCGAGGTTGTGACCCCTGGGTTTTTTTGTTTCAAGGTCTAAAATACATTTGGTTTCCAATTGTCTTAGTGTAAGTTCACGATTACCACCTCTTAGTGGTTTATTGACTGCATGAATCCCAAAAAAGGTAAAACCCTCTAATTTACCACCATGTTTGTTCTTAAAATGGAGGGCCATACGGTAGGTTGGATTGGCATTCTTGATAGCCCTAATGTGCTGTAGCACCCTCAGTTTCATTTTGCCTTTGGTGCTTCCGACATACCACTTATTGCATGGGCAGTTTAGAACATATACCACAAATTCAGTTTCACAAGTGATCCTAGATGAAATCTTAATGTTCTTTCCTACAATAGGATGTAGGTAGCAGTTGGTATTAACAGCATAAGTGCATGCTTTGCATTTAGAACATTTTTGGAAGCCTATCC
Source organism: Ambystoma mexicanum (assembly GCF_040938575.1). Classification (NCBI taxonomy): domain Eukaryota; kingdom Metazoa; phylum Chordata; class Amphibia; order Caudata; family Ambystomatidae; genus Ambystoma; species Ambystoma mexicanum. The sequence goes on along the minus strand of NC_090921.1, from coordinate 747,431,422 downwards.
TTTTGGTATTCATCCAACTGGCTCCCAATTAATCTTGGAGAGGACTTATGAAACTTGGTACAAGGGTGTCTTTAAAAGAGGACGATCTACGGAAGGTGATGTTCGCTTTGGATGCCAGTAGTTCACCAAGATGTTCATCCAACTGGAGAACATGCCAGTATTTCTGTATCACCTGGCGAATGTTCTGTGCACCACTGCCGTAGGTCAAAATTAAACATGTGTCTGCATTATCCTTGGTCTTAGCTTGGACAGAATTGGAAACCAAAAGTAGGGAATGGTTCATGTCCCTTGCTTTTAAGAACGGTCTTTCCAGTACTTTGATTGGATACCCACGCTCTTTGAACTTGTGGGCCATCAAGGCACATTCGCTATCAAAGATGTCAATGTTGGAACAGTTTCTTTGAATGCGAACAAATTCTCCATAGGGGATACTCTACTTCAGGGCTGTGGGATGGCTGCTCTTCGCATGTAATGGAATGTTGGAGCTAGTGGGCTTCCTATACAGGTTGGTGATGAGTTTGCCGTGTGCCACAGAGACTTTTATGTCCAGGAATACAATATCTGTCTTACTGTGACTTTCAGTAAATTGCAGGTTAAGCTCATTGGAGTTTAATACACTCACAGAGTCCAACCATTCCTGATCAGTACTATCCCAGATCACAAACAAATCGTCAATGTAGCGTAGCCACAGTGCTATTTTGTCTGTATGTTTGATATTACTGGGATGCCAAACAACAAACTTCTCCCACCAGCCCATTTTCAAGTTCGCATACGAGGGGGCAAACGTAGTGCCCTTGGCAGTGCCTTGGAGCTGGATGAAGAACTCTTTGTCAAAGAGAAAACAGTTGTTGGTTAAACAGAGTTTAATAATCTCTAGTATCATTTGGCTGTGTTGCAGGTAATTCATGGACCTGGTATACAAAAAGTGCTCGCATGCTTTAAGTCCATCAGAGTGTCTAATTGATGTCTAAAGGCAGACTAAATCTAATGTTGTTGATAGATTGTTTCCCATGGTATACTTTCGATCCTACTCAAGAAATCTTTAGTGTCTCTCAAATAGGAAGGTAGAGTAGTGACAAAAGTAACCAATGTTTCATCAACAAAGCGTGAGAGATTTTCCAACAATGCCCCACATAATGTAACTATTGGTCTGCCTGGGGGTTTAGTCAGGCTCTTGTGGACTTTGGGCAGAAAGTAAATTGTCGGAATGATAGGAAACTTGGGATGTAAAAATGTACAAATGTCTTCATCTAATAAGTGTGTGTATACTACACACTGACAAAAGTGACCATAACAAGCTAAAGTTATCATTCGAGGTGATTGGGTCCTCCGACGTAGTCCATATCTATGACAGGTAATGTCCACAGCTGTGCTGCTTCGGAAAATCTTTGGCGTCTGCGTCCTGCGTCGATGCGCCGTCCCCGAGGACTTCCTCTGACGGCCGACGTCACCCGATGTGATAAGTAGGACGCACAACGCCCATAGCCTCAGTTCCGTTTATTCTGCGAACGTGTTCGCTTCGTGAATCTCGGTACTCCTCGACTCGTTGGAGTTTGCTGTTCTCTATTTGTGGTTCGTTGAACCTGTTCGGTTGGTTGTGAAGACCTGTTTGTGGCGATGTCTTTCTCATCTTCGACCCCCGCGTCTGGGCTTCAAGAACTGCGGGGACTGTGGGTCCAAGATGTCGGTCACGGACTCGCACGACGCCTGCCTCTGGGAGGACCACGATACGGATGACTATATCGACTTCCAGTCGCTCGCTGCCAAAGCCTTGCGGGAACGCAAGAAGAAGCTGTTGGTAGGCCGGGTGTCTAAGCCCCGGAAGTCGAGGTCTGCGGGGCTTTCGACCGATGACTCGAGGGGTGACTATCCGCGTCGTCGTCGGAAGTCCGGTGGGTCTCCTTCCAGGAGTCGGACTCGCCACTCCTCCGCCTCTTCTAGGCATTCCAGGAAGCGCCGGCATTGGTCACCTTCCCCCGTCCTCTTCGAGGACTCGGCCCGTCGGCGGGTCGTTTATCCCTCCATGCAAGCAACACCGGAGGAATGGGCTTCCTTCGGGAAGCAGATGCTAGCGATTCTGGAATTGCAGGGCACTGGTCCGTCTGCGCCTCCGAGTGGGGTCGGTCGGCACCGGTCGAGAGACACCGCCCATACGCCTTAGGGCTCGGGTGGTCGGCACGGCTCTCGGGAGATGTCCCGCTCGGACAAGGGTAGCTGTTCTCGCCATGCCGTTCCACGTCCTCGATGCGCTCAAGACCGCGTGATCCTGTGCCGTCTTCGAAGAGGACGTCGATGCCTGTGGCGCCGAGGTCGTCGATGATTTGTCTCGACGTTCCGTCTCCGAGGGGGTCGTCGACGCCGTCGCGCCCAGATTGTCGAGACACGCTCGGAGCTCCGCTTCGAGGATTGTGTCGACGCCGCCGATGCTGGCGGCGCTGCAGCTGTCGTCTACGCCGATTCGCTCGACGTCGACGCCTTTTCGGTCGGCGCCGACTCGTTGGGCGCCCTCGACGCCTTTTCTGTCGACGCCGTTGCCTTTCGAGGCGGTGGTGTCAGAGGGGCCCCATGGCACGGGGTTTGCCCCTAGAAAGGCTATGGCTAAGGTCCGGCACTGGAAATCCTTGATCTCGGTCCACCAACTGACCCGGTTTTGCCTTTTCATATGGCTCTGCAGAGAAGGGTGGCGGCGGCTTGGACTGCTCCGGAGAGTCTCCCGGCAGTGGGCAAGTCTTTGTCGCGAAAATACCGTCAAGCCAGTAGCAACCCCTGCTACTTGTCTAGGCACCCAACCCCGGAGAGTTTGGTGGTGCAGGCAAAGCAGGCATTGTATCCTACCATCCCTCCGGATAGGGACGACAAACGTTTTGACAGCTGGGCGAAGAAAGTGTTTTCTTCGGGGGGTATAGCGCTTTAGGCTATATGTGCCATATGTGCCTTGTCTCGTTTCACGCACACTCTGTGGAACTGTGTTGCATTAGCGGCTACTCATATTCCCGAAGGGGACGAACGGGATGGTTTCCTTGCTATGTTTCAGGATGGCAAGGATGCTACGTGTGAGGCCGTTCAGTCGGGTTTGGACTTGGCGGATTGTGTCAGCCGGTCCATGGCGGCGAGCATCGTAATGCGCAGGTTTGCATGGTTGCGGAAGTCTGGGTTCGCTCCTGATGTGCAGTCCCGGCTCCTCAACATGCCTTTTGACGGTGAACACCTTTTTGGCAGCAAGGCTGACGAGAGCCTTGAGAGGTTGCAGACCTCCAAAGCTGCAGCAAAGTCGTTGGGTGCTGCAGTTCGCCAACCTCCGCCTTTTCGTCCTAGGGGACAGCAATGGAGGGGAGGTTCCTATCGCTATTACTCGTCCTTCAGTAAAGCGAGAGGAGCTAGCAGTCAAAGAGGCCATCGTAAGAGTGCCAGAGGTGGGGACAAAGGTACTTGAGGTGCCAAGGCCGCTCGGGCAGTTGCCTCTTTGCCCTCAGGCAACGCCGCAGCCGCTACCACTCAGTCATGAGGCGAGGTCCCATGGTTCGCCGGTTGTGGGAAGGCTGGCGCAGCATCTTGTAGAGTGGCAAGCCATTACTTCGGATGTGTGGGTTCTGGAGAGCATAACCCACGGCTACTGTCTTCCTTTTCGGCAGAGGCTTCACGACAATCCACCAAGGGACCTCTCTTTGAAGAGTCCGGATCCGCTCCTTGCGCAGGAAATTCAAGCCTTGCTGGAGAAAGGTGCCATAGAACTGGTGCCTGTAGCGGAGAGGAACAAGGGATGGTATTCCCCTTATTTTTTGATTTCAAAGAAAGACGGGATTGATACCCATCATGGACTTGCGCGGTTTGAACAAACTCCTCAGGAAGGACAAGTTCAAGATGGTGACTCTTTCTGAAGTCCTCCAGGCCCTTCAACTTCAGGTCTGGTTGGTGTCTCTCGACCTCAAGGATGCTTACTTCCATGTGCCGATCCATCCCAAGCACAAGAAGTACCAGAGGTTCGCGGTTGGCGACTCGCACTTTCAGTTTCGGGTCCTGCCGTTCGGATTGACCTCCACCCCGAGGGTTTTCACCAAGCTCATGGTGGTGGTGGCAGCGCATCTCAGGAAAGGGGGGATTCACGTCTACCCCTACCTGGACAATTGGTTGATCAGGGGGAGCTCTCCCGAGCAAGTCCTGGATCATCTGTCCGTCACCTGCCACTCCCTTCACAGGCTGGGCTTCTCCCTCAATTTAAAGAAGTTCCATTTGACACCAACGCAGCGGCTCCAGTACATTGGAGCAGTGCTCTACACGTCCCTGGGGCACTGTTTTCCTCCTCAGGTGAGGGCTCTTCACATTCAGCAGATGGTGCACAAGTTTCAGTTTGCCCACAATCTCCCAGCGTCCGAGTTCTTGAGACTGCTCGGCCTCATGGCATCCTGCATTCTTCTGGTGCCAAAGGCTCATCTGCGGATGAGATCTTTGCAGTGGGCACTCAAGCTCCAGTGGTCTCAGTCCTCCGGCAGGCTGTCGGACCCTGTTCAGGTGATGCCCTCGGTAGCCCGGGACCTTCTGTGGTGGGCCGTCGAGGGCAATCTGATGAAGCGGGCCCCATTTTGGCTGCCCTGGCCGGAGGTGACGATCGTGACGGACGCATCCCTCACAGGATGGGGGAGCTCATGCCAACGAGTTGACAGTCAGCGGTCGTTGGTCTCCGTCGGAGTCCAGACTCCATATCAATCTGTTGGAGCTGAGGGCCGTCAGGCTAGCCCTGAAGCTTTTCTGCCGACTGGGCGCGGGAAGAGTGTCCTGATTCTGACGGACAACACGGTGGCCATGCACTACCTCAACAAAAAGGGGGGGGGGGGCAGGGTCACATTCTGCTGTGCAGGGAGGCGATGCAGCTCGAGTTCTGGGCCATCCAGCAGGAAGATTCGATCTCGGTTCATCTGGCCGGAGACGATGGACGCTCTGAGCAGGCAGAGCATGATCTCTCACGAGTGGGAGCTGGCTGAGGAGATTCTCCTGGAGATCTTCGCCCTTTGCGGGACCCCTCAAGTGGATCTCTTCGCCTCCAGTGTCAACCGGAAGTGCGAAAGGTTTTGCTTGCGGGAATTTCCTCCAAAAGGAGCCTTGGGAGACGCTTCGTGGTGGAGTGGTCATTCCCACTGCTGTACACGTTTCCTCCAGTCCCCATCATCCCGCAAGTGCTGCGGAGGTTCGGTTCCCGGATGATCCTCATTGCTCCGGCGTGGGCCCGGAGGACGTGGTACCCGGACCTTCTAGACTTGTCCATTTGCCCTCCACGTCGTCTTCCCTACCGAGATGTTCTGCTCTCACGGGAGGGGGGGGGTCAGGTTCTCCATCCAGAGGTCAGATCCCTCAATCTTCACGCTTGGCTTCTGAAAGGTTGAGGTATAAGGATTGGGACCTCCCTGAAGACGTGATGGAGGTGTTGCTCTCGGCTAGGCGGCCGGCAACAAAGTCTCTGTACCGTTGCCGTTGGAGAAAGTTCTGCGACTGGTGCAGAGTTCAGAATGTGGCTCCTTTTTGAATGCGACATTCCCATGGTTTTGTCTTTTTTGCTTTCTTTGGCCCACAGGGGCTTGCAAGTGGGGACCATTAAAGGTTACCTGGCAGCGCTGTCCATATTTAAGCGCTCATCTGAAGAGTGTTTCTATTTTAAGATTCCTTTAATTTCGTAGTTTTTGAAAGGGCTCACTGTGTTCCCTCTGTCACCTTTTTTGGTGCCAGGTTGGGATTTGAACCTTGTTCTTAAGTTTCTTATGGGTGCTCCGTTTGAGCCTTTACATTCTTACCCTTTGAGGCTGTTGACTCTGAAAACTGTTTTTGGTTGCGTTTACTTCCGCTCGCAGAGTGAGTGAGTTACAGGCACTTTCAGTTAAGCCACCCTTCACTGTGTTTCACAAGGACAGGGATGTCCTTAGAGTTCGTCCTTCTTTTCTTTCGAAGGTGGTTTCGGATTTTCATTTGAGCCAGAAGGTTGTTCTTCCGGCGTTCTATCCTCCTCCACATCCTGGTAAGGAAGAGGAGAGGCTCCATAGGCTTGATCCTCGGAAGCGTTGAGCTTTTATATTTCGCGCATGTCCCGGGTCAGAGTAGATGATCAACTTCTCATTGGTTACGCTGGAAAGCATTTGGGACAAGCTGTGACGAAACAGACCTTGTCTCGTTGGATTATTTTGGCTATCTCTGAGTGTTACCGCTTGGCGGGTAAGGACCCTCCGGCTGGCTTGCGGGCCCATTCTACCAGAGGAGTGGCTGCGTCTACTGGCCTGCAGAGGGGAGTTCCTATTCGTCACATCTGTGATGCAGCCACCTGGGCTTCAGTACATACTTTTGTACGTCACTACTCCCTCGATTCCATCAGAGGGCAAGATCTGGCCTTTGGCAAGGCAGTTCTCTATTCCGCAATTTGATTGGGCATGCTAAATTTGTATTCTTAAATTCTTTCCCACCTCCTTGCTTGGTTCTGCTTTGGGAGTCTGTCATAGATATGGAATACCTCGGAGGACCCAATCCCCTCGAAGAACAAGTTACTTTCTTACCTGGTAACGGTCTTTTGATGGGGTGGTCCGACGACGTATTCCATATCGCTCCCTCCCTGCCTTACCCGCTGCAGAATTTCTTTTGCGATTGCAGCTTGCGTTCCGCAAGGCCTTGTGTGTCTGACTGGCAGAAAACTGGTGGCACACGTTCTGGGAAAAAACTATAACTGAGGCTATGGGCGTCGTGCGTCGTCCTTATCACATCGGGTGACGTCGGCCGTCGGAGGAGGTCCTCGACGCATGACGCATGACGCAGACGCCAACGATTTTACCTGTCATATATATGGAATACGTCGTCGGACCATCCCATCGAAAGAACGTTACCAGGTAAGAAAGTAACTTGTTCTTTGAGATTATGGCTCCCCAAACAACAATGACAATAAATTCAAATGTATCAGATGTAACAGTAAACAACCGAGGTAATAGATTGAAGTGGACACGAGCTAAACTATGTGCCCTCGATCAAAATCTAGAAAAAATATATCGATGTACTGGGATGATGAATGATGATTATACAAATGCCATGCAGATGTTCAGACAAACCAACATGGGCGATAATTTTACTAGGCAGCAACATATCTATGTTTTTGATCTTGTTATCAAGCATAAGAAAGCGAATTTAAGGCGAGAAATTCGCCAGTTGCTGATGTTGCCTACAGACTGCAATAAACATTACATTTTTAAAAAAGCAATATAAAGGGTGGCTTAAAAATAGAAGAGCCAAGCAATATGAAATGGATGGAGCGGCAATGTTAAAGCAATTAATTAAAAAATCTACAGCTGGCATTTGGGCACTGCTCAATCACACATCAGGAAACCTTCAAGTGACTACCCAGACTAATTCGATATCAACAGAGGCATGGCAGGTGTACTTTCAAAATGTGTATCATTCACTGTTCACTAACATACAATTATGTCTGCAAAGTGAGGCATTATCCCATGACTTTTTGTTTGACACCGATGACATTAAACTGTGTATTACCAAATAAGTACATCCAGGGCTATGGGGCCAGATGGGCTGTATAATGGGTTATAGACATAATTTCGAAATCAAAAATTTCGAAAGTCAAAAAGTCGAAAAAAAAGTCGAAAAAAATAATGTCGAATTTATTTTTTATGAGGTTTTTTTTCGAAATGGGGGGGTTCCCCCCCAACCCCCGTTTTTTTTTGTTTTTACCTATTTTTTTTATATAAACTAGAGCCCAAAAAAAAATATCGAAAAAAAAATAATTCGACATTTTTTTTTTCGACATTTTTGATTCGACATTTTTGACATTCGAAATTTTGTATTCGATATTATGACTGGACACCGTATAATGCTATGCTGAAACTGCACTTGAATGAATGGGCTGGGATTCTACATTGTATCTATGCCCAGGTCTTTAAATCTGGTCATATTCCGGAGACTTGGCAAAAATCGATTATCCTGCCTATATTTAAAAAGGGTGATCGTGAAGATCCTAGGTCCTATAGACCGATAGCTCTACTAGACTGCCCTGGAAAATTATTCGCCAGACTATTATTAAACGTCTTTAACACCTGGCTGAATAATAAGAATTTGCGAGACCCTTTTCAAACGGGGTTCTTACAGGGCATAGGTACTGACATTAATATGATCACCCTTTCAAGCATTATTCAGAAAGCCATTCAGTCTAAACAACCATTGTACATAGCGTTCATCGATTTTAGGATGGCTTTCGATGCAGTACCAAGAGAGCTTTTGTACAAAAAATTAGCCGATGCAAACTGCCCATGGGACATCTTAAAATGGATTGTTCGACTGCATACAAACACTATGATCCAGGTTAGATTAACAAAGGGTGGTCTACTATTGGCTCCAATTGAAACTGCAAGAGGCCTGAAGCAGGGGTGTCTGTTAGCGTCTGCTTTATTTAACTTTTTTATTTCAGATGTCTGCGTTCTCGCAGATAACCACGATTCCCCAAGAATCAAGGGTGTGCAAATACAATGGCTATTGTACGCTGATGACGTGGTACTCATGTCCCACACTCAAAGGGTTGCGAGTCTTATTGAGTGCATTGAATACCTATAATCAAAAAAATTGTATTTCTATCAATATTCCAAAAACAAAAATAATTCAATTTGGTACGAGAAGACAAAGCTCAGCTCGGCTTCAGTGGCCTCTGCAAAATTGCCAAATTTGTGTCAACTTCTTACTTCTACTTGGGTATGATTATATCTAATCAACGGGCGAATGAGAGATACAAACAACAAGGTTTGCTAAAACTTCAAACGGCAGTTTTGCAAGCCTGTATCATTAAGGCAAGGTATTGCAAGTTCTCAATTATGCCAGTAAATACTTATTTTAAGTTTAAAAGTAATTCCTGTCATTTTGTATGGCACTGAGACTCAGTAATTGATGACCTACACTTATTGGGCCTTCAGAGAAGGTCAGTACTGGAGAAAAGTGTTACATTTACATAACTCTCAACCTTTGCCACTACTAATTTATGAACTGGGTTTAATTTCCGTATATGCGATCTATAAATGGAAATTATGTGCGTTATATCGTAAATGCCTGATGAATCGATCAACAAAGGGAATTACTAACATCATCTCAACCTACCTGCTGAGCTCAGCAAGTATTTTCCCTAAAATGTGGCGCTCAAAAACAGTCCATTTTAGAAAAAGCCCAAATTGATGCAATCTTAATAGAAAACCCAAATCGAGCCAAAACTAAAATATGAGAGTCGGATTCAAACTCGTATGGCATGTGCAAAATATAAAAACTTTTTGGAATATCCATTTAAGATGAAACGCTATCATAATGTTGCAAATTACATGGTAAAATCGCCTAGTCCAGGTCCTCGAGACGGCTTTTTGAGATTTCGTTTGAATTCATGGTTGACTAATGACGTGTTAAACAGGAGTAACATTGGTGGAGCTGTCTTAATGTGCCGCTACTGCAAACGGGTAGAAACTCTCAAACATTTATGTACTGAATGTCCTGAATTGTTGTTGGTGCGATGTGTTCATTTTAAGCAGTTGTTTACTGAATATAGGGACTTAACAATGGACAAGTTATGGGAGTTATTATACTACACTAAGAGGAAGGCGGTGAGATGTGCTGTTGTAAACTACCTTGACCAATTGAAATTGTAAATATTTGAAAATCGTTATGCTGAATATTGGCCCTTTGGCTAAGAGGATGTATGGTGATAATTTTAATGTTTTTATTATGATGGTTTTGTACTATGGTCATATTAGTTATTGGCTATCAGTATTGTATGTATATGTGTAAAAAGATGAAATATGTATGCGTAACATGTTAAATCGGTATTATGTCCAAAAAAAATTGTACTGAGTTGAAAGGTCTCGAGTTTCTCACGACCAAATCAACTAATAATAATTATTAAAAAAATAAAGCGGCCTATTCCTTTTTGTAGTTCGAGAAGGTCTCGCTCTGGGATCAGTATTGGCAGAGCATGAAACGTGTATAAAAGTCTCGGGAGCAGGGACATTTTAACTGCGCTGAAGCGCCCGAGCCAGGATATATCTTGCGAGATCCATCTTTGCAAGGATTCTTTAGATACTCCTACATCCCGTCCCCTTTACTCCATACTTGTGGGACATCTCTCCGTCCTGTGGGACGGGACCGGAGCACTTTGTAAAAAGCATCCACATTTTTTTCAAAAATGTGTCCCTCTTCCCTTTGCGGGGCCCGGCACGCGGCCGTGACCCTGCCCACCTTGGCTCCGCCCCACGCATCATCCATCAGTCCTTTTCTCCGCACGATCGGGGCCGGACGCACTTGCATCCTCAGATTTTCTTCCCTGTTTTCCTCTCTGGCTCTCGCTAGCGTTGGTTTACTAGTCTGTCTGTCTTTTTTAAACTAGATTTTCGGACTGTTCATCGTGTCACCGTCACTTCGCAAGGGCGGATCCCCATCCTCTTTAGAGTGTTTGGGTCTGGAACACCGTTGGGACTCGTGTTTTTACTGTGACTCCCTTTCGGTCTGGGCACTTCAACGTCGGTTGGAGCGGTGGGAGGAGGTGTTCCGACGAACTCCTCCTTCTCATTTTCAGGCGTTCATCGACGAGAAGAAGAGACGCCTGGTAAGTCCTTTACTTTTCAGAGCACCCCGACTGGGGGATACCTTCCCAGGTTCCCCTCGGGCTGGGAGGGGCGTTGATCGCTCTGTTACCGGGGTTCGGCCTGGGGTACCTGTCGGGCCTAACAATTGTAACGGAGTTTTCTCCGAGGGTCTCCGTAAGGGGCCTGTGTACACCGGAGTACGCTCAGAGGCCCCTCCTGTGGGGACTGTTTGTAGGCCCAGTTCTACTGAGTCGTGGGGTACCGGAGCTTGCTCTGAGGCCTCTCTTTCGGCTTCCCTCAAAAACAAAACCGGGGTGCGCCCTGAGGTCTTGGCTGGGCTTGTGGTTACCGAACGGATGTTCGAGGCCCGTGCCGATATGGCTTTTACCGGGCCTAGGTCCAAGGTCCCTCGTACAGAGGCTAAGGCTACCAACAGTTCTGAGGGGCCGGGCAAGGCCCTGTCGGTGAAAGCGGTTGTTCACCGTTCCCGCTCTTGTGGTGATACCGGATCTGTTGAGGGGGCAAAGAAGAAATGTTCTTCTTTTACCGGCAGTGCCGAGGCCCTTCCTTCGAAGGATCAGTTGGCGGTTGGTAAGTTGCAGAAACATTCCAGGCCTCATAGTACCGGCTCTGCCGAGGTTCCTTATGTCAAGGCTAAAATTAAGACCCCGGACTCATCGACGGGGACCCCTGCCTCACTTCCTCACGTGCCGCAGTTCCCCTCATTTGAGGACAAAATGGCGACCATTTTAGGTACTACCCCCTACAACTACGTCATCGGCCCCTGGTGTAGGGTTCGGTATTTTGGGTGAACCTAAGGTCCCTTGTGCGCATCCTTACCGGCCGGTTTATGATTGGAACGCCGGGATGCCTCTTCCGCACAATGTTTTGTTGCCCGCGGGGGCGGCTCCCTTGATTTATGTGGATACGTCGGTGGAGGGGCCGGTGTGGCACCCTTCACCGTTACGTCCCTGGATTTGTCCACCTCATGAGAGGCCTCCTCAGGTTCCGAAACAATCTCCTGAGGATGCCTTTTTCGGTAAATTTCAAGCGGTTATGCGCACCGACCCCATGAGGTAATATTTCAAAGGGCTTTTCAAGGAGATATGTCCACCTGTGCCTCCGGCTCCACCTATTCCTCCGGGGGTTCTGCCGGCGCCTCCCTTGCCCGTGGTGCCTCCCCCTGCTCTTCCGCCTTTGCCACCATTGTCCCCAGTGGACAAGGCAGTGCCTGACACGGCTCAGCAGGAGCCTGACCTGTCAGATGACCCTCAAGGCGATCAGGACAACGAGGACCTTCCCCGCTCTATCAGAGCTTTCCATGACAGAGTGCTGGACATGATGATGAGTTTCTTAGATGTTCCGGTGCCCGAGGCACCCGCTCCGCAGGAGGGCGTGCTTTCTGGGGCGTTCACCTTGTCTCCCTTGGAGCGTCTGGCCGAGGTCCGAAGAGTTTGGGGAAAAGCCACACTCGGGACTTTTTGTCAATAAAAAGATTGACGCGAGGTACAGGCTGCATTCTTCGGAAGTGGCCTTTTCGTCTTGTCCGCCTCCCTCCTCCACAGTGGTGGCTGTGGCTCGTTGCAATCCAGACCTGCAGCATCCTCTTCTGCGACGGCTACTCAGGTCTTGGGAAAGGAGGACAAGCTGCTGGACTCCCTAGGGAGGAAAATGTTTGCCAATTCGGCCTTGCAGCTCAGGTAGGCCAATGCAGAATTGATTTTGGCGGGAGCTAACATGCGGATGTGGAAAGGTCTGTCGGAGTTTGAGGAGCACATTCCGGTTGAGAAGTTGGAAGATTTCAGAGGTGGCCTATCCAATGCCAGGGTCTTGGCCCAGAATCTCCTGGAGGCTGTGGCTCATCACGTAGACACCTCGGCTCAGGCCTGATGCTTGGGGTTGATAACTCGCGGCAAGCCTGGCTGCATGCCACTATGTTTTCGAAGGAAGTGCAAGACAAGGTTTTGGACCTTCCATTCGATGATAAGGACCTTTTTCACTCTTCTACTGATGTAGAGCTCACCAAAACCAAGGATAGCACTCAGACGGCTAAATCATTGTCTGTTCTGGTTAAAGCTCCTTTCAAATCCCAGAGACTGTTGTCGCAAAGTCGACCTTCCTCTGGTTTTAGGGGCTTCCTCGACCGCAATTCTCAGAGTGACTACTCCTGCGTGGAATAACCGCCGTAGACAACAGCGTATGCAGTTTTTCTCCCGCTCCTCAGACTCATCAGGTTCAGGTGGCACCTCCACGATAAGCCTGCCAAATGAGGGTTTTCCGCGCTCGCACGAGACCCCGGTGGGAGGATGTATTGCGTCTCATCGGGAGGAGTGGCAGACCATCACAGAAGACAGATGGGTCTTGTCAGTCGCTCGAGCGGGCTTCCGCTTACCTTTACCCCCTACCCCACCCCTCAACACTCGTTTTCTGCTGTCGGGCTCACCCTCCCTCAAGGCCGAGGTTCAGAAACTTCTGCACCTCAGAGCTGTGGAACCCGTTCCCCTTGGGGAGCGAGGGGAGGGCTTTTACTCCCGGCTGTTTACGGTGCCCAAACCCAACCAGGCTGGCCTGCGCACCATCCTAGATCTTTCCCAGTTCAATCTTTCCCTACCCCAAGAGAAGTTCAAGATGATCACGCCCGGCCAGATTCGCTCCTCTTTGCAGATGGGCGATTGGCTCAGCTTGGTGGATCTTCAGGATGCGTACATGCATATCCTGATTTGGAATCCACACAGGAGATACCTCCGCTTCTCTTTGGGAGTGGAGCCCTTCCAGTTTCGGGTGCTTCCTTTTGGCCTCAGCTCGGCGCCGCGTGTCTTCACGAAGATGTTGGTGATTGCGGCCTATCTTCGTCTCCAGGGTATCCATGTGTATCCCTATTTGGACGACTGGCTCTTACGCAGCCCTTGTCCGTTGACAGCAGCGGGCAACCTCCACCCTCTCCTTCAGCTCCTGTTCCACCTTGGGCTGTCGGTGAACTGGCGGAAATCCTCCATGACGGTCTCACAGGACCTGACTTTCCTGGGTTTTCGTTGGAACACGATCGACTGCCGAGTGTATCTGACCGGGAACAGAATGGCGGATCTGTTGGCCACGTGTCAGATGGTTGCGCAGTCGGAGAGCATGTCGGCTTGGTGGTTCCAGAGGCTTCTGGGCCTTGTGTGCACTGGCTCTTCCTCGTCTCAAAATGAGACTGACCCAGATGGCTCTTCAGAGTTCCTGGCGTCAGGCTATGGATCCGTATTCCAAGCAGATAATGATTCCGGATTCCATGAGAGTGGACCTGGACTGGTGGTCATCTCTCAGCAACTTGTCAGTGGGCGCGGGGTTTCAGGACCCAGCCCCCATGGTGACGATCACGACGGACTCCTCCCTTTTGGGGTGGGGTGCGACGTTAGATCTTCTTCAGGTCTCGGACCTCTGGTTGCCTCAGGACAAGCTCCTGCACATAAATCATTTGGAGCTTCTGGCGATCTTTTTGGCGCTCAAGGCGTTCAGACCGCTCATTGTCAACAAGGTGGTCCGCACAAGAACGGACAATGTATTACATAAACAAGCAAGGGGGAACGAAGTCTCCCCCTCTCGTGGACCTGTCCATCCAGATTTGGGAGTGGGTCATGCTTCATGGGGTCTGGCTGTTTGCAGTGCACATCCCGGGTCAGCTGAATGTCACAGCGGATGCCCTCAGCCGGCAGACAGTGGTCAGCTACGAGTGGGAGTTGAAGGTGGAGATCCTCTGATGGATTTTCTCGCGTTGTGGCACAGCGGAGGTGGACCTCTTCGCCACAGCGGTAAACAAGAAGCTTCCTCAGTACGCCTCCAGAGGGGGGCTGGGTGCCTCCTCTCTGGGGGATGCTCTTGAGATTCCATGGTACAACAGGAGAGCTTATGCCTTCCCGCCTCTGCCCCTAGTTCATCGAGCAATTTGGAAGTTGAAGAACTTTGTCAACAGTTCTCTTCTACTGATAGCCCCGTGGTGGCCGGCCAGGTTTTCGTTCTGAGAACTTCAACACCTGTCGGTGTGTCCGCCGATCAGGTTACCAGTAACTCCCGATCTTCTTCACCAAGGGGAACAGATGTGGCACCCCTCCCCACAATCGCTCAACTTCGCGGCATGGTGCCGGAGTTCAAGTCTTTAGAGCATTTGAGTTTGTCTGCGGATAACATGCGCATTATCCAGGCAGCCAGGATACCCTCTACCAGATCTCAATACAAGAGTAAATGGTTCAGGTTCCATCATTGGTGTTTACAGAAAGAGTTGGATCCGAGGATGGCTATGATTGTCACGGTGCTGTCCTTCGTGTCCTCCCTAACAGTCAGGGGTTCATGTTCTGTCATGCAGGACTCATCTCTCAGCGGCTTCCGCTTACCTTTCTACAGACCTGTGTTCTTATTCTCTAACTAACCCGGTGGTGAAGAGACATTTTGCTGGCTTGACACGTCTCTACCCTCCGGTTCGTAGTCCGCACCTGCCTTGGGACCTAAATGTAGTCCTGACGGTGCTGTGCCATACATCCTTTGAGCCAATGGCTACGGTTGACCTAAAGTACGTGTCCTGGAAAGTGTCCTTTCTGGTCGCCGTTACATCAGCGAGGAGAGTGAGTGAGCTCCAGGCATTGTCGGTGGAGCATCCTTTCTTGGTCTTTCACAAGGACAAGGTAGTCCTTCGGACAAACCCGGCTTTCCTACCGAAGGTAGTGACCAAATTCCATCTGAATCAGTCAATCTCCCTTCCGGTCTTTTTCCGAATCCTGCCTCGGAGGCTGAAGGGGTTCTACACTGTCTGGACGTCCGAAGAGCTCTGAAGTTCTACCTGGGCAGGAATTCCGAGCTTCTGAGTTCTTAACTTTTTGTGACCTTCGGTAACCCTCAGGGCAGGCCGGCGTCTAAGGCATCTATTTCCAGATGGATTGCCACCTGTATCACGGAGTCTTTCACTGTCCAAAAGCTGAAACCTCCTAAAGGTATCCATGCACACCTGGTGCGGGGCAAGGCAGCTGCGGTTGCTTTTCAGAAATATGTTCCTTGGGAGTCCATCGCTAAAGCAGCTACTTGGGCCTCCCCATATGCTTTCTGTAAGCATTACTGCCTCTATATGAGCTCAAGAGCTGACGCTCAGTTTGGTCAGGCTGTGCTAAAGAACCTGTTTCAGTAAGGGGTATTTCCATCCACCCATAGTTCCTGTAAGGAGTGCTTGTGAATCTCCCACAAGTATGGAGGAAAGGGGACGGGACGTAGGAGTATTACCAGGTTACTCACCGTAGTGACCACCTTACTCCTAGTACATAGTCCCCTTTCCTTCATATGCATGTCCGCCGTCCCCTCTAATAAGGTTCCTCTGTTATTGCTAATGGGTCTTGGACCCTGCAATAGAAAAGGACTGATGGGCGATGCGTGGAGCCAAGGTGGGCGGGGTTACGGGCGCGTGCCGGGCCCCGCACTGTAAAAAGCATCCACATTTTTTTCAAAAATGTGTCCCTCTTTCCTAAGTGCTCCGTTCCCGTCCCAGATGTCCCACAAGTATGGAGGAAAGGGGACTATGGACTAGGAGTAAGGTGGTCACTACGGTGAGTAACCTGGTAATTCCATTAAGAGATTGGGAATACTGGCCTTCAGTAGCCCAGCGTACTTTGGAGTCAATCGCACACCCAGGTACGTAATGTATGTAGTCTTACATTGATAGGATATGTGTTCTGCAGAGTGGCTAGGGTGCCAGGGGATTCCGACAAATTCATACCCATTGACTTTGCTGTATTTATCGTAACTCCCGAGATCATCGCAAATTGAGCTAATAAGTCCATAAGGGCAGGAAGGGAACTGCAGGCCTTTCTCAGAAAACCAAGCACACGTCTGCGTATAACGCACTTAGTGACTTTGCCCTCCGACTTTGAATCCCTGGATCTCTGCGTGAAGGTGAATCCGCTGAGCTATGGGCTCCATCGCTAACGCGAAGACCAGTGGAGATGGGGGACAGCCCTGCCTAGTTCCCATTTCCAAGGCTATCTGAGCTGACCATTGTGAGTTGACTCGCACACGAGTAGATGGAATCTGGAAGTTTGACAGAAGTAGTTTAGAGAACTTCGGGCCAAAGCCCTTTAACACCAAGCTCAGATATTCCCAAAACATGCTATCAAACGCCCTATGGGCATCTAGAGACAATAACGAAAGGGTACCCGGGATTGTGGGTGCCAAGGCCACCAGGTCTATTGCTCGCCGAATATTTATCATGTGCAGACTGACCCCGAATAAACCCAGTCCGATCCCTGTCCACTACTAATGGCAAAACCTCCCCTAGACGTCGGGCTATAATCTTGCTATAAAGCTTTGCGTCTTATTGAGTTGGGCTATAGGACGATAAGATGTGTATTCTTTTGGGTCCTTTCCAGGCTTGAGTATCGGGGTCGTGGCCGATTCTGCCATCGTCTGCGGAACGGCAGTTTCCCATAAGAAATGAAAGAGCTTCGTGAGGTGGGGTGTATGTTACGTGCTAAAGGTTTTGTAAACCCATCTGGGCCCGGGGCCTTGCTGAGGGGACGGGATTTGATTGCATTTTCAACTTCCTGTGCTGTTATTCGTTCCTCTATGGGGTCGCCTAAGGTTTGTGGAACTTGGCAGGAGTTGTGCATTTGTTGTAAAGTTTCTAGAAGCTTGTAAGTCTCCTGCATGTGGGGCTGCCTGTTCCCTAAAGAGGTTTTCAACAATGTGCAGTTTTCCGTCCTCTGAGGAGACATCTCTGCCTTTATCGTCTTGCACGGCATCTATCCTATCCTATTCTGTTCTGTTTGTTTTTTCAATTTATCTGCCAGCATTTTGTTAGCTTTGTTCCCTTTCGTATAAAAATATCGTTTAGTGAGCATCATATGATGTGCTGCCCTCGCCGTGTGGTGTGCCTCCAGTGCTTTCTTAGCTATTTGCAGATCTCTCAGGGAACGTTGCGAATCCTTCTCTCTATATATTGCTTCAAGCCTGCGGGTTTCTCCCTCTAGTTGAACCTGCAGTAGCCTCGTGGCCTTCACCCCTCTGTGCGGCCTGCTCAATCAGGCGCCCCCTAACTACTGTCTTACTGGCTTGCCATAGTATATCGCAACTTGCATTGCCAATATCATTCTCATTAAATTAGAGTTTTATAGGCTCCGTTATGAGTTCGTATTAAGAGGTCCTCCAACAAGAAATCATTTAGTTGCCAGGGCGGTTCCCGGGTGGGGTTGTTTGGAGCAGGGGACAATGTTAGTTTCACCAGGGCATGGTCAGAGAGAGCTTCCGGAAGTATTTCCATATCTACCGCCAGGGGGGATTAGCGAATCAGAGATAAAGAACATGTCTAATCTAGAGAACCCCTTATTTATCGCTGAAAAATAAGTATATTCCCGCTCTTCCTGATGGCAAAAATGCCACACCACTATAAGTGAGTGTTCCCGCAGCAATGTGGTAAGGGCTCGGACATTTTTCTTGTCATTGGCCATTGGGGGCAATGTTTTATCCACTAAGGGATTGACCACAGAATTAAAATCCCCGCCCGAAATTATTTCACCTTCTGCATGTTCGATAAGGGATTTGGATAGCCTTGCAAGAAACAAATCCTGCTTAGTATTCGGTGCATATAGGGAAACCAGAGTGATTTTGTGCCCCTCTAGCATAGCCAGTACCAAGAGAAACCTTCGCTCTCCATCCCTCACCACCTCTTTCTAAGAGGAATGCCCTTGCGCACTAGAATGGCGACCCCCATGTTTCTTCAAACCGCTGGAAGCAAAGTATTTCGTGGGATAGAGCATATTATTGAGGCGAAACCCATCAGCAGGTTGGAGGTGGGTTTCCTGAAGAAACAGGAAAGCAGCGTCTAGGGTTGCTAACCTTTGAAACAACAAAGCATTGCGCTTTAAGGGGGAATTCAAACCTTGTACAGTAAGGGTACTGCTTTTAAAGTCTGGTGTCGCCATTCTGAGACCGCTTAAGCTTTTGTGATCTGCTGGACGATAGTATTCCTCGCCAATGAGGAGACATCGCCACCCATTCCCAAGCACTTCCCGTTGTACCCCATATATGCATAGCACTATAACGTGGGCAGAGCGGGATTCGGGGGTATGGGGGATGGGTGGGGATGCGGTGTCAAACGAGGGCCCCCCCACCCGGGCCAAGAGTTATTGCATGACAAATAAGTGGCATTAGGTGTGTGGGGTCATAAAGAGGACCCCTTGGCATTGTGTTAAAAAACAACATAAGAAAAAACATACAGAAAAGGATATGTGAAATAAGACAATTGAGGCTCGTAGCAGCCCCAAATTCCCAATTAACCTTAACAAACCATCAGTAATGGACGCCATCCGCACAAGGCAGCATGTCTGCTATTCTACGAGATCTCCAATCTCCAATAGTTCAAGCTAGTGTCCGGCGTTCGGGATAAAATGTTTTATCAAAGCTGCACTCAAATTCAGTGCCTAGTTCATGAGTGGGCCCTGCCGCGGCACTTCAGCCAGCTCATGCTCGGCCAAGGAGTGCAGAGGCCTAGTGGTGGAGTAAGGCGACAGCAGGTCGTCAGGGCGACGGGACCCCTCAGATCCAGATTCTGCACGTGAAGGTAATCGCAGGCTATCAGCTCTCAGAAGTTTCAGTCATTGAAGGTCGCCGTAGGTCCAGGGCAACCATATGGGGATCTTCATCTACAACCTTGTTGGCTATTGCCAGGCCGCAAGACAGTTCCGGGATTCAACTAGCATTGAGATAATCAGCGTCCGATGCAGAGGGGACCTCTGGTGCTCGCTGTATGTCCCTATCTTCTGTGGTTTCCGTTTCCTGGTGTGAGGACAGTCTCACCCGACGCCAGCCCCGGGGCCTTCTCGTTTATCTTTTGGTGTGGGGCTGAGGTCTGGATTCATCAACTCCTGGAAGCAAGCCTCTAAGGTAGCTTTGTTGTTGGCTCCAGCCATTAAACTTTCGCCTTGTCCTCTGAAGAGATTACGTAGTGCTGATTATGGAGGTCAATAATTAGTTTGCACAGGAACCCCCAATGATATTGTATCTTTTTGGCTTGCAGCCAGGCCGTCACCCTCTGTGCAGTCTGCGGCTCGCATGGGTGTATGGGGAGAGGTCCTGAAAAAGCTGTAATGTTGATCCCTGAAATTGTGCTGAGTCAGACTTCATGGCCGCTACCATGATCTCTTCTTTCTAGCGGAAGAAGTGCACCGGGGTAAGGACATCCGGGAGCAGGTTCCTCCTCTGCTGGGCTGAGGAATAGACACGATGGGTCCTGTCAAACATCAGTGTCTCAGAGGGCGGGAGGTCCAGTAGGGACTTGAAGAGTGCTCCTACATATTCAGGAAGTTCTTGATGTGAGATTTGCTGAGGGACCCAGCGGAGGTGCACATTATTTCTCCTTGACCTATTTTCAAGGTCCGCCTGCTTTGCCCAGATGTCTTCTAAATGGTGTTGTGCGTCTGTTCTCAAGTTATATTTTCCAACTCATTAACCCTGGCCTCAAGACCTCCAAAGTGGGCCGTTGGGTCAGCAAGTGATTGGGCCAGGGAGTCTTGAGGTTTGATTTCTGTTTTAATTTCCTGGTTGATGTCCTGTTTGAGGGTCTTCAGCATCTCCTCAGTCACTTCTAGAGAATGTCATGTCTGGAAGCTGCAGCACCGCCGTGGCCGGAT
This sequence comes from Ambystoma mexicanum, assembly GCF_040938575.1. Taxonomy (NCBI): domain Eukaryota; kingdom Metazoa; phylum Chordata; class Amphibia; order Caudata; family Ambystomatidae; genus Ambystoma; species Ambystoma mexicanum. Next base: position 747,411,189 of record NC_090921.1, on the reverse strand, counting down.
GAATGTCAGCTGTCACTATTTGTGCCCGTGGGACTGTTGTCGGCTGTGGTGTTTAGAAGGCCTTGATATCATGCGAGTTCCGTTTTCCTGCAGCTTTAGGCATTGCCAGAAGTTTAGATGTGATTGTTTTATGCACCCGCGGCACAGCTACTTGATATTTAGAAAGAACGTAAGGAAGAGTTGAGCTAGCCCGACCAGGTATCTTATGAATGTTGTTCGCGCCTCGCGCACTTAGCTCTCAGCGCGATAAAGAGTCTCCTTTCCCCTTGGATCCTGTGTCTGCCGCAGACTCCCCTCACCACCGGGGTCTATGTGCAGACAAGCGCTCACATGGAGGACCCAGAAGTGCAGAAAATTGGCCAGCGGCTGCAGTGTAGCTGCAGGATTCAAACAAGGTCCTTCCTGCCTTCCCACCAGGGGTCCTTCCCAATTTAAGCTCCCCAGAGGATAAAATCACTCTGTGCCTTGCAGGCCATGCTCGGCAGTGCCCTCCAACTTTGTTTAGGTTCTTGATGCCAGGGGTCCAAGCTGTCCGGAGCACAGGCGAACTCCTGCTCTGTCTGCTTCAGGTTTATAGCAGTTGTCCATTCAGTGTCCCAGAACTTCTCCAGCATTGGATCTTTCATGGATTCACATGCTTAGAATATTCCCCGTCGTCAGACTGGGACCCCTCGGTACACATATATAGCCTTTTCCTATAAGAAAACTTCAGACCCCCCTTCGGAGGTAGGCTCCACACAATCGGCAAAAGCATCACACCGCACTGTATCGTCGGAAACCACTGGCGAAGAAATCTCAACCGGCGGAGAAAGAGTCATCTCGGAGTCATTCAGCTAAAGAATCTTCGACGAGAAAATCGTCATCTTCGTCAAAAAAGTATGACAAGGAAGGCCAAAATCCTCCTCGGGCGATCACCATAGATCGAACACGAGTCGAGAGTCGAGTAAAAGCAGGCCAAGTGCAGAAAAGGTGGGACCGCCTAAACCACCTGCTAAGCCACCGTCGTCGACGGCAGTCCAGTCATCGGCCGCCTCCCTACCACTGACGCATGTGGTATCTACCGTCCCACTAACGACTGCAATGGTGGCCTCATCGACGGAGGTTCTACAGGAAGCCTGGAGGCCTGAACTTTTCGATCCGATCCCTCCGGATACTTTACTGCAGGAACAGGCAGCGTTGCTGTCCTCGGGAGAGGACGAGAGCGGGGGGAATAGCTGGCCCGGCAGACCTTGGGCTACGAGTGGTTGACAAGTCGTCGACGAGGGGATCCGGAATTCCGGTGTCTGCCCCTCTTCTCAATCTGTTTTGTCGTTGGAGATTCTGTCCACGCTTCAGTCTTTAGTACAGTCGTTGGACCAGAGACTACCTCAGGTAAACCTGCCATAGTCACCCGTCGACGAGCCGGGCCCGTCCCGTCCACCGACTCACTTATGCACGCCAGTCTCAGCACCACAGGCACCCCAAGAGGAAGGTGAGCTGCCAGATTCGGAGTCTGACAGAGGAGCCATGTCGGATATCTCCTCATCCCCCTCCAGGGATCCAGCCTGGGAGTCAGAGGTGGAGTTAGAAACCCCAAGGAGCCCGGCTCAGCTGTCCCCTCCCCCCCCCCCGGATGATATTGCATCATTCCATTCTATGATGGAGAAGGCGTGTAAGGAATTCGGTTTGTCCCAGGAAGAACAGAAAAAGGACTGTTTTCTTTTTGACCACATGGGTAAGAGAAGGTCAGTGTTTTCAATACCCATACTAGATCATGTGTGGAAGGAGGGTTTGCAGACAATGCATCAACCCTTTTCGGAACCGGCGGTAAAAGGTCGCCTTGAGAAAAAAATTAAGGCTCCAGAGTCTACCCCCAAGTGCTTATCCTCCCAACCAACGCCTGAATCGGTGGTGTCGGTGGCAGCGGCGAGGAAAGCGAAGGCCCAGCACAAGTGCACGACACCGCCTGAAAACGAGGCAAGACGTCAGCACTTTTTTGCCGAAGGCATCCTATCTGTGGGAGCAACTACAGTAAAGGCTGCAAACTCTCTGGCTATTGTAGCCAGATATGACAGAGAAATGTGGCACAGGCTGGCTCAGTTGCTGGATCATCTTCCGGAAGAGCATAGGAATGCGGCGATGTTACTTGTCCGAGAGGGTGAGGAAGCCTCCAATCACGCAATAAACATTGCGGTGGACCTCCCTGAATCGGGCTTCAAGCAAGTCAATAATGGGGTCTTGTTACGACGACAGTCATGGCTTAAGTGTACCTACTTCAGGCCGGAAGTACAATACAAAGTATTAGATGTGCCCTTTGAGGGAGACCTTCTATTCGGAGAGAATGTAGATGAGGTCCTAAAGGGAATGAAAGAGGACTCTGACACGGCACGTTCATTGGGTGCCCTCCAGAGTGGCCGAAGCTACAAGTCCTTTCGTTCGGGCTTCAGGTAATTCCAGATTCTCTGCGTCAGGAGACAGATCCTTCAGTAGGTCGGCGTACCCCTCCCAGGGATACAGGCGTGCTTGTCAAACAGCAAACTGACGCCGGAACTTCCAGACCTCAAGGAAGAGACCATCCTATCCGTCGTCGTCGAGAGAGAAGCAAAATAAAGATCAGCAATGACGAGCAACACACCGTTCTGGGGGGAAGAGGATCAGCCTATGTCGACGAATGGGAACGAATAACGACAGATCAATGGGTGCTGGACACGATAAGGAACGGGCATTCTCTACAATTCAAGCGCAGCCCTCTGCACATTCCACCTGCGTTCGTCCCTCATTCCCATCTGAGGTTACTGCAACAGAAGGTAACACTCATGTTAGCAAAAGGTGTGATAGAATTAGTTCCAGCATCACAGAAAGGTCAAGGGGTTTACTCAAGATACTTCGTCGTGAAAAAGCCAAACGGAAAATGGCGTCCCATTCTAGACTTACGCAATCTCAACAAGTCCTTAAAGAGCCTAAAATTCAAAATGCTCACGCTCCAGGAAGTGATCCGGGCCGTTCAAGAAGCGGATTTTCTGGCGTCCCTGGATATGCAGGACGCGTACTTCCATTTTCCAATGTGTTGGAAACACAGGAAGTTCCTGGGGTTTGTGATAGGGCAGACTCACTACCAGTTCACGGTTCTTCCCTTTGGGCTCAAAACCTCCCCCAGAACGTTCACGAAATGCCTGGCCCCAGTAGCCACCTGGCTAAGTAGGCAATGCCACCATGTATACCCATATCTCGACAACTGGCTGATAAGGGGATCCTCACCAGCGTCGACCAACACAAGTTTGCAAGCCACCATGCAGCTTCTACAACAGCTGGGATTTGCCATAAACTTCAAAAAATCCTCACTGATGCCATCGAGAACGTTGGTGTTCCTGGGGGCACGGTTCGAAACCCAGTTGGGGCTAGTGAAGCCTTCCCTCAACAGAATCTCAAAACTCAATCAACTGGCGGGTCGACTACGGCGAAACACCAAGCTTTCAGTGAGAAAATATGTTTCGGTCCTAGGGGCCATGGCATCCTGCATCCATCTGGTGGCCAACTGTCGCCTATTCATGAGGCCAGTTCAGGAGTTCCTGGCGGACCGGTGGACGCAGGCCCAAGGATCGTGGTCAGACAAGATAATCATCGACCACGACAAACTGCTTCGGACTCTTAAGTGGTGGCAGAGTTTCCACAACCTGAACAACGGTGTACCCCTACAGGAGCCGGAGTTCCAGCTAACCATAGTCACGGATGTGTCTCTAAACGGCTGGGGAGCTCACATGGGCACTCTTCAAACGCAAGGTCGTTGGTCTCAAACGGAGTCACTCCTACACATCAACTAGTTAGAGCTCAGAGTAGTGCGATGGGCCTTGAAGGCGTTCCTACCACACATCAAGGGATCGAGAGTACGAGTGCTGACGGACAATACGACGGCCATGTTTTATTTGAGAAAACGAGGGGGGACGCGATCCAGGACCCTTTCCATGGAGGCTCAGAAAGTGTGGCATTGGGCATTAAAGCACGAGATATCCATCGTGGCTCACCATCTCCCGGGAGTGAGGAACTCGCAAGCGGATTCCCTCAGCAGAAGGATGGCCCAGATACACGAATGGTAAATGGACACAGTTCAGCTGACGAAAGTTTTCGAGAAATGGGGTCACCCCCCACTGGACGTCTTCGCAACGAAGGAAAACAAGAAATGCGAGCAATTCGCAAGCAGATGGCCTCAGGAGGGTTCCATGGGGGAGGCGTTCTCCTTCCCATGGACGGACAAGTTCCTTTACGCTTTTCCTCCGTTCCCCCTCATACTGAGGACGGTGCAGTGGATACGCAGGTACAGTTGCCGGTAATTCTAGTGGCACCGTATTGGCCGAGGCAACCGTGGTTTTCCGACCTGCTTCACTTGTCGCTGGAACAACCAATGGCGTTTCCGAGGGTCCCGAACCTACTGTCCCGGGACAAAGGTACGGTGTGGCATCACGACCCGTACAGTCTCAACCTCACAGCCTGGCTCCTGACTTTTCGGAATTTGGTACCTTAGACGTTTCAGAGGATTGCCAGAAAATTCTGCAAGCTGCTCGGGCCCCTTCTACCAACAAATCTTATACCTATAAGTGGCGAAGGTTCTGTGAGTGGTGTTGAGGACAACAAGGTCTACACCCGTTAAAGGTGACTCCGGAGCAAGTTCTGCCTTATCTGCTTCACTTGGCAGAGGGGGGTTTATCTTTCACATCGATAAAGGTGCACCTGGCGGCCATCTAGAGGTTCACGAGGAAGAGACAGGTTAGTGAAACACTTAATGAGGGGTTTATTTCGAACTTTTCCCCCAGTAAAACGTTTTCCACCAACATGGAGTCTCAACGTAGTGCTGGCAGGCTTAATGAAACCACCCTTTGAGCCTATGGCCACTTCGGACATGAAATTCATATCGTGGAAATTGGCGTTCTTAATTTCAATCACGTCCGCTAGGAGAATCTCAGAACTGCAAGTGTTGGTCGTAGACCCTCCATACCTGAGCTTCTTTAAAGACAAGGTGGTTCTGGCAACTAATCCTACTTTCGTTCTGAAAGTTCCTATAGTGTATCACAAACACTCGTCCATTGTCCTCCCTACTTTCTTTGCGACCCCATCATCGGCAGCGGAAAAAGCTCTTCATACCTTGGACGTTAAGAGGGCCCTAAAATTTTACCTACATCGTACACAAGAACTCGGGTCTACTCGACAACTGTTCATCGCGTATGGTCCGTAGACGAGAGGAAATGCAATTTCTAAGCAAGGACTGGCTCGGTGGGTCTTGTCGACGATTGCATTTTGCCACTCCAAAGCCGGAAGGCCGCTGCAAGGGCATCCTAGAGCCCATTCTACAAGATCAACGTCCTCTTCAGCAGCAATCTGGGCAGGAATTCCTCTAACGGACATATGCCAGGCTGCAGCATGGTCGGTGCCCCACACGTTTACCCGCCACTACTGCCTTGCGAGGCAGCATGCGGACGAGGTGGAGATGGGAAGAGCAGTCCTGCGCCATCTGTTTCAATAAGGTAAGCTCTACACTGTGGAGAGTTTTTTTTTTACCTGTTGGTGACCGTATGCTTTATGGAGGTACAGATACATGGGTAAACTTATTTCTTGTGTACCTATGCATTGTGTATTTTTGTGGGTGTATATTGCATTGCATTCTCACCGCCGTCTTCCAGTTTACTGCTATACAATCTATTCTAAGCATGTGAATCCATGAAAGATCCAATGCTGGAGAAAGGAATAGTTTCTTACCTGTAACTCCATTTCCAGCATTGGTATCTTTCATGGATTCACATGCGCCCGCCAGCCTCCCCGGGATGCAATGTATATGCTTGATAGGTTTGACCTTCCCTACTTTGGAGGGGCCGAAATCTGAAGGGAGCCGCGGGGGCGGGGCTTTTTTGCCGTGACGTCCTACGGGGCATGCGTATGCGGGCCCCAAAAGGACGTAGATAGGACACAAAAGTGTCAGAAGTTTTCCTAAAGGAAAAAGCTATATATGTGTACCGAGGGGTCCCAGTCTGACGACGGGGAATATTCTAAGCATGTGAATCCATGAAAGATACCAATGCTGGAGAAATGGAGTTACAGGTAAGAAACTATTCCCTTCTCCAGCTCCGCATCCTCTCTGCGATGCAGGGGCAAGCAGTCCGACAGAGCGGAGGCGGTTGAATGGGGGACCCGCGGCAGGCCCGGTGTCAGTTAGGTGACCAGCAAGGGGGCACATAAGCCAGCCCCGCATGGATGATGAGGCAAGGACTGCAGCAATCAGTGCACCGTTATCGGGCACTCTGCTATCTAACACTCCGCCTCAGTCGCAGTGTCCTCTCAACCACTCCGGGCCTCCTCCGTCTTGCACAGCCAATAAGGAGATCCACCTGGAGCAAGAAAGGCCCACTGCCATTCCCCCGCGCAATCACCAGGGTCGGAGAAACCGCCCAACTCCCTCATCAGGCCGACTTACCAGCACACCAGGCCCGCTCCTCCACCGTTCGGTGCCATCACCGCCAAGCCTGTCTGCCTGCAGCATCCAGGGATCCAAGCTGCCGTGCGTCAGTTTCTCGCTGCCAACTCTAGAAGAGAGCCACTGTAACGATCATGCAAAGCTCGGAATGCTGTCACAGCAGGATCGCGGCTTGCCAGCAGATAGGGCCACCTGCTTGTTCATATTGGCGCGCGCCACCATTTCCTTCAGGGAGACACCTTGGCTCATCAGTGGAGAAATCTTCCACACCGCGGGCGACTAGGTTGCGGTTTCCCGCTCAGGAGGCGCTGGACATCCCAAACAGCAGGAGGTATGAATATGGGGAAGAAAATCTCATCTTAAAACATTGGTATCTTACAGTTTCGGGCGCCCTGTAGCAGAGCTCACGGCAAACACGACTGCAAGGTGTGCTGCCTAGCCATGCCCCCAACAAGCATTTATTAAGCATCTGCTACCACCTCTGAGCAAAAGCTAATCGTTTGTTACATAAAGTAAGGTGTAAACCTCTTGGGATCCTTTGACTATAAATATTGGACTAATGTAGAGGCGTGTCATTTTTTTTGTGATGTTCCCCCCCATAATTAATTATGCTAACTTTGTTCATTAATATTGTAGATGATTCCTGAAGAAGGGAGTTTCCTTCCGAAACGCATTGGGTATTGATTCTGGGCATTAAACAACTCATTGAAATAATTTTCATGAAAAAAATCAACTTCTTTTAAGAACACACTTACCTATGTAAATTATCTCGTGTTTGAAACTTTTCTGATTTTTAATATTCTATTGCATACATAAACTTTATTATAAAATATTGTCAGTTTTACACAGAATTAGGGTGTGCAGGGGACAGGTGTCTCCATTAGTTTTGAAGACCACGCTCTCCTTTCCCTAGTTAATGCTGGTCCACGTGTCGCGATGAGTGTTACCCTCCACTCAAGCCAAATACTTGACAGTTCTGGAATGGGAGTCCTTGTCCCCTAAGGAGGGGGCGGGGGTGAGCATCTCCCGGTGAGGTCCCTCTTGCCTCTTCCACTGGTGAGGGTGTTGCAAGCGCTCTTCCCTAGCCTCACAGGGAGGGGGCAGGGGGTGCTGGGACGAATTCCCTCAATTTGTCACATCACATGCCGTAATGGTATATTTGGAAGCCTTCAATTGGAGTTTTTTTTTTCTGGATTTGTATTGTTTGTTGTATTGCAACAATTCATTGTACTTTACCATATTCTTCCTGCAACAAGGTAGTTTAGCTTTCGTTAGTGTGATGTTTTCTTTTTTTCATGCTTTCAATTATGATATAGGTTTTTGAAATTGCACACACGTTAATAAAACCTGGCTATGCAAGATTTGGGTGTGTGCTGTGGAAGGGGCTTCTATGACCCTGATATCGGGTTAGGGCAAGCCTTCCTTCTTGCCCACTTGATCTTTTGGCTCTTGGTGTTCTGTTTTCTTGGGCTCCCGCAACCTTCGGACTCTTCCTCTTTGTGGTACCTTTGGCTAGGGCCAATGTTCAATACTCTGTTTTTTTGGGGCTCCCGTAATCTGCCTAGTCTTCCTGCTCTCATTCTTCCGCTCACCTCATCTACCATGAGCAACCCTGGTACCTTCTCCAGTGTCGGGTCTGCTCCAGTGGGATGGCGTCTCAACTGGGTGATTTCCCTTTGTGCTGCTTTCTGGCTTCTCTGGAACATCAGCATTATGCGTTCATGAATATGCCCGTCTGGGCAGTGGGCAGTCACCATCCTCCTATGCAGAATGGAGAACTTGTTCCTCTGTATATTCCTGGTTTTGGCATCTGTTTGCGGACAGTACCCAGACCCGCAAGAACCACCAAGACGATTCTTGATGAGACAGAAGGTAACTGGACGAGGCAGGGGAGGCACAGGAAGATCACGGACTGGTATTATATAACACAAATAACTTGTCTCAGTACTAATGAAAGAAACCTGAAGTTAACTCTATTGAATTTTAACTGTTATAAGGAAAGGAGGAGATCAATACCACTCTGGAGGAGAATTGCACCAAGAGTGCAGATTAGATGGTTGCTCTGTTCCCGTCTCGGTTGTGGCTATCCCACCACTCTGTGCCGGACTTCCGGCGTCGTCTTCTCCGATCCTCCATGCAAACCGCTAGCTTTGCAGTGCAGCACGGCTCTGCCGCTCCTGGACATTCTCACGCCAGAGGCTCGCCTCAGCTTAGGATGCTTCTTCCGAAGCAGCATCTTGGTCCTTTTATCTTCATCTCTGAAATGAGAGGTGACCGGTTTTTGTGTCAGATGTCGTGTCAACAGTGGAGTTAGTCAAACAGGCTTCAACAAATTATGAGAGGGAACGTGCTTCTGATTACAATAGACTTGAGTTTGAGGAGGGTTCAGCAGTGAAAAAAGGTCTTAACGCATCTCTAACATTTGTGGTCCCTGTATAGATGGAGAGTGCAGATTATATCAGGTTCGCATTCTATCCCCGTAGTCCTTGTCCACAAAGGGGGAGTCACTTCCAGTGGGATCCTGCTTCCCAAACCCCTTAAGAGGATCTTGCGGCGCTGGCTTCCCGCCGTAGTCTGAAAAGGGGCTGACTCCCCCTTGGGGAGAAGGTATGAATACCCTGGATTCGTCACAGCACACATGATTCAAATTATATGTAACTTTGTATCTCCAAAGCACGTTGGCATTGCTTTGGAAAAATAAAGTATACATCCATATCCAGCTCGATCATGTTGGCCTATGGGGGGGAAATAAAATTCATGAATTCCCAAAAAACTCTTTGTCACCTGGTTTCCTGTGACTCGTGTAGATGTCAGTGTTCTGCTGTCTAGAGTTCCACCGACAGCATAGGTTCCCTAATTTTTTCAAATTCTGGCTGGCGTGACCCGTTCCCAGGAGGATGGGAGCTAGGCACTACAAATGCATCTCTGCCATGACAATGGGGTGTCTCACCAGGAGGATAGTTCCGGAATTTGTTTTTTATGTTTAAATCTTAGGCAGGGAGAAGGGGGGAACACGGAGTAGCCCAGGACATTTTTTTAAGCCCAGAAGAAGGTTCAGCCATCTTTAAAATGCATAGTCTACCTTTTACTTCCTGTGTCCCTTAACTTTTCGCAAACTACGCACTCTGCGAGCAGACATTGAAAGGCAAAACCCTTGTTGCAGCAGCAAGGGCTGGCTCTTTAGAGAATGCTTTGAATGGAGCAACCTGCTGTAACAAAATTATTATATAATGTAGTGAGACCCCCTCCTTCCTTATAATTAAATCCTCTCTGGACTCCTCTGGAAGAAGGCTTTAGATGAACCCTTATTGGGGTATCCGTCCCAAGTCCTCAGCCACTCGGGTAAAGTGAAGGATCTCTAAGGAGGGTGCAAGACCTTCTCCCCTTACCTACTTCCGGGGAACATATGGAGTGACCCGCTACTGGACAACCTGCCTACTGCCTGCCCAGGACTCTCTCTACTGGAAGTGGCACACGTGCAGGTGTTCTCTGGCAGCCTTTTTTGGCTGAGAAGGAATGAAAACGGAATTACCTTTCCTCCTGAGACCGTGGACAGGATCGCACAGCACCTGAACATCAGAAGGAGCAGCCTTGGGCTCTTTACCATTTAAGACTGATTTTGAACCAGATCGACTGCTAGACGTCTCGTCCAGCTGCATGACCCAATGGTGCTGCCTTTGAAAATCTGTTTTTGAACCGCTTCGAGCTGATCACTCTACATTGCCTGCCTGATCTTCAGCCCCTTTGAACCGATCGCCACCACAGAACCACATTGCGTTTCTGGACCACATAGAGGTGGTTTTCTGCTGAAGTTAAATCACTGTCGAGACACATTTGCACACTCTTAACTGTGAGGATCTGGATATTGGCACATGCCCCACCGTGGTTCTTAACCCTTTGTTCCATTATAAAGGCCCCAATGACCATTAAAATCCACCCCACCCCGTCCCTTTTTAAATGACACATAATCAAACTTGAACAGGGATAAAAAAAAGACATTTGCTTGCATACCCGTCGTCGCACCCATAATGCATCTTTCAACCAAAAGTCTGCACAGTCTGTGTATTTCATTACAGGGGTGGATTGTTGGATTTGAATGTTTGTCCTTTTTAGTTTGGTTAAAGTATCCTATGTTCTTTTCAGAACTTTGAGTGGACCATTTTCTTTTATTTTTATACCTGCAGCACTATTGTGTTGGACGCTTACGAGCTAGAAGTGTGTTTTATACACCCCATACATAACTAAATGCCAATATCGGATCACATACTTTGATAGAAGCACTTATTGTGCTACAAAACCACGTACCTGCACCAGAGTGTGCTAGTTACAAAAACTAACATAGCATGCAGGGTGTAGAAATTCAAGCTAATAGCCAGTTATAAAGTTACCCGCCACCTCAATTCTGTCCATACAAACGACACACTATTTCTTAACCTCCAAGAGTGAAATATCACTAGTTAATAGTGAGTGCTAATGTTGCACCCTGAAGACCTAGTTATGTTGCATGCGTAAAACTGGGTAGCTACTCGAATGAAGAGCATGGTTGGTCAGCAGAGGTGATTAAGTAGCCAAATTTGAGACTGAACTGAATTATTGTGGATCATATCTCGGCTTTGCCACTGGACGATGGTGATCTTGGACACATTCTTAGCTCATTTTAAAGTACTGTGCTGTCATCTGTGAAAAGGTTTGCCTTCTCACATTCTGATGCCATTGATTAGCACATTGCCTTGCCTGCTCGGTTTTCATGTAGACTATTTGAGTGGAAAGAGCCGATCAAATATCACAGGTCTTTGGCTGTCTTATTTTCAGTTCTGCCCATTTGATACTATAAAATTATTATTTTCTTTTTTTTTTACAATTTCACATTTTCTTCTGCAATTACATGAATAATAATCTTCATGTCTTTGTGTTGAGCGCATTTAAAGCTTCAATTTAATGTAGTAAAACCCAGATGAGATTTTATTATTGGGCTCACATCAGTTACAAATATGGTACTTGTTACTTCCATTGATCAAGAATTGATTATTCTTTTGCCTAATATGTTGCTATGAAGCTTTGACTGCTACATCCAGACCCCTTTCCTCCACTTCTGTTTAATTTTTCAGCACTGGAGCATGGCAGTAGTGGCAGAAAATATCTTGACCTTTTAGTTTTTACATGGGGGCCCAGCACAGTGCACATGCTTGCCTGGTCTGCACCTCCCTATGCCACACCTAGGACCTCTCCCTTCAATGCCTTTCTCGGTGCTGTCCGGATTGATTGGATGCGTGTGGTACCAGTTGTCTTTATTTTTTTTCTTCCTGTTCTTGGCCAATCACCCCCCCCCCCCCCCCCGGCATTGCAATGTGTTTTTATTTTTAAATCCCCAACCATCTATTTACAAAGATGGGTTCTCTCCTGATGTTTGTGTCCGTCATTACAAGGCATCAGATCCCCATTTGCTCTCACTGTGGGGACACCTTTTTCTACTGCAAGCAACACATTATCGTTCTGTGCTCTGTTGACAAATTTAGCTCTGAGAGGAAGTGTTTTATCACCAGGAACCTTCTCACCTTGAGGACTGTAGTCCAGTAAAATATCGTAGGCTGTTAAGTGATTTTCTACCTCTTGGTCAGTGGGCTTCTTTCCAGGAGTCTCCCCTTCTGTGTGGGGAGGGAGGGTGGGGGGGGACAATCGAATCCTAACTGCGACTCGTCCCGAGGTACCCATAAGGGATCTACTAGACACCAGAGCGAGCTTCGAGCTTCCCCATACCTCATTTAGGGTCTAAAGGCACTGGGCAAACAGATATCCTTATTAGGGACTAAAGTTACCAAAGTTACCAGAGTTCCCCTAGACGTTCCGTGTACTGGGACTAAAGCAAGCACTGACAAGGCTGAGGATCCTTGCCTTTGGGCTAAAATAACTGGAAAATTGTCAGTTTCCCAGTTTAGGTCTGAAAAGGGCACTGACAAAGAGGTTCCCTAGTGGGGCTCCCTCTAGCACGTCTAAACTCTTTACAGGTTTAGCTGATGTTGCCTTGTGAAAAAAACGTCTCCCAAATCACTCCTAGGGCCTCATTGCACGTTGCCGGTAAAACCCACTGGTATCCGGCGGGTTACGATCAACCTTGCATTACCGTTACCGCTGCATAACATCCTGGTGCTACCTGGATATCACAGGCGGCGGTATGGTAAGTTCCATTCCCATGGAGTCCCTTGGGAACCATGAAGCACCGGCAACAGTTAGTAAGGTCAGGCCTGCCTGTTGTGCAGTGACCCTACCGGCCGACTCAGAGTACCGGTCCAGAAAAGATTTACCGGCACCTTTTTATTTTCAGACCAGCTCACTTATAATAAGGGCCATAGTGAGTCAGAATGCCTTTTCACTTAGGGTGGCTAGGTCTACTGTGCCACAGGCTAAAATGCCATCTTTTAAAATGGCGGCTTCACATGAGGTAACTGAGGCAGGTATTGTCCCTGTATCATCGTCGCTCCTGTGTCAGACTCATGTTCCAGATCTACCCCTAGTTTTTCTCTGGGTAGTGTAGCTTTTACACTTATGATTGAGTAGTTGACCCGACGCAGAAGTTGTTGCCCAACAAGCGCACTCTGCTTTTAACATCTACTCCTGCATTATGTAGATCCATGGATGGGCAGACCATTTTGGGAACCACTTAGTCCTGGAACATGCCAGTGTCCACACCAAGGCTTATTCCTCAACCTCCGGGTTGTTTGCTATGTAGAGTTTTTTAAAAAATGTATTTATTTATTTTTTGGGACAAATTTCAAATATTTTTTTCTGAACAATCATTTCAATATCTTTTTAAATTCTGTCTTGCAGCTTGGCCCAGCCATAGTCGAGGCGTTACTGGCGGCAGCCAACTAGATACCTGGCTAGAGCTCTCGGAATTCGGGCTGTACATATCAGCAGACCTTAGAACTCTACAAAGGTGGCCTAGCCAATGCAATGGTCATAGGTCAAGACCTTCTGGAGGCAGCTGCCAACCATGTGGACCCTTTGGTGAGGGGAAGAGTGCATGACCAGGTGCTCCATCTTCTGTCTTGCAGCATTCCACAGTTCAACTGACGAAGACAGCCGATCACAGCGAATTCATTTTCAGTGCTCAATAACCACTGTCTAACAAACTGTCAGGAAGCAAGACGTTTCCGATATTCACTCGTTTTCTCTTGCATGGTTTCGGGGTTTCCGAGATTTCATGCCCAGACATTCTGCGTGGTCTCCCAGCTTCCAATAAAAAATAAAAAAATGGAAAAAGAGCACCGGAACATGTGTGGTGTTTAATTCTCCCTCCTCTGCAAGAACTGATAGCTAACAAATGGTCAGGCACAGTCCCACAGTACTGCAGTGGGAGAGGTGCGAGGCTGCTGTATTTTCGGGTCCAGTCTGGAGGATCATCACTTCAGAGTTTCTTTGATTGCATTGGTAGCACATAGAGGTTTATGGTTCCTCCGTCCCCCACTACATTGCAGCAGATTTGTCCTCCCTCTCTAATGTAAGACCTATCAAATAATTGGGACCAATAGAGGCACCACTGAAGGAGGGAGGCAAGGGGATTCTACTTGTGTCTATCCGTACCAAAAGCGAACCAGGCCTTCCTACACACCAGGTTGGACTATGAGAGCTTCAGTCTTAATTTAACCATTAAAAAATAAAAAACATCAAGACGATCACTCCTGCACAGATCAAGGCTGCTTTTCAACCGGAAAATGGATCCGTGCAGTGGATCTGAAGGATGCATATCATTCCTAAATAGTCCACTCACTATTTTTTCCTGAGGTTTTCAGTGGAACAGACTTTGTTCCTTGAGGGTTTACAAAGATGATGAAAGTAGTTTCGGCCTTTCTCCACCTCCAGTGCATCCACACATGCCCATACTTGTACGACTGGCTAGCAACAGTCATTTCCCCGAATGAGGCAGTCTGTCACCTACAATCCTGCAGGACTTTCTCTAGGGAGGGGGAGGGGGAGGGGGCGAGAGAGAGGGAGACCCACCTTGTGCTGCTTGGGTCTGTCGGATATGCGCATCATACAGGCAGCAAGAAATTACTCTATGCCAAGTCGCTATCAAAGCAAGTTGCTGAGGTTCTGTCATTGGAGTTTAGCAAAGCTTAAGAATCCATTACTGGCATCACTAGACAATTCTTTAACCTTGTTCTTGTATTTACCAGCTTCAGGGGATCTGTCGGACATACCCAGCAGCCTTGGGCACCTATTTCAACTTAAGCACATTCTTTTTTTTCAAACTCTAATCCAGTGGTGTATTAGCCTTTCATTGGGCTGTGCCACTTTTACCTGCAAGTTTAGGCCCCTCCACCCAACTGGTATTTTAACGTAGACCTTATGGCTATATGCAATACATCATTTGAGCCAATGGTGACAACTGACATCAAACAAATATTCTCGAAAGTGGCCTTTCTTGCGTTGTTCAGCTATCTGTATAAGCGAGATCCAGGTCTTCTCGATAGAAGAGCCATTTGGTTATTCATCGTGCCAGTGGTTCTGCGTTCGTATGCTTACCTGCTTACCTATACTTTTTTTTTTTTAACCAAAAGTATTTAGAGTTTCATATAAAGCAGGCAATGTCTTTGCTGGTTTTCTTCCGTTATACCTCACCCACGGCAGAGTGTGTGCTACACTGTATAGATATGAGGAGTGCCTTGAAATTCTATTTGGATAGGACCATGGAGTTCAGGAACTAGTCTCTGTGTGACCTTTGGGGATGCCAAGAAAGGTTCTTTGGTATCCAAGGCCACTACCTTAACATGGGTCATATGGTGCGTCCCGGAGAGCTGTATGATCCAAGGATTATGTCCACCGAAAGGGCTCTATGCATAATTCGTGACGGCTAAAGCGACTTCTTTCACATTCCAAAGACCTGCCCCATGAGACAATTGCTACGAGTAACCTGACCTTCTGTCAACACTTTTGTCTGTATACGAGCTGAAGGCCATGCTCTGTTTGGACCAACAGTCGCAAAATCCCTTTCAGCTAAAAGTGTAAATGGGATTATCCACCCCCATGCTAAGGAGTGCTTGGAAATCTCCCAAAAATATGGAGGAAAGGGGGCAGGCTGTAGGAGTAAGGAAATGTTACTCACTGTAGTGACTACTGTTCTCCAGTCCAGTCGCCTTTCCTCCATACAATTGCCCACCTCCCCCTCTGTAATTAACGGTCAACCAGTGGCTGAACCTGGCCTTTGGAAACGGACTGAAGGGCGAGGTCATGGGTGGAGCAGAGGCGGGTGGGGCAGAGGCATCTGATGTGCCGGGCCTGGCTTAAGAATTAAAGGGCAGCTTTTTTTGGTGCTACAAAAAATTGCTGTGTTCCATTCCTGTAGGACTGAAATGCTACAAAAATGCTGAAACTGCTGACTGTTTTCTAAACCCAGCTTCACCATTCAACCGATTGTGTGTGATCTTGGTCATCTTGATTCATTTCGGTGCCTAAAATGTAAAAAATGTCAGATCTTAAGATTTGGTTCTCGGGGTAAGCGCTTTAAAGAATTTTCATTCTTGATTTAAAAGGGTTATCGTATTGCTTTATATAGAACCTATAAATCATGACTCTCTACTAATATGCCTGGATATGTGCATCTTCCCTATGACTTTTAATCCGTGTCCACTATATATGCTATTTGTACCTTTCTTGTTGCTTCCGATCCGTCTCCTAGTATCTATGCTTGAACAGCTAAAATCTGCGAGGCTGCTAATCTTGAGTTCTGTCTATGCTGTGGTATCTGTAGCTTTCTCATACAACTACTGATCTGGGTCCTGCATCTACGTACACTGCAGCCCGCATACATTCCTCATAGCTGATGGTGTTAAACATTGTCCTGTACCTATGGTAGAAAACCAGTCCCCAATTTGTGGATTACAAATATTGCCCTTGAAATACCACTAGCTTGTTCTTATTCTGGCAAGGATGCATTAAGTAAGGGAGCTTGGATGGCGTGCACTCCTGCTTATGCCAGACAGCATATCCAGCTATAGGTTTTGATCCCAATGAGATTCTGGGTCTCTTAATTCCTTTGATTCGAGCGCGGCATGGGAAGGGTTAATATCTTTTGATGGGGCCCTATAACTTCTTCAGATGGCCATGTAGACTACCCGGAAAAAGTAATTCTGTTTGAGTGCAGCATGTACGAATGGGTGCACGTTTAAATGTTAGGTTGCTGTGGATGGACAACCTACATTTTATTGTTTGCTCCTTGGGTGGGCTGCCTTTGTCTTTACCAAGGATTGACATCCTCACTGTGGAATGGGTTTCGGTTTTGTCTGTGGCACAAGTAGTGTGGTTATGCCAAGGCAGGGTTACAGATGGTCCTGGATGCAGGGTTTGAAATTGAGGGGAGCTATTTAGCTGCTGCTTGTAGCTGGGAAGAGCCTGGTTAGCTTGGCATGAACTGCTACCAGCAGCTACTTTTGGTTCCCCAGGCCAACCGATGCTAAACAAACCCACCTATGTGAATTTAAATCTGTGTATTTGGGACAATCTATAATTCAACATGTGAACATATCTAACTATATGTAAAGCATAAGGGGTTCTAAGTAATGGCAAAATTATAGGTTTCCATCTTATCGTTGAATTTGTGGAATGCTATGCACTAGCTCCTAGTTACGCAGTATTAGCTCCTGGTCAGTGGTTAATGCTCAATACCCAGGAGCTGCTTTTAGCTCCTGCTTATCCAATCTCAATTTTGTACCCTGTGGATGTGATTGGCCATCTTTTTGTCACGTTGTAAGAAACAGTTTTATGCATTAGGTGCACATTGTGTGTATTAAAGTTTGTTTCACAGTGCCTTACTCTGCTCAGTTTATTTTTTCAGCAGTGATTTTTATGCAAAAAAGGGTTCAATCACCATATCTGTTGCATGCCACATTCGTCAACTTTCATTTACTAGAACAAGTTGTAGGGGGAAAGCATTTTGTGCATTTTCCTATGTGCAGTTAAATGTCTGGGGCCTCTTTCCATCCATCTTTCCCTCCCTAAATATCTCCCGGCCAGAGTCCTTCGGTCTGCTCGCTCCAACCCTCTACAGGTCAAACGCTTTTGGAAGCAGGGATTGAGAGGTAGATCCCTTTCCTCGGCTGGCTCCTCCCTCTGGAACACCTCCCTGCCCCCGCACCCTTAGACTTCAGCCGGATCTTCTTAATTTCTGTAAACTTCTCAAGACTTATTTTTCTCCATATTTCCCTCTCCCTTGCTAACTCAATCTGCCGTTGCGACTGGTACCTGGTCCCTACAGAGTCGTACAGGGGCCAGAAACCCCCCACGCTCCCTACCAGTCACCCCAGCATTCTTTGCCAGCACTTGCCCTCGGGCACCCTTCCCCAGACTAGCCCTACTTGGTCCTCCCTGTCCACAGCACACATCCCCACTGCTCCCCTTTCCCCTGGTACTTGCCGCCTTGTCCCGCCCCGCCCAGCCCTTGCCTGCCCCCTCCGTTGAGGTACCCCACACCTGTACTTCTCCCTCTACCCTCCCTTACACTTATCACCTTGTCATGCACTTGCTCAGTAGGATTGTCACAAGGCCAATTTAACCGTGTTTGTTCTTTTTAGTCCTACGTCCCGTCCCCTTTACTCCATACTTGTGGGACATTCTGTCCATCAGGACGGGACAGGAGCTCATTTAAGGCATCAAAAAAACGTTGTCCTTTTTATTTTTACAGGGCCACCGGCCCACCGCACGTGACCTCAGCCATGCCTTCCTGAGCTCTGCATTGCCCTTGAGTCCTTTTCTCTGCGTGTTCGGGGTCGGAAGCACTTGCATTTTAGGGAATTATTTTTTTCTCTTGTCCTTCAAATTCCTGCTCTGGTTCCACGGTAGTCTTCTGTCTATGCCGGAGCATCTGGGATTCGTGTCCTGTGCTTGGTGCGAACATCGTTTCGCAAGGGCAGATTCCCACTCTCACTGTCTGGAGTGCTTGGGCCCGGAACACCAGTGGGACTCTGGCATCTACTGCGACTCCCTCTCCATCCGGTCACTCCAGCGTCGACTTGTCAGGTGGGAGGGGCAGATACCACCTCCACATTTACAGCAGTTCATTGAAGAGAAAAGGAAGAGGCTGCTAAGGGCCTTCCTTTTCAGGGCATCCCGGCCAGGGGACTCCTTCCCGGGGTCTTCTGGTTCCGGGAGGGCTCCAAGTGGCTCTGGTACTAGGATTTTCCCTGGGGTGTCTCGAAAGGGATCTAACCTGGACTCCAGAGTTTCCTCTGAGGTTCCCTGTAAAGGGGCTGTCAGGACCCGATCTTCATCCGAGGTTCCCCATCTGGGGGCTAAAGTAAGCCCAGCACTTATGGGTCTGTTTTCACCGGGGTAGTTACCGAGGTTTCCAAATCTGATACTAAGTGTACCGAGACTTGTCTCAAGGTTTCCAATAAAGCGACTAAAAGCACCAGGGTTACCCCAGAGGATCCCCGACTAGGGGCTTTATGTAAAACCAGCCTGTTGTAGGACCCCCCCCAACCCCCTCTGAGGGCTCTGGCTCCGAGGGGTCACCCAAAGCCTTCCCACACACAATCCTGTATTCAAAGCGATCCTGCTGAGGGGGCAATGAAGGTGGGCAAACACCTTAAGTCTTCGAGTACCAACGCTGCCGAGGTTCCCTCACTGAGACCTAAGTATCCAGCAGATTGTAAGAGGTCACAGAAGCGCCCTACATCTGCTAGCACCGGCTCTGCCGAGGTTCCCTGTCACAGGCCTAAAATGGAACATAAGTCTTCTGCGACCCCTGTGGTAACAACGGCTTCACTGACTCCTGTGACGCAGTTCACCTCATGCAGTAACAAAATGGCGGTCCAACCTCTGCGGTCTATGGCGGCCATTTTGACTAGCTCTCTCACACCAACTTTCTCAATGGCTGGTTTCGAGGGGCCTGTTTTTGGGGTTGAGCAGCATTTTCCATGTAATGTGGATAATATGAATCCGTTCTGCACTCCGATGGAGTGGCGTGCTAGTTTCCGCCGCCACAGTCTCTCTCCCTCCCACTATGCTCCCTGGGTTTACGTGGACCCAGTTGGCGGAGGGCCTTCCTGGCAACCATCCTCTTTGCAATCCTGGCGGTATGTCCCTTCCAAGCGGCCTCTACCCACTCCAGTGCCTACGCCGCCTTCTGAGGACGCTTTTATTTGGCCCGTTTCAGACGCTAATGCACTCTGATCCAATGAAGGCATACTTTAAGGAGCTTTTCACGGATATTTATCCTAAGCCACCTGAAACACGCCCTTCTTCGGTTACTCCTCTGCAGGTCCCGGTAGTGCCACCTCCTCCCCCACTTCCATTGGGGCCGCCACCTCCTCTGCTTCCTCTGCCTCCACTTTCACCTGTGCTAAAGACTTCCGTTGCGCAGTCAAGTCTGCCCACAGGATCTGAGGTGCCACGTGCTGTGGATCAGGATCCTGTTCGCACTGCACTGGATGAAGATAAAGCGGATCAGGACTGCAAGGATCCGCCCCGCTCTATTGGAGCCATTCACGACCGGGTAGTGGATATGATGGCGTTGCTAGACCTCCCAATACCTGAGCCTCCGGCTCCACAAGGTGTACTTTCGGGGGCCTTTACTCTGTCAACAAAGGAGCGCACCGGCCTATTCATTCAAAGGAATGTTCTTGCCAAAGCCCGCAGGGTCTGAGAAAAACCTCATTCCGGGCAGCACTTAAACAAGAAAATTGATGCTTGCTACAAACTGCACGCGTCTGAAGACCTATCCTTGACTGCATGGCCACTCGCCTCGTCGGTGGAGGCAGCAGCTACACTCAAGTCCTAGACGTCCTCTCTATCCTCCACTGCAGGGTCCCAAGTCCTTTCCAAGGAGGACAAGCTTCTTGATGCCATTGGGGGGAGAAAGTATTTTCCAATTCGTGCTTCCAGCGGTACCAGGCTAATACCAAGGTCATCCTTGCGGCTGCTAATCTTAGGCTGTGTAAGGAGCTTGTCGGGTTTCAAGAATGTATTCCTCCTGACCAGCTTGACTACTTAAAGGGTGGCTTATCCGATGCCAAAGTTCTGGCGCAGTAAACCTCTCCTGCCAAGCGTGGCTGCATGTTACAACGGTCTCGAAGGAGACTAAGTACTTTATCTTCCCTTTGAAGGTAATTAACTATTCCATTCCTCCACTGATGAGGACCCCTCCAAAACTAAGGCAAGCATGCAAACTGCTAAATCTTTGTCAGTCCTTGCCAAAACCCCAGCTAAGGCGGCTTATGCTAGAGGTCTGGGGGTCTCAAACAAGGTCCTTCTCTGTTTTCAGAGGCTTCCAGGACCACTGTGCAGATGCTCCTGCTGGCAGCCAAGCAAGGTGGTCTGTTTTTCTCTTGGTCAGCAGCCTCCTCTTCAGCAACGGGGTGGTCTCCCCGCCAATAATCCATCTGAATAATGTTTTCCATCGCTCGCATGAGACTCCGGTGGGAGGACGAATATCCTCTCATCTGGAGGCGTGGCAGATGATCACATAAGAATGATGGGTTTTGTCCGTTGCTCGGACAGGCTTCCGCTTGCCCCCACCTCCACCCTCCTCTTCAGCAGACTGGGTTGCCCTCCCTCAGCCAAGGTACAGAAACTTCTAGACCGCAGAGGAGCCTGTTCCCTTGCGGGAACAAGGGGACGGCTGTTACTCCCGTCTGTTTAAGTGCCCAATTTGGCTGGCCTGCGCACTATCCTCAACCTCTCCGATTTCAATCTCTTTCTACCCCAAGAGAAATTCAAGATGATTACGCCCAGCCACATTAAGTCCTCTCTCCGGAAGGGCAATAGGCTCAGCGTGGTAGACCTTCAGGACGCCTACATGCATATCCTGATCTGGAGCCTGCATCGGAAATATCTGCGGTTCTCTGTGGGGAGGGAGCACTTCCAGTATCGAGTGATTTCTCAGACAGCACAGAGTTTTATATCCATACTTGGACAATTGGCTCCTGCGCAGTCCTTGTCCACAGGCCGCAACAGACAATCTTCAGTCACTCCTTAATCTCCTTTTACATCTTGGGCTGTCGGTGAGCTGGCGGAAATTGTCTGACGGTTACTCAAAACCTGATCTTTCGCCATTTCTCCATTTCCGTTGGGATACTGTCTGCATCAGAGTGTTCCTGACGGAGGACAGGATCGCAGACCTTTCAACCAAGTGTTGGCTCTTGCTGCAGTCCTCCCACATGTCGGACTGGTGGTTCGAGAAACTCCTGGGCCTTATGGCCTCTTGCTTGTTAGCTCTACCTCTTGCAAGACTTAAGATGAGGCGCACTCGGCTTGCTCATCGGAGTTGCTCGTTTCAGGCTTTGGATCCGATGATTCCAGTTCCATCCTCCATGATGGCAGATCTTCAGTGGTGGTTGTCCGCCAGCAACCTTTCAGTGGGTCCTCCTTCCAGGAGTCCTACCCACAAGTGATGGTTACTACAGACTCCCCTCTAGGGTGGGGAGTACCACTTTGTCACCTTGAGGTGTACGATTTGTGGATGCCCCAGGACAGGCAGTCCTATATCAATTACCTAGAGCTCCTGGCAGTTTTTCTGGCGCTCAAGGCTTTTCAACCCTCCCTCACCAACAGTGTGGTTCGAATTTGCACTGACAATTGCGTAGCAATGTTCTATATCAACAAACGTGGGGGCAGCAGGTCTCCTCGTCTGGTGGATCTAGCTATCCAAATTTGGAATTGGGCTATCCAACACAAGGTCTGGCTTCAGGCAGTGCACATTCCCGGTCACATCAATATGGCTGCAGACTCCCTCAGCAGCCAATCTATGGCGAGTTACGAGTGGGAGATTAACACTAATGTTCTCATAAAGATCTTCCAGCATTGGGGTTCGCCAGTGGTGGTCCTCTTTGCAACTTCAACGAACAGGAAACGCCCTCTTTATGCTTCCAGGGATGGTATTGGTGTCTTCCTTGGGGGGGATGCTCTCAAGATCCCTTGGGACAACATGAAGGCTTCCCTCCTTTGACGCTGATTCATGGGTCACTCTGGAAAGTGCTTCCAACTGCACTCTCCTCTTCATAGCTCCTTGGTGGCCAGCCAGCTACTGGTTTTTGGAGCTGCAGCACTTGTCGGTGTGTTCCCCGATCAGGTTGCCTCAGATTCCTGACCTTCACCAGAGCAAGCACCAGTTGTGGCACCCCTCCCCACAATCCTTCAGCTTGGCGGCCTGGTACCCGAGTTCCAATCATTAGCGCAGTTTAACCTCTCTGAGGAAAACATGTGCATAATTCAAGCGGCACGCAAGCCTTCTACGAGGGCTCAGTACAGAAGCAAATGGCTCCATTTTTGTCATTGGTGTCTAGCTAAATGGCTAGATCCCCGACAGGCTTCCATTGACTGTCTTGTCTTTATATATCGGACCTTGCCTCTGGCATCCATGTCTTAGCATGCAGGACATACCTATCTGCCACTGTGGCTTATCTAGCCACAGACAGTTGCTCTTTTTCACTGGCACACCCAGTCATCAAGAGACATTTTGCAGATCTTTATCTTTTTCCACTGGTTCGGGCCCCTCACCCCAAATGGAATCTTCAATGTGGTCCTCGCCACCTTACGCCATAAGCCTTTGAACCTAAGGCCACTACCGAGCTCAAGTACCTTTCTTGGAAGGTGACCTTGATTGCGGTAACATCTGCGAGACGAATACGTGAGATTTAAGCTCTGTCGATCATCTGTTTTTCCACAAGGATAAGGTGGTGCTTTGGACTCGCTCTTCTTTCATTCACAATGTTGTTTCTGAATTCCGCTTGAACCAGTCAATATCTTTACTGGTTTTCTTTCCGAATCTGTTTACTGATGCCAAGAGCGTTTTACACAACCTAGACGTCAGACGAGCTCTGAAGTTTTACCTTGACAGAACAAGTGAACTTGGAAGTTCTTCACAACTCTTTAAGTTTGGTGACCCAAAAGGGAAACCAGCCTTGAAAGCGTCCATCTCTCGTTGGATAGCTTCATGTATTTCCGAGGCCTACAAAATTCAATGCCTCCAGCCCCCAATGGGCATTCATGCACTTTCGGTCCGTGGCAAAGCAGCTGCTGTTCCTTCCAAAAATACGTCCCTTGGGAGTCCATAGCCAAGGCTCCCACTTTTGGCTTTTTGCAGACATTGTCTTGACCTGAGCTCCCGGGCTGATGCCCAATTTGGCCAGGCAGTTCTTAATTTGTTCCAATAAGGGAAATTTCCATCCACCCGTTCTTCCTTTGGTCAGTGCTTGGGAATCTCCCACATGTATGGAGGAAAGGGGACGGGACGTAGAAGTATGGCAAAGTTACTCACCATAGTGACTACCTTACTCCTAGTCCCCTTTCCTCTACAGTCACCTGCCGTCCCCTCCAGTTGTATCCTCCTACTGTTGCTAAATGTTCCTGGAACTGGCAATGGAAAAAAGACTGAAGGGCGATGCACGTGGCAGAGCTCAGGAAGGCAGGGCTGCAGTCATGTGCGGTGGCCCCATGTAAACTTAAAAGGACAACCATTTTTGATGCTTTAAAGTTCTCCGCTCCTGTCCCACAAGTATGGAGGAAAGGGGACTAGGAGTAAGGTAGTCACTACGGTGAGTAACTCTGTAATTGATTCCCAAGTGTCTCCTCATCCACTCCCCCATCTTGCCTTGCGGCGTCTGGAAACACCTGTGAATGGGCGCCTTACAAAGGTCCAATACTTGTAACCTTAAATATACATCTGACATTCTTTTAATTTATAGAGCCAGATGGATGTAATTGGATCAGGCTATTCCCCCTTTCAACCTATTCCTTGTGTGAACACCTTCATTTTGCCTCCTACTGCCAGACAAAAGCTTGAAGTAAATCTCTTGTATTTTTGTAAATTGTTTGATCATTTCTTGTCCCTATCTTTGGTGGTGAGCCATTGTTATTGAAGTCAGAAAATGTGCGTTGTGTGATTTGGCCTCCAGATTTACACAGCACAATGTATTTATACATATATGTTCCGCCCTTAGAAAGTGCAGTTGTAAAAAAAGTTTCCGTGAGCACTCCTTTTTAGCGGTTTTCTACATGAGCCCTCAAATGTAGATATATTGTTTCGAAAATCATTCTGAATGGATTGTGTCCTCCCATGTATTCATTATCTTTGATATATTTCCAATATCCAGCTTTGCTGCTTTGGAATTTTTTTTCAGCAGGGGGTGCTTTGCGACGATGCCTGTCGACTCAGATGTCCCTCGGAGGCCTCGTTTTGATGTCGACGTCACCATAGGTATAAGTAGCACGTGCAGCAACCCTTTTTTTCCATGCAGTTCCGTTTCTCCGTGCTTATGCTTCGGATGTGGTACGCCTCATTCCTTGACAGGCATATCTTCGAAATAATCTTCGATAATTTCTTTATCAAGTTCTGACGTGAAATGGCTTTGTCTTCGGCGTCGTCCACTCCTTGATCCGGCTTCAAGAAATGCTGTGACAGCAGTTCAAAGATGTCCATGACGGACCCTCACAGGATCTGCCTGTGGTGCGTGGGGTCGACTCATCTGTTTTAGGAGTGCGAGGATTGCCTATCTGTGACGGCCAAAGCCCTGAGATAGCGTAGATGGAAGCTTGCGGCAGGTAAGGCCCAAAATCCCCCTCAACTCCATCAAAACAAAAAACTTTGGATGAGTTGAGACCAGTTCCTCGTCGAAAAAGACCAAATGTTCCCGGTCATGACACCATTTTTCAACCTCAAGACATGGAAAGAAACGGCGCTATAGATAGCCATCTTCCTTATCTTTACGTTCACTGGAACGGGTCGTTTGCCCACTAAATCTAGTTCACCGGCCTATTGGGAAAAGTTTAGGCTCCGATTGTTAAGTGTTTTCGAGAACGTGGCCTTGCCCCCCTTAACTACACTTAAAGGACATGCTCCGTTCAAAAGACCTCGGAAGCACAAGAGCCATGCGTTTTTGGACCTGGCGGCGAAGTCTCGACGAGAGCGATCCAATCCCACGAGTGGAACGTCCCCCGACCCGATGACTAAACCATCAAGGTAATCGTCACCAAAGGACTCTATTCCTACAAGATCGAAAGGGGCGCCTATAGCTGTGGAGAAGCCATCGAAGCCTCGAGCATGGACCTCGACGCCACATGTGTCGAAGCAATTGGTGCTACTGTCCCGGCAACAATTTCTACATTTTCGGCTCCTGTCACAATAAATATGTAAACCCCATTTGAAAAGACTTGTACTTCTTTTCTACACCCAGATTTCTTCAAATCCCTCTTTTATTTATGAAGATGCAGATGAATCCTCTGATGAAGGGAGACCCTTTGGGTTACAATATGGAACACCAGCAGTGCCTGAGGCATTGATATCAGAGGATTCACACTAAAATAACTTGCAGGAATGCCTTCATGAGGCTAATGGAATAGACGCCTCTCCAGGGGTTGCGCTGACCTCCGCCTGAGCTTATTCACCAAACTGATGGCGGTTGTGGAAGCAAGCCTCAGGAGAGGGGAATTCACGTTTACCCCTACCTAGACGATTGGCTGATCATGCCCAGTTCCCCAGAACAAGCCCCCGAACATCTCGGCTATACCTGCCACTCTCTTCACAGACTGGGCTTCTCCCCCAATTTCAAAAAGTCCCACATGATACCATCAGAGACTCCAATTCATCGGAGCAGTCCTGGGTGCATCCCTGGGGAAAAGCCTCACCACCATAGGTGAGGGCTCAAGACATTCTGCAGATGGTGACCAAATTCCAGAATGCCCAGCATCTACCGGCCTTTGATTTTCTAAGGTTGCTAGGCCTCATGGCATCCTGCATTTTCCTGGTGCAAGGGGCTCGCCTGAGAATGGGCTCTCAGGACCCAGTGGTCACAACTCTCAGGAAGGATGTCGGAACTCCTACAAATCCTGAACAGTCTCACTAGATCTTCAGTGGTGGGCCTGTCGGGAGAACATCGTGAAAGGCGAATCTTTTTGGAAAAACCATGGCCGGAGATAACCGTAGTGACGGACGCCTCACTCACGGGACGGGGAGCCTAAACCAACGATCTGACAGTCGACGGTCGTTGGTCTCCATCAGAGTCCAAACTACATATCAACCTTTTAGAGCTGATGGCAATCGGACTAGCACTGAAGGTCTTCCTGCCATCTGTACGGGGAAAGAATGGCCTGATAATGACGGACAATACAGTGGCCATGTATTACCTCAACAAGAGGAGGTGTAAGTTCACTATCGCTGTGCTGAGAGGCAATGCAGCTCTGGTTCTGGCCAATACAAGAAGGAATCTTTGTCGGCAATTCACCTAGCTGGAGAGAAGAACACGACAGCAGATGCTCCTAGCAGGCAGAGCAGTATCCCATGAGTGGGAACTAGCTCAGGAAGTCCTCCAAGAGATATTCACCCTTTGGGGAACCCCTCAAGTGGATCTGTGCGCGACTGGT
The DNA here is from genome assembly GCF_040938575.1 of Ambystoma mexicanum. NCBI lineage: Eukaryota > Metazoa > Chordata > Amphibia > Caudata > Ambystomatidae > Ambystoma > Ambystoma mexicanum. Next base: position 747,384,398 of record NC_090921.1, on the reverse strand, counting down.
GTCATCCGGAAGTGTGAGCTGTCCTGTTCAAGGGAATTTCCCCCAAGAGGAGCTCTAGCAGACAAATTTGTGCTGGACTGGGATTTTCCACTTCTGTACGCGTTTCCTCCAGTCCCCATGATTTCTCACGTAATCTGGAGCTTGAGAAAGTTCAGGAAATCCATGATCCTAGTTGGACATGTCCAGGAGGTCCGGGTAGCAAGTCCTCCTGGCCCAGTACGGGGCATCTGCCCTCCAATACGTCTTCCACTAAAAGGAATTTCTCTCGCAAGAGGAGGGTCGGGTTCTCATCTGGTTATCGGGATGCTCAGCCTTCACACATGGTTTCTGAGAGTCTGAGATACAAGGATTGTGACCTCCTGGACGACGTAATGGAGATTTTGCTTTTGGCCATCTTTGTACTGCTGCTTCTGGAATAATTTCTGCAGCTGGTGTAGAACTAAGAATGTTGACCCTTATACATGTAATACACCAGTGGTGTTATCCTTTCTCTGCTACCCTCAGATATCAAAACACTACCACCAGCCACTTAACAAATGTGGGCTGTGTGTAGTATAATTAATAACATATACAAGTAATTTTCTAAAATGCCATATTTTAATTCAATTAGTATCAAAAAGTATTAAAAAAAACACATATACACCACACAAGTATTCGGTGATAAAAGCAGTTATTCCACCACACAGAATCAAGATCACAAATGCTTGATACACAACACAGTAGCAACTCGATTTCTCTTGCTTACTACTGCGTCAAAAAAGCCCAATTTATATAAGTTTCTGTCCTTGATGTTATTAGTAACTGGACATTCTTCAGGGGCAGAAGTTTGTCTTGTGCTTTCTGTAGGATTTGAATTCTTTCCTCTATAGTCCCAGTTCCTATATCTGAGGGTACATACAAACATAAACACATTACTACATGGGCATTGTCGGTTTATTTACTAAACCTAGCCATCCCTAATCACCAATAGGGTGCAGCAAGTATACAATTAATAATATACCTGTGCCAAGAAACTTGTATCAATAAATGTTTTCAAGTTCATTAACAGTTACAGTTCTTGTTATTCACCCTTGTAGTGGCCTGGAGAATTCACTTTTAGCTAACCAAAACCTATTTGAAACATCTAACTTACACCGTAAACCAAGGTGCATGAATACCATACGCCTCAATTTTTTTAGAGGGAGAGAAAAGTATAGGCATCAAATTAACATCCTCACCCTTAGTCAAAGAGGCTAGTTGCCTCTCTCTTGAGGAAGATTGCTCTTTCTCTCTTGAGACCAAATTTCCACAATCACCAAAGCGGGTCACTTGTTAGATTTCACCCCATACATGGATCTAGCAGACAAAAAAGCTTTGAGTTTTAAATAAGAATGGGTGATCTACCTACACATTCTAAAGTTCAACATGGCTCTTACCTTGATATATGCTGACTGCATAGTTCTAACAAGACCTAGAAACCGCACTATTCGGGTCGAGTTCCATGTCAACAGTTCCCTTTCCACTCAATGGGAAATTCAGGTTTCAACACCTCGCCTGTAGTGAAAACAGACCTCCCATTAATTATATTCAAAGTCACTCGACTTGCTTCTCATGTTTACGACATGTACCCAGATTAAGAGCCTAGTTCTTACCTTTAGCAAAAGGACAGCGTGCCTGTAGCGTTCATTCACCCTGCTGCTCTAACCTCTAGATGCAGCATGGTTGCTAAATACATGGCAAAGCGTACATCTCGTCGCCCTTCTGCGTTGCGCGATGCCGTCATCGCGTCACGTGTAACGTGATGACGTTGCGGAAAGCCGCGCGTCTAAGCCTCATTGTTGTCATGGCATCCAGAGACTCGGGCGCTATGCTAACTCCTCTATCGATCGCCCTACAGAAGACTTGCAACCTGAAACCAAAGGACAAGATCTATTGCCTAGGGCACTATATTAGCCTGGCTTTCATTGCCGTTTTCCACTAAGCATGCACAGCCATGCGTGTCTTCTTTCTTTTTAAAGGTAGACAGAAATGACACAAAGGACCCCTATTTCCATAATTATTATTACACAATTCGATGTATATTATGCATGGACCAGGATACGTATGCCTTTTTGTTTTTATGTTCACCCTTTTTGCTAAGGAGGATAGACTGTACATCAAATATGCGTAACACATCCATTACATAAAAACAACATGAATGGATATAACAATTACCTCTCATGAGATCAGAATAAGGACCACCCCAGTGTCCTTGCAATACATTATTGGTTTGCATTCTATTAGTTGCAACACAGCTTATAGTTGCACTGGGGAAAATCAACGGAAGTTTAAGGCTCAAAACCAACTGTTTTTTTAGAAGGTAATTCTTATTTAATGTTGTGCCACTCAACATTTTCATTCAGCTCTGTAACATGGCTGTTGGTTAAGAAAATGAGTTTTTGTTCCAAATTGATTAATTTCCTATTGATTTCTTCCTGAGTTTTCCCTTTAACCTTCTTCAAAATACACCACTAAAATTCCATAAAGGAATGGCCCTTCTCAACATAATGTTTAACTAATGAGCTTTTTCGGTGTGATTTTAAAGGCCGCTCTTAAGTTCAACCATACGTGTCTTACACTTCCTGTTGGTCTTCCCGATGTACAGTAATGCACATGGAGATTTAATCTCATAGATTACATTCTCTGTTTGACAGTATGTTCTTTCAGTGGCCATTCTGACTTCAAAACTAGATTTACAGAGGTCATCTTTCGTGTTAAAGGACACATAACACAGTCAGCACAAGGACGGTGTCCCACTACTCTAGTAAACCCCCACAGTGTACTTTGTATACCCTCTGAGTTGCCTGTCTTCTGTATGTCATTTTTCATAACTAAATTACGAATATTCGTGCTTTTTTTGAAAGCCACCAGCGGTGGCGGAATGTTCATGATCTTTTTCCAATTCCTGCGAATAACGTTTTTCAATTTATAGGAGACATTACTAAAAGTGTTCACAAACACCGGTGGGCTTTCATGTTTGTCTTTATTTTTCTTTTCAAAAAGAGCCTCTCGATGGTTATTGAATGCTCGCTTAGCCGATTGACTGATGGAGGTTATCCAGCCAAAATTGTCAGTTTGTCAATCAGTATATTGGCACCTTCTTCATAGTCCATCCTTGTGCTGCAAAAGACGCAAAATTTGCCCAAAAGGCAAATTGTCCCATACATGCTTTGCGTGATGACTCTTATAATGTAAGAGCGTTTCCGTCAGTGCTTTTCACAAAAGGTTTGACCAGAAGTTGGTTTGCTTTGTGGTAGATCGTCAAATCCAAATAGTTGACCTCACTGGAACTCAAAGATGATCTACATTTCAGATATCTGTTTTGATTGTTCAAGCACACCAGAAAGTTGTGTGCTTCTTCAATCGACCCATGCCACACCACGAAGACGTCAATATATCTCAACCATTGTGAGATAACTGTTAATGAACTTGAAAACATTTATTGATACAAGTTTCTTGGCACAGGTATATTATTAATTGTATACTTGTTTCACCCTATTGGTGATTGGGGATGGCTAGGTTTAGTAAATAAACCGACAATGCCCATGTAGTAATGTGTTTGTTTGTATGACCCTCAGATATAAGATCCGGGACTATAAGAATACAAATCCTACAGAAAGCACAAGACAAACTTCTGCCCCTGAAGAATGTCCAGTTACTAATAACCTCAAGGACAGAAACTTATATAAATTGGGCTTTTTTGACGCAGTCGAAATTGAGTTGCTACTGTGTTGTGTATCAAGCATTTGTGATCTTGATTCTGTGTGGTGGAATAACTGCTTTTATCATTGTATACTTTTATGTGGTGTATGTTTTTTTTAAATACTTTTTGATACTTGTGCTATGAATAAGTAAATGAATTAAAATATGACATTTTAGAAAATTGCTTGTATATGTCAGTGGCTGGTGGTAGTGTTTTGATATCTGAGGGTAGCATGTTGTGTTATTGATTATGTATGTGTCCCTTCTTTTGGCTAAATAGATTTATTATATCCTCACTGGGTCGGAGGGATTATCACCAAAGTGTGGGGCAACCCTGGAATGAAATAACATTATCATTTCTATTACATATGGGGCTCCAGATTGGTACCCTCAAGGGATATCTGGCAGCGTTTTCTATTTTTTAGCGCACTTCAGAGGAAGTCTCTTACTTTAAGATTCCTCTAATAGTACAATTCTTAAAGGGACTGACTAATGTTTTCCCTCCTGTGCCGTTTCAAGCCCCACTTTGCGATCTTGACTTAGTGTTAAACTTGTTGATGGGAGCTCCTTTCGAGCCTTTACATTCTTCTCCCTTATGACTTCTTTCTCTAAAAACATCTTTTTAATATCAGTTACATCAGCCCCAAGTGTGAGTGAGCTTCAGGCTTTATCCTGCAAGCCTCCTCGTGCTGTCTTTTATAAAGACAGTGGTACTAAAAGTGAAGCCCACTTTTCTCCCCAAAATTGTCTGAGTTTCATCTTACTCAGAAGATAACGTTACCATATTTTTATCCTCCTCCACATCCTGGGAAGGACGAGGAAAGGCTTGACAGGCTTGACCGTAGCCATGCACTGAGCTTTTACAGCTCCAGATTGGTATGATTAAGACAGGATGACCAGTTATTTGTGGGTTTTTCAGGTCACAAATTGGGACTGGCCATTACCAATCAAACTATATCCAGATGGATTGTACTAGCAATATCGGCATGCTACAAACTGGCAGGTAAATATCCTTCAGAACACCCAAGAGCTCATTCGACCAGGGGAATGGCAACTTCATCTGCTTTGCAGAGGGGTGTTCCGATAAGGGATATATGTGCAGCCTCACGGTTGTCTGTACACACCTTCACTAAACATTACAGTTTAGACTCTTCCTCAGGTCAAGAATCTGCATTTGTAAAAGCAGTGTTGCATTCAGTGCATACACAACCATGAAATAATCATGTCGTACTACATCTCCTCCCTCCTCCAAATTTCATAAACTGCTTTGGAAGTGTATCAAAGATGATAAATACATGGGAGGACACAATCCATTTGAAGAACAAGTTACTTACCCCTGGTAATGTTCTTTCGACTGGATGTTCCTCCCATGTATTCCTTATCACCTACCCCGCAGTAGAATTTCCCTTGCAGTAGAAGTCTATGCTCTCTGAGGGAGTAACCGTTGCACACAAGATAAAGGCTTTACTTGTAAAAATGGAACTGAGGCCAACGGGCGTACGCGTGCTGCATAGAACTACGGTGATGTCGACATAGAGACAGAGGCCTCTGAGGGACATCGAGTCGACGGGCATCTACGCACAGCACCCCCCTGCTGACCTTGTTTTGCGAAGCTGGATATTGGAAATATAACCAAGATGAGGACTACGCGGGAGGACCATCCAGTCGAAAGAACTTTACCAGGGGTAACTAACCTGTTCTTTTGGGTTATCTTTTGTTGGTTTTTTGATTTCTGACTGCATTGTTCTTCAACTAAAGGTCCTTTAACTCACTACTGGTTGTGATAGTATGACGTTTTCAATATCTGATTTCTACCACTGCCTTTAACTATACACGTTTTCCCTCTAGTTCCAGCACAATGGACACAGATCTGTTCATGGAATGTGAGGAGGAAGAGCTTGAGCCATGGCAGAAGATTAGCGATGTGATTGAGGAGTCTGTAGTGGAAGATTATGGTTATGGCAGTTACAGCAGTTATAGCAACTACGGTTATCTGGAAAAGCCTGCACCAGGTATGTTTTGTGACATGAAAATGTTTGGATGTACTAGGCAACTTTTTCTTAACAAGTGTTTTATTTTTATTTTTTTTCCCCTCCCAAAGGTCAAGACTGTGAATATGGCATTTAACAGCACAATTTCATTTGGGCAATTATTTAGGTGCAGCTTAAGCTGAGAATATTTAAGAACTCTGTTTAATGAGCTGAGGAAGGGTTGTCTTAGCCCCTGGTGGATGTTTTCCTCTTCATTAAAACCCAATTTGCTTATATAACTATACAGAATGTGGTGTATGTAATAGTTATGGATCCTTCTCAATCCAGTATGCCCTCTACCTTCCTGGATTTTGATAATGAAGAGTGGGGATGATGTAGTGTGGCAAGGGCTTGGAAGCATTGATTTGTTAATTCATTAGCTCTTTTGCGTATCTTGTGATCTAGGGATTTGATCTACAATTGTTGGTTGCTTTTGCGTTGATTTTGGGGGAAAAACTAAATGTTGATCTTGGTGTGTCTGTAATCCAACCCATCCCTGTGCGCTGTAGTTTTTTAGTGATTATGTAAATTCCCCCCCTTTCTCCAGGTATAATCATAGGTTGCCATGATTGGTATAAAGAGAGTCTGTAATGCGTAAAGCTGACAAAGGCTCTTGGTGTATGGCTTGTCAGAGGTTTAAGCCTATGCCAGTTTACTTGTGTAGCATTAACATTGGTCAGCATATGTCTTGCAATCCAGATGGGTAATGACATATGAATGACTGGAAAGGTTTATGGTGGCAGGGTAGTCTTATGGGGACGTTTTGGAGATTTCTCATTTGTATGCTTCATCCCCTCGCCTAGTGAGACCCCCAGCACTTTTTGCTGGTCTTCAATCCTGAATGGGTGGCACCTTTGTCCACTCATTCCTTCGTATTTGCTCTGACTTTTGGAACTCAGATCTGTGTTTTACCTTTTACCATGGGGTCTACTTTCCTCCCTATTTCTTTCAAGGCACCTGCGTTTAACGTTTTCAGCACACAGCTCCTTATGGGCAGTGCTGCGGGGAACCATTTGGGTTCTTCTTTGAAATTCTTTATCCTTACTAACTACAGTTCTTAAGGATAGAGGATACTTTGTATCCCTCCTGAAACTTTGTACTATGAGAGATTAGCAAACACTACCTTATGTGGAGTGCTAAGGGGATACCTAGTATCCCCCTTCTCTCGGCTCCTGTGACTTTTTAGTCACATAGAAACCCTATAGTTATGGCTGATGGAAGTGGGCGTGTTCTACCAACTGTTGTGCTTTTTTTTGTTAACACAGACTGTATCCAGTCTTGGTTGTGCATATTAGGGTTCTTTTATGTTCTAACAAGGTGGCTCTTTTTTTTCTTTTTTTGACATTTCTATCGTCTGTTAGTCAACATGCAGGCCGGGCCGTTGAACACAACCTGAAACTGGTGAAGAGCTGTTTACTGTTGAGATCCCGTGGACTGGAAAAGTCCAAGTTCGTCTTATATTGGACCTCCTCAACTTGAGGAACTCTTTACTATGATATGACCCTCTGCTGGAGTAAACGGACAGAGGGACCGATCAAATTAAATAGCGGGGGAAACCACGCACCGGCAAGTCGCCACGCAGTAGGAGGAAAGTAGAAATGATTAGGACGGGCGAACACTTGTGAGAAACAGCTCTAATTTTGAACTGGGAATACCATATGAGTTAGAAGGATAGACTTGCAGAAGGATTGCCCTATTAAAAGAAGAAAGGCACTAGAAGTCTAGCGGTTTATGTTGTCTTACAAGTAGAGTTTCAAAGAAGGGCAGAGTCTTACCATACTGATAACTGTATTTTATACAGTCCAGCAGGAGAATGGCAGTAAATAGCAGTACTAAGGTAAGGAATCCCTTTTTCTTAGATGACAATCCCTGAGTGAGTCACAAAAGGAAGGCTTACCCGCAGTGTTCAGGTAGAGGCTTCTATATAGTATTGGTACTGGACGGAACAGCAGAACCAAACAAAGTTCACTCTGTGCGCGGGAATGGACAAATGTAGACAAGCAGCGTAGTATGGAAACTACGCAGGAGTCTGTGGCCAGGCTGAAGTCATCAACAGGCAGGTAGGAGTCAGACGACAAGCGAGGCAGTCCGTAAGGGAAGTCCAGATCAGAGGATCAGTAATCGAAAGGTCCAAGATGTAAGGCAGAAGGCAGAAGGTAATCCAAATAGAAGGTCAAAGTCGGTAACCAGGTAATCTTCAGAGTCAGGAATGGTATGAAAGTGAGAAGGCTAAACAGAAGCAGTGTTCTGCGTGAGGACGCCAGCTTTAAACAAGCTAAGGAGGCGTGTCCGTCACAGTTCCGACTTGGGACGTAGTCAGCTGAGCGGTCACATGATGTGTTTCCGTTTCAGCGATGCATTGCAACAGAGCGTTGCCATGGTAAGCGCCAACGCTGCCAGAGGGGAGGCCAAGCGCCGACTGGATGACTAATAACGCTGAATAGGCAATTTAGCATGTCGTGTGGCAGGGGACTGCTGCTTGTTGTTAGATGTAACATCGTGGTTGTTTTTAGTTAGCCCCTCTTCTACCATTCTGGGAGGGGGAGGTTGTGTTTTGTTTTTGGCTGGAAAGCTGTGGGCCATTGGCTGAACAGCCAGCAGTGACTGCTGAAAACCATTGGGTGTCCCTGGCTAGGCTCCAGTGTGTCTGGGCAGGCAGGAAGTGGTGGTGGAGTTATACACTCCCCTGCCCTTTATCTGCCAGAGTGCCTGAATAGAACCAGTTCCAACTTGGGGGAGGGGATGGGGGTGTCAGAATGGGCGGGGGGTGGGCTGGCTGGCTTTCTTGATGGAACAGCCGCCCAGCCCTTTCTGTAAAATGCTGAGAGAGTTTGCAGAGGAGTGTGTGCTGAAACTGAATAAGGATGGTAACAGCCAAAGTTTTGGAACAGCTTCCCCCTACGTTGATCACCTGGTATCGTTAGCTCTGAGACATCATGGCGATGGAATGGCTGACATACAGGGCCCAAGGAGATGCAGATAGGTTCCAGAAGGAATGGGCAGAGATGCTAACATTTGGTGGTGCCCCCAAAACGTACAGGTGCTGGACATGTGCTGATAGCAGAGCACATATAAAGGAGGACATCAGAGAAAACAATCAAGCAACTCAGGACACATGGAAGCGAAGAGCTGGGTCCTTTTTGGGGGAGAAAGGGAGGAGGGGGGAAGGGTGGGGTTAGGAGGTGGTTGAGAATGGTTTAAGAAATGCCAATAAAAACAAATTGTAAAATAAAGGTGAGGTTCCTCTTGTGAAAGGCAAGTGGACCATTGGGAACTGTTGTAACCAAAGCTGAAGACGACGAGAGACGCCTGCAGACACTTTGCATCACTGTGAAGCGACCACTTCTGTCCTGACCCAGTTTTCTTCTCGACAGAGGAGCTCCGAGGAGGACAACCTCCTTCCGTTTGGCCGGTGGGACAGACCAGCCCTGAGATGTTTTGCAATTTGAGCCTTCTCCTGAGGTGCTGTGCCTTTCCAGAGCTGCAGACCGCAAATACCAGGAGACGTCCAACCCATTTGCAGTGCAACATCTTTGAGAGACTGAATCTGTCCAAATCCTTGCTGATCTCCAGGTGAACCTCCAGAGACCCTATCGGACTCATCCAAGTCCCCTCACCAGAGTGCAGGACTCCAGTATTGAAGAAGATTGACACGGTGAATACCGTCCTTTGGTGGTGCTGTGAAAAAGGTGCCAAAACCGCAGACTTACCAGGGAGACTGAAGAAATACGTGCCAAGGGTCCTCTCGCTCACAAGACTGCTGCTGAGACATCCCATTCAGAGTCCTTCCTTTTGTCACCAGAGCGAGGAATCACAAGACCGGCTCCGTCACAGAAGAGAATCCAGCTGCTGGCATTTCTTCTAACCTAAGGTACTGTGGAGTGAAAAGTATTGCTTACCTGAACCGAGAAGTCGCTCCAGAGTGACTGGAGTGGTTAAAGAGGTGTCCACTCTACCTCTGACCCAAGCTGCCAGCTTGTGTCCCTTTTTTAAGGAGTCCTTTTGTAGGGTCCACCTCATTGTGTTGAATTGCCAAGTATCTTTTCCTAGAGACAAAGTTTCCTGAGGAACATTTGCTGTTCTGTTGCTTCTTAAGACTTTGAATGCACTCCTACTTGGACTTCTTTGTATAGTTAGGGATTGGACTTTTAAAGTGTTAGTTTGTCCGAAAAGTGTCTAGAAAGTTAAGCTCGGCTGCTGTGTGATTAACCAACATTTTTCCTTCCTAAAAGACCATCTTCTGTGGTTTTGCTAACTAAATACAATTACCGTACATCTTTGTTTTAATACGAATGTGCCGTAGTACCGATAATACGGTAGAACTGTCATCATGTGTAAGGAACTCATGGTGGCAACAGTAAAGACAGACACCATTACAGTTCAAGGGTGTTTATTGAACTTTATAATGGATGAGATAAACGCCTAATCTAGACCTAAATGTAAGATGGGAGCAAGCTATGGCCATCAAATAATAAGGCAGTCCTAGTGGTGTCTTGTCAAATAAAAAGGACCTATACTAAAAACTATTGCCAATCCTTACTACTAGTTATAACAACAAAAGTGTGGGATATTGTTCACCAGAAAAGAAAGTGTTCTCTAAAATAAGTCAGGATGGTATGGCTGGGTCTCCCTTCCCCACGTTTGAAGCACGGGACAAGGCGGGACTCTCGAACGCAGCACACTCCTGGGCTGCCCCAACACGAGGGTCACAGTTCAGTGGTCTCAAAACCCCTTCAGAGGCGAAATCTCTTTCCTGCAAAAGTCTCACCTTAGAAGGTTTGCTGATTAGAAGTAACAAACAAACAAAAGTTCTCTCGGTGTTCTTGCACTTTTGGGCGATTGCTCTTCACCCCTGGGAACTCCCTCTGCTGGGCTCTGATCCCTTCTTTCAAAAACGGGCCTCCCTCTTTCGGGTTCACTACGGCTTTTCTTCAACACAGTTCATGTATTCCTACTACCATTCAGGTATTACTCAGTTCTATTAGAAAGCGGGGTTTCTTACTCTTTACCTTTCTTTCAGCATCCTTCTGTCGGGTTTATATTGGACAATTATCACAGTTCACAATCGTATTGGAAAGCGGGATTCCCTTCCCCTAGCTTTCCTCTAGCAACGAGTTAGGTTTTCGATTGTACAAGGGATTTGACGAGACCCTTGTAGGACGACTCTGATGCCTCACGCCACCCTTTCCTAGGTCTTTCTGGTTGTTGTAGTTTCAAAAACGGGTCCCGGTCAGAGCCTTTCGAATGAGCACCCACGTGGCGCCAACCCCTCTGCACCTGGACCACAACAGGGCTTTCTTTCAAGTTCAAACATACACACAAGTCCTTTCTTCTTGCGTTAAAAAATGTTGCTACTCGCAACCTTGGGCTTAACACATTTCGGTTTTTCAGCTTCCTGCAACTCACCGGCTGTGCTGAGCACGTTGGCTTCTTCTGAGTCAAGGATAGTACCACGGTAGCCAGCTTGCCTCTCCACCTGCATTATTAATGCGGGAGGCCCCGTGTAACATTTGACATCTGTTGATCTGCACACTAACTGTAACTACCGGTCTTATGGTTTTTCCTTCTGGAGGCTTCGGAGGTCTGAGTTGGCACGGTTAATTCCCCTTTTGTCGTCCTTCCAGGTCTCGCTGCTTTTCATCTCCGGTTTGGTGTAGTGAGCTCCTTGAGCGTTCGGCCTTGCTCTAAGTGTGCTTTTGTGCTCTGCCTTTTATCCCTGTGGGGAAGGTCAAGGGCAGTCAGGTGAGCGTGGTTATTGTCAATTGCCTGACTCTGCCTGACCTGAGTGTTTGGACATGTCGGGTAAACTGCTCTGGTGTTAGTCTGTTGTCCATTACCGTGTAAGCAAGTGTTTCTGTGGGGAAATGGTTGGGGGGGGTTCATGGGGTGGGGGCGACGGGGGTGGTTGAGCTTCTAAATATCCTACTGGGTAGGATGGGGAAAGGTTGTTTCCAGGAAGAGGATACCACCTGCCGACCCTAGGTGTCCCACTTGCACTCCCCAAAGACCCCTCGCCCAGGTGATCCTCGCCCATTAGGCCACCCCCCGGAACTGGATCCAATAGCGATGGCCGTGTCCTGGTCACCCGGATGACAGTTCTCTGGGGTCCAGCGGGTGAGATACCTTCGGGTTTCTCACAAGTATCAATTAAAATTGATGCAATGGCCTTTGAAAAGTCTTAAGACTTTTCAATGTGTGTTGGTTAAGTGATCTTTTATCTACCTTCCTTGTTTAAATACACTAAATGTGTATATTTTAATATAACATTAGTAGGTGTTTCTTTGGACTATTGTACTTACTGGGTTCAGTGTACTTGCATACAGCTCACATCTCCCTCCTATGATAAACCTGACTGCTCTGCCTCTCTACCAAGGTTCTGTGAGTAGTACAGATTGATACTAAGCGTCGGGGACCTGTATGCCAAGGGATAGTTGTATGAAGTCTTACCTCAAGTGGACTTTAGGAAAACTGCCCTAACAGGACATATAACAGTTAATTCAGGCGGATCAGGATGGCGATGACCTGCCCCGCTCTATTAGAGCCTTTCACGACTGGATGCTGGATATGGCGGCACCGCTAGCCATCCCAATACCCGAGCCCCCTGCTCCACAAGAGGGGGCACTTTCGGGAGCCTTTACTCTGTCGACACATGAGCGTACCGGCCTGTTCCTTCAAAAGGACGTCGTGGCCGAGGCCTGTAAGGTATGGGGAAAACCTCATTCTGGGCAGTACCTGAACAAAATTGACGCTCGATAAGAGCTTCATGCGTCGGAGGACATATCCTTGTCGGCATGCCCGCTCCCCACCTCCACGGTAGTGGCAGCAGCTGCGCTCCAGTCAAAGCCGGCCTTTACATCCTCCACTGCAGCATCTCAGAACCTTTCCAAGGAGAACAAGCTTTTTGACACCTTTTGGGGGGTGAGGGGGATAAGATTTTTTTCCAATTCGGCTCTTAAGCTGCGTCAGGATAATACTGAGGTTATCCTGGCGGCTGTCAATGTCAAACTGTGGCAGGAGCTAGCAGAGTTACAGGATTGTATTCCTCCTGATGGGCTGGAAGACTTCAAGGGCAGCTTATCTGACGGGGTACTGGCACAGTATCTAGTTGAGGCTGCGGCCCATCCTGTAGACACTTCCTCTTGAGGCCTGATGGTCGGAATAGAAATCTCCCGCCAAGCGTGGCTGCATGCTACAAAGTTTGCAAAGACGTTCAGGACAAGGTGCTTGATATCCCCTTCGAGGGTAAAGAACTGTTCTCATCCACCACGGATGAGGAACTCGTGAAGACCAAGGCATGCACTCAAACCACCAAGTCATTGTCAGTCCTTGCAAAAACACCAGCAAATTCCCCTTATACTCAAAGGTCGGGGTCTGAAACGAGGTCCTTCTCTGGTTTCAGAGGCTTTCCAGACCGCCGTGCGCACCGAGCAGATGCTCCAGCCAGCAAGGGGACCGTTTTTTCTCTCGGGCAACAGCCTCCTCTTCAGCAACAGGTGGTCTCTCCGCTGATGAAACATCTCAATAATATTTTCCATCGGTCGCATGAGACTCAGGGAGGACACATTTCATCTCATCTGGAAGCGTGGCAGACCTAAGACGACCAATGGGTATTGTCCGACGCTCAAGGCGGGGCTCTGCTTGCCCATCGCCCCTACCCCACCCTCTCACCTGCCTCTCCGGCAGACTGGGTCGCCCTTCCTCGGAGCCGAGGTACAGAAACATCTAGACCTCGGAGCTGTGGAAACTGTTCCCTTGAGGGAGCAAGGGGAGGGCTATTACTCAAGTTTGTTTACAGTGCCCAAAGCCAAGAAAGCTGACCTGCGCACTATCCTCGACCTATCCAAGTTCAATCTCTTTCTACCCCAAGAGAAATTCAAGATGATTACAACCTGCCAAATAAAGGCCTCTCTCCGGAAGGGCGATTGGCTCAGCGTGGAAGACCTTCAGGATGTATACATGCATATTCCGATCTGGAGCCTGTATCGAAAATATCTGCGGTTCTCCATGGGTACGGAACACTTCCAGTATCGTGTTCTTCCATTTGGTCTCGGCTTGGTACCACATGGTTCACAAAGACTATGTCGGTCATCGCAGCATTCCTCGGACTGCAGGGGGTTCATGTGTATGCATACTTGGACGATTGGCTCCTGCGCAGTCCTTGCCCACAGGCCGCTACGGGCAACCTTCAGTCACTCCTTCAGCTCCTGTGCCATCGGTGAACTGGCGGAAATCGTCCTTGATGGTCGCTCAAGATCTGATCTTTCTGGGTTTCTGTTGGGATACCGTCAGTACCAGAGTGTTGCTGACGGGAGGACAGGAATGAGAACCTTTCAACCACGTGCCAGCTCTTCCTGCAGTCCTCCCACATGTTGGCTCGATGGTACTGGACACTTCTGGGCCTCATGGCCTCTTGCGTGTTGGCTCTACCTCTTGCACGCCTAAAAATGAGGCACACTCAGCTTGTTCTTCAGAGCTTTCTGGTCCCAGTCTAAGGACCCGGATTCCAAGATGATTGCGGTCCCATCCTGTATGTCGGTGGATCTTCACTGATGGTCAACCGCCAGCAACCTTTGAGTGGAGACTTTCTTCAAGGAGTCCTGCCCACAAGTAACGGTTACTACAGACTCCTCTCTTCTGAGGTGGGGAGCGACACCATCGAACAGGAAACTTCCTCTTTATGCTTCCAGGGACGTGCTTGGAGTGTCTTCCTTGGGGGACGCCCTCGAGATCTCATGAAAGCTTAAGCCTTCCCTCCTCTACCATGGATTCATCTGTTACTTTGCAAACTCAGGAGTGCATCGAACTGCACTCTTCTTCATAGCGCCTCGGTGGCCAGCCAGGTTCTTGTTGTCGGTGTCCTCTCCAATCAGGTTGTTGCAGATTCCCAATCTTTTTCACCAGAGCAATCACCAATTGTGGCACTCCTCACCACAATCGTTCAGCTTGGCGGCCTGGTGTCTGACTTCTGATCATTAGCGCAGTTCAACCTCTACGAGCACATGTGTATAATTCAAGCGGCACAAAAGCCATCTAGGAGAGCTCAATACAAGAGCAGGTGGCTCCACTTTTGCCATTGTTGTCTGGCCAAAGAGCTTGATCCCTGGCATGCTTCTATTGACAATGTTTTGTCTTTTGTATCTGACCTTGCAGCCTCTGGCATGCATGTCTAATCATGCAGGACATATTTGTCCGCCATTGCGGCTAACCTGCCTATAGACAGTTGTTCCTTTTCACTGCCTAATCCAGTCGTAAAAAGACACTTTGCAGGTCTTTATCTTTTTCTGTCGGTTCGGGCCCCTCATCCGAAATGGGATTTGAATGTGGTCCTCACTGCCTTTTGAACCAATGGCCACTACCGGCCTCGTTACCTGTCTTGAAAGTTGGCCTTTTTGATTGCGATAACATCTGCAAGACGAATAAGTGAACTTTAGCCTCTTTCTGTGGAACATATTTTCCATAAAGATAAGGTTGTGCTTCGCACTCATCCTGCCTTCCTTCCTAAAGTGGTATCTTTACCGGTCTTCTTCCCGTACCCGGTCTCTGATGCTGAGAGCGTTCTG
Organism: Ambystoma mexicanum; assembly: GCF_040938575.1. Classification (NCBI taxonomy): domain Eukaryota; kingdom Metazoa; phylum Chordata; class Amphibia; order Caudata; family Ambystomatidae; genus Ambystoma; species Ambystoma mexicanum. The sequence goes on along the minus strand of NC_090921.1, from coordinate 747,369,088 downwards.
GACAACCTAGACGGCAGACGAGCTCTGAAGTTCTACCTCTATAGAAGGAGCGAACTCAGAAGTTCCTCACAACTCTTTGTTATGTTGGGGACACCATCCTCAAAAGCATCCATCTCCCACTGGATAGCTTCATGTATTTGTGAGGTCTACACGACTCAAGGCCTCCAACCACAGGGCATTCATCTATCTATATCTATATTAATCTTTGTATAGCGCTAAATCGCCTGAAGGCCTCGAAGCATTCACAGAGACGGAGACAGAAACACAAACATGTACACAGACGATGGCTGCAGGAGGTTTATTAACCAGGAAAGCCGAGCAGAAGGGATGGGAAACTTACTTTACACCCTCATCAAATAGCCAGGTCTTTAGCTGTCTTTTAACCAGGTTGATGGACAGCTTTTAGTGACGGAGGAAGGCAGTTCAAGATTGTTGGGGACCAGATATTAAAGTTGGTGTTACCAATTCTTTTAAAAAACAGACTGGCTTGCAGCAGGTCTTGGTGGTTATTAGAGCGCACATTTCTCCTGCTGGTGGCTTTTATTAATTTTCTAGCAAGATAGTGCAACACCAGTTAGACATTTAAAGATCACTGCGCTCTTAAACTTAATTCTTTGCAACTGGGAGCCAGTGACGGTTCCTCCTGGCAGTAGAGGTTCTGGAATGTCTGCAAAGTCCATTGACTGCTCTAACCGCACCATTTTGGATGGTTTGCATTTTTCTTATATTAGATTTTGCGGTGCCTATTAAAAGACTGTTCCAATAATCCAGTTTGGAATTTATTATAGCCCCAGCAATTACAGCAAGGTTGGGCTTAGATAATTATGGACGTATTCGCCAGAGAAGGCTGGAGAAAATGGCGCATGCAGATTTAAGATACGAGATGTGCCCAGTGTTTTTATAGTCTGATACCATGATAATGTTATTGTTTATTTTAAAGCTCTCATATTATTCTTTTAGTTTCTGGGGAGTACCCAGTATCATAAATTTTGTCTTAGTTTCATAGAGGGCCAGGGAGTTTGAAACCATCCATTTTTGTATGGCTGAAAACGCCTTGCTGACTCTCTGGGTGTCTTTTTCATAGTCTCCTGACAATGAAAAAACCAACTCGGTGTCGTCAGCGTAATTTGTAAACCTGACACCCAGGGTTTGTAGAATGTTGCATAGTAGCTTGGAGAAAATATTGAAGAGTAGGGGTGATGAGCAGGACCCCTGCGGGACACCCCATAGCAGCAAAGTTTGTAGGGAGGTAAAGTCCGCCTTGCCAACTGCTGCCATTCTCTGGCCCAGGAAGGATTTAAACCAGTCTGCTGCGGCGGCGGGGGAGCATCTACCAACTGTTATCAGTCTTTCAGCGAGTAAGTCGTGATCAATCCGGTCAAACGCTGAGGAGAGATCTAACAAAAGAACTAGTGCCGGTTGCCATTTTCAATAATAGATGCAATGTTTGCCTGAGCTGTATCAGTGACATGATTGTTCTTCGGCAAGGATGTCGTTTTCTTCAACAAATTGTTGATAAGCAATCTTGTCTATTATTTTTAGCAGGAAAGGCACATTCGTGATGGGTCTAAAATTACCCACAACTGAGGGATCAATATTGTCTTTTTTGATAAGTGGGGTGATTCATGCCTCTTTGATATTACTTGGGACATGGGACTCATCAAAGGGCTGGTTTACAAAATGGACAACTCAGGGCGGCCAAGGTCTCAGCGAAATCCTAGCCAGAAATACATCTCCTTTTACACAACACCGACAGAACCCAGAAGAAGCTGCCCCATTGCAAGGAAACACGCCTAACGCAACCATCGGAACAAAATTTGTAAGCGAAAAATCCTTCTACCTCACACCCTACCTCGCGACAACCACGGAACACCGACGCCTCAACACGGAAACCTCGAGACATGCTAAGAATTTCCTGAAACACCCGGAAAAAAGACGGGAGCACTCACCCCATCACCGCTTACATCACAAGAACAGAGGGGCATCATGGATTTCTACAACATCCCACACAATACGGCGAAGCCCCGACAGCCAACAATGCTACCTCCGACCCAACAATCGGACTCCATGAAGAAGCCATCGCTGACCTGCATCCGAACAGCATCACAGCAGAAACACCACGACTGATCACCCCTGTTATCAACCTATTGGATCGATTTAATGAGGAAGCAGCCGTCGCCGTTCTTCATCCCACCAGCACCAACGCGGAAACACCACGACCAGACAACTACAAACTTGAACAACGAATAACCACAAAACAAAATCACACCCAGAGAATCCACTGTAACTTAATAAACGCAAGGTCAATGTCCAAACAATCAATGGAAATATACGCCCTATCAGAAGGAGGCATAGACCTCCTATTTGTAACCGAAACATGGCTAGACAACTACAAGATCACCCTCAACAACTGCCTGCCTGAAGACATCAAATGCATCCAAGCAAACAGGAAATCCAAAAGAGGGGGGGGGGGGGGGCGGAACTAGCGATCATCCACAAGGAACAACTGGCCATCAAATTGGAAGATCCACTAAACATCGATAAATGCGAATCCTTACTATTACGCCTATCAGTAAACCCCAAAACTAACCTGAAATTCATACTGATATACAGACCTCCAACCTACAATATATGATATGATATGGTATTTATAACGCGCCTATGCACAAGTGTTTCAAGGCGCGAAGAGGCAGGGAAGGGAAAAAACAGTGGAAAGATGGACAAACGATCCTACTAGGCCAAGTGTCATTCAAATCGCGCAAGTGCAAGGGTAGGGAGGAGGGAAAAGTGCCTGGGGGAAGGGAGGGGGGAAGTGCAGTACAAGGGATGGAGGAATAAATACGATAGGTAAACGTCCTGATGGTGGCAAGTGCAAGGTAGAGCAGAAGTGCTGGTGGGGGGGGGGGGGGGAACTGAAGGGATACAGTAAACAGTCCCTAAGTTCAGGGGGTGTCCAGGGAGGCAGGGCAGGAGTGCAAGGGGTGGGACCTGGCCCCAAGGTCGGAGGGTGGCCAGGTAACCAGAGCAGGTTAGGCAGGGGGTTTCAGCCGGGGAGAGAGGCAGAGAAAGCAGAACTAAAGAGGAAGGTTTTGAGGTGTTTCCGGAGATGGTTCTTCTCAAGTTTCAGGGAGGCAGGAAGGCTGTTCCAGAGGGAGGCTCCTGCCAAAGAGAGAGATCGACCACCAACTCGTTGCTTGGAGAAGCTGCTGACCCTGAGGCAGTTGGAGGCAGATGAGCGGAGAGCCTGAGAAGCAAGGTATTTGGGAAGAGAGTTGAAGGTAATGCGGCCCCAGGCCCCAGAAGGCCTTGTGGATAATGCAGAGGGTTTTGAACTTAATCCTTGCAGCCACTGGGAGCCAGTGCAGAGATTTCAGTCCTGGAGAGATACGATCCCTGGGCTTGAGGCCAAGGACAAGTCTTGCAGTCCTGCTTTGGATAAGTTGCAGAGGGCGGAGAGTAGAGGCGGGCAGGTTTAGATGGAGGCAGTTGCAATAGTCCAGCTTGGAGAGAACAAGGGCTCTGGAGACGGTGAGCTTCTGGGGGTAGGAGAGGAGAGGAGAGGAGAGGAGAGGAGAGGAGAGGAGAGGAGAGGAGAGGAGAGGAGAGGAGAGGATCAATGCCTCTGAGGAGGTGCAGCTGGTAGTGTGACTTCTTGGAAATGTCAGAGATGTGAGGAGAGAAGGAGAGTGTGGAGTCGAAGATGACCCCAAGGTTTTTAGCCTTGCAGATGCGAACAGGAAGAGGGCCAAGAGAGGCCAGCCAGAGAGTTGCAGGGAAAGAGGGAGAGGGTGTGCCTATAAGTAGAATCTCGGTCTTGCTGGCATTAAGGTAGAGGTCATTGGCAGCACACCACTCCTGGATGGCAGAAAGACAGTCAGCGATGAGGGAGGGAGAGGAGGAGGCCGAGGGTAGCCTGAAGATTAGCTGGGTATCATCCGCATAGCACTGAAAATTGGGGCAGAGAGCGGCGATGCGGTGGGCAAGGAGTGCCAGGTATTGCTTGAACAGCCAGGGAGAGAGAAAGATATCGGAGAGGAAGGCCCCAAGTTGGACCTGGGAGGTCGGTCGGAGAGGAAAGAAGTCAGCCATGCCAGAGCCTGTCCTGTGATACCCAGGTTATCACAGACGGTTGAGCAGGATGGTGTGGTTGACCGTGTCGAAGGCAGAAGAGAGATCAATCAAGATGAGGACACACAGGGTGTTGGAATCAAGGCTGGAAAGCAGATCTTCACGGATGTTCAGGAGAGCACTTTCCGTGCTTCTAGCAGCCCTGAAGCCTGACTGATGACCGTGAAGACAACCAACCGATTCGGTGTGGAGATTAAGATGGTAGATGGCCAGTTTCTCCAGGAGTTTGCCCAGGAAGGGAGTGATTGAGATTGGGTGGTAGTTAGCTGGGCAGGAGGGGTTGGCAGAGGGTTTCTTAATAATAGGGTGCACAAGGGAGTGCTTCAGGGGGGATGGGAAGACTCCATTGGCGAAGGAGTGATTGCACAAATCCACCAGGGCAGGAGCCAGGGAGTCGATGTGGTTCTTGATGGTTTTGGAGGAACAGGGGTGGACCTGTTTTGAAGAGACTTTCATAGATCGGACTTGTCGAGAAACCTCATCTGCAGAGAAAAGGGGAAAGGCAGAGAGGGAGGGAAGGGGGGTGCCAGCAGAAGGGTCAGAGGAAGAGCAGGGGACGGACAGAGGGAGGGAGGAAGGGAGGGAGGGAGGGAGCGAGGGAGGCGAGGAGAGTGAAGACAGGATGTCCTGAGTCTTAGAAATGGAGAGAAGCCAGTTCTGTGCAGAGGGCCTGGGAGGGGACAGAAGATGTAGAGACAGCAGCAGGGTTGGCCAGTTCCTTGCAGATTTTAGAGTTCGGCCGAGTTGTTGGATGCTGTAGAGATCTGGGATTGGATATGGGCTCTCTTCTTGGTGAGAACGGAGAGCTGATATTGCCGTTGCAGCAGGCGGCAGGCCATTTTGTCAGAGGATGAACACGAAGCATGCCATTTCCTCTCAGCCACCCTGCACTTGTGTTTTAGGGTGACGAGATCGGAATCATACCAAGAGTTACACTTGGCTTTGGGCTTCAGGCGGATTCTCATGACAGGGGCAAGGATATCAAGAGTATCAGATATAGCAGAGTGGAGCATGGAGAGTGCTTTGTCATGGCGATAGTCAGCCAAAGGAGGGGGGAGGGGGTGAGAAGGTGGCGGCGAAAGCCTCAATTGACATACGCTTCATGGGTCGGATGACCGCAAAGGTGGGTGGCAGTGATGAAGGTGGCTTGGCCTGAGGGGTAGGGAGGGTGAGGTGGGAGGATAGACCGTGATCACTCCAGGAGAGGAGAGGAGAGGAGAGGGGAGTGGAAGCAGGGACAGAGAGGGGAAAATCAGAGCAGATCAGTGCATCGAAAGTGTGCCCTGCAGAGTGAGTCGGGCCAGAGGGGAGCATGGGGAGTGAGAGTCGCAGAGGTCACAAAAGTGTCCAGAAGGAGGACAGGAGGCGTCCAGGTGGATGTTGAAGTCGCCAAGAAAGAGGAGTTGAGTGGTTGAGGTCAAGAGAGGAGGAGAGGTCCGCCCACTCGGAGCGGAAGGAGTAAACCTGACCAGGTGGCCGATAGTGGCCACAATAAGGGAATGGTTAGAAGAGAGAGAGCCGACAGACAAGGCTTTCAAAAGAGAGTAGGTCTGCGTAGGAGTGACAGAGGCAGGAATCCACTCGGGGAAGATGAGGGCAACACCCCCACCAGAGCGGTTGGGCCTAGGCACAGAGAGGATCTTGTAGCCGTCCGGTAGGAGCGTGTCAAAGCTGGCCGTGAACCATGTCTCAGTGAGACCGAGGACATCAAGGTCAAGTTCTTCAAGAAGGCGGCAGATGTCAGGAATATTTGACAGCAGAGCGAGAGTTGAGAGTGGCAATGTGGAGAAGGTTGCCATCCTTGAAGGACTTCCGGGGAGGGGTACAGATCGGCGGTACGCCCTGTGGAGGTGTAGAAGGAGCCCGCGAGGGGGCAGAGGGAGGGAGGGAGGGAGGGAGGGAGGGAGGGAGGGGGAAGGTAAGGTAGCTGAGGAAAGGGGACAGGGGACAGGAGGGGAAGAAAGGAAGTTGATGAGGCACGGGAAGAGTCTATCAAAGAGGTGAAGGTTGGCCTGAGGGCCTTGGACTAAGACGGTCCCATTAGAGTAAACATTAATGACCTTAGAGGAGTGGAAGGAGGCCAAGACGACATCCCAACGGGTGCCACCATTATTGGGAGTAGAGGAGAAGGGAGCGAGCACCGAGACCATATGAAGGGTCCATAGGTCAGGTGAAGGCACGACAAAGAGGATGTCGGTGAGAGTTTCCTTGGTGGAGGCACTGGTGTAGATATCAGCGATAGGGAGGCCTGGATTGGAGACCAGGATGTCTTTTCCTACCCTACCAGATTTAGTGAGGAGAGCAAGCTAGTCAATAGAGAAGCAGTTAGAGAAGATAGGAGAGATAGAGAGCACCATAGAGTAGGTGGGATGGGGGGGGGCAGGAGAGAGGTGAAGGCACTGGCGGGAGCGGTTGGACAAGAACGTGAAAGGCAAACCAGTTGCTCAGTAGGACAGACTCGCTTAGGCCAAGAGTTTACAATGCTCAAGTGTAGAAGCAGGGGGAGGAGCCACCTAAGTTTGAGAATCCTGAAGGGGGGGGAAAAAAAGGCCTAGTTCACACAGCGAAATTTTTAAATAAAGGTAAGTGCGTATTAGACAACCTGTGGTGAGACCACGATGCAACCTTCATAGACGCATTCACGGAATAAAATCACCATCCTAGCCATCAAGTACAACCATTTGATCATCCTCAGAGACTTCAACATCTGGTTCAACGAAGAAACCAAAACCACACAAAAATCCTTAACCACCCAACTAGCAGCCATGAACCTACAACAACTAGTCAAAGGAGCAACACACTCAGCAGGGCACACACTATACGCAATCTTCGCCAACAAGGATCTCGTCACCACGGCACCCCCAATTCAAATACTCTGGAACGACCACCTCATCATTCCATTCATAATTACAACTGGCGCACCAACAAAAAAGCAACAAGAAAAACCACTGATCATGATGAAAAGAAACTGGAGAACCATAAACTCCAACCTAACCGAGCTCCTAGAACTCAGCAAACCACAGGCATCAACCATGGAAGAAGCCGAACTAGACAAAAAAGTTGCCCTGCTCCACACCTGGATCGCAACAACTCTAGACAACATCGCCAAAGAAAAGCCCTTCACCCCATCTTGTAAGAAAACAGCAAAATGGTTCACCCCACTACTCGACGCCATGAAAAAAAAAAAACGAAAACTAGAATCAGAATGGAGAACCAACAAAACCACTGCAAACAAATTGAAATTCCTCTAACAAATCCGCTCATATAAAAAGGAAATACAAAAAGCGAAGAGGAAACACTACGACAACCGAATCTTCAGAGCACCAAACGCACAAAAGGAACTCTTCAAAATCATAAACGAAATCCAAAAACCACCGGGCTCTAACAACACGCCAATTCCATTGATGAAACTGTGCGATGACCTAGGAGACCACTTCAAAAACAAAATAACCTCCATCCAACACACCATACAAAACAGAATAAGCACTCACAGCTCAAACCCGAGCGACACCGACTAGGAACACCCAAACAAGCTACGAAGCTTCCCAGAAATATCAGTTGAGGCTTTCGTCAAACTGGTAAAGCAAAGCAACAAATCGGGCTTTCCTGAAGACACCTGCCCCCCAGACATATACAAAACAATTCTCAAACAAGGAACCCCCATGGAATATCACAGGAATCTCCTCAACCTCTCAATCTCAACAGGTAAAGTACCACAGGCCTTCAAATCAGCGTACATCAAGCCGCTACTCAAAGACACCACAGGAAACGTAGAGGACTTATCCAACTACAGACCCATCTCCAATATACCCTACATAGCCAAATTGCTAGAAACGTACGTCTACAAAATAACCCAAGAATTCATAGAAGAGCACTGCCTACTAGACCAGGCACAAGTTTGCTTCAAACCAATGAGAGGAACAGAATCCGCTCTGCTCTCAATATGGGACGACCTAAAAACTAACGCAGACTCGGACAACAGCACCGCCCTGATTCTCCTTGATCCGTCTGAGGATGTTGTGGTTGACAGTGTCGAAAGCTGCAAAGAGATTAGAAGGACAAGGGATAACAGACACCACTCTATTATGAATCAAATCCTTCCTAACAAACAGAACTGAAACCGTAAAGATGAAACCTTTTAAATCCAAACCGAGAGACTCCACGTGCGGAGTACCGCAAGGATCATCCTTCTCGCCGCTTCTATTCAACATCTACATGTACCTATTAATCAAACTCATCAAAAAACACGGCCTCACATGCTACAACTACGCCGACGATACTCGAATAATCTTCAACATACAAGACACCCGCGAAAAAAACACTACACTAGAGAATTGCCTTCGTGAGATATTCAACTGGATAAACCTCAACCACCTCAAAATCAACCCAGCCAAGACAGAGATAATGTTTGTTTGAAAAAAGGGAGAAGACATCGGCTACATCCCCTGGCCAAATTGGCACCACACCAGAACCATCACCAATTGTAAAAAACCTAGGAGTCCTGATGGATAACAACCTCACCCTAGAGCCACAAGTAAACTCTACTCAAATGTTTCTTCCTCCTGCGAGCAGCAAAAAGGATCATACCATTTCTGTCGTTCGCCAACAAAACACTTACCGTCATTGCTCTGATCATGTCCAGAGTAGACTACACGAATAGTCTATACCTGGGCATGCCTGAACGATATCTAAAAAAATTACAACGCATACAAAATGCAGCAGCCAGACTCCTCAAGGTACCAAGAAGAGAACACATCACAGCAGCACTAAAAATACTACACTGGCTACCATTAAAACAGCGTATAAAATTAAAGTCCATGTGCATCACACACAGAGCAATACACAAACAAGGCGCAGAATTCCTAAGCGATAAACTAAGACTACATCAACCGACAAGAACACAGAGATCAAGCACCGACATCCGCCTGGAACCAAAACCCTATAACAGAAGAAAACTCGGAGGATCCTCTTTCTCTCACCAGGCACCGAAAACCTGGAATGACCTACCTAAGAATATACGGAACACAACAAACCACCTACCATTCAGAAAACTCCTCAAATCATGGCTCTTCACAGCGTAATCACAACAGCGACGCGCTAGAATGCCCACCCCATTAAAACAATAACGAAAATAACATCTTAGCCAGTCTCAAATGGACAAACACTGAACCCAAAGAACTGACCATAAGGTATCATGGGAAATGGCCACAAAAGGAGGCCTCCAGAGACTGATCACATACTCGGACCCAGACGAAAGCCCTAAATGACTCACCCACTCCCCCCGGACATACCATACCCAAACCGGCAGACGCATTTAGATAGAAAGTTTGAGAGGAGTCCGCCACACCAGACCAGCACCCAAGGAGGAGAACAGACGGCCACCCCACATTAATCAATCCATCAGCATTTAACACCTACAGATCTGGCTAGAATAGAACGAGGAGCAATCATAACACTTACAAAGCGCGTTAGAACCGCACAAGGAGCGCCCCACACAAACCAAAACCCTGCCAGGCGTAGCCCTTTTGCCCACCCCGATGAAATTGGGAGGATTGGCGAGTGCCACACCGGACAGATTTCTGAACTTCTGTTAACCTTGATACAACAGACTAACAAAAAACCCAGCATTTCTGCAGACTTATCTCACTCAAAACCTTGCACAACAAACCGCATGCACTTCACAACACCACAACAACACATAAGCAACACCAACAGCACATGAGGACTGACATCGATCCAATACATGCACCAAAGATCAGCACCCGGTGTATACCGAGTTGAAGCTGCCAACAGAACAGCACTCCTCACTATCCTACTCCCGCTTCACCTACTAACCCATCCCACCTTCTCATTTGCAGATCCGCCAGAGCGCCTGGGAACCAACTCCGTTGGTGACGGTGCGCGGTTCAAATACCTTTAACAAGAGGAGGGTCTGAGATTATGAATGATTTCAAGAACCTCTATCTCTGAAATCCTGTTGAAGATAAAGGATTCAGGAGGAGATGGAGTATGATGAGGCTTAGGCTCTGGTATCATAGCATCATTAGAGAAGATCCTTAGTTCATTGATGGCCTGCTGATGTTTTTCGGTTTTGCAGGGGAATGCTTCATGAATTGCTTGACACCAAACATTACTTTTTTGTTCCTGGCTATTGGCTGGGGCATTTTTTAGCTCCTGTAAGGTGGTGAAGATTTCTTTAGAATGGGACTTTGCCTGATGAATTCTTGTGTTAAAGATTTTAGCTTTGGCATTGAAGATTGATTCTTTGAAGTGTTTAAGATCCTGTTTATATTTGGACACTGTTTCAACTGAAGGGGCTTTCCTCCAGTGTCATTACGCTTTACGTTTTGTCTGTCAGCCAGAATGTCCTCTGAAAACCATTTATTTTGGTTAGGATTTATTTATTCATTTTGGCCAATTTAAGGGGGTGGGGGCTAACAAGTCGAATGCAGAGTTTGAGATCTCTATCCCATTTATCCCTGAGCCAGGATAGCTCCTGGCTCCCAAATGCTGTCAACGCCTGGTACAATGTTGAGGTGACCTTAGTAATAATGCAGTCAGGAAAATGTTGACTTCACTTGGTAACCTCTTCTAGGGCGGGTAATTGGGACCTAATGGTGTGAGCCAATTGTACATGTCTATAGTGTTCGCTCCTTGGTAGTCTGAACGTGTCCTGCAATGATTCGAACAGGATGAGTCGCCAGAACTTCAGTCAGATCTTGCACCCCATATTCCTCCCTTTTTCTGAAGTGACCTATTACACATACTTCAGGGAGGTGCTTATTATTCCATAAAGGTTGATCAAACGTTGGTTTCCTCCCCCAAACAATATTCTGATGTGTGTCAGCTCATATTTACGGTTGTTGTGTATCATCATGGGAAGGGCCCTCCTACGCACCTCTCTCATAGAGCACTTCTTTGGGCGGTACACTTTTACTCCCTAAGCATTGGCGGCAAATACTGCCTAAAAATAGGGAATAAAAATACTCTCAACAAAAAAAGGAGAAAGACGCGTAGAATCTTGCCACCCTGTTTTCACCCTCAGAGCTCCATGGATATGTTTGGACCAGTAGTGCACGTAGTACCACAGGAAGGAAAGTACTATTTTAACTGCCTGATTTGTATAAATTAAGCCTGTATCTTTTAATGTACATGAATAACTAGGTGCAAAGAAATATTACATAAACATTAGTTTTTCCAGGTCAAACCCATTTTTATTCACTTTTAAAATGACTCTCATTGGGAATTTGGCTTACATTTGTACTCCCCCAAAAAAATAAAATCATTTTACTCCCAATTTAAGAAAAATAGGAAATAAAATACTCTTACTTCCAAATCTTAACTGGGGCACTGCTCCCTCCCATCCACCCCTTTTCAATCCCCATGTGCGGGAGCCTAGGATCCCTGTGTAACCAATCGTCACTAACCCAAGCTGTGCGACCCCGTAATATCTTCGAAGACCTGCTAGCCCCACTCCTTCACACACAGACACCCTGCAGGATGCCCTCAATCATGTCAAAAACAGATTTAGGAATCGGAAGGGGGGCGTTTTGTAATACATAGAGAAATTTGGGGAGTGCTAACATTTTAAAAAAGCGCTGCCCTGCCTAACCGGGTTAGTGGGAGTTTGCCAATTGACGGCGTACAAGGCTAATGTGTCTATTTCCGGTGTAAGGTTCAGCCGTAGAAAGTCTGATGCGTAATGATTCAAGTGGATGCCTATGTATTTGAATCCAGACATCGAAACTGGATAAGGACAATCGTGGGGATAGCTCCACCTAGTTCCACGTTGCAGGGCGAAACCCCTGGAGGATACCCCATTGACCCGAGTGACAGCTTTCGGGGGAGGCGTAAAGTAAAGAAACACATTTCAGAACATTCTCCCTGAATCCCATGCGGCCCATAATCTTCCAGAGAGATGCCCAACTGACTGAGTCATACGCTTTCTCGATGTCTATAGCCAGGAGTGCCCCCGGATCCGGTATCATTGAGGCTTGACTGATGGCAAATTGGACCCTTCAGAGGTTCATACGCGTCGAACTAGAGGGCATGAACCCGCATTTATCTATTACCCCAAGTAGGAGGTTAGCCAGTACCCTCGCCTCACTATTAATCAAGAATATAGGCCTGTAGGTGGCCCACTGATGTGGTTTCCCAGATTTTAGTCGGACCACTATACAGGCATTGCGTAGATCTGGGGCAAGGTTCCCATCCGTTTTGCTCTGCATAAAGAGGCGATGCATAGGGCCAGGGACCATATCCCCCAGCCGCTTCCAGATCTCTCAGTAAGCCGTTGGGCCCCGGGATCTTGCCAGACTTAAGTTGCGTAAGTGCTGTGGTCACCTACTCCTCTTCTGTAAAGTCTGCCTGGAGCCCCAATGTCTGTGCTTTTAGGTGGTGAAGTGTCATGGATTCCAGGGCACTAGTTCCGTCCGCTGCAGCAGGCTCCCGTGGTAGGGAATAGAGCACTTCATAAAAGGCAGCAAATTCACCTGCAATAGCTGTATCCTCTGTGGTCGTCCCGCCCTGGGTGTCCTGTAGAACCCACACATAACCTTTCCCTTTTATCCCGCTTTTCCAACCATGTGAGCATTTTCCCCGCTTTATCCCCAGTCTCGTGGATTTGGCTCTGCATGGCCAAGTGAGCCTGCCTGGCATTGTCTAGAGACATGTGTTTCGGAGGACCTCCTGTTCTGTGACTAGGCCCTCCTGTGAAGTGTGCAAACCTGTAGCGAGGAATTCTTCTGTACTAATGGCCCGTGCTTCCGCCTCCTCCATGTCCCTTGCGTGCTTTCCCTGTGTGACCGCCCCCAGTGATATTGTCCCATTTCCCCCCCCCCCCCACAAGTACAGCCTAGTAACCCTCTGACAATGTAACTGGACTGTCTACCGACCCCTTCTTCATAGTGAAGTATTCCGCTGTTTTAAGGTCAACCCGCCTACAATTGTTGGGACCCGTAGGTAATGTGCGTTGAACCGCCACAGTGCTGTGGTCTTTGCTTGCCTGCTTTTCAATTCTAGGAGTAGGGAATGATCTCAGACGCCTGGCTAGAAAGTTTGCTGATTGGAGCGTATATACAACGTCTGAGGGGTTGAAGAAATAATCGATAAGCGACATAGCACTATGTGCATTAGAGAAGAATTAGTACCCTGCCTCGGACTCATGTAACCTTCTCCATACATTCACCAGACCCACTGCTGTAGCGAAGGATTGTAGCTTAGTACTGAGAGCTGGGGTTCGGCTGCGTATATGCGTTGGATCCATCCCCAGGGCCATAACCTCATTGAAGCCCCCCCCCCCCTCCTATTACCCATGTGTCTGCATGGATTTAGAGTATCAGGGCTTGGATGTCATTTAGCAGTTGAAGCGTGAGAAGGGGAGGAGCGTAGACTGCCATGATGCCCCAGGTGGTGCCCCATAGTGCACCCCCCCACCCTCCCTTCTGTCACCAGAACGTATCTGCCTGACCTCTTTTAGCGGGAAGGGAATCCTCTCGTGAATTAGGATCAACGTACCTCATGCATTCCCCGAGGCCCCCGCCCCACGTAAAAACATAAATGGAAAGCCATTGTGTCATTTTTTTGAAAAGTTTAGTATGTCCCACTGAGGTGTGTTTCAGTCAAAAGTCCAATACCTGGTGTATACCTATTGAGAAATTGAAGTACCAAGCGCTGTTTGATGCTGGAGCCCAGCCAGTTTACATTCTACTTAAGCAGAGAAACCACTCCCTCAGCCGTCATCTCTGAGGACAAGTGTTGAAAAGTGACTCGGCCATGAGTCTCACTCCCTCCTTCTAGCCATTCATACCTCCAATAAGTATCTCCTCACCCCCCCATGCACCCCCACCGCCCAGAGCTACCCTAAGTGAAACTGCTGATGCCCATATCTCCTCCTCCCCCAACTCACAAGGACTCTACAAACTCTGCCAACCAGATACAACCCAATGTATTCCCCCCCCACACCCCCCAACTTCCTGTTGAACGGGTGGTACCAAGAGACCAGTTCCCCATCCCAACCCGTACTTCCACCCAACATGAAGCACCTGTTGCCCTAATTCTGCATCATTCGGGGGCAAGGAAACCAATTCAACCATCTGCAGAGTTTCTGTTGGCGTAGCCCATGCAAGCCTCCGTCTTTGACCTGCAGCCGCCTATGACTAAATCCCCTTTATCAAACTTGCTAGCTGTGCACCGGTGGCATCCCGGCTAACCAGACATCCACCCCCCCCACTTCTCAAGCATTGTCTCTGCGGGTGCGGGCGACCCAGGGGTTTGTGATTCAAACAGGACAGGGTATAGGCCACAATCTGGATCTCGTGGTCACCTGTCCGATGTCTGAGTTGGGCATTGATGGAATCTGTGTTTACAGCCATGTCCACGTTTCCTTCGGGTTATTGAATAGGTGCACTATCCCACCATGGTACACTTTGAGTTGTGCTGGGGAAAAACAGGGCGTATTTGACTGTCAAATAGAAGATGCACTCCTTGGGCATCAAACGATTGGCGCCTGTCCTACAGGTAAGGGGAGTATCACCCACTTTTATTTATTCTGCGCACAATAGACCCTCAGGCATGATGGTGCATACAGACAATCAACAAAACATAAATAACATAAAAATAAATAACAGGAAAGAAAATAAAGCTAAATGGCCGCAATCTAAGATCTAGAGATACAGACAAGAAAACAAGAGTTATGCAGGATATACAATTAGATACGGCCAGTTAGGCTAACATTCACCAAAATACAAAGGACAGAAACTAGGGCCTAGAGTATTAATTTGCAGTCCGAAAAGCCCCTGCGGGATGTATTCATATAAAGCAAGATAAGAGGGGAGATTACTAGCCCCACACCCTACTACTACACAATCACTAGATTGTTGTGAGCACCAATTGCTGAGCGCAATCCTACGGATTACAATCGGGTGCATTAGTCTGACCTCTCTTGGACCAGTTCTTTGGCGTAGCCAGGCAAGCACTTTATTTCTCAGGGCTTCCCTGGATTCTTTCCCCTCCACTTTACCAACGTTGGTAATTACAAAGTTCCTTTGGTCCAATACAAAAGACTTAGTGTCCTTATTCTCGATGTTGGGCATATATTGCCTCTTTGATTGCAGGTTGCTAAAGGAGACGCTCCCGAGGAGATTCTCCAACCAAGGGAGCACCAAACACAGTAGGATCATCTTATAGAGGCAAGCATAAGACAGACTGGATTAACCCATCCGTTTGGCAACCTTGATGATGCCCGTGCTGGGCCAGAGAGGAATGTGACACATTTTCAGTACCTAATAGGATCCAACTGGGATGTCTTCTGTTGCTGACCCGATAGCCGGATGGGCTTACTGGGGCCTGTGATTAGCATCAGCTTTAGATAGCCTTCCATGTGTGAGCAGGCAGCGATGTCCCACAGTATCTGATCCTTAAACAGACACCAGGCTGCTGAAAGCTTGGGGGCAGCGTTCTCCTTATCCTTACTTTTTACTATATGCATTTCCTAATTACTCAGTATTTAGAGGATATTCAAGTCCCCCCAAATTGGTCTCCGTTAAAATGTACCTTTCCGCAGTAGCGTGCTCCTTAATGATGCGAGTAGCTCCCATGCTATTTTATTGCTCCTCTGGATTAACTACGTTAGAATATGCAGGCTTTGAAGTGCATAAGGGAGAGCACACGGTTTTGTCATCGTTTTTTAAGTCCAGCGAAAGATCTTTATTAGAGTGCAGTAGTTCTATGAAAGAACATTGCTCCAAGAGGAGCATCTGTCTCCTTTTGGCAATTTGAGCCAGAACTTTGGATAACCCGTTAGTTCTCCGGCAGGGGGTGATTAATGAAGGGCGCACCAGGCAGTCTTCGTTCCCTGTCTTGTCTAGATGAGGGCTGAGCAAGCCCTGTCCCGGCCTGGAGACCATTCCGACTTTCATAGATGTCGGGCAGAGTTTACGTGAGTGACAGAGGGTAGAAAATAACACAATAGCTGTTAACTAACCAGTGAAAAAGTTGCTTACCCTTCCGCACTGCCTACATCAGCTGCAATGCTGGCTGACCAGATACCGCATACAATGGAGGATGCGTTCCAGTCCAGAAATTCTGAGCCAAACCGCTTCAGACGTCGTGGTTTCAGTGAGGGAACCGTTAAGGTGATGGAAACCAGTATACCGGTGTGCTGGAAGATTAGAGATGTGATTAGAAGTTATTGGCACTGAAGTTGAAGACTGCATAAAGAAGCCAAGCAAAGTGCTCTTGGCGCTCTGCTCTGTTACACGATACATTCAGAGGAAAGGACCCTAAGCAGGAAACTAACGTCAGGCTGCACCGCCTAACAGGTTTTACTCGCTAAACATTTGCTAATAGTCCCAAAAAATAAAAATATGGAGTAAAAACCCCCAACACAAAATGGATAAAAGACATGTAGAATATTGCGCCCCTGCTTTCACCCTCCAGCTCCATGGATATGTTTGGACCAGTAAAACATGTAGTACCACAGGAAGAAACTACCATTTTAACTGCCTGATTGTAAGAAGTAAACATGTATCTTTTAATGTGAATGAATAACTAGGTCCCAAACATTTCAAAAACATTCCTGTTTTACAGTTAAATCTTATTTTTACTTGTTTATAAAATATTCTCATGCGGTTCTGGTGTTAGTCCGTTGTCTTTCATGGTAATCGTTCTGTGAGAAAGTGTTTGTGTCAAGAAAGAGGGTTGGGGGTTGAGTTTCTAGATATCCTATGGGAGAAAGGTTTCACAAGGAAGGGGGTACCACGTCTCACCCTTCGGTGTCCCACTTCCACTCCCTGAAGACCCCTCACCCAGGTGATCCTCCCGCACTGGTCCACCCCCAGGAACTCGATCCAATAGCGATGGCCGTGTCCTGGCCACCTGGATGACAAGATCCCAGTGGACTAGCGAATGACACCTTCATGTTTTACTTTGTGGTCTAGCAGCCTGGGGATCCATGCGAGGGAGAAGCTCATGCTGCCCGCATTCGTCAGGAGCCCTCCACTTGCACCCTGTGTGGCATGCGCCCCCTTTGAATGCTCTCCACTGCAGTCACTGTGGTGGTGCTTGTCTCGGTTACTGTATGTCCTCCGGCATCCATTATAGACCGCCGGTCAGATCTTTACCCTCCCTGCATGTCCCATATCACTTACACTTTTTGGGCTAAGCGGCTGCTCCGCAGGTCCTCTCCACTGCACAGCCCCACCCTATCAAAGCAAAGGGCCCCCCCATCCAGCTGTTTCGCAATGGGTCTGGCCACTCCAGTTGACAGTACAGCCCACCCAATGTTGTCTGTCAGACAGCAGGGGATAGGGGGGTGGGGGGGGGGGGGAAATCAACTACCAGTCTCAGTGTAGGGTGTATGACCATAGAGATGTGGTATGTGCCCCTCCCCCATGTCTACCGGTTCCAGCCTGGGGTTTACTGCCATGCTTTGTTGCCATTTTAGTGCCAGCCCATATCCTGCTCGCCGTGCCAGCCCCTCAAGTTACCTTACAATACACAAGTCGCCTTCATGGGTCCGGTCCCAGTCTTATCAATGTCGTAACTGACAGGCCGGTGCAGCGCCGTAACAGACGCTCTCACCGTCTATCAGCTCCACTTCCCACAATCTGGTATATCAAATCTGTGTCGAGCTGCAGCCCCATCCTCTAAATGCCCGTCACTGCCGCAGGCCTGGTCTCTGTCCTCTACGGCATTTGACTGGGCACGCGCCCCTGCTGCCTCTGCCGTGTGGTTGGTGCTCCTGGCACTTACTACAGCCACACGTCCTGTGGCATAGGGAGCTTCTGTTCTGTTCTGTTGTCGGCCCAACCGGCACTTACCCCAGGTGCAGCTCACCTGGATATCGATGCTCTGCAGGGGGTAGCAATGTCAAGCCCACCTGCAGCTGCCTTTTAATATCCTCACTTATAATGCAATGTTGTCAGGTAGGTGGGCCGAAGCCCGTAGGTCCGGCTCTTTCCACGGGATAAGGCCCTGCCTCCTCACGCAGTGTCCCGTTTAAACTATTGCAGCCCCCCTCCGCCCCCAGACTGCATTACACTTCGCATGCACTCACCTTCCAGCTGGGCTCACTGCTGCGGGCTTGGCCCTGACTCCGTTAGGCGCTTTTTATTTAGTTACATTTTTTCCCCCAGTGCCTGGGAGCACTGCGTCGAGACGTGGATCCCGCCTACGGCCTTCCCAGAGGACTGCCACTGGGTTCTGTCTGCAGTCCTGAGGGCCCGCAGCGCCCTCTACCCTGGACTCTGCCTCAACAAGACCGTGTCTCCCTGCATCTTCAGGGGTTGGGTCTTGCTGGTGCAGACCCCAGCGGGCACAGCCATCCCCCCTCCCCATCACCCCCGCTGCCATCCTCAATCGCTCACTTTGTCTTGCCCCACTCTGCGGTTCACCTCGCTAGGTGGGTGCTGCTTCTTTGTTACTACGGCAGCAGCCGTTGCTGTCCAAGCCTCACCAGGAAGACGGTGCCTGATCCATCGCGTCGCTGCCTCCTTTCAGGCTCTGTTTAATGGGCGCAGGTACCGTTTTCAGCTAGAAATTGCCCAGGATGCAGCAAAGTGTTAGCGTTTGCATCAGTACTAATTTCCCTCTTTGATGCCATCAGGGAACAGGATTTATAGAGGATGTTGGCAGCCTCCGCAGAGCTGCTGAGGCTCATGTCTTGATTCGCTCGCTGCCAAACCGCACCCCCGGATTCAACCTTATCAAAGATACAGAGCAAGCTTCACAACCCAACATCTCGTCTTGGCAATCTCACAGAAATGTGTACGTTTTTTATTGTCACTTATTTATTTTGTATACATTTTTTTAATACATTTTACAAAACAAAGCAGGAATAAACCATCAGAAAAAAAGATGACTTTAAAAGATACAAGTGCAAACAGTACTAGCATATAAATGTTGTCAAGCAAGCTTTTTATAGAGCCCCCATAGCTTAGTGATATGATAGATTACCTTAACGTCATCGCCAGTCATGTACCTGTCCCAGATTTAATCGCTTAAAACAACATGCATGTTATTTTATCGAACGTGGTGTCTGTAAATGACAGCAAGGCTTTCACACTCCGTTTAAAAAGTGTGTTGCGTTTTCCAAAACATAATTTCCACACAATCTGGAGGTCTGGGTGGATTTAGTGATGCTAAGCCTGGCTCCACTAATTTCCCATAGTATGGTATTGTTAGGAAATTAAAAAGTTTATAGGGTAAAGTTAGTCCACTTGGTATGGTATTGAATAAATTAGGCGCTATTCTCCTTAGTAGACAGGTAGACCAGTGTGTGCTCAGAACTATACTGTTATTCCTTGATCTATTTTTTATATAGGGCATAATTGGCATTGGTCTTGTGGACAGTTAATCGAGAGCTTCCATACCTTATGTTGGTACAGCGCAAAAGTTACCCATTTACAATCCGGGTCAACAAAGATCCATCAGGCATTATGTATTTCAAATGATATTTAGGACATTGTGCATTGAGTGTTGCGCTCACCTTGCAGATGTGCAACTCAGAATAGATGTATTCAATGTACAAGCTGGTAATTTATGCAAAGATATTGAACATTTACTCTCTAGTAGATCTAACTTATGTTTAGATGCCTATGTTTGTGCCCCATAAGTGATAGTGGGAAGTGTTTTTGCCTTCTACTCTACTCCTACCTCCCGTCCCCTTTCATCCAGACTTATGGCCCATTCCGTCCTTTGGGATGCGACTGGAACACTTTTGTAAAAAGCATCAAAAATGTCATTTTTTTGTCCTATTTGTGCGCAGGGCCACCGCACGTGACTGTAAGCCTGTCTTCCTGAGCTCCGACTCGCGCATCGCCCTTCTGTCCTTTTCTTGGCGCAGTTTGGGTCGGACGCACTTGTATCACTGGGAATTTTTTCTTTTTGTTCCCTTGTCCTTCATGCCTGCTCCGGTTCCACGGTCCTCTTGTCTTCCGTCTATGCCCGGAATGTCTGGAATTCGTGTCCTGTTCTTCCTGCGAACGCCGGTTCGCGAGGGCGGATCCCTACTCTCTTTGCCTTGAGTATTTAGGCCTGGAACACAGTTGGGACTCGTGCTTCTATTGCGACTCCCTCTCCGTCCGTGCACTCCAGCGTCGGCTTGTCAGGTGGGAGGTGGTGTTTCAATGCGTTCCTCCACCTCACTTGCAGCTCTTCATTGAAAGGAAACTGAAATAACGTAGTCTTCCAGTCTTCTTAGTAAGTGCTCCAGAGCTTTATTAGCATCTTCTTAAGTTACAGTTTGTAGGACACCTAGAACAGACACTGGCACCCATCACAGAGGCAGGGCTCTCTAACTGCCTGGGCTAGGAACTCTCATCACAAACATTCTCTCATCCACGCAATAACCTTCTAAATTACATCAGACTTCTGCCAATACTCACAAGCACATTACATCAGAAATGACCAGTAAGTTCTTTCCTTTTCAGGGCACCCCGGACGGGGACTCCTTCTGGGTCTTCCAGGTCAAGTAGGGGCTCAAGTTGCTTTACTACCAGGGATATCAGAGGTATCCCGGAAGGGGCCTAACGCGCGCACCAGAGCTTCCTCCGAGGACCCCCACAAGGGGGCTGCAAAACCAGTTTTTCTTCCAAGGTTTCCCGGTTAGGGGCTAAAGTTGTGCCAGTTCTTCTGTGGCTCTTGGTACTGGGGTTCGCCCAGAGGTTTTCACATCGGGAACTAATGGCACAGAGTTTCAGCTTGAGGCCCCTCCAAAGGTGGCTAAACATACCGGGGGTAACCCTGAGGTTCCCCTTCTTGGGGCTAATTATTCATCAGTCCCTAAGGTGTTGCGTACACACCGTAGATCTGCGAGTACCGGCTCTGCCAAGGTTCCTTGCTCCAAGGCGAAGATGCCACATAAGACCCCTGACTCCTGAGGTGACTATGGCCTCCCTTATTCCTGTGACACAGTTCACCTTAGGCATTGATAAAATGCCAGCCCAACCCCCGTGGATCACGGCAGCCATTTTGACTACCTCTTACACCGACGTTTACTACGGCTGCTGCTGAGGGACCTCCTTTTGGGGCTGAGCTGCCTTTTCCACGCTTTGTGGACAGTAAAAACCGGTTCCGCCCTCCAGTGTATTGGTGTGTTCGAGCACTGCTGCTGCATACAGTCTTGCTCACTTCTGCACCTGCACCTTTTGATCTATAAGGATCCAATTGGTTGGGGTCCATCCTGGCAACCATCCTCCTTACGGTCATGGGGGTATGCCCCTTCCGAGCGGCGTCTGCCCACTCCAGCGCCTAGACCTTCGTCCGAGGATGCGTTTTTGGGACATTTCATACGCTTATGCGCTCTGATCCATGAAGGCGTACTTTAAGGATCTTTTTAGGGAAATGTATCCTAGGCCACCTGTATCGCCTCCTGTTCTGGCAGGTCCTACGCAGGCCACGGTGGTACCTTCCTGCAGGACCACTTCCCCCTCTGCTTTTCCACGATCGAAAAGACATCGGGTGCTCTGCCAGACAACACTTTAGGCCCTGAGGCACCATGTGCAGTGGATCAGTCTTCTGCTCCCGCTTCACTGGATGAGGACCAAGCTGACCAGGACAGCGATGAGCCCCCACCCCCGCTCTATTAGAGTTGTTCACGACCGGGTGCTGGACAAGATGGAGCTGCTAGACATCCCAGTACCTGAGGCACCAGCTCCACCGGAGGGGGTGCTTTCTGGAGCCTTCACGCTTACCGGAGTGCACTGGCCTGTTCCTCCAGAAGGATGTCTTGGCTGAGGCCTGTAAGGTCTTCGAAAAACCTCATTCCGGGCAGCATCTCAACAACATTGTCGCTTGATATAAGCTTCATGCTTCTGAGGTCATATCCTTGCCCGCTCCCCTCATCGACGATGGTGACTGCAGCTACTCTCAAGTCCAAGCCAGCCTCTATATCCTCCACTGCAGCATCCCAAATCCTCTCCAAGGAGTGCAAGCCTTCTTGACGCCACTGGGAAGAACGATTTTTCCAATTTGGCTCTTCAGCTGCGTCAGGCTAAGACCGAGCTCATCCTGCCGGCTGCTACTGTCAAGCTGTGGAAGGAACTAGCCGACTTCAACAAATGTATTCCTGCTGATAGGCTTAAAGACTTCAATGGTGGCTTGTCAGATGCCAGAGTTCTGGCACAGGATCTACTTGAGGATGCGGCCCATAGACACCTCAGCTCGAGGCATTATGGTGTGGGTAGACTTCTCCCACCAATCGTGGCTGCACGCTACAAAGTTTGCGGAGGAAGTTCAGGACAAGGTGCTTGATCTCCCCTTTGAGGGTAAAGAACTGTTACATTCCTCCACAGACGAGGAACTAATGAAGACACTCAAACGACCAAGTCATTGTTGGTCCTTGGGGGGGGGGGGAAAACTGCAGCAAAGGCAACTTATGCTCAGAGGTCAGGGTCTCAAACAAGGTCTTTCTCTGGGTTCAGAGGTTTTCAAGACCGATGTGGGCACCTCGGAAACCGCTTTAATTAAGGGAGTTTTTCTATCCACCCAGTTCTATACATTTGTGCTTGTGAATCTCCAACAAGTATGGAGGAAACGGGACAGGATGTAGAAGTAAAACGTACTTTGAAGGGATTGTGTCCTCCGACGTATTCCTTATCTTTGATAATACGTTTCCAGCTTGCTGGCCTCAGAATTTTTTTCCGTAGAGGGTGCTGCGCGTCGACGTCCGCCGAGTCGATGTCTCTCGACGGCCACCGTATCGGCGCCGACGTCATCATGCCCATAAATAGCCACGCGCTGCGTCCGTTGCTCAGTTCAGTTTTTCCGCGCTTCGTGGGGCCTCGGAACGTCGTTGCTCAGTTCAGTCAGGATAACTACATATATCTACTCGTATAATACCTTCTCGTTCTCAATGGCATCTTCATCGGAACCGACGCTGCGATCCGGCTTCAAGAAATGTCGAGACTGCAGTAAAAAAAATTCGATAACGGATCCACACAGGATCTGCTTTTGGTGCTTGGGATCCGAGCACCATTGTTCGGAGTGTGAGGACTGCATGTCCATGACAGCGAAAGCCTTGAAGGAGCGCAAGGGGAAGCTTGAGAGAGGGAAGTCAGTCAAAACCTCCTCAAAGGTTTCTTCGGCTGAGTCGAGGCATTCGTCTCCTCGCTGTCAAACATTCCCATTCTAGATCTCGAAGTAGCTCCCATCATTGGTCGATCAAGACACTCAAAAAAGAATCGTCGAAGATCCCCTTCCTGGTCGTCTTCAGTGTCCCCAGAAAAGGGTCTCCTGTCCCACTAAACACAGCTCTCAAGCTGAGCGGGAGGAATTCAGAAAGCAAATGTTAAGCGTCTTCGAGAACGCAGCCTCGACCCCCTTGAAGACAGCTGAGGGTGATACCCTGGGTGAAAAACCGAAAAAATCAAAACGCTGCGAGTCGCAGCACCCGGCGAAACATTCCACCCGAGAGCGCCACGAGCCATCGGGTAAGAAGGCACCATCTTCGCCGTCGTTGAAGATTCCCTCGACGCACGGATCGGCACCATCGACGCCGTTGTCGAAGGCTTCCTTGGCGCATCGGTCGATCGACTCGACGCCATTGTCGACGCCGACATTGACGCCGATGAGAGAAGACCAAGGCCACTCCACAGCCTACGGTGATTCCAAGGGCCTCTGGCACGACGCCGAGACCGTCGTCGATGTCCTCGAGTAGGATCCCGATCCTCTCGAGTTCTTCGAGACCCCTTCCAGTTTTTTCGCCGCCTTCGAAGCCTGTCACATCGGCGTCGACGACATCGACGTTTTCTCGCCCAATAATGACGAGTTTAGCTCCTTCTGCCTTAGAGATGGGTTTTACACCATTTCAGAGGTCAGAGTACCCTGGACTATCTTCAATTTATGAAGAGGGGGAAGAGTCTGACCAGGAAACATTTGGGTTACAGAGGACCTCACTGCCTATTTCAGAAGATTTCACCTCTGAGGAAAGAAGGCTGAAGGACCTACAGGAGTCACTACATGAGGCAAGTGGGCTGGACACTTCCCCAGAAGTGGAATTTGTTAAACCAGACCCAGGGGAACATGCCGAAACACCCTATAGAACCCTTATGGCAAGAATTATTGAATTTATGGGTTGGTCTGCGCCTTCACCTGTTTTTTTTAACAGGATGACTTAACAGACATATTAGGCAAAGGTCCACAGGAGGACCCCGTGGTCCCCTTCCATCCAGCCTTACAGAGGAAAATTACATCTAATTGGGAAACTCCTGAAGTTATCCCTGCGGTCAATAAAAGATTGTCAGCCAAGTATAGGGTAGCGGCTGCTGACCCTGAATACTTATCAAAACATCCGACCCCAGAGAGCCTGTTGGTTCAAGCGGCAACTTCATCTAGCAGTAGGACCGCTTACCCTCCTGTCCCACAGGATAGAGATGAGAAGAGGTACGATTCGATGGCGAAGAAAGTCATCTCCCCTTGTATTATGGCGTTGAAGTCCATCAACGCCACCTGTACGCTTGCCAGGTTCAGTCACACACTGTGGGAGTGTGCTTCATCAGCGGCTGACTGCATACCCGAAGGAGAGGAAAAGGAAGCCTTCCTTAACATTATTAAAGATGGCAGAGATGCTATGTGCGAATCACTTCAAACTGGCATCGATTCCGCTGACAGTATCAGCAGGGCCATGGCGGCAAGTACAACAATCCGCAGGCATGCGTGGTTGCGAAAGTCTGGCTTTGCTCCAGATGTACAGGCCAGACTTTTGAATATGCCCTTTGACGGCTCCTCACTATTCGGGAAAAAGGCTGATGACAGTCTGCAAAAGTTGGTCTTCTAAAGCAGCAGCAAAATCTTTAGGAGCTGCTATCCGCCAAACTCCTTTTTGCCCCTCAGGAACCTCTGGGAGAGGAAAGTCCTTTCGCTATTATTTCGCATTCGGGAAAGGCAGAGGACAGCCGGCTCAAAGAGGCCAAAGGAGATCCACCCGAGGTGGACGGGTCAAAAGTACTAAGACCGCAGCAGCAGGTGCCTCTTTACCCTCGGCATCTGCATCAGCCTCCTCAAACCACTCTGAGGCCTTTCCACACAATACACCTCACCATCTGACGGAATGGCAGGTTATAACGTCAGATGCTTGGGCATTGGAGACAGTTGCCCAGGGTTACTGCCTACCCTTTCTACACATTCCTCCGAGTCATCCACCGGGGAACAGCTCTCTAAAAGTTCCAGATCCGCTCCTCTTGCAGGAAATGATAGACCTGCTAGAGAAAGGTGCCATAGAACTGGTACCTGTAGTGGACAGGAACAAGGGCTGGTACTCCCCCCCCCTACTTTCTCATACCAAATAAGGACGGAGGACTGAGACCCATCCTGGACTTACGAGAATTGAACAAGTTCCTCAGGAAGGACAAGTTCAAGATGGTAACTCTCTCTCAGATCCTTCAGGTCCAGAACTGGCTGGTATCTCTGGACCTTCAGGATGCTTATTTCCATGTGACAATCCATCTCAAACACAGGAAATACCTGAGGTTCGCAATTGGCGACTCTCATTATCAATTTCGAGTTCTGCCATTTGGGCTGACCTCTGTCCCGAGGGTCTTCACCAAGCTGATGTCGGTAGTGGCGGCGAGTCTAAGGAGGGAAGGGATCCACGTCTACCCCTACCTGGACGATTGGCTGATCAGGGCTGTATCTTCGGAACAGGCCCAAGCCCAGCTAGATTATGTCTGCCACTTCCTTCACAAACTGGGCTTCTCCCTCAAGTTAAAGAAGTCACAGATGATACCATCACAGAGACTCCAGTTCATTGGAGCGGTCCTGGACACTTCCCAGGGAAAAACCTCGCCACCAGAGGTGAGGGCTCAAGATATTCTGCAGATGGTCACCAAGTTTCAAAATGCCCAACGTCTCCCAGCCTTCGACTTTTTGAGGTTGCTAGGCCTCATGGCATCCTGCATCTTCCTTGTGCCAGAGGCTCGCCTGAGAATGAGATCTCTTCATTGGGCACTGAGGTCAGTGGTCGCAATTCTCAGGGAGAATGACAGATGATCTCCGGATTCCAGACAAGGTAGCCCGCGACCTTCAATGGTGGGCCTATCCAGACAACATCTTGAAAGGAGAACTGTTTTGGCCGGAGATAACAGTCACAGACACCTCACTCACGGGGTGGGGAGCCCATGCCAACGACTTGACCATCAGCGGTCGTTGGTCTCCATCGGAGTCCAGATTACACATCAACCTATTGAAGCTGAGAGCGATCAGACTAGCGCTGAAAGCTTTCCTGCCATCAGTACAGGGGAGAAAAGTCCTGATAATGACGGACAACACGGTGGCCATGCACTACCTCAATAAAAGAGGAGGCGTAGGATCACTGCCACTGTGTAGAGAGGCGATGCAGCTCTGGTTTTGGGCAATCCAAGAAGGAATCTCTCTATCGGCAGTCCACCTAGCCGGAGAGAAGAACTTGACAGTGGACGCTCTGAGCAGGCAGAGCACAGTCTCCCACGAGTGGGAGCTAGTTCAGGAAGTCCTTCAAGAGATCTTCGCTCTTTGGGGAACCCCTCAGGTGGATCTGTTCACCACAAGCACCAACAGGAAGTGCGATCTGTTCTGTTCAAGGGAATTTCCCCCGAGAGGAGCTCTAGGAGACGCGTTCATAGTGGACTGGGAGTTTCCACTCCTTTACGCGTTCCCACCAGTACCTGTTGTTATTCCTCAAATGATCAGGAGGTTGAGAAGATTCTTGAAAACCATGATCCTCATTGCCCCGGATTGGACCAGGAGAACGTGGTACCCGGACCTTCTAGATATGTCCATCTGTCCTCCAATCTGTCTTCTACTCAAAGAGAATCTTCTCTCGCAGAAGGGAGGTCAGGTTCTCCATCCTCAACCTTCACGCTTGGCTTCTGAAAGGATGAGGTACAAGGATTGGGATCTCCCTGATGACGTCATGGAGGTGTTGCTTTCGGCCAGAAGGCCAGCATCAAAGTCTTTATGCAGCTGCCGTTGGAACAAATTTTGCAGCTGGTGTAGGGAAGAGAATATCGACCCTTTTTCATGTGGTACACCAACGGTGTTATCGTTTCTACTCTACTTGGCAAACTCAGGCCTTCAAGTTGGCACTATAAAAGGCTATCTCGCAGCGCTTTCTATCTTCAAGCGCACTGCGGAGGAACCATCGTATTTCAAACTTCCTCTAATGGTACAATTTCTCAAAGGATTAACTAATGTTTACCCTCCAAAACCATTCCAGGTTCCCTTATGGGACTTAAATTTAGTCTTAAACTTCCTAATGGGCACTCCATTCGAACCACTTCACTCTTGCGCGCTGAGATTTCTCACGCTTAAAACTGTCCTATTGGTAGCACTAACATCTGCTAGGAGGGTGAGCGAGCTACAAGCTCTCTCCTGTAAACCCCCACATACAATCTTCCACAAGGACAAAGTTGTCCTACAGGTGAAGCCTAATTTCCTCCCAAAGGTGGTTTCTGAATTTCATATTACTCAGAAAATTACCTTACCTTCATTCTACCCTCCTCCCCCTTCCAGGAAACAGGAGGAAAGGCTACTTAGGCTGGACCCAAGGCGAGCTCTCAGCTTTTACATCAGCAGAATGGCTAGGATCAGGCAAGCAGACCAACTGTTTGTAGGATACTCGGGTCACAAGTTGGGACTCCCCATAACAAAACAAACCATCTCCAGGTGGATTATTTTGGCCATCCTGGAATGTTACAAACTGGCAGGGAAAGAGCCACCCCAAAATCTCAGGGCTCATTCAACCAGGGGTATCGCAGCCTCTTCGGCTCTCCAAAGAGGGGTACCGGTCCGAGACAAATGTGCGGCTGCCACATGGTCGTCCGCACATACATTTACAAAATTTTACAATCTAGATTCCTCCACTGCTCAAGAGACCTGATTTGGCAAGGCCGTATTACATTTGGTCCATCCCTAAAGGGATGCATAACATTCTCACTCCCAACTCCATGCCACTGCTATGGGAGTCTATCAAAGATATGGAATACGTCGGAGGACACCATCCCTTCGAAGAACAAGTTACTTCTTACCTGGTAACGTTCTTTCGACGTGATGTTCCTCCGACGTATTCCTTATCGCCCCTCCCATCCATCCCCGCAGTGATACTTCCCTTGTGTTTGCAGCTTATGCTCCTTCAAGGTCAATAACCAATTCAGGCATGACTTTTCTTATGCTACAAAACGGAACTGAGCAACGGACGCAGCGCGTGGCTATTTATGGACATGATGACGTCGGCGCCGATACGGTGGTCGTCGAGGGACATCGACTCGGCGGACGTTGACGCGCAGCGCCCTCTGCAGAAAAAATTTCCGAGGCCAGCAAGCTGGAAACGTGTCATCAAAGATAAGGAATACGTCGGAGGAAAATCCTGTCGAAAGAACGTTAGCACGTATGAAGTAACTTGTTCTTCTACTCCATAGTCTCCTTTACTCCATACGCCCGCCCACCTTCCCCCCCTCTAAATAGTTCCCTAATATTGCTAAATAAGTCTACTAACCTTGGTGTTGGGACTTGAGGGGGTGTGTGCTGGGCGGTGTTCTGGAAGGTATGGCTAAAGCCAAATGTGCGTGCCCCACGTAAAACAAAATAGGGAAAATATTTTTTGATGTTGTCCAAGTGCTCCCGTCCCGAAGTATGAATATTTGACAAATATTGAGGAAAGGGGACTATGCACTAGTAGTGTTAGTCACTACGGTGAGTAACTTTGATTTTTTGCCAACCCGCACATTGTCTCACTGAACCTGGCGTTTGGGTTAGAGGCCAGCGATGAAGGAGTTGGCTATCGCCTTCTGGGCCGTCTCGTCTGGTTTTGTTACCTGACTGCTAAGAAAACACCATCTCAGTCGGCTGGCGAGTCTCCCTTTTTCAGCTTGCATTTGCTGCTCTTTGCCTAATCTCTGTTTCTGGGACACTCCTCAAGGATAGGAGTTCTGATTCTGTTCCAGACTATTTCTAATAGGGTCTCCTATCCTGGGGTCTGCCACTGGACATTGTGCCTGTGGAGTGTTTCTCTGTCTAATCTCTGTATTCATTATTGATCTCGTGAGTTGGGGATTGTAACATTGAATAACCGCTTGTAGCTACTCAATGAAATGCTGAGATTCTTCCCGGATGTAGGGAAAATCTTTGGCAAGTTTTCCAAGTTCCCTAGAGACCTAGGAACATGGACTGTGTTAAATTAGTTGTCATCACTGCCTACCCAGAACCTGCCTAAGAGTACGCAAAGATTATACTGTCTGTTCTGTAGTTTGTTCCACCTCTAGCCAGAGATGCAGTGAAAGGGCAAGCAGCAGGTATTTATGCAAATGTGTAGGGCCAGTAGCTCCTCCCAAAGCAGGGGCAGAGATGAACGCTCAGTATGCGCTGACGTACCACCGATACTAGAGGTGGTTGGGCTTGTGGAAAAGAGGTCGGAGCAACTGCTAGGGGTGAGGAGTTTGGAACGGCCACTTGTGCACCCCCTGAGGAGCTGGTGTAGGTACATTGGTGAAAATGGCTTCATCTTCTGTATTTCTTTGTCCTGTTTCTCCTCTATAATTTGCGGACAAATTAGCAAGGAAGTCAGACTAATTTCTAACACCCCAATTCTCAAATGTTTAATTTGGCCATCTAATTTCTCATTTGGATTCTTCAATCCCTGGTTTACTTGCTTGTGGCACTGCTGTATGTAGTAAACCTAAAGTGAGCAGGTGTACCTTAATGTGGTACAAGCACCCACTTTGATTGTTCTGTGCCCATGACGGTCCTGTTTTAGTGTTACTGCTTCAGATCGCCACCCTCACCTGTTGCACCCATACTGTGACTCCACTTTCACTGCAATCCTGAGAGGGAAGGGGTTTACAAGCCTGTGACCCCGCTGAGTAGTCCTGAAAGAGATTTGGCACTCACTCTATACTCTACCCATCTAGCCCCATTTAGAATGACCAATCCCCGTTTCCTGTTCATAATGTATCCACCTAGTACCAGAACAGTCTACCAGGCAGTCACCAGACCATTATCGGAAACAAAATAAATGTGCCAGAACCAGCATCATACCGATTTTTAAACAGGTTGGCACAATTACCAGACCAAAATAACCAATCCAGAATTTCTGATCAGTATTAGCATATCCTTCACCATCGTGAAGATCCTCTGCTCCCCTGAGCGGCTAAGCATGTGCACCACTTCTGCCTCCTCATGAGCATCCATTTGGAGTTTTGAACTACGACTCTTTACTTCTGTTTATGGGCACCAGAGGCATTTCAGAAGAAGTGGACAGCAAATCAATGTTGGTCCAGTGGTATGGGTCTGCTCTAAATCTATGGCGCCAGAATTGTCGGCTCGCACATCAATTTCAGGTGATGACAAACCGTGATAACTTTGTCTTTCAAGACTAGAAAAGCAGACTCCTAAATCTACTGGGAACTGACCTCTCTAATCTGGCCTGCCCTCCAGACACCTTCCCTTTTTATAGGTCACTAGTGAGCTGACAGATTGGAAACCTTTTGGAAACCATCATTCAGCATTCTGGACAAAATATTCTGCCTCCCACAAATACAATATACATTCTTTCATTCACGATTCGTCCTTCTTTTTGATTAATTTCTGGTTACTGCATCACATAGGTCCTCCATGAAACAGTTTTTATCAAGGAGTTTATGCAGCTCTCCCATTTTGTCCTCATTCATGTGCTGAGCGATCCCTTTTCGTGCAAGGCCTAACTAGATTTCATCAAATCAAGTGAAGTGGGGTGTGCTAAGGACAATTTAACATTAAACATAGCTAAATCATCCAACGTTCATGTACAAAGAAAATGTTTTAGGTGTGCAGGAACATCAAAAAAAGTGTAACCTCCTGAATGTCAATTTCAAATGGATTGTGTCCTCCCGCTTATTCCTCATCTTATGATAATTGTTCTCCCAGCTTCAGCTGCTTTGGAATTTTTTTTCACCAGGGGGTCTGTGTTCAAGACCGCAGAGTCGATGTCCCTCGAGGGCTGCCGTCGGGCCTTGACGTCATCCGCTGTATAAAGGGCTCGAGCAGTGCCCGTTACCTCAGTTCTGTTTTTCCGACGCAACTGCTTCGTGTCACGAACGGCGCATCTAAAACTATGATGTCCTTGTCTTCAACTCCCTCCACACCCAAGACAGGATTCAAAAAATGTCTGAAGTGTGGCAGGAAGATGTCTATTACCGACCCCCATCGGAATTGCCTTCGGTGCCTCAGCCCAGCCCATCGGGTTGATGAGTGCGGGTCCTGTCAGGCCATGTCAAATAAGGCTCTTGAGGAACGCAGAGATAAGCTGGCGGTGAGGGAGGAAAAGTATAAATCTTCGAAAAGACAAGGATTCGGACAAATCCGTTAGCAAATCTTGTCATGAGTCGAAGATCAAGATTGGAAAGTTGTTCGGGGAAATCTTCCTTGTCTTCGACGAAAAAGTCAAGAAATAAACGTCATAAGTCTTCTTCCTCCTCGTCCTCTTCAGAGAGGAGAGTGACGTACCCTTCAAAACACGATTCCCCAGAAAAATGGGAGGCCTTCAGAGCTTTGATGATGAAAATATTCGAGAAAGCGGCCAAGACCCCCTCAAAGTTGCCGCGTGGTGATCAGGCCTCTACTCACTCTAAAGGTGACAGAGAAAAATCAAGATCCAAACACGCAAGGGTTGAAAAAGAGATGAGAGCATCGTTAAGTACAATCTAATCTAAGCCTACGGTGCACAAATCGGGGCAAAAATAATCGGCGTCAAAGACTAAATCTGATTCAACATTATCGACGACCATAGCGTTGAAATCGATTACAAAGATGGCGTCGACGCCTGTGGCTTCGATAGCATTGTAGCTTTCTTTGACGGCATCGGAACCCTCTTCGACGGCATCGAAGCCTCCTTCGACTGTCGAGGCCAGCGTCTAACTTATCGACGCCTTTATCGAGGCCTTCGCTAATTCCAAGGCCCAAGTCGACACTATTTTCTATGCCTAGACAAGTACCACCTTCCTTGCCTCAAAAGGCTTATCACCCTCATTCTAGACAGGAATTCTTTACTTCCATGTCTTCTATATATGAGGAGCGTTCCTCTGAAGAGGATGTCACTCCAGCTGGAGTTAAATTTGGGGCCAGAGAGGTACCTGAAAGACTAGTGGACCCACAGTCAAGATTAACAGACTTGTATGATTGCCTACAAAATGCAAGTGGCTTGGACACTTCTCCTGAAGTGGATTTTGAGAGACCAGACCCTACAGATCATGCTGATCCTAGCTATAGAAATGTTATGGGAAGAGTCATAGATTTTATGGGATGGAAAGCAGCTTTTCCAGATTTTGACCAGGATGACATGACTGATGTCCTGAGTGAGGGTCCCTTAAAAGATCCTGTTTTACCATTCCATAAGGCTTTACAAAAAAAGGGTAATGGCAAATTGGAATAACCCAGATTTGATTCCAGCAGTAAATAAAAAAACTGGTACCAAAATATAGACCAGCTTTATCAGACCCAGAGTATTTGTCCAAGTATCCCTCTCCCGAAAGCCTTGTAGTTCAAGCTGCAACTTCCACTAGGCAGTCAGCTTACCCATCAATACCACCTGATAGGGACGACAAAAAAGTTGATGCTTTGGCCCGGAAAGCCTTTACTTCGGGCAGTATGGCCCTGAAATCAACTAATCTAACTTGCACATTGGCAAGATTTACCTTTACCCTGTGGGACTGTATGTCATCAGCGGCTGAACGCATCCCGGAAGGTGAGGAACGGGATGGTTTCCTGGCTATAGTGAAGGATGGTAAAGAGTCTATGGAGGAATGCCTTCAGTCAGGATTGGACACTGCGGATAGTATAAGCAGGTCCATGGCTTCTAGCACAGTCTTGCGCAGATTGGCATGGCTGAGAAAATCTGGATTTGCACCTGATGTGCAGACTAGATTATTTAATATGCCTTTTGACAGCTTGAGGTTGTTTGGCAGCAAAGCAGACGAGAGCTTGGAGAAGCTGCAGACCTCGAAAGCGGCAGCAAAATCACTCAGCGCTGCTATAAGTGTAACGCTCACCTGGTATCCACGGGGAAGTCACTCGCCCTGTTCTGACCTCTTACGACCTCGAACCCTTCCCTGGAGTCTACTCGACTGGAGACTGGGCCTTGTTTTCTTGGAAAGTGTGCTCTCCGTCCTGCTTTCAGCGCAGGGGCGCGTTGATTGATGCAGGCTCGTTGCTGCCTAGTTACTTCACTGGCAAGAGTCCGACAGGTGAGTTTAATGAGTCTTTTGAACAGTTCTCTAACTTCGTTCCTTTCCTTCCTTAGATGATGTCGGCGTCCGTGCCTGGCGACGTGCTGCTGAGATGAGTAGCGCTGAAGGTGAGTGAGAGCGTGATGCGTGATGCAACCCTTTGTATTTGTATTGAACTGAGTTTGTTTTCTGTGTCTTTTAGGTCCCGCAACGTTTTCAGCGTGGATGCCGGTTATGAAGAAGAAATGCGGTGGGTAAGCGCGGTATGCAGCGCCTCTAGATGTTTCCACGCTAAGCTGGAATGTCTTTTCCCTCTTGCAGATGGATGAGAAGTTCCAGAGACAGAGTTCCCCCAGAGCGGCTGGGATTCATGTAAGCGTTTGAAGCTCGTAAATATAAGCGAAGATTTGCTGAATGATTACTAATGCCTTTTTTCTGTTCTTTTCCCTTTTCCTTAGGAAGCGGCGTGACGGGATGGGAATGACACTGCCGAAGATGCCCGCAGAACAGAAGAAGCGATGAATGATGGGCAGAAGCGCCGCAAGGTAAGGCTGTTTCTAACGGCGTTCTTGTTCTTGCAGGAGCTGAGCACAGAAGAAAGATGCAGGCCTACTGGAGACCGATCCGAACACGGGGAGTGTCACGCTGCAGGTGCAGAAAACGCAAAGCATGTTTCTCAACCTGGGCGTGGCTTAAATAGTCTCTGGGTATCCCAGGTGTCTCTGGGCTGAACCACACCCAAAAGACTAGACTGCACGGTCCGATTGAACCAGTCTTATGGTCGGACCACCATTTGGTATCCTGCACACCCAAAGCTGCTGAACTGCCCTGTAAACTTCTTCCTCCTAAAACATTACGACGATCATGGCGTATGGTCGACACCAAGATACTTGGTGAGCATATAGCCACCAACTGTGCCTCTCCAAAGCCTTTATCTTTACAACTCCTCACTCAAGCCTTTGGGACCGCCTCAGATCTTTATGCCCCTCTTAAAATGACTCGAGGTCGTAGACTGCCATCCCAACCATGGTTCACGGCCCAGCTAAAATCTGCTCTGCTACAACGGAGACAACTGGAATGGAAATGGCACAAAAGTTACAATTTGGTACTTGGAGATTCTTACAAACTGGCTCTCTCTACCTATCTGGCCAGTGTTAAAACGACTAAGGCCACTTACTTTTCTCAAAAAACTGAAAGTGCCCTCTGCCAGCCCAAAACCTTATTTTCTAGTGTACACTCCTTAGCCTCCTCTGAGACCCTCACGTCCATGGCCAAGCACTCACAAAAACTGTGCGATGACCTGGCTTCATTTTTTGTTACCAAAATTGAAACAATCCGCTCCAATATCGCTAAATCCCCCGCGATTATGACCCCGGATATCGTTACGTCCCTACCAGTTCCTCCTATTGACCCCTCTATAAACTGGTCCACTTTTCCATTATTTTCTGAGGCCGAGGTCTTGGCGGCTATTTTAAAAATCAAATCATCTTCACCCGAGGATGTGATCCCCGTGACCATCATAAAAAAGGTTAAGCCTGACATATTAGTTTATATCACGGCCGCCATTAACAATTCCTGCCAGTCAGGACTGGTTCCTTCAGAGTTGAAATCTGTGAGGGTTATCCCCCTCCTCAAATAGTCCTCTCCCGACCCCACAATTCTGGCTAACCTTTGTCCTGTCTCTCTCTACTCCCCTTCTTGTCCAAACTTTTGGAGTCCCTTATCACCCCCCTTCTATCTTCTTATCTGGAGTCTTCAAAAATGTTCAACCTGCCCAGGCTGGTTTTAGGCCAGGCAGAGGTACGGAAAGCGTGCTTGTCTCTGTACAAGACGATATGTCCAGACTGGTGGATGCAGGCGGAGTCGGCGCCCTGATCCTGTTAGATCTTTCAGCCGTGTTTGATACGGTTGATCATCCCATTCTGCTCTCACGGTTGGCGCAGATCGGGATATCTGTCCTTGCATGGTTCACCTCTTTTCTTTCAGATCGCACCCAGACCCTCGCTATGCCCCCTTTTTTGTCCTCCTCTTGTCGCCTCACTTGTGGTGTCCCTCAGGGATCCTCACTCTCTCCGATCCTATTTAATATTTATATCTGGGCTCTGATTTACCTCATCCGTTCCTATGGACTAAACTGTTATTCCTATGCTGACGACACCCAAATCCTGATCTGCTTAGATAAAGATCCGGTTGGTGCCTCGTCAGGCCTTCATGAGTGTCTTAGGGCGGTGGGGGATTGGATGGACCAGAACTGGCTCAAACTCAATGGTGACAAAACTGAGGTTATGGTGGTGGGCTGCCCTCCGGACTCTTCACTGTGGACCCCTGCTTTTTGGCCCTCCTCTCTGGGCCCTTTCCCTGGGCCAGTGAACAAAGTGAAAACTGTAGGGGTCATTCTGTCCGCCACCCTCTGTCGAACCAGGTCACCGTGGTGTGCCAGTCTGCCCATCACCAGATTAGAGTTCTCAAGAGGGTTCTACCTGAAGCTACCCGTCCCCCGGTGGTGGCGGCATTAGTTCTCACACGGTTGGATTATTGTAACTCTTGGCCTTACACAGCGACTTCAGCGCATGCAGAACCTGGCGGCCAGGCTAGCTACTGGCTCTCCTTACGGTGCTCACATCTCGCCAGTGCTTCATTGACTTTATTGGCTTCCAGTGGCCCAGCGGGTCCATTTCAAGACACACTGCATCGTTCACCGTGTGGTCTATGGCCAAGAAGCTGGTTTTTACAAGCTAAGTTCCTTCGCTACTCTCCGGGACGTGATCTACGCTCATCCTCTACCAACCTTGTTGCTGTTCCTAGTTTTAACCGCGAAAGGGTTGGCGGCAGGGCTTTTTCCATTGCTGCTGCAAAACTTTGGAATAGTCTGCCTCCATCACTTAGAAGTACCCCTAACCATCTGGGGTTCAGAAGGGCTCTTAAGACCATCTTATTTTAGCTTCCCTGTTTCTTATGTACTGGTTCTTCCCCGGTAAGCAGCTTTCCCTCTCCAGCGCCAAGATGCCCTTGGGCGAACGTGCGCTATACAAATTCAATAAACATAACATAACATCCTCCACCACGCTAGTAAGGAAGAGGAAAGGTTACACAGACTGGACCCAAAAAGGGCTCTCTGTTTTTATATTTCCAGATTGACAAATCTCCAACAATGTGACCAACTATTCGTTGGATATACTGGGCACAAATTGGGCCTTGCAGTAACTAAACAAACTCTATCCAGATGTATAATTTTAGCCATTTCGGAGTGCTATAAATTGGCTGGAAAAGAGCCTCCGGATGGATTAAGGGCTCATTCAACCAGAGGCATGGCAACTTCCACGGCCCTTCACAGGGGTGTCCCTCTGCATGATATTTGTGCTGCGGCCTCTTGGTCATCAATGCACACCTTTTGTAAAGCACTACTGCTTGGATTCTACTTCTTACCAAGGAGGACTATTTGCAAAAGCTGTCCTTCATTCTGTCCATAATTAAAAATTCTAGTAGTCCTACCTCCA
Source organism: Ambystoma mexicanum (assembly GCF_040938575.1). Classification (NCBI taxonomy): domain Eukaryota; kingdom Metazoa; phylum Chordata; class Amphibia; order Caudata; family Ambystomatidae; genus Ambystoma; species Ambystoma mexicanum. The sequence goes on along the minus strand of NC_090921.1, from coordinate 747,332,292 downwards.
AAATGACCACGGAGTATATACAGCGGATGACGTCGACGCCCGATGCCAGCCCTCGAGGGACATCGACTCCGCGGTCTCAAACACCGCGCCCCCTGTTGAAGAAATTTTTCCGAAGCAGCTGATAACGATTATCATAATATGAGGAGTACGTGGGAGGAACATCCAATCGAAAGAACGTTACAGTTGGTAAGTAACTTGTTCTTTAATGTACATGGATGAATAAGACAATAGCATGATAACTTATTTTAAAGCTCTACGAAATAGGATTTTCTTTCCTATGTGTGCCTGTGTCTTTAAACACATCCTGTACTATGAAAATCTTACAGGGATTCCAAATAACTTGCTTCTGTCACATTCTTCATTATTAATTGCAGTTGGGTATACGCTAGAATGAGGAAAATCAAGGTTCTAGGAGCATGTTTTCTCTATACCGAGCTAGCCTTTGAGTCAATGCTATGAGCTTTTTGAATATTCAAACACTCTTTGGGAAGGCGAGCAGCTTGTGTCCCATTTTCTAAATAAGGAATAGTATCATCCCCTTCAGCCAGACTGAGGCATGGTTTATTTGCGCCTAATGCCATTTCTTTTTTTTATTTGTTTTGTTTAATAATTTGTTCAGGTTTTCATTTTCTAGGTTTGCGAGTGGTTTCTAGCTTGGTAACTCTGTTGGCAACATCTTCTACACTACTAGTCCTCTTTTTAACTTCACAATGCTGCCTTCAAAAGTGGTCTATCCATCATCCAACCACTGGAATGTGATATTAGTAGTTTCCATAAAAGGCTTAAGAACCCTTAGTGCAGTATGAATAGTTTGTATGACCAGATCAGATGAGGAGCCCATCAGCGGTCGGGAATCACTTTTGGGCTCTTTAAGAACAGTAGTGGATGGGAGGACATAATCCTTGTTACGTTTTTGCGAGGCAGTGTAGTAATTTTATTTATATATTTTTATTTAAATTTTATTGTTTAGTTTGAATTTAATTCAACCTTTCAATCTTAATGATACAATACACTATATTCCAAAATAAAAATCTTTTACATTCTCACCTCATCACAGAAGGTTATTTTTCATTGTCGCTTCACAACACATAAAAGGAATAACTGGATCTATCACTGTTTAGATCCTTCATAATTGCATATGCATTTGCAAGTACAACATTAAAATACAAGTAGAAACATTAAAAGTGCATCAGACAAAAATAACATTGGATTTATAAAATATTAGACTTATGAAGCATCTTATAGCAAGGTGTGATCCTAACATTAAAATAGAAACATTGAAAGACACTAATCAACCATAACATTAGATTCGTAAAAACCACTTATAACAAGGTAGGATCTTGACTTTGTACATTTCTGATGCTAGTACAAGGGTGCACTTGTTCTCGATTTATGATTGATTTCATTGCATTAAAGTTATTTTATTTTTTAATAAATTCAAAGTGTGTAAAAAGTTGGTTATTGCTATTCTAACAGTTGTGCGATGAGTGGAGAAAAGTTGTTGGAACAATATTGTTTTATCTAGGATGATGGTCATTGAAGCACTTATTTATTTTTTGTTTTTTTGGGTAAAGTTGGGTGATGTTTCGTGGAGGGCGGGCAAAGTTATAGGGGGGTGGTCCCCAACATAATTTTTTTTTCCATAGACTCAATGGGCAAAAACTTTGCGCACGGCTACAGGCCAAACGGCTGGATGGATTTTAACCAAATATGCGGCAGGAGTGGGGGCTTGGTTCCGAAATGGTGCTTTTTTGTGTTTGGTGAAAATCCAACCAGTACCTTTCTTGCAAAGAACTGAAATGTACGTCTTTAAAAATGTGATATCTGGCTCCGCTGACGCATTTCCCTGTCCGCTCCACGGACAAAAGTCTCATTGGCTTGCAGTATACTATGATGTCGGCGAACATTGGACGCGGCCGGTGGTTGGCTGGAGGGAAGTGTGCTGTGCGTCAACATTTTTGTCAACCTTTTTGGGAAAGGCTGCCATGGTGTATCAGAGGACAGTGCCGCGCCGAAAGAGCACAGCAAACCTATATTTCCGCCATGTGGTGGGAAGAATGGATGTTAAGGGTGGGGTGAGTGAGAAGTGGTTCATGGTATATGTCATTGGGTGGAAGAAGACAGTATTGTGCCTGCAGTATCTGTGCGTACTGCGCCAATTTACGGGTACCTCCACAGGCGACTACCTTGTGTGGTGAATGCCGGCAGCCTTCTTTACTTCATGATAGCTCGTTCGGCGACCTCTTTATGTGGTGACTGGTGGCAGGTGAATTGCAGAAGGGAGTGCATTGGACAGGATGTAAACATTGTAACATAGCGTGTACTATATTGTGTTGTGTGCGATAAGCCCGTAGCCCCTTCCATGCATGGCTGGAGGTCTTTCACCGACAACTATCTGCCCTGGTTGCAAGTAGGTTTGACATTGTTGCCTTGTGCGTGTGGTTTGTCAGCATTGCATACATTGTTTGTTCCATTGGTGTGGTGATTGTTGGCACATTTTACAGTGTGTAGTCCATGCCTGGAGCTGATGGAGTGAACACTTCTGCAGTGTCAAGTGGGTGCAATGTTCAAAGTGTGCGCATAGAAGTGGATAGGGTTGAACTGCATATTTTATAGGCTTGGGTAGTGTCCATTGCGTGGAGTGCTGACTACTGTACTGCACTATGAAGTATTGGCTTAGTGCACTGAATAGAATGCTGGGAGCAGTGCCACTGTGGTGAACAATTCTTTTTTTGCGTCGGTTGGCTGTAACACCATAGTATGTGAATGAAAGTGGGTAGGGGTGCCGGAGGCTGTGGTACATGTGTGGATTGTGGTACTGAGTCACATGTTGGCATGCACATGGCTGCATTACATTGCAGTGGTTGTGTCCAAGGTCTAGACTATTGGGTGCATGGCCAAAGGCCGTTGCCCATTCACCCAAGAGCCAAGGCCTTGACCACACCCACCGCAGCAATGCAGTTTTGACTCTGCATCTGTGAGGGTGGTGACCTTTTAAAGAATGGTTGTGGTGCACATTTTAGACTTGATAGAGCACCAGAAGTGAGCTGCATTGCATGTATTGTTGGTTCAATGGGTGTGGTCATTTATTAGAACATACTACAGTTTACGTTGTATGGCTGGAGATGGTACAGTGACAAGTCCTGCAGTGTGCCCACTGGGTGCAGTGTTGGAATACTGTCAGTATAGAAGAGGGTAGGGTTGAAGTGGATTTTCTGTGCTTGCATACTCTGCTTTGTGCACATTGCTGGGAGTAGGCCCAGTGTTGTGAAGATTTTGTAGTTTGGTTGACAGTGACACAGTAACACAATACTTGGTGAATGGAAGTGGGTAGGGGTGCCGGAGACTGTGGTATGGTTGTTAATTTTGGTAACTGTTACATGTTTCCTTGCATCGCTATGTTATGATGCGGGATTGGGTAGAAGTGCCGCTGGCTATGTTACATTTGTGGATTGTGGTATCTGGCCACATATTCGCATGCATGGCTCCATTTTGTTGTGCTGGGTGTGGGCAAGGCCTAGACTATTGTGTGCATGGCCAAAGTTGTGATCGGTGCCACGCTTGACGATTTTGGATGATGAAATCGTGGATTCTTTTACATTACATTCTACTGGAGATGCTTTGTAAGCACACGCGACGTGCACTCAGAGTTTAACTGTAAATATGGAGTGCTGTACAGAAATTAGTGTTGGATGAAGAGGTCTTGGATGTGATTGGCGCATGCACGTATGAATATTTCACAGTACCCAATGAGGGAGTGCTGGAAAAAGAACAGTGGAAAGGGGAGGACTGTCCCTGCTTTACTGGTGCGCGGCCCTCGCTGTAGCTGGGAAAGTGCACATGGCTCATCCTGCCATTCTGAGCATGGTGGGCATGGAAATGGAACTGTGGGGATTATCCAATGAGGTGTTAAGGGTGTGGTTCACAGGAAGGGGCGGTATTTTTTTTTTCTTTTTCCTCAATACTCTGTGTAATGATGTTGGTAGAGATGGAGGGATGCACAGTGCTGATCGTGGGTGATACCTTTGTGCAAGATCCGCACAGGTATGCCGTGCAAAGAGGCGTTGCTGGTAATATCGGGTTGGAAGGAGTGAACGCTTTGTGGGGCAGTCCCTGAGTGCAGTTTCTGCAGGATGGTTCACCTCTGCAGATATGTGGCCTCTGTCGCAACTGTAAATGTTGTTGTGGTGCATTATGGAATTCTACATTTGGGTTACACTTCGTGTTGACGTTTGCTCCATGAAGGCAGTGATGCAGATTTTTGCCACTGACAAGTTCATTTTCTCATGCATACCACCAAGAGGAGTATGGGACCATGCTGGTGCAATTTGTCCCCAGCCAGAGCTCGGAAGGTGTCTTATAAACAGAAGTATGTGTGAATTTATGTGCACTGATGGGATGTTCTCCACCCACTATGAGATCATGAAGTTGCAAAATGTCCACTGGTTCCATGCAAATGACATTTCTTTGAAGGCCATTGGCAATGCGATTTAATTTTTCTTTTCTTTTTTTTTTTTCTTTTCTTTTGCACTGTGCAAGCGTTGACCATAATTCAGTAAAAATGTAAGGAGGAGAAGCAAACTAACTCCTATAAAGAGAAAAAACAAAAAAGGTTGTTTGCAAGCATGTAAAAAAATAAACACGAAAAAAAGAATCAGACCCAATCCCCTACCCGATTTCAAATTTCTTGCCAATCCCCCCCTGGTCCTAGCACGATAACTCTGTGGATTCCGCGGTAGTTTCAGAATTACACGTGCCACATCCGGGCCATTTCAGTATGGCAGGCATGGAAATGGGACTGTGGCGGCTAAGGCATTGCTCAATAAGGTTTCTGGTTGTGGTGTGTACGCAAAAACTGTGGAAAATGGTCTATTTTTTACAGAGAAATGCAGAAGGCTATGGTTGAAGTGTGCAAGGTAAGTGGCAGGCATCCTGTTGTCATTCATGCAATGTGTGCATGATGTGGCTTTTATAACGCGTCTATACACAAGTGTTTTAAGGCGCGACAAAGCCAGGGAGGGGGAACGGAGGGAAGGCTGAGTCAATGATCCTACTAGGCCAGGTGTCACTCAGATCGCCCAAGTGCATGGGAAGGGGAAAGTGCAGTACATGGGAAGAAGAATAAATAACAATAGGTAAAAATGCGGCCCGCTGGTTGCCAGGCAAGGATAAGTGCAGACATCAGGTGGTGGTGGTGGTGGTGGGACTATTGGGGATACAGAAACATCCCCAAGTGCAAGGATTGCCAGAACGGCAGTGCAGGTGTGTGACTGGTGGGGGCAGGCCGTCTGGGCCTGAGATCAGAGGGTGGCCAGGTAACCAGTGCAGAATGAGTTTTAGCCAGGAAGTCAGCAGGGGAGAGGAGGAGACAAAGCAGAAGCAAAAAGAAAGGTTTTGAGGTGCTTCCGGAGATGGTTCTCCTCAAGTTTCAGGGAGGCTGTTCCAGGGGAGGCCCCAGCCGAAGAAAGAGATCTACCACCAACTGGTTGCTTGGAGAAGCGACTGACCCTGAGGGAGTTGGAGGTGGATGAGTGAAGAGCTCAAGCAGGCAGATATTTAAGAAGTGAGAGTTTAAGGTATTGAGGCCCCAGAGCCCAGAAGGCCTTGTGGATAATGCAGAGGGTTTTGACCTTAATCCTCGCAGCCACTGCGAGCCAGTGCAGACATTTCAGTCCTGGAGAGATACGATCCCTGGGTTTGAGGCCAAGGACAAGTTACGTAGTCCTGTTCTGGATGAGTTACAGAGGGCAGAGAGTAGAAGCAGGCAGATTTAGAAAGAGGCTGTTGAAATAGTCCAGCCTACAGAGAACCATAGCTGTGGAGACAGTGGGCTTCTGGGAACTTGGTTTAGGTTGGTAAGATACAATCAGTGCTGGTTTTGGTGCAATATTTTTACGATTTTATGTAGGCAGTGGGTTAGTGCGCCAAAAAATGTGTAACATTGTTGGAAGCAAAGAGTTCCTGTTTGGATATTACAGTGGGTGATATGGGTAAATGAAAACGTTGAAAGCATATACCATCGAAGTGCCACTTGATAGTAGGTGATGGAGGTGGGGGGGTGTTTTTTTTTCAATTCTTCATTCGTAATAAGATGAACATTGAAACAAGAACAATCGTCAAACACAATTCACAACAAATAGTAAAATCTAATAAATACTTGAAAAACAATACAAAGCAGTACAGAAGTTTCCCCCCAAAAAACCACCCTAACCACCCACCACCTACCAAAAAAAAAAAAAAAACTCATTGGAACTAGTACAAAAAAAGTTTCCCAGATTTTCTCATAACTTTTTAGTTTCCCCTGACTCCTGCATATCATATTAACTTTTCCATACCCGTGAGACAATACATTTCTTCAATCCAATTTGCAGACTGTGGTATAATTTGTGACTCCCAGCCACGCAGCAGAAACATTTTTTTACAGATTGTTGCCCCTCTGAATATAAACGTTTTTTGTGATGAAGACATTGGGACTCATTACGAGTCCGGCGGTAAAACCACCTAGTTACCGCCGGACTCGTATTACCATTCCGCCTCCGTGATTCCCGGAATTACCAGGGCATTACAACCCCGGTGACCCGGGAATTCCGGAGGCGGAATGGTGTAAATCCCCATTAGGACTCAATGGGAATAGGGACCATGGAAACACCGGCACCATCTCGTGATAGTGCCGGTGTTTCCATGTCCGGCTGCAGACGGGCGGTGGTAAACCCGCCAGGTCAGACCTGGCGGGAACGCCACCTCCTGCCTTCAGGACTCAAGATCGGGCCGTCCGGAATTAACAGTGGTGGTGGGCTTACCGCCACTGTTATTTCTGGACCGCCCGACCTGTAATGAGGCCCATTGTGTCTAATTCATCAGAACCTAGTATCATAGTGATTCAAATCTAGAACTCTCAAACACATTTTACAAACAAGCCATGTGGATGCAGAAATCTTGCATAGTTTTGCTGAACTTTCTACTGGAGTGCTTTCGAATGACACAACACTTGCAGTCTGAATGTGTAACGGTACATATGAAGTGCTGTGCAGAACTGACCGTGTAGATGCTGACGTCTTGGATGGGATTGGTGGATGCGTGTGTGACTATTGAACAGTACCCAATGAGGTAGTGCTGGACAACAAATAGTGGAAAGGGAAGAAGGAAGAAAGATCACTCCTGCTTCACTGGGGTGTGGCCCAAGCGGTACTTGGGGAAGCGCACGTGCCACATTCTGCGCATCTCACCATGCTGGCCAATCGAAATGGGAGTCCCATCAGGTACTGAGGGTGTGGTTCACATGATGGGTCAGTAATACTGGTTTTAATTACTCTGCGTAGTGAGGCGGTCTGACATGGAGAATCACATTGTTGGTTTTGGGTGATGTCTTTGTGATAGATCTGCACAAGTATGCCCAGGAAAAACACTTTGATGGCAATTTCGGTTTGGAAGGCGTGGACGCATTGTGGTGCGCTGTCCATGTGCGCAGTTTCAGCGTTCTGCTTGAATTTGCAGAAAAGTGGCCAGTTTAGCTACAGTTGACGTTCTCGTCGTGCATTATGGTGGCATGCATTTGGGTTGGATGGCTTGTTCACGTTTGTTCCATCAACTGAAGTGGTTGATGAATGCAGTGAAGAGGCTTTTTCCCATTGCTCAGGTGGTTTTCTCAGCCATACCACCAAGAAGAGAATGGGACTATCCTAATGTATTCTGTTCCCATCCAGACGCTGGAAGGGGTCTCGTCAACAGAAGCATGTGATTTTTCTTTTTCTTTTTTTTTTTTTTTGTCCGCTTGTGGGAGGTTCTTCTGCAACAATTACCTCATTAATTTGCGAAATGCAGAGTTTTTCCATGCAAATGGCATGTCTTTGTCCAGCATTGGTGATGCTGTTTTGTTTGGCCATCTACAGGAGAAAAGTTTACTCTAAGACTGTGAGGAGAAGAAAACGGAAAAGCCGAAAATAAAGCGGTTTTTCTAGAAGCATGTAAAAAAAGGCTCTCTTCTCAGCCACCACTAACGATGAAATCCCCTACCCTGGTTGCAATTAATTACCTCACGCCCGCACACAGCACGAAAGCCACATCCGGGGCTTTGAGGATGGCGGGCATGGAAATGGGACTGTGGACTCAGGATTGCGCAATAACGTTTCTGGATGTGGTGTCTACGCAGAGGAATGTTGTACAGAACTGATAGTATTAGATGGAGAGCTCTTTAATGTGATAGGTGGATGCGTGTGTTACTATTTACCAGTACTGAATGAGGGGGTGCTGGAAAGAAGATAGTGGAAAGGGAAGAAGGACTCTTCCTGCTTTACTGGGACGCGGACCTCACGGTACTTGGGGAAGCGCACGCGCCACATACTACCGTTTTCAGCATGCTGCCCATGGGAATGGGACAGTGGGGATTATCAGTACTCGGAGTGTGGTACACAGATAGGGGCGGTAATACTTTTCTCCATTACTGTGCGTAGTGAGCCGGCCTGACATCGTTGCCATTACTTGCAAAGGTAATGTAGCATAGCAGAAATTGTTCCGAAATCAATTACAGCTCAAAGCTATGTGGGCCGCTACTCAGTTCTGAAAAACTACAAACAGAATGCAGAGCTGTTCTGGGGTGTGACCTTTTGTAGGGCCGCTACAGAGACCTTGCAACCAGCAAAGAGGCCTACATTGTTGAACCAAATACATACATGTGCAATGGCACATTGTGGGTTGTTTGTAAGCGTGTCATTTCCCAATAACATTTCGCAGATTGCAGAACATTGTACTTTTCCACTGTCTGAGGGTCCGGATCGTGTCCGCGGAATAAGGGCCCATGCGCAGCGTGGGTGTGGAAGCATGGTGACCTCATGAATATTCTCGATTGGGACGGCTGTCAGCAGGACGCGTTTTGGGCAGAATACTTTGTGCGCATGTGCATAGGTGTCCTATGCCCACCGATGCGATCTCTGGACTGATTAATAGTGCAACACACGTGCGCTGACCATTTTGGGACATGCTGGGTTTTTATGGGGTATAGCAGGTGGGATGTTTGTGTGCAGCTACCTGTAGGACATGGCTGAGCGGCTCGACCTAATTAAAGTTCATCACAAGTTTGTTCGCATATGCTGCACGGGCGGTGTCACCAGGAGACAGAGGAAGAGATACGCATGCGTGTACTTGTGCAACGGACAAATGTCCGCTCCCACAACTAATTATAGGTGGTTCACAAGATGCAGACATGTGGGTTGTACTGGCGTCGTATGGATGACTCCATTGTGTATGCAGATAGGCCGGGCAGGTGCGGTGTCCGTAGGACAACTCCCTTTTGCTTAATTGCACTCATTCCTACCAGTACTGTGCGCCGCTGAGTCATAACAGCATTTTAAAAACAAAGGAAAAGCCACATATACACTCAGCAACAATTTAAATATGAAAGTTTACTTCCACACATTCATACATATCATTAGGAAAGGGATGGGGTAGCAGAAGTGTATACTTATGGGCAATTGGGGATTTGCACAAGTTGGTCGTCAGGGGAGGAATGGGTTGAGTTATCAGCATAACGTCTCGAATCACACAGATTTTGAGGGGATGGTGGGCTGTGAAATGGGGAAGGGGTGCAGGTTGGGCAGTGGTATTTTATTTTGAACATATGTTCTTGTACATAATCTTTTAAGGCGGCAAAATTGTTCACCAATTCTTCCATTTTGGCTTCCAGGCTGTCCTTTTTCCTATTTACAGTGTTTTTCCTTTCCTGTGCCCGTATGCTGTTGTGGAAGGGGTCCCCTTGTGCTGCCTTGCTTCCCTTTCCAATATGTTCTCTTAAAGAAAAAATGTTAGGTGTACATGAAGCAATAGATATCAAATATTTTACGTTTCAGACTGCGGTGCGTACCAATGGGGTTACTATCGTAAGTCATTGCGTCGTGAGGGATTTTTTTTTCTTCCCGCCACTCTAAGGTGCTTGCCCTTGCTGCGTAAAGGAAACGTTATGCTTATCTAATATTGCATACTGCACCACCTGTGCAATTATCACACAAACATTAGTGTGTTTACTACCTTGTAGTGACATTCTGGTTTTAGTACTTTACAGTTCTTACTGTGCTCATTCGTTCTTTGTTCCATGTAAAGTAGCAGTGTGGTAAGATTGTTGAAGGCATATGCCACTTCTTGTTGGTGCATTCCGTTATGGTGTACTCCCTATGCTTTTGTGCTGTTTGTTTCAGAAGTACACAGTTTGCAGACCTATTATATTTTCCCTTGCAATTCATGTACATGGTGCTGTTTGTATCTGTTCCTTGTGTTTGCTGAATGGTACCACTATGTAAGCCCCCTGCCTTTCTGAGCAGGTTGGATGCCACCCAAAGTCTGCAACCAGACGCATAGTCTGTGACTGCTGTGCGCATCAACATGGTGCCAGCAGGTTTAGTATGTTTTACAGTACATCTTTACAAACTAAGGGTATCCTGGTAAAAACATGTAAAAAAATGTTGCGCAACTTAACCATAACGTCCCTTTTCATAGTAAAAACCTATGAAATTCAATGGAAATACATTGTTACTGGGACGTTATGGTTACAGACATTGTCTGCAGCATACATCATAGAGGTGCAATATTCAAAATCTTCCCATGTTGGATAGTAAAATGATGAATGCTTTCGTTTCAGACTTTTGTGTACTATGAAACATGTAATAAGTAGCTAAGAATGCCTCACTTACTACATAATTGTGCTACTATACACAAAACATAGAGACCACAACGCATACAAATATGAGCATATATACATGGAAAGTAAAGTAAGCAAAAAAGTAGCAGTACTACCAGAAAGTGTTTATAACCAAACTGATTTATCTTCATGTACATAAATGATTGCTGTGTTTCAGGCTTGCTTCTTCCCCTATGTATATGTATCATATGATGTGCCTGAACCCTACCGAAAGTAGTGTAAGAACATATGAGAAGGGTAAGGTCTGCAAATGTACCTTTTGCATTCTTACTTCCTGACGGTCAGTGAAGAAAACCACCTGGCCTAGATATGTCGGTGAACAAAAAAGAGGGAGCCAGACGTGATGTCATCAATGACATTTGTGATGTCATCTTTGATGTCAAGGGTGTTAGTCCTTGCAGTGCACAGTGGTAGCGCGAGTTATGGTTGCATAGCTTACCATGACTGGCACATTTATGGGGTTTTTCGGTTTTACCTGTAACCTTAATGTCCCTGTAACAACGTATTTCCATTGAATTTTATAGGTTTTTACTAGTGCAACTTAACCATAACGTCCCTTTTACGTTTTTTCACTGAGATAGATTTTTTTAAGTTTAGACAGTCACAGGCAGAAAGTCCAAAGATTTTTTTTTTTGTTTAAAATCTCCTTTTATTTTTCAATTAGTATTAAAATTGCTGCTTCCATTTAGCACCTAGCAACATACCACGCGAGGCAAGCAAACTATGACTCGTTTCGCCACTCCTGGTAGCTTGGTCACATGGTTTTGCACTCGGTTGACACAATTTATTTCAGCATGCAAGATGTGCTATAGACCTAGAACTGTGAATGGGCTTGACTCCTACATGTGTCCATTTTTTGTCTTGCATTTTAGACCTCAGTAGATCGTTACAAGCATAATTCGAGCATGTTGACACTTGTATTTGTAAGCACAGCATTTCCCACCTTTAGAACATTAATTGGTTCTGCATTTCTATGCAGTGATGTGGCGTGCAAAGACGCTTCATTCAATTTCAAAAGCCATTTAAAACACTCTGTTGAATATCCGAAGCGTCGAGTTTTAAATTAAAGCAACCAAAGAATATATTTCTACATGTTCAAAAGGTGCTACGTGCTCATATCATAAAGTGTATGGTTCATATTCCTGATTGTAAGGTGCATGATTATTTTGTAAGGTGCATAGTGCTTCACATGGTAAGTTAGTTGCTCTTATTTCTAGGTGTCATCGACTCTTCCTTAAGTAATCGCATATAATACATACTCCTTGCTATAATGTATCTTAAAAGCATAACAATTTAATAAAGTGCTACGTGATTAAAGCAGTGTACATGACAGGGTTGGAGAAGTCTACGTTTTTTATAAAGTGCTTAGTGCTTTGCATTGAAAGTTTAATACTCTCATTTTAAAGACGCTCACAGGCTCAAGCCTGACTCTAGATTACCTCTCTTGCAATCGAATGTCAGTTAATCCCAGAAAGCTGCATATAATGCATACTCCTTACCATAATGCATCTTCGAATCATGACAAGATACTAAAGTGCTCTGTGCTTGGTGCAATCTAAGTGGCCTGGTCAAAGACATTATTTCAAAATTATCTAAAGAGCATAATGCTTAGATATCAATCGGCAAGATGACACACTGTATACATTGTATTTTGTAATTTAACTACTCATTATATATGGACACAATTTATATTTTAAAAAACGGGGGGCAGGAGGAGAAAACTGCTGCCTTCGTTCCTATTTAGATTTTGATTCATAAGTAGCCCATTCTAACTCTGCTTATGTGTGCATGCATGAAACCTAATTCGCCATGAACCAACAGATTAAAACAATTTCATTGAATCACTTGAAATTAAATAATATTAAAAAATGCGATTATAGAGAACAGCACCATACATAATTACAGATAACACCATCCGGAAAAAGCCTCCAACCTTATATAAGTATAGTTATTTCATACCATGCTTCTCTGTGGGGAACACATAGAAAATAAGATAGGTCAATTTTGACCGCAAGTAAAAAGTATGTACAATGTCAGGAGTACGATACACTGAATGTAAGGGCCAAATGGAAAAGATATATATATATATATATATATATATATGTATATCTTTGAATTTAGGGGCTACAATCAGTTCTCTAGAATGCACCACACTGTTCATTCCCCAATGAAAAAGATTAGCTTAGTACTTAGAGGGTGACAGATATAATCAGTTCAATGAAACACACCAAATTGCTCATTCCACTAGGAATGTATAGAGTTCTTCGGTGTTGTCCCCCACTGGACTCTTGCTCTCAAAATCGATAATATACAGTGTTTTACAGTCTAAGCAATTTCTCTGTCACCACCCATGGGTCCAATTTCAATCTGATGTAACCCAAAAATGAAAAATCACACTATTTTCCATCGTGGCTTTCCCAGAAGTGTTTGGCCATAGGATATGTAAAGTCTTTGTTTTTAATGGCCCTCATATGTTGTAAAATCATTATTTTCAATTTGCACTTTGTGCTCCCCACATTCTATTTGTTGCACATGCATTTTAGTACATGTACAACAAAATCCGATTCGCACGTGATCTTGTTTGTAATGTCTATAATGGAATCCAAGATGGGATGTCGGTATGTGCTGCAGTCATTGGCAAATTGGCAGATTTTTTTTATTTAGTGCACTTATGTAATACCTTGGTTCTTTGATTCAGCCATGTAGTTTTTGTTTTAGGGGGTTCACTAGCTACTTAATAAGCAGTCTTTGATGAATTTTTCTTTCTTTTCTATTTTTTTATTGAATCAGCTGAAATTAATCAACTTTTCAATTTACAAAAAAACTTTACAAAATTCAGATATCTCAAATTAATACAAAACAAAAAAATATACCTATTTACACAGATGTACAACTCAGATACGTTGATTTCATACATTGCACTAACGTCTTCTGATGCATAGATAGTTCAGACGTCTTCTGAGGCAAGATTTAAAGCATTTAAAAAATTCACTGTGGCGATTTGAATTAGGACCTGAGAGGTACTAAAAATATAAGACCAGCACTGCTGTTCATCCATCACCCCCAGATATCTACAGTGTTCCATAACATGTACCAATCTTAACTGTCAGGGCTGGACAAAATGCAATCAGATGTTAAACAGTTTCAATAGTATCAAGATTATTACAGAAGCGACAGACATTTTGGTTTATTGCTTGGATTTTACGTGTGCATAACAGGTCTCTAGTGCGGCCCAGGGAGCATGCGCTGCCCTGACTCCACCCTCCGGCGCCACACCTCAGTCCCCTTTTCCGCGTCGATTGGAACAGGCCGAATTCACCAGCGCTCCTGGGTTTGGCTTCGGCCATGTAATTCCCCACACGGATACTTCTTTGTCTTCTTTTTTGTCATTCAGGTACTCGGTCCTCAGGCGTCACGCTCCTCCCCGGCACATGTCGACTTCTACAGGGCTAAGCAGGTGTCCAGCCTGCAACGGGCTATTCCCAACTTCAGGCCCTCTCCATACATTGACTTGGCCCAGACCACGGTTGACAAGCTTGTTCATCTTGTGGCTCGCTGTCCTCGAAAGCGCTGAAGAACAGACTAGCCAGGTGGAGGGAGCTCTTCCAGAAGTCGCCTCCAGAGGACCTCAAGAACTTTGTGAAATATCGAACCAAGCCCCAGGTAGGGGCGTTATTATCCATCACACCCCGCAAGGGAGACTCCTTTCCAGGGACTCTCCCGCGTGGGAGGGACCGGTCAGGTCCTTCTACCAGCACGTGCACTGAGGCTGCTGCAGCTACCAGCCTCTGGACTGAGGGATCCTCGGATCCTCCCGGTGACAGTGTTCAGGGACCGGAAGGTTCCTTTACCGGGCCTGCACCAGAGGGGCTCGCCCTTGTACCGGCCCCATGGCCGAGGGACTATGCCCTAATACCAGCAATACATCCATGGGGGCGCCTAAACGCAGCTCAACTGACCTAACGTCCCCCCCCCCGGTCGAGGGTCTCGCACCACCCTGGCCGAGGCCCGAGGAGCATGGTAGGCCTCGTTATCCACACACAAGAGCCTTGGACGAGGCCGGGCCCAGCGGGCTGAGCAACACGTTGCAGGCACGTCACAAGCAGCTTGACAAAATGGCCACCGCGCCAGACAGAGGCACCAGTCTGATGCCATTCCAGGAATTTGGCGAAGAACAAGTGTCAAGGTGGGACTAGCCTCAACCAGGTACATGGCCTACAGCCTACCCTTCTACGCCCATTTGGGCAGGGTACGCAGCGGCTCCAGCAGCTCCCTGTCAGCACCCCCTACCACCTCCTCGGCCATTGAAGAGATCTTCTTCGAGTGGTTCCTCTGCCTCATGAAGTCACCTCAGATGGGGGTTATCCTCCAAGACAGCACCAGGGAAGTCCTTCCTGCAATGCTAACAGCACCGCAGACTCCTCCGCCGGTGCCCCAGGCCCCGGCGCAGCCGCCTCCTCCAGCTCCCCAGCCGACTTCTCAAGCGGTTCCATACCAGCCTCTGGCTGCGGTCCCTGTACCCCAACCTCCGGTGCCTTCTACTCCTACTTCTCCTCCACAGGATCCTCCTGATCCACAGGATACAGATGAGGAGGACGATCCA
This sequence comes from Ambystoma mexicanum, assembly GCF_040938575.1. Taxonomy (NCBI): domain Eukaryota; kingdom Metazoa; phylum Chordata; class Amphibia; order Caudata; family Ambystomatidae; genus Ambystoma; species Ambystoma mexicanum. The sequence goes on along the minus strand of NC_090921.1, from coordinate 747,317,002 downwards.
GACACGCCATCCTCAGCCAGGGCCTTCCACGAACGTCTTGCTGGGCTGGTGGAGTATCTGGGCCCACCTCAGCCCGAGGTCGAGCAGCCGGCAGAGGGGGTTCTGGCAGAAGTCCTCACACGACACCCCTTTGCCAAATCAGGAATTCCTATGCAGACCGATGTCTCTCTCGCCAACAAGGACTGGCTCAAACCACTCAGCCCAGCCGGTCAATCGACACCTGGACGCCAAGTACAGGCAGATGGAGGGGGGGGGGGGATACACTCTTGCTCTCGGGCCATCCTCAGCCACACTGCTCGGTGAGCGCTCCGGCATCACTATACTCCAAGCCTCCGTTGTCCTCTGCCTCCTCCTCCTCTGCAGCGCTGCTAGGCAAGGAGGAGAAGATCCTGGAGGCGTATGGCAAGAAACTCTATTCCAACGTGTCCTTACATCTTCCTCAGGCCAACGCAGATGCCATGCTGGCTGCCGCCAACCTAAGACTATGGCAGGAAATTGCGGACTTCCTCCTGGAACTCCCCACCCAGAGCCAATCACGCTTTAAGGCGGGGCTAGCCGAGGCCAAGCTGGTGGCGCATGATCTCATGGAATCCACTGTGACCCATATTGCCACCTCTGGCCGTGCCATCTGTATTGCCACGGACATGAGAAGGACAGCCTGACTCTGGGCAACAAATTTCAACCCGGAAGTCCAGGAACGCATATTAGATCTACTGTCAGACGGGGGTGGGGACCTTTTCCACTGCTCCACGGACGAAGAGCTGGACAAGAAGAATAACAGCTCACAAACGGGCAAGTCTTTATCCATCCTTACAAAGACCACGACCAAATCGTACACCAAATCTCAGCAGCGCTCCGAGAGGGGTCGTACATACGGAGGGTTCCGAGGCTTCCAGGAGCATAGATCCAGGCAGCCTGACCGCTCGCAGTTCCAGAGCCGGCGCAAGCAACAAAAAAGGGGGGGTTGGGGAGTAAGGGCTTTTTCCAGTCCCCCCTCCTCCGCTGCAGCCTTCGAGGGGAAGAAGGCATAACATGCACCATTTGGGTCCACGTGTCTCCGGTGGGGGGCAGGCTTGCTCTCCAAGCACGTTTCTGGTTCCAGAATTTTGCAGACTTCTGGATCCTCTTAGTAGTATTCACGGGGTACCTCCTCCCTATCCAAGCCTCTCCTCCCCTCCACTCCCACAGGTTGGCACAGCAACTCATTTGGCAGAGATCCGGTCACTCGTAAGAGAGTCAGGCAGTGGAGGAAGTACCAGCCTCCCAGCGAGGATTTGGCTTTTACGCCAGGATTTTCACCATTCAGAAGAACCACCAGGCGGGCCTGAGAGTTGTACTGGACCTTTCCACCCTCAACCCCTCCCTACCCCTGCAAGATGGTTACGCCAGCTTTCATAGCAGAGACATTGGACAAGGGAGATTGGATGTGCTCCCTGGAACTGAAGGACGCGTACCTACACGTACCGATTTGGCAGCCCCATTGTTCTTTCCTACGGTTCAGGATCATGGGCTACCATTTCCAATACAAAGTCCTCCCGTTTGGCCTCAACCCGGCCCCCAGGGTCTTTACCAGACTCATGAACTCTGTAGCAGCCCTCCTCAGAGCGCAGAGCCTCCACATCTACCCGTACCTCGACTAGCTCGTCAGGGCTACAGCTCTGGAAGCGGTTCACCACTCTTCCCACTCCCTTATGAATACTCTGCACAACCTGGGCTTCTCGCTCAACCTCAAGAAGTCACAGCTGCTCCCTACGCAGACTGACATTCTTGGGACTCATTTGGGACACGTGCTCCGAGAGGGTTTTCCCGTCGGAAGACAAAATCTTGGCCATCAAGAGGGCCACTGCCCTCTTCCTCAGCAGAGAAGGGACCTGGGCATGGTGGTACCAACCTTTCCTGGGTCTACTAGCGGCGGTCCTGTTAGCCGTGCCGCACACAAGACTAAGGATGAGAAGGATTCAGCTGCACTTTGCGGCCTCATGGAATCAGGGGCGGGCTTGCAATCCGAGGTGATCAACGTTCCTCCATCTCTCCACCCGGACCTAACTTGGTGGTCCACGGACTGCAACCTACGGACGGGCATGCCCTTTCGGCCGCCCTCTCTGCAGACCACCATCACCAGAGACTCCTCGCTCAAGAGCTGGGGAGCCACCCTGGACGATCTCTCGGTCCATGGCACCTGGACTCGACAGGAGCAGGAATACCACATCAATTAGCTGGAGCTGAACACCATCTGACTAGCTTTCAGAGCATTCCTACCACTTCTCAAGGGAAAGGTTGTCCTCATCCAGTCAGACAACTCGACCAGCATGTACTACGTCAACAAGCAGGGAGGCACCAGATCCCCCACTCTGCAGGCTGGCGATCAGCATGTTGGAATGGGCCCTGGAAAATGACATTTACCTCTCGGCAGTCCACCTCCTGGGGGAATCCAACCTGGAGGCGGACAGGCTCAGCAGACCGGGAGCGGGCAATTACGAGTGGCAGCTAAACGACCTCGTTATTCAGGAGCTCTTCAACAGGTGGGGTCACCCCCAAGTGGATCTCTTTGCCACCTGGCACAACAAGAAGTGTCCCCAGTTTGCATCCTAGTAGGATCAGGGCCCCGGTTCTCTGGGCGACGCATTTCACCTCCAGTGGACCGGCATGAAGGCCTACGCCTTTCTGCCCACCCCCCTGATCCACAGGGTAATTTGCAAGATCAAGGAGTCTCACCGACTCCTCCTCATTCTGACTGCTCAATGGTGGCCGGCCAGGCCATTGTTTTCGGAGCTCCTCAGCCTCTCAGAGGTGCCCCCTATACACCTCCTGATGGGACCAGCACATCTTCTGGCACAGCAGGGGGCAAGAATAATCCACCCCGCGCCAGGGAAACTAGCCCTCACAGCATGGTTCCTGAGCAGGTAACGCTTCAGCCCCTTAGCCTCCCACAGGCCAATCTGGAGATCATACAGGGCGCCAGGAGCAAGGTGTATACGTGCCGCACATACCTTGCAGCCATTGGGGCTTATAGGAACTCGGAGTAGGACATCTTTTCCTCCTCCAACCCTATCGTCAAACACCTGACGGATGGCCACCATCAAAACGGCCTTACTAGTCAGTTTTACCTCGGCTCTCAGAGTTAGCGAGATCCAGTCCTTAGTCGCTTCCGATCCATATACCACCTTTTACAAGGACAAGGTAGTCATGCGGACGCACCTGGCACTTCTGCCCAAGGTTCCATCTGCATTTCACTTGAACGAAGAAATGGTCCTTTCTACGTTCTTTTCCGATCCCAAGGATGAAGCACAGAGAGTTCTGTACTGCCTGGATTTCAGGCGTGCCCTAAAATTTTACTTGGACAGGATCAAGGGCTTCCGCAAGTCGGATGCTCTGTCACCTTCGGAGGTTCAAGGCCAGGCTATCAGGCCTCTAAGGCCCCCATATCCTGCTGGATGGTCTCGGCCATCAAGGAAGCTTGCGAGGGCCAGCACAAGCCGCTCCCGGCCAACATGCATGCCCACGCAGTCCGGGCCAAGGCAACGGCTATTGCATTCCAGCGACATGTCCCTTAGAAGGTCATAAGCAGGGTGGCCACTTGGGCCTCTCCCTCGGCTTTCTGCAAGCATTACTGTTTGGATGCCGGCTCTAGATCTGATGCGGCTTTCGGAAAGGTGGTTCGCAGGAACCTATTTGCTTAAGGAGGGTCTCCTCTGCACCCTGGGGCTACAATTAGTTGTAATCGCCCATACAGTATGGAGGAACGGGGACGGGACGTAAGAGTAATTATAAGTTCTCCAGCATGGGGTCTGGCATCGATTCACATGCTCATGAATATTCCCCGTCGTCAGGCTGGGAATCCTCGGTAAAGAAAAATCGGTATCAGTTTTGTTTCTGATCTGTCTTTCATAGTAGTAACCAATCACTGATCTCTGCGTCATACTGACCACAGCCAATGACTGCCCTCTCCCTAAGCCCCGCCTTTGGCAGCCATCTTCTGATTTTTACTGCACGTTCAAGTGTTGGGATCCTCGTGCTATTGCTCTCGAGCGTTCGTGCTTTTTTCGCGCTTTTTCTTAGGAAAATGTTCTCTTTTTCGGTCAAAAGAGCCTCAAGCTCCACCGTTTCTTTATCCGTTCAACGGGAACCCGTGTCGGATTCTTCTACGCCCCTCAAGGGTGAAGATTTTGTCGAGCCACGCTTTTGGAGGACTCCAGAAGTTTCTCAGGCCCTTCTCGAGCATGGCCCAGGAGAAGGGAAGCTTGACGCCCGGAAAGCTGTTCAGGGTCTGCCCTGGATGCCAGCTTCAGAACGTCTTTAAGGAGGATGAACACTCCCTTTGCCTTTACTGCCTGCATGAAGACAAGACGCACGTGGAGAAGGACTGTGCGTTTTGCGGCAATATGTCGGAGCGGACCATGAAGGACCGCCATCAGCGTCTCGCCAACTGGCTGGAAGGAAAGAGCCTGTCAGGCGAGAAGAAGAAGAAGTCCGAGCGGTCTTCTAAGACCTTTGAGGGCGCCCCGGTGACGGGGGTCCAACAGAAGGCCAAGCACCGCAAGTCCGCTGGCACCGGGAGCGCCGAACGGTCGGGCTCTACGGGCGCCAGGCAGGGCGCATCCTCCCCAGCGCCATCAACCACGAGCCAACGCTCTGGCTCGGGTAAGAGGAAGGCCGAGCACCCGGCGAAGCTCCTGGAGAGACCCCGGTCGTGCTCGAAGGCCCCATCGGAGGGGGAGCGAGGTGGTGACCCTCCCTCCAAGGAGAAGGCGGTGAGCGCACCTAAGGTGGTGAAAGCCTTGATCCATCCGGCCAAGGCCTCTATCGAGACAGTCGCGGCAGCCCTGGCTCAGCCTGTGGAGGCTACACCAGTGGTGGCGACCTCGGGGCCCAGAATCTCCCTGCCACCGCGGAGGGAGTCCTTTCATGCCCATCGACAGGACCCCTGTGAAACCTCCGACGGAGAAGAAAAAGGGGGGGCAGGAGGTCGTCGTGGATTCGGCTTCAACCTCTGAGGAGGAGCTGATCGAAGTCTTAGGACACGGCGCTGGCGTGGAAGACCACCATCCTGTTGGGAGGGACCCCGACGTGGGAGACGACGAGAACGTCGAGGGTGCCGACGGGCTCCTGATCGCCCGTCAGAACCCCCTCAACCAGTGCCGCAAGACAACTCGGCGGCCATTTTGTTGGCTTTACAGTCCTTATGCTCGGAGATAAGGACGAGACTGCCGTTACCACCAACGGAGGAACCGCTCCCGACGGGGGACCCGGAGCCAGGCCATTCTGGGAGCCCTCCTCTTAAGAGAAGGATTCATCCTCCACCTCCTTTTCAACCTTCGCGCCCTGCTCAGCCCTCCTCCCCATCCACGACACGTGGGGATGATACGGGGACTGACAGGGCCGCGACGGGTACTGACGACTAGGTTTACGACGTGAATCTCCCGTCGTCACCTCCAACCCGGGCTTCCCCGCCCGACAAGATTGAATCGTTTCACGCCATGATTGCCAGGGCATCCAAGCTTTTCGAGCTCTGCCCGGAAGAGAAGAAGGAAGGTTTCCTTTATCAACGGCGCGAGACCAAGAGGAAGACGGTCCTCGCTGTACCTCTACTGGACGATATCTGGGATGAGGGGCTCGCCCTCCTCAAGAACCCATCCACAACGCCGGCTAGAAGGGATCGGTACGAGAAGAAGTACCAGGTCCCGGACGCGGCCCCCTTGTGCCTTCGGGCACAGCCGACCCCAGACTCTGTCCTCTCCGCGGCGGCCAGGAAGAAAGCGGGGGCGGGGGGCGCGGCCTCTAGGTCAACCTCCCCGCCGGACGACGAGGGAAAGAAATTGGACACGATGGGACGCAGAGTCATCTCATCGGCAGCGACGACGATTAAGGCTGCCAACGCCTTGGCTATCGTAGCCCGCTACGACAGTGAGTTGTTGTACAAACTCGCCCCTCTGCTGGACTTCCTACCAGACGACAAGAGGGCGGAGGCCCTAGAGATCTTGCAGGAAGGAGAAGTGGCGTCGGACCACGCCATTACGACGGACATCGCGGACACTGGATTTCGCCAGTTGGGCAACGGCGTGTGCCTTAGGCGGCGTGGATGGCTCAAGGCTACTGACTTCCGTCAGGACGTGCAGACCAGAGTCTTGGACATGCCGTTCGACGGGAGCAACCTGTTTGGGAAAACGGTGGACGATTCCCTACAAGCCATCAAGGCGGACACGGAGAGGGCCCGGGCTCTTGGTGTTCTCCAGCAACGACGGCCGCCCTTTCGGAGCGGCGGAGGCAAACGGGGTGCCTCCAAAGGTTCCAGCGGCGGATTTTCCACCTATTGTCAAGCGGCCCGTTCGTCGTCACAGGAAGCCTACAGGGGACGAGGCAAGTCGGGCGGACCCCGCCGTCGTCGCCAAGGAGGACAAGGCGGCAAAGCTTCGTCGAAGCAGGACTGAACCGGCCGTGGGAGGCCGGCTGGCGAGCTTCGTCAGCGTGTGGGAGCCCATCTCCACTGACCGTTGGGTGCTGGACGCCCTGGCTCAGGGTCATGTGCTCGAGTTTCTAAAGAGGTGCCCGCGCGTCCCCCGTGTGGCCAGGAAGGAACATCACGTCCCTCAACTTCTTGGAGGTAAGGGCGATGCTCAGGAAGGGCGCCATCGAGCTCGTCCCAAAGAGGCTTCGGGGCTCCGGAGTTTACTCAAGATACTTCCTCGTGAAGAAGACGGGAGGATGGCGTCCCATCCTGGACCTACGACGACTGAACAAATTCATCAAGGCACAGAAGTTCAGGATGGTCACCCTCCAACACGTCCTGGGTCAACTGGAGGAGGGCGATTTCCTGTTGTCGTTGGATTTGGAGGATGCCTACTTCCATATCCCCATCCTAAAGGGACACCGAAAGTTTCTCAGATTCGTGGTCCAAGGGCGTCACTACCAGTTCAGAGCCCTTCCCTTCAGATTGAGGTCGGCACCCAGGGTGTTCACCAAGTGCCTCGCACCGGTGGCGGCGCGGCTGCGCCTAGAGGGGATCCACATCTATCCCTACCTGGACGACAGGAGCGCACGGCAAGGACCGTCCAACTACTCACGGACCTGGGATTTTCCATAAACTACACCAAGTCCCACCTGGTGCCCGCGCAAGACGCACTGTTTCTGGGAGTGAAGCTCGACACAGTGTCGCTTCTGGCCTCTCCGTCGGAGGAAAGGACGAGGGCCATCTTGGGCAAGGTGCAGCGGATGCTGGTTGCGGACGCGGCCAGGGTGAGGTCCATCAAGTCCCTCCTCGGAATGATGTCTTCTTGCATTTATCTCATCCGCCTGTGCAGGCTCCAGATGCGCCCGTTGCAGGAGTTCCTGGACGCGCGCTGGATCCAGACACCGAGCAGCTTCGAGGAGAGGATCACACTCTACAAGAGTTTCCGACGAGCGATCCGGTGGTGGGGCACCCGCGCGCATCTGACGGCGGGCATGGACTTCCAGACCCCCGGCCACCAGGAGACAGTGACCGCGGATGCCTCCCTGGAAGGGTGGGGAGCGCACACTGAAAATCTGCACGCGAGAGGCCTTTGGCTTCCGACGGAGAAGTCCCTCCATATGAACGTCCTGGCGCTCCGTGCAGTGTTTTGGGCCTTCGGGTCCTTTCTTCCGTCCCTCAAGGCAAAGGTGGTGAGGATCTTCACCGACAACACCACCACCATGTTCTACATCAGGAAGCAGGGCGGTACCAGATCCCCAGCCCTGTCCAAGGAGGCGCAGGATCTGTGGCATTGGGCCGTCACCCAAGGGCTGTTTCTGGTGCCGTTTCATCTGGCAGGAATAAAAAACGCCGACTCGCTCAGCAGAGAGCTGCGCTCGTGCCACGAGTGGGAACTAGAACAGGATCTAGTGGACCGCCTCTTCCGACGGTGGGGCACACCCCAGATCTTTCTGTTCGCGACGGCGACGAACTCCAAGTGCCGGAGGTTCGCCAGCAGGTTTCCCCAGCCGAGGAGCATGGGCGATGCTTTCTCGTTCCCCTGGGAGGGCCTGTTTCTATACGCGTTCCCTCCATTGCCGTTGCTGATCCGGCTCATCAACCAGCTCAAGAGGTCACAATGCAGGATGATGCTCGTCGCACCTGCGTGGCCGAGGCAGATATGGTTCCCGGACCTTCTGGACTTGTCGGCGTCCCCGTCAATCAAGCTGCCAGTGGACGCAGATCTTCTCTCCAGGGAAGGAGGCGCCATCCTCCATCACGACCCGAAGTCGCTGAACTTGCAGGCCTGGCTCCTGCAGCGTTAGAGTTTGGAGGCTACGACATACCGGCCGAATGCAGAGAGGTTCTTGCAAAGGCCAGGGCGTCCTCCACTCTTTTTTTTTTTTTTTTATAACTCTGTTTATTGAGTTTTACAACATAACAACATAACAAGCAACATAAATCATCGACATTCAATAAGTGAGAAAGGCATAGCATAGCAGCAGCAAAAACAATATCTGAGGCAAGAGGGGCAACACCAGGCCAGGGGCCAAAGGCAGTTGCATGTCAAGGCAGGCAGGTGAAGTTGAGCAAGATGTTGAGCTGTATCGACCGGCGGGGCTTACTACGCATCTAGCCATTTGCCCCATATTTTCTCAAATTTGCGGGGGCAACCCCGCGCATTGTAGATCCGGCGTTCCGAGGCCGCACACCTGTCTAGGTCATTCCTCCATCGGTTCAGGCACAGTGGGTCAGCGGAGCCCCATTTAGCCGCGATAAGTCTCTTACCGGCCCCAAGCGCTATTGAGAGGAACATTTTCCCATGTTTTGTCAGGTCTACTTCTCCCCAGATGCCCAGGAGTACCATTTTGGGGTCCCTAGGGATTGGTGTTCCCATGGCAGCCGAGATCCTACTAATACAGTCCCCCCAGAAGAGCTGTAACACTGGGCATTCCCATATCATATGGTAGAAGGTGGCGGGCTCGATTTGGCATCTGATACATGTCCCATCATCTAGTCCCCCCCACCTGGCCATCGCAGCTCGTGAGTGATACGAGCGGTGGAGTATTCTCAATTGTATTAGTCTAAGTTTGTTATCTATCCCAATTTCCCCGGGGGACATCAATGCATCTACCCAATCTTCCGGCTCCAGTTGACCCACATCCCTTTCCCATTTCGCCCTGAGCTCATCAAGTTGCGTAGCCCCGAAAGAATTGAGAGCCTGATAGAGAGTGGAGGTGACCTTTGAAGGAATGCCTTGGGGGAGGATGTTGGTCTCAATGGGAGAGCACGGGGGTATGTCGCGTCCTCCACTCTTAAATGCTATGGACACAAATGGAAGAGGTTCTCTGTCTGGTGCCACGCACAGAAGATTAACCCTCTACAGATTACGGCTCCCCAGGTACTGCCGTACCTACTGACGCTGGCCAAGGCTGGACTGGCGCACGCTTCCATCAAGATTCAAGATTCATCTTGCTGCGATCTCCCGATACACCAGAACCACGGGGCGGACGACTTTGTGGTCTCATCGTCTGGTGAAAGAATTCATGAAGGGACTGTTCAGATCGTTCCCGCCGGTGAAGTCTCCGGCCCCGGCGTGGGAGCGCAACGTGGTGCTGACCAAGCTCATGGGACCTCCGTTCGAGCCTCTTCACTCGGCTCCGTTGAAGTTCTTGTCGTGGAAAACAGCGTTTCTTGTGGCCATCACCTCCGCACGACGGGTGGGAGAGATCCAGGCCCTTTCCTGCAAGCCCCCGTACTTGACTTTTCACGACACGAGGGTAGTGCTGAGGACGCACCCCTCCTTCATGCCCAAGGTGCCGTCGGACTTCCACCTCAACGAACCCTTGGTGTTGCTTGTTTTCTTCCCGTCGCCTTCGTCGCCGGCTGAAAGGACTTTGCACTCGCTGGATGTGGCTAGAGCGCTGAAGTTCTACGTGGACCGCACAAAGTGTTTTCGGAAGACGTCACAACTTTTTGTGAACTTTGGACCTGTCAATTAGGGGAAGGCTCTCTCAAAGGCCTCCATTTCCAGATGGCTCTCCGGCTGTATCATGTACTGTCATTGGTTGGCAAACCGACCGCTGCCTGGCCGTCCGAGAGCCCATTCTTGAGTCTGGGCGCACATGCTCCTTAGGCCGCACCCCTGCGCGCCTCTAAATTTAAAGGCGAAGAAGGTTCTGTCTCCCGTCCCTTGGAAGGGACGCCCATACAGTATGGAGTTAAGGGGACTATGGACTAAGAGTACGTTAGTCACTATGGTGCGTAATTTATCAATCTGGATCCAAAATATTCTGTTTGTGATTATAGGGGGGCTATGAAATCGTGGGCGACTGGTGTGCATACAAATTTGTGAAGTGTAGAACCCATTGGGCTTCGGAGACACCATTAATCTGAACTGACTCCTGTGATATGTGATTGGCTTGATTCAAATATGCCCAAGTCTGGGCTGAGTGTTTCTGCACTATTGCTTTTAGCATGCATTCACTGTCTTTTTGCTGTACAGAGGCTTTGCGCTGGCGGAGCCAGTTTATATATTTCGTTTTTAGAGTGGTAAGCGCATCTTTCCGTAGTTTTTTTTAAATTTTTACAAACAGTAAACCAAACAAATAGTGCATGTTCCAACAGTTTCAATACACTTTTTTTTTTAACTTCATAACCACTACTCCCTCTACACCCCCCCCCTACCCCCTTGCGAGTCTATTGCGTTGAACCTTAAGTTTCCACACCCAGTGGTTCGGTCACCTCCTCCCCAGGCTCAGTCGGGTCGTCCAATGACCCAAACAGTCGGCTATCAGTGATTTCCAGGCCATCAGGGACTCATTCTCCTCCTCCCCCTCCATTGCCACACGCTTCTTGCCATGCCGTGGTTTCGGCTTCTGCCCATTTTTGTAAGTCTTTCCACCACACCTCTATCCTCGACACATGACATGACTTCCATCCCATGGCAATCCTTCTTTTTGCTAGCACATAAGCCAGGTCCCTTAGTTTGCTTACATGCCTGAGTTTCTGTGGTCTTGGGAACCCCCCCCCAGCAGACGGGCCCACACCGTATCCACTACCATCTTGACCCCTCTTCCTTCAAGTTTCTCCTTTACACCCGTCCAGAACCTCTCTATGATCGGGAATGACCAGAACATATGCACCATGCCCACGTTCTCTTCGTCACATTTGGAGCATGCTTGCCGACCTGCATTCTCGAACCTCGATATCCTCCAAGGCATCATGTAAGCCCTGTGTGTTATGTACAACTGTATCTGTTTGAGCCTAGCGTTTCTAGATACCTTCTTATGATACCCCTGCGCCCTTTTCCACATCCCATCTCCCATTTGCGCCCCAACCTCCATTTCCCAGTCCATTCTCAACTGTGTGACCTCCTTCTCCACTTTAGACATCAACATCTCATTCAGTCCGGAAATCTCATGACCTCCCTCAGCTATATCATATATCACGTCTACGGTGGCATCCAATTCTTCTCCCAGGACAGTGTCGGGCCATGTTTTCTTAATCCTCTGTATCATTCTGTGGTACGTAATGTACTGGCCTTCATGCAACCCAGCTACTTCCCGTAGCCCCTCAAAAGTAACACTAGAGCCCTCCTGCCAGATGTCCCCCATCATTGCCACCCCAGCCGGTTCTCAGTGGGTCCGGAGTGTCAGTCGCAGCTGAGCGTCCGCCCCTGTCAATACTACCAATGGCATCTGCGGTGAGCATGGGGTCGGGTCCCCCATCATTTGGCATGCTCTGCGCCACACCTTCCACCCTAGTAGCATCATTTTAGGTCGCCCCCCCCATTTCTGCTCTGGGTGCCCACATGACTTCCTTCAGATAAAAGGGTGCACAATCCTGCCCAAACAACCTGTGTTCGGAGGTCTCTTCATCAGATAGCCATTTGGCAATATACTGCAACTGTCTCGCCACATAGTATGCCTCGTAGTTGGGCAGCTTAATTCCCCCTTTGTCATGGAAGTTCTGAAGCTTCCACAAAGCCACTCTGTTCCGCGTGCCGTGCCACAGAAAGTCCCTACACATGCTATTCAGTTTGGTGAAGAACCCCCTAGGGATCAAGTACGGTATATTCCCGAAGTAATGTAGGAGCCTCGGCAGGACCACCATCTTTAGCATCGCTCCCCGCCCCATCATCACCAGAGGCAGCTTTGCCCAAAACCGCATGCACTTCTCAATGTTTCTAATGGCCACTTCCTTGTTACACTTATGCTCCTCTTCCACATTGTGGTATATATTAATCCCCAAGTACCGAAACGTGCGAAGCGCCCATGGCACTTGCAATACAGGTAATCGCTCCAATGGAATCCCCTTGTACCCCTGCCCCCCAATGGGAACATGCTGGACTTCTGGGGGTTCACTGCTATACCAGACAACACCGCATATCTCTCCATCCCTTCCGGGATGTACTGGAGATTTTCTTCTGGGAATCGTAGGTACAGCAGTATGTCGTCTGCGTATAGGGAAATCAGGTGCCGCTCCCCTTTCACCTCAATGCCTATAGTGTCATATTGTTGCCGCAGATAGATCGCAAGAGGTTCCAGGGCCAGTATGTAGAGCATAGGAGACCACGGCATCCCTGTCTAGTACCCCTGCTAAGCTGCCATCTCTCTGAAATCACAGATCCTGTCTTAACTCTAGCCAGCGGTTCACTGTACAAAATCTTCGCCCACCTCACATAACCAGGTCCTAACCCATAGTGTTTCAGGGCTGCCAGCAGCCACGGCCACCTGACGGAGTCAAAGGCCTTGATCGCATACAAGGACATGATTGCCATTTCCTCATCCCTTCCACTGCCGAACTCAATGATCCTCTGGAGTCGCCTATGATTATTGGTGATGTTTCTATGGGGGACATAGCCCGTTTGAGCCGGATGTATTAACTTGCTAATGACCCTCTTCAGTCTATTCGCCAGGACTGCAGTCAATATCTTGCCGTCTTGGTTCAGCATCGACACGGGTTTAAAGGAACCACAGCTACGCTCAGGTCTATTTGGTTTAGGGAGAGGTACTATGACCGCCTCTCTCAGTGACTCCGGTAAGCGGCCTATCTCGAATGCTTCGTTTATCATTTCTAGCAGTGGGGGGAGGACCTCTTCTATGTATACCTTATATAATTCGCTTGGGAACCCATCTGTCCCCGGGGTCTTACCATTAGGCAACTGCCTCACCACCTCCCCCAGTTCTTCCAGGGTAATCGGGGAGTCCAATCCCTCTTTCCTCCTCACTTATCTTGGGCAGCCAAATATCCTCCAGCGTTTCCTCTATCATTACACGGCTGCTTTCCCCGTATAACCCTTTATTATAATCCACAAACGCTTGATTAACTCCCTCCTGGGTATCCTCTACGCTACCATCTTCCCTCTCTATAGTTCTAATTTTGGCTCTGGGGGTCTCGCTCTTATATAACCTCGCCAAGTCTCCCTGGTTCATCGCCTCCCGCATGCTGTCTCTCTATGTACCTTTTTATAATTAGGTTACACAACCTCTCCCAATATTCCGCACATTTTTGCTGTAGCTTAAGTATCAAATCTAGTTTCTCCGCTGTATCATCACCAGCTTTTAAGGCCTCCTCCAATTTTGCTTCCGTCTCCCTCAGTTCAGCCGAAACCCCACCCTGTAGGCCCTTGGATTTCGCCATGGCCGCCCCCCTCATGACAACCTTAAATTCCTCCCATAATGTCCCCGCTGAGTCCACACTCCCAGTGTTGGTTTCAAAATAGTTCACTATCTCCTCCCGCAAGTCCTCTCTAAAGAAGGGGTCCCTCAACGCCTCTGCTCGTAGGTGCCAAGCCGGGATCCTCGCCCTCGTGGGGGGGGTTCGGGGGACAATATTGCCAATCAAGTATCAGGGGCGAGTGGTCGGAAAGGACCCTGGCCCTGTACTCTATGTATGCCATCTCCGCTATCATCTCAGGTGATACAAAGACATAGTCCAGCCTCGTTGATAACTTCTGTGGGGCCGAGTAATGCGAGTATTGCCTTTCCCCAGGGTGCCACACTCTCCATGCATCTTCCAGCCCAAAGTCATCAAGCAGTGTCTGTAGCGCCCTGACTGCAAGGGCCGGTATATCTAATTTCCCATCCGATCTGTCCACCCTTGGGTCCAGCACGCAGTTGAAGTGCCCTCCCCAGATCACCGTGCAACCCACACACACACTCAGATTCGCACACAGTGTCCTAATGTACGCCGCTGTGTTTTGGTTCGGGGCGTACGTGTTAACAATAATTATCTCCCTGTTCTCTACCAATCCCCTCAGAATAACCATCCTCCCGTCTGTCTCAGCCACCACTTGCAACCTCTGAAACGGGACATGTGGCGCTGCCCATATAAGTACTCCTCTTGCGTAGGCCGAGTAAGATGAGCCCACCAACACCCCTTTCCATTTTCCAGCAATCATGTCCATCCTCTCACGTGTGAGGTGGGTTTCCTGCAGCAATGCAATGTCTATTTTCTGCCTGTGCAGATACAGCATAACCTTGTTCCTTTTTAAATAGCTATTAAGCCCTCGCACATTCCATGTGAGTATTTTAAGGTCCCCATGGCCTGGTATGGTCCCGTTCCCTCCCCCCCAGGTATCGCTTAGCTTCAAGTTCCAATCCAATCCATATAGCCTTGCATCCCAATCTAAAACCCCTTTAACCAAAAACACACCAAACTTCCCGTTCCCTCTCCCCCCCGCCTCCCATCCCTTCCCTAACCCTCTCCCCCTCTGCCCCCTTCCCCCCCTCCCCCAAATGTTGCCCAGCTCCGTCCCTGGATCTCAGGCTCCCCCGCATCTAGCTCTTTCCGGCTTTCGCCTGTACTCGAAGCTCCGCAGGGTGAGGCCGCCCTAGTGGCCAACCTACTACAACTATAATTCGGGGGGGTAGGGTACTTCCGCCCTGCGCTCCAATAGCACATCAGTGAACTACACATTGCCAAACAATTTAAATATATGTAACTGCCACTATATTCCAGTCCATCAAGTCGCTCACAATCAGCAATATGTAATCGAACATAAGCCTCTCACAGCCAGGCCCATCGTTCTCAGCCTTCGCCTAGGCGCCCTCGGGATGTTTGCTCACCACCCTAGCAGTATGCATACCGTATCCAAGTCACTTTTTGTGTCCATTTTGTGTCCCTTCCATTTCTTGATCCGGGCAGCCCTGCAGATCCAGCCATGTTGTTGCTTCTTCCGGAGTGTTAAAAAAATGCAATTTGCTCTTATGTACGATCTTCAGTTTCGCAGGGTACAGCAGCATATATTTTATCCCAGCAGCCCGTAGCCTCCTTTTGATAGTTACATAGCTGTACCGCTGCCTTTGAACCAGCATAGTATAGTCCGGGTATGCCGTGATAGTACTCGAGGCCCTCTCAATCGTTCCGCCTTTCCGAAAATATTCCAATATTTTCTTGCGGTCTTTATAGTTCAGTATTTTAGCAATTATCACTTGTGGAGGGGCCCCTGGTCTCGGCTTCCTCATAAGGGCCCTATGTGCGCGCTCCACCGCAAAACCCTGCGAGAGTGTGCCGGCCCCAATTGCTTGTAGGAGTACGTTCTCAATGTAATCAGTCGGGTCCTGGCCTTCTTCGCCTTCCGGCAAGCCCACCACGCAAATATTGTTTCTCCTCGCTCTCCCCTCTGCTTCTTCTGCTCGGGACTCCAAGTTAGCCACTTCTTAAAGGACATGGATCTCCTTTGCTTTGTTGGTGCTGGTGTCAGTGTTAGATTTCACCGCACCCTCTGCCAGTCCCCTGACATCTTGTCTCAGCAGAGAGACTTCGATGCCCACTGCTTCGATTTTAGCTTCCAGGGAAGTGCGTAGGTCCATCATCGCAACCCCCCCCCCCCCCAAGATTCCTTCAGCTCCGTGATGGCTTCTAAAATATGATGGTTATCAGCCGCTGTGGTGCCCTCAGCCTGTGCCACCAGGCCTTTGGTTGCGCTGGCCACAGGAGACTGCTGTGTTTTTGCAAAAATATCCATAGTGGGTTGTTTGTTCTTATTCTTGCCCCTCGCGCCGCCATATTCCGGTCTCTGTTGAGTCTCTCTAGCGTCCGAGTGTCTTCCCAACCGTAATTTCCACTCTTCACCGACCGTCGTGGTGATCTCAGGGCAGTCGCAACATCCTCTCACCGCTGCTAGTTGCTGATTAGTGTCGAGCGAGCGCTGCTTGTGCTTGTCGTGGTGCGGCCTGCATTTTCACACCTCTGTTGCCCTTGAGCCCTTGCCCTCCGGGCCAGCCCCCGAACCTCCACGGCCCAAGGCCCACAGCCCCCAGGGGTTTTGTTCCATCTTCACCTTGCCATTGCCGTTCTTTCCCGGTGGGCGCCGCCTCTATTCGTCCTCTTCAGGTACCCCAGTGTCGTTTCCTTTGTTGTCGGCCATCTTGTGTGACAATGGACCGAACTGCCGCCGTCGTTTGTCAAGCAATTCCTCCCGACTCCCGCTTACGATATTCTCGATCTTTGCACAATGAGCAGAACATACATTCCTGTGCGAGTGTGATCAATTCTGGAACCAATGGCGCACTTTGAAAGGTATTTTTTTCGGATCATCTGTCGGATCCTCCGGAGCTACACGGGAAGCACGTCCTACTCCATGGCTGCTCAAGCCACGCCCCCCATCTTTCCGTAGTTCTATCGGAAGTACGGAGGCTATTCTTTTATCATGTCAATTTCGTCTTTCTAGCATTTACTACAACATTGGAAATATGAAGATGTTTGTAAATAATGGTCTTCGTCTTCGAGGGGTTTAAAGATCTGCAATATTTCACAATATTGTTTGGGTTCTGACAACCTATCCTTGCTTTTTAGAGAGTAAGTATGCAAAAGACAGCTATTCAGTTTGTCTAAGGCTACTGCAGACCATCAAACGATTTTGACAGTTTAGTTTAAATATGCCTTTTTGCTGGATTGAAGCTGGGGTAGTTTGCATCCCAAGGTGGGGCCATGTGAGAGCTAGCATCTCGTGGTCGCTATAGCCATGGGTAATTACTTCCCTGCTTATAGCTTGAGCAAATGTATTAGTGTCAACATAGATGTAATCTATGATGGCATTTTGAGAGCCTCTTTTTTCCAAGTGCTCTTGGGTGGGATGTCGCTTGGCAATGACCCATTTGTCATTAACATGTTTCTATCCTTCATAAAGGAGGTCCATCTCAGTTTTAATGTACTTGATTGGGTATGTCTATTGGAGAGACAGTGTATGTTTAGATCGCCTGTCAGTATGTTGGTAATGGTTGGGTTCTGATTTATTAGATCATATAGCCGGTCAGATAGCACAGTGAGTAGAGCGCTTGCTTTGACATCCGTGCAGAGCCTGCTGACGCAGGTTCGAATACCAGCAGGGCCAAACTCGGCCTTTCATCCTTTCCAGGTCGATAAATGAGCACCACACACCGTGGGAAATAAGCAGCGCTCAGATACCTGAGGGTTCATAGCGCTATATAAATGCACAAACGAACGTATAAAATCTCTAAATCCTGAAAAAAGATTTCTGCTGATATTCCCACAGGATTCCAGTATAAATTGATCAGAGCAATTGTGAAGTCATTGGACCGAATTTTAACAAGTTCCATAAAATTGTTGGGAGAAGCGTAAGGTGCAATCTATAAGCAAGAACTCAATTAGGCAGCTAACAAAAGTCCAGACGTAGGTATGCTCTTAGTGGCTCGTTTAGCTGGAATTTGGCTGTCATCGTGGTTATCCCAGACTCGAATTTCTGTTAACCATGTCTCTTGTAATGCCACTATGTCATAATGATTTAGATGATTGTTGGCGTCAGTCAGGAGGTGGTAATTGGAGAAGGGACCAGAGACTAATCTGCAAACGGCTAATGAGCTCTCCAGAAGGCAGTCTAGTTTGAAATCGCCAACCAGACCACTAAAATGCAGCATATCTTGACAAAATCGCCACAGTTTTAAAAACAAATTGAGGAGAGTAGTCCAGCCATCTGCGCACACACTCGAGTAGCCCAGCCATGCTAATTGTAGCTGAAAGATGTTAATAAGGTGCATCCAAGTGGATCCAATGTTAAGATAATTCAAAAAATCTAAAACCTGCTAGGGTTAATTCAGCAGAACTCCAAGCATTAAACATGTTGGAGACGGTTAAACTATATTTGAGAGAGAATAGAAAAGAAGGCCACAATAATTTGTCATGCTACAGGAGGGTATGGTTGGGAGGGTGGCGGTCGCTGCTGTAGATAATGGATGCCACATACCAGTGCAGAGGAACGCAACATCAATAGATGCCTGATCTATAGCCTCAGGGGCTAGGAAGATTACCTCTCTTTTGGGGAGACTGAAGTGCTGTTGGATAAGCACAGACGTCTCCCTAGGATCCCAAAGAACTGCCCTTATCTCGCCCGATGAACGGCAAAGCATACAGCTCCCGGACACAGCTGCTTGAATATAAGCAGAGCAGGAGTCTGAGGTTAGGCAGCCATCACTATTGGTTTCAACCCACACAGCTCCAAGGCATGTCAATTTGAATATGTATCTTGACACCCATATCACTGCTGATCCAGCTGTTTTCCCTGTTTTATTGAAATCTTCCACTACTTCAATGCCTCTAATGTTGAATTTACTGCATGTAATTCTGTGTGGAGTTGTACATGGTGAAATAGATTACGGGGTAGTTATGCAAATTATTTTAAAAGCTTCTTTACTGGATGCCGCCAAGATCAATAATGTGAAGCCTGAATGTGTTCCAACCCCAGCTTGGTTACTTAGGTGTCACCAGACAGTCCACCGGAGCCTCCCGAGGTAGTTCAGCGCATGAGAATTAATGGGGTGTAGGACAATGATGATTCTTGGACTACAGAGGATGAGTTTGGGAGAAGCATTTTAATTCCTCAAAATAATTTCTTGGTCATTTAATGTAGAGGTCTCGTACAGCGCACACCTGCCAATTTGTTAGTCTCTATGCATGCATGTTGCTGTTCAAAAAGAGGGGTTGTGGGGGTAAGTGTGGGTAGAGGAGGGGTTGTGGGGGTAAGTGGGTAGAAGTAGAGGCAGATGCGAAACAAGAATATTGATGCATGCTGGCCCGATGTAGTCCTGAGGGCTAGTATGGTTCAATGTAGTTTGCAGTGGTGAGCCTTGAGAATTTGCCATATACTAAAACCTTTTTTCAACAAAAAAAAATAAAACCAGTGTTAGGACATGGGTTTAGCTGCTGGCTTGGTGGGAGGGATTAGGGTGTGTAATTTAGCTAAAAGTGTGAGCTTTTGCATTGCGCGGTGAGTGTGCCCCCAGCAGCACCCTCCTGGTGTTTTTTCCCCCCAGCCCTATGACTGGTAGGCCCGTGCCCAGTAGCTGGCCTTTGCACCCCTCCCTCCCCGCACCCGTTCCTGGTTCCCCAGCCCGCCTCCCGACCCGCCCTCCCTCCCTCCCATTGGTGCATCCAAGTTCTGTGTGGAGTCTACCGACTCGCGAGGCCCCCACCGGCTCCTTTCCAAACCCTCGGAGCGTGGTGAGTGTGCCCCCAGCAGCACCCTCCTGGTGTTTTTTCCCCCCAGCCCTATGACTGGTAGGCCCGTGCCCAGTAGCTGGCCTTTGCACCCCTCCTTCCCCGCACCCGTTCCTGGTTCCCCAGCCCGCCTCCCGACCCGCCCTCCCTCCCTCCCATTGGTGCATCCACACTTCATCACCGGTCCTCCCAGGGCAGCCCTCTGCCCGGCAGCCCCCAGCGGCTAAGGGCCCCGAGGCCAAGGGCGACTCCAACAGAGGCGACTCCAGGAAGTGTCCGCAGGTGTCAGCAGGAGAAGCCAAGGAAGCCAGCAGCCAACAGACACCAACAAAAACCGTGAGTGTGGCATGGGTGGGGAATAGAGCAATCACTCTACTCCAGAAAACCCCTGCCACTCTATCTTACCTATCAATAACATAAAGTGCAATAATACTTGCATGTCCACTCTTTTAGAACTGTGAATGTTAGCATGTCCAGTCTTAGATAGAAGCGCCAAATCTAGACAGAAATGTGATTGTTAGCATGTGCCACACTTGCATGGAATTCTCAAGCTTAGCCCGCGTCACATCTAGATGGAAATATGACGGTTTGCATGTGCCACACCTAAATGAAATTTCTCAAGTTTAGTCTGCGCCAGATCTAGACAGAAATATGACTGTTGGCATGTGCCACGCTTAGATGGAATTGCAGAAATGTGACTGCTAGCATATACCACACTTAGAGGTAACTACAGAAACGTGATTGTTAGCATGTGCCACACTTAATGGAATTTCTCAAGTTTAGTCTGCGCCTAATCTAGACAGAAATATGACTGTTGGCATGTGCCACGCTTAGATGGAATTGCAGAAATGTGACTGCTAGCATATACCACACTTAGAGGTAACTACAGAAACGTGATTGTTAGCATGTGCCACACTTAATGGAATTTCTCAAGTTTAGTCTGCGCCTAATCTAGACAGAAATATGACTGTTGGCATGTGCCATGCTTAGATGGAATTGCAGAAATGTGACTGCTAGCATATACCACACTTAGAGGTAACTACAGAAACGTGATTGTTAGCATGTGCCACACTTAATGGAATTTCTCAAGTTTAGTCTGCGCCAAATCTAGACAGAAATATGAATGTTAGCAGATATCACACTTAGATGGAATTTCAGAAATATGATGGTCAGCATGTGCCACACTCAGATGGAATTCCCAAGCTTAGTCCGCGTCGCATCTAGATAGAAATATGATGGTCAGCATGTGCCACACTCAGATGGAATTCCCAAGCTTAGTCCGCGTCGCATCTAGATAGAAATATGATGGTTAACATATGCCACACTCAGATGGAATTTCAGGAATGGGACCGTTAGCATATGTGACTCTTAGCATGCACCACACTTAGAATTGTGAAACCTAGCTTGCGTCGCATCTAGATAGAAATGTGACTGTTAGCATGTGCCGGACCTAGATGGAATCCCACGGTTGCAGGGACAGCAATGCCAACTAACCAACCAACTAACAATTCCATCCCTCTGCAGACACCTCTCAAACTATAACCAAACACAACCACAAGCCTTAAACGCAGCAATCCGCACAAACTTCACAACAATGCAACAACAAAACAAACCACACATAGCCTTGCACAACAGCACACGACGACTACGGACCATAAAACACCCCAAGCCCGGCCGACGGAACCACCGGGCTGAGGCTGCCAACAGCACATCACTGCTCTCTTGCACTTTTCCAGCTTATTCCTACTAACCCACCCCCTCTCCTCCCCTTTTCAGAGCCGCCAGAGCGCCAGGGGACCACTTCGGTGGTGATAGTGCGCGATACAAATGACCTTTAACATTAACATTAATAGGCATAGGTTTGCGGTGGGCTGTGAGTGTGTAGTTAAGAATATTTTCTACACAGTCTCTGGTTAAGCCTCGGGGACCAACTAATAGTGTGTTTTATGCCACGTTCGGCTCAAGAGGTCATGTTGCACTCAGATTTTATCAAACAAAAGAAAATATGGCCTGTTCTATCCCTTCTTATAGGATGTTCTTAGCACTATCTAGAAAATAATAAATGCTGCTTGTCAGGATGTTGCATAACAGCTCAGTCCTCCGTCCAAAATCCAACCAAACTTAAGTTTTGGCCCTGCCACTTAGACAAAATATTAACATAAACTCAACCAGAATGTTCTGCAAAGGATTCGCTCTCGACCATGGTATTGGTGTCGGGCTTCTGACCACACTCAAATGTCACTCTGGTGTCTCCCAGACCAAGTGCTTGTTTGTGCTGTTCATATTGTCTGTTCTTCCTTATTTCCTGGTGTTGGCTGATTTCTGGCTCCAACCCAAAAGTCTTCTTGCCAAAAAGGATATTCTGACTTGCAGTCATGCTGGAGCCACTTGGCCTTGGAATATGGTTGCTCTCAGCCCAAATTGTTTGCAGTCCTTTTTCTCCCCATTGCAGGTTTTGATCCCCTCACCCCGCCTTGAGGTATGGTTTCTTGCTTCACCTCTAGAGGAATAACTTCTCACTTTCCACGTTAGGATCTCACTTCATACCACCTCTTGGGGTACTGTTGGTCCACCCTGCCTTCAGGTCCCGTTACTCTGGCGTCTCTGCTTTTCTAACCTGCCATAGGATCTTGTAGCTCACCCCGCTCTTGGGCTGAAAGACAGAAACGTAAGACCACATCTTGGGCTATGGCTGGGTCTCTTTGCCCCTTCTCCCTCTTCCCTGGGAGGAGAGTGTACCTTTTGTGCAGCAGTGATTTTCCTCGGGAGGGGTAGTCTTCTCAGCTGGCACTGCACCACGGAGTGGCTCCTCGCTCGTTCTGTGCCGATTTGCGTCTCCGCCAGTGTTCGCTGGATCGTATGCACCATGAATAGTGGGTGCCTTCCCTCCACATCTGGAGTAGTCGAGGCTTCGTCTCTACTGTGGCTATGTGTCTCCAGTTCAGGGCTACTTCGGGGAGAGCTGCGTTCCGCATGCTCCTCTGTGGCAAATGCTATCTGCATCAGACTGCTGCTGCTGCTGCTGCTGGGACCGCCTTTCATGAGGACGTCTCCTCTTGCAGCAGACTACCCCAGACTGGCTCACCTGCAGCAGGCTCTACAGGGAGCTTTCCTTTGCTTTTGCCTTCCTTTTGCCTTCCTTTCCCTCAATCCCTACATAACAAACAAATGAATGAGACTTTGTACCAGAGGGAGGATGACCAAATACCCTTTAAAATTGTTTGTGTCCTCCCGCGTATTCCTCATCTTTGATATTCAATATCCAGTGTTAGGCAGAAACCTGTGCAGTTCCCTTTGGGAACACTGCAAAAGATTCAGGACTACAGGTGTTAGCAGTAAACCCACTTGGTAGCAGTCTGTTCCACCCAGATTTACCTGGTAGCTGTGGCTGAGCAGTCAGACTTCCCTCAAGAAGAGTTAGGCAGTATGCAAAGTATACACAATAGGCACTCAGATACAATACAAGCAAACACTGACCAGAGCTTTGGTATCAAAGTATATAATTATTTAAAAACACACTGTTTGAAGTTGTCATGATCTCTGCTTCCAAAAGATCAGGACTTGCCCGACTCCCTTGGAAGCAGACCCATAACCCCGGTTCCGAGTGCCAGCCAGTCCCAATTGGGACCTTTTGGACCCTGTCCTGGCGCCAGTGGCACCAGGCTCATAAAGATGCCCAGTCCCAGCGCTGGAAGCGCCGGGCTCATAATGCTTGGGTGGACTTACCTGCAGCAGACCATGCTGCTTACTTACCTGCCAGTTGAACCCCTGATCCTCTTCTGTTTGGGACTACTTTTCCTGTTGGGTGGGGCAGGAGCCACTCCCTAGGTTCAGAACACTGGAACTCTTCTGGAAAGCAGGAACTCTTTTCTTACCTAGGCGTGGCTGTGGAAGGAGACACCTAAGCACTACAGGAGGCTATTTAAACCACACCCGATGGATGAATCTTGCTTTGCGTTATTCTGCATTCTCTGCAGCAGAACGCTCATCGTGTCTTCTGCTTCTGATCCTGGGCCTAAGGGAACAAAGGCTTACCATCCTGGAATCCAGTCTTCAGCAGCACCTGTAAAGACAAAGAAAGAACAGGTTAGCACTACGGTCTTCAGTGGCAGCGCATCTCTTACCTGGTCCATCGGCTGTCACCAACGCCTCGCACTGCATTCCGGCATCTGAAAGACAAAGGCTTACCTACTCTTCGCATGCTCCGGAGGTCTTCGCACTGCATTCCGGCATCTGAAAGACAAAAGCTTACCAGCTCTTCGCACGCTCCGGAGGCCTTCGGCGCTGCATCCCGCATCTGAAAGACAAAAGAAGGTGCGTTTAAAGACATTGGGCAACTTTATTACTCAAGTGCCATTACTCCTTCCCACGCCGAATCCAGTGGGTATTCCAGTACCCTTCAGCTTCTCTAAAGCTCCGAACTTGTACCTGCAAGATAAAAGGGACAGTTAGTGCGAATCGTGAAGCAGGCTACAAGCGCTTACTTACGTGCTTCCAGGCGCTTCTATTCCACACGCGGGTTCGATCCTCAACTCTCATCAGCCCGCCATCCGCCATCGCCGGAACCCTTCAAAACAAGAGATATCATTACAAAAGACTTAAGACATTTGAAGTGCCAGAACTTACCGTTCGTGCAGTCAACGACGTAGGTTAAGAGGCCTGCACCCTTATCCAGTGAAGAAACTGGTTACGGCACCCTGCCCCGAGGCAGATGGAGAGCTCGGCGTTCACTTACCTAAGACATCTTACTCTTCGAGTCAGACATACAGTGCACAGAGGTCCAGCCCAAAGAGCCAACCGTGTGTTACACATCACCTTTGAAGATACGGCATTCACCCAGTCAAGACCGGCGCCTCTGCGGGAATCAGGTGAGCGTTACAGAAACACTCCAGCACTCTTAACGTAAAACACTCTAAACACAGTTACTATTATAATATATACAACCCTTATTCCTTATCAGCTAAGTCTTAGTTAACACCACTCATTTTCATACAGAGGTGAGTGCTTAACTATATATGGCACTCCAACAAGTTAATGAAGAAGGGAGGGAAAAAGACAGAATATGGGAAGATACACCACTCTAAGCTTTAGGAACACTATTAGCAAGGCAGAAGAGCAAAAGTCACTTGTGAGCCAAAGTCCATGGGCTGGGCCCACTCTTAGAGAGAGCAGAGCACAAATGCGCCTAAGATCACACAGTTACACTAGGCTTAGAAAGTCTTGCAGAGAGTTTGAAAAGAGTTTAGAGAGGCTCAGAAAAGTTTAGCCAGGGTGTCCGAGGCTAACCCAGGTTCGAAGGCCGGGGGCTAAATCTACCCCATACAGTCGGTGGCAAGGGAAGCCGGACGGGACACAGTCCCTTAAGTGGGAAGGATCCTCCAGCGGTGGCAGTTGTTCCTGGCAACGGGTGCAAGTCTTGTCGTTGTCCAGGGGAAGAGAAGATCTCGACTTGGAGGAAAGATGAAGGTCGTTGCACTGCCAGGGAAGAAACCAGCTGCAGAGTTTTCAGGTTAAAGGTATTACCCTTTAATTCGCGGTTGTGGTAAAACGTGGTATCCCGGTTGCCGGGGTGCTTGGCACAGGCAAGGCGGCCACGAGATAAGTCGGGAAGGCGAAATACGGTGAAACTGGTTATCCCCACCAGTCAAAGAAAGAAGACTCTCCGGCTGGAGATCTCCTCTGTCGTTGGGAAAAGTGGTGAGACGGTCCAGCAGGGTTCCACCAGTGGTGTCGTTGTGGCAGGTCGGCTCAGCTTCTCCCTCGTCGGATTCTTAGGTCCTGTGGCGACTTCTGAAGTTCCAGTGCCCAAATCCCTGCTTTTATGCAGAAAACCCCCATTCACTCAGCCTAGCTGTCACTCAAACATGCTAAGTGGTGAGCCGGCCGGCTCACCACTTGGGCCAATCAGGACGGAGTGCGACTTGAGTTGCCTAGGCAACTCAGTCCAGGGTGCCTAAATCCCCCTCCACCTCTCCTAAGTACCCCAGACAGAGTGGCACCACTTTGGAGTGCTTCTGTGGAGAAGCCTGCCAAAAAGTGGAACAAAGGGCTCGACTTGGGTTGGAGTCACAGAAGAAAACACAAACGCCATTTTAGAACCGAGTTTTGGCAAAAAAACACCAACCGGAGAATTAATATTAATTAAACCTGCGTTATATTCGAGGCTATCGTAATTAAATAAATAAAGATAGCCTCGAACAATGGGAAAATCCCATAGAGAAATATTCGCGGTTGAATATAAAAAGGAGTATCCACTGCCACCAGCCAAAACTCGATCAGGGGGGACGGAGACGTGCCCGCTTGACTAACAGACCCGGGGCAATCTAATTGCCCCAGCCAGTACGTCCACAATATGCTGGTTTGTACTGGTTCTGTTCAGAATTTAAGACTAGTAAAGTCAATGGTGACTTTACAGGAGTCTATACTGGGGAGTCACTATGACAGCCCTGTGTTACTGCACTGAGGGTGCTGTGTAACACACATCACAAAAACACATGAAGCCCTATGGAGTAAAAGACCCCATAGCCCATTAAACACATCTAGAGGCAAAGAACCACATTCAAATCATGTCCAAGAGTGAGGGTAAAAGAGTCTCACTCTTGGCAGGAGGAAAAAATAAACCCCAAAAATCCAGCAAAGCTGCTGGGGGTCTCACTAGGTTAGGAAATTCAGCCTAAACAGGGAATTCTCCCTAACATCCAGCTGCTTCGGAATTTTCTTTTGCCAGAGGGCGCTGTGCATTGATGCAGTCGACTCGATGTCCCTGGAGGGCCTCCATCTCGAGGATTGACATCGAAGGTATATATAGAACGTGCAGCGCCTGTTGGCTTACTTCCTACTGGGGCAGAGCGACTGATCGATGGGCGAGAGCCATCGGTGAAGGAATCCAGGACTTCCTGCAGTAAGTAGTTTCCTCCAAAGAATCGTGAGATACGTGGAGATGGCCAAAGTCCAGACAAGAAGTCGGCATTGTTTTCAAAGGCGCCTGCGACCCTCTTGGGTGAACGACAGGAGCTGGGGAGGCGAGGTCAAGTCTGTGGTATTAACCTTGACTCATGAATTATAGACAAAAGACCAGAAAGGAATGCACAGTCAGTGAGTTGGCGAGCAAATTTAAAGATCATTGTGTGTTAAAGGAAAGATTGAAGTTGCAAAATTATATCGCAATTGAAGGCTGCACGCGTGTGAATGAGATGCGAACAAAGGCAGACCTGTGGTGAACTTTAAAATAACTTTGAAGCCAGTGATGCAGAGTAGCGGAGTGGTCTGGCGAAAGGAAGTGGCCCACTCGAAAGTCTCTGCAAAAGGTGAAATGTTTGATTATAAAAGCAATGAGGTCAATGAACTTTAAACATCTAGATGATCAAGATTGACAACGGCGAAAGGGGAAGTAAAGAATGAATATTGAACTCTTGTGCATATGAGATTGAACTACATGGACCAAGAAACACTGGGGCAAATACAAGAGTTTGAGAAGAAGGAAGAGTCAAAGTGGTCGGGCAGAGGTCTATAGTAAAGGCCTTGCCGATTTGAAAGTCTTCAACATCAGAAAAAAGGTCTGAGCCGACTGAGAGGGAGAACATAAGTGAAGTGTGAAAAGTTGGCGGAAGGGAGCCCCCAACTAAGGTGAATAAATCTTGGGGAAGGGTACCCTCGCAAGTGTTGAGGGAGGCCTACGTGAACTTTTGTTGAACTGTGAAGTTTTTTTGTTGAACTGTCAAAAGATCTTTTGAAACTTTAGAAAAGTGACTTCAACGTGGAAGGCCAGGCGGGCCTCCATCCATGTTTTGAACTGCTGTTTTTTGTTTTTGAGAACCTGAGCCAGGGTGCGTCATCCTGTCTACAGGGACTGCTTTACTCTGTGCTGTCCAACATGGGGAATAGAGCGGACTCAGCCACTTTGATTCTTTATATTTGAACACTGATTTTCCTTTACATGCATATTCCCTTTTACACATGTTTTGTACAAGAGAGAGGGCAGGCATTAGGTTTTTGTTAGTATAAGCCATTTCGATTTGACAGACTGACTAGGACTACTGCATTTTCATTATTATTTGATGGTAGAGACTACTCCCATTTTAGCTATAGGCCAAAGTAGGAGTTTTTCCAAACCTGAGAATTAAATAAAGGTTTTACAAATTGTACCTTTTGTGTCTGTCATACGTGTGATACCATGCCTCCCTTACACACTTAAAACTAAACTAGAATTTGTGACACAGGATGGTGGACTGATGATTCACACTGATAATCTGACAGAACCCTTAGTGTTTTAGTTGAGGCAGGGAAACCCCTCTTAGGAGTTGGGGAAACCTAGGTTTTATCCTTCTGCACTGTTACAAACCATATAATCCTTTTAAGCAAGTAAGAATAATGCACCAAAATACTCCTAAAAAGGTAATGGCCATTCTCAAGTACAACATCCCTGCTATTTATAGTCGCGTTAAAAAAATGCCACCGCATGGCATGTGTAAATATCCAGGAGTAGTAAAAGATAGCTTCATGCCAGTCTGTGGTTTCTTATAGTCCTACTTATCCTACGTATAGCTTTTTCCCTTTTGATCTTTATATAAAGTTTGAAAATAAAACCAAGTGCAATAGTTTCCTTGTCTTGTTTAGCACGGGCATAAAACCTCATGAAACTCACTTACTAGCTCCCCCAATCGATCCCCTCCAACTTGCTTGATTAGTCTGTAAAGTTAGAAGACCAAGCCTAAATATGTAAAAATAGACAAATGGACCTGTATTTCAGTACCGTTACCTAAGATACATTTTCTGCTGGGGGTATCTAAGGTGCCATTGGGAGATAAGCCTTTAAAGAGGTCTTATCTTTAAAAAAAAAAAACATTTAAATAAATTCCTTCCACTTTTCCATAATGATTTAACGTGCCCTTTGCGTCTATCTGATTACTGTGCTGAAACCAATGTTCACGGCTGATTGATCTTACATTATGTCTAATAAAATTGAACCGTAGTATTCTACTTATAATTATAAAGAATTACTTGGAGGTTTGGCAGAGCACCCCACTTTTGTTCGTAATAATTCTGAGACTGTTAAGTTGATATATTTGCCAAATTATATGTATTTTCTCCATACTAATTGAAGTTTAATAATATGCTTAGACAATTATTTGCTTATTTCCAAAACAATTCTCGAGCCCTTTGGCTCTTCCAGGGGGCAGACTAACTTCAATTCAGCTGTGTTAATAAAAGGTAACAATTAACATCTGTCTAAAGACATGGAGACATTAGTTACTGTTATCTGGTATGTAAATGCACCACATAGTAATTTAATTGTTCCAGTAGAGTACCTTGGTGGATCCTCGTCTTCCTTATTCTCCTTGCAATTTCTTCTGTGGACTATGTAGTAAATCTGACATAGGAGATGGACAAGAGGACATGCATGAACAAGAGGTTTTATTTATGAAAAAATAAAGCAACTTCCTCTAAACCATACCTGTATGATGGGCTTCCTACTCTAAAAAACAACAAATGGGTGCTTGTGAGGACGTCTTGCAAATAAACTCTGCCCTCTGTCAAAACCTACTCTATCCCAACATCTACCCTACAGCTATAAAAAGAAAGGAGCTTTAGTTTACGATACAGTTACTCTTGGGTACATCAGCGGTGGCCACTTTTCTGACCCCCCCCACCTAAGAGTCCTCAAAGTCTTTTCCAGCTCTGGGCCTTGTAATTCCAGCAAACAAACGAACATGTCTCCTGTTTCTTTTAGCAATACAACCTTATCACTCAGTCCAAACAGTTTCTAGTTTATCCCCTCTTCAGGGATTTATTTTCCTTATTAAATGTAACCGGTTCTTTTTATCTGAATAGGTTGATATTCACAAACACACAACGTTCTCTTCATTCCTGGTCGGTTATTTCTACTTTCAGCCTTGTTTAGGATACAGACCTACATAGGTTGTTGCTGCTCTCACCCCCTCCTGGGGTCTTTGTGGGTCTTTGGATTCTCAGCCCAGTGTGGACTACCAACATGCTCAGCCCTTCTTTGTGTATTGTTTCTCTCACCCCCTCCTGGGCTCCTGGGTTTATTAGTCCAGTGGGGGCTACAGGTTTCTCTAACCCTGCTTTGCCTGCTAGTTCTGGTACCCTCTCATCGGGTATTTGGATGTTCATCCTTCCGTGGGCTTGGTTGTGGCCTACCTGCCCTTCACCCGCTACTCGTATGATGCTGTGTACTTTTTCTACCGCAGCAGTGCTTGGTAGTGCAGGTGGTCTTTTTGACCACTGCGGACCCCCGTTCTCGACCTGGTTCTGGTCTGCATGGTTGGCTTTTCAACTGTGTTGTGAAATTAGTCTTCTATTGTATTATCTTAATTTCTCCTTTCAACTTTATCGCCTTTTCTTCCTGATTGTAATTGCTCAGCACATTTGTTTGGATCACCTGTCTTAAGTTGTTTTGCAGTGTCTTTAGCCTACTTACCAGCACATTTTGGTGAAGGTCTAAAACTAGTCCTTTAGTTGGAGAAACCTGGGATTTAACCCAAAGCCAGCACCAGCCCTTAATGACTGTAAAGAGATTACAACCTTTAGGTATGCTACTCCTAATTCTAAATCAAATGTCGTAACGGAGGATAAGAGACCAAAAAGCCTCACATCACAGCTCCATACATTTCTGTTGATACTGATTTTGCATTGCATATTCCAACAAACCAATAGGATGACTTTTTATCTTGCTTGCAAATGTGGTGTTAGCACCATTTGCTTGAACCATTGTCATCGCCTGTCGTGCCATTTGGCCCCGCCCATGACTGGGTATATTGAAACTTGGCACATGGTTCCAACCTCTGCTCATTTATGCACAGTGGTTTGACCAAAAAGTTGCTTTCCATACTGCCATCGTATTGTTGAAAAAAAAAATGTACTTTCACAATCCATCCTTTTTGGGTCACAAATGATGTATAAGCCGTAACAAGCTTGCCCAGAGATGCTAGCGTCTAGAGCTAGCAGATGGGCATCATCCACATAACTTCATATGGACTCTTCGTAGTCCCAATATGTGGAACATCTGGTGTGATCCTTTTAAATATGCTAGGGGGACAGACTTGGCATATCCCCTATTCAGCTCTAAACTGACTGCATGGAACTGAAGGCCATCTGACTAGCCCTAAAATTCTCTTTTGGTTCGGGGCTGCCATGTCCCTGTGGTCACTGATGACATGATGGCTCTTTCGTGAAAGTCTATTAAGGGGGTATTTGTTCTCCAGTTGTACCTCCTTGTTGTAGATCTATGGAATGCAGAATGGTACCTACTGTACCATTCTGACCCAATGGCCACTGGTTCTTATATCTATCTAATCTTTCTATTTATCGTCAATTTCAGAATTCTACACCCCTCCCTCATCATTTTGCTTGTCCACCTGGAAACCCATTAGTTGCAGCCTACATATCCAAGTCTTGTTACAAGACACAATGGCTATCATTGCTGGATCACACTGTCTAGCAAATAACAGAGGTTTTGTTATTCCGCTCTGGATAAGTAAATTAACTTCTTCCTTGATCCTAGGTGCAATCCTTCTTACTCCTACGTCCCGTCCCCTTTCCTCCATACTTGTGGGACATCTCTCTGTCCTGTGGGACGGGACCGGAGCACTTTGTTAAAAGCATCCAAATTTTTCCAAAAATGTGTCCTTCCTCTCTTTCCTGCGCGGGGCCCGGCGCGTGGCTGTAACCCCGCCCTCCTTGGCTCTGCCCGCGCATCGCCCCTCTGTCCTTTTCTCTGCTCAATCGGGGCCGGACGCACTTGCATCCTCGGAAGATTTTCTTCCCTGTTTTCCTCTCTGGCTCTCGCTAGCGTTCGTCTTCTAGCCTGTCTGTCTTTTAAATTAGACTTTCCAGACTGCTCTTCGTGTCATTGTCGCTTCGCGAGGGCGGATCCCCATCCTCTTTGTTTAGAGTGTCTGGGTCCGGAACACCGCTGGGACTCCTGTTTTTACTGTGACTCCATTTCGGTCCGGGCTCTTCAACGTCGGTTGGAACGATGGGAGGAGGTGTTCCGACCCGCTCCTCCATCTCATTTTCAGGCGTTCATCGACGAGAAGAAGAAACGCCCGGTAAGTTCTTTAGTTTTCAGAGCCCCCCGGCTGGGGGATACCTTCCCGGGTTCCTCTCGAACCGGGAGGGGCATTGATCGCTCTGTCACCGGGGTTCGCCCTCAGGTGCCTGTCGGGCCTAATAATTATACCGGAGTTTTCTCCGAGGATCTCCATAAGGGACCTGTGTACACCGGAGTAACTTCCGAGGCCCCTCCTGTGGGGGCTGTGTAGACCCAGTACTGCAGAGTCACAGGGTACCGGAGCTTGCTCTGAGGCCTCTCTTTCGGCTGCCCTTAAAAACAAGACCAGGGTGCGCCCCGAGGCCTTGGCTGGGCTTGCGTTTACCGAACGGATGTTCGAGGCCCGTGCCGATAAGGCGATTACCGGGCCTAGGCCCAAGGTCCCTCGTACAGAGGCTAAGGCTACCAGCAGTTCTGAGGGGCCGGGCAGGGCCCTGTCGGTGAAAACGGTTTCTCACCGTTCCCGCTCTTGTGGTGATACCAGATCTGTTGAGGGGGCAAAGAAGCAAGGTTCTTCTTTTACCGGCAGTGCCGAGGTCCTTACTTAGAAGGCTCAGTTGGCGGTTGGTATGTCGCAGAAACATTCCAGGCCTCATAATACTGGCTCTGCCGAGGTTCCTTATGTTAAGGCTAAAATTAAGACCCCTGATCCATCGATGGGGACCCCTGCCTCACCACCTCACGTGCCGCAGTTCCCCTCTGATGAAGACAAAATGGCGGCCGTTCCCGCCACGACCACAGCGGCCATTTTAGGTACTACCCCTACAACTACGCCATCGGCCTCTGGTGTAGGGTTCGGTCCCTTGGGTGAACATAAGGTCACTTGTGCGTATCCTTACCGGTCAGTTTATGATTGGAACGCCCGGATGCCTCTTCAGCACAATGTTTCGTTGCCTGCAGGGGCGGCCCCTTTGATTTATGTGGGTACGTCGGCGGAGGGCCCGGCGTGGCACCCTTCTCCGTTACGTCCCTGGATTTGTCCACCTCATGAGAGGCCTCCTCAGGTTTCGAAGCAATCTCCTGAGGACACTTTTTTTTCGGTAAATTTCAAGCGCTTATGCGCACCAACCCCATGAGGGAGTATTTCAAGGGCTTTTTAAGGAAATTTGTCCACCAGCGCCTCCGGCTCCACCCGTTCCTCTGGTGGTTCCGCCGACGCCTTCTTTGCCCGTGGTGCCTGCCCCTGCTCTTCCGCCTTTGCCACCGTTGTTCCCAGTGGACAAGGCAGTGCCTGACACGGTCCAGCAGGATCCTGACCTGTCAGATGACCCTCAAGGCGAGCAGGACAACGAGGACCTCCCCTGCTCTGTTGGAGCTTTTCATGCTGGACATGATGAATTTCTTAGATGTCCCGGTTCCCGAGGCACCTGCTCCACAAGAGTGCGTGCTTTCTGGGGTGTTCACCCTGTCTCCTTTGGAGCGTACCGGCCTTTTCCTGCAGAAGGATGTTTTGGCTGAGGTCCGAAGAGTCTGGGAGAAGCCACACTCAGGACTTTTCGTCAATAAAAAGATTGACGAGAGGTACAGGCTGCACTCTTTGGAGGAAGTGGCCTTGTCGTCTTGTCCGCCTCCCTCCTCCACAGTGGTGGCTGCGGCCACGTTGCAGTCCGGACCTGCAGCATCCTCTTCTGCGACGGCAACTCAGGTCTTGGGAAAGGAGGACAAGCTCCTGGACTCCCTAGGGAGGAAAATCTTTGCCAATTCGGCCTTGCAGCTCAGGCAGGCCAATGGCAAATTGATTTTGGCGGGATCTAACATACGGATGTGGAAAGGTCTGTCGGAGTTTGAGGAGCACATTCTGGTCGAAGTTGGAAGATTTCAGAGGTGGCCTTTCCGATGCCAGGGTCTTGGCCCAGGATCTCCTGGAGGCTGCGGCTCATCACGTAGACACCTCGGCTCGGGACATGATGCTCGGGGTTGATACCTCGAGGCAAGTGTGGTTGCATGCCACTAAGTTTTCGAAGGAAGTGCAAGACAAGGTTTTGGACCTTCCATTCGATGGTAAGGAGCTTTTTCATTCTTCTACTGATGTAGAGCTCACCAAGCATAGCACTCAGACGGCTAAATCATTGTCTGTTCTGGTTAAAGCTCCTTTCAAACCTCAGAGACCGTTATCGCAGTCGTCCTTCTGCTTTCAGGGGCTTCCTCGACCGCAAATCGCGCAGAGAGGACACTCCTGTGGGAAATACCGCCGTAGACAACAGCGTACACAGTATTTCTCCCGCTCCTCAGCCTCTTCATCAGGATCAGGTGGCACCGCCACAGATAAACCTGCCAAATGAGGTTTTTCCGTGCTCGTGCGAGACCCCGGTGGGAGGACGCATCGCGTCTCATTGGGAGGCGTGGCAGACCATCACAGAAGACAGATGGGTCTTGTCAGTCGCTCGGGCGGGCTTCTGCTTACCTTTACCCCCTACCCCACCCCTTTTCAGCTGTCGGGCTCACCCTCCCTCAAGGCCGAGGTTCAGAGACTTCTGCTCCTCAGAGCTGTGGAACCCGTTCCCCTTGGGGAGCGAGGGGAGGGCTTCTACTCCCGGCTGTTTACGGTGCCCAAACCCAACCAGGCTGGCCTGCGCACCATCCTAGACCTTTCCCAGTTCAATCTTTCCTTACCCCAAGAGAAATTCAAGATGATCACGCCCAGCCAGATTCGCTCCTCGTTACAGGTGGGCGATTGGCTCAGCGTGGTGGACCTTCAGGATGCGAACATGCATATCCTGATTTGGGCTCCACACAGGAGGTACCTCTGTTTCTCTTTGGGAGAGGAGCACTTCCAGTTTCGGGTGCTTCCTTTTGGCCTCAGCTCGGCGCCACTTGTCTTCACGAAGATGTCGGTGATTGCGGCCTATCTTCGCCTTCAAGGGTATCCATGTGTATCCTTATTTGGACGATTGGCTTCTACGCAGCCCTTGTCCGCTGGCGGCAGCGGGCAACCTCCAGTCTCTCCTTCAGCTCCTGTTCTATCTTGGGCTGTCGGTGAACTGGCGGGAAACCTCCATGATGGTCTCTCAGGACCTGATTTTTCTGGGTTTTCGTTGGAACATGATCGACTGCAGAGTATACCTGACCAGGGACAGAATGGCGGATCTGTTGGCCACGTGTCGGATGTTTGTGCAGTCGGAGGGTATGTCGGCCTGGTGGTTCCAGAGGCTTCTGGGCCTCATGGCCTCGTGTGTGCTGGCTCTTCCTCTTGCTCGTCTCAAAATGAGACGGACCCAGATGGCCCTTCAGAATTCATGGCGTCAGGCAGTGGATCCAGACGCCATGCGGATAATGATTCCGGATTCCATGAGAGTAGACCTGGACTGGTGGTCATCTCTCAGCAATCTGTCTGGGGGCGCGGGGTTTCAGGACCCGGTCCCTATGGTGACGATCACGACAGACTCCTCCCTCCTAGGATGGGGTGCGACGTTAGATCTCCTTCAGGTCTCGGACCTCTGGTCGCCTCAGGACAAACTCCTGCACATAAACCATTTGGAGCTTCTGGCGATTTTATTGGCACTCAAGGCGGTCAGACCGGTCATTGAAACAAAGTGGTCCCCCCCCCCCCTCTCGTGGACCTGTCCATCCAGATTTGGGAGTGGGTCGTGCTTCATGGTGTCTGGCTGCTTGCTGTGCACATCCCGGGCCAGCTGAATGTCACAGCCGATGCCCTCAGCCGGCAGACAGTGGTCAGCTACGAGTGGGAGTTGAAGGCGGAGGTCCTCTCAGGGATTTTCTCGCGCTGGGGCACACCGCAGGTGGACCTCTTCGCGACAGCGGCGAACAAGAAGCTACCTCTGTATTCCTCCAAAGGGGCGCTGGGAGCCTCCTCTCTAGGGGATGCTCTAGAGATTCCATGGCACAACACGAGAGCTTACGCCTTCCCGCCTCTAGTTCACCGGGCAATTTGGAAGTTGAAGAACTCGGTGAACTGTTCTCTTCTACTGATAGCCCCGTGGTGGCCGGCCAGGTTTTGGTTCTCAGAACTCCAACACCTGTCGGTTCATCCGCCGATCAGGTTACCGGTAATTCCCGATCTACTCCACCAGGGAGAGCAGCAGCTGTGGCACCCCTCCCCACAATCGCTCAGCTTGGCGGCTTGGTGCCCGAGTTCAGGTCTTTAGGGCATCTGAATTTGTCTGCGGATAACACGCGTATTATCCAGGCAGCCAGAAAACCTTTGACCAGATCTCAGTACAAGAGTAAATGGCTCAGGTTCTGTCATTGGTGTCTAGAGAAGAAATTGGATCCGGGGGGGCCGCGGTTGACGCGTTGTTGTCCTTCGTGTCCTCCCTAGCAGAGTCAGGGATTCATGTTCTGTCATGCAGGACTTACCTGTCAGCGGTCTCTGCTTATCTCTCTACGGATCAGTGTTCGTACTCTCTGGCTAACCCAGTGGTAAAAAGAGCATTTCGCTGGATTAACACGCCTTTACCCTCCAGTTCGTAATCCGCACCCGCCATGGGACCTGAATGTTGTCCTGACGGCGCTGTGCCATAAACCCTTTGAGCCGATGGCTACTGTGGACCTCAAGTACTTGTCTTGGAAAGTGTCCTTTTTGGTCGCCGTTACATCGGCAAGGAGAGTGAGTGAGCTCCAGGCATTGTCGGTGGAGCATCCTTTCTTGGTTTTTCACAAGGACGAGGTAGTCCTTCAAACTAATCCGACTTTTCTGCCGAAGGTGGTGACCGAACTCCATTTGAATCAATCGATCTCCCTACCGGTCTTTTTTCCGAACCCTGCCTCTGAGACGGGGAGGGTTCTACACTGTCTTGATGTCCGAAGAGCTCTTAAGTTCTACCTGGATAGGACTACCGAGCTTAGAAGTTCTTCTCAACTTTTTGTGACTTTCGGCAACCCTCAAGGCAAACGGGCGTCTAAGGCAATTATTTCTAGGTGGATTGCCGCCTGTATCATGGAGTCTTTCACTGTCCAAAAGCTGAAACCTCCTAAAGGTATCCATGCACACCTAGTGCGGGGCAAGGCCGCTGCGGATGCTTTTCAGAAGTATGTTCCCTGGGAGTCCATCGCTAGGGCAGCTACTTGGGCCTCCCCATCTGCTTTCTGTAAGCATTACTGCCTCGATATGAGTTCTAGAGCTGATGCTCAGTTTGGTCAGGCTGTGCTGAAGAACCTTTTTCAGTAAGGGCTATTTCCATCCACCCGTAGTTCCTGTAAGGAGTGCTTGGGAATCTCCCACAAGTATGGAGGAAAGGGGACGGGACGTAGGAGTATTACCAGGTTACTCACCGTAGTGACCACCTTACTCCTAGTCCATAGTCCCCTTTCCTCCATACGCCCACGCGCCGTCCCCTCTAATAAGGTTCCTCTGTATTGGTAATGGGTCTCTGACCTGGCAAAGAAAAGGACTGAGGGGCGATGCGTGGGGCGGAGGCAAGGTGGGCGGAGTTACGGGCACGCGCCGCGCCCCGCGCATGAAAGAGAGGAAGGACACATTTTTGGAAAAATTTGGATGGTTTTTACAAAGTGCTCCGGTCCCGTCCCACAGGACGGAGAGATGTCCCACAAGTATGGAGGAAAGGGGACTGTGGACTTGGAGTAAGGTGGTCACTACGGTGAGTAACCTGGTAAATTAATCGCCCATCTCACTGAGTCTGGCTTTCACATTGGTTGCTGCAGGTCATACTTAAATTGCAGGCCTACAATCTGTAAGCTGACTCTTTAGGCTCACTTTGATTTTGCAACATAGAATGTGTAAATAAAGAACTTTGGAAACCCACACATGTCTAGGCTGTCTATGAAATGGAATGAGAAAAGGATGATGCAATTTTAGCGTATTTTGAAATATAAGTGGGGTTGAAAGGAGATCTACACAATTGCCCCCACTCCATTTTGAGGGGGAGGATGTCAAGTCAAAGAAAGTGACCAATTGTTGTATTTTGGTAATTGATGTCCATGCGAGATCGGTACCTTTCAGTGTGATGTTGTCCAACCAACCAGAGGGATTGAAGCACTGTTGAATGGTGCACATTCGTGTTTCGGTTTAATATATCGCTGAAGGGGCATTCCAAGTCCTAAAAATTAGGTAATCGTTGCATTCAGGGGATTGAAGATTAGGTCTCCCACACATCTCTGAGGAGAATGTTTGGAGAAACTTCGAAATGATGGAACCATGCCAAATTCCTTAATATCTTGCGGAAAGGAACTCACTTTACTAAGTTTACTTGCTGTGGGTGCTATTGCCCAGTACCTCAGAGCTCATTGGGAGCACGATGGACTTTCAATTCTTTCAAAGTTTCCAGATCAAATAGCAGGGTTCGAAATTGGTGGGAGTTATTTATTTCCTACTCCTAGCCCAGGAGAGTCTGGTTAGCTTGCAACAGAAGCTACCAGGAGCTACTTTTGGCTGCTGAGGAAAACTGGGGCCATACAAACATACCTATATGACATTAACTTTGGTATCTGAAAAGGTGTATAAGGAACCATTAGAGACATTTAGAAGACATTTAAATAATAATGCATTGAATATAATAAAGTTGTTTGCATCTCACCTAAAAGTTAGATTTTCTTCACGCTATGTACTAGTTCCTGGTTCTCTAGTGTTCACTTTTGCCTATTGGGTGATGCCGGATAACCAGAAGCTAGTTTTGGCCCCTGCTCATTATATCTTTATATCCACCCTGAAATAGAAATAAAAGCTTTGACGCAATCTATCGGCCTTCCGAAACGGATGTCCATGTTCCTGAGTGGAGTTGAAATCTGTGAACTAGATAAACCTACAAGCTTTAGACCGCATGACAAATTGTAAAAATAAAACTTTATAAACTATTGTGCCTGGTTTGACCTAGTGCTTGTGACTTTATCACATCCCCATCTCGCCCATACGACTTCCTTCTGCACAAAAATTAATGTTTGAAGATTCTAATCCCAGTCTAAAAGTAGCTCAGTAAGAAAATGGTTGGCATCGAAAGCATGTGAAGATCTGGAGCTTGGGCCTGATTTGGATGCCGGTTTACATAATCTGGTGCCTTCAAAGCACTGCACTTTAATTCGCCAAGATCTGCTGGGCATGCTTTGGTCCCAAGTTTGGAGGGCCAGATATCTCAGGAGTATGTGGGAATGGGGGTGTAGATGTTCTTTCGGGCAGGGGTTGTGTCATATGCTGAGTTCACTTTGCCATTCTTTGTTTTTTTTTTTTGGCAAATTCTGGTGGTGGTTCTTCTGAAATGGCATTTTGTTTTAATCAATTTTAAGTTCTTGGGTCCTCGACTTCCGTATCTTAATTAGTAGTGCATTATTCTCTCCTCCTCTAGTCTAGTCTTTGCTGCAAGCCTGATGGCTTCTTTTGTACTTTTCTTGTGATTTTCGGTTTGGGTTATTGACCAGGCATGTAGTTTGTTGGATTATGACCCAATGACACACCATATATTTGTTGTATTCCTTTTTGTGTGCATCAAAGGCATCCCTTAAAAACTGTTCCTTCTCAGATATCCTGATGTTCTCCTTAATGTTTATAAAAAGAGACTAGCTGTAATGTTGTAGCAACATTGCATCTGTTCATAGGAAGATTCTGACAACTGGTGCCTTGAAAAATGTTGTGTGCGTTGATGTTTAGACTGAAATATGACTGAGAATAAGGATATTCAGAGTTACTATAGTGGATCCCTTTACAGGTGTTCAAACTTATTTCAAGGCATATTTTGAATCCAGTAACCTGATGGCATTCACCTCTTACCAGGTACAAAAATGTTTGAGTTGGGTAACTGGTTATAAGCTTACAGACACATTTTTAACATTTTGCTGACTTTGTTTCTGTTTTGTCTTCAGTTTCAAGTGTTCAACCTGTCTCTGCCCCCATGCCGATCGTCGCCCACACTTCATTTGGAAACCACTACACAATGACTTCATCTGTGGGCAACAGCGGTGTCCAGAATAATGATAATGCAAAGAAGACACTGGTCACACTCTTTGCAAACAACAGTGGTAAGTATAAATGCAATTTTGATAAAATCCTAATTAAGTTCCTACAGCCGGCACAGGGTATTTTTGTGAGAACTGATATGATGGGTGGTGGTGTCTTCATGGAGTTTAATCCATATTTGAAATGTAACGGTTTCAGGTCCAGTTTCTGCCCATGTCGTGCCAATAACCATGGCGACTGTGAAAAATGCAGGTCTGCATGTATGGTAACCTAAAAGAAAGGATGTTACCTGAAGAGTGTCAGAAGGTGCACAATTATTTTTGACCAGTGGGCATGTATCCGTGTCCGGCAGTAATTGGAAAGCATGGGGTAGAATTAGTAGATGGTGTGGCTCTGAGCTGTGGGGGGATGAAGGGTGGAATCTGTTTAGAATGGGTGAAAAGTATGAACAGTTCAGGCACTGGTTTGAAATGTTTTTTTGTAGCCACATAAAGGGAGACAGAGTTGTGCAGAGCGTGTAAAGAGGTGGCGTTTGGGGAAATGGCATTCAGCCGTTGGCAAAGGCTGCAGGAAATGGCAAACAATGTAACTTGGAACCAGTAGACCACTGTCAAGTTATTTAAAATATTTGTGTGCTTAATTGATATCTAAAAACCTATAGCTATTAATAGTTTCAAATATTATGTATCAATACTGTGTATACATGTTGTCTGCACAATTGTACGTGGAGTTTTAGTTTTGGCACCAGCTTGACCTTAAACAACTTATTATGGTTTTAAGGAAGATTCGATTGGTCTCACTTGTGTTCATTGGCCCATACCAGTAGAGGAAAAGGTCGTAGTGTAAATGGAGATCATTTTCTTTTATCTCAAGGATGTGAACATTGTGTATTTTGAGTTGTTGTAACACATGCCTTTCATCCCGGCCACACATTTCAAAACTGTTTAAGCCCGAGCACCTTTTATTTTTTGCTTGGTTGAGGCCGCATTCTCCTTGCTGCTGTGCCAACAACTTTCTCCTTGGCCCCAATCAAAACTATCCAGCATGCTGCTTGCAGTTTCCTCATAGAACTAC
Organism: Ambystoma mexicanum; assembly: GCF_040938575.1. Lineage (NCBI taxonomy): Eukaryota > Metazoa > Chordata > Amphibia > Caudata > Ambystomatidae > Ambystoma > Ambystoma mexicanum. Next base: position 747,276,601 of record NC_090921.1, on the reverse strand, counting down.
AAAATAGAATAGCATCACTACAAAATAGTATAGCATCACCCGAACTGTGAGATCGACTCTAGTTACCCCTCTCTATGCAGTAGCTTCAAAATAGCATTCAAGGTTATGACACAATTCTATTTGTTCTGGCTGCAAAACTCTCCATTCTGGGATCCTCATTGATATTTATAATTTGAGTATCGCCACCCACATTTGGAACCCCCAAAAACGTTTTAACGTAAAGAAAGCTCTCTTGTCAAATTAAATAACTGTAATTCTCAGATGTGTGAATGAATCTGTTTGGCTTCATGTGATTTGCGTATTCCTCCTGTGACTGGATTTCAGTCTGCAATGGTGTGAAAGCCTTAGTTTTTTGGACTGTGTTAAAATGATGCAGATAATTCTGTTTCTGGAAGGGGGTTTTCCTAATCAGACCTACCCCACTTAAATCATGCCCCATGCAAAAATTATAGTGTACTTAAGTGCCTTTGTTGAGATGATCACTTGACACCCCGAGCACTATCCCTGCAGCGACATCAGGGCAGGTTCAAAGGTCACATGTGCATTTGTTGCAGCTCCTAGAACACACAGTTCCAACAGGTAGAGGGGAGTTTTTAATCTTCTCCATCTCTGATCAAAACATAAGTGTACCCTAGTCACCCTGGTGACCAGTTTCACAATTATACAGCCACACATTTGATATTAGTGTCCGCTTGGTGAGCTGGACTTTGCTATTATTGAGAGGTGTATAAGCTGTTTGGCCTGAATGTCTTCTCAACAGCTATTTGGGACAAATGGCTAGGAAGCTGCCTTTTGAGCCTCCCGTAGGAAGGCCAACCCCTTCCATTCCAGGGAACAGGAAACCTCCCTGGGACGTCTCCTGGGAACTAGTGCTTCAAAGGCAACTGCCTGACTGCCTGAACAAAGGCAAACTCACACTAAGGTGTTGATGGGAGCAGTTACTTTGAAATCAGCAAACGTGGGAACGTGGCAGAGTTGGAGTAGCCAGAGGGGAGAGGTAGACTAAGAGCGGAGTTCCACCTTCTTGGTTTCTGCTAGGGATCTCTACAACTAACTTCCTGTCAACCCTCATTTCCTGTAGACAAAGGACTTGCGAGTGTTCTGTCGGAAGGCAAAATGACACTTATTACAGGAGCCTGGATTTGACCCCCGACAGCAGGCTTACTTTGGAACAATCTCTTGTAGTATTTAACTTTCATAGGAGCAGGAATTCCTTTCCCTATTTGATTCATCTTTGGACTCTGAAAATTGATCCATTTATAATGCTGTTGGGGATGCAGTTTATTCATACTCCTCTGCCATAGGCAGAACAAAGGCTTCTGAGGCAGTCAAGATCGGTTCCCTAACCGTCTCAAGGGCACATTTGGGGGGGGGGGGGGGTGATACTGCTGTGCACCAATGACTGTCTGCTGCCTGTGCCCTGGAATCAGGATCTTGCTCACTGGAAGTGAAGGACTACCTGTAGATGCCAGGCTACTTTCTGGATTGGAGGTGCAGAACTAAGGCTTCAGCCTGTCCCTGGAGACCCTGGATGAGGCTTCCCAGCAACCAAGAAGTCGAGAACCATCTGGGACCCTATTTTGCCACCTTGAGACCTCTTCAAGCTGGGTTGTCCACACGTTGCTCTCTTTAAGCAGATACACGACCTGGTGGTGCTGCTTTTGGCACTGTGCGTTCTTTGAACGGCTGATCTGAACCAGAGAGTGACAGCTTGCCCCATTTCAGCAGACTGCATTGATCAGACACGGGCTGTTGGAAGCCTCATGACTGTCCTTCACTCAATACAAGCATTGTTTGGCTGTCAATTTCGACCGCCGCCTCAAACCATTGGAATGCATTGACTGCCCCCTTCAGAGGTTAACTCGATCCAGCGGGAGCCTGCACATGGACTCGACTGTCTCACCTAGCACTGCACTACTGCAGCAACTCAACATGAGCTTGATCACAGTAAAAACGCACAGTAGCACAGTTTGATGCTGTTGAGCACCCAAGACAAGAACTAACAATATTTTTCAGAGGCCCTGTTGGCCCCCGGTCCACTTTAAGGACCATAGTTACTTGGAAGCTCCCCCTCTTTGCTTTTTTGAAACCATATTGTCGAATATTGACATTGCTGCTGAAATATTTTCTGAACACCCCTGCTTATCATCCTAGAGTGCCCTTTCTCATCAAAGTGTGCATTCCGTTTTTCTCTTTCAGGTCTAGGTCTTTAGTGTTTGTGATTAATTGGTTAATAAAAGTCTCTATTTTTGTAGAGCGTTGCTAAAGCATCCTTCTTATTTTGGATATATTGTACTAACACTACTGGGTTCTACTTTTTCCAGTCCAACTTTGAGCTCCACCTACTCGGGGGCATTCTACCTTTCCTCACCTTCCCCTAGAAGCTCAGCGTCTCCAAAATCCTTCTATCTAGGCTGGACTACTGCAACAGCCTCTTCCTCAATCTGCCTCTTTCCTCCCTCTGCCCCCTTCAACTAATCCAGAATAGGACTGAAAGACTTGTTCCATACAGCAGTATACATTTCCTTGCTTGCCTGACTTTGTAAATTATCTGTAAATGCTTTTTTTTTCTACTTTGCTGATCTGTCTTTGTGTTAGCCCACACTTGCTATGATTACATGTATGTATCTATTTTGCATCAAAGCTGTCTTGTAATGCGTCCAGATACCTCAGGGTGTGGTGTGCTTTATAAATCAATAAAACAAACTTATTGAGAATATTTTTCCACCATTGGTGTGATTACAGCATCCTAAGCAGAAATGTGTAATTCGATTAACAAGAGTGGTCTGCGTCTACTGACCAACCCAGATTTTTGAAGACCTCATCAAAAACGGTTTACTTGTGGTACAGAAAAATTCAATCCCATCCCCAAGTGAGATAGGTAAACAGTAGCAAAGAATACCTCACTATTTCTTTTAGACCCACTGGCCTGCCGGCACCTTTTATCTAGATAGAGAACATACAATTTTAGGTTTGCACGCAAATGCAACAAATTCTTCCCCTGGTGCGACACCTGTGTTGGGTCGGAAGAAAGAGTTGGACACTTTAAGGCCATTTTAAGTGTTCCGAAAAAGAAAAAGGCCCATCTTTCCCCATCGCTACACAGATTATTTGCCAATATAAATGAGTGCTTGTCTGTCGTTAGGAAGTTCAAAATAAATGTCCTCGGGATTTGGTTAAGGTGGTAAGCGTATGACCAGTTTCCTTGAGTCAGACTGTAACATTCTTGCCTTTGGTCGTATTTCTCCAGCATAGGGTCTGGCATGGATTCACATGTTCATGAATATTCCCCGTCGTTAGGCTGGGAATTCTCGGTAAAGTAAAAAAATCAGTTTCAGTTTCGTTTCTGAACTGTCTTTCTACTAATAACCAATCACTGGTCTCTGGGTCATTCTGCCCCCAGCCAATGACTGCCCTCTACCTAAGCCCCTCCTCTGGCAGCCATCTTCAGATTTTTACCGCACGTTCAAGTGTTGGGAGTCCTTGTGCTATAGCTCTCGAGCTTTTACTGCGTTTTGCGTTTTTTCGAAGAGTTTACGCTTATATTTTCGGTCAATCGAGCCTCAAGCTCCACCGATTCTACTTCCGATCAACAGGGACCCGTTTTGGAATGTTTCTACGCCCCTCAAGGGCAAATTTACGACGAGTTCTCAATTCTTGGAGGATTCACCAAGATCTTTGAGGCCTACGCCACGTGGTCATGGCCCAGGACAAACGAAACACGGCGCCTGTTGGATCCAAGCTGTTCAGGAGCTGCCCTGGATGCAGATTACAGAATGTCTTCAAGGAAGATGAGCACTCCCGGTGCCTCTCCTGCCTTCACGCCGACAAATCGCACGTGGAGAAGGACTGTGCGTTTTGTAAGAACATGTCCGAACGGACAATGAAGGATCGTTGCGTTCGACTCACCAACTGGCTGGAGGGGAAGAGCCCAGCAGCAGGTGAGAAGAAGTCTGAGCGGTCTTCTAGGATCTTTGAGGGGGCTCCGGCGACAGGGGCCCAACAAAAGGCAAAACACTGCGAGTCCGTGGGCACCTGGAGCGCCGATGGTTAGGGCTCTTTGGCTGCCAGGCAGGGCGCATTGTCACCGATGCCATCATCCACGAGCCAATGCTCTGGCTCGGTGAAGAGGAAGTCGGAGAACCCGGGTAAACTTCGGGAGAAACCCCAGTCGATCCCGACGGTGACAGCCGAGGGGGAGCGAGGCAGCGACCCTCCCCCTAAGGTGAAGGCCTTAGGCACGTCCGCGGTCGCGAAGGGCCTGATTCACCTGGCAAAGGCCCCAATCGAAGGAGTCGTGGCGGCCCTGGCGAAGCCTGTGGAGGCTACCCCAGTGTGGAGACGACTGCCAGGCCTAGAGTTTCCTTGTCACCCCGGAGGGAATAATCTTTTCAGCCTATCGAGAAGATCCCCGTGAAACCCTGGGATGAAAAGGGGGGAGGGAGGCACAGTAGCCATAACGGACACAGATACCACCTCCGAAGATGAGCTGGCTGGCGTCGCAAAGATCCTGGACAAGCGGTTCGAGGAAGTCCGGTCCTACGGGAGGGATCCCAACGAGGCGGATGTGGAGAGCAACGGTGGAGTCGACTAGGAGCCGCGGGCCGTGGAGGAGACGGGAGGACCCCTCTCTCCTGCCGTCGCCCCCATCGCAACCGATGCCTATGCCACATGACAACTCAGGAGCAATCTTGATGGCTATCCAGACCCTGTGTACGGAGATAAGGACAAGGTTGCCTTTACCCCCAGAGGGGACCTCTTTCCCCTCCACCGAGGGATGAGACGGGAACGGAGACGGAAGGGACGGACGATGACGGGACGGATCTCCCATCGCCCCCTGCCCGGGCCTCCCCTCCCGACGAAATTGGCTCTTTTCACGCCATGATCGCCAGGTCATCGGAGCTTTTCCAGCTTTGTCCCGAAGAGCAGAAGGAGGGTTTGCTCTACCAACGACAGGAGGCCAAGAGGAAGACCATCCTCTCAGTACCATTACTGGACGAGATCTGGGACGAATGACTGTCGCTGCTCAAGAGCCAGTCCACGGCTCCTGCGAAGAGGGACCGGTATGTGAAGAAGTACCGGGTCCCAGATTCCGCCCCGATGTGCCTCAGAGCTCAGCCGTCCCCGGATTCAGTGGTCTACGCAGCAGCCAAGAAGAAATCGGCAGGGGCGATGGGATCAACTTCCACTTCCCCACCGGATGGCGAGGGGAAGAAGCTCGACGCCATGGGACGACGAGTCATCTCGTCGTCGTCGTCGGCGGCGACGTCCGTCAAAGCGGCCAACGCCTGTGATCGTGGCATGCTACGACAGGGAGCTGTGGTTCAAGATCGCTCCCCTCCTGGATTTCCTGCCAGACAAGAGGGTGTAGGCCCTTGAAATTCTTCAGGAATTCGATGTGGCGATGGACCACGCCATCACTGTGGCCATGGACATCGTCGACACCGGGTTTCGACAGATGGGCAACATAGTTTGCCTTCGCCGACGCGGTTGGCTCAAGGCCACGACTTCCGTTAGGACTTTCAGACCAGGGTACTAGACATGCCCTTCGATGGGAATAACCTGTTCGGCAAGGCAGTGGATGAGTCACTGCAGGCCATCAAGGAGGACACTGAGACGGCCCGGGCCTTGGGTTCTCTCCATCGACGGCCGCCCTTTCGGACCCCCGAAGGCAAGTCTCAAGGTGCCTCCAAAGGATTTGGTGGCGGTTCCTCGTCGTACCACCAAGCGGCCCGCTCATCGTCGCAGGAGGCCTACAGAGGCCGCAGCAAGGCCGGAGGACGTCATTGTCGCCAAGGCGGCAAGGCCTCGGCGAAGCAAGATTGAACCGGCCGTGATGTCGCACCCCCACCCAAGCACCCTGGTGGGAAGCCGGCTGGCGAAATTCGTCAGGGCGTGGGAGTCGATCTCCACCGACCGTTGGGTGCTGGATGAGCTGGCCCACAGGCACACTCTGGAATTCCAAAAGTGTCCCAGTCTACCAACGTGGCCAGGAAGGAAAACCACATGCCACAGCTACTTCTGGAGGTACAAGCAATGCTGAAAAACGGCGCAATAGAACTTGTCCCAAAGAGGCTCCGGGGCTCCGGAGTGTACTCGCGGTACTTTCTCGTCCGAAAGAAGACCGGCGGTTGGCGACGCATCCTGGACCTTCGTTGTCTAAACAAATACATCAAGTCCCAGAAATTCCGGATGGTCACCCTTCAGCACGTGCTGGGACAGCTGGAGGAGGGCGACTTCCTATCGTCGCTGGACTTTGAGGATGCCTACTTCCACATCCCCCATACCCGAAGGACATCGAAAGTTCCTACAATTCGTGTTCCAAGGGCGACACTACCAGTTAAAGGCCCTGCCCTTCGGATTGAAGTCAGCGTCCAGGGTCTTCACCAAGTGCCTGACAACGGTGGCGGCACGGGTGCGCCTGCAGGGGATCCCCGTTTACCCCTACCTGGACGATTGGCTCATCTGAGCTAAGTCGAGGGAACTCGCCGTCGATCACGCAGCAAAGACCATCCAACTGCTCACGGATTTGGGATTCTCGATCAACTTTGCGAAATCCCACTTGGTACCGTCGCAAGACGCCCTGTTCCTGGGAGCCAGACTCGACACAGTGGCACGATTGGCTTCACCGCCGGAGGAAAGGACGAAGGCCATCCTGGGAAAGGTACAACGGCTGTTGACCATGGACGTGGCCAGGGTGAGGTCCATCAAGTCCCTACTCGGCATGATGTCATCGTGCATCTACCTCGTGCGCCTATGCAGGTTGCAGATGTGACCAGATCTCCATCAACAAGACGTTCCATCAAGCAATCCGGTGGTGGGGTAACCGCGCGCATCTAGTGGCGGGTATGGACCTCCAGACCCCGACACATCAGGAGATGGTGACAACGGCCGCCTCCCTGGAAGGATGGGGAGCGCACACCGGAGATCTCCACGTAAGAGGTCTTTGGCTTCCGGAGGAGAGGTCACTACACATCAACGTCCTGGAGCTCCGAGCCATGTTCTGGGCCCTCGGGTCATTCCTCCTGTACCTCAAGGGCAAGGTGGTGAGGGTCTTCACCGACAACACCACAACGATGTTCTACATCCGGAAGCAAGGGGGCACCAGATCCACAGCCCTATCCAAGGAAGCGCAGGATCTGTGACACTGGGCTGTTGCCCACGGGATGTTCCTGGTACCCTTCCACCTGGCAATAGTAAAGAACACCTTCGCTGACTCGCTCAGCAGGGAGCTGCGCTCGTGCCACGAGTGGGGAACTCAGGCAGGATCAAGTGGATCTGCTATTCCGACGATGGGGCAATCCCCAGATAGATCTATTCGTGACGGCGATTAACACCAAGTGCCGGAGGTTCGCCAGCAGGTTTCCCCAGCAGGGGAGCATGGGCGATGCATTCTCCTTCCCCTGGGACGTCCTCTTCCTGTATGCATTCCCGCCGTTGCTTCTACGACTCATCAGTCAACTCAGACGGTTCTGGTGCAGGATGATCCTCGTCGCACTGGCGTGGCCGAGGCAGATCTGGTTCCCGGACCTTCTGGACTTGTCAGCATCCCCCCAGTCAAACTGCCGACGGACTCGGATCTTCTCGCCAGGGAAGGAGGTGTCATCCTACATCAAGACCCGGGATCGCTGAACCCGCAGGCCTGGCTCCTGCAGCACTAGAGTTCGGAGGCTACAATATCCCAGCAGACTGCAAGGAGGTCCTTGTAAAGGCCAGGGCTTCCTCGACTCTTCCGTGCTACGGGCATAAATGGAAGAGGTTCTCTGTCTGGTGCCGGGCACAGAAGATCAACCCTCTACGGATTACGGCCCCTCAAGTGCTGCCGTACAATCGCTGGCCAAGGTGGGGCTGGCACATGCTTCCATCAAGATCCATCTGGCGGCTATTTCCCGCTACACCAGAACTCCGGGCCGGTCGTCTCTGTGGTTTCACCGCCTAGTGAAGGAGTTTGTGAAAGGACTGTTCCGATCGTTCCCGCCCCCGGCGTGGGAGCTCAACGTGGTGCTGACCAGACTCATGGGGCCACCATTCGAGTCTCTGCATTAGGCACTGTTGAAATTCCTATTGTGGAAGACGGCGTTTCTTGTGGCCATCACCTCCGCATGACGAGTGGGAGAGATCCTTGCCCTCTCCTGTAAACCTCCATACCTGACATTCCACAAGACGAGGGTAGTGCTGAGGACGCACCCCTCCTTCATGCCCAAGGTGGTGCAGAAGGAGGGGTGGACTTCCATCTCAACGAGCCTTTGGTGTTACCTATTTTCTTTTCGTCGCCGGCTGAGAGGACTTTGCACTCGCTGGAAGTGGCTAGAGCGCTGAAGTTCTACGTGGACCGCATGAAGAGTTTTCGGAGGACACCACAGCTGTTTGTGAATTTTGGACCTGTGAACTAGGGGAAGGCCCTCTCGAAGGCTTCCATTTCCAGATGGCTCTCTGGCTGCATCATGCACGGTCACCGGTTGTCAAACCGACTGTTGCCCAGCCGTCCAAGCCCATTCGGCCAGAGCGATCGCTGCTACCACGGCGTTCCTATCTGGTATGCCCCTGCTGGACATATGCAGGGCTGCTACGTGGAGGTCAACCCACACCTTTACGAGATTCTACTGCGTCGACCGGGAATCCAGGGAGGAGTCCAGAGTCGGCCAGGCAGTGCTGCGCAACCTGTTCGCTTGAAGGTGAGCCTGGTGAGGAGGTAAGAGATGCTTAATGTTGAGCCTTGCCACCTCCCGTGATTGTGCATGTGTGTATTGCTATGTATTCTTGTATTCATGAGCATGTGAATCCATGCCAGACCCCATGCTGGAGAAGGAACAAGTTACTTACCTGTAATTGTGTTCTCCAGCATGGGTCTGGCATGGATTCACATGCAAAGCCTCACTCCTGCCTCTCTGCGGCTCTTCTCTTGGTCCTACTGCCACTTTACATGCTACCAAATCTGAAGATGGCTGCCAGAGGAGGGGCTTAGGTAGAGGGCAGTCATTGGCTGGGGGCAGTATGACCCAGAGACCAGTGATTGGTAATTAGTAGAAAGACAGTTTAGAACGAAACTGATTTTTTTCTCTTTACCGAGGATTCCCAGCCTGACGACGGGGAATATTCCTGAGCATGTGAATCCATGCCAGACCCATGCTGGAGAACAGTTACAGGTAAGTAACTTGTTCCATCTCTCGCAGTCATTAAATTCAACCTCTCCTAGGTTTGAAATTACTTTATCCAATTTCAGTCTTCCCCCTATTCTGGGTTCTCTGTAATGGATTATTACTTCTTATGCAGTTTACTTGACAATCTTTTCTCACAACACACTTTTTTGTGGCATGTTCTCTGCACTCTTCCACCCTGTACTCCTGGGGCCTTCCCCCTTCTCAGGGTATTCGTTTTAAGTCTCTTTACTTCCCATGCAGGGTTATTTGGTAGGTTCTTTATTGGCTTCTCACAACTCCAGTTAGGCTGGTATATTATTTTTATATCGTCCCTTTGACTGGGACGAGTTTCTCAACTCATTTAATGTTGCTCCGGCAGCCTCCCGGTTCTTCCCGGGTACCTTTCTGTATGCAGAGGAACCTTGCAGGGCTCTGCACTTGTTGTCTGGCTTCTCGGTCTTTGGTTTCACCAGCATTCCATTCTCTGCTTTCATGCAGGCTGCTACCGTCTACGGAAGCTGACTGTAGGGAGCTGATATCGCTCCCAGTTAGGATGGTCTCAGCATAGTTAGCTGAGTGTCTCGTCCACCAAGATTCGGTCGTGGTCACGTTGCCCAATTGTTGGACTCACTGATTTTCTGGTGTCTCAAGTTGGCATTTTCGCCTTTCCGAGTATGTTCTGTGGCTTGTTTCCGCTCCACCTCTACAAGGCGCACTTACGTCACGGAGTTTCCCCCTGCACACTGTACACTATCTCGCGTCTTAATCCACTCGTCCCAGTTAAAACATATATCTTCTTAAAGAGACATCCTTTTTTGGTTTTGATGACTGGTTCGCTTCAGAATTGCCTTCAGCCAGACGTAAGGACACATCATTCATCATATCAGGCAGTCCCATGTATCGTCGTTGGTCTAGGGAGTTCCTCATGGGCCCCATAGTCCTTGGCTCATGGGGGGAGGGGCGGGCGAGTCACTCCCAGAAAGGTCCCACTTAAACAGGCCCCTAGGCAGAGTTGGTTCACCTCCCTAGTATCAAAGGGTGTGGCTCCCCCTTAGGGAGAAAGGACAAATACCTTAGTTTTGTCACACTGCTCATGACCATGAGGCTGATTGCGCAGTGTGCAAACTATCCACAGGTGCATAATGCCTGTATGTGGGCAAGCCAAAGTTATGTATAGGGCAAGTCGAACCGTAAGTTTGGCTTGACCCCAAGAGCCAAACCGCGAGCAGAGCCATTAAAAAAGTGTGTACATTTGATAGCCCAACACATTGTAAATAACAGATTTGTCATGTACTATAATTACAATTCTGTTTTCATTATCAACAAACCAACTTGGACTAGGTCTATGACTGTTTAACACATTTGTAGCTGAGGAAGGGCGCTCAGCCAATCGAACAGTGGGGAAGAATACCCATACTCCTACGTCCCGTCCCCTTTCATCCGTACTTGTGGGACATTCCGTCCTTCGGGACGGGACCGGAGCACTTTTGTAAAATGCATCAACATTTTTAAATGTTTGTCTTCCTTTTATTTTTATGCGGGGTACCACACGTGGCCGTAACCTCACCCTCCCGGGCTACGCCCCACGCATCGCCCTTCTGTCCTTTTCACCGTGCAGTCGACGCTCTACGCTCTAGCTTCACTGGGATTTAAATTTTTATTCCCTTTGTCCTTCCTGCTCCGGTTCCACAGTCATCTAGTTCTCGTCTATGCTGAAGCGTCTGGGATTCGTGTCCTGTTATTCAGTGAGGACGGATCCCCACTCTTTGCTTGGAGTGTCTAGGCCTGGAACATCACTGGGATTTGTGCTTCTATTGCGACTCCCTCTCTGCCCGGGCACTCCAACGTCGTTTTGTACAGTGGGAGGAAGTGATTCAGCCCATTTCTCCGCCTCATTTTCAGCTTTTCATCGACTAAAAGAAGAAACGCTTGTTAAGTTCTTTACTTTTTAGGGTGCTTCGACCATGGGACTCCTTCCTGGGGCCTTCCAGATCCGGGAGGGGCTTGTGTAGCTCTGTCACCAGGGGTTCCCCTGAGGTGCCTCAAGGGCATAATGGGCGCAATAGAGTGTTTCTTCAGCGGACCTGCCAAAACCGGACACTGTTCCGAGGTTCGCCATTTGGGTGCTAAGGTTCAGCCCAGTTCGTCTGTGGCTCTGGATACCAGGGTTCGCCATGAGGTCTCCATTTGTGGAGCTTTGCATACTGAGTCACGGCTCGAGGCACCTCCTTGAGGGAGCTTTACGTCCCAGGTTTAAACCTGAGGTTCCTCTTCTTGGGGTTAAAGTCAGCACCGACAGAACCAAGAGGTTCTTTTGAAGGTTTTTTCGGTGAGGAACATCCCTCAACCGACCCACGCTCAGGGTCGTGGTGGAACTGGTTCTGTAGAGGGGGGGAGGAGAGGAGGGGGAAGGTGCGGTCACAGACCATAACTCCTCCAGTACCGGCTCTGCCAAGGATCCTTGTGTCGACACTAAGGTGTTACTTAAGTCCCCTGACTCCCTTGAGGAGACTATTGCCTCATCTCCACATGTGAGTTCTCATCAGGTTTCGACAAAAGGGCTGCCCAATCTCCATGGTCCACGGTGGTCATTTTGGATACTTCTTACAACAACTTTAACGTCGTTTGGTGCTGGGAGCTGTGTGAGCGCTTTAAAAATGCAAATAAATAAATAAATGCATTCGATTGGCGTGCTCAGACACGGCTGCCTCATAAAGTCTCGCTCGCTCCTGCTTCCGTGCCACTGATCCATGTGGATCCGACTGGTGGTGGGCCCTCCTGGCAACCATCCTCCTTGCGTTAAGGGGGGTATGCCCCTCACGAGCGGCCTCTTCCTGTACCAGTGCCAAAACCTTCGGCTGAGGATGAGTTTTTCGGCAAGTTTCAGATGTTCATGCACTCGGACTCTATGAAGGCGTATTTCAAACATCTTTTCAGGGTAATGTACCCTGAACGTCCTCGCGCACCTTCTGCCTCGGCTGTTCCAATGCAGGTCCCGGTGGTTCCATTTCCTCCAACGCTTTCTTCTGGACCTCCTCCATCTCTCCCGTCACTGCCCCCATTGTCTCCTATAGAGAAGACACCGGCGGACCGGGACAACACTTGAAAACCTGCGGCGGTATGCGTGGTGGACCAGTCTTATGTTCCTGCCTTGTTGGATAAGCCTCCAGCGGATCAGGATAGCGATTAGTAGCCCCGCTCTGTGAGAGCATTCCATGACCGGGTCCTGGATCTGATGGCCGTCCTTGATATTCCAGTACCGGGTCCCCACTTCTCAGGAGGGGTTGCTATATGGAGCCTTTGCCCTGTCGCCACAGGAGCGCACCGGCCTGTTACTCCAGAAGGACATCTTGGCTGAGGCCTTTAAGGTCCGGGATAAACCCCACACCGGGCTACACCTCAGTGTTGTGCAGAATCCTGGGCAGGGCCCTTAGGGACCACTGCACAAGATTAAGACTATAGGTGGTAGTACAATTTCACCTTTGGTTCAAGCCTGTACTACACAGAGTGGTAGCAGTAGCGGAGCAGCCAGACTTATCTCAAGAGCAAATGAGCAGAAGTAGAGATTACACAAAGGACTACAATTACTGTGACTCAAGCAAACACTGACTCAAGGTTTCTGGTTAAAAAAATATAAGTACATTTATTTTTAAAACATCTGTTCGTAAAACACTTTACTTCTATTAAATTAAAACCACACTTCAAATATACTACACACAACCAATTCCCTTTGTGCAGATAAATTCAAGGTAAGTACATTGGATTTGACGGACCGGTGTTTGAAACAATGACTTTACCGTGGGTTAATACGCAATCACTTTGACAGTAATGACAGTTCGGTCTTACTAAAGAAAGGCGTACCCGCGAAGATTAATGTTAACAAAGTCAAACACACTTAGCACATGAATTAACACAAGAGAATAGGGGATACAAATCATAGGCAATACTTTTGTCAAGGCAGATAGAATCAAAAGACACTTTCTAAAATGTAGATAAGTCAATAGGCCTGCGCCAGTGTCAAATGGGACAAGGGGTCCTGTTGTCGAGGATCACAAGGTTAGAACAGTTCACGATTCGAGATTGCCAGGAGTACTTCGACATTGTCAAAAGGGAAGCAAAAGTTATAAGAGGAAAGGAAGATGAGGACAAGCCTTTGGTGAGGAGAAAAGGGTTCACCCTAATTCCTCGAAGTCGGACACAGTACCTTATTCGTTTGAAGAAAAGCTGGTGCCACTGCAGTTGTTCCTGGTAGTTCCTGGAGACTCGCGGTTCCTGGAGCTTCAGTCGTGGGGACAAGGAGGACGTCTGGAGCGATCTGCACTACCCAGGAATGAGGCCAGCAGCTGCAAAGGAACAGTGAATAAAAGGTACGCTCCTTTAAAACAGGAGAGGCTCTTCAGATGGCTATCCGGACCACTACAGCTGTGTGCAGCGATTTCGACCAAGAAGAGGATCCTCTGGCTGTGGAAGGTGAGCTGGTTGATCCCACCAGGCTCAAGGGAAGAAGACTCCGGATTGGATCTTCTCTTGTCGTTGAAGGGTAGATAGCTCAGGAATGCAGCAGGGCTTCACCGGGACTCGGGAGTTACAGCAGCCGTCTCCTTCTCCGCTTCTCTTCGGTTCTTTGCGGTTCCAGTGGCGACTCTGACTTCCAGGCCAAGAGTCCTGACTTTTATGCCAAAATCCCCCATTCACTCAGCAGGGCGGTTGTCCGGCCCGGATAACCACCTCAGCCAATCAATACAAAGTGCGACTTGTGTCTCCAAGGAAACTGTTGTATTGCTCCTGTCTGAGGTGAGGTAGCTTGAGATGTCATGTGGAATGTTTGTGTGGATGATGGAATATTCTGAGTGATTGTTCTGTGTAGAGGGGTTACAGCTGGCTGGCCCTGGGTGATGGGAGCCGGTGTTGTCACAGCTTATGTCCTTTATGTCTTCATATGGATATGTAACTGAACTTGGAAATAAACTTACCTGAAGAAATCTTAAAGAGCCTGGAACCTGCTTTTTAACAATGGCGACGAGTCGATCTTTGGTAACCTACGTGCCACAAGCTGATGGACTGAGGACCCTGCTGCGGGGGGTGCAGGAAGGACAAGCTTCTGGAGAAGGACAACACTGCCCCCAAAAACTAAGTCCCATCACCCAGGGTGCAGGGGGCGCCGGATGATTAAAGCCCCATCTTTGGTGGGACCGGTGCACATAAGTAGTGGGCAAGCTGGGCCCCAGGGAGTCTTCAGGGAGAAGCCCTGACTTGGCTCCCCAAAGCGCAGGGGCAGGAACAGGAATTGGGCCCCATTGCAGAGGGATCAGCTCCAGGAGCAGGAAGGAGGACTGCGTCCCAGGGTTCAGGGGAAGTCCAAGTATGAAGGGCCTTTTTGGGTGGGCAGCTCCTGTAGGAGGCAGAGCTCTGCCCTGGGGGCTGGAGATGGCGCTGTATCAGCAGGTGAAAGATAATACTGGGAAATTGATGTGGAAAGCTAACGCTGTACCCTGGTCCTCCGTGAGATGTAATGAAGAGCTAGCCCACTGGGAGGAATGTGATGCTACTCTACGTTTTTTTTTAAAAGTTAGAATGGCAATAGAAAAAAAGACGCTGCTCTGTGTTTGGGAAATGGATGTGAATTTGACATGAACAAGGAGGACTGTTTGCCTGACTACACGTCACTCATGTTTTGTACATCCCTGAGGATGTAAAAGGGAAAGTACTTTAAGGAATCTGACGTTTGGCAAGACATGTGTCTTAGAAGGAAGGAAGCAAAATATGTGTGCAGCTATATTAAGGCAGGAATGAACAATGCTTAGAACATGGGAACCCTATGATACAAATCGGATCCAAGAGAAATGGTTTGTTTAGGTGCCAAATGCTGTGGTCTCTGCTTGGCAAAAGAGAAATTTTCGGCGGATTGTGATGCTGACATGCCGCTCCGTCTCAGTTAGTGAGGCGACAGGTAGCGGCCAACAAATAAGGTGACATTTTTAGGTCATGACAGTATGGTGAGGTATAGGCATGTGCAGAGAGTAACAGCCATAATGTTGTGTAGTTTGGAACTTTAATATACCTATTTAAAACTGACAGAGCATTTTGCATGTGCAGGATGGTGAGTGCCTTGGTGCGATGTGAATCTGTAGAATGGGGCACTGCGAGGATGCAAATGAGTTTGTGTTTATAGAAGATCTTAAACGGCACTGTTCTGTAATGTAAATGGGTAAGAAACAGTGACAATATAGTGTGGTAATATGTTGTATTGAAGGGTATTTAGCATAATTCTTTTGGGGTTTCGAGTGATTGCACCATGGCACATGGACACTAATGTACATAAATCGTTGCTGTTAGTGTAAGACGGGTGGTATGTGTATGAGTGTGATAGCTTTAATCATTTTGAGGATTTTCAGCTATATTGCACATGTCAGTAGAGCCTGTGTAAACGGCTATGGACTCATAGGTTCGCTTAAGAGCCTGCAAATGGCTATGGACGTTTTAGTTCATAAAAGTGTTAGTTTTGGGGATTTTACTTACTATGAGCAACATGGTTTTGTGTTCAAATGTGCACAACGCAAATGATTTCAATGCGGGTTATGATGCATTGTTTACAGCATATGGCTGCAGCATTCTATGATTTTGGAATGCATGTTATGATGAATCTGACTCAGATAGGTTGGAGAAAGTCAGTGAGTGTTGGGTATTGGGTGAACTCACATTCAGCATGGAAGTGTTGCAGTGTGAAATGCATGGTTTGAATTGTTTGGGTAATGTCAGTGGGGTATATGGTTTTCCTTACATTGTTTTGGTTTGGTTTGGGTAGTTACCTGGCATGGTAAAAGTTGAACACCCATGCGATTGTTCTAGAGTGAGGTAGCGCCTCGACTCTTTCAATTAAGGATGTTGGGATTTTCTAATTTCATGTGAGGGGATTGGTCTGGTTATAGGGGTTACCTGATTCCGGTAAAGGTTAAACAGCGATGAGGTTGTTCTGTGAGGGAGGTAGCGCCTCCTCTAGGTTTTTTTTTAATCCTTCTCATCACATTGGACAGTAGGTAGCTGGTGGTAAAGGGGTAGCTGGGGACGCCTGGTAATGACCCATCGGTATTGAGTGTGGCAAGTCCAGTGATGATGAGTAAATTGTTTTCTATGTTACTTGTGGTATCCATTGTGGATTTCGTTGTATCCTTGGGTTCAACAGCTTGTTTTGGGTTAGGATGTTTTCCTTGCTATAAGACCATTGAGGTTTTACCAGTCTTTGATGTTGGCATTGGAAGTGCGTGGCCACTGCTCCCAATGTGTTTGGAAGGTTTGCACAATCTGGTCTGGTGTAATGCGTGTGGCGTTGAGTCCATGGGTATTTGTGTTCTGTTATGTTTTGTGTTTCCACTTTGTGAATCCCTATTGGAGTGAGGTTGTGGTTGTCTTTTTGGAGGCTTTGAGGTCTCAGCTCTCTAGAGTGGCAGTCTAGAGGCCTGCTGGAGTTCCAGGGTGGCAGTCTGGTCACCCGTGTCGTTGTAGGCAGGGGCAGGTGGTAGGAGGTGTAACAGTCTTATGGTTGTTCAGGAATGTAGGTGAAGTAGCCCAGTTTCAGGGTTGGCAAGGTCCTGGGGTGAGAGCCCAGTTGCTTGTTTGTGGCAGGAACAGACAGATGGATGACAGTATTTTTGTTATTGGTACATGGAATGTAGTTTGTCAGGGTGTGATGTTTTGATGGTTGGGTTTGGCCGTGGACGTGTCTGTCTGCCAGTTGAGTGTTACGTGTGCGTATATCTTGGAAGATGGTAGTTGTGGTGTTCTGGTATGTGACTTGTTCTGTGCATGTATGGTTTAGTAAGGGAGGGAGGCGTGTTGTATTGTGCCTGTCTGAGGTGAGGTAGCTTGAGATGTCATGTGGAATGTTAATGTGTGGATGATGGAATATTCTGAGTGAGTGTTCTGTGTAGAGGGGTTACAGCTGGCTGGCCCTGGGTGATGGGAGCCGGTGTTGTCACAGCTTATGTCCTTTATGTCTTCATGTGGATATGTAACTAAGAACTTGGAAAAGAACTTACCTGAAGAAATCTTAAAGCGCCTGGAACCTGCTTTTTAACAATCACTCAGCAAGGCGGTTGTCCGGCCCGGATAACCACCTCAGCCAATCAATACAAAGTGCGACTTGGGTCTCCAAGGAGACCCTGTGCAGGGGGTGACTAAACCCCTCCCTCACATTCAGCCCACCTAGACACCCAGACGTCAAAGGAGGGTTTCTGGACAGAAGCCCGCCAAAGGTCAGCGAACAAAGAAGTAAACCTGGTTTGCCGCGCAAAGTAAAACACAAGAAGGATTTTAACAAAAAAATGGCGAGAAAACCCGACCGGAGCCAAATTAAAAAGTATTTGGTCAAGCGGGTTTAAGTTCGAGGCTAATACAATAGCCTAAACCAGTACCACGTTTATATACTATAATCGCGGTAGAAAAGAAAGGTTAGGTACCACTGCCACCAGCCAAGTCTTAGTTTTAAGGGAGCGAAACAAAGCTCCAAGAGGTGCAGAGAGAAAGGAGTAGGAATTAACCCTTTCCAGTACTCCTTGTAAAATGGGGTCTACTGGGTCTGCAGTTTAAATGACTTCACAAAGTAAATGGCACCGTTATCTGTTTCTGGGGGACAGTAGTCAGCCCCAGAAAAATGAAGTCAGTGGGAAGTCTTGGAGACAACCCTGTGTCACTGGACTGAAGGTGCTGTGTAACACACACAAAGTTGAGCTCATGGAGTGGTGTGGCTCCAGAGTCCAAGATCACACAAACCGTAAAAATACACAAGGCAGAACACATGCAAGAGTGGTAAAAAGGTTCACACGCTTACCAGGTGGGAAAAAATAAACCCCAGAAATCCAGCAAAGCTGCTAAGGGACTCACTAGGTAAGGGAAATTAGCCATGATTGAGAATTCTCCCTAACACTCAACAAGAGGATTGATGCTCATACAAGCTTCATGCCTCTGAGGAGATAGCCTTTTCGGCTTGTCCACTCCCTTCCTCAACGGGGGTGGCAGTCCAAGCTGGCCTCTGCATCTTCAACGGCAGCGGCTCAAATCCTATCCAAAGAGGATAAACTCCTGGACGTCTTGGGCAAGAAAGTTTTTGCCAATTCGGCGCTCCAACTTCGTCAAGCTAACACCGAGCTCAACCTGGCAGCAGCCAACCTGAGGCTGTGGAAGGAGCTTGCCATATTCCAGGAGTGTATTCCTGCGGATCGGCTAGATTTTAAAGCCGGTTTGTGGATGCCAGAGTGTAGGCACAGGATCTTCTGGAAGCTGCGGCACATCATGTACATACCTCAGCTCGAGGTTTTATGGTCGGGGTAGACACCGTCCGCCGGATGTGGCTCTACGCAACGAAATTCTCAAAGGAAGTGCCCGACAAAGTGCTGGACCTTCCTTTTGATGGCAAGGAGTTTTTACAGGCTAGGAACTCGCAAAGAGAAAAGCGAGTACCCAAACCGCCAAATCTTTATCGGTCCTGGTGAAAGCTCCAGCTAAGGCTCCTTATACACAGAGGTCAGGGTCCCAGACTCTGTTCTTCTCTGGATTCAGGGTGTTTCAGGATCGCTGCGCGCACTGAACCGAAGCTCCGGTTGGCTGGCCCCACCGAAAGCAACAGCGGCAAGGTGGTCTGTTTTCTCTCGCCCATCAGTTTCCTCTTCATGGAACAGGTAGTCTCCCTGCCGAAAAATCAGCCAAATGATATTTTTTGTCAGTCGCATGAGACTCCGGTGGGAATACAAATCTCGTCTCATCTGGAGGCGTGGTGGACCATCAGCGAAGATGTGTGGGTTTTGTCCATCGCTTGGGCGGGCTTTTGCTTTCCCCTCTCGCTACTCCACCCTTCAACCCTCCCTTCCAACAGATCGGGTCGCCCTCCCTCAGAAACCGGGTACAGAAACTTCTAGAGCTCAGAGTGGTGGAGCATGATCCCCTCTAGGAGCAATGGGAGGGCTTCTACTCGCGTCTGTTCAGTGCCCAAACCCAACCAGGCTGGCCTGCACACTATCCTCGATCTTTTACAGTTCAATCTTTCTCTTACCAAGAGAAATTCAAGATGATCAATTCAAGATGATCACGCCTTGCCAAATAAAGTTCTCTCTTCGGAAGGGCGACTGCCTCAGCATAGTGGACCTTGACGCTTACATGCACATCCTGATATGGAGGCCGCATCAGAAGTATGTGCGGTTCTCCCTGGGAGAGGAACATTTCCAGTTCCGTTTGCTCCCCTTTG
Source organism: Ambystoma mexicanum (assembly GCF_040938575.1). Taxonomy (NCBI): domain Eukaryota; kingdom Metazoa; phylum Chordata; class Amphibia; order Caudata; family Ambystomatidae; genus Ambystoma; species Ambystoma mexicanum. Next base: position 747,257,224 of record NC_090921.1, on the reverse strand, counting down.
GTCTCAGCTCGGTGCCGCGTGTCTTTACGAAGATGTCGGTCATCGCAGCTTTCCTTAGGCTGCAGGGCGTGCATATATACCCATATTTGCATGATTGGCTCCTATGCAGTCCTTGCCCACAATCGGCATTGATCAATCTCCAGTCTCTCCTCCAGCTCCTGTTCTACCTTGGGCTGTCAGTGGTCTGGCGGAAATCTTCCATGACTGTCTCGCGACCTGATTTTCTTGGGTTTCTGTTGGAATACAGTCAGTACCAAGGTGTTCCTAGCGACGAACAGGATTGCAGAGCTATCAGCCACATGTCGGCTCTTCCTCCAGTCTTCGCACATGGCTGCTTGGTGGTTCCAGAGACTTCTAGGCCTCATGGCTTCTTGCTTGCTACCCTTCCTCTTGCATGTCTGAAGATGTGGCGTACTCAGCTGGCTCTTCGGCGCTCTTGGTCTCAGACTTCGGACCCAGATTCCAATATGATTCCAGTTCCGTCCTGCATAACAGCGGATCTACAATGGTTGTCTTCGACCAACAACCTTTCAGTGGGGGCCTCTTTTCGGGAGCCCTGCCCACAAGTGAGTTACCACAGAGGGGCGCGACGGTGTGTCACCTTGAAGTATTTGACCTTTGGACACTTCAGGACAGGCCGTTTCATATCAATTATCTGGAACTTTTGGCTGTTTTTCTGGCACTCAAAGCCTTTCAACCGTCCATCACGAACAAGGTAGTCCGTATTCACACTGACAATTCTGTGGTGATGTTTTACATCAACAAGCGGGTTGGCACCAAGTCACCTGTCCTTGTGTACCTAGCCATACAGATTTGGGAATGGGCCATCCAGCACAACATTTGGCTCCTGGCTGTACACATTCCAGGTCACATCAATATAACTGCAGACTCACTCATCCATCAGTCAGCGGCCAGTTACGAGTGGGAGTTGAAAACAGATGTTCTCCGTGCCATTTTCCGTCAATGGGACGCTTCAGAAGTGGACCTCTTTGCAACTTTTACAAACCGGAAACTTCCTCTGTATGCATCCAGACACGGTCTCTGGGTGTCCTCCCTGAGAGACGCTCTCGACATTCCATGGCACAACATGAAGGGTTATGCTTTTCCTCCACTGCCTCCGATTCATTGGTCACTTTGCAAACTCAGCAATGCATCGAATTGCACTCTACTCCTCATAGCTCCTTGATTGCCAGCCAGATTCTGGTTTTCGGAACTTCAGCATCTGTCGATTCTTCCTCTGATCAGGTTGCCGTTGATTCACAACCTGCTTCACCAGTGCAATCAATAGATGTGGCACCCCTAGCCACAATCGTTCAGCTTGGCGGCCTGGTGCATGAATTCAGATCTTTAACGCAGTTTAATTTTTCCGATGACAACATGCGCATTATTCAGCCGTCCAGAAAACCTTCTACGAGGGCTCAATATAGGGGCAAATGGCTCAGTTTTTCCACTGGTGCTTAGCTAAACAGCTTGATCCCAGGTACGCTACGGTTGACACTGTCCTATCATTTGTGTCTCACCACACGGCTTCGGGCATTCATGTCTTGCAGGACATACTTATCTGCCATTGCGGCCTACCTGTCCACTGACCGCATTTCCTTTTCCTTGACGAATCGGTCATAAAAAGGCATTTTGCAGGTCTTCTGCATCTTTTCCCGGGCGGTGCGCATTCCTCATCCGAAATGGGATTTGAATGTGGTCCTCACTGCGTTCTGCAGTAAGCTGTTCGAACCTATGGCCACTAGCGAACTCCAAATACCTTTCTTGTAAGGTCACTTTTCTGATTGCAGTGACATCGGCGAGGCGTGTAAGCAAGCTCCAAACTTTCTGTGGAACATCCATTCCTCACTTTCCATAAGGAAAAGGACTTTTTCTGGATTCTGCCATTCGTAACACGTTTATGAAAATTCGACGAAACATTGTTCCAACTCGGATATCAGACAATCCCTATGTCTGAGCAATTCTGCTGATTTTGTCTAGACAAACAAATCCCTAAAATGCTGCATCATATGATCATGGTCTGCCAGCCCTCTCCCAAGTGAGGTTTGGAGATTTTTTTTAAGATATCTGCTCAGCACGAAGATGGTGATTCCAGATGGGACAAGATCCTGAGAGGTCAGGAAAGAAAATTAATATATACTACAGTTCAGTTTCTTCACCACAGCCTGGCATACGACAATCCAAGGAACTAACGTAGTGCTGTCCACAGTTGCCTGTGAGTTAACATGTTTAAAAACTTATGAGATGCATTTCAAATATGTCTAAATGTAAAGTTTGTTTAAACTATATAATTTTAAAACAAAAATAAATAAAAAATAAGGTTGTGTTCTGCCCTCATCCCTCTTTCCTGCGTAAGGTGGTTACGGATTTTCATTTGAATAAAACAATCCCCTTACCTGTCTTTTTTTTCCCAAACCCGGCATCTGATGCCGAGAGAGTCTTTTACAACTTGGACATCAGGCGAGCCCTTAAGTTTTATCTCGACCGAACGAGTGAACTCAGGGGCTCCTCACAACTGTCACTTTCGGGGACCCCAAGGGAAAACCGGCTTCCAAGGCAACCATCTCCCGATGGATTGCCTCCTGCATTTCAGAAGCCTATACCATCCAAGGCCTTCAGCCCACGAAAGGCATTACTCCTTCGTCCTGTCCCCTTTCCTCCGTACTTGTGGGACATCTCTCCATCCTGTGGGACGGGACCGGAGCACTTTGTAAAAAGCATCAACATTTTTTCAAAAATGTGTCCCTCTTTCCTGCGCAGGGCTCGGCACACGGCCGAAACCCCGCCCACCTTGGCTCCACCCCGCGCATCGCCCATCAGTCCTTTTCTCAGCTCGATCGGGGCTGGATGCACTTGCGTCCTCAGAAGATTTTTTTTCCCTTTTTTTCCCCTCTCTGGCTCTCGCTGGCATTCGTTTAATAGTCTATTTCTTTCAAATTAGACTTTCCAGATTGTTCATCGCGTCATCGTCGCTTCGCGAGGGCGGATCCCCATCCTCTTTGTTTAGAGTGTTTGGGTCTGGAACACCGTTGGGACTCCTGTTTTTAATGTGACTCCCTTTCGGTCCGGGCACTTCAATGTCGGTTGGAGCGGTGGGAGGAGGTGTTCCGACAAACTCCTCTTTCGCATTTTCAGGCGTTCATAGACGAGAAGAAAAAACACCCGGTAAGTTCTTTACTTTTCAGAGCACCCCGACCGGGGGATATCTTCCCGGGTTCCTCTCAGTCTGGGAGGGACGTTGATCGCTCTGTTACCCGGGTTCGCCCTGAGGTGCCCGTTGGGCCTAATAATTCTACCAGAGTTTTCTCCCAGGGTCTCCGTAAGGGGCCTGTGAACACCGGAGTACGCTCCGAGGCCCCTCCTGTGGGGGCTGTTTGTAGACCCAGTTCTACTGAGTCGTGGGGTACCGGAGTTCGCTCTGAGGCCTCTGTCGGCTTCCCTCAAAAACAAAACCGGGGTGCGCCCCGAGGCCTTGGCTGGGCTTGTAGTTACCGAACGGATGTTCGAGGCCCGCGCAGAAAAGGCTGTTACCGGGCCTGGGTCCGAGGTCCCTCGTACAGAGGCTAAAGCTACCAACAGTTCTGAGAGGCCGGTCAAGGCTTTGTCGGTGAAAGCGCACCGTTCCTGCTCTTGTGGTGACACCAGATCTGTTGAGGGGGCAAAGAAGCAAAGTTCTTCTTTTACCGGCAGTGCCGAGGTCCTTCCTTCGAAGGCTCAGTTAGCGGTTGGTATGTCACAAAAACATTCCAGGCCTCATAGTACCGGCTCGGCCGAGGTTCCTTATGTTAAGGCTAAGATTAAGACCCCTGATCCATCGACGGGGACCCCTGCCTCACTTCCTCACGTGCCGCAGTTCCCCTCAGATGAGGACAAAATGGCACCCGTTCCCGCCACGACCACGGCGGCCATTTTAGGTGATACCCCTACAACTACGCCATCAGCTTCTGGTGTAGGGCTCGGTCTCTTGGGTGAACCGAAGGTCCCTTGTTCGCATCCTTACCGGCCGGTTTATGATTGGAATGCCCGGATGCCTCTTCCGCACAATGTTTCGTTGCCCGCGGGGGCGGCTCCTTTGATTTATGTGGATACTTGGGTGGAGGGGCCGGTGTTGCACCCTTCCCTGTTACGTCTCTGGATTTGTCCACCTCATGAGAGGCCTCCTCAGGTTTCGAAACAATCTCCTGAGGACGCCTTTTTCGGTAAATTTCAAGCGCTTATGGGCACCGACCCCATGAGGGAATATTTCAAAGGGCTTTTCAAGGAGATATGTCCACCGGCGCCTCCGGCTCCACCTGTTCCTCACGTGGTTCCGCCGGCTCCTCCCTTGCCCGTGGTTCCCCCCCCCCCCCTCCACCCCCTCCCTGCTCTCCCGCCTTTGCCTCCATTGTCCCCAGTGGACAAGGCAGTGCCTGACACGGCTCAGCAGGATCCTGACCTGTCAGATGACCCTCAAGGTGATCAGGACAACGAGGACCTTCCCCGCTCTATCAGATTCTTTCATGACCGGGTACTGGACATAATGAGTTTCTTAGATGTTCCGGTGCCCGAGGTACCCACTCCGCAGGAGGCCATGCTTTCTGGGGCGTTCACCCTGTCTCCCTTGGAGTGTACCGGCCTGGTCCTGCAGAAGGACGTTCTGGCCCAGGTCCGAAGAGTCTGGGAAAAGCCACACTCAGGACTTTTTGTCAATAAAAAGATTGACGCAAGGTACAGGCTGCATTCTTTGGAAGAGGTGGCCCTGTCGTCTTGTCCGCCTCCCTCCTCCACAGTGGTGGCTGCGGCTACTTTGCAGTCCAGGCCTGCAGCATCCTCTTCCACGACGGCTTCTCAGGTTCTGGGAAAGGAGGACAAGCTCCTCGACTCCCTCGGGAGGAAAAGCTTCGCCAACTCAGCCTTGCAGCTCAGTCAGGCCAACGCCGAATTGATATTGGCGGGAGCTAACATGCGGATGTGGAAAGGTCTTTCGGAGTTTGAGGAGGCCTTTCCGATGCCAGGGTCTTGGCCCAGGATCTCCTGGAGGCTGCGGCTCATCACGTAGACACCTCGGCTCGAGCCTGATGCTTGGGGTTGATATCTCACGGCAGGCGTGGCTGTATGCCACTAAATTTTTTAAGGAAGTGCAAGACAAGGTGTTGGACCTTCCATTCGATGGTAAGGAGCTTTTTCATTCTTCTACTGATGTAGAGCTCACCAAAACCAAGGATAGCACTCAGACGGCTAAATCATTGTCTGTTCTGGTTAAAGCTCCTTTCAAATCCCAGAGACCGTTGTCGCAAAGTCGACCTTCCTCTGGGTTTAGGGGCTTCCTCGACCGCAAATCTCGCAGAGTGGATACTCCTGCGGGGAATAACTGCCGTAGACAACAGCATACGCGGTTTTTCTCCCGCTCCTCAGCCTGCTCATCAGGTTCAGGTGGTACCGCTACCGATAAACCCTGCCAAATGAGGTTTTCCTGTGCTCGCACGAGACCCCGTTGGGAGGACGCATTGCGTCTCATTGGGAGGCATGGCAGACCATCACAGAAGACAGATGGGTCTTGTCAGTCGCTCGAGAGTGCTTCCGCTTACCTTTACCTCCTACCTCAACCCTCCTTTTCAGCTGTCGGGCTCACCCTCCCTCAAGGCCGAAGTTCAGAAACTTCTGCACCTCAGAGCTGTGGAACCCGTTCCCCTTGGGGAGCGAGGGGAGGGCTTCTACTCCCGGCTGTTTACGGTGCCCAAACCCAACCAGGCTGGCCTGCGCACCATCCTAGACCTTTCCCAGTTCAATCTTTTCCTACCCCAAGAGAAATTCAAGATCACGCCCAGCCAGATTCGCTCCTCTTTGCAGATGGGTGATTGGCACAGGATCTTCAGGATGCGTACATGCATATCCTGATTTGGAATCCACACAGGAGATACCTCCTGTTTCGGGTGCTTCCTTTTGGCCTCAGCTCGGCGCTGCGTGTCTTCATGAAGATGTCGGTGATTGCGGCCTATCTTCGTATCCAGGGTGTCCATGTGTATCCTTATTTGGACGACTGGCTCTTACGCAGCCCTTGTCCGTTGGCAGCAGCGGGCAACCTCCAGTCTCTCCTTCAGCTCCTGTTCCATCTTGGGCTGTCGGTGAACTGGCGGAAATCCTCCATGACGGTCTCACAGGACCTGATCTTCCTGGGTTTTCATTGGAACACGATCGACTGCAGAGTATACCTGCCCGGGGACAGAATGGCAGATCTGTTGGCCACGTGTCGGGTGTTTATGTGGTTGGAGAGCATGTCGGCCTAGTGGTTCCAGAGGCTTCTGGGCCTCATGGCCTCGTGTGTGCTGGCTCTTCCTCTTGCTCGTCTCAAAATGAGACGGACCCAGATGGCCCTTCAGAATTCATGGCGTCAGGCAGTGGATCCAGATTCCATGCGGTTAATGATTCCGGATTCCATGAGAGTGGACCTGGATTCGTGGTCATCTCTCAGCAATCTGTCTGGGGGCGCAGGGTTTCAGGACCAGGTCCCCACGGTGACGATCACGACAGACTCCTTCCTCCTCGGGTGGGGTGCGACGTTAGATCTTCTTCAGGCCTCGGACCGCTGGTCGCCTCAGGACAAGCTCCTGCACGTAAATCATTTGGAGCTTCTAGCGATCTTCCTAGCGCTCAGGGCGTTCAGACCGCTCATTGTCAACAAGGTGGTCCGCATAAGAATGGACAATGTGGTATCAATGTATTATTATTGGAAGTGGGCCGTGCTTCATGGTGTCTGGCTGCTTGCAGTGCACATCCCGGGCCAGCTGAATGTCGCAGTGGGAGTTTAAGGCGGAGGTCCTCTCATGGATTTTCTCGCGTTGGGGCACACCGGAAGTGGACCTCTTCGCTACAGCGGTAAACAAGAAGCTTCCTCAGCATGCCTCCAGAGGGGGGCTGGGAGCCTCCTCTATGGGGGATGCTCTCGAGATTCCATGGCACAACATGAGAGTTTACGCCTTCCTGCCTCTGCCTCTAGTTCATCGAGCAATTTGGAAGTCGAAGAACTCTGTGAACTGTTCCCTTCTACTGATAGGCCTGTGGTGGCCAGCCAGGTTTTGGTTCTCAGAACTTCAACACCTGTCAGTGTATCCGCTGATCAGGTTACCAGTAACTCCCGATCTTCTTCACCAAGGGGAACAGATGTGGCACCCCTCCCCGCAATCGCTCAGCTTGGCGGCATGGTGCCTGAGTTCAAGTCTTTAGAGCATCTGAGTTTGTCTGCGGATAACATGCGCATTATCCAGGCAGCCAGGAAACCCTCAACCAGATCTCAATACAGGAGTAAATGGCTCAGGTTCTGTCATTGGTGTTTAGAGAAGATGTTGGATCCGAGGGTGGCCACGATTGACACAGTGCTGTCCTTCGTGTCCTCCCTAGCAGTCAGGGGTTCATTTTCTGTCATGCAGGCCTCATCTCTCAGCGGTTTCCGCTTACCTTTCTACAGACCTGTGTTCTTATTCTCTAACCCAGTGGTGAAGAGGCATTTTGCTGGCTTGACACACCTCTACCCTCCGGTTCGTAATCTGCACCCAACATGGGACCTAAATGTAGTCCTGATGGCGCTGTGCCATAACCCCTTTGAACCAATGGCTACGGTAGACCTCAAGTACTTGTCTTGGAAAGTGTGCTTTCTGGTCGCCGTTACGTCAGCGAGGAGAGTGAGTGAGCTCTGGGCATTGTCGGTGGAGCATCCTTTCTTGGTCTTTCACAAGGACAAGGTAGTCCTTCGGACAAACCCGGCTTTCCTACCGAAGGTAGTGACCAAATTAATCAGTCAATCTCCCTTCCGGTCTTTTTTCCGAACCCTGCCTCAGAGCTGAAAGAGTTCTGCACTGTCTTGATGTCCGAAGAGCTCTTAAGTTCTACCTGGACAGGACTTCCGAGCTTAGGAGTTCTTCTCAACTTTTAGTGACCTTCGGTAACCCTCAGGGCAAGCCGGCGTCTAAGGCAACTATTTCCAGGTGGATTTCCGCCTGCATCACGGAGTCTTTCACCGTCCAAAGGCTGAAACCTCCTAAAGGTATCCATGCACACCTGGTGCGCGGGGCAAGGCAGTCGCAGTTGCTTTTCAGAAATATGTTCCCTGGGAGTCTATCGCTAGGGCATCTTCTTGGGCCTCCCTATCTGCTTTCTGTAAGCATTACTGTCTCGACATGAGCTCTAGTGCTGACGCTCAGTTTGGTCAGGCTGTGCTGAAGAACTTGTTTCAGTAAGGGGTATTTCCATCCACCCATATTTCCTGTAAGGAGTGCTTGGGAATCTCCCACAAGTATGGAGGAAAGGGAACGGGACGTAGGAGTATTACCAGGTTACTCATCGTAGTGACCACCTTACTCCTAGTCCATAGTCCCCTTTCCTCCATACGCCTGCCCGCCGTCCCCTCTAATAAGGTTCCTCTGTTATTGCTAATGGGTCTTTTACCCGGCGATAGAAAAGGACTGATGGGCGATGCGTGGGGCGGAGCCAAGGTGGGCGAGGTTATGGCCGCGTGCCGGGCCCCGCGCAGGAAAGAGAGGAGGGACACATTTTGGAAAAAAAAAGTGGATGCTTTTTACAAAGTGCTCCGGTCCCGTCCCACAGGACGGAGAGATGTCCCACAAGTATGGAGGAAAGGGGACTATGGACTAGGAGTAAGGTGGTCACTGTGGTGAGTAACCTGGTAATTATGCTCATCTTGTACGTGGCAAAGCGGCTGCTATTGCCTTCCAAAAGTATGTTCCTTGGGAAACCATCACCAAGATGGCTACGTGGGCTTCCCCATCAGCTTTTTGTAAGCATTATTGCTTGGACCTGAGCTCCAGGGCTGATGCCCAGTTAGGCCAGGATGTTCGTAAGAACTTGTTCCAGTAAAGGGGTTTCTCCATCTTCCCGAACTAACTGTGGTGCGTGCTTGGGTATCTCCCACAAGTATGGAGGAAAGGGGACTGATCGTAGGAGTATAACAGTTATTCACCGTAGTGACTACATTACTTCCTCCATACGCCTGCCCGCCGTCCCCTCTAAAAAGTATCCTCTATTGCTTAAATGGTCGCAGACCTGGCGATAGAAAAGGACTGAAGGGTGATGCGCGGGGAGGAGCTCTGGACGGCGGGGTTACAGCCATGTGCGGTACCCCGCATAAAAATAAAAGGACACAAATCAAAACATTTTTTGATGCTGTTTACAAAAGTGCTCTGGTCCCGTCCCAAAGGACGGAATGTCCCACAAGTATGGAGAAAGTGGACTATGGACTAGGAGTAAGGTCGTCGCTACAGTGAGTAACTTATTCTCTGCCTACTATTTCCAGCCACCTGAGTGCTGCCATCTTTTTTGGGAGGGTGGGGGGGGGGGGTGTGGTGAGGCAACAGGGAGCCAAACCATACCCTTCCGCACCCTGTCCCTCCCCACTTACCTTCTGGACCAGAGCTTTGTTCTCTGGTCCCGACGCTCCTCCTGCTCCCGGCCACCGCCAAAGAAATGGAAAAGGAACCTGGTCCCTTTTCCCTACAGGAACCGGCACCTTTTTTTTTTGCTTTTTCTCAGGTGATTGCCGTTGCATGTGCAGCCAATCTCCTGAAGAAAACAAACCATTTGCACCTGGATAAAGCCTGGGGTGTGAATGACTTTCATCCCGCTGTGGGGGGTGAACCCCTCATTGAGGCCTTCTTCTCTTTGCTTGGTCCTAGGTAGGCTCGAGCTGGCGAGCAGTTATCGGCCATGTCGGTCCAAATCCCCGCCCCAACTCCCCTCACCCCCCCTCAACAGCTGGGTTGAAAGCCATTTTATTACCATTAACCAATTACATTGAAAAAACATTCAAGTCTAGCAGAACTGTCTTAATGAAATCTGGGTCACTCCCGGCAATAGACTGAGTGGCATGTGTGCTTACTATAGTTTGTTTGTATACAATCATACTGCAAAAGCATCATAAATTATAATTACAGATTTTTATATTTGGACCAGGACTGGGTCTCTGATATTTTGGTTATGTGGCTGGTTTGCAGGGACAGATGTAATTTTCTCTGGGGTTTCATACACTTCCTAAAAACGCACCTGAAAGTCGATGTATTTCTGCCTCCGGGTCTACTTGTAGTTTTGTAACACTGTTTAATACTGTTTTTGGTAACTGTATTGTAATCCACTTTCTGATGCTTGTGAATCTGCTTAGAATCACATGCTGTGCATGTAGTCCGACATCTAGTGGTAATCGCAGGATATTGCATCTTTCTTTCGAGGATCGAAAGGGGACGTCGACATGGATGTGACTGTAACACTATCCCTAATGTGACGTGCAGTGTAACCAAAATCACTCATGCGTCGAGGTCCCTCAGATTGTTTTTTTTTCCACCCAACTAGTTGGTCGCATTATGCAGAGCTTGCAAGAGTTAATATTGCTTACTTTATCCCACAACCTAAGGTCTAGTCTCCAGACTACTCTTTTCGAGTACCTCGTGGGCTTCCTGCCGCCAAAGACATCCACAACTGTTGGGCGACTGTCGACCGCGTGGCCTTGGTCCTCCAGCCGGGCCCTTACGGTAGGGAGAGTGGGGCCCTGAGTTATTTTTCAAGAATGCATTTCCTTTTCCCTTCATTCTCTATTTGCTCTGGCTGCCGTCGCCCTCAGCTATGGAGAGGACGCCTTTTAAATGTTGCCTGTCGTGTAACGGCAGGTTTCCGTGGAAGGACACCCATCGCTGTTGCGATCTTTGTCTACCTCAAGACCACGGCGAGCTCTCATGCAAGTCCTGCAAGCTCTTTCGACCCAAAACGTTGAACAGGCAGACTAAACGGTAGGCGGCCAAATGGTATTCAATGCCATTTTAAAGAGAGCAGCCAATCATTTTGCTATCGCAACACACGGGGCAGCTCCTGACTCTGACTTTGTTGAGGATATCCTTAAGGAGGAGCCTCCAACTAGTCAGGCCACCTCCTTACTAGCTCCTTCGTTGTCGCCATCCCTCACACGGGCGGTCAAAAAATGATTCCAAATATCACCTTCTGACTCACTATAAATACGGGGTCATGCCACACCGGACTCCCTGGTAGGAAGAGGGCTAGGGTTCCACTGTCCACGGCGGGAGCCACTCCGGTTAAAGATTGTAAGAAACGTTATGCCCTTGGAAAACGAATAGTTGTCTGTGGCCTAGTCAACAAGGATCGCTAACCATATAACTCTTGGGGCCTAGTCCAAGATGGCCTTCAAGAGGTCCCAGAGCCCACCCGATCACGCCTGCTAGCGTCTGTGACTGAGGCCCCTCCTGTGTGGGCTATTTGTGGGCCCAGTTCTACTGAGGTGGAGGGTACCAGAGCTTGCTTTGAGGTCTCCTTGTCTGGAGCTTCCCATACAGACACCGGGGTACGCCCTGAGGCCTCTGTGGAGGGTTTCTGTATCTATCTAAGGTTTGAGACCCCTTGTGAGGGGGCTGTTACCGGACGATGGTCCGAGGTTCCTCTGTTTGAGGCTAAGGTGACCGACCGTTCTGAGAGGCCTGTACAGGGTTTGTTGGTGAGGTGTACTCCTCATCGTTCCCGCTTGGGCGGTGACACCGGTTCTGTCGAGGGGCATGGAGTGAGGTCTCTGACCAGAATTCCTCTGTTACCAGCATGGCCGAGGTCCCTCTGTTGGAGGCTAATTTGTCTGATAGCATGTCTCAGAAACCTCCTAGGCCACACAGTACCGGCTCTGCTGAGGTTCCTTGTGTCAAGGCTAAAATGAAGACCCCCTGACCCGCCTGTGGAGGCCCCTGCCTCACTCACACATGTCGCAGTTCTCCTCAGGTGCTGACAAAATGGCGACCGTTCCCTCCAAGACTACGGCGGCCATTTCGGATTGTTCCCTTACACCTACGCCATTGGCTTTAGGTTCTGGGAGCGGTTTTTCAGTTGAACATACTTTTCCATGTGCGCATCCCTTTCTTCCAGTGTATGACTGGAACACTCGGATGCCTTTACCGCACACCGTCTCGCTCCCTGCGGCATCTGCACCCTTGATCTATGTTGATTTGAGTGGAGAAGGACCTTCTTGGCAGACCTCTCCCTTAATCCACAGGAGCTACTCCGCTCATGAGACCCCCTCCTGCCATGCCTAAACCGTCGGCGGTGGACGCCTTTTTCGGAAAATTTCAAAGGCTTAAAAATTCCGACCCCATCAATGAGCATTTCCGAGGTTTGTTTAGGGAAATATGCCCTCCAGTGGCTCCTGCGCTGTCGGTTGCAGTCGTGGCACCGGTGGTTCTGCCAGCTCCACCTCTACCGGCCGGCCCGCCTCCAGCTCTCCCTTCCTTGTCCCCCTTGTCTCCAGTGGACAAATCTTAAGCAGTGCCAGATGCGACACAGCCTGACCCGGATGTGTCGGATGACGCACAGGGGGATCAGGACAGCGAGGACCAGCCCCTCTCTGTGAGAGCCTTCCATGACCGTGTGCTGGACAGGTCTTCTGGATGTTCCAGTACCCAAGGCACCCGCTTTCCAGGAAGGGGTGCTTTCTGGGGCCTTCACCTTGTCTCCTCTGGATTTTACCGGCTTTTTCTTCCAGAAGGACGTTTTGGCTGAGGTCCGAAAGTTCTGGGATAAACCACACTCTGGACTGATTATTAACAAAAAGATTGACACCCGTTATAGGCTTCATTCTTCGGAAGAGGTAGCCTTAGCGTCTTGTCCTCCCCTTTCCTCCACGGTGGTGGCAGCTGCCACGTTACAATCTAGACCGGCTTCTGTGACATGTACAGCAGCAGCCTAGGTTCTGGCCAAAGAGGACAAGATTCTTGACCCTTTGGGGAGGAAGATCTTTGCTAATTCAGCCCTGCAGTTGCGTCAAGCGATCGCGGAGCTTGAGTTAGCGGGGGCGAATATGAAAATGTGGAAAGGTCTGTCGGAATTTGAGGAATTCATCCCCGCGGATGAAACTACATTTTAAAGCGGGTTTGTCAGATGCCAGGGTCCTGGCACAGGATATGCTTGAGGCTGCGGCGCATCATATCGACACCTTGGCTCGGGGCCTCATGCTTGGCGTGGACACCTCTCGTCAGGTTTGGCTTCATGCCACAAAGTTTTCCAAAGAGGTGGAGGCTAAAGTTCTGGACCTGCCTTTTGACGGCAAAGAGCTTTTTCATTCATCAACAGATGTTTTGACTAAGGACAACACTCAGACTGCCAAATCCATGTCCGTCTTGGTGAAACCGCCTTTCAGGGCGCAGAGGACGTCTTTGCAGCCTTGGCCTTCCTCTGGTTTTCGAGGGTTTCTGGATCGGAAGACGCGTAGAGTAGATACTCCAACAGGAAACTCCCGTCGGTGTCCGCATCGGGCCGGTTTTTCTCTAGATCCTCGTCCTCCTCAGGTTCTGAGGGTATAGCCACCAGAAAACCAGCTAAATGAGGATTTTCTGCGCTCGCATGAGATTCCGGTGAGAGGGCCTATTGCGTCTCACTTGGAGCGTGGCAGACCATCACTGAGGACCGGTGGGTCTTGTCAGTCGTTCGGGCGGGCTTCCGCCCTATCCCACCCTTCAATCCTCCCTTCCAGCAGTCAGGGTCGCCCTCCCTCAGAGCGGAGATCCCGGAGCTTCTGGATCTCAGGGCGGTGGAACCTGTTCCCCTAGGGAAGCGAGGGGAAGGCTTCTACTCCGGGCTGTTAACGGTACCCACACCCAACCAGGCTGGCCTGCGTACCATCCTAGACCTTTCCCAGTTCAATCTCTCTCTCTTCCTCAAGAGAAATTCAAGATAACTCCCTCTCAGATAAAGTCCTCTTTGCAGAAGGGCGACTGGCTCACCGTGGTGGACCTTTAGGATGCTTACATGCATATCCTTATTTGGAGTCTGCATCAGATATACCTACGGTTTTCCATGGGGGAGGAGCATTTCCAGTTTCATGTGCTCCCGTTTGGCCTCAGCTCAGCACTGCATGTCTTTACGAAGATGTCGGTCATCCCAGCTTATCTTCAGCTACAGGGTATCCATGTGTATCCGTATTTGGACGATGGGCTGCTGCGCAGTCCTTGTCCTCTGGCAGCCTCGAACAACCTTCAGTCTCTCCTCCAACTCCTATTCCACCTTGGGCTATTGGTGAACTGGCGGAAATCGTCCATTACGGTCTCTCACGGATTTTCCTGGGTTTTCATTGGAACACGATTGACTGCAGAGTATACATGACCGGGGACAGAATGGCGGATCTGTTGGTCAGGTGTTTGTGGTCGGAGAGCATGTCAGCCTGGTGGTTCCAGAGGCTTCTGGGCCTCATGGCCTTGTGTGTGCTGGCTCTTCCTCTTGCTCGTCTCAAGATAAGGAGGACACAGATGGCTCTTCGGAGCTCTTGGCGCCAAGCAGTGGATCCAGACTCCAAAATGATCCTCTTTCAATCCTTCACCTCCTGTGGTGGTCTTCTCTCAGCACTCTATCAGTGGGTGCGGCTTTTCAAGACCCCTGCCCGCTGCTTACAAATAAACAAAACATGGACTCCTCCCTTCTGTGTTGAGGTGCGACGTTGGATCTTCTTCAGGTTTCCGATCTCCGATCTCTGGTCGCTGCAGGACAGACGGCTTCATATAAATCACTTCGAGGTCCTGGCGATATTACTGGCGCTGCAGCATTCAGGCCTGTCATTGTCAACAAAGTGGTCTGTCCCCGCACAGACAATGTGGTGTCCATGTTTTATATCAACAAGCAGGGGAGTACCAAGTCCCCTCCTCTTGTGGATCTTGCCATTCAGATTTGGGAATGGGCTGTTCAGCATGGCATCTGGCTGGTGGCAGTACACATCCCGGGCCAGCTGAATGTTACTGCAGATGCCCTCAGCCAACGAACAATGGTCAGCTACAAGTGGGAACTGAACGCAGAGGTCCTCTTATAGATTTTTCATTGTTGGGGCACTCCAGAAGTGGACCTCTTTGCGACGTCGACAAACAGGAAGCTTCCCCTGTATGCCTCCATAAACTGGCTGGGAGCCTCCTCTCTGGGAGACGCTCTCAAGATTTCCTGGCACAACATGAGGGCCTATGCTTTTCAGCCTATGCTTTTCTGCCGCTGCCCCTGATTCACCGGGCGCTTTGCAAGCTGAGGGGCACAATGAATTGTTCTCTTCTGTTCATAGCACCATGGTGGCCGGCCAGGTTTTGGTTTTCAGAGCTTCAGCATCTATCAGAGTGTGCGCCAATCAGGCTTCCGATGGTTCCCAACCTGCTTCACCAGAGCGACCGGCAGTTGTGGCATCCCTCCCCACAATCGCTCAACTTGGCGGCATGGTGCATGAGTTCAGATCCTTAGAGCGCCTCAATTTGTCCGCAGATAACATGTGCATTATTCAGGCGGCCAGGAAGCGTTCGACGAGATCTCAGTATAAAAGTAAATGGCTACGGTTCTGCCACTGGTGTTTGGCTAGGCAGCTCGACCCCCAGGGAGGCTACGATCGACGCGGTTCTGCCATTTGTCTCACATCTGGCAGTCTGGCATTCATGTCTTCTCCTGCAGGACTGATCTGTCGGCTATTGCTGCTTATTTGTCCACGGATCAGTGCTCTTTTTCACTGTCAAATCCAGTCATTAAAAGACACTTTGCGGGCCTCATGCACCTTTACCCTCCTGTTCGCAAACCGCAACCAACGTGGGATCTGAATGTGGTCCTTACGGCATTGTGCCATAAGCCCTTTGAGCCCTTGGCTATGGTAGACCTTAAGTACCTTTCATGGAAAGTGACCTTCTTGGTTGCTGTGACTTTGGCAAGGCGTGTGAGTGAGCTCCAGGCCTTGTCGGTGGAGCATCCCTTCCTGGTTTTTCATAAGGATAAGGTTGTCCCGGGGACAAATCCTTCCTTCCAAAAGTGGTCACTTTTTTTCATCTGAATCAGTAAATCTCCTTGCTTGTCTTCTTCTCAAACCCAGGCTGAGAGTGTTTTACATTGCCTAGACGTTAGAAGAGCTCTTAAGTTCTATCTGGACAGAACATCTAAGTTCAGGAACTCTTCTCAGGTTTTGGTGAGTTTTGGTAAACCTACGGTAAACCGGCCTCGAAAGCGACCATCTCCAGATGGGTTGCTGCCTGTATTGCGTAGGCTTACGCTGTTCAGGGCCTTCAACCTCCAAAAGGGATTCATGCTTATGTGCGGGGCAAGGCGGCTGCTTTTGCCTTCCAAAGTTATGTCCCCTGGGAGACCATCGTGAAAGCGGCTATGTGGGCCTCCCCATCGGCTTTTTGTTGGCCTTACTTTCTAGACCTGAGATCCAAAGCTGATGCGCAGTTCGGTCAAGCTGTGCTAAAAAACCTGTTTCAATAAGGAGTTTTCCATCCACCTGTAATTTCTGTGAGGAGTGCTTGGGAATCTCCCATGAGTATGGAGGAAAGGGGACGGGACGTAGGAGTATAATAAAGTTACTCACTGTAGTGATTACCTTACTCCTAGTCCATAGTCCCCCTTTCCTCCATACACGTGCCCGCCGTCCCCTCTAAAAAGTTTCCTCTGTTATTGCTTAAAGGTCTCAGACCTGGCGATAGAAAAGGACTGATGGACGTTGCGCTGGGCGGAGCTAAGGAGGGCAGGGTTACGGCCGCGCGCGGTACCCCGCGTAAAAAGAGAAGGACACATTTTTGAAAAATGTGATGCTTTTTACAAAGTGCTACGGTTCCGTCCCACAGGACGGAGCAATGTCCCATAAGTATGGAGGAAAGGGGACTATGGACTAGGAGTAAGGTAGTCACTACGGTGAGTAACTTTATTAATCTCAAACATTCAGAATGACAACGCTGCAG
Organism: Ambystoma mexicanum; assembly: GCF_040938575.1. Taxonomy (NCBI): domain Eukaryota; kingdom Metazoa; phylum Chordata; class Amphibia; order Caudata; family Ambystomatidae; genus Ambystoma; species Ambystoma mexicanum. Next base: position 747,240,506 of record NC_090921.1, on the reverse strand, counting down.
GAAGTAATCGCACTGCTGCTGCAGGGGGATTACATGGCCACATTGGTTATGAAAGATACATACTTTCATATTTCAATGTTGCCAGCACACATGAAGTACCTCAGGTTCATGGTAAAAAAATATCAGTTCATGGTTCTCCCCTTCGGCATTGCCGAACATGCCAAACAAATCCCCAGAAGACGGTAGATCTCCTCTTCAACCTAGGGTTCTTGATCAATGAGGAAAGTCAAGTCTAAACCCCAGCTAAGTCAAACAGTTTCTGGGGGCACTAATTCAGACCAAAGGCGGCCTTGTCTGACCCCTCTGAGAGGGGTCAGGACATGCTGTTCCAGATCCCTCACTATGTAGCCAGTCACGTGGTGACCATAAGCAAAGCCATGCGACTGTTGGGGATGATGGCCTCCTGCATCTACCTAGTGCAACTTGCTGGCCTGCGCATGCTCCCCATGCAAGGGTGGCTCTCGAGACAATAGTGTCGGGCCAGCAGGACGATCTAGTGGTTGTCTCGGCAGCCCTTGTTCAGTCTCTGCAGTGGTGGTCCAGGTAAAACCTTTTGCAAGGGAAAACCTTCTGCAGGCGTAAAACTTCAATACCTTCATCAGACGACGCACAGCGTGTGGTCCCCAGTTGTAGCATCCAATCACATACACTTGTTGAACTGCTAGCAGTGTTCAAGGCCCTGAAGGCCTTTCAAGCACACCTTCAGGAGAAGACACTACAGGTCCCCATGGATAGTACTGTGTTCATGTATTACTTAAACAAGGGGGCACTCGTTCTAGGGCTATCCAAACTCTCCCAGATCATATGGAAGTGGGCTCTGAAGCACAAGATGTTTCTCCTGTCACAACATATTCCAGGGGAACTCAATCTTCTGGCGGACCTACTAAGCAGAGACTTCCCTCTACCCATAGAGCATAAGTAGAGACTACAGGAGGCTATTGTACTCAACGTCTTTGCAGGCTGGGGCTTCCCAGAGGTCGACTTGTTCGCCTCCCTGGAGAACGCCCAATGCCCAGATTACACCTCCAGTTACCCTCAGAACCGCTGGAAGGGTAACGGTCTCTGGATAACATGGGCAGGGAAATTTGTCTACGCTACTCCTACGTCCCGTCCCCTTTCCTCCATACTACATGGGTGTCCCTTCCAAGGGACGGGAGACTGTACCTTTTTCACCCGAAAAACACCTTGCCCTTTAAATGTAGAGGCGCGCAGGGGTGCGGCCCAGGGATCATGCGCTGTCCTGACTCCGCCCTCCGGCGCTACACCCCAGTCCCCTTTTCCGCATCGACTGGAACGGCTGAATTCACCAGCACTCCTGGGTTTGGCTTTGGCTATGTAATTCCATGCGCGGGTACTTCTTAGTTGTCTTTTTTTCATTCAGGCACTCGGTCCTCAGGCGTCACGCTCCTCCCCGGCATGTGCTGATTTCCACAGGGTTCAGCAGGTGTCCGTCCTGCAATGGGCTCTTCCCAACTTCAGACCCCCACACCCTCTGCCTACGTTGCCTTGGCCCAGACCACGGTTGGGAAGCTTGTTCAGCGTGTGGCTCGCTGTCCTCGAAAGCGCTGAAGAACAGACTAGCCAGGTGGAGGGAGCTCTTCCATTAGTCATCTCCAGATGACCTCAAGAACTTTGCAAAACATCAAACCAAGCCCATGTTGGGGCCGATATTCTCCATCGCACCCCGCAAGGGAGACTCGTTCCCAGGGACTCTCCCATGCGGGACGGACCGGTCAGGTCCTTCTACCAGCACGTGCACTGAGGCTGCTGCAGCTACCGGCTTCCGGGCTGAGTGATCCTCGGATCCTCCCGGTGACAGTGTTGATGGACCGGAAGGTTCTTTTACCGGGTCTGCACCCGAGGGGCTATGCCCTATTATCGGCAATACGTCAGAGGAGGCTCCTAAATGTAGCTCTATCAACCCCCGGGTCGAGGGTGTCTCACCTACCAGGCCTAGGCCGAGGAGCAGGGTAGGACTTGTGATCGACACGCAAGAGTCTTAGAGGAGGCCGGGCCCAGCGGGCCGAGCAACACGTCGCAGGCACGTGGCAGGCAGCTCGACAAAATGGCCGCCGCGCCAGACAGAGGCACCCGTCGGCGACATTCCAGAAATTCGGCGAAGAACGAGTGTCAAGGTGGGACTGGCCTCAACCAGGTACGTGGCCTACAGCCTACACCTCTTTTGCGCAGGGCAGCTTTCCTTTGCGTCCATATGGGCAGGTGTTGGGCAGAAACCTGTGCAGTTCCCTCTGGGACCACTGCAAAAGATTTAAGACTACAGGTGTTTGGCAGTAAACCCACTTGGTAGCAGTCTGTACCACACAGATTCACTTGGTAGCTGTGGCTGAGCAGTCAGACTTCCCTCAAGAAGAGTTAGGCAGTATACAGAGTATTCACAATAGGTCAAAAGAACACAGTAGAACAAGCAAACACTGACCGGAGCTTGGTGTAAAAGAAATATAATTATTTATTAAAACCACATCTAATAAAACACACTGGCACTAATATCAAGCAGTTCAAAAATATGGTCACTAAAAGATGCACACTCCCTTCAACGATTAGTTAGACAAGTCTTAAGTAAAGCAACACTTATTTTCAGACAGCGGTGAGCGCTTAACGAAGATGGCACTCTAATCAATTGGTTTACAAGGGAGAGAAAGGCAGAGCAAAGAAAGAAACAGATCCCAACACTTTCAGAAGAACACAGTAGGAGAAGACGGCAGGTTTAAACCGTAAAGTCAAAGTTAACAAGGCCGGACCCACTTTAAGAGGCTCCGGTCGAAATGTGTCCAAGGTCACACAGTTCAAAGTGCCCAAAAGTCTCAATCAGTTCAGAAAGAGTTGGACCAAAAGAAAGGGACCAGTTAGATGGTCAAGGCGGCCAGCCCAGTCTAGAAGGTTAAGGGATTATTATTACCTTGTAGCAATCTTTAGAAAGGGAGGCCTGGCGGACACGGTACCTTAAAGTGGTGAGAATACTCCAGCGGGGGCAGTTGTTCCTGGCAGCGGATGCAAGTTGGTGCTTTGTCCGGGGGAAGAGAGGATCTCTGGGAGGAAGACAGGAGTCCGTTGCACTGCCAGGGAAGAAACCAGCCGCGGAGTTCTCAATTAAAAGGAGCAGTCCTTTTATTCGCGGTCCAGTGGTAAGTGGCTATCCGGTTGCCGGGGTACTTGGCACGGGCAATTCGACCACAAAACGTCCTGGGATGCGAGAAAAAGAAGGTAAACTGGTTGTGCCCACCAGTCATGGGAAGAAGACTCTCGAGCCGGGAGATCTTCTGTCGTCGGGAAGTGTTGAGTCGGTTCCGCAGGGCTCCACCGGTGGTGTCGTCGTAGCAGGTCGGCTCAGCTTCTCCCTCGTCAGATTTTCAGGTCCTGTGGTGACTTCTAAAGTTCCAGTCCCAAAAGCCCTGCTTTTATGCAGCACACCCCTATTCCCTCAGCCTAGCTGTCAATCACACATGGTAAGTGGTGAGCCGGCTTGCTTACCACTTGGGCCAATTACTCAAGAGTGCGACTTGAGTTACCAAGGTAACTCAGTCCAGGGTGCCTAAACCCCCTCCCGCACCCCCTGTGGTACCCAGAGTGGCACCACTTTTGGAGGCTTCTGTGGAGAAGCCCGCCAAAAAGTGGAACAAAGGGCCCGACTTGGGTTGGAGTCATAGAAGAGAACACAAACGCCATTTTAGAATCGAGTTCTGGCAAAAAAATACCAACGGCGAATTAATATTAAATAAATAAACCGGCGGTATGTTCGAAGCTATGAGAATTAAATAATTAAAGTTGGTAGCCTCGAACAATGGGAAAATCCCATAGAGATCTATTCGCGGTCGAATATAAAAAGTAGTATCCACTGCCACCAGCCAAAACTCGATCAGGGGGGACGGAGACGTGCCCCCTCGACTAACAGACTCTGGGGCAATCGAATTGCACCGACCAGTACGTCCACAATATGATGGTTGGTACTGGTTTCTGTTCATAATTTGGGACTAGTAAAGCCAATGGTGACTTTACATGCCCTGGGAGACAGGAGTCAGTCCCAGGGTATGGAGTCTATGGTGGGGTGTCACTATGACACTGAGGGTGCTGTGTAACACACATATAAAAACACATGAGACCCTATAGAGTAAAAGACCCCATAGCCCATAAAACACATTAACAGTCAAAGGAAACCCTCAAATCATGTCCAAGAGTGTGAGGAAAAGAGACTCACTCTTGGCAGGAGAAAACAACAAACTCCAGAAATCCAGCAAAGCTGCTGGCGGACTCATTAGGTTACGAAATTCAGCCTAAACAGAGAATTCTCCCTAACAGCAGGGTACACAGCCGCTCCAGCAGCTCCCCACTACCCCGTCAGTACCCCCTGCCACCTCCTTGGGCAGTGAAGAGGGTTTCTTCAAGAGTTTCCTCGGTCTCATGAAGTCACCTCGGATGGGGCTTATCCTCAAAGACGCCATCAGGGAAGTCCTTCCCGCAATGCTAGTGGCACCAGAATCCTCCGCCGGTGCCCCAGGCCCCGGCGCAGCCGCCGCCTTCTGCTCCCCAGCGGACTTTTCAGGCATCTCCGTACCAGCTTCCGCCACCTCCTCAGCCTCCGGCCGCGATCCCTGTGCCCCAGCCTCCTGCATCAACTACTACTCTTCCTCCACAGGATCCCACTGATCCACAGTATACGGATGAGGTGGTGGTTCCGGACACGCCATCCTCAGCCAGGGCCTTCCACGAACGTCTTGCTGGGCTGGCGGAGTATCTGGGCCTACCCCAACCCGAGATCGATCAACCGGAAGAATGGGTTCTGGTTGAAGTCCTCACGCGACACCCCTCTGCTAAAACGGGGACTCAACTGCAAACCGATGTAGTCCCCCTGGCCAAGAAGGCCTGGCTCAAACCCCACTCGGCCCAGCTGGTCAATCGACGCCTGGACGCCAAGTACAGGCAGGTGGAGGGGGATACTCTTGCTCTCAGCCACACTCCTCGGTGCTCGCTGCGGCATCACTATACTCCAAGCCTCAGTCGTCCTCAGCCTCCTCCTCTGCGGCGCTGCTAGGCAAGGAGGAGATCTTGGAGGCGTGTAGCAAGAAGCTCTATTCCAACTCGTCCTTACATTTTCTCCAGGCCAATGCTGATGCCATACTGGTTGCCGCCAACCAAAGATTATGGTGGGAAACTGCGGATTTCCTCCCGGAACTCCCCACTCAGAGCCAATCACGCTTTAAGGCGGGGCTAGCCGAGGTCAAGCTGGTGGCGCTTGATCTCATGGAATCCACTGTGGCCCATATTGACACCTCTGGCCGTTCCATCTGTATTGCCACGGACATGAGAAGGACAGCCTGGCTCCGGGCAACAACCCGGATGTCCAGGAACGCATATTAGATCTACTGCTCGAGGTGGGGTGGGGGACCTTTTCCACTCCTCGACGGACGAAGAGCTGGACAAGAAGAATAACAGCTCACAAACGGGCAAGTCTTTATCCATTCTTACAAAGACCACAACCAAATCGTACACCCAATCTCAGCAGTGCTCCTACAGGGGGTCGTACGCACGAAGGATTCTGTGCCTTCCAGGAACAGATCCAGGCAGCCAGACCGCTCGTCATCTCAGAACCGGCGCAAGCGACAAAAAGGGGGCGTGGAGTAGTATGGCCTTTTCCAGACCCCCTCCTCCGCGACAGCCTCAGATAGAAAGAAGGCATGACACGCCCTTTTTGGGTCCACGAGTCTCCGGTGGGGGACAGGCTTGCTCTCGATGCACATTTTTTGCCGCCAGAATTTCGTGGACCCCTGGATCCTCGCTGTAGTATTCATGGGATACTGCCTCCCTATCACATCTCCTCCCTCCTCCCCTCGACTCTCACAGGTTGGGAGAGCAACTCATTTGGCAGAGATCCGGTCGCTCGTAGAGAGCCAGGCATTGTACGAAGTCACAGCCTTCCAGCGTAGCTTTGGCTAATGCTCCAGGATTTTCGCCATTCAGAAGAACAACCAGACGGGCCTGAGAGTTGCGCTGGTAGTTTTCCGCGCCCATAACCTCTCCTTACCCATGCAAATATTCAAGATGGTTACGCCAGCTTTTATAGCGGAGACATTGGACAAGGGAGACTTGATGTGTTCTCTGGACCTGAAGGACCCGTACCTACACGTCCCGATTTGGCAGCCCCATTGTTCGTTCCTACGGTTCAGGATCATGGGCTACCATTTTCAATACAAGGTCCTTCCTTTTGGCCTCAACTCGGCACCCATGGTCTTCACCAGGCTCATGAATGCGGTGGCTGCCCTCCTCAGAGCGCAGGGCCTCCACATCTACCCATACATCGACAACTGGCTCGCCAGGGCTACATTTGTGGAAGCGGATCACCACTCTTCCCATGCCCTTATGAACGCACTGCACGATCTGGGCTTCTTGTTCAATCTCAAGAAGTCGCAGCTGCAGCCAATGCAGACTGACATTCTTGGGCCTCATCTGGGACACATGCTCCTAGAAGGTATTTCCTTCGGAGGACAAAATCTCGGCCATCAAGAGGGCCACCACCCACTTCCTCAGCAGAGAAGTGACCTCGGAATGGTGGTACCAACATCTCCTGGGTCTATTGGCAACGGTCCTAGTAGCCGTCCCGCACACAAGACTAGGGATGAGGAGGATTCAGCTGCACTTTGCGGCCTCATGGAACCAGGAGCAGGGCTCTCAATCAGAGTTGATCAACGTTCCCCCATCTCTCCACCCGGACTTAACTTGGTGGTCCAGAGACTGCAACCTATGGACGGGCAAGCACTTCAGGCCACCGCCACCACGGATTCCTCGCTCGAGGGCAGGGGAGCCACCCTGGACGATTTCTCGGTCCACGGCACCTGGAATCGACAGGAGCAGGAATACCACATCAATTGGTTAGAGCTGTACGCCATCTGGCTGGCACTCGGGGCATTTCTACCACTTCTCAGGGGCAATGTTGTCCTCATCCCAACACTTGTGTATAGGCGCGTCATAAATGTCATATCATAACTCGACAAGCATGTACTAAGTCAACAAGCAGGGAGGCACCAGATCTCCCTCCTTTGTGCAGACTAGAGATTAGCATGTGGGAGTGGGCCCTGGAAAATGTCATCTACCTCACAGCAGTCCACCTCCTGGGGGAATCTAACCTGGAAGCGGACAGGCTCCGCAGGCTGGGAGCGGACAATTACGAGTGGCAGCTAAACAACCTCGTTATTCAGGAGATCTTCAATAGGGGGGGGGGGGAAATCACCCCCAGGTGGATCTCTTTGCCACCAGGCACAACAAGAAGTGTCCCAAGTCTGTATCCTGGCAGGGACAGGGCCCCGGCTCCCTGGGCGACGCATTTCACCTCCAGTGGACTGGCATGCAGGCCTATGCCTTTCCGCCCACACCGCTGATTCAGAGTAATTTGCAAAATCAAGGAGTCTCGCCGTGGTTTTCGGAGCTGCTCAGTCTATCGGAATTGCGACTGATTCACCTCCCGACAGGCCCAGCACTCTTCTGGCACTGCAGGGGGGCAGAGTTGTCCAGCCCACGCCACAGAAACTAGCCCTGACAACGTGGTACCTGAGCAGGTAACGCTGCGGCACCTCAGCCTCTCACAGGCCAATCTGGAGATCCTACATGGCGCTAGGAGCAAGGCTACCAGGGCCCAGTACAAAAGCAAATGGATCAGATTCTGCCACTGGGCAGACTCAAAGGAAATCGATCCCCTAGCGTGCACCTTGGATGGTGTACTCTCCTTCTCGACGCACCTCGCCCACTCCGTGTGCAGGTGGACACAGTTTATTGGTACTCTGAGGTAGGCATCTTTTTCTTCTTCTTTTTTTTTTCTTTTCTTTTTGCGAAATCCAGGCGCTGGTCGCCTCGGACACACCCAGCATTTCTGCCCAAGGTTACGTCTGCTTCCCACTTGAACGAGGAAATGGTCCATCCTACATTTTTTCCCGATCCCAAGGACGAAGCACAGAGTGCTGCACTGTCTGGATGTCCGGCGTGCCCTGAAATTCTACTTGGGCCGGACCAATGGCTTCCGCAAATGGGACACCTTGTTCGTCACTTTCGGAGGCTCAAGACCAGGCTATAAGGTCTCCAAGGCTTCCATATCCTGCTGATTGGTGTCTGCCATCAAAGAAGGGTATGAGGGCCAGCACAAAATGCATGCTCACACAGTCCGGGCCAAGGCAACGGCCATCTCATTCCAGCGCTATGTCCCTTGGCAAGTCATAGGCAGGGCGGCCACTTGGGCCACTCCCTCGGCTTTCTGCAAGCATTACTGTTTGGATGCCGGCTCTCGATCTGATGCAGCTTTTGGACAGGCGATTCTCGGGAACCTATTTGCTTAACGAGGGTCTCCTCTCCACCCTGGGGCTACAATCGGTTGTAATCGCCCATACAGTATGGAGGAAAGGGGACGGGACGTAAGAGAAATTGTTACTCACCATAGTGACTAACGTACTTAGTCCATAGTTCCCTTTCCTCTATATGCCCCACCAACTCCACCCCCCACGCCCCCATTAATAATACTGGTGTTGTTGGGCAATGTTAAATATATTGTCAATGGGTACTGAGGTGTGGCGCTGGAGGGCGGAGTCAGGGCAGGGCATGCTCCCTGGGCCGCACCCTCTAAATTTAAAGGGGAAGGTGTTTTATTTCTTTTTTTTGTTGGTGAAAAAGGTTCCGTCTCCTGTCGCCTATGCAGTATGGAGGAAAGGGCACTAAGGACAAAGAGTACGTTAGTCACTACGATGAGTATCTTATAATCCCCTCCACCTCCCACCCACCCCCATTCCCCTGCTCAACAGACATGCACAAGATGCACCAAGAGCCAGTCAGGATGATTCTGGTGGCCCCGATGTGGGTCAGTAAGCCTTGGTTCTCCCATCTCATGGCAATGCCAATCTCCCCTCCTAGGAAGCTGCTGTTCCCATACAATACGCTGTCTCAAGACCGGGGGTAAACACAACATACATGCCCTCAAACTCTGAACTTAGCAGACTGGCTCCTGAGGTCATGGAGTTCGAGCACCTCCAAATCCCTCAAAGATGTATGGACCTACTCGGAGAAGCACGGAAACCTAACACCAGGCATTGTTACTCAAGCAAATGGAAGTGGTTTGTCATCTTGCGTAATAGCAAGGGCACCAATCCTATTCAATGTACACCCGAACATTATGTCCTGTACCTAACCCGCCTGATAGATTCAGGTCTTGTTTTCAAGTCTCTAAAGGTTCACTTGGCTGCGCTTTTTGCCGTACACCACGTCCCAAAGCAAGGTTTAGTTGTGGAAAATTCCAGTGATTAAAGCATTTATGGAAGGGATAAAGAGGTTTCATCCCCCCCATTTTCAGCTGAGCTCCTGGTCGGGAAGTGAATGTTGTTCTTACAAGACTAATTGGGGGAGCCCCCCTTTCAACTAATGCACAAGGCTAGCCTTAAAGCACTTGCCTACAAGAACGCCTTCCTGGCAGCGATCACCTCTATACGGAGAGTTAGTGCACTGCAGGCCCTTTCAGTTCAGGACCCTTTCGTCACGATTCACAAAGATGAGGTGGTTTTGCGCTCACACACCCACGCTTTACACCTACATTTATCTCAAAGCTCCATTTAAACCAATCCATAGAACTACCCACCTTTTTACAAAACCCCACTAACGTTGCGGAAAGTAGCCTCCACACACTGGATGTGAGGAGATCAGTTATATACTATCTTGAAAAGACAAGGCCACTAAGGAAAACAAACCAGTTATTGGTTTAGTGGCAGCTGGCACAAAAGGGGACCCTGTTCCTAAATCGGCTATCTCAAAGTGTATCCTAAACTGCATCACACTGTTTCTCTTTTGCCAAGAGAGACCTACCCTTTGCGCCTAGAGCACACTCTACTCGCGGCACAGGGGCTGCCATAGCATTCATTGCAAATGTTCCTCTTGAGTTGCAAAGCAGCAACCAGGAGTTCTGTACACACCTTTTACACACTACTGCCTAGATACACACTCTAGGTCTGATGCTCAGGTGGAGCAAGCAGTGCTAAGAACTCTCTTTGCTACTGTTCCTTCACACATCCCACCAACATCTCTGGCTACTGCTCGCTAGTCTATGCACAGCATGTTATTCTAAGAAGATTCACAAGCATTGGAAGACCTGCATTACTCCCCATAATAGCATTTCTGATGAGTGTATCTGCTTAGATTCACAAGCGCCCATCCGTCCTCCCCTCGTGGAGTATAAGGAACATAGACCTCTTAACCTCTTACACCTTCTCCTTCTGTACTTGCTCAAGCTGACTAGAAGGCTCCTTCACGGCAGAAAAAACACAACCAGGGGGACCTCGACGCGGGAGGGATTTAAACCCTGCACGTCACGTTAGAGATAGTGTTACAGTCACGCCCATGTTAACGTCCCCTTTCGATCTACAAAAGAAAGATGCAATACTCCCCGATTAGCAGATACAATCAGAAATGCTATTACAGTGAGTAATGCATGTCATATTTAGGGTGGCAGAAGTGGTGACTAGCGCCTATACTTAACCAGCCGAGATTGCACCCATTGCTGTCTATGAAATCCCTCTATCGCCAACAAATCTCAGTGAGCCAAATTCAAAATTCCCAGGCATATACATTGGGTTGAAGGGTCACTGTATTGAAGGATAATTTACTAAAAATAGAGCATCGTCATAAGACCCTCCAAAAGGTGTTCATTTGAGGGTTCTGGTCTGAGGATCCTCATATCAAACCGCTATCTCAGGTTGCTACATATCTCAACCTGAGTCATTGGAAAAACAGAGTGTAAAGTAGACAGCTTGTCATGTAGTAATCATGTAGTAAATAACAGAAGTGACATCATAAGACATTTTGCAGTTAATATTAAAGTATACAATAAAAATGCTGCAATATATTTAGTTGTTGTTGTACATATCAGTCATACAATCGGGAAGTATTCTGGGTAATGGCACAGGATCACCTTTATCCCACATATTAAGGCTATGAGTAGCAGTGTTCTACTCACCAATGTAACGGTACTCCTGTTATCCTCAGAAGGTTTAGAGGATGAATAGCCCTGTTGAGATTTGAACCTGTGACTACAGGTTTCAAAATCTTTGAAATTAGTGCTTCACCCGTGGAGTTCTCTTAACATCCTTACATGCCCAATAATTCACTGTGGAAAGTTTGGCCCTTCCGACTAACAATGGCGATTATGTTTAAACTGTTTTAGCTGATGGGGGGGGGGGGGCAGAACTTTGTTCACCTATTTTCAGCTTCATGCAATTTTCGTTCCCAATATTCCTTTGCTCACTAAACCTATTTCACAGAATGGTAAAAATGGATATTGGAGTGGATGAACTGTAATAAAAGGTGGTGTGTTTCCATTTGTTTTTTCTGATCATAATTATGTGCAGTCCTTGAGTCTTTCCCAAAGCTTTTTAATGATTTTTCACTGCACAATTAAATTGTACACTGTAGTCAGGGTGTATTGTGAGAAACCAGAGGGTGTCTCATCTGCTAGTCCCCAGGGATCTCTCTCTCAGGTGTCCAGGGCACCGCCATCGCCTTTGGATCCAGACCCTGGAGGATGACCTGGGTAGGGGGTCTTCGGTGAGTGGGGATGATGTTGCTGATGGTGAGACGCAATATTCCCTCTTTTTTGTACATCCAACCCCTCTTATTCTTTAGGATCTGATGTCCTCCGCTTCCTCATCCCTTTCTGCACAAACACTAGACCAAGGAAGAGGGCGGTTGAGGGTAACAATACTAACTCTTGTACTGGACATGTCCCCCTAATCGGGTCAGGCACTTGACTTCAAGTGCTTACAGCTGATTCCAATTGGCTCTCCTCAAACGGATAAAAGGCGGAACCTAGAGACACTCTGAGCAAGGTGGATTATGAGTACGAGCAGAACTTACGGGGCGAAGGCAAACCTACTGGAGCCCAGCGACTGAGTAAGGGACGAGAGCAGTGGGTTGAACATCCCAAATGTTCCCCCGAGGAGTTTGTTGCCTCCACAGGGCTGCGAAAGACCAGTGGAGAAAGCCAGATCCCAATATCTAAGACTGCATTGTGTTTCAAGGACAACAGCGACCCTCCTGGGTGAACGGCAGACTTGGCGAGGCCAAGCCTGTGTTACTAACCTAGACTCATGAATTGGAAATCGAAGAAATGCAAGAAAGAACTGCACACAGCCGGTGAGTTGGCAAGCGACCCGAGAGACCAGTGTGTGCGAAGAAAGATTGAGGTTTGCAACAATATATCATAATTGAAGGCTGCACGCATGTGGATGAGCCGCAAGGAAAGGCAGACCTGTGAATGAACTTGAAGATTAAGACCGCTGTGGAATCGGCAATACCGAGTAACAAGAGTGGTTCGACAAAAAGGAGTAGCCACCTTGAAAGTCTCAGTGAAAGGTGCATTGTTTGAGGCGATAAAAGTGAATAAACTGTAAAAGCGGGGGAGAGGAAGCTGAATATTGAATTCTGAGTCGGAAGTCGTCCTGCAGTGGTCTGTCATGGAAGCCCGCGAAAGGCTTCAAAATCCGAAAAGCCGTCTGGGGAATTTGGGGAAGACTGGAACAAGAACCTTTAACGTGGAAGGCCAGGTGGGCCTCGATCCAGGTTCCAAACTGTTTCAGTGTTAAACCCAGAGCCAGAGTGTCATCCTGCCCATAGACTACCTTATTCCATGCTTTCTAAATGTGGGGAGGAGAGCTGATTCAGCCACATTCTTTCTTGTACACTGGTTTTCCTTTTGTATACATACCTCTTTTACACACTATTTTGTACAAGAGATGGGGCAGGCATTGGGTTTTATTAGCATAGGTAATTTTGATTTTACAGACACGACTAATTTATTATTTGATGGTTGAAACACTCCCACCCTACCTATAGGGCAAAGTAGGAGTTTTTCTAAACCACACGAAGTTAATAACATTTTTACAAATTGTATCATTTGTGTCGGTGCTGTACTTGTGATACCATGCCTCCATTACAGTATGCTCTACTCAAATTCACATTTAGTGTGCCTCCCTTCCCAAAAGTAGGTTTTTGCCCACATTTTTCCATGCACTGCAGAAATATTGGCATTAGTGCATATGCTGCTGTGATTCTGTGTTTACCCCCGGGGTTGATCGCTGCGAAGTTTAGTGATCATAGTGCCGTTTAAAGACCAATTGACTCTCACCATGCTGAGGGAATGCGTTGATCACAGCTTTTCATTTAGTTTACCAACAAAAGTCTCCCTCAATGTTAACATGTTATTCTTAGTCTTTGCTCTCTAGCCTTGTTTGTATCCTCCTTATCTGTTCTCCCTCCTTGTCTTTCCCACATCTTGCTCTTCCCTCCCAAACCCTCCCCGCCTGCTCCTTGTTTGCCTTTCGCTCTCTGGCCATCCTCCTTGGGTCCACTCCCCTCAACCACTTGTGAGGCAAAAAACCTTGAACACCAACCCCTCTCCTTCTCGCCATACATCACGGACCTTGCCAAGAAGTCCAACTTTCAGCTCCACCTCTTCAGGGGCATTCTACCTTTCCTCACCTTCCCCTGTGATACTTGCAGCATAAAAGAGGTCTACGAAGGGGACACACATCTAGACTGCATATACTGCCTGTACCCAAACCACTCGTCGGAGGACTGTGAAATCTTTCACGGTTTCTCTTCAATAAACTCTGAAAGACAGAAAGTTTTGCCTAATCTGTTGGCTGAACTAGGGGTCTTACCCTGCATCAGAAGCGGGCTCTTCAAGGAGTTGGAGACCACTCCCTCTGGAAGCGGTCCCCGTCCAGCCATAAATCCAGGTCAGAAGCGCGACCTGTGAAAAAGCAGAAAACTCAACCTACTCAAGGTGAGGTGAAACCATCGAGCCAAAGCCGTGTTGCCCAGAGACCCAGGTCGCCCTCTCAAAAGAAACTGATAGCTGCGAGGGCTCTGTCCACGAACAAACAGTCGCCTGAGAAACCGTAGAGTGCAGTGACGACTCCCAAAGCCGGTTCACAACTCCTCATCTTCCAGGTCTCACCCAAGCAAGGACATGCGACTGGCGATGGCGCCTAGGGCAACCTTGCTGGTGAAAGATAAACTTAAGGACAAGTTGTCCACGAAAATCTAATAGACCAAGAAAAAACACCACTCGTCGTTGGAGTCCCATTCTCCCAGAGAGGGGCATAGGTAATCTTCCGGACATTAATTGACGGCCCGCTCCTCGATGATGAAATTGGGACATTACTCGTCGACGGACCACTTGATGACGAAAAAACAAAAACCCTCGCCAAGCGGCGAGGAAGCATTGGTGAGATGCTTCAAAGCAGTAGACCCCTACCTGTCAACGGCTATTCCTGCGGTTTCAACCGCAGAGCATCCTAGTCAGCTTATCACACAGCTTCAAGGAGAAGGCCTACTCACCTGTGCTAAAGGAAACCTTAGGACCTCAACAGAGAACCCTAGGGAACCAAGGGAACTCGATATAGGCGTATCACCTATAAAATAAACAGAAATCATGCCTGATGAAATTCTACAACATGAAATCACGTCAGATTTTAAGCCTCCATGGGATGATTGCCCAGGGCTCACAGTTTCAGACTCCGAAAGAATGCACAGTAATCCAACCAATGGAGGAAAGAACACCGGTAGGACAGCATGCCAGTGCACCCCTCGGGTTTCCTCATGCAACAAACTCAGGTTCAGGAGGGGGGGGTGACACCAACGTATTCACTGATAAACCTGCAGTCTCTTCTATCCCTGCAAGAACTGTCAACTTTGTTGCAGATTTATTGGGACAACTCAACGCCAGGCTACCACCGCCTCCACATCGGGCATATCCTCAACAGAGTGGCAGCCAAATGTTGGCAATTCAACATGCCCAACCTGCTCAACGAAAGGATCAGAGGGTGCACGTCCCGGAACCACACCAAATGCCCATGCTCCGCGCACAATTCTCAATCCCCACCCAGCTCGCCTCCTCCACGCAGGGCTAGTCCGCTGTTAGGTGAATAAGAGGGGAGCTGGTGGACACATAACAGGACACCGAGCCAGACTCTTGCACCACATCTTACTCCCCATGCCCAGATGATACCTCGGATACAGATGAAGCAGACCAAACAGACGCAAGGTAGTCCAGTGCAGCCCTCTCCAGATGACATTGGGGCTTTCCACACCGTGTCTTCAAAAGCGTGCCAATAGTTTGGTTTAACACAGGCAGTGGAAAAGAAAGCCTGTTTTCTTTTCGATCATATGGGGAAACTCCGAACTGTGTTTGCTGTAACCATTCTGGACCATGTTTGGCAAGACTAGTTACGAACCCTGAAACACCCTTTTACAGAGCTTGCAGTCAAATTGTTGGCTAGACAAAAGGTTTAAAGCACCAGACACTAGTCCAAGTGTCTCACTTCTCAACCCTCTCGGGAGTCCATAGTATCAGCGGCTGCTACTTGCAAAGCATGATTGCAGCACAAGTGCACCACACCCCCGGAAAACAAGGGCAGATAAATATATGCATTCGGCAAAAAGGTACTCCCCATCAGGGAGGCCAACACCCTAGCCATAGTAGCCCGCTATGACCACAAAATGTGGCACCGGCTAGCTCTCATCCTGGAGCATTTGCCCAAACAACAAAAGGAAGCTATGACATTTGTACGCAAGGGCGAAGAAGCCTCTAACCATAGCATCGCAGTTGACCTTGCAGAGACTGGATTTAAACCAATTGTCCTATGAAGGCAAGGCTGGCTATGCTGCACCAACTTCAGGCAGGAGGTGCAACATAAGGTAGTGGACATGCCATTCGAGGGCGAAAACGCTTGGTTGACAAAATCGATGATGCTCTTAAGGCCATGAAAGCGGATTCTGAAATTGCGCGGTCACTAAATTCCTTATAAGGTGGAAAGTCTTTTCTGCCCTTTCGGGGAGCCTCAAGTCAAATGAGGTCGTCTTCAACTAAGGACTCCAAAGGGTATGCTAGATCCCGCTGCCACTCCCAGGACTATAAAAGGAACTCCGTCTTTTCAAAGCTCTACGGACTACCACCAACCACAACGCAAACGCGGCTCTGCCACCTCAAAGAGGGGTAGGCAGAAGAAATCTCAACAATGACTGCCCCAAGGACGCACCTGTGGGAGGAAATTTGGTGCTTTATGGTGACAGGTGTCGATTGATAACCAAGGACAGATTGGTGCTTACTCCAACGTCTCGTCCTCTTTCCTCCATACTTTTGGGACATTCCGTCCTATGGGACGGGACCGGAGCCCTTTTTTAAAAAAGCATCAAATTGAAAAATGGGGTCCTTGTCTTTTTACGCGGGGTACTGTATGCAGCTGTAACCGCGCTCTCCTTAGCTCCACCCTGCGCATCGCCCTTCAGTCCTTTTCTCCGTGTGGTCGGGGCTCGATACACTTGCATCACTGGGAAGATTTTTTTCATTTTTTTTTCTTTTCCCGTTGTCCTTCTCTCCTGCTCCGGTTGCCTAGTCCTCCATCTATGTCGGATCATTTGGGATTTGTCACTTGTTCCTCTTGGGAACGTCGCTTTGCTAGGGCGGATCCCCATTGTCTCTGTTTGGAGTGTCTGGGACCGGATCACCGTTGGGACTCGTGTTTCTACTGCGACTCCCTTTCGGTCTGGGCACTACAGCATCTTCTTCGTCGGTGGGAGATCTTCCAGAGTTCCGGTAAGTTCAGGTCACCCTGGCCGCGGGACTCCTTCCCGGGGTCCTCCAGGTCTGGGAGGGCTTCAGGAGAAACCCAGGTAGCAAAGCCTTTGAAGTGCCTCGCAGGCTTAATAGGCGTACCAGGGTTTTCTCTGAGGGTTCCTGCGAGGGGCCTGCCAACACCAGATTACGATCCGAGGTTCACCAATTGGGTGCTAATAGCCAGCCCAGTCTTGCACAGTCAGAGGCGTTGGGTACCGGAGTTCGCTGCAAGGTCTCCTTGTCTGGAGATTCCCATACAGACACCAGGGTGCGCCCTGAGTCCTCCGTCGAGGCTTTCTGTATTGAACCACAGTTCGAAGCCCCTATCGGGGGAGCTATAAAGACCAGACTCTGTTCCGAGGTTCCTCTTATCGAGGCGAAGGTGTGTACCGACAGAACTGAGAGACCTGTTAATGTCTTGTCTGTGAGGTGGATTCCTCAACTTTCCCGCACTCTTGGTGTTGCCGTTTCTGTTGAGGGGGCACAGGGAGAGGTTGCTGACTTTCTCCTCTGTTACCAGCTTGGCCGAGGTTCCTCTCTTGGATACTAATTGAAAGGGTCACGACAGGATGTCCAGTAAACATCCCAGGCCCCATAGTACCGGCTCTGCCGAGGATCCTTGTGTCATGGCAAATGTTTCGATCAAGTCCTCTGACCACTCTGTGGAGTTACCTGTTAGGCAGAATCCTGTGCAGTGCCCTTAGGGACCACTGCACACAATTAAGACTACAGGTGGCAATACAAGTTATACCTTTTGGTACAAGCCTGTACTACTATGTTAAAGTGGTAACAGTAGCGGAGCAGCCAGGCTTATCTCAAGAGTATATGAGCAGTAGCAGAGATTACACAAAGGGACTACAATTACTGTGACTCAAGCAAACACTGACTCAAGGTTGCAGGTAAAAAATATAAGTACATTTATTTTTAAACCATTTGTTATAAACACGTAAAATAAACTACAACTAACCAGTTCATTTTGTACGGTATAGCTTCAAGGTAAGTACCCTGTGTTTTAGCGGACCGGTGTTGTGAAACAAAAGACGTTCCCATGAATACACTTGTGATCACTTTTTGACAGTAATGACAGTTTGGTCTTACTAAAGAAACGCGTATCCGCAGAAAGAAATGTTACCGGGGCAAAAACACACTTAGCACCCGAGATACCCAGAGAGAGTTGGAGGCAAAAATCATAGGCAATACTTTTGTCAAGGCAGACAGAACCAGAGAACACTGTTAAAAATTCAAGAGTCAATCGGCCGGAGCCAGTGTCCAGTGGAACCAGGTTCCTGTTGTCGAAGATCACACAGTCGGATAGTTCACAATTCAACGTAGCCAGGAGTACTTGGATATTGTCAACATTGGAAGCAAAAGTTATAAGAAGGAGGGAAGACGAGGGCAAGCATTGGAGGCGAAGAAAAGGGGTTCACCCAAATTCCTCGAGCACAACACAGTACCTTATTCAAGGAAGAGGCTGGGGCCACGGCAGTTGTTCCTGGTAGTTTCCTGCAGACCCACGGTTCCTGGAGCTTCGATCCGAAGGAGGACGTCTGGAGGGGTCTGCGCCACACAGAGCTGAAGCTGGCAGCAGCGACGGTGAATAAAAGGTGCGCACCTTAAAAACAGGAGAGGCTCTTCAGATGGCTATCTGGACTAGTACAGTAGTGTGCAGAGTTTACGACCACGCTGTAGAAGATGAGCTGGTTATCCCCACCAAGCTCAAGGGAATAAGATTACGGACTGGATTTTCTCTGGTCGTCGTCGAAGGGTAGATGGCTCAGGACTGCAGCAGGGCTTCACCGGGACGGGATAGTTGCAGCAGTCGACTTCTTCTCCGCTTCTCTTCGGTTCCTTGTAGTTCCAGTGGCGACTCTGACTTCTAGCCCAAGAGACCTGCCTTTTATGCCAAAATCCCCCATTCACACAGCCTGGCTGTTAATCACGCAGCAGTGGGGTTGTCCGGCCCGGACAACCACCTCAGCCAATCATGGCAAAGTGGGACTCGGGTTTTCTAGGATAGCCTGTGCAGGGGGCGACTACACCCCTCCCTCACATTCAGCCCACCTTGACACCCAGGCGCCTAGAGGAGGGCTTCTTGGCAGAAGCCCGCCAAAGACAGTGAACAAAGAAGCAAAATCTGGTTTGCCGTGCAAAGTAAAACACAAGAAGGACTTTAACAAAAAGAAATGGCAAATAAACCCGACCGGAGCCAAAAGAAAAAGTATTTGGTCAAGCGGGTTTAAGTTTGAGGCTAATATAATAGCCTAAAACAATACCACGTTTATATAGTATAATCGCGGTAGAAAAGTTAGGGTAGATACACCACTGTCACCAGCCAAGTATAAATGTTAAAAGAGCGAAACAATGCTCTAGGAGGTTATAGATAAAAAGGGCTAAGGATTAACCCTTTCCAATATTCCATGTAAGATGGGGTGTACTGGATCTGTGGTTAAATGACTAAGTAAAGTTAATGGCAACTTTACCCTTTCCTGGGGGACAGTAGTGAGCCCCAGAAATGGAGTCGGTGGGAAGTCTAAAAGAGAACCCTGTTTCACTGCACTGAAGGTGCTGTGTAACACACAAAAGAAGGGGGCTACTGAAGTGGTGTACTCAAGAGTCCACAATCACAAAAACCGAGGAAATACAATCCCCGACACAGCCTATAACTGGCTCACGTCAGCGCGAGGCAGTTAGACTAACAGTTGTGGAAGTGGCTTTCAGCCCAGGTTAGCCGATAGGTGACTAACTGAATGCTGATTTTTAACTTGTATGCTCATTTTAGCCTCTTAATTCTTTTAGCACGTATTTTTAAAAATGTGTTGAACAGCGTTGGGAAAAGCTCTAAATTGGTGGGGGAGGCTGGTAAAATTATAGAAGTGTTATTGTGTTGATCCTGTAACACTGCACTTCCCGTGCCTGCATTTTTTTGTATATCTGTGATCCTGGGTAGAGTGTAGTTCCACTTGGACTACGCTACCCAGATACATGTGCGGGGGACGCACCTGAGGCACGTCACTCATCCCCGACACAGCCTATAACTGGCGCGAAGCCTGTTTAGGCCTGTTTGCAGCCTGGAGCGGCGGGAATCGCTGCAGGTGAAGGTCGCAGAGCCACAGTATTAAGGGGAAGCGAGGAGGATGGAAAAAAGGGGAATTAAAGTAAGTTACACACCTACACAATTGAAATCTTGGGATCACGCGCAGGGCCACTTGCATTTGAGATGTTTAAACAAAATTCGGCAGCATGGACTACAAAGGGATGCTTTGATGGTACAAGAGGAGGAGAAGGTCAGTATAAAAATGGCCTCACTTAATGCACGCTCAGCAGTGGCTCATGCTGTGGAAGTGGGAGACTTAATCCAAGAGTTGGATCTGGAACTCCTATGCCTAACTGAAACGTGGTTTACAGAAGGGTCACAAACAATATTTCATAAGCTTGTACCCGAGAAGTACACTATTCAGATCATCAATAGAGAGGAGGGGAGAGGAGGGAGCATTGAAATAATGTATAAATCCTCCCTGACCATTTCACACATGGAGAAACTGGACTGGAACAATAATGACCAGTTCCGGGAATTCTCAATTTTTCTGTCCCATACTCAAGCTATAAAAGTGATGTTGGGCTATAGACCACCTGGCCCTCTACCTAACTTTTTGGAAATACTAGATGCACACCTCACCTTAATGGGAAGTAAACATAAAAATATACTATGTTTAGGAGATTGGAACATTTGGTTGGAGAGGGATAATACCCATCCCAACCATGGTGCCTTGTTGGAACTCCTAGGCAATCATGACTTAGACGTTATTACCAGAGACCCCTCCCATAATAAGGGTCACTGTTTAGACCTCCTGGCAGTAAGAGGAGGGGTTGCACAATTCTGTAAATCTACCCCCCTTCTGTGGTCAGACCACTACCTCCAATTATTCTCTATTAAAGGATCACATAAGGAGAAAGGGCGGGAGGCGACTCCAATCTGGGGCCGGAGGGCTATGGATTTGGAAAAAATCCCCGGAGACGAAGTGGAGAAGCAATTGGCAAATCTAGACCCTGGCCTCCCTTGTGAATACTTTTTCAATAAAGGAACAGCCATCCTAAAAGAGTTATGCGATGAATACTCACCGCTCAAACTTAAAGCTAGTAAAAAATCCAAATCTTGGTTTAGCCCAGCACTGGGGTTGATGCGTAAACTGGTACGCCAGGCCAATAGACTATGGAGGACCTCCAAAGCAGATAGCGACGCTGAGAAGGCGAGAGCCTGCTTAAAGGAATATAAAACAGCTATTTTTGCTGCAAAAAAAGATTTCCTTCAAATTGAAATCAAGCAAGCAGGTAACCAAGCCAGAGCCTTATTTGAGGTGGTGGCAAGGTTTAGGAACCCCAAATGTATGGCAGTCCCCACAGCTGACTCAAAGGAACAAGCTAATAAGTTCAATCACTTCTTTGAACAAAAAATTGTGGATATTCAGGAAAGTATTACTGAAGTAATGACTATAGAAAAGTGGGAAAAACCTGGAGAAGAGATAGAGGTGGAGGAAAATCAGGAAGAAGAGGAGAACTTGTGTTTTCAGGCCATTGAGAAGGAAATAGCACAAGCTCTAATATTAAAACTAAAACCCACAAAAGACCTGGCCTTTCCTATGCCAGCTTGTACCGCCATTCGTTTGGGGGCTAACCTTGCTCCATTTATAACTTCATTTATAAATAAATCATTGAAGGAGGGCTGCGTTCCACGCTCCTTCAAAGAAGCCGATGGTGCGTGCTGAAAAAGTATCGCCCGGCGGCCCATTTATGTTGGGCCACCAAAATTTTAGAAAAAGTGGTTTGTAGCCAATTTCAGCAGTTTATAGATAGCAAAGACTTGTTAGACGAATGCCAATCAGGGTTTCGCCCTAACCATGGGACAGAGACCGCCCTCTTGGCGGTCCAGGAAGATCTACTGGATGCTGCAGACAGAGGAAATTCTACCATACTTTTGATGCTTGACCTGTCTGCGGCTTTTGATACGATCAACCACAAGACCATCCTTCAAAGGATTGGAAAAATAGGGAGAGCTGCCAATGTAGTGGTGGACTGGTTCGATTCCTTTCAGCAGGATAGAACCCAACAGGTGACCCTGGGAGCCTTCCTATCAGAACTAATACAGCTGAGCTGTGGAGTACCCCAGGGGTCAGCGCTTTCACCTCTGATTTTTAACCTGTATATTCGACCACTGTTTGACATCTTGAGGAAACATGGCCTACGTTTCCATTCTTATGCCGACGATTCACAGATTTATGTGGAGACGGTGAATCTGCCCGAAGCATTTGAAGGGATCAATAGACGTATGCAAGACATATAAAAATGGATGGCATGCAACCAGTTGCATCTTAATGCAGCAAAAACAGAGGTGATGCGGTTCAAATCAGAGAAAAAGAAAAAAAACATAGAACTAAATATGACACCTCAGATTCTGGGCGAAGAGATTCCATTCGCAAAGAAAGTGAAAAACCTTGGATGTATATGGCAAGAGAATCTGGCTAGTGAGGCACAGGTAGGGGCCAAAGTAGAAGCCGCATACCATTCCTTACGGATGCTCAGGAACATACTCTCCTTCATAGCAGCCCAAGATCACTCTGTGGTTGTAGGCGCGCTGGTAAACTCACATCTTGACTATTGTAATAGTCTGATGATAAGGATTCCAGCGAAACAGATGTTGAGACTTGCAGAGGGCACAGAATGCAGCAGTTAGACTTATAGCCCACTTAAAGAAAAGAGATTGTTTCAACATCTCGGAGAGCACTCCATTGGCTTATGGTGGAGGATCGAGTAAAATTTAAAGTGGCATGCCTCATGTATAAGTGTTACTATAAAACTGCACCCAGATACCTGATCACAAAAATTCACCATCACCAACCTACTAGAGACCTCCGGTCAGGAGATAAACTTCTGGTGGATGTTCCATGTACCAAATGTACCTCGAAAGGCAATAGGTTTTCTGTATCTGGCCCAAAAGTATGGAACGAGCTACCCGTTGCCATACGATCATGTAAGTCTTTAGATGGTTTCAGGAAAGAGTTGAAAACCTACCTATTCAAGTGAACCTAACTTTAGGGCATATACAGACCCCCTCCGCTCCCCACAGCCAAATGTCATTTCTTAGTTAACAACTGCGCCCGAATGCAGTTCGGACTGTCTGGTGCGCGTTTATAAATAATCAAAATCAAACATAGCAAAACATAGGTAAGAGTGGGGGAAAAGCTCACACTCTTACCAAGTGAAAAAATAAACTCCAGAAATCCAGCAAAGCTGCTGGGGGACTCGCTAGGTATGGGAAATTAGCCATTGAATGAGAATTCTCCCTAACATTACCTGCCTCATCCACACATGCAGTTCTCCTCAGATGCTCACAAAATGGCAAGCCTTCCTGCGTGGTCTACGGTGGCCATTTTGGAATCTTCCCTCGCACCCACGCTATCAATGCCAGGTGCTGGGAGCCTTCTTTTTTCCACGGGATGGTGTGAATCCGTGCCGCCTTTCCTATGACTGGCGCGCTCAGATGCCAATACCGCATACGGTCTCGCTTCCTCCTACTTCTGCCCCAGCTGGCAGCCTTCCTCACTAAGTTTGTGGGGGTATGCCCCTCATGAGCGGCCTCTGCCCATTCCGGTACCTAAAGTGTCAGCAGAGGATGCCTTTTTTGGGAAGTTTCAAAGTCTTATGAACATTGATCCAATGAGGCAGTACTTTAAAGCCCTTTTTAGGGAGATTTGCCCTCTGGTGCCTCATCCTGCCCCGGCAGTTCCAGTCACGAAACCTGTCGCCCCGGCACCGGTACCACCTTTACCTCCCGGCCCGCCTCCACCTCTCCCGCCTTTGCCGCCGTTGTCTCCGGTTGACAAGACTCCAGCAGAGCAAGACGACAATTTGACGCTGGTCGCATCTGGAGGCATGGCAAACCATCACTGAAGACCGGTGGGTTTTGTCCATCACTCTGGCGGGCTTCCGCTTGCCTACCCCCCCCCCCCCTTCAATTCTCCTTTTCAGCAGTCAGGGAGGCCTTCCCTCCGAGCTGAGGTCCAGAAGCTTCTAGATCTCAAGGCGCTGAAACCCGTTCCCCTAGTGGAATGAGGGGAGGGGTTTTATTCTAGTCTGTTCACGGTGCCCAAACCCAACCAGGCTGGCCTGCGCACCATCCTAGACCTTTCCCAGTTCAACCTTTCTCTACCCCAAGTGAAATGCAATATGATCACGCCCTGCCAAATAAAGTCCTCTCTTTAGAAGGGGGACTGGCTCAGCATTGTGGACCTTCAGGACGCGTATATGCATATCCTGATTTGGAGCCCGCATCAGAAATATCTGCGGTTCTCCCTGGGAGAGCAGCACTTCCAATTCCGAGTGCTCCCTTTTGGTCTCAGCGCTGCGTGTCTTCACGAAGATGTCGGTCATAGCGAGTTTTTCTTCGGCTACAGGGTATTCATGTGTATCTATATTTGGACGACCTTCAGTAACTGGTGGAAATCCTCCATGACAATCTCTCAGGACTTGACATTCCTGGGTTTCCGTTGGAACACGATCGACTGCAGAATGTACCTGACTGGACAGAATGGCGGATCTGTTGACCATGTGTCAGGTTTTCATTCAGTCAGAGAATGTCGGCCTGGTGGTTCCAGAGGCTTCTAGGCCTCATGGCTTTGTGTGCGTGCTTGCTCTTCCCCTTGCTCGTCTCAAGATGCGACTCACGCAGATGGCTCTTCGGAGCTCCTGGCTTCAGGTGGTGGTCCGGACACCAAATTGATTCCGGCTCCACCCTGCATGTTGACAGATCTCCTATGGTGGTCATCTTCCAGCAATCTGTCGGTGGGTGCTCCTTTTCAGGAGCCCTCCCCTCAAATGACCATTACGACAGACTTTCCTTATAAGGTGGGGCACGGCATTGGATCATCTTCAGGTTTGCGACCTGCGGTTTCTACAGGACAGGCAATTTCACATAAATTATCTGGAGCTAATGGCGATTTTTCCTGGCGCTCAAAGCTTTCAAGCCAGTGATTGTGAACAAGGTAGGCCGCATCTGCACAGACCATGCAGTATCCATGTTTTACATCAACAAGCAGGGGGGTACCAAGTCACCTACCTTTTGTAGAACTAGCCATTCAGCACAGTGTTTGGCTGCTGGCGGTGCACATTCCGGACCATCTGAATGTGACTGCAGACTCTCAGCCGACAAGCGGTGGTCACCTACGAGTGGGAACGAAAAACTGAGATCCTCTCCAACCTTTTTGCCATTGGGACACTCCAGAAGTGGACCTCCTTTGCGACGTCATCAAACAGGAAACATCCTCTATGCTTCCTGGAACAGGCTTGGAGCTTCTTCCCTGGCATAACATCAGGCCCTACGCCTTCCCTGATTTACCGGGCGCTATGCAAGCTCAGGAACCCGACGAATTGCACTCTCCTGTTCCTAGCCCCTTAGTGGCCAGCCAGATTCTGATTTTCGGAGCTTCAGCATCTGTCAGTCTGCTCGCCGATCAGGCTTCTGCTGATTCCTGACCTGCTTCACCTGAGCGATCAGCAGACGTGGCACCCCTCCCCACAATCATTCAGCTTGGCGGCCTGGTGCCGGAGTTGAAATCTTTAGAAAGTTTCAACTTGTCCCTGATAATATGCGTATTATCCAGGCAGCTAGAAAACCTTCCACAAGTTCTCATTGTAGGAGCAAATGGCTCTGGTGTTTAGCTAAGCAGCTGGACCCCAGAGAAGCTACCATCGACACGGTCCTCTCATTCGTTTCTCGTCTGGCAACTTCAGGCATGCATGTCTTGTAGAATTATTTGTTGGCTATAGCCGCTTACCCCAGACTCTTGCTCTTTCATTGACAAACCCCGTCATTAAAAGACACTTTGCAGGTCTATTGTGTCTTACTCCTACGTCCCGTCCCCTTTCCTCCATACTTATGGGACATCCCTCCGTCCTGTGGGACGGGACCGGAGCACTTTGTAAAAAGCATCCACATTTTTTCAAAAATGTGTCCCTCCTCTCTTTCCTGTGCGGGGCCCGGCACGCGGCCGTAACCCTGCCCACCTTGGCTCCGCCCCGCGCGTCGCCCATCAGTCCTTTTCTCCGCACGATCGGGGCCGGACGCACTTGCATCCTTGGAAAACTTTCTTCCCTGTTTTCCTCTCTGGCTCTCGCTAGCGTTCGTTTACTAGTCTGTCTCTGTCTTTTAAACTAGATTTTCCAGACTGTTCATTGTGTCACTGTCGCTTCGCGAGGGTGGATCCCCATCCTCTTTGTTTAGAGTGTTTGGGTCCGGAACACCGTTGGGACTCCTTTTTTACTGTGACTCCCTTTCGGTCCGGGCTCTTCAACGTCGGTTGGAGCATTGGGAGGTGGTGTTCGGTCGGACTCCTCCTTCGCATTTTCAGGCGTTCATCGACGAGAAGAAAAAATGCCCGGTAAGTTTTGATTTTCAGAGCACCCCGGCCAGGGGATACCTTCCCGGGTTCCTCTCGAGCCTGGAGGTGTGTTTTACTGCTTAAACATGAGCTCCAGAGCTGATGCTCAGTTCGGGCAGGTGGTTCTTACCAGTTTTCCTGTGAGAGGGCTTGGGAATCTCCCAAAAGTATGGAGCAAAGAGGACGGTACGTAGTAGTATAACAAAGTTACTTACCATAGTGGCTACCCTACTCCTTGTCCATAGGCCCCTTTCCTCCATACGCCCGCCCGCCGCCCCCTCTAATAAGGATCCTCTATTATTGCTTAAATGGTCTCAGACCTGGCAATAGAGAAGGACTGAAGGGTGATGCGTGGGGCAGAGCTGAGGAGGGCGGGATTAAGGCCACGTGCTGTACCCCTTGTAAAAAGAGAAGGACCCATTTTTCAATTTGATGCTTTTTTACAAAAGTGCTCTGGTCCTGTCCCACAGGACACTCCGGTCCCGTCCCACAAGATGGAATGTCCCAAAAGTATGGAGGAAAGGGAACTATGGATTAGGAGTAAGGTAGTCACTACGGTAAATAACTTTGTTAAAATGTCATCCAACACAGCCATCTGTTAGAGTTCAAGCAAAAACAAAAACCCATACCTCCCGTAACAGTGTCACATCCGCATCAACGGATCTTTCAACAAGAGGTGCGTCAAATGTTAGCCAAAAGAGCTATAGAAAGGGTTTCCCCACACTTGGTGGGAAAAGGAGTATACTCATGGTACTTTGTGGTTTAAAAAAAAAGCTGGACGGCGGAAAGTGGCGTCCCCTCCTGGACTTAAGGAAATTAAACAAACCTCAAAAGACAAAAATTCAAAATGGTCACGCCACAAGACATCACAAAAGCTGTCTAGTCACACAAACGTCTAGCAGCGTTAAGACTCCTACTTTCACATTCCAATACACTGCAGGCACCGGCAGTGCTTCAGGTTCAATGTCATAGTGGCATTACCAATTTTGGGTGTTCCCTTTTGGCCTCAAATCAGCCCCCAGGACTTTTTCCAAATGCCTAGCTCCAGTGGCAGCATTCTTCAGAAAACAAGGCCACCATGTCTATCCATATCTAGGAGATTGGTTGGTCAGGGCCCCAACGCACCAAGAAACATTGGCCTCACTTGCGCAGACGGAGACTGTACTCCAACATTTAGGGTTTAGAATCAACTACATGAAATCCTGTCGCGCCATCCAAACGCTTGGTGTTCCTGGGTGCACATTTCTCCACAGCACAAAGCCTGGTCAAACCCTCGGCCGACAGAATTCACAGGTTAATATCTCTGTCACACTCATTCACCCCAAACAAACAGCTCCCAGTGTTCAAATACATGGCGCTTCTCAGAATCATGTTGTCTTGCATACCATTAATACGCCGTTGCAGGCTGCGAATGCGACCTGCACAACAGTTCCTGCCAACCAGATGGTCCCAGACCCAAGTTTCGTGGGGAGACAAACACCATCACAAATGCCCGCTCGCGTTCACAACAGTGGTGGACAATACGCAACAACATCTCAAGAGGGGATGCAATGTTAAAACCAACCCACCAATTTATGCTGTTGACCGATGCTTCCTTTGCGGGATGGGGATCCCACCTGGGCCAGCACCAAATCAAAGGCCTATGGACTCAAGACGAATCGTCCTTGCACATCAATATCCTGGAGCTGCGAGCAGTCCATTGGACCCTAAAATCCTTCCTTAGCGAATTCATAACTCAGCAGTGCGGATCCTCGCAGACGATGCCACCACCATGTTTTACCTCTGCAAACAGGGAGGTACCAGGTCAAGCTCCCTGTCTCCGGAAGCTCAAACCATCTGGCACTGGGGCATTCACAACATCACTATACAAGCATTTCACCTACCGGGGATACACAAACAGCACACAGACAGCATCAGCAGGGACACACCGCAATTCCGTGAATGGCATCTTCACAGCAGCCAAATCAACAATCTTCACAGCATGGGGTCAGCCTCCACTGGACCTCCTTCGCCACAATATCCAACAAAGTGGCAAGAATGTGCAAGCTAGCTCCTGAACCCAAGCTTGCAGGGGGACACGTTCTCATTCCCATGGACCAAAGTCTTTCCACACGCATTTCCTCCCATTCCATAGATCAGGAGAACAATCAAAATGATCCGGAGATACCCTTGTAAAATAGTCCTAGTGGCACCATAATGGCCTAGACCAACTTGGCTCTCTGACCTCCTTCAGCTATTGGCGGACCACCCAATCCACCTGGGAGCCCAGGACGATCTATGGCAGAACGGCAAAATCCTGCTTCACAACCCACGCTCCCTCAAGATGACAGCGTGGATCCTGATCATTCCCAATTCAGCCACCTAGACATCCCGCAAGAATGTCAATGCATACTGGGAGCAGCTAGGGCCCCTTCCACTAACAGCTCATACAACCAAAAGTGGAAAAGTGGAACAGGTTTTGCACATGGTGTTCACAACAGTCCATCCTGCAACCACTGGCTATACAACCACAACAGGTCCTTCCAGACTTGCTGAAGCTAGCAAAGGCAGGTCTTGCTATCCCCTTCAAAAAAGTACACCTGGCAGCAATTTCTAGGTTCACCAGCAAAAGGAATCCGCCCCTCTACAGCTACACCTGCTCAAACATTTTCTAAAGGGACTTTTCTTTTTCCCCCAAAGAAAAGAATATCACTGGTATGGAGCCTTAACCTGCTCCTAGCCAGCCTTATGAAGCCCCCCTTTGAACGCCTCTCTTCAGCGCACATCAAGTTTGTGACGTGGAAGTTGGCTTTCCTGGTCGCTTTTACATCCTCCAGGCGGGTCTCAGAGCAACAAGAATTTGTGGTAGGCCCTCCATACCTCAGGTATGCAAGGGACAGGGTGATTCTATCCATCAATCCCCACTTTATTCCAAAAATGTCATCTGAGTGCTACAAAAATGCAACCATCACTTTGCCTACCTTCATCCAAAGCGCCAGCACCCCAGCGGAGAGAGCGTTGCACTCCCTGGATGTCAAAAGGGCATTGAAATATTACATGGACTGGACCAAATCCTTCAGAGCACCAAGACAGCTCTTTACCGCTTTTGCCTGACCCTCAAACAAAGAGAAAACGATCATTGTTAGGCAGAATTATATGCAGTACCCTTTGGGAACACCACACACAATTAAGACTACAAGTGACGGTACAATTTCACCTTTGGTACAAGCCTGTACTACAGAGTGGTAGCAGTAGCGGAGCAGCCAGACTTATCTCAAGAGTAAGTGAGCAGTATCAAATAGTTACACAAAGGACAGCAATTACTATGATTCAGGCAAACACCGACTCAAGATTTTCAAGTAATATAATATACATTTATTTCACTCTTCAGTTGTATAACATTACACTATTATAAGCAGTCTAAAAATCACACTCTTAATACACCACACCACTTCCCTTAAATTCCAGACAAGTTAAGCTCACAAAATGAAGTGGGAGCAAAATGGCACTCCAGCAATTTAAAAGGGAGGAAAAGACAAAGTTAATAGAAATTAAATCAAACCAACAGGTAAGTACTCAGGGCAGTTGAACAAGAGGAACTACAGTGAGGAGATCAGCTAGAAAAAGGCTTACGGCCAAAGTCAATGGGTCAAAAGTCTTTTGCTCAAGATCACACAGTTCAGGGTAGTTTGCGGTAAAGTTCGTGGCACGGTTTCCAGATGAGGTTGGTTGACACAAAAGTTAGTTCAAAGAGAAGAGAAGGACAAGCCCTCGGATTGGAGAAAGATTTCAAACACTTTCACCGCGGTTGAACGAAACGAGCAACCGGATTTGCACAGTACCTTAAAACAGAGCGGAAGCTGTAGCTGAGGCGGACGTTCCTGGTAGTTCCTGCAGGCTCACAGTTCCTGAAGCGACTGTTGGAATGACAAGAAGTAGGAAGACTGGGGGGGTCCTGCACTAACCAGCAGCAGAGCAAAGCACCAAATAAAAGGTGCGCTCCTTAAAACCCAAGCAGGGTCCGACCTTCCTGGCTATCCGGCTCACTGTAGCTCTGCACAGCGAATTTGACCAAAGGAGGGGTCCAGCACATCCTGCCTACCTAGACTTTCAGGTGCCTTAAGGCGGGCTTCTGTGCAGAAGCCAGCGAAAAGACAGCGAACAAAGGAATCCTCCCCGGTTTGGCGTGCAGAGAAAAACACGAGAACGACTTTAACAAAAAGAAATGGCGAATAAACCCAGCCGGAGCCAAAATAAATAAAATGTAGTTGGTCAAGCGGGTTTATGTTCGATGCTAATATAATAGCCTAAAACATTACCACGTTTATATAAGATAATCGCGGTAGAAAAGTTAGTGTAGTTACCACTGCCACCAGCCAAGTCTTGATGTAAAGGGAGCGAAACAATGCTCCAAGAGACAGACAAAAAGGGATAAGAATTAACCCTTTCCAATACTCCATGTAAGATGGGGTGCACTGGGTCTGTGGTTTAAAGTGACTAAAGTAAAGTTATTGGCAACTTTACCCTTTTCTGGGGGACAGTAGTCGGCCCCAGAAAATGGAGTCGGTGGGAAGTCTGAAAGACGACCCTATGTCACTGCACTGAAGGTGCTGTGTAGCACACATGAACATTTGAGGCCATGGAGTAGGTGAGGCTTCAGTGCTCAAGATCACACAAAAAGTGGAAACGCACACAGCAAAACACATGCAAGAGTGGGAAAAATAAATCCTAGAAATCCAGCAAAGCTGCTGAGGGACTCATTAGGAAGGGGAAATCGGCCACTTATGAGAATTCTCCCTAACAATCACGAATCGGGGTATTTCAAGGTGGATATCCTCTAATATTCTCTTTCTGCCACGCAAAGGCCAACCGGCCACTGCAGCCAGGGCACATTCCACAAGAACCGCGGCGGCTGCAGTAGCTCTCTGGTCTGGCGTACCCATCAAAGACATATGTCAGGCAGCAACGTGGTCCGGACCCCAAACCTTCACACGGCACTAATGCCTGCAGTTCTGATCTCTGTTTGCCAGTTTGTCTCCTCCTGTCATGTATACTACTATAAAATCTATTCACAGTATATGAATCTATGAAGAGTCCAATGCTGGAGAAGGGAGTAGTTTCTTACCTGTAACTCCATTTTGTCAGCGTTGCTATCTTTCTTAGATTCACATCCGCTCTCCAGACTTCCTCCCGGTGGGCATAAAATTGCTCTGTTTGGGGGAAATTGTATGTCTTTGGGCAAACGGGCCCATGTAATGTTAAAATGTACCAGAGTAGCTCTATTGATGGTTTAATGTGCTTTGGCTGCATTTTTGTTGATCTGTCTACTTAGGCTAATAATGCCCAACCTGGGTCGTTTTTTGCAGGGTCATCTCCAATTGTTCAATCTGGTGGACAGTCACTAATCCTCACTCAGAACACTACTCCTGGTCTGGGCACAATGGTTACGCAGCCAGTACTACGGCCCATGCAAGTTATGCAAAATGCTACACATGTTTCCAACTCCCAGGTCTCCACCCAGCCCATCTTCATAACCACGCAGGTGAGTGCTGAGCATTATTACATATTAAGTATTGTTAAGAGTTATGTTCCTGAATTCCTTTGGTGAGTGGTTCAGGACCAACCTGCAGTGTGCGCCAGGCTTTCCACCAAATTAATGTAATCTCCACATTGAAAATGGCAGAGCTGCCTCACTTGATTTCTATATGCATAAAATGTGGGTAGTACAGTTTCTGGAGGTGAGGCTTTATAATTGGATCTCAACCCTTAATGCTCCGTACAAGTAAACGCATAGTTCACACTGTGTCTTTGCTTGGACTGTTTCGTGACATCCCCTGCTAGCAGAGCAAGTTCAAAGGTCACATGTACATTCCTGAGTAAAACCTGCTGGAGCCCCACTGCGCCAGGCGGATTGGGGTGGGGAGAGGAGCGGGGGTTTATTGCTATTGTAGTCAAAGGCATGCTTATACTATATACTCCTACGTCCCATCCCCTTTCCTCCATACTTGTGGGACATTCCGTCTTTCGGGACGGGACCAGAGCACTTCTGAAAGCATCAAAAGGAAATTGAAAAATGTTGTCCTTCTCTTTTTACGCGGGGTACCGCACGCGGCCGTAACCCCGCCCTCCTGAGCTCCGCCCTGCGCCTTGGCCTTCAGTCCTTTTCTCTGCGCAGTCGGGACTGGGCGCACTTGCATCTTCAGGAGTTTTTTGTTCCCTTGTCCTTCTCTCCTACTCCGGTTCTGCGGTAGCATAGTCCTCCGTCTATGCCGGACCGTCTGGTATTTGTCCTGTTATTTATGCGAACATCTATTTGCTAGGGCGGATCCCCATTCTCTCTGCTTGGAATGTCTCGTCCAGACCACCGCTGGGATTCGTGCTTCTACTGCGATTCCCTCTCCATCCGGGCACTCAAGTGCCGTCTTCTTCGGTGGGAGGATGTCTTTCACTGCGTTCCTCTGCCTCATTTTCAGCTTTTCATCGAAGAAAAGACGTCCGGTAAGTTCCTTACTTTTTAGGGCGCCGCGGCCGGGGGGACTCTTTTTGCAGTGTCTTCTCGGTACGCTAGGGGCTCCAGTAGCTCTACCACCAGGATTTCTCCTGTGGTGCCTCGCAGGCCTAATAGGCGTACCAGAGTATTCTCAGAGGGTTCCCACGACGAACCTGCCAAGACCAGGACACGTTCTGAAGTTCACCTGCCGGGTGCTAATCGTTGGCCCAGTTCGTCTGAAGCTTTGGACACTGGGTACGCCCGGAGGCCTCCTTTTCTGGAGCTTTCTGTACCAGGCCACGGCTTGAGAACCCTCACGAGGGAGCTACACATACCTGGACGAAACCTGAGGTTCCTCTCTTGAGGCTAAGGTCTGTACTGAAAAAACCGAGACTTGTCCCAAAGGTCTCGCTGTGAGGGTGATTCCTCAGTTTTCCCGTGCTCATCGCGGTGATACTGGTTCTGTCGAGGAGGAAAAGAGGGCGGTCATGCACCGTAACTCCTGTTTCTGGCTCTGCTGGGGTTCAGCTGTACATGTGACTCAGTTCTCTACAGGCATCGACAAAATGGTGGCCCACCCCTCATGGTCCACGGCGGCCATTTTTAATTCTTCCCTTACACCTATGTTCTCGACGGCGGGTGCTGGGAATCTTAATTTTGGGGTGGAGCAGCCTTTTTCACCTCAGGTGAAATGTACAAATCTGTTCCGCCCTTCTTATGACTGGCGTGCTCGGATGCCGCTGCCACATACTGTCTCGCTTCCCCCTTCTTCTGATCCGTTGGTCTATGCGGACCCGATTAGTGAAGGGCCTTCCTGGCAACCATCCTCATTGCGTTCATAGGGGTATGCCCCATATGAGAGGCCTCTGCCTACCTCAGCGCCTAAACCTTCATCAGAGGATGTCGTTTTTGGGAATTTCAGAGGCTTATGCATTCTGACCCTATGAAAGAGTACTTCTTTTCAAAGAAATCTTCCCTGAACCTCCGACTCCACCTTTCACCACGGCGGCTCCCGCAGCCCCTGCGGTGGAACCACCGCTTCCTCCTGGTCCGCCTCTAGCTCTTCCTCCTCTACCCCCGTTGCCTCCCATAGAGAAGACACTGGTAGAACGGGATAGCACTTTAAAACCTGCGGCGGTACAACCGTCTGCCCCCGATTCGCTGGATGACCCTCCAACAGATAAGGATAGCGATGAGCAGCCACCCTCTGTCAGAGCATTCCATGGCCGGGTTCTGGATATGATGGTACTCAAATGAAGGATACAAACACTGTTGTCAGGCGCTCCAAACACCCGATACAGGCTTCACACCTCTGAG
Source organism: Ambystoma mexicanum (assembly GCF_040938575.1). Taxonomy (NCBI): domain Eukaryota; kingdom Metazoa; phylum Chordata; class Amphibia; order Caudata; family Ambystomatidae; genus Ambystoma; species Ambystoma mexicanum. The sequence goes on along the minus strand of NC_090921.1, from coordinate 747,206,635 downwards.
GAGATAGCCTTGGCATCTTGTCCACTCCCTTTCTCGATGGTGACAAAATTCTGGCCTCCTTGGGCAAAAAAGTTTTTGCCAAATCAGCACTGCAACTTCGGCAAGCAAATACCGAGCTGATTCTGGCGGCAGTTGTGAAAGGAGTTGGCTGATTTCCAGGAGTGCATTCCTACAGATAGGCTAGACGAATTCAAGGCCAGTTAGTCAGACGCTAAGGTGTTGGCACAGGATATCCTGGAGGCTGTAGATACCTCAGCTTGAGGCCTGATGGTGGGAATTGACCCCTCCCGCCAGGCGTGGCTCCATGTGACAAAGTTTTCGAAGGAGGTGCAAGATTAAATTCTGGACCTTCCCTTCGACGGAAAGTTGTTTCATTCTTCTACGGTAGACTAAATCACAAAGACCAAGGCGAGTGCCCAAACCACCAAATCCTCGGTTGTCTGGAAAAGGTCCCAGCTAAGGCCCCTTATCCTCAGAGGTTTGGGTCTCAGTCTCGATCCTCCTCTGGCTTCAGAGGGTTTCAGGACTGCCAGGCGCGCAGAACTGACCCTCCGGTTGGTGGCAGCCGTCAAACAATGTGGTCGGTTTTTCTCTCGGCCTTTGGCCTCCTCTTCAGGAGCAGGCAAAATATTTTTTGTCGCTCGCACGAGATTCCGGTGGGAGGACGAATCTCGTCTCATCTGGAGGCGTGGCAGACCATCACCAACGATCAGTGAGTTTTGTCCATCACTCGTGCAGGCTTTCGCTTGCCCCTCCCTCCTACTCCACCCTTCCAACAGATCGGGACACCCTCCCTCGGAGCCGAGGTTCAGAAGCTTCTAGACCTCAGGATGATGGAACTTGTTGCCCTTGGGGAGCAAGGTGAGGGCGTCTACTCGACTATTCACTGTGTCCAAACCAACCAGGCTGGCCTGCGCACCATCCTTGACCTTTCCCTGTACAAACTTTCTCTTCCCCAAGAGAAATTCAAGATGATCACACCTTGCCAAATAAAGTCCTCTTTGGAAGGGCGACTGGCTCAGTGTAGTGGATCTTCAGGACGCCATATATGCACATCCTGATATGGAGGCCACATCAAAAATATCTGCGGTTCTCCCTGGGAGGGGAGCACTTTCAGTTTTGTGTGCTCCCTTTTGGTCTCAGATCGACGCTGCGTGTCTTTACAAAGATGTCGGTCATTGCAGCTTTCCTTCAGCTACAGGGTGTTCATGTATATCCGTATTTGGACGACCAGCTCCTACGCAGCCCTTGTCCACTGACGACTTTGAGCAATCTCCAGTCTATCCTCCATCTCCTGTTCAATCTCCATCTCCTGTTCAATCTTCGGCTGTCGGTGAACTGGCAGAAATCTTCCATGACTATCTCACAAGACCTGATATTCCTGGGTTTCTGTTGGAACACGATCGACTCCAGAGTGTTATTTGATGGCGGACAGCATTGCAAATCTGTTCGCCACGTGCCAGCTCTTCATCCAGCACATGACGGATTGGTGGTTCCAGAGGCTTCTGGGCCTCATGGCCTTGTGCGTACTAGCTCTTCCTCTTGCGCATCTCAAGATGAGAGGTACGCAGCTGGCTCTTCGGATTCTGTTTCCTAGATGAACCCAGATCCTTCCCGCATGATGACAGACCTTCTATGGTGGTTTTCGACCAATAATCTTACAGCGGGGGCCTCCTTTCAGGAGCCCTGCCCTCAAGTGAAGATTACCACGGACTCCTCCCTCCTGGGGTGGGGCGCAACTCAACTATGGATCACCTCCAGGTTTTCGATCTATGGACGCTGCAGGACCGGCAGTTTCATATAAATTATTTGGAGCTCCTAGCTGTTTTCCTGGCGCTGAAAGCATTCTAACCATTCATCACTAACTGGGTGGTCCGCGTCTGCACAGACAACTCGATATCCATGTGTTAGATCAACAAGCAAGGTGGTGCCAAGTCACCACCTCTTGTGGACCTTGCCATTCAGATGTGGAAATGGGCCATCCAGCACGCCATTTGGCTGCTGGCGGTGCATATTCTGGGGCAACTCAACGTGACTGCAGACTCGCTAAGCGGGCAGACAGAGGCGAACTACGAGTGGGAACTGAACATGGAAGTACTCCAACAGCTTTCGCCAATGGGGCACTCCAGAAGTGAACCTTTTTGCGACTGCCACAAACAGGAAACTTCCTTTTTATGCATCCAGGAACGGTCTCGGGGCCACCCCTCTAGGAGATGCTCTTGAGATCCTGTGCCACAAAATGAAGGCATTTGCCTTCCCGCCTCTTCCTCTGATTCATCAGTCACTCTGCAAGCTCAGGAATGCATCGAATTGCACTCTCCTGGTCATAGCTCCTTGATGGCCAGCCATATTCTTGTTTTGGGAACTTCAGCATCTGTCGATATGTCCTCCCATCAGACTGCCGTTGATTCCCAACCTGCTTCACCAGTGCGATCAGCAGATGTGGCACCCCTCCCCACAATCATTCAGCTTGGCGGCCTGGTGCCGAGTTCAATTCCCTAGCACAGTTTAACCTGTCTGAACACAATATGCGCATTCTCCAAGCGGCCAGGATGCCTTCTACGAGGTCTCAGTATAGGAGCAAGTGGCTCTGGTTTTGTCACTGGTGTTTATCTAAGCAATTAGACCCCAGACATGCTGTAATTGACACTGTCCTTACTCTTACGTCCCGCCCCCTTTCCTCCATACTGTACGGGCGTCCCTTCCAAGGGACAGGAGACAGAACTTTTTTCACCAGAAAAAACCTTCTTCCGCTTTAAATTTAGAGGCACGCGGCCCAGGGAGCATGCGCTGCTCTGACTGCGCCCTCCAGCGCCACATCTCAGTCCCCTATTCCGCGTTGACGGGAACGGGCCAAATACAACAGCGCTCCTGGGTTTGGCTTCGGCCATGTTATTCCACGCGCAGACACTTTTTCTTTGTCTTTTTATCATTCAGGTACTAGGTCCTCAGGCGTCACGCTCCTCCCGGCACATGCCGACTTCTACAGGGTTCAGCAGGTGTCCATCCTGCAACCGACTCTTCCCAACTTCAGACCCCCACGCCCTCTGCCTACGTTACCTTTGCTCAGAGCACGGTTGGCAGCCATGTTCTGCATTTGACTCGCTGTCCTCGAATGCACTGAAGAAAAGACTTGCGAGGTGGAGGAAGCTCTCCCAGTTAATGGCCTGTAAGAATGTCGTCATATTTTCCCTTGTTCCCTTCCTTGCCTTGAAGCGCTTTGAAGCACATTGTGTATAGGCGCTATATAAATAAACTATCATATCACACCAGTAGGGGGCAGGTTAACTAAACCTCTGCCGGAATGGCAGGCTATTACGTCAGATGCTTGGGCATTGGAGACAGTTGCACAAGATTACTGCCTGCCTTTTCTACGCATACCTCAGAGTCATCCACCGGGGAACAGCTCTCTGAAAGTTCCATATCCGCTCCTCTTGCAGGAAATTTTAGACCTGCTAGAGAAAGGTACCTGTAGCGGAGAGGAACAAGGGCTGATACTCCCACCCCCCCTTACTTTCTCATACCGAAGAAAGACGGAGGACTGAGACCTATCTTGGACTTACGAGAATTGAACCTCAGGAAGGACAAGTTGAAGATGGTAACTCTCTCTCAGATCCTTCAGGCCCTCCAGCTCCAGGACTGGCTGGTATCTCTGGACCTCCAGGATGCTTATTTCCATGTGCCAATCCATCTCAAACACAGGAAATATCTGAGGTTCGCAATTGGCAGCTCTCATTATCAATTTCGAGTTCTGCCATTTGGGCTGACCTCTGCCCCGAGGGTCTTCACCAAGCTAATGTCGGTGGTGGCTGCAAGTCTGAGGAAAGGGATCCACTTCTACCCCTACCTGGACGATTGGCTGATCAGAGCTGTATCTTCGGAACAAGCTCAGAACCAGCTAGATTATGTCTGCCACTTACTTCACAAACTGGGCTTCTCCCTCAATTTAAAGAAGTCACAGATGATACCATCACAGAGACTCCAGTTCATTGGAGCGGTCCTGTACACTTCCCTGGGAAAAGCCTCACCACCAGAGGTGAGGGCTCAAGATATTCTGCAGATGGTCACCAAGTTTCAAAATGCCCAACGTCTCCCAGCCTTCGGATTTTTGAGGTTGCTAGGCCTCATGGCATCCTGCATCTTCCTTGTGCCAGAGGCTCGCCTGAGAATGAGATCTCTTCAGTGGGCACTGAGAACTCGGTGGTCGCAATTCTCAGGGAGAATGACAGACCTCCTTCAGGTTTTGGACAAGGTGGCTCGAGACCTTCAGTGGTGGGCCTGCCAGAAAAATATCTTGAAGGGGGAACTGTTTTGGCAACCATGGCCGGAGATGACAGTAGTCACATATGCCTCACTCACGGGGTGGGGAGCCCATACCAACGACTTGACCATCGGCGGTCATTGGTCTCCATCGGTGTCCAGACTACATATCAACCTGTTACAGCTGAGAGCAATCAGACTAGCGCTGAAAGCTTTTCTGCCATCTGTGCAGGGGGATAAAATGTCCTGATAATGACGGACAACACAGTGGCCATGCACTACCTCAACAAAAGAGGAGGCGTAGGATCACTGCCACTGTGCAGAGAGGCAATGCAGCTCTGGTTTTGCGCAATTCAAGAAGGAATCTGTCTATCGGTAGTTCACCTAGCCGGAGAGAAGAACTTGACGGCGGACGCTCTGCGCAGGCAGGGCACAGTCTTCCACGAGTGGGAACTAGCTCAGGAAGTCCTTCAGGAGATCTTCGCCCTTTGGGGAACCCCTCAAGTGGATCTGTTTGCCACCAGTACCAACAGAAAGTGTGATTTGTTTTGTTTTGTTCAAGGGAATTTCCCCCGAGAGGAGCTCTAGGGATGCGTTCGTAGTGGACTGGGAGTTTCCACTCCTTTACGCGTTTCCACCAGTCCCTGTCATTCCTCAAATGATCAGGAGGTTGAGAAGATTCCAGAGGACCATGATCCTAATTGCCCCAGACTGGGCCAGGAGAACGTGGTACCCAGACCTTCTGGACATGTCCATCTGCCCTCCAATTCGTCTTCCACTCAAGGAGAATATTCTCTCACAGAAGGGAGGTCAGGTTCCCCATCCAGACATCAGAACCCTCAACCTTCAAGCCTGGCTTCTTTAAGGTTGAGATACAAGGATTGGGACCTCCCTGATGACGTCATGGAAGTGTTGCTTTCGGCCAGAAGGCCAGCAACAAAGTCTTTATACCGCTGCCATTGAAACAAATTTTGCAGCTGGTGTAGAGAAGAGAATATCGACCCCTTTTCATGTGGTACAACAACGGTGTTCTCCTTTCTACTCTACTTGTCAAATTCAGGCCTTCAAGTTGGCACTATTAAGGGCTATCTTGCAGGGCTATCGATCTTCAGGCGCACTGCAGAGGAGCCTTCGTATTTCAAATTACGCTTAGTAATACAATTTCTAAAGGGATTAACTAATGTCTACCCTCCAAGAGGGATAAGGAATATGTCGGAGGACGCAATCCCTTCGAAGAACAAGTTACTTCTTACCTTGTAACGTTCTTTCGTTGGGATGTTCTCCCACGTATTCCTTATCGCCCCTCCCATCCATCCCCGCAGTAACACTTCCCTTGTGGTTGCAGTTTACGCTCCTTCAAGGTCAATAACCAATTCATGTAAAAAAACGGTTGACGTCAAAACGGAACTGAGCAACGGACGCTGCGCAAGTCTATTTATACGCGTGATGACGTCTGCGCCGATACAGAGGCCATCGAGGGACATCGGCTCGAGGGAGGCCGACGCGCAGCGCCCTCTACTGAAAAAGAAATTCCGAGGCTAGCAAGCTGGGCGATGATCAAAGATAAGGAATACTTCAGAGGAACATCCCATCGAAAGAACGTTACAAGGTAAGAAGTAACTTGTTCTTCTCTCTGGTGTTTGCCTTTCTATGCTGGTACATTCAGGAATCTGTGTGGGTTGCTGCTGGTGCTCTTTCTTGGGTTGTTGGCCTCCCTGTTCTGTTGGGTTACTGGAATGCAAAGAAAAGTCTGCTAGCATTTTCGGTCATAGGCAAGGGGCAATTCAATTTGGTACTGTCCCTATCTAGTGCATTGCACCAGTCAGGAGCTTCGCCAGGGCCTCGGCAGCCTCTGCATCCGGCCTGGGTAGCGTAGCTGCCTTTTAATATACTCCCTCATTTCAGCCTCTGGTGGAGTGCCCCTCGTGGCAAGGATTCGTAAAAGTTGCGGAATACTTCCGCTATCTCACTCTGCTTCACCACTACCTTCCCTCCTTTAGTTCTTACCGCAGTGATCTCCCTATATCCCTGTTCGTGCCTAATCAGCGCAGCTAGGTGTCTACCCGGTCTCCCTTCTTACCTGTACCTCCAGGCCATTGCCGATTGAGCAAAATATTTTACCTCTCGGTCCACCAGCATCTGAAAATTATCCAGCCCTTCCTTTAATCTGGCTAGTGCACTCGGGGAGTTACACCCCACCACCACCACCACCACCTCCCTACGCTTCACCTCAAGTTCCACGTCTTGCAGCGCTCTACGTATTGGCTTCAGGACTCCAAACTCTGTGGACATGCACCCTCCCGCCCCCCTCAGCACCACCTTAAACGCTTCCCACAGAGTACCCTTCCCCTGCACCGAGCCAGTATTTTCCAGAAAGACGTGATCGATCAAGCTGTGTATTTCACTCTTAAAAACTATGTTTAACAGTGTAGCAGGCTTAAACCTCCATTGGGGGAGGGTGGCGGCTCCCCTATGCGCATCGACCAGAGCACCGGGGAGTGATTTGAAACGTCCTCGGAAGCATTTTGCATTCCTCCGTGCAATGCACTAGATAGGGACAGCCCAATATATAGTCCAATCTGGTTCGAGTGTTATGTGCAGTGGAATGGTGCGAGAATGCCGCTTCCCCCGGATGCATCAATCGCCAGATATCTCCCAACTCTAGCACCTCCATGGCTCTCAATACTGCCTCTGCTGCCTCTGTGCGCCTTCTTCTCCTTTCTATCCACGCTCGGATCCAGTACCACGTTATCTGCCCAAACTATATTTGTGTCCAGATACTTTTGGCATTTCCCAAGCAGTGTATCGAAAAAGCTTGGATTGTCCACATTGGGACCGTAAATGTTGACCATGGTTATCTTCGTATGCCCCATACATCCAGAGACGATTGCATACCGTTGCTCTGGGTCAATCTCCATGTCACTAACCCTAAACCCTGACTTGTGTCCTGTAATCATCACGCCTGCCGAGTATGCCGAGAATGTGGTGAAGTATTTACAGCTGCCCGAACCCTTGGCCACCTTCTCGTTCCCCTGCCCTTTAAGATGAGTTTCTTGTAAAAATACAATTGTTGCTCCATGCCTCTCGCAATACTGCATCACTTTTCGGTCCTTCCCCGGGTCATTCAGGCGGCAAACATTTCAGCTTATTACCCTATGCGTTATTTATTGGGAGATTATCAAAAGGGATTGCTCGAGTGCCCTCCCCCCTGCCCCATGCCAAATACACCTGTAGCTTTCCCGTGGTCCTCGGGGAAACAATGTGAACCTTTTTGCAACACCACAACGCTGCCAACCTGGCAGCGTAACTCTCCACACCCCCCCCACTTCCCACCAATCCTGCCACCTCCCCTAATCCCCCACCCACACTGCCCACCCCAACTCGCAGTGAATGACCCCCCACCTCCCAGTCCCCCAGAAAAGAACCCACAACAGCATCAGCATGGGTAACGGCCCGGGGGCGCCGTACACCACTTACCAACTGACCTCCAGCTCTTGAACTCCAGAGTAGTAACATTTAAAATACTTTGTTGGGCTACTGGACTAACTAGGTACATTTCTAGCATCAATTAACCTAGACCAACTGGGGCTTGGCACATGCTGTCATCGCCGTTGGCTGCCTACATTCTGCGTATAGGACAGCCCATACTTCCCACTCCATTCGTTGGCCGTAGGGCATATGGCCCTTGCTCTCTTGACTTGGTCCATCATTTTGGCAGACTGTGAATGAACTTGTGCACCGTTGCTGGATCTGTGAAAAAGTGGGCCCTCCCATTGTGCTGGACCCTGAGTTTTGAGGGGTACTGCATGGAATACTGCATACTCTCGTAGCTCTCTTCACTGCCGCGAATTGCAAGCAGGCATTTTGGACAGCCAGAGTGTAGTCCAGGTAGAAGGATAACTTACTGTTCTCAAACATGAGATCTCCAAGCTCTCTTGCCCTCCTAAGAATAGGTTGCAGTAGTTGAGAACCCTTGCTATCACAGGTGTCGGGTTTTGACTTGGTCTTGGGACAACTTGTGATATCCTATGCGCCCTCTCAACCAGGAATTGGGTGGACAGCACTGGTTCCTGCAGGACTTTCTTGATGAAGGACTCAATGAACACTTCCATGTTCCGTTGCGGAACAGACTCTGGAATCCCCACCACCCGAATGTTGTTCCTGCGCGACCTCGCTTCGAGGTGCTAATATTTATCTCTTATGGCTTTGATCTCCCTGCGAATCTCTTGCACCACCTGAATGGTCTCTTGACTGGTGTCTTTTAGCGTGCTAATCCTCGTTTCCACCTCCGATGTTCTGCTGCTCTCCTTGTCAATTCTCTCTTGCATCCTGTCCGATTTATTGGTTAAGATGTCTAGTTTAGAGTTGAATGCCGCAAATCCAGATCTCATCTCCGTAAGGACCATGCTCAACTCAGACACGGGGGGGCCCCCTCACCTGGGACCGTCACCGACCCAGCTGGGGTCGAAGAGTGCACCATTGCAGTGGAATTTTGTTCTAGCCCCTGCGCCTCACTTTCTTTATGCAGTCCTCCTGTCTGCATGAACGGCAAACAGGTCTGTCTTTTACCATCCTTCGCCATGAATCTTCCCCGCCCTGACCCTCTCAGGAGTCCAGACGCTTCCCGAGGTACACGGATCAGCAGCGTGTTCCCGCCTTTGGCACCTCCTCCTGCTATGCTGACAATAGCTCAGTTGAATAAGGCCTGGTTCTGGCTTGGCACCACTTGTCGTACTCACGGTCCCTCGGTGCGGCCCTATGAGGCGAGCTCACAACCCAGTGTCCCTCTGTCCGAACACGCCATGCCAACACTGTGCTCTTCTCGTTATTGGTAATTCTCCCCTCTTGCAGCGTGGTGCAGATAACTCTTGCCTTGTGACCAATATCGGGCGTGGCTTCCCCGATCTCCATGCAGTGTCTGGGTAGCCTGCAATATATCCCTGACCCTACAGCAGGTTTATCCACCTTCCTTTACCCCAGAGTCACATCCAGATTAATATGTCACAGCGTCTCAACTGGCCCCCCACCGAATACGCTTCCCTTCACCAGCGGTCTCCTTTAATTTTGAGTCCTCTTATTCGGCAGCGTTCTCGCCGGCACACTCCCGGTTTTCCTGGGAACGTTTTGAGCTGCTAATGTGGAGACTATACCCCCTCACCACGCACAAATCCTCTGCAGTTGACTGCCAGGCTCCCTGACCCATTCCGGGGCACTCCTGCCGACGTGATGTGTAGCCGCACTAACGGGGCATCCGACCCGCCTCACTGTACTCTGCTCGTCAATGCTCACCATGGTTTACTCTCGTCGTCTGGCCCCCACGGTTCCCTAGTGCTCGGTACTTGCCAATCCAGCCACCCACCCACTGGTGGTTCTCCGCTGGCAAAGTTCTTCGGCGCACACCCACACTGCAGCCTCTCCGGACCGCAAGGCGGGCAGCTGCGTGTCCGAGTGTGCAGGCGCCCCAGCTCCTCATGCAAAATCGCTGCCTACCTTGCACCCACAGCAGGGCGTCGCCGAACTGACCCAGGGCGCTCAGGCATTATGCCGTCGTCATTCCCCGCCTGGGTTACACAGGTCTCGGCTCATCTCCATCCCGGGGACCCGGGCTCCCGTCACCTCCACCTCTGTCGTCCTCGGTCAGGAGCCTCCCAGCCGGCCGAGCAGGTCTAGATGCTCTACTTAACGGGCTGCCTCCATGGACCTAGGTGCATCACCACTCCCCCCCCCCCCCCGACCCGCCCAAGGCGCTTCCTTCGTCCAGCGCAGCCCCATGTTGTTCCCGGGCTTCTCTCCCACTGGAGAAGCACAGACACTCGGACGCTGTCTGCACTGAGTCGCGTCCCCAGCCCTCCGGCCCTCAGCGGCGTTCTGTGTCGCTTCGATGCTTATGGGCACAGGTGGCACCCAAGGCTTCCCCCTTCGCCTCAGCTGTTGTTTAGGTGCTCTTTCCTGGCATTCACGATCAGGATTGACCTCAGATGGTCTGCTTTCGTCCTCCAGCACAGGGATTTCAGAGAGCTCACAGAAAAACGGCCATCTTGGTTGTGGGCTCTCTAGCGCCCCCATGGGAGCCCATTGTTGCCTTGATACTGGGGAGTGTGAGAATGCCATGTTTGCCATGCTAAAACCCATCTAGAGCCTATAGATTTGTACAAAGAATCTCTCCTGGCCCGGACTCCTGAACCTAAACCAGAAACCCTGCAAGTGATCATCAGGTCCCCGATTTCCCATATCCAACCACTTGTGGGCTATACCAATCTGGATATTGCCTGCCTGTCCGAAGCTTATTCGTGCCATGTGTTGCTGCTTGACAGCTGAGGGTGCAGTCAAAATAACTGATAAATGAAATGCTGAACCATGCCACTTAAGAAAAGTGTGTGTAAATCCAAACTTGGCAGCAAAAAATATTGTATTACGCACCCAAAAATATTACACCACAAAACAAATATCTAAGCAATGATAGAAAAGGTGCATCGCACCGAAAGGTCAACATCTAAACAAAGTACTGGATATAACCCTGTAGAAATGCACAGTTCCAAGCCTTGACATCCAGACTAGCTACCGAAAGAGCTGGTACCGGTCCTCCAACATACCAACCAGTCTGACTGATAAAGGAAAGGTTATTTTAGGGTTGAATACATAACATAACCACTCAAAGATGGAGACATTTTTAAAACCCCTTCTTTTGAAGCCATAGGGCCCCCCTCTTGATACCAGTGGAGTAAACCGTAGCTGCAGACACACGACTTCGTTCTCTCCAGCAAGTGAACGGTGGACAATACAAACAGTGGGAACAAAAGGAAGAAAGCAGTGTGATGAAGCCTACGGTGTTATTCCTTTCCTGGCTGTGGCCTCCTCCCATGTGGCCATGGGAGGGCAGCCGCTACCTATCCTGACCCTGGGGGCGGCTATATGAGGGAGATCACATTGGGGGAGACCACCTCCAGGGAGGTGTCATGGCATCATGTGATGAGAAATGGTATCCACCTTTTCCTTCTGAGGATAAACCTCCCATCCCTAATATCCTTATGGCCTATTGTCATACATCTCCTCCTCCACCTATGAAGGGTATTGAAAACCTTTTCCCATGGGCCAACCTTCAAACTCTGACTTGCTTTGTGAGACTTTTTATTTTTTTTGTTTTGATTTCCAACTACAATAGAAAAATCTTTCACAATGACATAATAAATAATATAAATAAACAGAATTGATAAAATAATTTAAAAATGATACCAAAATATCACAGGTGGTCTTTACAGGAGAAAGGACAAAATCGTTTAAATATATGTTGCAGATCTTTTCCTTAACTCCATCTTCTACATTTTGCTTGTTACCAAAGCCTTTCATGAGATTTATCAGAGAGGAAGAAGGGGAAAGGGAAGGGCCTTGTCTCGGGTTGGCTTAAATGCTGTCATTTTGTTTCCTCTTCTACTCCCCCAATTCCACATAATTTCTCCACAATTTTGAAGAGCAGATCACATAGGCCTAGATATTACTCTGTGCTTGGCCCCCCATCAGACTGACCCAACAAGCCTCCATGCCCTGTGCCGTGCCCAGGAATCTCTTCCTCAAGCGTTGTACAACCTAGGACCAAATGCTTGGTAGTTTCTTTTACTGCAACCCTACCACATAACCTAGAGCACTGATCTGTTAAGCCGTACCAGCTACCAACCCTCTCTAGAGTTCGGAGTTGGTTCATTCGTGACTAGAGGTATAGGGACCTTCTTTTAGAACATGGAAAAATGAGTAAATATCTTGGAATTTGATCTCACCTGTACACTAGTTTTGCATATTCCTTAGAGGCTTGCTTTAGTCATGTCTTCTGCTGTTTATATTTTTTTAAACCAAGTTTATTTTTGGATCGAAGGCATACAGGTAAATACAACATAACATTTGCGATCAATTATTATTTAGGTTCTGCGTTGACCTTGATCCACCACCATTCTGAGGTCGGGCCCACTGTTTTTCCAGTTTTGTGCAAGGGTCATTCTTGCTGCTGATAACAGGTGAGTAATGAGCCTGGCTGCTGTTCCTGACATTGTGTATTTACCTTCTATGGAAACTCCTGAGAGAATAAAGATTTTCAATAATAATTTATTAGAAAGTCTTAATTCTATTAAAGACACGGAGGCGAGCATTATGCTTCTCTTTCTAAAATAAAAATGTCTTTCAAGTCCTGAAACAATTTCCCAGGAGGCCTGTGGAAAGTTCAATACGAGGGCACCAACATGTGACCTGGAACCTCCAATGAGTGTCTAAATCCCCATATAAACAGTCTTGAATATGATGCCACTTCCTCTTTCGAAGCTGCAAACTTGTCCGATGGAAGAATTGGACTTGAAGCCATCTCATAGCAGAAGAGAGAAATGTGCCGTGGATTAGGCGGATTTGTCTGTTGACGCTGTTAAGAGCGATAGAGAATTAAAGTTAGGTTGTGTATATCACAACCCTAGTTCCCTTAGAGGGATGGGAGAGAAAATACGTCATGTTATTTTGAGGAGCAGTCATGCATTCAAAATCATGTAACAATTTAGCAATGTACATATATAACCCTGAAGCGTGATACATTTTAATTAATCGCCGGGTGGGATAATTTCTGCCTCCGTGTCTTTAATAGAATTAAGACTTTCTAGTAAGTTATTATTGAAAATCGTAATTCTATGTCAAGACCGGAGGCACCTATTATGCTCGTTTAAAGCTTACTTACCACAATAGATGCCGGCTGTTCTACCGGTTTCATGTAGAATTGTTTAAATACAGATTCTCTTGCCCAGTGCGCCATTCTCATGATATCTTCCTGTCGGATTCCGACCTGGAAGGCCTTGGAAGCCATTGCTCCTCTTACGGAGTGGGCTCTGAAGTGCAATTTATCTATACCCGCTTGGGTTAAAGTCCACCGTACCCAGCGTGCTAGCGTTGGAGCGGAAACTGCTTTGAGGTTTGTGCAAGGCTATCAATAGTTGCCCATTAGGAGAGGTTCTAAGAGGAGCCGTAACCTCTTTTGTAAGCCTTCAGGCATTTGACTAAGCAGAGCTTGGCCTGGTCCCTAAAAGCCGGATAAGAAATCCCTCTTGAGTTGCACTTCGTCCTCCTATGTATATGGAACACTATGCCATCAGGGAAGAAGATTCTGCCCGCTAGATTGAGGGCTCTGACGTCAGAAACTCTCCTGCAGGAGACGAGGCAGAGCAGTGTAGTGAGTTTGCCGGATAGAGCAGTGCGAGATAACTCTTCATTATCTGGCCAAGATAGGAAAAGGTTCAGCACTTTTATGTCCCAAAGCTTACCGTAGCAGGACGGAGGCGGAACTGTAAGTCTGACTCCCTTGAGTAGTCTGCAAACAAGGTCGTATTCTCCTGCTGGGATCCCTTTTATGAGGTTGTGGCCTGCTGAACCTAGGCCTAGGCTAGGCGTTAACTGTCCTGTAGGCCAGACCTCTTTCAACTAAGGATGCTAGGAAATTAAGAATCTCCTCTACAGGTGCTGAAACTGGATGTAATCAATTGTCTTGGCACCAGTTCCTCCAGGCGTTCCAAGAGTTCGAGTATCTTTTGAGAGTGGCCGGGGCCTAGCTCTCTTTGATGAGGCTGACTGCCATGTGAGCCATGCCTGGAACGCTCCACCTCGACCTGAAATCCTCCAGGCTGCTAGGATCAGAGAGCCTTGGAGGAGAAGGGGGTGACACTGACCCACTGGATCCAACAGGAGATCGGGAAATCGGGGTAGAAGGATTGGAAAATCCGAAGAAAGTTCCAGAAGAACTGGATACCAGGTCTGAGAGGTCCAGACTGGGGCTATGAGGACCAATTCTGTTTGTTCCTGACGGGCCTTCACCAGGGTCCACGCAATCATGTTGAAGGGGGGAAAGGCATAGTGTACCCCTTTGGTCCAATGTTGGAGGAAAGCATCCGTCGCAGTTGCTGCTGGTTCGGGATTCCAGCTGAAAAACACTGGTAGCTGAGTGTTGAGGCGTGAGGTCGCTGTAATCGATCGTATGTCCGGAGTACCAGTCCGCCACTACGTTCGTAAGGCCTGGTAGATACTCTGCAATGACTAAAATCCGGTGTTCTAGACAGAAATGCCAAAAGTCTTTGGCTAGTTCTGCTAGGGGCTGAGATTTGGTGCCACCCAGATGATTGATGCATCTTACTGCTGAAATGTTGTCCGTCTTCAGTAAGATACAACAGCTCACTCTGTCTTTGGCAAAAGAGCATACTGCGAAGGAGCCCGCTAGGAGCTCTAGGCAGTTGATATGCATCTCGAGTTCCTGGGGTGACCGTGTTCCTTCTGTGGCCACTGGACCGCATCTCACTCCCCAGCCGGAACAGTTGCCGTCTGACTCTATCACTATATCTGGGGCAGATCCGAAGATTGCCCGGCCGTTCCAGGCCTTCATGTGTGTGAGCCACCAGTTGTGTTCCGGTCTCGCTTCTGGTGATAGCGTCAGTCGCTGTGAGTAAGAGAGACTGTGTCTTAAATGCTGTCCCTTTAGCCTCTGTAATTCTCGGTAGTGTAGAGGTCTGGGAAATCTAGCTTGGATAGAGGAGGAGAGAAGTCCTATTACCATTGCTAGATCTCGAAAAGATACATCGTCCCTCTGTAGAAGTCTGCGGATCTCCCGTTTGGTGGAGTGAATTTTGGCCACCGGGAGACGGAGTTGAGCAGATTCGGTGTCTACTACAAACCCTAGAAACTCTAGGTTTTTGGATGATTGAAGGATCGATTTCTCCCAATTTATGAGGAATCCGAGACTGTGTAGCAGGTCTATGGCCAGCCTGGTCTGTTCTACTAGAGCTTGAGATTGTGCCATGAAGATAATATCGTCCAGATATATTATCAGCCGGACGCCTTTGTTCTCTTAAATGTGCTACTACTGGTCTCAGGAGCTTGGTGAAGGCCCAAGGAGCTGAAGAGAGACCGAATGGCAGACTTGTGAATTCCCAGTTTCGGTGCTTCCAGGAGAATCTTGGATAGCTTACGTGGTCCTGATGTATGGGCACCGCAAGGTATGCATCTTTCAGATCCAGACGCATAAGCCAGTCGTTGGGTCTCGGGAGGTCCCTGAGCATGTGAATACCCTCCATTTTGAAGTGACAGTAAACGATAGTCGTTGAGCTTTAAGATTTATCACTGGACGCACTTTTTGCCTTCTGTGCACCAGAAATATGGGGCTGAAGAAACCGCCTTGGCTTGTGCAGGGGCGAATCGCTTGTTTCAACGCTAAACCGTGAATTTCCTTGTCCAGCGCTACCTCGTCCTCTTTGGACATTATAATCGGAATGGGACGACCTGCTTGAAAGGGTTGTGCGAAGATTTCTAGGCGCAAGCCGCGAACTGTGTCTCTGACCCATGCATCCCCTGATAATGAATCCCATGTATGCGCAAAAGGAGCTAGCCTCCCTCCTATAGGTGTTTGCGACACTGGCGCTGTAATAGGCAGACTGACCTGTGGTTTGTTGTTGTGCTGGGTATCGGGCGGCTCTCCTCCAACCGCGACGTCTTCCTCACCCTCTCGAAGGGAAGAAGGTATGTGAACGATCCTGCCAGGCGTGTTGATCCCTGGATTGCTGAGGTCTTCAATCAAGAAAGTATCGACTGGAAGAGCGACCTGTACCTCGTCCGGCCCTGGTGAAAAGTTTTGAAGAGAAAACTCTTTATATGGAAGATTGCGCTTTGTCTAGCGCAGTGAAGGTGCCAACGAATTTGGACATTTCCTTCATGAAGGTGTCGCAGAAGAGCAGACCCTGGGCTGCGGCCCCGGATTCAGTGTCTGCTAGCTCACTTAGTTTGGCATCAATTTTGTAAAGGATACTCTTGCTGCGCTCTGCTGATATGGCGCAGCTGGCGTTCCCCAACTAACGGATGGCTCTTTGGGCCCAGCCCGAGAGGATTACTGGGTCGATAGGTTCACCTGTGGCTATAGCTGCTTCAGCTAGATCCATCATCTTTGCTAGTGGACTGGTGACGTCCAATACCCTGTCTTGACAGGATCTCCAGGTGCGATCGATGCCCTTTCGTGGATCTTTAACATTCTTTCCTAGGAAAGTAATCATTTTGGATTCTAACTCCGGCGTCAGGGCTACTTTGCCTGGGATTTCTGGGCGTGGGCATTCTACTTTGAGTCTTGCTCGGACTTCCTTGTCCAAAGGCTTGCGTAGCCTGTCTTTAATGTACTCCGTTGTTCTTGGAGATTTCCCAGTTGGAAGATCTGGGATGCACTAGGTCTTCTGGAGTAACCATTCCCTTAGAGGGAGAATGTTCCTTGGCTGTCTTCTTGGGGATGGGGTCTGCCGCAATCCCTGAGGTTGAGGGCCGTGACCCTATTGTTTGTGTGTCTTCGTCGGAGGAGACGGGAGATTGATTGTTAAAATCATATCCCTCTTGGTCAAAACCGTGTTGGTATCCATCCGGGTTTGAGGGTCTGGTACCCCTGTTTTCTTCTTCGGGGTAAGAGGGTGCATCGGCGGAAGGGGATTCCTTCCAATTCAAAAAGGCCTTTTTAAGCCTAGAGAAGGCGTCTGAAAGGGCAGCAGTGGCTGGTTCTGACTGGCTCGGGGTGGGGGGGCTCGTAGATTAATTACTCAAGTGAGCCGGAATACATCCCCCATCTGAAAGGTGCTTTCTCTTCTGAGTCTTTTTTCTTGGTAGGGAGTTCTCTTGTTGGTGCTCCTCCATGTTGTCCAGGCGCTGCTGAATGGGCAAGAGCAATTCTGATACAGCTCTCTTGATACTGGTCTCCACTGTGGAACCCAGCACCTTTTCCAGGCTGTTTGCCATCGCCACTTCATCTATTTCATAAGTATCTTCCTCATAGTCGGACCAATCCTGGCCCTCATGAGGGAAGTACTGGGCTGCCATATTTATAAATTGCACCTTTCCATTCTCCCTTTTATCTTTTTTTTCAAATGTTTTATAAATATATAAATATATTCTTATATAATTTTCTTTTTTTTTTTTTCTTCTTTGATTGTGGGCACAGACTGCCTTCTCTCAAGCCCACTGCTAATCCTATGGGGATCCTCTGTATAGCCCTGATCCAATGGGCTATGTTAATTTCTTTCAGATGTGTCTCCCACTTTTTTTAATTTTTTATTTTATTTTAAGTATATTAAGTTCAAACAAGGATCTGAAGACACAAATCAGCTTCTGGCACTCTTGATTGCAAAATTCGTTATGAAATGTAGCGGAAATGCGCTCGCGAGTACCAGAATACTGAAAAAGGCACCTGCTAGTGCAGGAGCTCCCTCTGGTGACCGCGGCCGGTGCCGCGGTCACACGGAGGTTGAAGCTGCTGCTTCCCTGGGCTCTGATAACGCGAGCTGCGTCGGAAGCGAGCGGAGCACACGCGTGAGGCTTCGTTAAGGCGGACCCTCGCATTCATAAGATGTATGGCTTATGAAAGCTGAAAAAGATGATTAATGGTCGTGCAGTACTCTCCGACGCCAGCAGGAAGCAGCTGGCGTCAGAGAAGGGCTAATCACGGAACTGAGGACGCGTAATGCGTCTGACAAATGAAATAAAGAAAAGATTAACCATTTAAAAAGACGTGCGGCGTATGCTAACAGTAAACAAGGCATAACAAGTGAAAAACAGATATATAAAATGAAATTCAAACAAACAGATAATACAGTTCTAAAATATGATGCACTTCTCTTGCTGTGAGCAGCAAAGAACGAGGAAGTGGTATCTTAGTCAAGACTGTTTATATGGGGACTTAGGCACTCATTGGAGGATGCAGATCACGTGTTGGTGGCCTTGTATTGAACTTTCCACAGGCCTCCTGGGAAATTAAGTTTTATGTTGTTTCAGGACTTGAAAGACATTTTATGATGTTTCTTGTTGGTTTTTATTGTTACATTGTTTCTGTGCACCTTTTTCTACATGCATATGACCTCTGGCACTCAGGTGCACAGAGAAAAATATCTTGCTGCTGAGCTTTCTTTAAATATTTAAATAAAGAAAGAGAAGCATAATGGGAGCCTCCGGTCTTGACATAGAATTGTTTTCAGAGATCTCGGCAGTTCAACCCCAGAAATGTCCTTTATGTGGCTTGGTATTTCCTTCCAATAGGCCACGGCTTTGGGGCATGTCCACCACATATGCAATAGGTCTCCCTTCTCACTGCAGTTCCTCCAGCAGTTTGGTGAGTATGACTTTGTGATTTTATGAATGCGGTTCAGGGACATATACCATCTAAGGCATAGTTTGTAAGCTGATTCCTTTATCGTAGTGCATCTGGAGGTGCTGTGTGCACGTGCCCATATTTGATTCCATTCTTCCTCTGTTAGCGGCTCTTGCATATTTCTTTCCCAGTTCATATTGTATGTGAGATTGTCGGTCGGTTGATGGTTGGAGAGCAGTCTGTAGAGTCTGGTGACACCCTTCACCGTGTTGCCTTCTTGCATAGACAGTTCTAGGCCAGATGGCATTCTCGTGCCCGCTCTCTTCACCATTGGGTGGGTTATCCTGTGCCTTATATGTGCATATCTATAGCGCTCATTTTCTCCTATATTGAATTTCTGCTGACAGTCTATGAAGAGTAATGGAGAGCTGTCTTTGTACATGTCTTTCAGGTACATAGTCTCGGCCCCTGACCATCCCGCCCAATACTTTCGTTGGAGACCCGGTGTGAAATCTGGGTTGTGCATCAGCGGCGTATATATGGGCCCATTCTGCTCGGGATGCGTTTCTTTTCCCGGTCATAATTGAACAACTTTCGTTTTACTTTCGACTGATTTACAAGCAATTCTTCTGAAGATCCTATTTCTAAGAGAAGGTTGGACATCTCTGCCTTCATTCCGGTGATGGTCTCCGGAGGATCGTGTTCTAATCCCCATTTTCCATACATGAGCTGGAGGATTTAATAACTTGGCATAAGTCGTTAGTTTCCTCCAGTCAGCCCTTGTGGCGAGTGAAACTAATCCAAACTCGTGGTGTATGATTGAGTTTGGGATTGATGGAAGAGTTTCTTTCCACAGTTTACCTTGGAATGTATTTCGGTTCGGTCTCCAGTCACTAAGGTTAATGTCCAGCCCATACAAGATCTTTGGCTCCACCTGCATCTGATAGAACAGTATAAGTGGTAACAATGAGTACCCACATAGCTGAGCATAAGCCTGCCTCATTTTAGTAAGAAGAAGGCCGTATATGGAGTTCAAATAGTTCATTTTCGATGTTGACTTTAATACCTTATATCCCAGGTATGTTAAGACAGAAACTCTCTAGAGGCTCATCCCCTACTTTCCACATCATACTTTTAGGTCTTTTCTTAGTTGAGAAGATGTGAACTCTTGATTTTCCCCAGTTTACCTTCAAGGTATTTTCGGCTGCATAACTGTGGAGTAGTGCCAACTTAGGTTGCAGACCAATAGGTGTGAGGTCGAAAAACACCATCGTCCGCAAAGGCGATTCAATCTAGTGTTGCTGACCCCAGCTTCACTGAATTTGTAGTTCCACCCTCCCAGATTTGAGCTATGTCTGCCGTATAAAGGTTGTAGAGGGTTGGGGCAACCACACATCCTTGTCTGAGTCCCACGTAAGTACCTATTTGGTGGGTCATAGCGCCATCCCTGTTCAACCTCACTCTCCTAGTTGTATTTGTATGCAGCAGTAATAACATTTTTACCATGTACGACGGGATCCCCATTCTCAGCAGT
This sequence comes from Ambystoma mexicanum, assembly GCF_040938575.1. Classification (NCBI taxonomy): domain Eukaryota; kingdom Metazoa; phylum Chordata; class Amphibia; order Caudata; family Ambystomatidae; genus Ambystoma; species Ambystoma mexicanum. The sequence goes on along the minus strand of NC_090921.1, from coordinate 747,186,719 downwards.
TTCTCCCACAATCAACCTCGACTAACCGTGTCAAAGGCACTAGTCCTATCAATTGAGTCCATAAAGATGGTCCCAATGGATTTCTGCTTGACTGCTGCTCTCATATGTGTTAATGTGAGAGCTCCCCATGCCTGTTTGGAAGCCTATCTGACCCTTAGAAAGTAGGCCTCGTAGGTTTATTTCTCTTTTCAGGTCCCTCAGTAGCAGGGTCCCAAATATCTTATTAGTGGAGTCCAGTAGGGCTGTGGGTCTAAGGTTAGCTGGATTTAATGTATCCCCCTTCTTATAAATTGGTACAATATGAGATTGCTTCCAAGTATCTGGCACTCATAAAGTATGGTGTATATTTGTTAAGAGTTCCTATAAGGGGGTTGCCCAAAGCTTGGTTTTCCTTAATGACCACTGGTGGGATGTTGTCTGGTCCCGGAGCTCAAGAGGACTTTGCTCTTCCAATTGCCCACACCACGTCAGCACAATCCTGTAGAGGAGGTCCCAAATAAAGCCTGCACTCCCATCGCCCATTTTGAAGTACCAGAAACATTCACACCAAAATATGTGACGCATGATGAGGAAATAAACCAGCAGAGAGCCGCAGTAGGGCTCTGCCCAGTACCCATCAGAAGAGCAACACCTATTGAAGTACCAATAACCAGACAACCATGGACAGTAAAGTATCCATTGAGAAAACCCTACCAACAAATGAGACGAAATGAAGATTTCCTAAGTACTGTCCCGGAAGATCCCAAAAAAGGTCTTAATGGAAGACGAATGGTAACGTCACGAGAGCCCGGACGAACTCACAGATAGAACAAATGACGAACCAAGAGTGACGCAAGGAGACGAAACGCCATGAGAAAAGAGATTGTGAGCTTAAGGTGATAGAAAAATATCAAAGCGTAAGAGTTAAGCTGTAAGCAGGGTCAAGATATTCAACCAGCCATTATTCCATCTTGAGACACGACCGACCCAACTCCAGAGGAGGGGGTATTGCTATCATACACAAATGTAGTCTTACCATGAGAATTGTAACCACTATCAATGTCCTCTCTTGCAAACTACTCTCTGTTGAAGTCCCTCTTACCAATTCCCAGACTCTTAACATCCACCTGATATATCGCCCTCCAGGCTCAATAGACACTTTCGATGAAGACATTAACACTATATTATCTAGCAACCTTAAAAGTTCCACCCAAGTACTCTCCCTTGGGGACTTCAATATGGGCTACAATGACCCGGAAGACCAAATTGCCAATACTACACTTAATACCCTCTCCGATTTAGGATTTACCCATAGATGTATTGAACCTACACATGCCAAAGGCAGAATACTCGACTGGTTGGCTGACTATAATTGTCTAGCCAACATCAGACATCTCACCATTAGCCTGGACTAACCACCATTTGGTATCGTTCATGCTCTCTACCATCCAACCCTACCCTTGACTATTAGTGGGGCCCCACCCACGAGAAACGAGAGTATCACTGTGGAGAGACTTATCCTGAACGTACTCCCCACACTCCCTGACAACTTGGATCCGGAGACTTTGGTTGAAGAATACAATAAAATCCTGTCCACCTCTCTGGATTCAATCGTTCCCCTCAAACTTGGACCAAGCAAGTTCAAAACGCATCTGAACAAATGTTACACACCATTCCTCAAAAAACTTAAGACAACAAAAAAGAAACTGCAAAGCTACTTGGAAACACCCTTCAGTAGCTAACAAACTTAAACTTACTAAACTAGCAGCCCTCTGCAAAAAAGAAATCTACCTTGCTAAACGATCCTCTTTTGACTCCCGTATATCCCAAGCAAAATCAAACATGAAGCAACTATTTTCCATCCTTAAAGAAGTAGAAACCCCTATTACACCACCAGATACTTGTACTAAAGATAAAAATTGGTGCTCAGAAATTCAAAATGCCCTAGCTAACAAGATTGCTACTCTACAAAACAAAACTTGCAAAAAATCCTCCCTGAATGACTCTTCCCCCTTCCAAATCGCCTGAGAAGCTTACTTAAGGGAAACTACCCGCTTTAATTTCTCTAAAGTCCCCACACTTGAAGTAGAAAAAATCATCTTATCACTAAAACCTTCCAACTGTCAGGGCGATCTGTGCCCTGCGCAGCTCATTAAAGATGCTGCCCGTGACCTCTCCACTTTCATCACAAAATTAATCAACGCCTCCTTCTCCACTGGTTCTATCCCTACCAACTTAAAACAATCCTGGGTACTTCCACTATTAAAAAAGCCTACACTCAACCCAGCCACGCCTACAAACTATAGACCCATAACGACCGTACCACTCCTTCTAAAAAATATTGGGTAAGGTCGCATACGTGCAAATACAGAAGTACCTGGAAGAACATCACCTACTAGGAGCTAGGCAATCGGGCTTCTGTCCTTAACATGGGACTGAGACTGCCCTCATTGACCTTAAAGCACAGATCGACAAGCTTAGAGACAATGGCCAAGCCGCCTTATTCCTCCTCCTAGACCTCTCTGCAGCATTTGACCTGGTCGATCACTCTGTCTTATGCACACACCTACACACATCAGCTCACTTTTCCGTTGAGGCCATTACATGGATTAGATCTTTCCTCAACGGCAGACCCATGAGATTTTTTTTCACCTACAGCTGCAGCAGACCCCATACCCATCACCTGTGGTGTGCCACAGGGCTCTTGTGTCTCCCCCACTTTGTACAATATATTTACCAAGCCCCTTTTTGATGATTTGGATCGTCTCGGTATCACCTACACTAATTACGCAGATGATACCCAGATCCTCCTTCCGCTTTCTGGAGATTATAGAAAGGATTTGGCCTTGGTGAATAGCGTACATCATCATCCAGGCATGGATGGCCACACATGGACTATGCCTGAATGATGATAAAACTGAACTCGTAATTCTAGGTACTTCCACCAGCCTAAAGAAACTAGGCCCTGCCTATTCTTTCATGATCGATGGCAATATTATTAAAGTGGGACAAGAGGTTAAAACCCTAGGCTTTTACTTGGACTCCATCTTCTCCTTCAACAGACAGGTGAATTCCCTAGCCTCCTCCACGGCTTACACGGGTAAACTGATCGGTGCAGTCAAACCCTTTCTGTCCGACACTAGCTGTCTGACCCTCGCTAGAGCCCTCGTACTGTCCCGCCTGGACTACTGTAACGCTCTTTCTTGGGTCCTCCAAAGCTACCACCAGCAAACTTCAAACTCTCCAGAACAACGCTCTTAGAGCGGCACTGGGCATCTCCAGAAGAGAGCATATTACAGCATACTGCCAACAGAATAATTGGCTTTCTGTCAAAGACAAAATCCTCCTAAAAACTGCTTCACTCACCCACAAATCCCTCAATAACGCTGCCCACATCTATCTAATCGAGAGATTCCATAGACAGACCTCCCTGAGACCCACAAGAACAGCATATAGACTGCCTTTCTGTCCCCAATTTTAAACGCTCCACTATAGGGGTAACCACTTCCCAGTGAAAGCACCTAAACTATGGAACTCTTTACCGCCAACCCTCAGAATGGACTTGCACTATCAGAACTTCCCATGTAGGTTGTCTTATGGTTGAAAACGTAGGCTTCCCAACACAGCCAGGTGCCTAGTCTTTCATACTCCTACATACAGTACTGCCTATTGCCTGTATTTATTGCTGCCTACTTGCATATATGTATATATTCCTGATATTACTGTGTTATATATTCTTGCTGATGTAACTAAGCATCGCAATTACATGTAAATGTTGCGCACTGTTACCTGAGGGTATGCACATTACAAATAATAAAACAAACAAACAGCTAACGACTGTACATATGCTTGAAACCGCAAGAAAGCTAAGAAAACAGTGCGGTTTGCTATGCTAAGTAGATGAATAGCTCGGCAAGCGGCATTGTACATAATCTATCTCAAAACTAAGCACATTATTATAACTGCGAGTCCACTTTATACGAAAAGCAGAATTAACTCATGTTACTAGAGGCCAAAAAAGACAAGATTCATATTCTAGCAAAATGAGAAGCGATGGCTGAATCGAAACTTGGCAGATGCAACTCATGCCAAGAGAGCCAAGGTCATACCAATAGAAGGGACGAGCAGTAGTTACATCTAATTGAAAGTTAAGAACAGAATATCCTGTCTCTGAAAGGTCAAGATAAGGAAGCGTAGGCAGGTGGCAAGCCGAATAAGAATTAAATGCACAAATTGAGAGAACCTAGGAAAAATCACGGTGTCCGCATCATGTGACCATCCGAGCGAGGAGAAGCACGAGTTCACACCTACACTTGGCATCCGCCCAGACAGATATCGAGATATCGGAACTTTTCCAGACAGAAGATGCAGTTTCGAGGCCAACCACAGTAACATAATTGACACATTGTTGTTGAAGTGGTGATTGATTGTAACCTTAATTGGAAGAAGGCTGGGTAACTCAGGGGGCACCCTGTACCTGGATGACCATTCAGCATGCTGCTAAGTAAAGTGGAAATTTATGCATGGGATTGGTGCCAACCCAGTCACAATGGACCACACAATCTAAGGTCCTATAGTAGTAGAACCAATGGGACATCGTACTTTTAGTGACGTCTACAGTAGTCATTTTGAAGGAAGGGCTTAGACGCCCACCTGACAGTACTTAACCTATCCCCTCACTCTGTTACCATATACAGATATAGCACCTATATTAAAGTTACCTTTTCCGAACCAATAGAAATGCTTATTAACTTTTGAGTGTTACACGTCCCTTATGATGAGTTTTGAGTATAAATGTTTCTACTTGTATGAAGTTCGTTGGAGTTGGAGCGAGACAGACTATCGCATCACTGTTGATTGCCTTGACTCCCCGTTTTTTGTACTTGTCATTAAACAGACAACCTTTGCCAAAACATTGAGTTGACCTTATTGATTGGTGTTGGAGTAATAAATCTGCAACCCCATCCATCTCAAGGTGCAGCTATCTCGTCTTAAAGTACTCTCGGAGCAAACCTCGGATATATGGGCCGGCTGGGGGTCTCCTGAGTACAATCCCATGGGCTATTTTGTTCCTCTATTGTCCAGCTTTCCCAATTCAACAATAGTTCCTTCTCCGGCCCCCTGTATTTGTTCCCCATCAGCTGGACCCACACCTGGGCAGGAATCTGGCACTCTATCTACGTCATATTTCCTTTTGTTACCCCCGCCATCATGGAACAGAATATCACTGCATCATTTTTTATGAGACATCCATCTCTTGATTTTTCTTAATTACTGTTTCACTTTTAATCCGCTTCAATGCCAGTTTGTAATGTAACATTATCTTCTTCTTTTTATCTAGGAAAGACCCAACAGTGGCGGGGTTTATCCTACAAGCCTTAACTTCAGCTCTTCTCTTTTTTTTTCTTCCATAATTTGACCATCAAAGGGGTTTGAATAGGTTTGGTTTCCCTGCATTTGTCCCTTCTTAGTAAGAGATTTCAAGCAAGATTGTAGTTTCTTGTTGTAGTTCGAAGCTGTTAGTTGGAGCCTGTTTTCCACCATGTTTCTTGTCTTTTTCCCATGCCATCATAAAAACCCTATCTGCCTTTGTGTTCCATCTGATGGCTATCCCCACGCCCCCACGCCCCCACTCCTTGGTAGCCAGCGTAAATTCCATTGTTGGACAGATTTGGTGCATGTTGGGAATTATACTTAAGTTGTAATATGTGGGCAAGTGATTGCTACCCATTGGATCCCACCCGGACAATAGTCTTTTTTTCGAAGGGATTGTGTCCTCCGACGTATTCCTCATCTTAGATATATCCTTCCAGCTCAGCTGGCCTTGGAAAATTTTTTCTCTAGAGGGCGCTGCGCGTCGACGTCCCTCGAGTCGATGTCCCTCGACAGCCGCCGTATCGACGCTCGACGTCATCCTGCCTATAAAGGCCACGCGCAGCGTCCGTTGCTCAGTTCCGTTTTTCCGCGCTTACTCGGTGCCTCGGAATACCGTTGCTCAGTTCTTAGTCAGATTAATCCTATTTACCTCGAGTTATTCGATCCGTACTCGATGGCTTCCTCGTCGGAACCGACAACTCCTCGATCCGACTTCAAAAAATGTCGAGATTGTGGGAAAAAGATGTCGTTGACCGATCCTCACAGAAATTGTCTGTGGTGCTTGGGAGCTGAACACCATTGTTCGGAATGCGAGGACTGTATGTCCATGACAGCTAAGGCCCTGAAGGAGCGTAGGGGGAAGCTGGAGAAAGGTAAGACTTTTAAAGCTTCTTCTTCGTCGACGAAGTCGAGACATTCGTCTCCTCGTCACCATTCGCGCTCCAGGTCTCGGAGTGGGTCTCATCACTCCTTGAGATCGAAGCACTCGAAGAGGAGACGTCGAAGATCCCTTCTTCGTCTTCCTCTTCCTGTTTCGCCAAAAAGAATCCCTTGCCCCACGAAACATAGTTCCCGGGCTGAATGGGAGGAATTCCGAAAAAATATGATGAGCGTCTTTGAGAAAGCGGCCTCGACCCCCTCGAAGACCGCCGAGAGCGATGCTCTGGTCGAAAGACCCGAAGGTCAAAAACGCCGCGAGTCGCAGTACCCGGCGAAAGAAACCGCTCGAGAGCGTCTCGAACCCTCGAGCAGGACTATGACCTCCAAACCTTCCTCGAAGGTTCCGTCGAGGTCGATGTCTTCGACGCCGTTGTCGAAGGGACCTTCGACACACGGGTCTGTCGACTCGACGGCGGCCTCGACACCGGCGTCGACGCCAAGAAAAGTCACGGTGACCACACATCCAGTGACTATCCCCAGGCCCTCGACGTCGATGGCGTCGATATTGTCGAGTAGAATTCCAATTCTGTCGAGGTCCTTGAGGCCTCCACCTCTGTTTTAGACGCCACGCTCGAAGCCTTTGACGACGGCATCGACGTTTTCGAGGCCAATAATGACATGTTCGGCACCCTCTGCCTTGGAAATGGGATTTACTCCCTTTGAGTTCAGAACAATTGAGAACTATATCCTCCAATTTTAGAAGAGGGTGATTTGTCTGAACAAGACACATTTCAGTTACAGGGACCTGTAACCCCAGTTAGAGAGGAATTTTCCTCTGAAGAGCGCAGATTAAAGGATCTTCATGATTCTTTACATGAGGCAAGTGGGTTAGACACTTCCCCTGAGGTGGATTTTGCTAAGCCAGACCCGGGGGAGCATGCTGAAACCCCCTACAGAGCCTTAATGGCCAGGATTACAGAGTTCATGGGGTGGTCTGCACCTTCACAATCTTTCCAGCAAGATGACCTCACGGATATTCTCGACAAAGGCCCACAAGAGGATCCTGTGGTGCCCTTTCATAAAGCTCTTCAGAGAAAGATCATTACAAACTGGGAAACCCCAGATGTAATACCAGCAGTAAATAAAAAACTGTCTGCAAAGTACAGGGTATCTTCCGCAGACCCAGAGTTTTTGTCTAAACATCCATCCCCAGAAAGTCTGGTGGTACAAGCAGCATCCTCTACCGATGTCAAGACGGCTTATCCTACAGTCCCACAGGACAGGGACGATAAAAAATATGATGCTATGGCAAAGAAAGTCTTTTCAGCATGTAGCATGGCATTAAAGTCTGTTAATGCTACTTGCACCCTTGCTAGGTTCAGCCATACACTTTGGGAGTGTGCTTCTACAGCGGCTGACTGCATCCCGGAGGGAGAAGAAAGGGATGCGTTCCTGAATATTATACAGGACGGTAAAGACGCTATGTGCGAATCCCTCCAGACGGGCATTGATTCGGCTGACAGTATCAGCAGAGCAATGGCGGCAAGTACATCAACCAGGAGATTCGCTTGGTTGAGAAAGTCGGGTTTTGCCCCAGATGTGCAAGCCAGGCTCTTGAACATGCCATTCGATGGCTCTTCTTTGTTCGGGAAAAAGGCGGATGACAGTTTAGAGAAACTGCAAACTTCAAAAGCTGCAGCAAAATCCCTAGGAGCTGCAATCCGTCAGACTCCTTTTCGTCCCACAGGAACCTCTGCGAGGGGCAAGTCCTTTTGCTTCTACTCCGCTTTCGGAAGAGGTAGAGGACGACCGGCTCAAAGGGGTCAAAGAAGAACTACCCGAGGTGGACGGGGTAGATATTCTAAAGCCGCAGCAACAGCAGGTGCCTCTTTACCATCGGCATCTGCATCAGCCGCCCCAAAACCACTCTGAGGACTCCCCTCACAGGACACCTGTAGGAGGCAGGTTGACTCAACATCTGACGGTATGGCAGGCTATCACGTCAGATGCTTGGGCATTGGAAACAGTTGCCCAAGGTTACTGCCTGCCTTTCCTACGTATACCTCAGAGTCATCCACCGGGGATCAGCTCTCAGAAAGCTCCAGATCCGCTCCTCTTGCAGGAAATTTTGGACCTGCTAGAGAAAGGTGCCATAGAACCGGTACCTGTAGCGGAGAGGGGCAAGAGCTGGTACTCCCCTTACTTTCTCATTCCAAAGAAAGACTGAGGACTGAGACCCATCTTGGACTTGCGAGAATTGAACAAATTCCTCAGAAAAGACAAATTCAAGATGGTCACTCTTTCTCAGATCCTCCAGGCCCTTCAGTTTCAGGACTGGTTGGTATCTCTGGACCTTCAGACGCTTATTTCCATGTGCTGATCCATCTCAAACACAGGAAGTACCTGAGGTTCGCAATTGGCAACTCTCACTATCAATTTCGAGTACTGCCATTGGGCTGACCTCCGCCCCGAGGGTCTTCACCAAGTTAATGTCGGTAGTGGCTGCAAGTCTAACGAGGGAAGGGATTCACGTCTACCCCTACCTGGACGATTGGCTGATCAGGGCTGTTTCTCCAGAGCAAGCTCAGATCCAGCTAAATCACGTGTGCCATTTCCTTCACAGACTGGGCTTCTCCCTCAATTTAAAGAAGTCACAAATGATACCATCGCAGAGACTCCAGTTCATAGGAGCGATCCTGGATACTTCCCTGGGAAAAGCCTCGCCACCAGAGTTGAGGGCTCAAGATATTCTACAGATGGTTACCAAGTTCCAGCATGCCCAACGTCTCGCAGCCTTCGACTTTTTGAGGTTGCTAGGCCTCATGGCATCCTGCATTTTCCTTGTGCCAGAGGCTCGCCTGAGAATGAGATCCCTCCAGTGGGCACTGAGGACTCAGTGGTCACAATTCTCAGGGAGAATGACAGATCTTCTTCAGGTTCCCGGCAGGGTGGCTCGAGACCTTCAGTGGTGGGCCTGTCAGGAGAACATTCTGAAAGGATAACAGTTTTGGCAACCCTGGCCGGAGATAACAGTAGTCGCGGATGCCTCACTCACGGGGTGGGGCGCCCACGCCAACGACTTGACCATCAGCGGTCGTTGGTCTCCATCGGAGTCCAGACTACACATCAACCTGTTAGAGCTGAGAGCCATCAGACTTGCGTTGAAGGCTTTCCTGCCAGCTGTACAAGGGAAGAACGTCCTGATAATGACGGACAACACGGTGGCCATGCATTACCTCAACAAAAGAGGAGGCGTAGGATCACTACCCCTGTGCAGAGAGGCGATGCAGCTCTGGTTTTGGGCAATCCAAGAAGGAATCTCTCTATCGGCAGTTCACCTAGCCGGAGAGAAGAACTTGACAGCGGACGCTCTGAGCAGGCCCAACAGTCTCCCACGAGTGGGAGCTAGCTCAGGAAGTCCTTCAAGAGATCTTCGCCCTTTGGGGAACCCCTCAGGTAGATCTGTTCGCCAACAGCCTAAACAGGAAATGCGACCTGTTCTGCTCAAGGGAATTTCCTCCGAGAGGAGCTCTAGGAGACGCGTTCATAGTGGACTGGGAGTTTCCGCTTCTGTACGCGTTCCCACCGGTCCCTGTCATTCCTCAAATGATCAGGAGGTTGAGAAGATTCCGGCGAACCATGATCCTAATTGCCCCGGATTGGGCCAGGAGAACGTGTTACCCGGACCTTCTAGACTTGTCCATCTGCCCTCCAATTCGACTTCCTCTCAGAGAGAACCTACTCTCACAGAAGGGAGGTCAGGTTCTCCATCCAGACATCAAAACCCTCAACCTTCACGCTTGGCTTCTGAACGGCTGAGGTACAAGGATTGGGACCTCCCTGATGATGTTATGGAGGTGTTGCTTTCGGCAAGGAGGCCAGCAACAAAGTCTTTATACCGCTGCCGTTGGAACAGATTTTGCAGCTGGTGTAGAGAACAGAATATCGACCCATTTTCATGTGGTACACCAATGGTTTTGTCCTTCCTACTATATTTGGCAAATTCAGGCCTTCAAGTTGGCACCATTAAGGGCTATCTCGCAGCGCTATCTATCTTTAAGCGTACTGCAGAAGAACCATCCTATTTCAAATTACCCTTGGTAATACAGTTTCTAAAGGGGTTAACCAATGTTTATCCCCCAAGACCATTCCAAGTTCCCCTATGGGATTTAAACTTAGTACTAACTTTCCTGATGGGTACACCTTTCGAACCTCTCCATTCTTGTTTGTTAAGATTCCTTACCCTTAAAACTGTTTTATTAATAGCACTTACATCTGCTAGAAGGGTGAGCGAATTACAAGCTCTTTCTTGTAAACCCCCTCATACAATCTTTCACAAAGACAAAGTTGTCCTGCAAGTGAAGCATAATTTCCTCCCAAAGGTGGTTTCTGAATTCCATATCACTCAGAAGATTACCCTACCATCTTTCTATCCTCCTCCTCACCCGGGGAAAGAGGAAGAGAGGTTACACAGATTAGACCCTAGGAGGGTTTTAAGTTTTTACATTAGTAGACTAGCCAGGATAAAACAGACAGACCAGCTGTTTGTAGGTTACGCAGGTCACAAGCTGGGGTTACCAATAACTAAGCAGACCATTTCCAGATGGATGATTCTAGCCATTCTGGAATGTTATAAACTGGCAATGAAAGAGCCCCCTCAAAACCTTAGGGCTCATTCGACCAGAGGTATTGCAGCTTCATCGGCCCTCAAAAGAGGCGTGCCGGTTAAAGACATATGTGCGGCCGCTACATGGTCATCTGTCCATACCTTTACACGTTTTTACAACCTGGATTCCTCCTCCAGTCAAGAGACTAGGTTTGGAAGGGCTGTACTGCATTCTATTCATCAATAGAAGACAGCGTGAAGTCAGTACTCCCTCCTCCGAATATAGAATACTGCTATGGGAGCCTATCTAAGATGAGGAATACGTCGGAGGACACAATCCCTTCGAAGAACAAGTTACTTCTTACCTTGTAACATTCTTTCGACGGGATGTTCCTCCGCCGTATTCCTCATCGACCCTCCCATCCATCCCCGCAGTTCTACTTCCCTTGTTGTTGCAGCTTACGCTCCTTCAGGGTGATTAGTCTAGTCCAGACAGTAATACTGTGGGCTACAAAACGGAACTGAGCAACGGACGCTGCGCGCGGCCTTTATAGGCAGGATGACGTCGAGCATCGATACGGCGGCTGTCGAGGGACATCGACTCGAGGGACGTCGACGCGCAGCGCCCTCTAGAGAAAAAAATTTCCGAGGCCAGCAGAGCTGGAAGGATATATCTAAGATGAGGAATACGTCGGAGGAACATCCCGTCGAAAGAACGTTACAAGGTAAGAAGTAACTTGTTCTTCTGTTCAACTCTACAGAGACAAATATATTATCGATCTATGATGTGTGCCACCCCGCCCACTCTTCCATGTGAAGGAATCGTTTATTTCAAATGGATTGTGTCCTCCCACCTATTCCCCATCTTATGATATTCGTATCCTGCCAGCTTTGCTGCTTCGGAAAAAAAATTCTCAGCAGAGGGGCTGTGCACGAGGTTGTGGCGTCGATGTCCCTCGCTCCGTACCGTGTCGACATCACCATCGGTATAAATAGCTTGTGCCGCGCCCATTGGCTCCAGTGCTGTTTTTCTGATTGCATTCGAAATTTTCTTCTGAAAATGTCGTCTTCCACCCCCAAGATGGGGTTCAAAAAATGTATCGACTGCGGATCGAAGATGTCAATTACAGATCCTCACTGCGTTTGTCTTTGGTGCCTAGGTGCAGACCATCGAACCGGCGACTGTGGCTCCTGTCAGTCGATGACGGAGAAGGCCCTTCGTGAGAGGAAAGGTAAACTGGCGGTGGGGCGGGAAGCTTCTAAGGCCTCCTCGAAGGCCTCGTCAACAAGACATAAAAAGTCGAGCGATGCGAAAGAATCGGATTGTCGTAAACACTCTGAGAGAGTAGTAGATCGAGACGCTCTTCAACTTCCTCTAAAAAAAAAAAAAAAAAAAAAATTGAGTAGACGTAGATCTCCCTCTTTCTCCTCCGATACATCTACCGAATTGGTATGATGCCCAACTAAGTCGGATTCCCCAAGAAAATGGGAAGAATTTAGAAGGAAGATGATCGAGGTCTTTGAGAATGCGGTCTCGATCCCCTCAAAGAAGCCTCCAAAGAGCCAGACCCTGGTCGCTCCGTCGGACTACACAGGGAAGTCAGGAAATACTGTGGTAAAACCCAGTAGTATGGGTGAAACTCGTAAGACTCGAGTCAACGTCAAATCGTCGAAGATTTCTCGAGAATCGAGTGTTTCCCTGACACCGTATAAAAAAAGTAATTGAAACCCTCAACGACTTTGTCGGCGCCGACTGCTTCGACATCGAAGCCAAAAGCGTCTCTGACGCCTTTGTCGAAAACATCATCTGTGTCCTCGAAGACTCCTTCGATACCATCAAAGGTTCCGTCGACCCAAACTCATGAACAGGAAAGGAGATTTACTTCTTCACCTAAAACAGACTTCTTTAAGTCTGTCTTCTCTTTTTGAAGAACCTGGCTCTGAAGAAGAGGAGGTTTCTCCTTTTGGAGTACAATATGGTACTAGGGAGGTCCCAGAAGAATTAATCGATCCAGAATCGAAAATGAGTCCTGTGTGACACCCTTCACTCTGCTAGTGGCATTGATACGTCACCTGAGCTGGAGTTTGCAAAACCTGACCATGCAGATTCAGGGTATAGGAGTTTAATGAATAGAGTGGTGGAATACATGAGCTGGGGTAGACCCTCACCCACTTTTGATCAGGATGATATGACTGACCTACTTGATCAGGGCACCCAGAAGGGTCCAGTCCTGCCCTTCCATAGGGCACTTCAAAGAACGGTAGGAAAACTGGGAAGTTCCTGATACTATTTCTGCAGTCAACAGTAATTTTCCTAAGAAGTATAGAACTTCTAGTTCTAATTCTGATTATTTAAGCAAACATCCCACTCCAGAAAGTCTGCTTATTCAGGCTTCAACTTCCTCAAGACAAACAGCATATCCATCTATCCCCCCGGATAGAGAGGATAAGAAGGTGGATGCTTGGGCCCGTAAGGTTTTTACTTCCGGTAGCATGGCTCTCAGGTCAACTGTCACCTGTACCCTGGCCAGGTTCACCCATACACTTTGGGACTGCATTTCAGCGGCAGCTGAACATATTCTGGAAGGCGAGGAAAGGGAAGGATTCCTGAATATTATCGAAGACGGAAAGGAGGCAATGGGGGAATGTCTCCAGTCTGGTTTGGATACTGCTGATAGGATCAGCAGATCCATGGCTGCAAGCAGAGTACTATGCAGAATTGCGTGGTTAAGGAAGTCGGGGTTTGCACCAGATGTGCAGGCCAGACATCTCAACCTGTCTTTTGATGGCTTGAGGCTGTTTGGTAGTAAAGCTGATGAAAGCTTAGAAAAACTAGACCTCCAAAACCGGCAGCTAAATCTCTTAGCGCCTCCATGCGACAGCCTCAAACCTTATTCAGGCTCATCTTCCTGGAGAGGTCGTTCTTTTCAGTGCTATTCCTCTTTTGGTAGAGGAAGAGGACAGGCCATTCAAAGAGGCAAGAGAAATGTCGCTCGTGGTGGACGAGGAAAAAGTACAAAACCAGCCTCGGGAATGGCATCTTTGCCCTCAGCCGCTCCTGCAGCTGCCTCCAAATCACTCTGAGGCCTTATCACACAAAACCCCGGTGGGAGGCAGAATCTCTCACCATCTGAAAGAATGGCGGGGCATTACTTCAGATGCTTGGGCAATGGAGACAGTAGCTCAAGGTTACTGCCTTCCCTTCATAAAAAGCCCTCGGGACCATCCACTGGGAACCAGCTCTGTCAAAGTTCCTGATCCGCTCCTGTTGCAGGAGATTTTGACCCTGCTAGAGAAAGGTGCAATAGAACAGGTACCTGTAGCGGAGAGGAACAAGGGTTGGTACTCCCCATACTTTCTCATTCCAATGAAGGACTGAGGATTGAGACCCATCTTGGAGTTAAGAAACTTGACAAGTTCCTCAGGAAGGACACGTTCAAGATGGTAACACTTTCTCGGATCCTTCAGGCTCTCCAACTCAAAGACTGGTTGGTATCATTGGACCTTCAGGATGCTTACTTTCATGTGCCAATCCATCCCAAGCACAGGTAGTACCTGAGGTTCACGGTTGGCGGTTCTCACTTTCAGTTTTGATTTCTGCCATTCGGGCTGACCTCCGCCTGAGGGTTTTCAACAAACTGATGGCGGTTGTGGCAGCGAGTCTCAGGAGGTGGGGTGGGGGATTCACATCTACCCCTACCTGGACAATTGGCTGATCAGAGCGCGTTCTCCCGAACAAGCTCAAGAACATCTGTCGATCACCTGTCACTTCCTTCACAAACTGGGCTTCTCCCTCAATTTCAAGTCTCACATGATATCATCCCAAAAGCTCCAATTTATTGGAGCAATTTTGGAAACTTCCTCGGGCAAAGCCTCGCCTCCCAAGGTGAGAGCTCTCCACATTCTGCAGATGGTAACAAGGTTCCAGAATGCCCAGTATCTGCCGGCCTTCAATTTTCTGAGGTTGCTCGGCCTCATGGCGTCGTGCATTTTTCTGGTGCCAGATGCCAGATTGAGAATGATATCCCTTCAATAGGCCCTCAGAACTCAGTGGTCCCAGTTCTCGGGGAGTATGTTGGGTCTTCGGCAAGTCCCGAGCGCAGTTTCTCAGGATCTACTATGGTGGGCTTGCAACGACAACATCCTCAAGGGAGAATCTTTTTGGCAAACATGGCCGGAGATAACAGTAGTAATGGACGCCTCACTCACGGGATGGGGAGCCCATACCAACGATTTGACAATCAGCAGTCATTTATCTCCATTGGAGACCAAACTACACATCAACCTATTGGAGATGAGGGCAATCGGACTAGTGCTGAAGGCCTTCCTGCCCTCTGTACAGGGAAAGAATGTCGTAATAATGATTGACAACACGGTGGCCATGTACTACCTCAACAAGAGAGGAGGCGTAGGGTCACTACCACTGTGCAGTGAGGCAATCAATGCAGCTCTGGTTCTGGGCAATACGAGAAGGAATTTCCCCATCAGCAGTTCACCTAGCCGGAGAGCAGAGCATGTCGGCAGATGCTCTGAGCAGGCAGAGCAGAGTCTCCCAAGAGTGGGAGCTAGCTCAGGAAGTCCTTCTGGAGATCTTCGCCCTTTGGGGAACCCCTCAAGTGGATCTGTTTGCGACCACGGTAAACCGGAAGTGTGAACAGTACTGCTCAAGGGAATTTCCTCTGAGAGGAGCTCTAGGAGACGTGTTCGTGGTGGACTGGAAGTTTCCACTTCTGTACGCGTTTCCTCCAGTCCCTGTGATTCCTCAGGTAATCAGGAGGTTGAGAAGGTTCAGGAAAACCATGATCCTAATTGCCCTGTATTGGGCCAGGAGGACGTGGTAACTGGACCTTCTCGACATGTCCATCTGCCCTCCAATACGTCTTCCGCAAAGAGAGGATCTTCTCTCGCAAGAGGAAGGTCGGGTTCTCCATCCAGAGGTCAAGACACTCAACCTTCATGCATGGTTTGAGAGGTTGAGGAACAAGGATTGGGATCTTCCGGATGACTTAATGGAGATTTTGCTTTCAGCCAGAAGGCCAGCAACAAAATCCTTGTGCCGGTTTCGTTGGAACAAATTTAGCAACTGGTGCAAAGATAAGGATGTGAACCCTTTTCAATGTGGCACCCCGGTGGTGTTCTTTCCTATTGCATCTAGCCAATCTAGGGCTCCAGTTCGGAACAATTAAAGGATATCTAGCTGCGCTGTCATTTTCAAGCGCTCCTCGAAAGACGTTTCCTACTTCAAAATTACATTGATAATTCAATTCCTGAAAGGGCTTACTAATGTATACCCTCTAGTCCCCTTTCATGTCCCAACTTGGGATTTAAATCTAGTACTTAAGTTTATAACTTGTATACCTTTTGAGCCTCTGCACTCCTGTCCCTTGAGGCTTCTAACATTGAAGACTGTCCTTCTTGTGGCCTTAACATCAGCCCGCAGGGTTAGTGAACTACAGGCTCTCTCATGTAAACCTCCATATACTACCTTTTTACAAGGGTCCTTAGGGTTAAACCATCTTTCTTACCAAAAGTAGTTTCTGACTTCCACTTGACACACAAAATCATATTACCAACATTCTATCCTCCTCCACCTCATTTGGGCAAAGAGCAGAGACTGCATAGACTGGACCTCAAAAGGGCTCTCAGTTTTTACATTTTAAGAATGTCAAAATTATGTCAAGATGACCAACTTTTTGTGGGTTATACAGGTCATAAATTCGGATTAGCAGTGACAAAACAAACTATATCCCGCTGGATCATTCTGGCTATAATTGAGTGCTACAGATTGGCGGGAAAAGACCCACCGGATGGGCTGCAAGCCCATTTCACTAGGGGGATACTTCTGCGGCTCTGAAGAGGAGTCAGCAGATATTTGTTCAGCTGCAACATGGGCATCAATGCATACCTTCATCAAGCATTATTGCTTAGATGCCTCTTCCTCCAATTAGGGTTTATTTGCCAAGGCGGTACTTCAGGCCGTCCATGAGAACAATAACTAGTACTCCCACCTCCAAAATTACCACTGGTATGGGAGTCTATCATAAAATGAGGAATACGTGGGAGGACACAATCCATTCGAAGAACAAGTTGCTTACCAACTGTAACGTTCTTTCGACTGGATGTTCCTCCCACATATTCCTCATCGCCCCTCCCATCCTACCCCGCAGTACAGTTTGCGTTACTTACACTTTCCACTCACGAAGAGTATATCAGTCATGAGGCACGCCTGGGTGTTCCTCGAATATTTCCTCGGAAAAAAACTGAAGGGAAGCCAACGGGTGCGGCACGAGCTATTTATACTGATGGTGACGTCGACACGGTACAGAGCCCGTCGAGGGACATCGACGCAACGACCTTGTGTACAGCGCCCTCTGCCGAGAATTTTTTTTGCCCAAAGCAGCGAAGCTGGCAGGATACGAATATCATACAATGAGGAATACGTGGGAGGAACATCCAGTCGAAAGAACGTTACAGTTGGTAAGTAACTTGTTCTCCCTCAGCTGGGACGCAGGCCCACAGGTCCCATTCTGCAAAAATGTTTTTCCATGTGGCTCCCAAATAGTCACTTCTTTTCTAGTGTTGTTTCCTCTATTGGTGCTATTTGTCTGGTTTGTCTCTTAAGTAAGGCACGTTGAAGTCTCCTGCTACCAGAATGTTACTGTTTCCTTCTTTCTCCAACCATTCATCAAACAGGATTCCAAGCTCGTACTGTAGTTTTTGTGTTTGTATGCGATTATTTCCATAAATGTTGAATAGTAGGAAGTTTAGCTCTGGAGGGGTCATTTAAATGGATATTGCCATTCGATCAGACAAAGCCATTTCCAGCTCTTGACTCACCTTCCATCTCTGATCAACAGCGATGACCAAACCTCCTTTGGGGCGTCCTGTTTTCCTTGTACTTTTAGTTTGCAATAAGTTCTATACCCCTTTAGTTATAGCTGCTCTCTGGCCATTGTTTCTTGTAGGAGGATCACGTTTGCATCTTCAAAAGACTAATCAGCTGTTTCACTTAGCTTGCGCCTTTTAAACAACCTTTTGAATGGATTGTGTCCTCCAATGTATTCCTCGTATTCCTGTGCTGCTTTGGATTTTTTTGTTGGCAGAGGGCGCCCTGCGTCGATGGTGTCAGGTCGATGTCCCTCGAAGGCCTCCGTCGGGGGTGACGTCATCGGATGTTAAAAGTAGCACGCACGGCGCCCGAAAACCCAAGTTCCTTTTTTTTTTCCGCAGACATGTTTACTTCATAAAACTTGCCGCTCCTCGTGGTTACTGTTAAGTTGCCGTACTATGCGCCGCATCAGACTGGCGGGTGGTAAGGCCACCCGTGAGCAGACATCTGAGTTTGCTGGTCCGGTAACAGCGTCAAATTTGTCTGTGGTGCCTTGGGATGATTGGTCGAAGTGCCAGTCGCTGCCTGCTAAGGCCTTATAGGAACAAAAGGTGAAATTGAAGGTGGCAGGGTGTCCAAGCCCCGTAGATCTAAGTTGGCTGGACTTTAGACCGACTTCAGACAAGGAGCGTCCCCTCTCGACTAGAAGTCCAAGCGCTCCACGTCCCGCAGTTGTTCCTGCCACTCGTCCTCTTTGTCGAGGAGGTCCAGGAAGCGGCGGCATTGGTAGCCTCCCTCGTCCTCTTCGGATGATGCCTCCCCGAAAAAGATGACCTTCCCCACCAAATCCTCGACCCCGGAGGAGTGGGATGCTTTCCCGGTGCAAATGTTGCAGCTATTTCAGTCCCTGGGCACAGTTCCATCTGTGCCTTCTGACAAAGTCGGCAGGGAACGGTCTCGGCCGGATACTCGCGCACCTTTGGGCCCTGGTGTTCGATGTGATCAACATCGGGAGCCTTCGAGGCCCCATTCGGACAAGGCTTCGGGTGATCACCAGAGACGTTCCAGGTCGCAGACTTTGTCTCCGGCGTGCCCAATTGGTGCGCCCGTCGGGTCTTTGCCCCCAGTCAGGCCCTCGATGCCTTCGGCGCCATTGTCGACGTCTGAGCCGTCAACACCATAGATGCCGAATTTACCAGTGGATGTCCCTGTGACTGTGGATCCACCGAGGAAGGCTACTGCTAAGTCTGTGAGGCCTGTGCCTGAGAAGAGGTGTGCTCCTCTCCCAAGGAAGGCCTTCTTTAAGTCCCTACATGACATTTATGAGGGTGAAGAAAGGTCTAAGGATGTGATTCCATTTGGTCTTGCGTATGGGACTCCTGGTGTTCTAGAATCTCTAATTTCTGAAGAAATTTGGATGGAGGATCTCAGTCAATCTTTGCATGATGTCAGTGGCCTTGACACTTCCCCCTGAGATGGAATTCGGCAAGCCAGATCCGGGGGATTATGCCGACTCCTCTTATCAGAGACTAATGTCGAGAGTTGTGGAGTACCTGGGCCAGGCCTCTGGTTCAGTTTGATCAAGATGATCTTGCAGATATTTTGGACCAGGGTCCGTCCACTGACCTGCGTTGCCATTTCATGTGGTATTGCAAAAGAGGGTGGCTGCTACTTGGAACACCCCAGAGACTATTCTGGCGGTGAACAAGTCGTTAACGAAGAAATACCACCCATCCAGTAGCGACCCCAGCTACCTGTCCACACACCCCACTTCGGAGAGTTTGGTGGTTCAGGCGGCTATGGCCACCTCAAAGCAGGCAGCGTACCCTACAATCCCTCCTGATGGGGACGATAAGCGCATGTATGGTTGGGCACGCAAGGTGTTTTCTGCTGGGAGCATGGCGTTGAAATCACCCAACTCAACCTGTGCCTTAGCAAAGTTTTCGCACACTCTGTGGAATTGCGTCTCTTTAGCGGCTGAGCATATTCCCGAAGGGGAGGAAAGGGATGGTTTTCTAGCTATTGTGAAGGATGGCAAGGATGCCATGTGTGAATCCTTTCAGTCTGAGTTTGACAATGTGGTTAGTGTTAGCAGGTCCATGGCTACGAGCACCGTGATGCGCAGGTGTGTGTGGTTGCAGAAGTCCGGGTTTGCACCTGATGTGCAGGCTCGTCTTCTCAACATGTCCTTTGACAGGTCTCATCTGTTTGGCAGCAAGGCTGAAGAGAGCCTTGAGAAGTTGGAGACCTCCAAAGCAGTTGCCAAATCTTTGGGCGCCGCTGTTCGACAACCTCAGCCTTTTCATCCTAGGGGACAGCAATAGAGGAGTGGTTCCTTTCACTAGTACTAATTTGGAAGGGGAGAGGGATAGCTAGTCAAAGGGGCCAACGTAAGTTTCTTCATGGTGGGCGAGGTCGAGGTGCCAAAGCCGCTCAATCAGAAGCCTCTTTGCCATCAGGCGCTGCCCCAGCCGTTACAAAACCGCTCTGAGGCCTTGACTCATTGTTCACCGATAGCAGGCAGGCTGTCTCAGCATCTAGAAGAATGACGAGCCATTACTTAAGATGTGTGGGCTCTGGAAACAATTGCCCACGGCGACTGCCTTCCTTTACTACGACGGCCTTGCGAAAATCCACCTGGGAAGCACTCTTTGAGGGTTCCGGATCCACTCCTTGTGCAGGAGATTTTGACCCTGCTTGAGAAAGGGGCTATAGAACCAGTGCCTGTGGCGGAGAGAGGGGAAAGGGTTGGCATTCCCCATATTTTTTTTATTCCAAAGAAGGATGGGGGACTGAGACCCATCTTGGACTTGCGATACTTGAACAAGTTCCTCAGGAAGGACAAGTTGAAGATGGCCACTCTTTCTCGGACCCTTCAGGCCCTCCAACTTCAAGATTGGTTGGTGTCATTGGACCTGTAGGATGCTTATTTTCATGTGCCGATCCATTTCGAGCACAGAAAATACCTGAGGTTCGCAGCTGGCGACTCGCACTATCAGTTTCGGGGCCTGCCATTTGGGTTGACCTCCGCCCTGAGGGTCTTCACCAAGCTCATGGTGGTAGTGGCAGCGTATCTCAGGAGAGGGGGGGGTTCACGTCTACCCCTACCTGGACGATTGTCTGATCAGGGTGCGTTCCGTTCTCCCGAACAAGCCTTGGATCATCTCAGCGCCACCTGCCACTCATGTCACTACTGGTCTTCTCCCACAATTTCAAGAAGTCGCATATGACACCTTCCCAACAGCTCTCGTATATCGGGGCGGTGTTGGACACGTCCTTGGGGGTGTGCTTGCCACCCAAGGTGAGGGCTCAATGCAATCTCCAGATGGTCTCCAAATTTCAACAAGCCCAGAGTAATTCTTAAGGTTGCTCGCCATCATGGCATCTTGCATTTTATTGGTGCCGGAGGCCCGGCTGAGAATGTAATCCCTTCAGTGGGCTCTCCGGACTCAATGGTCCCAGTTCTCAGGCAAGATGTCGGATATCCTTCATGTTCCCGTCAAGATCTCCCAGGATCTTCTGTCGTGGGCCAGCAAGGAAAATCTCATGAAGGGGAGCCTTTTTGGCAACCATGGCCGGAGGTGACGGTAGTGACAGATGCTTCCCTCACAGGGTCGGGAGGGGGGAGGGCTCATGCCAACTATCTGATCATCAGCAGTGGTTGGTCTCCATCGGAGTCCAAACTGCACAGCAATCTTTTGTCCCTGAGAGCAATCGGGCTAGCACTGAATGCTTTCCTGCCGTCTGTACAGGGAAAGAATGTCCTGATAATGACGGACAACACAGTGCCCATGCATTACCTCCACAAGACAGGAGGTGTAGGGTCAATCCCTCTGTGCAGGAAGGCGATGCAGCTCTGGTTCTGGGCAATCCAAGAAGGAATCTCCCTAGTGGCGGTTCCTCTGGCTGGAGAGGAGAACATGGCAGCGGATGCTCTGAGCAGGCAGAGCGCAGTCTGCTACGGGTTGGAACTAGCTCAGGAAGTCCTTCAAGAGATCTTCGCCCTTTGGGAAACCCCACAGGTAGACCTGTTCGCGACTGGTGTCAACCGGAAGTGCGAAAGGTACTGCTCAAGGGAATTTCTTCTGAGGAGCTCTAGGTGACACGTTTGTCGTAGATTGGTTATTCCCGCTTCTGTACTCATTTCCGCCGATCCCTGTCATTCCTCCACGCATGATCTTGCTCTGGATTGGGCCAGGCGAGCGTGGTACCAGGACCTTCTAGACATGTCCATCTGTCCTCCAATTCATCTTCCCTAAAGAGAGTATCTTCTCTCGCGAGAGGAAGGTTGGGTTCTCTATTCAGATGTCAAGACTCTCAAACTTCACGCATGGTTTCTGAACGGTTGAGATCCAAGGATTGGAACCTCCCGGATGACGTCATCAAGGTGTTGCTTTTGGCCAGACAGCCAGCAACAATGTCCTGGTACCGTTCCCGTAACTTTTGCGACTGGTGCAGAGGAAAGAAAGGAGGCCTTCGAGGGACATCGACCCGACTCCATCGATGCAGGGCACCCTCTGAAGAAGAAATGTCCGAAGCAGCACAGCTGTGGACATTACATGTCATAGATGAGGAATACGTTGGAGGAACATCCAGTTGAAAGAAAGTTACAAGTTGGTAAGTAACTTGTTTTTCTAATGTATTTTGTCCTCCCACAGATTCCTTATCTTTGATATACCAATATCCTGCTTGCAGTCTTTGGAAACTTTTTCTGACCGCAGAGGGCGCTGTGCGTTGTAAAATGTCCCCCAGAGGCTTCCATTCCCATGCGTGGATGTGACTTGGATGGTGGTATAGATAGCACACGCTGCACCCTTTGCCTCAGTTCTGTTTTTCTGCATGCATAGCTCGCTTCAGAACGATTTGACTCGCCTCGGTGATTCTTCTATTATTTTAATTTTTTCGAGTACGTCTATTCTGAAGACCGGTTTTAACAGGTGTGCAGACTGATTTGAAAATGTTGATCACAGATGCTCACAGGCTATGCCTCTGGGGCCTTGGTAAGGAGCACAAAGTTATTGAGTGTGGCTACTTTCAGTCCATAACGAAAAAAGGCCTTAAAAGAGAGGAAGATAAAACTTGCTTTAGGTCGGTCTAAAAATCTGTGTCCTCTACTCCTTCGAGGAGTAGTGAATGCGTGGCGGTAAGGTTGGCAGCACCAACCCTGATTCTTATTTGATACTCTTATTATGTATGTAGGTGTCTATTGGTGATTACTGTCTGCAGTGGGTGGGGAGAAGGTCTAGCAGTGTATGATTGAAAAAGCAAGTATGTGCCCCCACAATGTGTGCTCAGTAGCATGAATTTATCAGACAAAAACAACAAACTTTATAGTTGACCATCAAATTACGGTTTAATGCTCAATTGTACTCCTGTGATACTGTATCCTGTTCAAACATACAGTGGTACATGGATGAATTGTGATTAGCCAAAAATAACTGAATGGCGCACGTTTCTGTTTTGCCAATCTTCTTCGCTTCCTCGAGGCTATACACTGGGTTCCTGTTTTACACCTAAACACCAAGCATGTTATTTACAAAACTTGTTATTAACCATACATTTCTGTATAGAATTAGAAATTCCATCTGTGGAAGAGCGTGAAAAAAACCTAAAAGGAGTGTGTGAATTGAAAAAGTAAGAAATGCACAGTTCCATAAATATTTTGTTTTTTCATAATTATATTCTTGTGATTCATTATTTGATCAATTTGGTTAGGATAATATATGCCTGATTGCAAACAGAGAAGATCAGCTGTGTTATGCTGACTGATAAAGTGTTGGTTCACATAGATCTCGGTCAAATTCAGCTCTATATCATCACCTGGCTGACTACAGATTCCTGTGATATATCTCATGTTTATGCGAACTGACCAAAGTTATCTGTATCCGCTTCATCAATATCTCAACAATTTGCTTGAATTGAGGGTTTTATTGAACCCATTGTATTCTTAAATTCTCAATTACTTGTGCATTTGTTACCTTTGTGATCTGAGGTAGTACATCCCTTGTGGTCATGTTGGTTCTGTCGGAGTATCTCGGATCTTTTGTGGCACTAGCTTGCCCCTACCAACCAAGGCGGTGGCACTCTATTTAGTTAACCCCTGTAAAACATATATTGATATAAAGTAGTTTGTATAACCCGTTAGGTACCCTTTTCCCTAATGCAGTCGACATCCAGTGGTCACTGCGGAGTATTGCATTTTGTTTTTCGTAGTCGAAAAGGGGACGTCGACCAGGCGTGTCTGAAACACTATCCCTATAGTGACGTGCGTTGTACCCACAATCCCTCACGCGTCGAGGTCCCTCTGTTTGTATTTTTTCTGCCCTGAGGGAGCCTTCTAGACGTGAGTGAGTACAGAAAGAGAGAGAGATATATAAAGGAAGTCTATGTTCCTTCCATCCGAGCGGGGAGGAAGGGTGGGCGCATGTGAATCTAAGCAGATACAACCATCAGAAATGCTTTTACGGTAAGTAATGCATTCTCTTCTGATGTTAGTTAATCTGCTTAGAATCACATGCTGTGCATAGACTAGCGAGCAGTACGCGGAGTTGGCGGTGGGTTATGAGAAGGAACAGTAGAGAAAAGGTGTCGTAATACTGCCTGTCCCACCTGGGAGTCAGATCTAGAGTGTGTATCTAGACAGTAGTGTTTTGTAAAGGTGTGCACAGAACTCCAGGTAGCCGCTTTGCAGATGGACTCAAGGGGAACATTTGCAATGAATGCTATGGATGCCCCCGTGCCTCGAGTAGAGTGTGCTCTTGGCTTAAAGGGTAGTTCTCTCTTAGCAAGAGTATAGCAGAGAGTGATGCATTGAACAATCCATCTAGAAATAGTGGATTTTGAAACCGCATCTCCTTCTCTTCCTGCTGCCACCGAGACGAAGAACTGATTAGTCTTCCTCAATGGTCTGTTTCTTTCCATGTAGAACATGACCGCCCTGCGTACATCAAGTGTGTGCAGAGTCCTTTCTCCCAAATTGGAAGGATTTTGAAAGAACGTTGGTAGTTCTATAGACTGGTTTACGTGGAATTTAGAAATAAATTTCGGAGCAAACCTAGGGTGAGTGCGTAGAACCACTTTATCTTTGTGAACTGTAACAAAGGGGTCTAGAATAGAAAGAGCCTGAAGTTCACTTACTCTCCTGATGGAGGTGATAGCTATTAAAAAAGCAGTCTTAAGAGTAAGATGTTTAAGGGATGCTTTGTGCATGGGTTCGAATGGAGAGCCCATGAGTCTGGTAAGTACCACATTAAGGTCCCATCCGGGAGCAGGGTCAGCTATCGGGGGGTGTATTCTTTTTACTCCCTCCATGAATGCCTTTATAACTGGGATCCTCCACCACGACACTTTGAGTTGGGAGGTGGTGTATGCAGAAAGTGCCGCTAGGTGGACTTTAATGGAGTTAAACACTAGGCCTGAATCCAAGAGATGGGTCAGGTATAGTACCACATGTGTGGGAGAGCAGTCAATAGGGTTGATGCTTTTACTCCTGCACCAGATGACAAATCTCTTCCACTTGCTAGAATAGCAGTGGCGAGTGTTCGGTTTTCTGGCTTCCCTGAGGATGTCCATGCATCTTTGCGGGAGTTGTAGATGTCCGAACTCTATGACCTCAGGAGCCAAGCTGCTAAATTCATGTTCTGGGGGCATGGGTGCAGAGTCCTGCCCTTGTTCTGAGATAGCATGTTGTACGGGCAGGGGAGTTTTACTGGGGGAGATAGAGACATCTCCATCAAGTGAGCGAACCATGGCTGTCGGGCCCACATTGGGGCCACCAGTATCATGGTCACTTGTTCCTGGTGCATCTTGTGCACCACCTTGTTGAGAAGGGGAGTCGGGGGAAAAGCGTAAACAAATTTCCCTGACCATTGCATCGATAGACCGTTCCCCTTGGATTGGTTCTGGGGGTACCTGGAGGCGTAACTTAGGCATTGAGAGTTCTCCAGGGTTGCGAACAGGTCTATTTCTGGGAATCCCCATTGTGTGAAGACGTCGAAGACGATGTCTTCGTGCAGACGCCATTCGTACTCTTCGGGCAGGGGGAAATCTCTGCTGAGTCTGTCTGCCAGCAGATTGAGTTCCCCGGGTACATGTAGTGATAGTAGGAACATGTCCTGTTTGAGAGCCCACTTCCATATATTCTGGGCCAGTTTGGACAAGCCTGGAGAGTGGGTGCCCCCCTGCTTGTTGATGTAGTACATGGCTGTAGTGCTGTCCGTAAGGACCATTACTGTCTTGCTTTGTAGGTGTTTTTGGAAGGCTTTTAGCGCCTTGAATACCGCTAGTAGCTCCAGTAGATTGATGTGTTTGGATGCTACGTTCGGAGTCCACACTCCGTGAGCAGTCTGATGGGATAGGTGAGCACCCCATCCTGTGAGGGATGCGTCTGTGGTTAGAGTGGCTTCCGCCGCGGGTGTGGCAAAGGGTTTTCCTTTTTCCATGTTCCCCTTTGTCCACCACTGTAGCGAGAGAACCAAGGCCTGCGAGACCACCACTAGATCGTCCCATTGTCCGCTGGCCTGACACCACTGGCTGTTGAGCCACTCTTGCATTGGGCGCATGCGCAGGCGCGCGTGAGGTACCAAATAAATACACGACGCCATCATTCCTAGCAAGCGCATTGCTTTGCGTACCGTCACCTCTCGGCCGGTCACATATTGGGGGATCTGAAACAGCATGTTTTGGACCCTCTCTTTGGAGGGGAAGACGAGGCCGTCCCTTGTTTGAATTAGAGCCCCTAGAAATTGTTTGATTTGACTGGGGTCTAGACTGGACTTCTTTTAGTTGATGGAGAAGCCCAGTTGGAACAAAAGGTCTACCGTCTTTTGGGTATTGGAGAAACATGTTTCGTAGGAGTCCCCTGTTATGAGCCAGTCGTCGAGGTAAGGGTAAACTGGGATGGACAACCTGCGCAGGTGGGCCGCAGCCACTGCCAGTACCTTTGTGAATACCCTTGGTGCTGAAGCTATACCGAAGGGTAGCACCTTGAACTGGTAGTGTTTGCCCTCTATCATGAACCTTAGGTATTTTCTGTGCGCTGGCAACATTGAAATATGAAAGTATGCATCTTTCATGTCCAATGTTGTCATGTAATCTCCCTGTGAAAGCAGCGGGATCACCTCCTGTAAGGTCACCATACGAAACTCTTGGGGTTTGATAAACTTGTTCGCTGGGCGCAGATCTAATACAGGGCGCATGGTTAGATCCTTTTTGGGTACAAGGAAGTACACTGAATAAATACCTTCCGTTACCTGAGATAGAGGCACGACCTCTATGGCTCCTTTTTCCAGCAGTTGTTGTACTTCTTGAAGAAGGATGGCAAGATGTTCCGGCGTCAACCGCCGTCCCCTCGGGGGTCTGTAGGATGGGGAACTGTTGAATTCGATACAGTATCCGTGGGCTACGGTGGAAAGTACCCAACGGTCTGACGTTATCTCCTCCCATGCAGGAAGAAAGGATGTTATCCGGCCCCCGACCGGTGTTGCATGGGAGGGGACGCGAATCTTCGCGTCACTTGGAGTTGTTGGGGGCTTGGGAGCCTCTGGGGGTGGATCCCCGACCTCTCCCTTTGCCCCGGCGTTGGCCTCTTTGGCTGTACTGCCCACTATTGGCTTGGTAATTGGTGGCAGGGTATTGCTGATGGTGACCTTGTTGTTGTTGCCGTTGGCCACGAAAAAAGCGCTTGTTGCCATAGCCGCGTCTGGTAGTGGGCTTAGAGATCTGGTCAAGAGTCTTGATAGTGTCGAACTCTTTTTTGGCCATCTCTAGGGCTTCATCTACCGCTTTTCCGAAGAGGTTGGCGTCCTCGACAGGTTTATTTATTAAAGACGCCTGTGTCTCCGGTTTAAAGCCTGAGTTGCGCAGCCATACATGGCGCTTTAGGAGTATTCCTTGTACCAGGGAACGTCCTGCTGTTTCTGCCGCGTCCAGAGAGTTTTTTACAATGCTCTGGTTCACTTGTGTTCCTTCGCCAATAGTCGACAGTAGGCGTGTACGTAAAGGCTCCGGTGCTTCCTCTGCGTCTTTGCGCAGTTTGGCCCACTGCGCGTCTGCGTAGCTCGCAAGCAAGGAATTGTTGTTGGCAATTCTTGCTGAGAAGGCAGCCGAGGAAGTAACTCTTTTTGCAAGGGCATATAGCCTCTTGCCCTCCTTGTCAGGGGGTGCCTCACTGGTGGAAAGTGGTACCCCTGCCCTCTTTCTAGTATTAGATACAACTAGGGAGTCCGGTATGGAATGTCCCCTAATGTAGAGCGGGTCTGAGGGTGAAGGAGCGAAAAGTTTCTCAATCCGTGGATTGACCCCTCTGATCAATGCGGGAGTGGACAGCGACGGGGTGATCCTCCTTTTAACTGAGGCGAGGAGTGGAATGGTCTGGCTGACCGGGGGTTTTTCTTTAATGACTCTTTCTACAAAGTCTAATTCTGGAGAGAGTTCTCCCGTGTCCAGTTCGAAATGCGCTGCTGCTCTGCGCAACAGTGCATTGAAAGTAGGCTGATCGTCAATTGGAGACGTGTTCCTAACTGGAGAATTATCCGGAGGAGTTAGATTTAGGGCATCAGTGTCGGAACACACTGATGGTGATTGCCAGGGGTGCGAAGGTCCTTCTCCTGGGCTAATCCCGAAGCCTTCTTCTATAATGTCTGTTCTGTCTTCTAGACATTCCTCCTGGTTCTGTCCTTCGTTGTCCATGAAATCATCTTCTTCCTTGAAGTATTGTTCCTCCCCAGTGAGGTCATATACATCTTGGAAGTCTGAGGCTGTGTCCAGCAGGGGATCAACCAGCCTCGGTTTTTTGGCTCTGGGGTCGTCTTGAGGCCCTTCTCTAGTTCTTCTGAGAGTTAGAGGGGCTTGGGTACTCATAAACTTTTCCATCCTCTCCATACAGAGGTGGAGTCTCTCCATAGTTTCATGGGGTACCCCAGAGCGGTCTAGCGGGGGAAAACTCGAGTTGTCTACCTCGAAATGGCTCGACCTCTCCCAAAGCGTCGAGGAAAGTGTCCCGTCGCCCTCCTCAAAACCCTCAGGTGTGTCGGGAGACTCCCTGACTGAAGGGGGTAGTCCCTGCTTTCCTTCGGGTGTTTTCGGCGTATCCTTTGATCTATGCGTAACGCTCGACGAAATCTTCGGCGTACGCTTTTGGGCGTCGGCTACAACGATCCTGGCTAAGCTATCGGCGACATTCTTGTCGGCGGAAGTTTGAGTTTTCGACGCTATGGGTATCGAGCGCTGTACGGCGGTCTGCGCCTTCTGTTGATGCGCACCGGCCGATGGTTTGGTGGTGGCGCCCTTGTTTGCCGAAAGCCCAGTCGCAGGTCGCGGCTGCGGTTGCGAGAGGGGCTTCGAACCCGAACGGTCCGAGGAGGCCGCCGGTGGAACCTGCGTCTCCTTGGGCGCCGAAGCTCTCTTCGACTTAGACGAAGAAGAGCCATGGGTTGTGTGCTTATCTTTATGTGAATCTTTGTGTGCGTCAGTGTCGCCGGGGTGTTCATCCCCATAAGCAGGGCGTGAGCCGAGCCCGTCGGGGCCGGGGACAGACGACGAAGCGCGTAAGCGCTCCTTAGAGGGGGTTTCGACTTCCGTGGCGGAGGTCGTGTCATCGCGTTCCTCGTCACTGTCGGTGGTAGCAGCGGCGGGTGAACCTTCGGCCTTCGACATCGCGTAGGCCGCCCACCTTTTAACCCTACGGTCTTTTAGAGTTTTAGGCTTCAGAAGCCGACAAGCCGCGCACCCTTCCTCTTTGTGATCGAGGGGCAAGCAGCGGTTACACCGTGAGTGCTTGTCCTTCCAAGTGAATTTGCCTTTACAAAGTGGGCAAAACCTAAATGGTGTCCTCTCCATAGCAGAGGCAATAAATCGCGATAAACACCCCCAGGGAAAGGAAGGGGAAAGGGAAAGGCATTCTCAGAAAGACCCAGAGATGTCCCACGACCCCACTCTCCCTACTGTATGTGGCCAGCGAGGCCAGGCCACGTGTTCGGCAGCGCCGAAGATTTCCTCCGCTCGACCCTCCGTCGACGATTTTGCTCGGCGGAGAACAGCTACACTGCGTCGAGGGAGTGCTGTATTAATCTTCGTAGAAAAAACGACCAAAGGTCGAGGGTTGCAATGTCTCTCGATGAGCTCCGCGTGAAGGCGACCAGAAGCTGGGCGGAAAAAAACAATCTGAGTGACCTCGACGCGTGAGGGATTGTGGGTACAACGCACGTCACTATAGGGATAGTGTTTCAGACACGCCTGGTCGACGTCCCCTTTTCGACTACGAAAAACAAAATGCAATACTCCGCAGTGACCACTGGATGTCGGACCTATGCACAGCATGTGAATCTAAGCAGATACAACCATCAGAAATGCTTTTACGGTAAGTAATGCATTCCCTTACCTATTGCTGGTAAGTTGTTAACTTCTATTTCCAGTCATCTGGTGTATTTTTGCCTGGTTCATGCAATTTCAGTTAGTCAGGTATTCCTGCATTAATTCTTTGTGACACAGGTTAAATATCTATTTGGGTCACCTGCAATACATATTGAGTCTAATTAATGGTGCCCATCTATGATCTGGAGATCATTTGCAACATATCCGTGGCTCCTAGCTTACTGGTTGGTGTAGTTTCTTTCAAGATGGCGGACATCTTCTGAAGGCAGGATTTCAAGGGACAAATCACTTAAAAGGCCTGAAAAAAGCTCCAAACACTCTAAGCGGCTGAGGTATAGGAGCAATTTGTGTCATTCTTCGTCTTCTGGATGGAATTCAAAGAAGACACTGTTGTTCTTCTTATTTTGACTCCTGGCCTGACATGAGATGGGTACGTTTCCCAGATAAGGTTGCTTCTCCAATAGGCAGTTTTGTCAGAAAATGGACGCCACACCCTCAAAAGCCAGCAAGGAATCGTCGAAAGGCTTTGACCTACTTGCTTAAAAGCCAGAGTCGGAAGGCCTCTGAGATGTCTATTCGAGCAGCGTCGATAGTGTCAACCGCAGGGGAGCATCGATGCAAAAGGCTTCAATATCTTCACTCCCAAAAGCTAAGACATAGACGTCGAACCCGTTGATGTTGATTTTGGATCCATCTAAGACTTTCTTATTTGGATCGATTTATGTTGAAGTGGTAGATGAGGACGTTGTGCCCTTTGGGTATGAACGTTTTGGCACGCCTGAAGAGCTCATATCTGGCACATCTTGTTTCAAAGACTTGGCTACTTGCCTTGAGGAAGCCAGTGGCTTCGACACTACCCCTGAAGTGGAATTTGCTTCACCTGACACAGCTGCCTATCCAAGTGCTGCACACAGGACAGTGATGAACAGGGTCACACAATATTTAGGTTGGGGACATTCTGCAAAGGTCATTGTACATGATTACCTAACCGATAACCTTGACAAGGGCTCTCCCAAAGAACCTATGCTGCCTTTCCGTTCAACACTGAAGAACACCATCTTATTCCTGTTGTTAATGAAGAATTGGTAAAAAATGTAGACCATCCGCTATTGATCATGAATTTCTTTACAGGCACCCTACTCCTGAGAGTCTGGTGCCACAAGCAGTTACCACCTTCTCTGCTGGGAGTATGGCTCTCGAGGTCGTTAATGCGTCCTTGTGCATTAGCAAAATATATATTCCATTTGTGCAATGTAATCTCCCAAATGGCTGAAGACATTCCTGAAGGAGAGATGAGCTATGGTTTCAACAACATCATTAGTGATGGTAAGGAAGTAGCATGCCAATCACTCCAGTCGGGTTCGATGCAACAGACCGCGTTGTTCGCTCTATGGGCTCAAGTGCAGTCATCAGTAGGTTTGCATGGCTGTGCAAATCTGGATTTGCTCCTGATGTACCGTCAACACTTCTGGACATGCCCTTTGATGGGTCCAATCTTTTGGGGGCAAAGGCTGACGACAGTTTAGAGAAGCTTCAGGCTTCTAAAGTTGCTTCAAAATGCTTGGGCGGTGCCATCAATCATCCACAGCAGCAACCGCCTTCCCAGGCTTGGAAAGGGCATACTTTTCACTTCTTCTAGATAGAGTTCAGCCTGCCCAAAGGAGATTTCCACGTGGCTTTAGTGGCTGTGGAGGAAGAACCGCTCAGGCAGTCACCGCCCTACTGCCCTCTGCTACATTCCGAGCCCCTAAACCATTTTGAGTGCTTTATGCACAGGACTTCAGTGGGAGGCAGGTTGACCCAGCATCTGGAAGAATCGCACTACTTTACTTCGGATGCTTGGGCACTTCAGACAGTGGCCCAAGGGGCACTGTCTCATTTCTAAAAATGCCCCCGGATTTTCCCAGAGCTAACGATCTCCTCATGAACCAGACTCGCTCCTTCTGCAGGAGCCTATCTCCCTGCTCGAGAAAGGTGCTGTGGAAAGGATGCCTATAGCAGGGCAGAACTATGGTAGGTACCTTACCTATTTTCTGGTTCCTAAGAAAGACTGAGGAGTGCGACCCATCTTGGTCCTAAGATGCTTGAACAAGTTCCTGAGGAAGGACAGCTTCAAGATGGTCACTCTTTCGCAAATCCTCCAGGCACTTCAGCTCCAGGACTGGAATGTCACTCGATCTTTCATGTGCCTATACATCTCAACCACAGGAAGTACCCAATGTTCACCATTGGCAGTTCTCACTATCGGTTTCGAGTACTACCTTTTGGACTCCGCTCTGCCTGAGGGTATTTACCAAGTTGATGGCGGTGGTGGCAGCGAATCTAAGGAAGGAAGGGATCCATATCTTTCCGTACCCAGACGATTGGATGTTCTCCCAAACAATCTCTGGAACATCTCAATAGCACCTGCTGCTCCTTCCACAAACAACTCACTTAACTTCAAAAAGTCCCAGGCGACACCTTCCAAAAAGCTGCTATTTATTGGAACAGTCATGGACTCTTCCGCAGGGAAGACTTTGCCCCCTGAGTTGAGGGCTTAACATATCTTGCATATGGGAATGAGTGTCTCGACCACTGGCCTTGCAGCATACACATCCCCTAGCTCAGCAACATACATGCGCACACACATCCCAGAGACTCCCCATTGAGCGTATGGACTTCTGAAACACTCCTGGGGAGCCTGTACCAACCCACGGAGCCTGTACCAACCCACGTAGGGGCAAGAGAAGGGCCAGTGGGACCCAGTCCTGGCGCACCTGGCACCACATTCATTGGCCATCGGATGGTTAGGAAGTCCAACCACTTCCTGTTCCTTCAACATGAAGGACTAGCTCACGTAACACTTAATGTGCTGCAGACCTGCCTTTGGGTTTGGCTGGCTATATAAGACACACAGGCATGCAGCCCTTGCTTCGCGTTACT
This sequence comes from Ambystoma mexicanum, assembly GCF_040938575.1. NCBI lineage: Eukaryota > Metazoa > Chordata > Amphibia > Caudata > Ambystomatidae > Ambystoma > Ambystoma mexicanum. The sequence continues at coordinate 747,153,756 of NC_090921.1, read as the reverse complement.
CTGCTCGCGCAGCAGAACGCTCACCAGCTCCTGCAAGGAAGAAAACAGTTATTCAAGTTGCAACAAACCCGACCCACGGTTGCCCCGTGACACTCACCTGGTGATTCCATTCCGTATCCTGGTCCTGCGGCGTTGACTGAGTTATATTGCAATCGCGCTCGGCTACCCGTCATCACGGCTCCAGCCGACCCAGCTGAGAAAAGAAACGGAAAGGGCAGTGCATGCAAGACATTAAGCCCATAAAGCAAGCAAGAAAAAAATGCGCAGAGAGCTGCGCATAGCTAGACTTTTACAAGCAGTGAAGCGCAAAGAACAGAGCAAGGCTATAAAAAAGCTGCGCACCCCCGGAGACGGCAAACACCAGCACAGCACGCACGAGGAGAACCACAGGCAGCTGGCATAATGCGGCGACCACATTAGTCACCGGCTTGCCTCCCACACATGTCCTAAGGGCATTCCCCACCAAACAAAGGACACTAATCCATGCTGCAGCAGATCTGGGCTTGGAACCGAACCTCCCAACCAGTGACGTAACTGGTTCCGCACCCACTCGCGCCCCTGATAGAGAAACGGCAGGACAGAGAGCTCCCGTTCCATCTAAACAAGGAGCAGCCCTCCAGCTCCAGCCACTGAAATTCCAGCTCCAGATGGTCCCAGCACAGATCCCAGATGGGAAGAGGTTTCCAGGCATGTCTGCAGAGCTAAGGTGAGCGTAACATGAGTTTTCAAAACGCCTAACATCTACCGGCTTTGGATTTTCTGAGGTTGCTAGGCCTCATGACATCCTGCATTTTTCTGGTGGCAGAAGCCCGTCTGAGAATGAGGTCTCTCCGGTGGGCCCTTAGAACCCAGTGGTCACAATTCTCATGTAGGAGGACATACAATCCGGTCCTGAGCAAGGTTGCACAGGATCTCCTGTGGTGGGCCTGCGAGGAGAATTTGATGGAAGGGGAAACTTTTTGGCAACCCTGGCCAGAGATAAGTGGTCACAGATTCTTCTCACAGGATGGGGAGTTCACATGAGCGATCTTGCGATCATCCTGCTTTGGTACGCTTCAGAATGCAGACTTCACATAAACCTTTTAGAGCTGAGGGCAATCAGACTGGAACTGATGGCCTTTTTGTTGTCCATACAGGGGAAGAACGTCCTGAAAATTACGAACAAAATAGTGGCCATGCATTACCTCAACAAGAGAGGAGGTATAGAATTACTGTCACTGTGCAGGGAGGCAATGCAGCTCTTGTTTTAGGCGCTACAAAGTGGAATTTCTCGATCAGCTGTTCACCTAGCCGGAGAGGTGAACACAACGGTTGATGTTCTGAGCAGGCAGAGCACAACTCCCTCGTATGGGAGTTAGCTCAGGAAGTCCCTTTTGAGATCTTTGCTCTTTGGTGCACCCCTTCAGTGGATCTGTTCGCGTCCAGTGTCAACAGGATATGCGACCTGTTCTGCACCAGGGAGCTCTGGGAGAATCGTTTGTGATGGACTGGGAATTTCCACTCCTGTATGTGTTTCCACCAGTCCCCGTCATTCCTCATGTCAGGAGGTTGAGGAAGTTTGGGAAGTTCTTGATCGTGATTGATCCTGATTGCTCTGGTTTGGGCCAGGAGGATGTGGAACCCGGAACTTCTAGACATGTCCATCTGCCCTCCATTTTATCTTCCCCAGAGAGTGAACCTACTCTCACAAGAGGGAAGCGGTCTTCAACCAGAACTCTGAACCTTCACGCCTGGTTTCTGCGAAGTTAAGATGCAAAGATTGGGACCTCCTGGAGGTTCCATGTCATTTCATCGTGGGATGTTTTTTCGTGTGTTTTTTGTGTCGAAAAAACATCCAATGTTTTTTTTATTTTGGGGGGGGGGTTCCCCCTCAACCCCCCCCACCGTTTGACCCTTTCTAAAAAGATTTTGTTTTAGCGAAAAAAAAAATTGCGGTAAAAAAACCCCGCGAAAAAACAGCCTGCGACGAAAGGACGTTGTACCCTCCCGGAAGACGTGATGGAGGTGTTGCTTTCAGCCAGAAGACTAGCAACAAAAGCAATATACTGCTGCTGTTGGAACATGTTTTGCAGCTGGTGTAGAGCTAAAGATATTGTTACTTTTACTTTTAATACACCTGCAGTGCTTTATTTTTTGTTACACCTGCCCACCGGGTGTACAGGTGGCTACTGTCGAGGGTTACCTCGTGGCAATATCCATCTTTAAACACACGCCAGAGCAAGGTTCTTTTTTTAAAATACAATTGTGATTCAGTTCCTCAAGGGACTGACCAATATTTTCCCACCGGTCCCTTTCAAAGTCCCTGCTCGGGATCTAAACTTGGCACTAGCATTTCTGATAGCTCTATTTGAATCTCTCAATTCCTGTCTGCTCAGGTTATTAACCTTCAAAACAATCTTTCTAGTAGCCATCAGCTGCAACCTCTATTGTGTAAACCTCCTTTCACAATATTTTTCAAGGAGAAAGTCTTGAGGGTTCGCCCCTCCTTCCTTCCTGACACTAAATAATTACCTTGCCAGCATTTTACCCACCTCCTCATCCTTCCAAGGCGGAAGAGAGGTGGCATACACTTGACCCGAAAAGGGCGTTTTTATATTGGCAAATGTCAGGCAAGATGATCAAATCTTTGTTGGTTATACTGGACACAGTCAATCGTTTTGTTTATTCGGATAAAAAAAAATCCATTAAACCAACACATAAATACACTCAATACAATAAAAGAAGACACAAATTCACACTTTGTCAAAATAAAAATAGTACTCTTGCGTCCCGTCCCCTTTCCTCCATACTGCATGGTTGTTTTCAAGAGACGGGAGACGGAACCTTTTTCACCAGAAAAAATCTTCTTCCCCCTTTAAATTTAGAGACGTGCGGGGGCCCTGGGTGCATGTGCTGCCCTGACTCCGCCGCCACACCTCAGTCCCCTTTTCTGCGTCGACGGGAACAGGCCGAATTCACCAGTGCTCCTGGGTTTGGCTTCAGCTATGTAATTCCACGTGCGCATACTTCTTTCTTTATCATTCAGGTACTCTGTCCTCGGGCGTGACGCTTCTCTCCGGCGTATGTCGACTTCCAACTTCAGACCCCCACGCCCTCTGCCTACGTTGCCTTGGCCCAGACCACGGTTGGCAAACTTGTACTGCGTGCAGCACGCTGTCATTGAAATTGCTGAAGAACAGACTAGCCAAGTGGAGGGAGCTCTTCCAGAGACCTCAAGAACTTCGTGAAACACTGAGCCAGGCTCCAGGTAGGGGCGCTATTTTCCATCATACCCCGCAAGGGTGTGTCCTTCCCAAGGAATCGCCCGCGTGGGAGGGACCCGTCAGGTCCTTGTACCAGCATGTGCACCGAGGCTGCTGCAGCTACTGGCCTTGGGGCCGAGGGATGCTTGGCTCCTCCCAGTGTCCGTGTTGATGGATTGTCATCCGAGGGGCTCCGCCCTTGTACCGGCAGTATGGCCGAGGGGCTACGCCCTAGTACCGGCAATATGTACGATAAAGCTGCGTTTAGGTGCCCCATAGAACCCCGGGTCGAAGGTGTCGCACCTACCGGGTCAAGGCCCAAGGAGCTGGGTAAGCCTTGTGATCCACACGCAAGAGTCTTGGAGGAGGCTGGGCCCAGCGAGCCGAGCACCACATCGCAGGCAAGTGGCAGGCAGCTCGACATGATGGCCACCGCGCCAGACAGAGGCACCCGCCTGCCATTCCAGGAGTTCAGCGAAGAACGAGTGTCAAGGTGGGACTGGCCTCAACCAGGTACGTGGCCTACAGCCTATCCTTCTTATGCACAGGGCAGTTTCCCACTGCGTCCATACGGGCAGGGTATGCAGCGGCTCCAGCAGCTCCCGGCTACCCTGTTAGTACCCCCCCTACCACCTCTCTGGCCAGTGAAGAGGGGTTCCTCAGGCTCATGAAGTCACCTTGAATGGGGGATATCCTCAAGGAAGCCACCGGGGAGGTCCTCCCTACGATGCAACCGGTACCACAAGCTCCTCCGCCTGCACCCCGGCTCTGGCGCAGCCGCTGCCTCTGGCTCCCCAGCCGATTCCTCCGGCGGTTCCGTACCCGCCTCCGCCTCCTCCTCAGCCTCCAGCCTAGGCCCCTGTGCCCTAGCCTTTGGCTCCAGCTACTCCACATGATCCTCCTGATCCACAGGATACGGATGAGGAGGAGGATCCGTACACGCCATCCTCAGCCAGGGACTTCCACAAACGTTTTACGGGGCTGGCGTAATATCTGGGCCTACCACAACCTGAGGTTAAGCAGCCGGCAGAGGGGGTTCTGTCTGAAGTACTCGTGTGACGCCACTCTGCCAAAACAGGAATTCCACTGCAAGCCGATGTAGTCTTCCTGGCCAAGAATGGTTGGCTCAAGCCCCAGTCCGTCCAGCAGGTCAATCAACGCCTGGACGCCAAGTACAGGCAGATGGAGGGGGGGGATACACTCTTGCTATCGGCCCATCCTCCACCACATCCTCAGCCACACACCTCAGTAATCGCTGCAGCATCACTATACTCCAAACCTCAGTCGTCCTGAACCTCCACAGTGACACTACTAGGCAAGGAGGAGATGATCTCGGAGGCGTAAGGGAAGAAGCTGTATTCTCCAGCGTTGGATCTTTCATGGATTCACATGCTTAGAATATTCCCCGTCGTCAGACTGGGAACCCTCGGTACACATATATAGTCGTTTCCTATAGGAAAAAACTTCCGACACTTGTGTGTCCTATCCACAGACACGTCCTCTCCGGGGCCGTCCACGCATGCCCCGTAGGACGTAATGGTATAAAAGCCCCGCCTCCGCGGGACCCGTCAGATTTCAACCGTCTCCAAAGATAGTGGGATCTCCTTGCGTAGTCTCTACTTTCTAGGCTATCGTTGAAATTACTCGCACAAGCTTCTGTGAGGTTATTGGTTTTATCAGAATGTCGGGAAAACCTCTCTTTCGCCCGTGTGCTACGTGCGGATTGAAGAAGGTTTACGAGGGGGACGGCCATCTCGATTGTATTTATTGCCTCCACCCTCACCATTCGGCAGACCAGTGTGAAATATGTAAAGGTTTTTCCCAGAAAACCCTTAAAGATCGGAGCCGGCAGCTGGTATCGTGGTTAAAAGACAGGGCGGGAGCATACCCTCAGTCGGAGGTTGGCTCCGTGCGCAGCGTGGCCCCGACGAAAACCTCGGGAGCCCCTCGCCGCTCAACCTCGTCGGAACCACCGGCGAAGGAGACTCGACCGGTGGAAAAAGATGTTCCACAAAGCCACTCTTCCAAGGACTCTTCTAAAGAATCTTCAAAAAAGACATCATCATCATCTTTGTCGAAAAAACAAGGAAAGGAAAGGCCAAAATCCTCCTCGGGCGATCCTCATAGATCTGCCACGAGTAGAGAATTGGATAAACTGAGGGAGAGCGCTGTTAAGGCGGGACCGCCTAAGCCACCTGCAGGCCCACCGTCGACGATGATGAACCAGTCAGTGTCCTCACTGCCGCTGACGCAGTTGGTTTCCCCCGTCATCAACCCAATGACGACGGCGACGATGTCCTCGTCGACCGAAGTTCTGGCCTGGAGACCAGAAGTTTTTGATCTGGGGTTGCCAGACACATTGCTGCAGGAACAGGCAGTGTCGATTTCCTCGAAAGAAGACGACGGTTTCAGGATTGTGGGCCCGGAGGACCTTGGCCTGCGAGCCAAGTCGCCATCAGGAGCAACCTGCTCTCAGGTCTTTACCCAACTTCCAAGCTCTCAATCGGCCCTGTCCATGGAGGTCCTGTCCACCTGTACCGTCGACCCCCCCCCCCCCCCCCCCCCCCGTCGACAAGCCCGGCCCGTCACACCGTCCAACCAGAACGATAGGAGTTCCGGTGACTCCAGTAGTCCAGGAGGAGGGTGAGCTTTCAGACTCTTTATCTGACCGTGGGTCAGCATCGGATATCTCCCTGTCTCCATCTAGGGATCCATCCTGGGTTTCGGATGTGGAACTGGAAACACCAAAGAGCCCCACTCACCCGTCACCACCGGACGATATTGGCGCTTTTCATTCAATGATGGAAAAGGCGTGCAAGGATTTTGGCCTGGTCCAGCAGGAGGAGAAAAAGGACTGCTTTCTTTTCGACCATATGGGTAAGAATAGACGTTCAATATTCTCGATACCCATTTTAGATCATGTCTGGAAAGAAGGTGTTCAAACCATGCGTCACCCGTTTTCTGAACCGGCCGTCAAAGGCTGCATTGAAAAGAAATTTAAAGTGCCAGACTCTACCCCGAAGTGTCTCTCGGCCCAACCTACACCTGATTCAGTGGTGTCGGCAGCGGCGACGAGGAAAGCGAAGGCCCAACATAAGTGCTCTACCCCTCCGGATAATGAGGCAAGACGCCAGGACGTGTTTGGTAAGAAGGTTCTTTCAGTGGGTGCTGCAACTGTGAAAGCAGCCAACTCTCTGGCTATTGTGGCCAGGTACGACAGGGAGATGTGGCACAGGCTAGCCCCTATTCTGGACCACCTCCCGGAGGAACATAGAAGAACGGCGATGTTTCTGGTACGAGAAGGCGAAGAGGCGTAGAACCATGCTATTAACATAGCGGTGGACCTGGCAGATTGGGGCTTTAAGCAGATAAACAACAGAGTTGTTCTAAGACGCCAGGCTTGGCTTAAGTGCACCAACTTCAGGCCCGAGGTGCAGTATAAAGTATTGGACATGCCCTTCGAAGGTGATCTTCTTTTCGGAGAAAAAGTGGACGAGGCCTTAAAGGGGATGAAGGAGGGCTCGGATACGGCAGGTTCGTTGGGTTCTCTTCAGAGTGGTAAACACTTTCGTTCCTTTCGTCCCTTTAGAGGAACATCTGGCAACTCAAGATTTTCTGCAACCAGGGATAGATCCTTTGGCAGATCGGCATACCCTTCCCAAGGATATAGGCGCGCCTCTCAAAACTCAAGCCGGCGCAGAAACTTCCAGTCATCCAATAGACGACCGACTTATTCGTCGTCGACGAACAAACAGAAAGACCAGCAATGACGGGAAGCGCACCGTTCTGGGAGGAAGAGTGTCAAGCTGCGTCAAAGAATGGGAAAACCTCACAACAGATCAGTGGGTTTTGGACACAGTGAGGTACAGACATTCTCTACTATTCAAATGCAAACCTCCAAAATGTCCACCGATACATCTACCCCAACCACATCTGAACATTTTGCTGCAGGAAGTAGCACTTATGTTACAAAAAGGTGCCATAGAGTTAGTCCCTGCATCGCAGAAAGGCCAAGGGGTATACTCACGGTGTTTTGTGGTTAAAAAAAAGCCGAACGGAAAATGGCGTCCCATTCTCGACCTGCGCGACCTCAACAAGACCTTACAGAGTCGGAAATTCAAAATGCTTACACTGCAAGAAGTGATCAGGTCTGTCCAAGTGGGGGATTTTTTGGCGTCTCTGGATCTACAGGACGTGTACTTCCACATTCCTATGTGTCAAAAACACAGGAAGTTTCTGAGGTTCATGGTAGGTCAGACACACTACCAATTCGCAGTGCTCCCGTTTGGTCTCAAATCCTCCCCAAGAATGTTCACAAAATGTTTGGCACCCGTGGCAGCCTGGCTGCGAAAGAAAGGGCATCATGTATACCCGTACCTCGACGACTGGCTTGTGAGGGGATCCTCCTCGGCGTCGACCAACGACAGCGTACAGGCCACCTTACAGCTTCTGCAACGACTGGGGTTCGCAGTGAACTTCGAAAAGTCCTCTCTAAGGCCTTCAAGGAACTTAAAGTTCTTGAGAGCTCAATTCAAACCCAGTCGGGAATAGTGAAACCTTCCCTAGACAGAATGTCAAAGATCAATCAACTGACGAGTCAACTTCGCTTACATGGCACACTTTCAGTGAGGAAGTATGTGGCGATCCTAGGTTCTGTGGCTTCTTGCATCCACTTAGTAACCAACTGTCGATTGTTCATGAGGCCTCTACAGGAGTTCCTGGCGGACAGATGGAAGCAGGCCACGGTCCGGTGGTCAAACAGGATAACCATTGACGACGACGGTATCATCCGAGCCCTCCAGTGGTGGAAAAGCGTTCACAACCTGGACAGAGGGGTTCCTCTACAAGAACCAGAATTTCAGAATACCATCATCACGGACGCATCCCTGACGGGCTGGGGAGCACAGATGGACAACCACCAAACACAGGGCAGATGGTCTCCGACCGAATCACGCCTGCATATCAATGTGTTGGAACTGAGGGCAGTGAGATGGGCCTTGAAATCATTCCTGATAAAACAAGGCGGCACGAGATCCAGGACCCTTTCTCTGGAGGCTCAAAAGGTATGGCATTGGGCTTTGAAACACAACATATCTATAGTGGCTCACCATCTTCCAGGAGTGAAGAACGTACAAGCGGATTCCCTGAGCAGGAGCATGGCTCAGATACACGAGTGGGAGATGGACACCATTCAGCTGCAAAAAATCTTCGAAAGGTGGGGTCACCCCTCAGTCGATCTCTTCGCAACGAAAGAAAACAGGAAATGCGAGCAGTTCGCGAGCAGATGGCCTCAGAAAGGATCCCTAGGCGAAGCGTTCTCATTTCCGTGGACAGACAAGTTCCTGTACGCCTTCTCTCCGTTCCCCCTTATACGGAGGACAATACAGTGGATTCGCAGATACAAATGCTGGGTCATTCTAGTGGCACCGTATTGGCCGAGACAACCGTGGTTTTCCGACCTCCATCTGTTGTTGGAACAGCCGATAGCTTTCCAGAAAGTGCCGAATCTCCTGTCCGGGGACAAGGGAACGGTGTGGCATCACAATCCGGACAGCCTCAACCTGACTGCCTGGCTCCTGACTTTTCAGAATTTGGCAATTTGAAAGTCTCGTCGGATTGCCGGATAATTCTGCAGGCGGCTAGGGCTCCTTCGACTAACAAGTCATACATATACAAGTGGCGAAGGTTCTGTATGTGGTGTCAAACGCAGCACGAAATACGGCCTTTGGAAGTAACTCCAGAACAAATTTTACCGTATCTTCTTCACCTAGCAGAGAGTGGGCTATCCTCGTCATCCATCAAGGTGCACCTGGCGGCCATCTCAAGGTTCACGAGGAGGAGACAGTCCTCACCGTTATTCAGCGACAGGCTGGTGAAACATTTCATGAGGGGTCTCTTTAGAACTTTTCCCCCCTAGGAAGCGGTTCCCACCATCGTGGAGTCTAAATGTGGTGTTGGCGGCCTTAATGAAGCCCCCTTTCGAGCCAATGTCCTCTTCATCCATGCAGTTCCTATCGTGGAAGCTGCCTTTCTTAATTGCCATTACATCAGCTAGAAGAATGTCGGAATTACAGGCATTAGTCATAGACCCTCCATATATGAGATTCTTTAAGGACAAAGTGATACTATCAACTAATCCTACTTTCATCCCGAAAGTGCCGACGGTCTATCACAAACACTCGGCCATTGTCCTCCCTACTTTCTTTGCGACCCCGTCGTCGACGGCGGAAAAGGCTCTTCATACTCTTGATGTGAAAAGGGTGTTAAAGTTTTATCTGCAAAGAACGCAAGAACTCAGAACTACCAGACAGCTGTTCATCGCATATGGTCCGTCGACGAGAGGAAGGGCAATTTCCAAGCAAGGACTGGCTCGATGGGTCTCGTCAGTGATTGCTTTTAGTCACTCCAAGGCCGGGAGGCCCCTACAAGGGCACCCTAGAGCCCATTCCACGAGATCGACAGCCTCCTCCGCGGCGCTATGGGCAGGAATTCCTCTAACAGACATCTGCCAGGCGGTGGCATGGTCAGTCCCACACACATTCACACGCCATTACTGCCTGGAAAGGCAGCATGCGGATGAAGTACAGATGGGAAGGGCAGTGCTGCGTCATCTTTTTCAATGAGGTAAGCCAAATATGGTGAAGCTGTTGTCTCTTACTTTGCCTATGTTTGTTTTTCCTTGATGTGTCGATTTTAAGTATATATATATATATATATATATATATATATATATATATATATATATATATATATATATATATATATATATATATATATATATATATATAATTATGAATATGTTTATATCAGAAAATATGTTGCTGCCTACGTACATATATATTTATATATTTGGACTGGGAGTGGTTTTGTGATGTATGTTGCATTGCATTCTCACCTCCTTCTTCTAGGATACTGCTATACAATCTATTCTAAGCATGTGAATCCATGAAAGTTCCAATGCTGGAGAAGGGAGTAGTTTCTTACCTGTAACTCCATTTCTACAGCGTTGGTATCTTTCATGGATTCACATGTGCCGACCAGCCTCCCCGAAATGCAATGTGCAACATATTTGCATGAACAGGTTTCCCCTTTCTACTTTGGAGGGGTCGAAATCTGACGGGTCCCGCGGGGGCGGGGATTTTATACCATTACGTCCTACAGGGCATGCGTGGACGGCCCCGGAGAGGACGTGGATGTGAATAGGACACACAAGTGTCAGAAGTTTTTTCCTATAGGAAACGACTATATATGTGTACCGAGGGTTCCCAGTCTGACGAAGGGGAATATTCTAAGCATGTGAATCCATGAAAGATACCAACGCTGGAGAAATGGAGTTACAGGTAAGAAACTACTCCCTTCCAACGCGTCCTCGCTTCTTCGTCAGGCCAACGCTGATGCCATGCTGGCAGCCACTAACCAAAGGTTATGGCGGGAAATTGCGGACTTTCTCCCGGAACTCCCTACGCAGAGCCAATCGCATTTTTAAGGCGGGCCATCTGGATCGCCACGGACATGAGAAGGAAAGCCTGGCTCTGGGCAACAAAATTCAACCCTGACGTCCAGGAACGCATATTGGATCTAACGTTCGAGGAGGAGGGTGGGGGGGGGGGACCTTTTCCTTCCACTCCACCACGGACGAAGAGCTGGACAAGAAGAAAAACAGCTCACAAACGGCCTAATCTTTATCCATCTTAACAAAGACCACGCCCAAGTCGTACACCCAGTCACAGCATTGCTCCGACAGGGGGCATACGTATGGAGGGTTCCGCGGCTTCCAGGAACTGAGATCGAGGCAGCCTGACCGCTCGCTGTCTCAAACGGCACACGCAACCAAAAACAGTGGGGTGGGGGGAAAACTAAGTGATTTTTCCAGTCCCCCCTCCTCCATGACAGCCTTCGAGGGAAAAGAAGGCATGACACACCCCTTCGGGTCCTCGTGTCTCCAGTGGGGGACAGGCTTGCTCTCCATGCACATTTCTGATGCTAGAATTTCGCTGACCCCTGGATCCTCTCCGTAGTATCCACAGGGTACCGCCTACCCATCCCAGCCTTTCCTCCCTCCTCCTCTCCCCTCCACTCCCTCAGGTTGGGACAGCAACCCTTCTGGCGGAGATCCAGTCGCTCGTAGAGAGCCAGGCAGTGGAGGAAGTCCCAGCCTCACAGCGAGGCTTGGGCTTTTACTACAGGATTTTCGCCATTCAGAAGAACAACCAGGCGGGCCTGAGAGTTGTGCTGGACCTTTCCACCCTCAACCTCTCCTTAACCCTAAAAAGTTCTAGATGGTTATGCCAGCTTTTTATAGCGGAGACATTGTGCAAGGGAGACTGGATGTGCTCCCTGGATCTGAAGGATGCGTACCTACATGTCCAGATTTGGAAGCCCCATCGTTCTTTCCTACGGTTCAGGATCATGGGCTACCATTTTCAATACAAGGTCCTTCCTTTTGGCCTCAGCTCGGCCCCCAGGGTCTGGTGGCTAATGATTACGGCGGCTGCCCTCCTAAGAGCGCAGGGCCTCCACATCTACCCATAGCTCGACTGGCTCGTCAGGGCTACATCTCCGGAAGCAGTGCACCACTCTTCCCACGCCCTTATAAACACACTGCACAATCTGGGCTTCTCGCTCAATCTCAAGTCGCAGCTGCAGCCCACGCAGACTGACATTCTTGGGCTTCATATGGGACACGTGCTCCGAGAAGGTATTTCCGTTGGAGGACAAAATCTCGGCCATCAAGAGGGCCACCACCCACTTACTGAGCAGAGAGGTGACCTCGGCATGGTGGTAGCAGCATCTCCTGGGTCTCTTGGTGGCGGTCCTATTAGGCGTTCCACACACGAGATTGAGGATGAGGAGGATTCAGCTGCAGTTTGTGGAATCACGGAACCAGGAGCGGGGCTCCCAATCCGAGATGATCAATGTTCTTCCATCTCTCCACCCGGACCGAACGGCTCTTTCGGTCGCCCACCCCGCAGGCCACCATCACCACAGATTCCTTGCTCGAGGGCTGGGGAGCCACCCTGGACGATCTCTGTCCACGGTACCTGAACTTGACGGGAGCAAGAATACCACATCAATTGGTTAGAACTGAATGCCATCTGGCTAGCGCTCAGAGCATTCATACCACTTCTCAGGGGCAAGGTTGTCCTCATCCAGACAGACAACTCGACCATCATGCACTACGTCAACAAGTATGGAGGCACTAGATCCCCCTCCTCTGTGCAGACTGGCGATCAGTGGGAGTGGGCCCTGGAAAACATTACCTCACGCTAGTCCACCTCCCGGGGGAATCCAACCTGGTGGCGGACAGGCTCAACAGGTTGGGAGAGGACAATTGCGAGTGGCAGCTAAACAACCTTGTTATTCAGGCCATCTTCAAGGTGGGGGTCATCCCCAGGTATATCTCTTTGCCCCCTGGCACAAGAAGTGCCCCCAGTTCGCCTCCTGGCAGGGACAGGGTCCCGGCTCCCTGGGCGACACATTTCGGCTTCAGTGGAATGGCATGATGGCTTACACCTTCCTGCCCACTCCGCTGATTCAGAGTGATTTGCAAAATCAAGGAGTCTCGCCAACTCAACATCATTCTAATAGCTCAATGGTGGCCAGCCAGGCCATGGTTTTCAGAACTGCTCAGCTTCTCACAGATGCCCCGATTCACCTTCCGACGGGCCCAGCACCTCTTCTGGCGCAGCCCGGGCACGGTCATCCACCCAGCGCCTAAGAAACTAGCCCTCACAGCATGGTGCCTGAGCAGGTAACGCTGCGGCACCTCAGCTTCTCCCAGGCTAATCTGGAAATCGTACAGGGTGCAAGGAGCAGGGCTACCAGGGCCCAGTTTAAAGGTAAATGGACCAAGTTCTGCCACTGGGCGGACTCCAAGGAAATCGACCCCCTGCCATGTACTTTGGACGACATGCTCTCCTTCTCGACGCACCTCGACCACTCGGGTGTGCAGGTGGACACCTGCCGTACATGCCTCACATGCCTCACAGCCATCGGGGCGTACAAGAACTCGGAGGAAGGGATTTTCTCCTCCTCCAATCCTATCGTCAAACATTTGACAGGGCTCGCAAGGCTCTACCCGCCCATCAAGAGGCTGCACCCCGTGTTAGTCTTGGGCGCATTGCGCATAAACCGTTTGTGCCAATGGTGTCCACGGACATCAGGATGGTCACCATCAAGACGGCCTTAATAGTCGGCCTCACCTCGCCTTGTAGAGTCAGTGAAATCCAGGCGCTCCTCGCCTCGGCACCCTATACGACCTTTCACAGTGACAAGGTAGTCCTGCGGACACACCCAGCATTTCTGCCCAAGGTGATGTCTGCCTTCCACTTGACTGAGGGAATAGTGCCTCCTATGTTATTTCCCGATCCTATGGACGAAGCGCAGAGAGTGCTGCACTGCCTGGATGTCGGGCGGGCCCTGAAATTCTACTTGGACAGGACCAAGGGCTTCCGCAAATCGGACGCCCTGTTTGTCACCTTCGGAGGCTCAAGACCATGCTATAAGGCCTCCAAGGCCTCCATATTTCACTGGATGGTCTCGGCCATCAAAGAAGCGTACGAGGGCCAGCACAAGCCGCTCCTGGCCAACATGCATGCCCACGCAGTCAGGGCCAAGGTAACGGGCATCGCATTCCAACGCTGTGTCCCTTGGCAAGTCATAAGCATGGCGGCTACTTGGGCCTCTCCCTCGGCTCTCTGCAAGCATTACTGTTTGGATGCCGGCTCTAGATCTGATGCGGCTTTCGGACAGGCATTTCTCAGGAACCTATTTGTTTAAGGAGGGTCTCCTCTCCACCCTGGGGCTACAATCAGTTGTAATCGCCCATACAGTATGGAGGAAAGGGGACGGGACGTAAGGGTAATTATAAGTTACTCACCATAGTGACTAACGTACTCTTAGACCATAGTCCCCTTTCCTCCATACATCCCACCAACCCCCCCCCTAATAATTCTGGTGTCATTAGGCAAACTAACATTTCTCCAGCAATGGGGTCTGGCATGGATTCACATGCTCATGAATATTCCCCGTTGTCAGGCTGGGAATCCTCGGTAAAGAAAAAATCAGTATCAGTATCAGTATCGTTTCTGATCTGTCTTTCTTAGTAGTAACCAATCCTTGGTCTCTGGGTCATACTGCCCCCAGCCAATGACTGCCCTCTTCCTAGGCCCCGCCCCTGGCAGCTATCCTCAGATTTTTACCGCACGTTGAAGTGGTGGGAGTCCTCGTGCTATTGCTCTCGAGCTTTTTCTGCGTTTTGCGTTTTTTTCAAAGAGTTTAATCTCTTTTTTTCAAGTCAACTGAGCCTCAAGCTCAACCGTTTCTACTTCCGATCAACGGGGACCCGTTTCGGAATTTTCTACGCCCCTTAAGGGTGAGGTATTCGTCGAGCTACACTTCTTGGAGGATTCCAGAAGATTCTGCAGGCTACCTCGTGGACATGGCCCAGGACAAGCGAAGCTCGACACCCAGATCCAAGCTGTTCAGGAACTGCCCTGGATGCGGATTACAGAATGTTTTCAAGGAGGATGAGCATTCTAGATGTCTCTACTGCCTTCACAAAGACAAGATGCACATGGAAAAGGGCTGTGCGTTTTGCAAGAACCTGTCGGAACGGGCTATGAGGGATCGTCGGACCCACCTCGCCAGCTGGCTGGAGAAGTGCTCAGCAGGTGAGAAGAAGTCTGAGCGGTCTTCGAAGTCCTGTGAGGGTGCTCCGGCGATGTGTGCCCAACAGAAGGCAAAGCTCCGTAAGTCTGCGGGCACCGGGAGCGCCGAAGGGTCGGGCTCCTTGGCTGCCAGGCAGGGCGCACACTCACCGATGCCATTCAACCACGAGCCGACGCTCTGGCTCAGAAGAGAAAATCCGAGAACCTGGCTAAGCTTCTGGAGAGGCCCCGGTCCATCTCGAAGGGATCAGTCGAAGGGGAGCGAGGCGGTGACCCCCTCCCCCAAGGTGAAGGCCTCAAGCGCGCCCAAGGTGGTGAAGGCCTTGATCCACCCAGTGAAGGATTCTATTGAGGGAGTCGCGGCAGCCCTGGCGAAGCCTGTGGAGGCTAGCCCAGTGGAGGCGACCTCGGGGTCCAGAGTTTCCCTCCCACGGCGGAGGGAATCCTCTTTTCAGCCCATCGATAAGACCCCCGTGAAGACCCCGGTGGAAAAAGAGGGGGTTGTCACTGACACGGATACAGCCTCTGAGGAGGAGCTGGTTGAAGTCGTGAAGGGCCTCAACAAGAGGTTCGAGGAGGTCCGGTCACACGAGGGGAGCCCCGAGGAGGCGGACGAAGAGAGCGACGGTGGCGCCGACGAGACTCCCGTGGAGGAGCAACCGTCGCAGCCAGTGCCCGAACCCAGGACAACTCGGTGGAGAGAGCGACGGTGGCGCCGACGAGACTCCCGTGGAGGAGCAACCGTCACACCCATCGCAGCCAGTGCCCGAGCCCAGGACAACTCGGTGGCCATCTTGATGGCAATCCAAACCTTATGCACGGAGATAAGGACGAGATTGCCCCTAACCCCTACGGACGACCCGACAGAACCGTCGGGAAGCCCTCCAAACAAGCGGAGGAGAGTTCAGCAACCCCCCCCCCCCGCACCCCCCACCGTTCCAGCCCTCGCGCCCTGCTCAGCCTTTACCTCCTTCCCCTGAGCCTAGGGATGACACGGGAACGGATGACGATGGTGGTGACGACGGGATTGGCCTTCCATCACCACTCCCTCAGGCCTCCCCGCCCGACGAAATTGGCTCCTTCCACGCCATGATTGCCAGGGCATCCAAACTTTTTCGGCTCTGCCCGGAGGAACAGAAGAAGGAAGGTTTCCTATATCAGCGGCGCGAGGCCAAGAGGAAGACTGTCCTCGCGGTGCCATTGATTGACGACATCTGGGAGGAGGGAATTGCTCTCCTGAAGAACCTGTCCACAACGCCTGCCAAGAGGGACCAGGTCCCCGATTCCGCCGCGTTGTATCTTAGGGCACAGCCGACCCCAGATTCGGTCGTCTCGGCGGCAGCCAAGAAGAAGGCGGCTGGGGTGTCATCTTCAACTTCGACCTCCCCACCGGACGGCGAGGGAAAGAAGCTAGACATCCATGGGACGATGAGCCATCTCGTCTGCGGCAACGACAATTAAGGCAGCCAACGCCCTAGCGATTGTGGCCCGCTACGACCGGGTGCTGTGGTACAAGATCGCTCCCCTGCTGGTCTTCCTACCGGACGACAAGAGGGCGGAGGCCCTGGAGATCCTACAGGAAGGTGAGGTGGCATCAGGCCACGCCATAACAGTGGCCACGGATATCGCAGACACTGTATTCTGCCAGTTGGGCAACAGTGTTTGCCTTCGACAGCGGGGATGGCTCAAGGCAACTGATTTCCACCAGGACGTGCAAACCAGAGTTTTGGACATGCCTTTCGACGGGAACAACCTGTTTGGGAAAACAGTGGATGAGTCGCTTCAGGCCATCAAGACTGACACGGAGACGGCGCGGGCCTTGGGAGTGTTGCAGCAATGTTTGCCGCCCTTTTGGAACGCCCGAGGCAGACTGGGTGCCTCCAAGGGATCCGGTGGTGGCTCCTCGACATACCGCCAGGCAGCCCGCTCCTCGTCGCAGGAGGCCTACAGAGGACGCGGCAAGTCGGGATGATCTCGTCGCCAAGGTGGCAAGGCTGCCTCCAAGCAGGACTGAACCGGCCGTAGCGTCGGGCACCCACCTGAGCACCCTGGTGGAAGGCCGGCTGGC
The DNA here is from genome assembly GCF_040938575.1 of Ambystoma mexicanum. Lineage (NCBI taxonomy): Eukaryota > Metazoa > Chordata > Amphibia > Caudata > Ambystomatidae > Ambystoma > Ambystoma mexicanum. The sequence continues at coordinate 747,136,777 of NC_090921.1, read as the reverse complement.
AAAGTTCATCTGCGTGTGGGAGTCCATCTCCACCGACCGTTAGCTGGTGCTGGAATTTCTAAAGAAGTGCCCTGCATTCCTCCCGTGGCCAGGAAGGAGAATCACGTCCCTCAACTACTGTTAGAAGTAAGGGCGATGCTCAAGAAAGGTGCCATCGAGCTTGTCCCGAAGAGGCTCCGGGGCTCTTGAGTATACTCAAGGTACTTCTTTGTCAGAAAGAAGACAGGTGGTTGGCACCCCATCCTGGACCTGCAGCGGTTAAACAAATACATCAAGGTGCAAAAGTTCAGGATGGTCACCCTCCAGCATGTACTGGGACAGCTGGAGGAGGGCGACTTCCTGTTGTGCTGGACTTGGAGGATGCCTACTTCCACATCCCGATTCTAAAAGGGCACTGAAGTTCCTCAGATTCATAGTCCAAGGGCGGCACTACCAATTCAAGGCCCTGCCATTCGGGCTGGAGTCGGCACCCAGGGTGTTTACCAAGTGCCTCGCACCAGTGGCGGTGCGGCTGTGCCTGCGGGGGATCCTCGTCTACCCCTACCTGGAAGATTGGCTCATCCGTGCAAGGACAAGAGAACTCGCCGTCGAACACACAGCGGAGACCGTCCAGCTTCTCACGGACCTGGGATTCTCCAACTACTCGAAATCCCACCTGGTCCCGTCGCAGGTTGCACTGTTTGTGGGAGCCAAGCTAGATAAGGTGGCGCGATTGGCCTCGCCATCGGAGGAAAGGACGAAGGCCATCTTGGGTAAGGTGCAGCGCCTGCTGGCCACAGACGTGGCCAGGGTGAGATCCATCAAGTCCCTGCTCGGAATGATGTCCTCATGCATCTACCTGGTTGGTGCGCCTGTGCAGGCTACGGATGCGTCCTCTACAAGAGTTCCTTGACGCCCGTTGGATCCAAGAGACGGGCAGCTTCGAAGACAGGATCCCGCTCAACGAGTCTTTCCCCCAAGCGTTCCGATGGTGGGGCACCCGCGCACATATCGTGGCGGGCAAGGATTTTGAGACCCCGGTACATCAGGAGACGCTGACGACGGACGACTCCCAGGAGGGATGGGGGGGTGCACATCAGAGCTCTGCATGCGAGAGGCCTTTGGCTCCCGGAGGAGAGGTCACTCCACATCACCATCCAGGAGCTCGTAGCCGTGTTCTGGGCCCTCGGGTCGTTCCTCCCGTCCCTCAAGGGCAAGGTGGTGAGGGTCTTCACCGACAACACCACCACGATGTTCTACATCCGGAAGCAGGGAGGCACCAGATCCCCAGCCCTGTCCAAGGAGGCCCAGGATCTGTGGCACTGGGCCGTCGCCCAGGGGATGTTTCTGGTGCCCTTCCATCTAGCAGGAATAAAGAACATCATCGCCGACTCACTCAGCAGGGAGCTGCGCTCGTGCTACGAGTGGGAGCTGCATCAGGATCAAGTGGATCGACTTTTCCAACGATGGGGCAAACCCCAGATCGACCTGTTTGCGACGGCGACGAACTCCAAGTGCCAGAGGTTCGCCAGCAGGTTTCTCCAGCCGAGGAGCATGGGCAATGCTTTCTCGTTCCCCTGGGACCGCCTATTCCTGTATGCGTCTCCCCCCCCCCCCGTTGCCGTTGCTGCTCCGACTCGTCAACCAACTCAAGAGGTCACAGTGCAGGATGATCCTTGTCGCACCGGCGTGGCCGAGACCGATCTGGTTCCTGGACATTCTGGACTTGTCAGCACCCCCCACCCCCCAGTCAGACTGTCAACGGACACAGATCTTCTCTCCAGAGGAGGCGGCGCCATCCTCCATCACGACCCGGAGTCGCAGAACTTGCAGGACTGGCTCCTGCAGCACTAGAGTTTGGAGGGTACGATATCCCGGTGCACTGCAAGGCGGTGCTTGCAAAGGCCAGGGTGTCCTCAACTGTAAAGTGCTACGGACAAATGTGGAAGAGGTTCTCTGTCTGGTGCCGTGCACAGAAGATTAACCCTCTGCGTATTACGGCCCCTCAAGTGCTGCCGTACCTGCTGTTACTGGCCAAGGCGAGGCTAGCTCACGCTTCTATCAAGATTCATCTTGCAGCGATTTCCCGTTACACCAGAACTACGGGACGGTCATCCCTGTGGTCTCATCGCCTGGTGAAGAAATTTTTGAATGGACTGTTCCGATCGTTCCCGCCGGTGAAGGCTGCGGCCCCGGCCCCGGCGTGGGAGCTCAAATGGTGCTGATCTGGCTCATGGGACCGCCATTCGAGCCTCTACATTCGGCACCGTTCAAATTTGTCGTGGAAAGCAGTGTTCCTTGTGGCCATCACCTCCTCACGACGAGTGGGAGAGATCCAGGCCCTATCCTGCAAGCCTCCATACTTGACTTTCCACGAGACGAGGGTGGTGCTGAGGATGCACACCTCCTTCATGCCCAAGGTGCCGTCTGACTTTCACCTCAACGAGCCCTTGGTGTTGCCAGTTTCCTTCCTGTCGCCTTCGTCGCCGGCCGAGAGGACTTTGCACTCACTGGATGTAGCTAGAGCGCTGAAGTTCTACGTGGACTACGCGAAGAGTTTTCGAAAGACATCACAGGTTTTTGTGAACTTTGGACCTGTGAATCAAGGGAAGGCACTCTCGAAGGTTTCCATTTCCAGATGGCTCTCCGGCTGCATCATGCACTGTCACCGGTTGGCAAACCGACAGTTGCCCGGCCGTCCGAGCCCATTCGACCAGAGCAATCGCTGCTACTTCGGCGTTCTTGTCTGGTGTGCCCCTGCTGGACATCTGCAGGGCTGCTACGTGGAGGTCGACGCACACCTTCACAAACTTCTACTGCGTCGACTGGGATTTCAGGGAGGAGTCCAGAGTCGGCCAAGCAGTGCTGCGCAACCTGTTCGCCTGAAGGTTGCCCTGGTGAGGAGGTAAAAGAGTTGCTTAATGTTGAGTCTATGTAATGCTTAATGTTGAGCCTTGCCACCTCCCGTGGTTGTGCATGTGTATACTGTGATGTATTCTTTATTCATGAGCATGTGAATCCATGCCAGACCCCATGCTGGAGAAGGAACAAGTTGTAACTGCTGTTCTCCAGCATGGGTCTGGCATGGATTCACATGCGAACCCTCCCTCCTTCCCCTCTGCGGCTCTTCACTTGGTCATACTGCCACTTCACGTGCTACCAAATCTGAGGATGGCTGCCAGGGACGGGGTTTAGGGAGAGGGCAGTCATTGGCTGGGGGCAGTATGACCCAGAGACCAGTGATTGGTTACTACTAAGAAAGACGGATCAGAAACGAAACTGATACTGATTTTTTCTATACCGAGGATTCCCAGCCTGACGACGGGGAATATTCATGAGCATGTGAATCCAGGCCAGACCCGTGCTCGAGAACAACAGTTCCAGGTAAGTAACTTGTTCCCTATTGTCGACGTGTCAATGGGGACTGAGGTGTGGTGCCGGAGTCATGGCAGCGCATGCCCCTGGGCCGTGCCCCCGCGCACCACTAAATTTAAAGGGGAAGGTTTTTTTCTGGTGAAAAAGGTTCCGTCTCCCGTCCCTTGGAAGGGACGCCCATACGGTATGGAGGAAAGCGGACTATGGACTAAGAGTATGTTAGTCACTACGGTGAGTAATTTATAATGTCTCAACGCATTTCATAAACCATTCTTTTATAGCAAAAACTTGTCATACGTGATGACATACTACATGTCAAAATAAGAAAACCTACTCTGGTTGTGATGGGCTTAAAGTATACTTTCTATGGGGGACGGTATTGTGATTGGGTCTTTAACATCAGGTGGACAATTTAGGCCCACCCCTAGTGCAAGTCATCTTCGCCGTCATAAAATACACAACATTTCATTGGCTTTCAAACTATAGGGCTCTTCACTATGTGGCCCTCTGGTTAGTTGGCACGCTTGTACCCTTCTGGAATATTCAACTCGCTAGTAGCACGCAAACTGGTACCCCAGGTGCTGGAGGGTTGGACTTGACCATAGCTCCCCACCTAATTAGCCTATCATCCATCACCCCTGTCTGCCTTTCGAATTAGTCTTTGAATTCGGCCTTGTAAAGTATCACTGCGCCTGAGAATAGAAGTGAGTGTGAGCATGGTCTTATCTTCCGGTCTTCTTGTAGCTCACCCAAGTCTATTTTCATCTTGACCATGTGACAGCAGACCGCGTTTTGAGCTCCTTCTTTGCATTTAACACTATTAAATTAATAAAACCTGGCATTTCGAGTGTTTTTCCATTACACCTCAACAGGAGCTTGTCTCACTTCTCACATTCATTGTATCTTCTCGAACAGATAACCAGTTTCTTAGCTGCCCCAACCCTTGACACTGGGCCAGACAAGCCTTCTCGAATCTTCCTTCAGTCTGTTTTCTTCTACTGTGCCACACTTTCAGCCCTTCTGTTCATGGGATCCTAGTTCGCTAAAACACATTGTGCAACATCCAGATTCTATATACATATATATGATGCCGGCACCGCCTGCAGTCTATTCACTACGTATAGCCAGCTTTATGATTAGTCTACTTGCGTTTCAGCATCTGTACAATTATAAAATGGCTTGCATTTTCTTCAGTGCTCTCCGCATTTACAATCTTCGTTTTGCTGACCTCTTCGTCATCAGGATCTATAAGGTCTATATACTCTCTTCATTGGTGCGTCATTTCTGCTTCATGTGACGTCACCAATCCTCTTTCTTTCATCTTCACACTTCTTCCAGAACTTCCTTTAAAAGACCATTTCTCCGGGGTACATCATATAGGGTTTTCTCAATGAATACCTTGTTTCAGGGACTCTTCGTGGTATACGGACCATTATTGACCTTGTGCATGTTGAAATTTCCGGTTTCCAACATATAGGCAAAATGGGGGCGGAACTTCTGGTAGATGCACTTGGCTCCTCTTGTTTAACTTCAAGCAGGCCATCAGTATATTAAATGTGAGGAATCTGTGTTAGGACCATCCAGTAGAACAAACATTATTAGGGGTAATTAATTCCTTCTTCTGTGGGAATGGGCCTTGAAAGAGAACAGTTACTTTAAAGCATAGCACCTGCCAGGGAAGGACAACATTCTGGCCGATCAACTCAGCAGGGAGTCATCTGTGTCTCACAAATGGGAACTGGATAAGCAGAGTTATTGAAGGTGTACGTGGTGTGGGGGACCCCACCCATGGACCATTTCACCACAAGGACCAATGTGCAGTGCCACATTTTTACAAGCAGTTTTTGGGAACCTGGGTCCTTTGCTGATGCTTTTGCTGTATCCTGGAACAGCAAGTTTCTCCACTCTACCCCGGCTAACCAGACGCCTACAGGAGCAGTCCTGCAGATTGTTCCTCATAGGCCCGGCGTGGGCTGGACTAATCTGGCTCCACCTTCTGAAGATAACTGTAGCTGAGCCCAGGTGACTCATTGTGCACCCAGCGCTGATGATGCGGCTAGGTCTGATATGGTACAACAAGCCAGGCACTCTTACTCCGTTGCTCCTGAACACTGAAGGTACGTATGTTTCAACTTGCTGGAAAAAAGCATGGCGGTTCTTCAGGTGGCCAAAGCGCCCACTACTCGTAGACCTCCTACCTAGAAGTGGAAATGATGTGCCAATTTATGCATGGGGGAGGGATCTGAACCATATATAACCTTAATGCACCTATTAACCTATGTGCTAAACCTAGCAAAGGGGGGCTCTCAAAAGCTTCCATCACGGTGCACCTTTCAGAACTTTCTATACCAAGGGACATTAACTGCCACACTTTAGTGATCCTATTGTTAAAATGTTCTTTAAAAGCCTTACATGGCTACATCCACCCGTACAACGCCAGACACCCTCCTGGGAACTCAACACGGTGCGAACATCCTTAATGAAACTTCGTTTTGAATCAATTCATAAATGCAACATGAAATGCCCCTCCATCAAAGTAGGTTTCCTACTAGCCATTGGTTCCGCCAGATGTATTACAGAGCTTCAGATGTATTGCAGAGCTTCAGGAACTGTGTAAACCTACCCTACATGTTTGTTTCAAAGGACAAGGTGGTTCTGAGACCACACACCCAGTTTCTCCCTCCGTTTTTGTTTAGAAATAAGTGAGCAAATCCATTTTGCTACTCACTTTCTCTGCCAATCACTCATCTTTGCCGGAATGTACACTGCATTCTCTGGACATAGAATGGGTGCTAAAATTCTATATCCAGTGCAGCCGCACCTTCAGGAAGTCGGACAGACTGTTTTTGAGGAGGCGCCGGATGGGGCTGTGCAACTTAAAAGCAAGGGCTGTCCGCTTGAGAGGGTAATTGCATCCATCATTGCCATGAACTTCAATGCACCACATTAGAGGGCTTGGTTACCTTTACTCAACTTGAGGCAGGGCAATGATGGCAGCCTTTCATGCTGTTGTATCCCTAAAATATTTTTGCAGAGCACCCATGTGGAGGTTGCTCCAGATCTTCGCTAGACATTGGCCCTCATTATGAGTCTGCCTGTATACTGGCGGGTTACCGGCAGACTCGCCTTTTTTTTCGCCGCCCTATATCCCGGTGTTACCGGGATATTACGAGCGGCAGAGGAACCATAAGGTCCCATTCACGTAGATTCCCATAGGACTCCATGGGAATGGGAACACTTTTAATAACGGTGTTGGTGCTTCAGTGGAAAATCTGCCGGTAGGGGCCCGAACTACCAGCAGGTCAGGCCTGCCGGTAGTTCACAGCCCCTACCGGCAGACTCCGCTGCGAGAGTCACCATCCGGACCTCATACACACCTGAAGACAACAGGGGGGAACATGTCCCCCGCCGCCATCACGATGCACGTGGCCCTGTCCGCATTTTGCAACCAAAATGAGCAGCGCCCCTCCCTAATGGCGAGCAACAACACAGCTGACCTTGGAACAGCTGATTGGGTTGCCGTGCCTATTTAACAAGGGGGGTCCTGGGAGTCCCTCTGCCAGACATTAGTCCTGGTTACGAGGGACTTACCCAGAGTCTTTAGCTCACTATCTTTCACAGAGAAGAAATATCCCAAACATATCAGTCTTTGTCCTGCCCTGGGGCAGTCCAGCACCGAAATGCGAGGCAATTCTCCTCTGAACAAGAGTACCAACAGAAACCCCAGACACGTGTTTCGGTCTGGTTGGACCTCATCAGTAGGGTGGAGCTGTGCCTCTCTAAGAATAGTGAGCAAGGGGTCCACGTCTGGATTCCACTAGTAACTTAGGGTGAGACCCAAAGTTACTTAAATATGCAGATTTAACAAGGGGGGTCCTGGGAGTCCCTCTGCCAGACATTAGTCCTGGTTACGAGGGACTTACCCAGAGTCTTTAGCTCACTATCTTTCACAGAGAAGAAATATCCCAAACATATCAGTCTTTGTCCTGCCCTGGGGCAGTCCAGCACCGAAATGCGAGGCAATTCTCCTCTGAACAAGAGTACCAACAGAAACCCCAGACACGTGTTTCGGTCTGGTTGGACCTCATCAGTAGGGTGGATCTGTGCCTCTCTAAGAATAGTGAGCAAGGGGTCCACGTCTGGATTCCCCTAGTAACTTAGGGTGAGACCCAAAGTTACTTAAATATGCAGATTTAACAAGGGGGGTCCTGGGAGTCCCTCTGCCAGACATTAGTCCTGGTTACGAGGGACTTACCCAGAGTCTTTAGCTCACTATCTTTCACAGAGAAGAAATATCCCAAACATATCAGTCTTTGTCCTGCCCTGGGGCAGTCCAGCACCGAAATGCGAGGCAATTCTCCTCTGAACAAGAGTACCAACAGAAACCCCAGACACGTGTTTCGGTCTGGTTGGACCTCATCAGTAGGGTGGATCTGTGCCTCTCTAAGAATAGTGAGCAAGGGGTCCACGTCTGGTTTCCCCTAGTAACTTAGGGTGAGACCCAAAGTTACTTAAATATGCAGATTTAACAAGGGGGGTCCTGGGAGTCCCTCTGCCAGACATTAGTCCTGGTTACGAGGGACTTACCCAGAGTCTTTAGCTCACTATCTTTCACAGAGAAGAAATATCCCAAACATATCAGTCTTTGTCCTGCCCTGGGGCAGTCCAGCACCGAAATGCGAGGCAATTCTCCTCTGAACAAGAGTACCAACAGAAACCCCAGACACGTGTTTCGGTCTGGTTGGACCTCATCAGTAGGGTGGATCTGTGCCTCTCTAAGAATAGTGAGCAAGGGGTCCACGTCTGGATTCCCCTAGTAACTTAGGGTGAGACCCAAAGTTACTTAAATATGCCGTGCCTGCCAGCTCCTCCCAGCCCCTTCTCTCTCGCTTTAAAGGGAGAGGAGGCAGAACGCCAGGCGAATCTCTCCGCTGCTTGACAGCGCGCAAGGCGCCAGCAAGCCATCCTACACAAGGTATGGCCACCAGCTGCCGCAAGAGCGAAACAGCTCGCAATCTGTACTCCCAACAGAGAAAGGTTGATGCTTATACCCAGTGCCCCCCTCCTTGCTGCCTCAGAAACGCACGTCTCCGGTCGCGCACAAGTTCCCCCATGCCGATCACCTACTTCCCGAGCCTGGCAGACCGCAACTCGAGGGTCGGTCTCAGATGTCCACCGTTACAGGATTACCCCTAGCAACAAAAACACCTGGTCATCCATGCATGCTCCCCGCCCCTTAGCAGCACGCACGTCCACCCATGCAGCTGAAGCATGGTCTCTGCCCACACCTGTGATATTCTATGGGCCACAGCATTCAAATCTAATCACTGTCTGCCCCATGTCCATGATATATGTGCAACCTATTTCACCCATGCAATCACCGGCCACCTCTGTTGACAATACCGTGTACCTCATGCCTGCTCCTTCTGAGGTGCCCATGGCTAATGATGACAATGCCATTTCTCCAGCATGGGGTCTGGCATGGATTCACATGCTCATGAATATTCCCCGTCGTCAGGCTGGGAATCCTCGGTAAAGAAAAAACCAGTATCAGTTTCGTTTCTGATCTGTCTTTCGTAGTAATAACCAATCACTGGTCTCTGCGTCATACTGACCACAGCCAATGACTGCCCTCTACCTAAGCACCGCCTCTGGCAGCCATCTTCAGATTTTTACCGCACGTTCATGTGTTGGGATCCTCGTGCTATTGCTCTCGAGCGTTAGTGCTATTTTTTTCACGTTTTTTCTCAAAAAACTTTGTTTTTTCGGTCAAAAGAGCCTCAAGCTCCACCGACTCTCCATCCGATCAACGGGGACCCGTTTCGGATTCGTCTACGCCCCTCAAGGGTGAAGATTTCGTCGAGCTACGCTTTTGGAGGACTCCAGAAGTTTCTCAGGCCCGGCCATGGCCCAGGAGAAGGGAAGCTCGACGCCCGGAAAGCTGTTCAGGGTCTGCCCTGGATGCCAGCTGCAGAACGTCTTCAAGGAGGACGAACACTCTTTTTGTCTTTACTGCCTACATGAGGACAAGACGCACGTGGAGAAGAACTGTGCGTTTTGCGGCAACATGTCTGAGCGGACCATGAAGGACTGCCATCAACGTCTCGCCAACTGGCTAGAAGGGAAGAGCCCGTCCGGCGAGAAGAAGAGGAAGAAATCCGAGCGGTCTTCTAAGACCTTTGAGGACGCCCCGGCGACGGGGGTCCAACATAAGGCCAAGCACCGCGAGTCCGCTGGCACCGGGAGCGCCGAACGGTCGGACTCTACGGGTGCCAGGCAGGGCGCACCCTCCCCGGCACCATCAACCACGAGCCAACGCTCTGGGTCGGGTAAGAGGAAGGCAGAGCACCCGGCGAAGCTCCTGGAGAGGCCCCGGTCGAGCTCGAAGGCGGAGGGGGAGCGAGGCAGTGTCCCCCCCCCCCCCCTCAAGGATAAGGCGGTGAGCGCACCTAAGGTGGTGAAGGCCTTAATCCATCCGGCCAAGCCCTCTATCGAAACTGTCGCGGCGGCCCTGGCTCAGCCTGTGGAGGCTACACCAGTGGTGGCGACCTCGGGGCTCAGAGTCTCCCTGCCATCTCGGAGGGAGTCCTCTTTTGTGCCCATCGATAGGACCCCCGTGAAATCCCCCGTGGGGAAGAAAAAGGGGGGGCAGGGCGTCGTCGTAGATTCGGCTTCAACCTCGGAGGAGGAGCTGGTCGAGGTCTTAAGCCACGGCCTCGGCGTGGAAGAAGACCGGCCCGTCGGGATGGATCCCGACGCAGGTGACGACGACATCGTCGAGGGTACCGACTGGGCCCCTGATCGCCCGTCGGATTCCCCTCTGCCAGCGCCGCGAGACAACTCGGCGGCCATTTTGTTGGCTATACAGTCCTTATGCTCTGAGATAAGGACGAGACTACCGTTGCCGACGGAACCTCTCCCGTCGGGGGACCCAGAACCGGGACCTTCTGGTGTTCCCCCTACCAAGAAAAGAAGGATCCACCCTCCACCTCCTTTTCAGCCGTCGCGCCCCTTCCAGCCCTCCTCCCCGTCCACCCGAGGGGATGATACGGGGACTGACACGGCAGCGACGGGTACGGACGACGAGGTATACGACGAGGATGTACCGTCGTCTCCTCCCACCAGGGCTTCTCCGCCCGACGAGATTGGATCGTTCCACTCAATGATCGCCAGGGCATCCGAGCTTTTCCAACTCTGCCCTGAGGAGAAGAAGAAGGAAGGTTTCCTTTATCAGCGGCGCGAGGCCAAGAGGAAGACGGTCCTCGCGGTGCCTCTATTGGACGACATTTGGGATGAGGGCCTCACCCTCCTCAAGAACCCCAGCTAGAAGAGACTGGTACGAGAAAAAGTACCGGGTCCCGGACGCAGCCCCAATGTGCCTCCGGGCGCAGCCTACCCCGGACTCTGTCGTCTCCGCGGCGGCCAGGAAAAAAGCGGGGGGGGCGGGGGTGCGGCCTCCACATCGACTTCCCCACCGGACGGCGAGGGAAAGAAATTGGACGCTATGGGACGCAGAGTCCTCTCGTCTGCAGCGACGACGATTAAAGCTGCCAACGCCTTGGCTATCGTGGCCCGATACGACAGGGAGCTCTGGTACAAACTGGCTCCCCTGCTGGACTTCTTGCCGGACGACAAGAGGGCAGAGGCCCTGGAGATCCTGCAGGAAGGTGAGGTGGCTTCGGATCACGCCATTACCGTTGCGACGGACATCGCCGACACTGGGTTCCGCCAGTTGGGCAACAGCGTTTGCCTTAGGCGGCGTGGATGGCTCAAGGCTACGGACTTCCGTCAAGACGTTCAGACCAGAGTCCTGGACATGCCCTTCGATGGGAACAACCTGTTTGGGAAAACGGTGGACGATTCCCTTCAGGCCATTAAAGCGGACACCGAGACGGCCCGGGCCCTTGGAGTTCTGCAACAACGACGGACGCCCTTTCGGAGCAGCGGAGGCAAGGGCGCCTCCAAAGGTTCCGGCGGCGGTTTCTCCTCCTACCGTCAAGCGGCCCGCTCGTCATCTCAGGAGGCCTACAGAGGACGAGGCAAGCCTGGCGGACCCCGCCGTCGTCGCCAAGGACAAGGCGCTAAAGCCTTGTCGAAGCAGGATTGAACCGGCCGGGGGGTCGGGCCCCCACTGAAGCACCCCGGTGGGAGGCCGGCTGGCGAGCTTCATCAGCGTGTGGGAGTCCATCTCCACCGACCGTTGGGTGCTGGACGCCTTGGCCCGGGGCCACGCGCTCGAGTTTCAAAGAAAGTGTCTGCGCGTCCCCCCCCTTGGCCAGGAAAGAACTTCACGTCCCTCAACTTCTCCGGGAGGTGAAGGCGATGCTCAAGAAGGGCGCCATCGAACTCGTTCCAAAGAGGCTTCGGGGCTCCGGAGTCTACTCGAGATACTTCCTCGTGAAGAAGAAGACGGGGGGATGGCGCCCCATCCTGGACCTGCGACGTCTGAACAAGTTCATCAAGGCACAAAAGTTCCGGATGGTCACCCTCCAGCACGTCCTGGGTCAGCTGGAGGAAGGAGACTTCCTGTCGTCGTTGGATTTGGAGGATGCCTACTTCCATATTCCCATCTTGAAGGGGCACCGAAAATTCCTCAGGTTTGTGGTCCAAGGGCGGCATTACCAGTTCAAAGCCCTCCCCTTCGGTCTACGGTCGGCACCCAGGGTGTTCACCAAGTGCCTCGCACCGGTGGCGGCTCAGCTGCGCCGCGAAGGGATCCACGTCTAAATCCCACCTGGTACCCGCGCAAGACACTCTGTTTCTGGGAGCGAGGCTCAACACAGTGTCCCTTCGGGCCTCCCTGTCGGAGGAGAGGACCAGGACCATCCTGGGCAAGGTGCAGCGGATGTTGGTGGCCGACGCGGCCAAGGTGACGTCCATCAAGTCCCTCCTCGGAATGATGTCTTCCTGCATCTACCTCATTCCCATGTGCAGGCTCCGGATGCGCCCGTTGCAGGAGTTCCTGGACGCGCGCTGGATCCAAACGACGGGCAACTTCGAGGAAAGGATCACACTCGACGAGAGTTTCCGACGAGCGATCCGGTGGTGGGGCACCCGCGCGCATCTGACGGCGGGCATGGCCTTCCAGACCCCAGCCCACCAGGAGACAGTGACCACGGATGCCTCCCTGGAAGGGTGGGGAGCGCACACCGAAAATCTGCACGCAAGGGGCCTTTGGCTCCCGACGGAGAAATCCTTACATATCAACGTCCTGGAGCTCCGTGCAGTGTTTTGGGCCCTCAGGTCCCTCCTTCCGTCCCTCAAGGGCAAGGTGGTGAGGATCTTCACCGACAACACCACCACCATGTTTTACATCAGAAAACAGGGCGGAACCAGGTCCCCAGCACTGTCCAAGGAGGCGCAGGACCTGTGGCATTGGGCAGTCGCCCAGGGGATGTTTCTGGTGCCGTTTCATCTGGCAGGGATAAAAAACACCATCGCCGACTCACTCAGCAGGGAGCTGCGCTCGTGCCACGAGTGGGAACTACGGCAGGATCTAGTGGATCGCCTCTTCCGACGGTGGGGCACACCCCAGATCGACCTGTTCGCGACGGCGACGAACTCCAAGTGCCGGAGGTTCGCCAGCAGGTTTCCCCAGGCGAGGAGCATGGGCGATGCTTTCTCGTTCCCCTGGGAGGGCCTGTTCCTCTACGCGTTCCCTCCTTTGCCACTGCTAATCCGGCTCGTCAACCAGCTCAAGAGGTCACGGTGCAGGATGATCCTCGTCGCACCTGCGTGGCCGAGGCAGATATGGTTCCCGGACCTTCTGGACTTGTCAGCGTCCCCGCCAATCAAGCTGCCGGTGGACGCGGATCTGCTCTCCAGGGAAGGAGGCGCCATCCTCCACCACGACCCGAAATCGCTGAACTTGCAGGCCTGGCTCCTGCAGCGCTAGAGTTTGGAGGATACGACATACCGGCCGACTGCAGAGAGGTTCTTGCAAAGGCCAGGGCGTCCTCGACTCTTAAATGCTACGGTCACAAATGGAAGAGGTTCTCTGTCTGGTGCCACGCACAGAAGATTAACCCTCTACGGATTACGGCTCCCCAAGTTCTGCCGTACCTGCTGACGCTGGCCAAAGCTGGACTGGCACACGCGTCCATCAAGATTCATCTTGCTGCGATCTCCCGATACACCAGAACCACGGGACGGACGTCCTTGTTGTCTCATCGTCTGGTGAAGGAGTTCATGAAGGGACTGTTCAGATCGTTCCCGCCGGTGAAGGCTCCGGCCCCGGCGTGGGAGCTCAACGTGGTGCTGACCAAGCTCATGGGACCTCCGTTTGAGCCTCTGCACTCGGCCCCGTTGAAGTTTCTGTCGTGGAAAACAACGTTTCTTGTGGCCATCACCTCCGCACGACGGGTGGGAGAGATCCAGGCCCTTTCCTGCAAGGCCCCGTACTTGACTTTTCATGACACGAGGGTAGTGCTCAGGACGCACCCCTCCTTCATGCCCAAGGTACCGTCGGACTTCCATCTCAACGAACCCTTGGTGTTGCCTGTGTTCTTCCCGTCGCCTTCGTCGCCGGCTGAGAGGACTTTGCACTCGCTGGATGTGGCTAGAGCACTGAAGTTCTACGTGGACCGCACAAAGTGTTTTCGGAAGACGTCACAACTCTTTGTGAACTTTGGACCTGTCAATCAGGGGAAGGCTCTCTCGAAGGCTTCCATTTCCAGGTGGCTCTCCGGCTGTATCATGTACTGTCATCGGTTGGCAAACCGACCGCTGCCCGGCCGTCCGAGAGCCCATTCCACCAGAGCGTTCGCAGCTACCACGGCGTTCCTTTCTGGTGTGCCCCTGCTGGACATATGCAGGGCTGCTACGTGGAGGTCGACGCACACCTTCACGAAGTTCTACTGCGTCGATCGGGATTCCAGGGAGGAGTCCAAGGTCGGCCAAGCAGTGCTGCGCAACCTGTTCGCCTGAGGTGAGCCTGGTGAGGAGGTAAGATGCTTAATGTTGAGTTTGATGCAATGCTTAATGTTGAGCCTTTGCCACCTCCCGTGGTTGTGCATGTGTGTACTGCTATGTATTCTTTATTCATGAGCATGTGAATCCATGCCAGACCCCATGCTGGAGAAGGAACAAGTTACTTACCTGTAACTGTTGTTCTCCAGCATGGGTCTGGCATGGATTCACATGCGAACCCTCCCGCCTACCCCTCTGCGGCTCTTCACTTGGTCATACTGCCACTTCACGTGCTTCCAAATCTGAAGATGGCTGCCAGAGGCGGTGCTTAGGTAGAGGGCAGTCATTGGCTGTGGTCAGTATGACGCAGAGACCAGTGATTGGTTATTACTACGAAAGACAGATCAGAAACGAAACTGATACTGGTTTTTTCTTTACCGAGGATTCCCAGCCTGACGACGGGGAATATTCATGAGCATGTGAATCCATGCCAGACCCATGCTGGAGAACAACAGTTACAGGTAAGTAACTTGTTCCTTATCCTGACAATAACAATGCCATTTATTTTGTAACTGCGCCTGAGGCACCCATGCCAAATGTTGATACTGTACTGTATTCCAGGCCTGAGCCCCCTGAGACGCCCATGCCAAATCTTGATGCTGCACTGTATTTTATGCCCGAGCCCTCTGAGGTGCCCACAACTTCACTGTCGGATTGTAGTGATATTTCCCTGCCGTAGCCATCTACCACGCCCGCCCTCTTACCTGCTTCCACACCCTTAATGATCCACACTCTTAGCTGTGCTCTGGTCCACGCACGCTCAGTACCTGCCCATGCCCTTGACATAAATGACCTCATCAAGGACAACATCGACCTCTTAATAATTACAGAATCTTGGCTTAATGAAAGCTCAGGCCCGGCACTATCTCTTGCCATCCCTTCAGGGAACTCTATTTTCTGAAAAGACAGTACCTCCCAGAGAGGTGGGGGTGTGGCCCTCATTGCCTGGGAAACCCTTGCTATCAGAGAAGCGGAAGGGCAACTTGATCACAATTGTGACTACCTCCCATTTAAAAATGAATGTCTCCCACAATTGCACTATAACTATGCGTATTGTCTACAGACCTCCTGGTCCCATCAGACTTTCAGGACACCCTCACCCTCTCGTTGTCTGACAACATCAAAAAGACGTCCCAAGTCATACTCCTGGGTGATCTAAACCTAGGGCTCAATGACCCCAAGGACTCCCACGCCAAATCCCTCAAAGTCCTATCCACCTTGGGCTTCTTGAAAACTATCTCCGAAACTACCCACGTCAAAGGGCGCACACCGATTGGATCAGTCATAACTGTTTCATCCGAATCACTGCCAACACTCCCATCCCATGGTCCGACCATCACTATATTCAATTCAACCTCAACACGAAAAAACGGCCCTTTTCCTAGGCCCATCTCCCCCCTGTCCAGCAGCCCTCACGCCTATTGACAGCTGAAAACATAGCACCGTTTCTTCTTATCCCTGCTCTGCAGGTCCCATTTTCCAAGAACCCTGAAACCCTAGCCAGCACCTTTTTAAAAAGATTGTCACCCAAGCAGTTGACACCATTGCTCGACTCGCCCTTAAAAAAGCCAAACATTCTAACACATGGTTCTCAAAAGAACTCCTTGACCAACGTTCTCAGAAGAGGCTTGCCCTCTCCGCATGGAAAGCCAACCCCTCCAAAGCCACCAGAAGCGCCTTCAAAGCCATTTCCATATCATACAAAGCCAACATCACCCTAGCCAAAGCCGCATCCTTCAATTCAAGAATCAATGACACCAAATCAGGGTCCAAAGAAATCATCACCATCTTTAGGGAGTTGGAAAAACCATCCACTCCTCCTCCCTCTCTCAAGGACGAAAGCTGGTGTAACAGTATTGCATCTCACATGCTAGACAAGCTCAATTCTCTTCAAACCAAAATTCACGGCCATCAAAAAGCTAAAAGCTCTTAACCGCCTCATAGTCAATCTGCACAGTAAAACGCCCACGCCCACCAAGACTAAGTCCTCCCCACTTTTTGACTTTAAAGATATGACTGAGCTGGAAGTTATCACCCTGCTCAAATCCATCAAACCTTCTAACTGCAAGGGAGATGCCTGTCCAGCCCAACTCCTCATCAAAGACTCTGCACATATCCTAGCACTGTTCCTAACCTCATTCATCAACTCATCCTTCCAGGCTGGCCACGTTCCAACTGGACCTAAGGAAGCGTGGGTACACCCACTCCTTAAAAAAACATCCCTGGACCCAATGGTCCCAGGGAACGATAGGCCCATTACCACTGTCCCATTCTTACTCAAAATCCTGGACAAAGCAGCCTACCTGCAAGTGCAAAAATTCCTGGAAGATAACTGTCTCCTCGGCCTGCGGCAATCTTGCTTCCGCCCACGACATGGCACCAAAACGGCTCTCCTAGACTTAAAGAATCAAATGGATAATCTAAGAGACACAGACAATCCTGCGCTCCTTCTGCTCCTGGACTTATCCGCAGCCTTTGACCTGGTGGATCACAACACTTTGTGCCGCCATCTAGCAACTGAGGCCAACTTCTCCCCTAAAGCGTGTGAATGGATAACCTCCTTTCTCCAAGAGAGGGCCATGAAAGTCTTCTCTGTCTCAGACTGACACCCCTAGCCACATCAAATGTGGTGTTCCACAGGGCTCCTGTATCGCGCCCACACTTTACAACCTCTTCACGAGGCCTTTGTTCAACATCCTTGACTCCTTGTGCATATCGTATACCAATCATGCAGATGACACACAGGTGCTTATCCCACTCACCAGGGAATAGGAAGCGGATACGAACAAGCTCACCACCATTTACTCCACTATCCAATCCTGGCTGGCAGACAATTGGCTCTGCCTCAACAGTGAAAAAACAGAACTTGCTCATGGGGTCACCCACCACCCTGGGCAACCTCGAACAGTACACAGCCTTTATCATTGATAATATTACCATCAAGGTCTCCAACAACGTTAAGACACTTGGAGTCTACTTGGATTCGGATCTGACCATGGATAGACAGGTTAATGCCATTGCCTCCTCGTCAGCCTACTATTCTAAAGTTCTCAACACAGCCAGACCCTTCCTATCATGCCAGAATTGCCTCACCACTGCCAGGGCAATAATTGGATTGAGGCTGGACTATTGCAATGCCCTCCTCGTAGGGACCTCTTGCAAAAATCTGGCCAAACTCCAGCTGGTCCAAAACAGCGCCCTCGGGGCAGCCAAAGGAACCTCAAGAAAATACCACATTTCCGAAGTGAGAAGACAGGCCCACTGGCTCCCGGTCAAAGAGAGAATTGTCTTCAAAACCCTTGACCTCACTCACAAATGCCTCCATGAACTTGCACCCCCGTACCTGGCTCAGAGAATCACCAAGTACACCGCCACAAGACCTCTGAGGAAGTGCTATTCCAACATGATTGTCATGCCTAAAACCCGAAGTCCGCGCTGGGGATCCAGTTTTCCTACTCTGGCCGCCACCCATTGGAACGCACTACCCACCCACCTAAGAATGATCGAGTCCCACCAAGCATTCCGCAAAGCTATCAAAACCCAGATTTTTGTCTGAAAGGAAAATGTCAATTATCACCCTGTAAAATACTGTCATTGTATTATGCATCTGTATGTAACTCTGATTATATCTGTATTTCATACAGTCTGTGTTTTTGTAACCAAGAGACCTCTGGTCGCCCGTTAACTTAAGAATCAAAACTTCCTACAAAATTCTTGTAAGAGCGCCTCAATGCCCCCGGGCTGCAAGTGCGCTATACAAATAAATAAAATTGTAGTTTGCCGGTAGATAAGGCCAGATTACCGGCACTTTTTTCTGAGCCGGCAAACTTGGAATGAGGGCCATTGGCTTGATGAGAGCAACCAATCAGAATCTGCAGTTGGTCAAGCAGTGATGTAACATCTTTTTAGATGGTTAGGAGCAGCCTCGCCCTCCATTCCAAGTAACTTGTTTACATGCTCTGATGAATCCAACCATGTCATCACTGCCTCCTCGAGGAATGTCTCTGCTCACGTGGCCCTGTAAAGGTAAAGTTACCTGATCCTGACCCTTGGGTCGGCTATCTGAGGGAGGACCATATGAGGGGAGACGACCCTCAGGGGAGTGAAGTGGACTCACTAGCTGGAACATGGTCTCTCCCTTCCCCTCAGATCATAACCCCGTAACTCCCCAATCCTCCATGGCATATTGTAATGTTAGTCAAGAACATCCAGTCATGACTAATAGCAAAGTTCTTTCATATCCTTATTTGAAAATGTCATACAATACTGAGATGTGGAGGACTAGAGCCGTGAAGAATGCTGAGAGGCAAGAGACACGCTCTATTTGTTGGGAGCATTCGATAGATGCCGGGACATTCAAAATCACCAAGCGTCAGGAAATATGAGTCTCACTACTTCCGGTGCGAGTCGGTAAATTTGATGGACCGATACAGCAGTGTGGAACGAGGGAGCTCCTGGGGGCCCGCCAGAAGAAGCTCTGATGCAGGAGGTTCGCTGTGTGAATGCCATGAGCGGATGGAGCTGCTGAGTGGAGTCCGAGGCATCGCAGGAACCAGAGAGAAGGCGAGACACCTGTCAGACGAGGAAGTAGGCCGCTGGGAGAACCGAAGACCGCGAAGGAGGGCAAAGCTGCCGAATGAAGCCGGTGAGCCCATAGAAGGAAATTGGGACACGGAAGTGCTTCGTGGCGTGTATAGTGTACCATTAGAACAGAATTGTATGAATTTCGTGAGCCCGAAAAGGGGACACTGAGACATTTGTTGAGAGAAACAAAGCAGATACGGGTCGAGGACCCAATGTATGAAAGAAGCGGTATCAAATCTTGGAATTGTTTAACATTGAAAAAAATTGAAAGTTTGTTCATTAATAGAAAGCCCTAGCAGGAGAGTATACCCGGCATACGGATTGCGAGTCTGGAACCTGTACCCAATTGTGATTATCAAAATCATTGAAAGCATAATAGGGAGAGTGTACCAAACTGACTGGGGAGGAGGATGGGACTCACTATCATGCATCAACTTTCTGGAGTGTGGAATCCTGGGGAACTGAGTCAATCCCCTTGGAACTGTAATTGGGACATATTGTGACCAGGGAATCATCTCTCTCTCCCCCCTCCCCCCCCCCACCGCCCCTTGTCCTCTCGAGGTTAAAATAGTTTTTTCTTGACCCTGTGAAAACCCGGGAAAGCTCAAAGGCAGAGAAATGCATCCTACCCTTTGAGATTGTGAACTGTGAGAATCTGGGAGAGCTCAAGAGTAGAGTCAAACCCCTTGATCTTGTGAATTGTAGAATATCAAGCTAAGACCCATACCCCTTGAGAGTGTGAACTTAAAACCTGAGGAACTACACCCCCCTCCCCTCACCCCCCACGCCCCTGAAACACCCTGAGACTTGTGGAACTTTGTTTTGTTTTCAGCACCTTTCTTTGGAACTGTGTTGGAACTTTGGATAAAAGAGCTGCGAGTGGCCACCAGCTGAGACATTTCCCTTTTCACTTAATATTGAGTTTAGCATGCAAGGGTCCGGTTAGGATTTGGACACAGGACAGAACTTTACTTTGGACATTCTGGCATGGACACCATTTAGTATTGTTGAGATAGGGAAACGCCTCTTAAGTAGGGTGGGTGAGGATTTTCTCCAACTGCCTTTTTACTTTGGTTAATAAACGTCTTTGCCAACCACTATGACACCCCTGTGTCTGCGTTTTACTCCCAATTCCTTATAATGCACACAGTCCTACAGGTAAGGGGTGGATCGTCCACTTGGATTCCCAGAAAATAGGTAAATGCTCCAAAAAACTAAAAATAAGGTGTAAAAATACCCCCAACAAAAAATAGTAGATGGGGACACAAATCCTTCTCCCCCTGTTTTCACTCAGAACACAGCTTTATGGATATGTTGGCCCCAGTAGTACACGTAGGACGATTGAAAAACTACTATTATTACTTCCTGATCCAAAGAAGTAAGCCTGTATCTTTTAATGTACATGAATAACTAGGTGGAAAGAAATAATTATTACAAAAAGATTTCAGTTTTAAAGTTAAATCCTATTTGTACCCCTTATAAAACACTTGCATTGCGAATTGGACTTAAATTTTTACTCCCTATAAAATAATTGTACTCCTGACCTTAAAAAAAAAAGGGAGTAAAATACACCCACTTTCAAATCTTATCTGGACCACTGAATGCACATATTATTGTCTGGGTATTCCAATTTTCGTAACCATCTTCTGTACATGGGGCTATAAAGGGTGAGGACACTGGTGCATGCTGATACTGCTTTGTACTCTATGCAAGCTTGTGAATCTATGAAATATCCAATGCTCTAGAAGAATTACTTACCTGTAACTAGTTCTCCAGCATTGGTATCTTTTATAGATTCACAGGAAAGCCCTTGTCTTTGCGGTCTCTATCTTATGCCCTGTGCATCTCAATCACATGACAATGAGTTTGAATCTGCAAATGGCTGCTCTGCCTGGTGCTAAGGCTCTGTCCACCTGGCCGTTGGTCAAACGCCAAAAAAGGACAAAGGTTGAGGCAGAAAGTCTACACAAGGGAATTCTCTGTGGTTTGTATGCAGTGTATTGCTGTGGAGATTTTTGTTCTGTGCTGGGGGATTCCCAGTCTGACTGCAGGGAATATTCAAGCATGTGAATCTATGAAAGAGACCATTGCTGGTGAACTACAGTTACAGGTAACCCGGTTAGACATTGAGGGGAGTTGGGAGCTATTTAGCACCTGCGTGTAGCCTTGAAGATCCTGATTAGCTTGACACCAACAGCTACCAGGGGCTACTTTACGCTCCCCAGGCCACCTGATGCTGAACAAACACTTACGTGAATTTAACTCTGTGCGTTTATAAATAAACATTTGTGCACTTCTATAATACATTTTAAGTATAAGGGGGGGCCATACATAATTGACAAAATGATATGTTTGCATCTTAAGTGGAAGTTGGATTTGTGGAACGTTGTGTGAACTAGCTCCTCATTCCCCAGTGGTAACTACTGGTCACTGATTGATGATGGATATCCAGGATCTGCTTTTAGCTCCTGCTTATCCATTCTTATTTTGGATCTCTGAAGTAACCCTTTATTTTGTTGGAACATGGCTAGGGTGTGGTTAATTTAGCTAGAGGCAAGTCACAGAAGTATGGAGGTGACGCCACAATGACAATGGACAAACAAACACGTTTGCTACGCATCAGTGAAGTGGGACATCTGGGAGTTGTAGTTGGCTTATTACAGAAGGACCAAGGGTATCTGCTGTGTGAGAATGTGGTAATTAAGCTTGTGTTCTGTAGTTATTGCGGTGAGGGGTCAGAAATGCAAGACTCAAAAAAAGAGGTTCTCATAAACGCCTAACTTCCCCTAACCTAACAGGTCCCTACCTAGCAAACTAAAATGAAAGAAAAATGACCTAGTGTCCAAAATATCTTGGGGCCCTCACGCTTATACAATCAAATTACACAAGGAAAATATGGCTGGCTTTTGACTCAACAAAACGTCTTTGTAATGTAAACTCTTATGTCCTTGGAAGTTCTTCTTGTGACCAGGGTTGTATTCCCTTCCCCTGGTTCAATTCAGGAATACTTAACTTAAAGTTCTGATTCAACGAAGTTCCATTTAAAGAATTGGTAGTCTTTTCCAACACCTGTATTTCTCCGAGGTATCACAAGTTTTCTTTTCATCACAGTTGGTTGATAAATCAAAACAAGTAAATGTCTTCCGCAATAGCCTTCTTGAAAAGATGATCCACTTTCTTCGCAAACACAGGTTCAATACCAAATGCAATTTTTCTATTATATTATACCACTTGCTTCAAAAAATAACTTATTCTTGGTTCAAACATTTTTGTCAGGATAGCAGAACGAAATGTCTCTCAGTAGTTCTACTAATTGTCAAATGCATGCTACAGTACATGAATACTCATTCAACCAAGGTTCTTTCCAAATATCTTTCTGCCACAAAGATATTAAAACACCATCTTCTTTCCTGGTCCACTCACCTGCCAGAACTAACTACTATATGCCCTTTCTTGGTACAGTCGCCTGCCAGGAAGAAGACTCCTACAACTAACTTCAAACTTGGTGCCATTATTGATTCCATGATTCTCCACACCAGTCTCTGATTGCTTTCGCAATCGTTTGACTGTTAGTAGTATAAGATATGTTTTCCTAAAGGTATCTCTCAAAAGGGGTTTATACTTCAGTTTCTTTCTAAAAGGTGTTGCACAACTTCTTGGCTGATGGTAATGCTGGCTGTGAACCTTTACCAGTGTTGGTCTTAATACAGGTTTCTCATTGCCTCTTGGCTGTGGGTAGTATTGGTATTAGGCTTCATTCACTGGAAATGTGCCCAAAGTCTTTTTACAGCCTCTTGGCTGTGGGCAATGTTGTTTATAGACTTTCCTTCTTGTATTCCCTTATGAAGGAATTTTCCTCTTTGCCACTTCATTTTTTTTTCTTTGACTGTTTGGTATTAAAAATTCTGTTTCTGTGACTGTCTTAGTGCACAGAGCGCCCCAGGGTTTGCATTATCTCTCTGCCAACTCATGGGTTCTCTGCGGATGCTCCTGCTGATTCTGGCTTTGTGGCAGTGCTTCTGCTTCCAGTTGGCTTTCTTCCTCACCTCTACGAACCTTGGATAAGTGAAGCAGCGGTCTCCGAGAACAAACGCTCTGTTGATATTAGGCTGCAATACAATGCACGGCTGCTGCACGTTGTTAGGGAAGCCAGTCTTCTCTGCTTAGCTTCTTCTTAGTATGCTAACTGTGCGTACTCTGCAGTATTTCATGTTTTCACTTGGGGGTGGCACCTGCAAGCAGACTTCTTTCTGAGGCTACTGCTGCACCTTGGATGATAGTAGCTTTCTCAGCTACGCTTCCCTCACTGCCATCAACTGCTTCTCGACCTTCATCGCACAGCTGGATTTCATCTTGGGCTTTATATATCCAGCTCAGGTGCTCTGAATGGTGAATATTCAGAGGTGCCAACTAGTTGTCATTCAGAGTCCATCTTTCCTCTAAGGTCCCCTTCTTCCCAATACATTTAGCATTGTGGCAATTGAAGTCCATACCCCTAGTGTCATGATCAGGTAGAGGGTGCCTTACCACGGCCACAGTAGAAGAGGCCCATACTGGGATTTTAGTGACATCCCACCGCCCACAAGATGATGGAACAGGGGAATAGAAGAGATCTATATTCCCGGTAGTGTATCTGTACATGTGTAGTATGTCTATATAGAGATGTCATGTGACTATTTGATAGTAGTGGTTTGGTAACGGAAGACCGAGAACGTTGCCTGACAAGCGTATATCTTCAGTAAGTAATTCTATATAATGTCCGAGATAACTGCTTTCCCTGTGCTTGTTTTTCTATCTTTCCCAATTGTTAGTTGGTACCTTCTACTTGGAGCCTTTGTCTCACAGGGCCTGAGATTTCTTTGAGAAACTGATTTCTCAACAGATCTTCTTGCCAGAGCACTCGGGTCTAGCAATAAGTGTTTACTATTTGTTCCTGATTTCCGTCTACCATATTGGGGCAGGAGATCCTTCGCAGCATAATCAATGACTCGTGATTGGAATTTTTTACCAATATAGTTGAGATGTCCATGTCACTTTTAGAAACCAACTGAAGACCTTTCTGTTTCTGGTAAATTAATTCATTGGTTTACTTAGTTAAGAATTAGTTAAGAATTCTGGTGTTGGAATTTCTGTGCAAAGATTCTTTTTGTGGAGAACAAACGCTCTGCAAATTAATTTAACACTTTACATAAATGGCCCACCATGAACAGACAGTTTAAAGTTTGAAATATTTCCAAATGGAAGTTGTTTTTGTTCCTGCTGATGTCCTTAGATTGAGTGGAATTTTATTTGGTGCAAGTTAGTGATGGTAGGCAGTAGATTTAAGGATTATCAAGCAAGGGAGAATGTGCTTCATGACTGACCATAATTATACTGATAGATTCACTTTTGGGCATTTAAACAACATAGGTTCCTAGTCTCTGTTAAATTTGTGACACCTCTGGCATTTTTAGTTGTAGTAATGCTTAAAATGTATCCATTAAAAAACAAAGCATGACACGTACCGTACTTAAAAACATTCACACAAGTAAATAACTATTTCTCCAGCATTGGATCTTTCATGGATTCACATGCTTAGAATATTCCCCGTCGTCAGGCTGGGAATCCCCGGTACATTATATAGACCCTTTCCCGTAGGAAAACTTTTTCGACGCTTATGCGTCCTATCCACCTCGTTTTGTATCATGCGTGCCCGCACCGTCAGGACGTCATGATACAATTACAGGACCCGCCCCCGCGCTCCCTCAGATTTCAACCGTCTTTCAAAGTAGTGGGATCCTCGTGATTACTGCTAGTGGAAACTAGGTTGTTTCTTCTGTTTCGCTTCGGCGACGTTCAAATTCTGGATAATTATGTCTGGAAAAGCGTTATTTCGCCCTTGTGCGACATGTGGCCTCAAAAAAGTTTATGAAGGAGATGCCCACATGGATTGTATCTACTGTCTACACCCGCACCACACGGCGGATACATGTGAGATATGCCAGGGTTTCTCCCAAAAAACCCTTAAGGACCGTAAAAGAAGGCTGGTCGACTGGCTTAATGACGGAGCGGGTGCCTACCCGGCTTCGGAAGTTGGCTCCACGGCCTCCAGGAGCAAGTCGGAACCCCCATCAAAAAAGGTACGGCCAGCAGAAAACCGCGCTGAGGACAAGCATAAGGGGAAGCATGCTGGGTCTTCCTCATCACATAAAAAGCCCTCCTCCTCCTCATCTAAGACGGAGAGACAAGCGCTGTCAAAATCCTCCTCAGGGGACCGTCCCAGGTCTTCCATGAGTCGAGATGCTTCAGCCGGGAAGTCGGCATCGAAATCGGCGACGAAGTCGAAGGGCTCGACGACGACTTCTTGCTCGTCGACCTCGGTGTCATTGACGATGCCTATTACTGTTCAGGCAGCAGCGGTTGGGATTCCTTCGTCGACGGAGACTCAGTCTATGGCTTGGCTGCCAGAGGTCTATGACCCGATCCCCCCTGAAGTCTTACTGCAGCCAGACACGGCCTGCTCGGCGGAAGGAGAAGGTGGCACGGTTCTGCAGCCATCGGATTTAGGCTTACGGCCTTCCACGTCGACGACGACGACGATGAGTGCGAGTGGGGGTATGGTGCCTATATCTTCAACATTACTGACCCCCCAGACAGTTTTGTCTCTGGATGTGCTTAATACTCTTCAGAAGCTCCTGCAGCGACTGGATACGCAGATCCCTCAACCCGGGACTTCATCGTCACTTTTTTCTGTACCTTCCGTCGACGAGCAAACTTGTGCGGCTTGCTCGACGACTAAAAACACATCGGCTCCCCAGGAGGTAAAAGATCGTCCTCGAGTGCAGGAGGAGGGTGAGTTATCCGAGTCCGATTCTATACTGGGTGACTCAGGGTCAGACATCTCCCTTTCACCGTCGAGGGACCCAACATGGAATTCGGATGTAGAGGTAGAGTCTACGAGGAGCCAGACACAGCCATCTCCTCCGGATGATGTCGGAGCCTTCCATGCAATGATGGGAAAAGCTTGTTCCGAGTTTGGCTTGATTCCTGAGGAGCAGAAGAAAGACTGTTTCCTTTTTGACCATATGGGTCAAAGGAGGAAATCGGTATTTCCCATCCCAATTTTGGACCACGTGTGGCAAGAAGGTCTCAAGACGATGCGCCATCCGTTCTCAGAGCCAGCTATAAAGGGACGGATTGAGAAAAAGTTTAAAGCTCCGGAGGCCACTCCAAAATATCTAAAATCACAACCTCTGTCTGACTCGGTGGTGTCGGCGGCAGCGGCTAGGAAGGCCAGGGTACAGCAAAAATGTTCAACTCCACCAGAAAGTGAGGCTAGGAGGCAAGACGCCTTTGGAAAAAAGGTGCTCTCGGTCGGTGCGACGACGGTAAGAGCAGCCAATTCCTTCGCGATCGTGTCACGATATGATAGGGAAATGTGGCACAAACTAGCCCCTATCCTAGAACATCTGCCAGACGAACACCGGAAAGCAGCCATGTTACTGGTGCGGGATGGCGAAGAGGCCTCGAACCATGCAATTAATATTGCAGTTGACCTAGCAGAGTCTGGCTTCAAAAAAATCAACCATGGAGTAGTACTTCGTCGACAAGCGTGGCTCAAATGTACTATTTTCCGTCCTGAAGTCCAGTACAAAGTCCTTGACATGCCATGTGAAGGGGAACACCTGTTTGGCGAAAAGGTTGATGAAGCGTTGAACGGGATGAAAGAAGACACGGATAGTGCTAGGTCCCTCGGCGCCCTCCAAATGGGTAGAAACTTTCGCTCTTTTCGCCCCTTTAGGGGTGCTTCTGGAAACTCCCGCTTTGGAGCCTCGAGGGATCGTGGATTTAACAGGCCCTCGTACTCTTCACAAGGGTTCAGACGAGCGTCCCAGTCGGCACGTAGAAGCAGAGACTATCAAGCTTCCAGGCGGCGAGGCTCGGGTCCATCGTCGACGAAGAACAAGCAAACCGGCAACCAATGACGGCCTTCGGAACGTCCTGGGGGGTCGAGTCTTTCATCACTTCGACCGATGGAAATGCATCACCACAGATCGATGGGTTCTAGACACGATTCGCATGGGTCATGCGCTACAATTCAAAGGCAAGCCTCTGCGTCTTCCTCCTTTATTCTCGACACAGCCCCACCTCCGAATCCTATGACAAGAGGCGGCGCTTATGTTGCGAAAAGGGGCGGTAGAGAGAGTTCCTGTGTCACAGAAGGACAAGGAGTTTATTCCAGGTTCTTCGTTGTCAAAAAGCCAAACGGCAAATTGAGGCCCATTCTCGACCTGAGGGTTCTTAACAAGTGGCTAAAGAGCCTAAAATTCAAAATGCTAAAGCTCCAAGAGGTTATCAGGTCGATGCAACCCATGGATTATCTATCATCACTAGACCTTCAACATGCTTATTTTCACATCCCAATACGCCCACGACACAGGAGATATTTAAGGTTTGTCGTCGGGAGAAAGCATTTTCAGTTCAAGGTCCTCCCGTTCGGGCTCAAGTCCTCCCCCAGGACGTTCACCAAGTGCTTGGCCCCTATAGCGGCCCATTTAAGGAAGGATGGTCACCATGTCTATCCATATCTGGACGACTGGCTGGTCAGAGGTTCGTCCAGGGAACAAACACGAAACAGTCTATGGGCCACAATGTCCCTCTTACAGGAACTGGGCTTCGCAATAAACTTCAACAAGTCCTCCGTGGAGCCTTTGAGGACCTTGGTCTTTCTAGGAGCGGAGTTTCATACACACACAAGCCTGGTGAGACCATCCAGCGAAAGAATTCAGAAACTGAAAAGCAAGGCGTCGGAATGGAGATGCCGTACCAGGGTGTCGGTACGCAAATACATGTCCCTGCTAGGGACCATGTCGTCCTGCATTCCGTTGATAAACAACTGCCGTCTGTTTATGAGGCCTTGCCAGGAATTTCTAGCGGACCGTTGGGCGCAGAGCCGAGGTCGCTGGTCCGACAGACTGGTCGTCGACGAACAACTAGTACAAGCACTCTGCTGGTGGAAAGTGTCTACTCATCTAACGAAAGGAATGCCTCTACTAGAACCGGAGTTCCAAAAGACGGTGGTGATGGATGCATCGCTGAGCGGATGGGGAGCTCATCTGGATAAGTTACAGGTACAAGGCCAGTGGTCGTTGCAGGAGTCCTCCCTGCATATCAACCTGCTAGAACTGAGAGCAGTGCGATGGGCTCTGAAATCTTTTCTTCCTCAACTGAGGGACTCGGTGGTGCGTGTCATGACGGACAACACCACTGCGATGTTCTACTTGAGGAAGCAAGGAGGGACACGTTCCAGGTCCCTATCGACGGAGGCACAGAAAATCTAGCATTGGGCCCTACAACACAACATGCAAATCTTGGCGTTCCACCTGCCAGGCGTGAGAAATGTGGAAGCCGATCCCCTCAGCAGAGAAATGAACGAAGTTCACGAATGGGTGCTGAACGACCAACAACTACAGCAAGTATTCAAGAAATGGGGACATCCTTCCATAGATTTGTTCGCGACGAAGAACAGGAAATGTCATCAATACGCAAGCAGATGGCCTCAGCAAGGCTCACTGGGGGATGCGTTCTCCTTCCCATGGTCGAACAAATTCCTGTATGCATTCCCTCCATTTCCCCTTGTACGGAGGACGTTGCAATGGATACTCAGGTACCCATGTCGGGTAATTCTGGTGGCCCCGTACTGGGCCAGACAGGTGTGGTTTTCAGACCTGCTACACTTAGCGGTGGCGGAACCGATGAGATTCCAGAAGACCCCCGACCTTCTGTCTCGACAGGAAGGTGCTGTTTGGCATCACGACCCGGACAGCCTCAAGTTGACGGCCTGGCTCCTGACTTCGCCGAATTCGGTCGGCTAACGATGCCGGAGGACTGTCGGCGTATCCTGCAAGCGGCAAGAGCTCCTTCCACAAACGCCTCATACACGTACAAATGGAGAAGTTTCTGTCAGTGGTGTGAGGATCAACCAGGTTTGGCCCCACAATCGATTAAGCCGGAACAGCTCCTTCCATACTTGCTGTTCTTATCTCAAAAGGGCCTATCGATATCGTCAATAAAAGTACACCTGGCCGCCATTTCCAGGTTTACTCGTCGACGGCATTCGGCACCATTGTTCAGCGACCGCCTGATTAAGCACTTCCTTAAAGGCCTCTTTCGGAGTTTCCCTCCAGAGAAGAAATTTCCGCTGGAGTGGAGCCTCAATCTGGTCTTAACGTCTCTTATGAAGCCTCCTTTTGAGCCAATGTCATCATCGTCTCTAAAGTTTTTGTCGTGGAAATTGGCCTTCCTGGTGGCCATCACTTCAGCCAGACGTATTTCAGAAGTTCAGGCTCTAATGGTAGACCCACCATACTTACGATTTTTCAAGAACAAGGTAGCCCTTGCCACTAACCCTCAGTTCATACCGAAAGCTCCTTCGGTGTTCCATAAACACTCCTCTATTGTGTTGCCTACGTTTTTTCCGGAGCCATGCTCGGGAGCGGAGCGCACGTTACACACATTGGATGTAAAAAGGGCTCTCAAGTTTTATCTTCATCGTACGCAACCATTCAGAGAAACGAGACAACTGTTCGTGGCCTATGGTTTGGGTGCTAGAGGAAAAGCCATTTCGAAGCAAGGACTGTCAAGATGGGTGTCATCTACCATTTCGTACTGCCATTCCAGGGCAGGGAAGCCTCTTCTACGACGGCCAAGGCCTCATTCAACTAGAGCAGCGGCATCGTCGACGGCACTGTGGGCCGGAGTCCCTCTGGGGGACATCTGCATGGCGGCTACCTGGGCGGCTACACACACCTTTACCCGCCATTACTGCCTGTCGCAGCAACATGCAGAAGATACCCGGATGGGACAGGCGGTGCTCCGACACCTATTCCAATAAGGTAAGCCCCGACTGAGGGGTTGCATCCTGTGGAATTTATGACTGTATGCGGTGCGTTTTCCTATGTTAACGACTACTAATGTAGACATGATCATAGGGAACGGGCTTGCGAAGAAAGTATATGGGTTTGCATGCACGCCTCCTCTCTTGGGGGTGTACTGCTATGTAATCTATTCTAAGCATGTGAATCCATGAAAGATCCAATGCTGGAGAAGGGAATAGTTTCTCACCTGTAACTCCATTTCTCCAGCATTGGTATCTTTCATTGATTCACATGCGCCCACCTGCCTCCCCTGAACATGCAAACCGGTTTCCCCACTACTTTGGGGGCCGAAATCTGAGGGAGCGCGGGGGCGGGTCCTGTAATTGTATCATGACGTCCTGACGGTGCGGGCACGCATGATACAAAACGAGGTGGATAGGACGCATAAGCGTCGAAAAAGTTTTCCTACGGGAAAGGGTCTATATAATGTACCGGGGATTCCCAGCCTGACGACGGGGAATATTCTAAGCATGTGAATCCATGAAAGATACCAATGCTGGAGAAATGGAGTTACAGGTAAGAAACTATTCCCTTATAATACACAATTTAAAACCGACGAATTACCTTCTTTTTTAATGCTCATTGACTTTGTTCTGCCTTTTAAAAGAATCTAAAGCAAATGTCGTAGACTTCATATACTTAACATTGGCCTCAACCAAAATCTCATCAAGGACATTTTGTGCAATTTAGGATTTAATTTGCAATATCTTGTAGCCTATCCCATACTAAAATTGCAATATTAATCCACACATACATTCTACCAATTTCTAACTCCTATTTCTATTCCTAATGTGTGCAGACTAAGAGCTGTAATTAGTTTCCTAATCACTTGGGCCTTCGTATTCATTAGAAATGCTTTGATGGGTATGTATGGGTTTATAAAAGGAGTCCAAAAGATTTGATGGAAGCGTAAATGAATGGCCTGTAAAAGTCATGTCGGGCCAATTTTAGTGTGATTGGCTACATAAACTTACTCCAATTCGGAATAGTCTTCTATAATGTGGCTGCTGTTATAGTTTGGATTTGGGCATCAGAAGTTTGGGTCTCAAATTTGTATAGAGTTGGAATACAAAATGGCGTGTAGTTTAAAGTGCCTGAAAGGTTCTGTCAAGTTTCTTGGGTAATAGTTTGAAGTTAGGGGTCTTGGCAGCAGCTTGACGCAAAGTGGATATGGGGGTGAGGGGTGGTATTATGTCACATCAGACGTGGTAAGCGAGTCATTCCCTACAAGTGTTAAAAAGGGTTTAATTATGTGCCATCATCATATCTCCAAACATTGCAATGCGTTTTTGTGTCCAAATTCACCTATTCAGATAGAAACCATTGCTATTGATAATGATTCCCCATAATGAGACTAAGTTGGAGATCCCTGTGCCTCAGTGGGTAGCTTTATCAGCAAACTGAAGGCTTTTTCTTGTTGGTTGAATAATCTGGTAAGAGCATAGCGTTTCTGCTTAGGGGACATGTAATAACTGCCTGCAGTTATTGAGTGTAATGAGGATAGATTTTGTTGGCGAAGGCTTTGTTTTTTTATCTTCTAAATCAATTATGATATTACTTTACCCACTTTTCGGAAGTGGAAGGTATAAGAAAAGGTTTGGGCTTGGCGTGTAGTAGGTTTGTGGGTCAAGGGCCTTTTAATGGCTTCTGTTCCTGTTAGGCAGAATCCTATGCAGTTCCCTTAGGAAGCACTACAGAAGATTAGGACTACAGGTATATGCAATAAATCCCCTTTGGTATCAGTCTGTACCACACAGATTTAGTTCTCAAGGAGATGAGTAGTATTCAGAGTTTACACAATAGGATCATAGCACTATGGACAAGGAAACACTGACCAAAGCTTTGTATCAAAAAGAATATATATATTTATTTTACACACTCTGATGTTAACACACAAATCACTATCATTAAAGCAAGTTAAAACAGTCACGAAAAGTATACAGAACTCCCTATTTAAATTGTAGACAAGTTTGAGCAAGAGTGAAAACTGAGCAAAACGGCACAGTGTAAACCAAGCAGAAATGGCACTCTAACAATTTCTCAGAAGGGAGGGAAAGGTCAAGTTATACAGGGTTAGACTCCTAAACACACCAGCAAAACTTCCCAATTGAATTGTGAACAAGGTAGGCAAGGTAGTACTTTAGTATAAGAAATACTTATGTGAAAACCGAGCAAAATGGCACTTCAGCAATATATAAAGGGGAAGGAAAAGGTGGTTATAAGAGTTTAGGTGTACCAACACATGTCTTGATGAAAAGCAATCTAGAGAAGGCAGTTGTAACAGATTTAGCCAGAGTCAATAGGCCTGTGCCATAGTCGGTGGTAGAAGGCCAAGTGCCTAGGTTCAAACAGTTCTAGTAGCTGCAGTCAATACTTTGCTTAACAATTGAAAAGGCAGTTGCAGAAAGTAAAAAGACAATGTTAGACGATGGTGGCCAGCCCAGAAGGTAAGTTAAGGATTTAAAACACCTTTAGCACTACCCAGCGAAACGGGAGGCCTGGCGGAACAATATACCTTAAAAGTGGAAGAGGCTCCTGCGGTGGCGGCAGTTCCTGGCAGTTCGGGAGATCCAGCAGAGGAAGAGAGGCTCTCGTCGTGGAGGAAGGTTTGAGTTACTGCACTGCCTAGGAATGAAGCCAGCCGCGGTGCTGCAAAAACGGAATAAAAGGTATGCTCCTTTTTAAATCGCGGTCGTGGTGGACAGGTGCCTCGCTATCCGGTCTCCTAGTGCTTGGCACTGGTGATCCGACCAAGGCAGGTCCTGGAAGGCGATTGGCGAACTGGTTGGTCCCACCAGCTCAAGGGAAGAAGGCTCTTGCAGGTGAAGATCTTCTCTTGTCGTTGGAGAAAAGTGGTGAGAATCTGCAGCAGGGCTTCACCCGTGGTTCAGTCATTGTAGATGTCTTTGGCTTCTCACCTCTTCGGATTTCTCAGGTCCAGTGGCGACTTCTATCTTCCAGTCCGCAGGTCCCTGCTTTTATGCAGAAAACCCCCCATTCATACAGCCTAGCTGTCACTCACACACACTGGGGTGGCTATCCAGGGCGGGATAACCCCCCCAGCCTATCAGGGTAGAGTGCAACTTGCGTCTATTCCACCTCCCACACATCCTGTCTACCCCAGACTCACTGGTGCCTAAAGGAGGGCTTCTGTCCAGAAGGCCGCCAAATGGACGAACAAAGGGCCCCAACCTCAGTTTGGATTACAGAGAGCGACATGAGAAAGAAATGTTATTAAAGATCTGGCAAAATAAAAAACACTGGAGTAAAGTTAATATTAAAATAACCCAGCGGTACGTTGGAGGCTGTCAGTAAAAGTGGTAGCCTCGAACAATGGTAAAATCCCATAGGAATATATTTGCGGTCGAATATTTATGGTAGTAACCACTGCCACCAGCCAGAAACTTTGGAGAGAAAGACTGGACAGTACCTTCTCGAAAATGAACACCAGGGAAAAACTAATAACCCTTCCCAGTACCTCCATAGTAAGATGGGTTGTAATGGTTTAGTTCATAACTATTGACTAGCAAAGTCATTGGTATCTTTGCATGACCTGGGAGACAGTCAGTCCCAGGGTATGGAGTCTGTTTGGGGGTCACTGTGACACCCCTGTGTTAGTGCACGGAGGGTGTTGTGTAACACACATGTAAAAAGATGATACCTATGGAGTGAGAAACTCCATAGCCCATAAGCACAAAAAATAGCCTGAAACACACATCATAGATATGCCTAAGAGTGGGAAAAAGAGTCTCACTCTTAGCAGGAGTAAAAAAATAAACCCTTGAAATCCAGCAAAGCTGCTGGGGGACTCTATAGCTAAGGAATTAGCCTTTTAAGAGAATTCTCCCTAACAGTTCCCAATTGACAAGTATATAGGTGATCTAGTCGTTGCTTCTTGTACGGAGTATAAGGTTTCCGAAACCTTATGGGATGGTTTGCTTTACATTGTTTTTAATGGTATACCTAAATACTTGATATTATCTGCTTTCCATTTGAAGCCAGATGACCTTGCATGCATAGACATGTCAGGGATGATTTGGGGATTTAGAGCAAAGAACTCTGACTTTTTATTTAGCCAGTACCCTGTGATTGAGATGTAAACCTGGAATGTGTTTAGGATCTGGGAGATAGTGTTATTCAGTTTTTAAAGTTCTGTGATCTGGTCATTGGATTGGTTGAACCTCTTACATGTGTTTCATGGCAGTAACAGCAATATTTTGCTGTTTACTTATGTTAACTCTCAATGCACAAAGGCTGCATTGACTAACTGTAATCCAGTTGTAGCCGTGCAAAGGTCTGCTAAATTCCTCAATTCACATCACTTTGTGTGCTCATAAAGCAGAGATGAGGCTTCCAACAACAGATTGGGAAGGCCTGAAATGTTTATAAGGTGCATGGATTGTGATTGGAGGGCTGGTGTCACTGCCAGCCCTGCAAAAGTGTAGATCTGCGGAAACCCTGTGCCTTTATCTGGACATGATTCTGCATATAAGGGAAGAAGACCACATTAGTGCCTTGTTGGAAGCTTTGTTACTGGACTTGTGAGCCTAATGAAGATAAAGCTCTGTCACTTCTCGACCTAAGAGATTTCTAAGTGATCCGTTCCATTAATGCAACGGGCACAGTCGGAATTTCCATCTCACTATTTGTTGTATGGTCCTCTGAATCGCTGGAACATGTGCATCACTGTCTTAAAAGTGAGAGCACCGTTTTTTTGCTGGAGAATAAAACATGTTCTGCTGTCCAAAAGTGATACACCTGACTGGACTCAGCTGTTGAACTTTCTCAGAGGACCTGTCCTGAAGGGTCAGTATTGAAATTGCTGCTGTGTCTTGGTCCACCGATTGTAAGATTGTCTGGTGAGGGGTCCTCTGCCCTAGTCTGCATCATTGGTTATAACATTGGATTGCCAGGTGCTCTTCCTGCAGTTTTCTCTGGCCAGTAGAAAATATGCCTTCGGAAGTGACCTTTGAGCCCTTGTCCCCTGGACCTTTTTGGTGCATGCCAGAAGACTTGTCTACACCTATGGGGTGGTTTGACTCATCTGCGGCTGGTCCTGTTCTGCAGTGCCTCCAAGGCTTCACCTGCAGTCCATTCTGGAAATGTAACACACCATTGTCTGCGTCCAAGTAATTAATTTACCTCTGCAATCTTACTTTGGGTGCCTTTTCTTGGTAGACTGTTGCCTGGATCTCTACTGTTGGGTTTCCTAGTTGGCATTTGGCCGAAGATTGCCTTCCCTGAAGTTCCACTCGCTGCTTGGTAACTTGGATTTGTTTTCAATTTATCTTCATTAGCATTTTCCAGTGTTAAAGAATACCACACAACCAGAAAACCACATGAGCCTAGGACAAAAAATAACACATTACATTGGCCACCATAGTGTATACCACGTATCAGTAATTTCCCCCCCTCCCTCCCACGCCCCCCAAAACACTTGACATGTCCACTTGACCCTGGGTATAATATTGGTCAAGGTCGTCCCTCCGTTTCCACATTAGCTTAAAATGATTTTGTTTACCATTACATACAACAATACATCTCATTGCACATAGGAGAGCTCCCCTTGTCTAACCCCCCACCCCCCCCCCTCGCCCTGCCAGATCAAGAGCAGTCAGGTATGTATCTTGTCTGAAATTCAGCCCATTCAATCTCAATGTCCCTCTCCCCCCCCCCCCCCTTTTTCTCGTGTAGGACCGCCATAATCCGTTCCATCACATATGTTTTCCCAATATTGATCAATTCCTTCTTAGTGGGAAGCGGCACTCTTTCAATGCATTGCCAAACATGCTCTCCCTGCCAGCAACGAATGAGGTAAGTGCGGCAATCCAATGTACTACCCATCAATGCCCTCCAAATCAAACAAAACTAACAACTGGTTCTTGGTCTTAGGAACTCCTTCTCGGGCTCTAATCCACCCCAGCACCTCGTCTCAGTAAATTTTGACCTTTTCGCAACTCCACTACAGATGGCAATTGTCGGCCAGCTCTCCACATTCTTGCCCACTTAGAGGGCTCACCCTTGGCAACATCCTGGTAAGACAGACCGGGTCATTTGCCACCTATGGAGCAGTTTAATTGTGTGAAGCTTGTACTGGCAAGAGATCAAGACTTTATATGCTTTGCAACACATTCTCCGCCAAAGTGAATCATCCACTTCGAGTGGATTGTGTCCTCCAACGTATTCCTCATCTTAGATGTGTTCCATCCATCTTTGCTGCTCTTTGGAATTTTTTTTGGCAAAGGGCGCCATGCGTCGACGTCGTTGAGTCGATAGTCCCTCAATGGCCTCCGTCGAGGTTGACGTCATTGGGTGTATAAGTAGCCCGCGCAGCGCCCGTTCGCCTCAGTTCCGTTTTTCTGCAGTACGTTGCTTCGGACATTCGACGCACCTCGAGTTCGAGAAATAATGTCCTTGTCATCGACGCCGACCACGACCCCGAGATCGGGTTATAAGAAATGCAAGTCGTGCGGCTCAAAAATGTTGACCACGGACCCGCACCGCGAGTGTTTGTGGTGTCTCGGGGAAGGCCACGACATGGAGGCCTGTTCGAAGTGTCAGGAGATGACGGGAAAGGTCTTGCGAGAAAGGAGAGGAAAGCTACAGGTAGGTCGGAAGGATCGGAAAGCCTCTAGCGTTGAGTCGAGACCCCATGGGGAAAAATCTCCTTGACGCGAAAGGCGCATAGATCCAGATCTCGAAGCGATTCTCATCGCTTGTCTTCGTCGAAGAAACACCGCCATAGATCTCCCTCCACCTCGTCGTCAGACGAGTCTCCGAAAATGAAATGTCCCACAAGACATTTGTCTTCTGAATAGTGGGAAGCATTTAGGGTCAAAAAGATGGAGGTGTTTGCGAAAGCGAAGCCTCGGCCCGCGCCTTCTTCGGAAGCCGCCGGGAGCGCCATCACGCCGACACTCGCGCGCACTCACGCCTGGGTGATCGTAAAAGGAAGGATAGAGAACCTTCCAGGATGCCGAGCGAGAAACGCTTAAGTCGAGTCGACCGCTCAAGGTCACTGAGGCCGTCTGAGTCCTTCCACACCTCGAAGGGGAAACTGTTGAAGGCCGCCTGGACGCCCTTGAAGCAGACCCTGTCGATGACCACGATGTCATCGACAACGCCTTTATCAACGTCGATGCCGAAACCTTAGGCGCCAAAGGCTCCAACCAAGCCAGGGCAGCTAGAAAAGGAGAAGGAGAAAACTGCAAGACATGTATCTTCTTCAAAATCTAGTATTCTCCAGCATTGGATCTTTCATGGATTCGCATGCTTAGAACACTCCGCGTCGTCAGGCTGGGAATCCTCTGTAAGTTATATAGACATTTTCCATAGGAAAAATTCCGACACTTTTGTGTCCTATCTATGTCGTTTTGGGCCGCGCACGCCGGCGCCACTAGGACGTAGGGGTATATATATATAGCTCTGCCCCCGCGGCTCCCTCAGATTTCAACCGTTTTCCAAAGTGGTGGAGGTGGGCTCCACGGCCTCAAAGTAAGTCGGAATCCCCGACGAAGAAGGCACTTGCTGCCGAAAAACGAACCTCGGAGTCGGCCGAAAAACTACCTCGGAAAAGCATTCAGAGAAACATTCGAAGGCCGCCTCCTCTTCACACAAGGCGTCGTCTTCTTCCTCCTCATCTAAAAAGGAGCGAAAAGAACCATCTAAATCCTCCTAAGGAGACCGTGATAAGTCTACCTCGAGTCGAGAGGCCGCGCCCAGCAAGTCGGCCCCAAAAGCGGCGGGAGCACCTCAAGGCCCTGCGCCACTGGCTTCGCCGACGACCCGCTCGTCGATGCCTGCGTCATTGGTGGCTCCTCCCACATGTCAAACTGCGGCGGTAGGAAACATATCGTCGACGGTGGTCCCGTCGATGGGATGGCAACTGGAGGTTTTCGATCCCGTCCCGCCGGAGGCCCTGCTTCAACCAGAGGCGACTTTCTCCATCTCGTCGGCTGACGACGAACGCGACACGGTCTCGCGCCCAATCCATCTGGGTCTGCAGCCGACCAGCACGATGTCGCTCTTGGGGGTGGGTTCCATCCCTACTACCTCGTCATTACTGAACCCCCAGGCGGTTCAGTCCTTGGTGGTGCTAAATACGCTACAAAAACTTTTACAGCGTTTGGACACACACAAATACCCCAGCCTGGGGCCCCGACACGGAGACAGTCTACGCCATTTGTCGACGAGCCGGACCCAGCTCCTCACTCGTCGACCAGGATTACGGCCGCTTCCCACGTGCCGGAAGATTGATCTACCCTGCAAGAAGAAGGGGAACTACAGGACTCTGACCGTGAGGAATCGGGTTCAGACTTCTCCCTATCCCCCTCAAGGGACCCAACTTGGGACTCTGAAGCGGAGATGGAAGCTCCGAGAAGCCCGGCACAGCCATCGCCACCTGACGACGTGGGTGCATTCCATGCCATGATGAGTAAGGCGTGTTTGGAGTTTGGCCTAGTCCCGGAAGAGGAGAAAAAGGATTGTTTTCGTTTTGATCATATGGGCAAGAGAAGGAAATCTATATTCGCCATCCCGATTTTGGATCATGTCTGTCAAGAGGGCCTGAAGACCATGCGGCACCCGTTCTCTGAAGTTCAAGGCTCCGGAATCAATTCCCAAGTGCCTGACGTCTCAACCTTCGCCGGAGTCGGTGGTATCGGCGGCGGCGGCGAGAAAGGCCGGGGCTCGGCATAAATGCACGACCCCTCCAGACAGCAAGGCCAGGAGACAGGACGCTTTCGGCAAGAAGGTGCTGTCCATCGGCGCGACTACAGTTAAAGCAGCCAACTCCTTAGCAATTATGTCTAGTTATGACAGGGAAATGTGGCACCGACTGGCTCCTATCTTGGAGCATTTGCCCGAGGAACATAGAAAGTCCGCAATGTTGCCTGTTGCGGAAAGGAGAGGAGGCCTCCAACCACGCCATAAACATTGCCGTCGACCTAGCCGAGTCCGGTTTTAAGCAAATCAATAATGGCGTAGTTCTATGTAGACAGGCCTGGCTCAAGTGCACTACGTTCAGACCGGAGGTACAATATAAGGTCTTGGATATGCCATGTGAAGGGGAACAACTGTTCGGCGAAAAAGTTGATGAGGCCTTGAAGGGCATGAAAGAGGATACTGACACGGCACGGTCACTCGGAGCCCTCCAGAGTGGTTGGAATTTTCGTTCCTTTCGTCCCTTCAGAGGGGCCTCTGGTAACTCCCGATTTGGGTCATCTAGAGACCGAGGTTTCACCAGACCCTCCTACTCGTCCCAAGGCTACAGGCGTGCAGCCCAATCAAAATGCTGACGCTTCAGGAGGTGATCCGATCGATACAACCCGGAGATTATTTGTCGTCGCTAGACCTTCAGGACGCATACTTCTCCAGCATTGGATCTTTCATGGATTCACATGCTTAGAATATTCCCCGTCGTCAGGCTGGGAATCCCCGGTACATTATATAGACCCCTTTCCCGTAGGAAAACTTTTTCGACGCTTATGCGTCCTATCCACCTCGTTTTGTATCATGCGTGCCCGCACCGTCAGGACGTCATGATATAAATACAGGCCCCGCCCCCGCGCTCCCTCAGATTTCAACCGTCTTTCAAAGTAGTGGGATCCTCGTGTTTTACTACTAGTGAAAACTAGGTTGTTTTTGTCTGTTTCGCTTCGGCGAAGTTCAAATTCTGGAGAATTATGTCTGGAAAAGCGTTATTTCGCCCGTGTGCAACCTGTGGCCTCAAAAAGGTTTATGAAGGAGACGGCCACATGGACTGTATCTACTGTCTCCACCCGCACCACTCGGCGGATACATGTGAAATTTGTCAGGGTTTCTCCCAGAAAACCCTTAAGGACCGAAAAAGAAGGCTGGTCGACTGGCTTAATGACGGAGCAGGGGCCTACCCTGCTTCGGAAGTTGGCTCCACGGCCTCCAGGAGTAAGTCGGAACCTCCATCGAAGAAGGTACGGCCATCTGAAATGCGCTCTGAGGACAGGCATAAGAGGAAACAGGATGGATCTTCCTCATCACATAAAAAGTCCTCCTCCTCCTCCTCATCATCTAAGACGGAGAGGCTAGCGCTGTCAAAATCCTCCTCAGGGGACCGTCCCAGGTCTTCCATGAGTCGGGAAGCCTCAGCCGGGAAGTCGGCATCCAAATCGACGATGAAGTCTAAGGGCTCGACGACGACGACGACGACTTGCTCGTCGACCTCGGTGTCATTGACGATGCCTATTACCGTTCAAGCAGCAGCGGTGGGGATTCCCCCGTCGACGGAGACTCAGTCTATGGCTTGGCTGCCCGAGGTCTATGACCCGATCCCCCCCGGAGGTCTTACTGCAGCCAGACACGGCCGGCTCGGCGGAAGGAGAAGGTGATTTGGTTCTGCAGCCATCGGATTTAGGCTTACGGCCTTCCACGGCGACGAGTGCGAGCGGGGGTATGGTACCGTTATCGTCCACGTTATTGACCCCCCAGTCGGTTTTGTCTCTGGATGTGCTTAATACTCTTCAGAAGCTCCTGCAGCGGCTGGATACGCAGTTCCCTCAACCGGAGACGTCATCGTCACTTTTGTCTGTACCTTCCGTCGACGAGCAAACTTGTATGGCTCGATCGACGTTGAAACACCCATCGGCTCCCCAGGCGGCGAAAGATCGTCCTCGAGCTCAGGAGGAGGGTGAGTTGTCAGAGTCTGACTCTATACCAGATGACTCGGGGTCAGACGTCTCCCTGTCACCGTCGAGGGACCCAACATGGAATTCGGATGTGGAGTTAGAGTCTACGAGGAGCCAGACACAGCCATCTCCCCCTGATGATGTGGGAGCCTTCCATGCAATGATGGGGAAAGCTTGTTCTGAATTCGGCTCGATTCCTGAGGAGCAGAAGAAAGACTGTTTCCTTTTTGACCATATGGGTCAAAGGAGAAAATCGGTATTTGCCATCCCAATCCTGGACCACGTGTGGCAAGAAGGTCTCAAGACGATGCGCCATCCGTTCTCGGAGCCCGCCATAAAGGGACGGATCGATAAAAAGTTTAAAGCTCCGGAGTCCACTCCAAAATGTCTAACATCACAGCCTCTGTCTGACTCGGCGGTGTCGGCGGCAGCGGCTAGGAAGGCCAGGGTCCAGCAAAAATGTTCAACGCCACCTGAAAGCGAGGCCAGGAGACAGGACGCCTTTGGAAAGAAGGTGCTCTCGGTCGGAGCGACGACAGTAAGAGCAGCCAATTCCTTAGCGATCGTGTCACGATATGATAGGGAAATGTGGCACAAACTAGCCCCTATCCTAGAACACCTGCCAGACGAACACCGGAAAGCAGCTATGTTACTGGTGCGGGATGGCGAAGAGGCCTTGAACCACGCTATTAATATCGCAGTTGACCTAGCAGAGTCTGGCTTCAAACAAATCAACCATGGAGTAGTGCTTCGTCGACAAGCGTGGCTCAAATGTACTACTTTCCGTCCTGAAGTCCAGTACAAAGTCCTTGACATGCCATGCGAAGGAGAACACCTGTTTGGCGAAAAGGTTGATGAAGCGTTGAAAGGGATGAAAGAAGACACGGATACTGCTAGGTCCCTCGGCGCCTTTCAAACGGGTAGAAACTTTCGCTCTTTTCGCCCCTTCAGGGGTGCTTCTGGAAACTCCCGCTTTGGAGCCTCGAGGGACCGTGGATTTAACAGGCCCTCGTACTCTTCACAAGGGTTCAGACGAGCGTCCCAGTCGGCACGTAGAAGCAGGGACTATCAAGCCTCCAGGCGGCGAGGCTCGGGTCCGTCGTCGACGAAGAACAAGCAAACCAGCAACCAATGACGGCCTTCGGAACGTCCTGGGGGGTCGAGTCTTTCATCACTTCGACCGATGGAAATGCATCACCACAGATCGATGGGTTCTAGACACGATTCGCATGGGTCATGCGCTACAATTCAAAGGCAAGCCTCTGCGTCTTCCTCCTTTATTCTCGACACAGCCCCACCTCCGAATCCTATGACAAGAGGCGGCGCTTATGTTGCGAAAAGGGGCGGTAGAGAGAGTTCCTGTGTCACAGAAGGACAAGGAGTTTATTCCAGGTTCTTCGTTGTCAAAAAGCCAAACGGCAAATTGAGGCCCATTCTCGACCTGAGGGTTCTTAACAAGTGGCTAAAGAGCCTAAAATTCAAAATGCTAAAGCTCCAAGAGGTTATCAGGTCGATGCAACCCATGGATTATCTATCATCACTAGACCTTCAAGATGCTTATTTTCACATCCCAATACGCCCACGACACAGGAGATATTTAAGGTTTGTCGTCGGGAGAAAGCATTTTCAGTTCAAGGTCCTCCCGTTTGGGCTCAAGTCCTCCCCCAGGACGTTCACCAAGTGCTTGGCCCCTATAGCGGCCCATTTAAGAAAGGATGGTCACCATGTCTATCCATATCTAGACGACTGGCTGATTAGAGGTTCGTCCAAGGAACAAACACGAGACAGTCTAAGGGCCACAATGTCCCTCTTACAGGATCTGGGCTTCGCAATAAACTTCAACAAGTCCTCCGTAGAGCCTTCGAGGACCTTGGTCTTTCTAGGAGCGGAGTTTCATACACACACAAGCCTGGTGAGACCATCCAGCGAAAGAATTCAGAAACTCCTGCATTCCACTGATAAACAACTGCCGTCTGTTTATGAGACCTTGCCAGGAATTTCTAGCGGACCGTTGGGCGCAGAGCCGAGGTCGCTGGTCCGACAGACTGGTCGTCGACGAACAACTAGTTCAAGCACTCTGCTGGTGGAGAGTGTCTACTCATCTAACAAAAGGAATGCCTCTACTGGAACCAGAGTTCCAAAAGACGGTGGTGACGGATGCATCGCTAAGCGGATGGGGAGCTCATCTGGATGCGTTACAGGTACAAGGCCAGTGGTCGTTGCAGGAGTCCTCCCTGCATATCAACCTGCTAGAACTGAGAGCAGTGCGATGGGCTCTGAAATCTTTTCTTCCTCAACTGAGGGACTCGGTGGTGCGTGTCATGACAGACAACACCACTACGATGTTCTACTTGAGGAAGCAAGGAGGGACACGTTCCAGGTCCCTATCGACGGAGGCACAGAAAATCTGGCATTGGGCCCTGCAACACAACATACAAATCTTAGCGTTCCACCTACCAGGCGTGAGAAACGTGGAAGCCGATGCCCTCAGCAGAGAAATGAACGAAGTTCACGAATGGGTGCTGAACGACCAACATCTACAACAAGTATTCAAGAAATGGGGACACCCTTCCATAGACTTGTTTGCGACGAAGAACAACAGGAAATGCCATCAGTACGCAAGCAGATGGCCTCAGCAGGGCTCACTGGGGGATGCGTTCTCCTTCCCATGGACGAACAAATTCCTGTACGCATTCCCTCCATTTCCCCTTGTACGGAGGACGTTGCAATGGATCCTCAGGTTCCCATGTCGGGTAATTCTGGTGGCCCCGTACTGGGCCAGACAGTTGTGGTTTTCAGACCTGCTACACTTAGCGGTGGCGGAACCGATGAGATTCCAGAAGACCCCCGACCTTCTGTCTCGACAGGAGGGTGTCGTTTGGCATCCCGACCCGGACAGCCTCAAGTTGACGGCCTGGCTCCTGACTTCGCCGAATTTGGTCGGCTAACGATTCCGGAGGACTGTCGGCGTATCCTGCAAGCGGCAAGAGCACCTTCCACAAACGCCTCATACGCGTACAAATGGAGGAGTTTCTGTCAATGGTGTGAGGATCAACCAGGTTTGGCCCCGCAATCGATTAAGCCGGAACAGCTCCTTCCATACTTGCTGTTCTTAGCTCAAAAGGGCCTGTCGGTATCGTCAATAAAAGTACACCTAGCAGCCATTTCCAGGTTTACTCGTCAACGGCATTCGGCACCATTGTTCAGCGACCGCCTGATTAAGCACTTCCTTAAATGCCTCTTTCGGAGTTTCCCTCCAGAGAAGAAATTTCCGCCGGAGTGGAGCCTCAATCTGGTCTTAACGTCTCTTATGAAGCCTCCTTTTGAGCCAATGTCATCATCGTCTCTAAAGTTTTTGTCGTGGAAATTGGCCTTCCTGGTGGCCATCACTTCAGCCTGACATATTTCAGAAGTTCAGGCTCTAATGGTAGACCCACCATACTTACGATTTTTCAAGAACAAGGTAGTCCTAGCCACTAACCCGCAGTTCATACCAAAAGCTCCTTCGGTGTTCCATAAACACTCCTCTATTGTGTTGCCTACGTTTTTTCCGGAGCCATGCTCGGGAGCGGAGCGCATGCTACACACATTGGATGTAAAAAGGGCTCTCAAGTTTTATCTTCATCGTACGCAACCGTTCAGAGAAACGAGACAGCTGTTCGTGGCCTATGGTTTGGGTGCTAAAGGAAAAGCCATTTCGAAGCAAGGACTGTCAAGATGGGTGTCATCTACCATTTCGTACTGCCATTCCTGGGCAGGGAAGCCTCTTCTACGATGACCAAGAGCTCACTCAACTAGAGCAGCGGCATCGTCGACGGCACTGTGGGCCGGAGTCCCTCTGGGGGACATCTGCATGGCGGCTACCTGGGCGGCTACACACACCTTTACCCGCCATTACTGCCTGTCGCA
This sequence comes from Ambystoma mexicanum, assembly GCF_040938575.1. Classification (NCBI taxonomy): domain Eukaryota; kingdom Metazoa; phylum Chordata; class Amphibia; order Caudata; family Ambystomatidae; genus Ambystoma; species Ambystoma mexicanum. The sequence goes on along the minus strand of NC_090921.1, from coordinate 747,092,385 downwards.
GCAACATGCCGAAGATACCCGGATGGGACAGGCGGTGCTTCGACACCTATTCCAATAAGGTAAGCCCCGGCTGAGGGGTTGCATCCTATGGAATTTATGACTGTATGTTGTTTGTTTTCCTATGTTAACGATTACTGATGTATACATGATCATAGGGAACGGGCTTTGCGAACAAAGTATATGGGTTTGCACACACTCCTCCTCTTTGGGGGTGGTACTGCTATGTAATCTATTCTAAGCATGTGAATCCATGAAAGATCCAATGCTGGAGAAGGGAATAGTTTCTTACTTGTAACTCCATTTCTCCAGCATTGGTATCTTTCATGGATTCACATGCGCCCACCTGCCTCCCCTGAACATGCAAACCGGTTCCCCCACTACTTTGGGGGCCGAAATCTGAGGGAGCGCGGGGGCGGGGCCTGTATTTATATCATGACGCCCTGACGGCGCAGGCACGCATGATACAAAACGAGGTGGATAGGACGCATAAGCGTCGAAAAAGTTTTCCTACGGGAAAGGGTCTATATAATGTACTGGGGATTCCCAGCCTGACGACGGGGAATATTCTAAGCATGTGAATCCATGAAAGATACCAATGCTGGAGAAATGGAGTTACAGGTAAGAAACTATTCCCTTCCATATCCCGATGCGTCGACGGCACAAAAGATTTTTGCGGTTCGTAGTCGGACAAACCCACTATCAGTTCAAGGTCCTCCCGTTCGGCCTAAAATCGTCCCCCAGGACGTTCACCAAATGTCTGGCTCCAATAGCAGCCTGGTTAAGAAAGGAAGGTCACCATGTGTACCCTTATTTGGACGATTGGCTAGTGAGGGGGCTGTCTCCAGAGAGGGCACAAGAAAGCCTGGATGCCACTCTGTCACTCCTGCAACGTTTGGGCTTCGCAGTGAACTTCGAAAAGTCCTCGTTAAAGCCTTCAAGGCCCTTGGTCTTTTTGGGGGCAGAGTTCCACACACAGTTGGGACTGGTGAAGCCATCCCTCGAAAGGATTCACAGACTGCAACAAAAGGCATCGGAATGGGAGGTCGACACCAGAGAAAAGTCCTCGTTAAAGCCTTCAAGGCCCTTGGTCTTTTTGGGGGCAGAGTTCCACACACAGTTGGGACTGGTGAAGCCATCCCTCGAAAGGATTCACAGACTGCAACAAAAGGCATCGGAATGGGAGGTCGACACCAGAGTGTCGGTACGAAGGTACATGCCCCTGCTGGGTACCATGTTGTCCTGCATACCATTGATGGACAACTGTCGCCTCTTCATGAGGTCAGACAAGTTGACCATCAACGGCCAGCTCGTGCAGGCGCTTCAATGGTGGAGAATTTCCATACACCTAACGAAGGGAATGCCCTTACTGGAGCCTGCATTCCAGAAGACAATGGTCGGGGATGCTTCTCTAACTGGGTGGGCAGTGCATCTGGACTCCTTACAGGTTCAGGGTCGTTGGTCATCGGAAGAGTCGTCCCTCCACATCAACCTGCTAGAGTTGAGGGCAGTGCGTTGGGCCCTAAAATCCTTTCTGCCACAGATAAAGCGCTCAGTGGTGAGAATCATGACAGACAACACGACAACCATGTTTTATCTACGGAAGAAGGGAGGAACTCGCTTCAGGAGCCTGTCAACGGAGGCCCAGGAGATCTGGCATTGGGCCCTACAACACGACATACATCTGTTGGCGTTCCACTTACCAGGAGTGAAAAATGTGCAATCAGACGCTCTCAGCAGAGAGATGAATTGCCTACACGAATGGGAACTGAACGATCAGCAACTGCACCGTGTCTTCGCGGAATGGGGGCATCCGGTCCTCGATCTCTTTGCGACGAGAGACAAGAAATGCTCCCAATACGCGAGCAGGTGGCGACAACAAGACTCGCTAGGGGACGCGTTCTCCTTCCTGTGGACGGGCAAGTTTCTGTATGCCTTCCCCCCCCCCCATTCCCTCTCATCCGTCGGACTCTGCAATGGATCCACAGATATCCTTGTCGGGTGATCCTGGTGGCCTTGTATTGGGCCAGACAAGTGTGGTTCTCCGATCTACTTCACCTCTCAGCCGCAGAACCAATGAGGTTCCAGAAGATCCCCAACCTTCTGTCTCAGGAGAAAGGGACCGTTTGGCATCACGACCCAGACCACCTCAGTCTGACGGCCTGGCTGCTGATTTCGCCGAGTTTGGCGCATTAGCGATTCCAGTGGACTGCCGTTGTATTTTGCAAGCCGCAAGGGCACCTTCCACGAACTCTTCATACACATAAAAATGGAAAAGGTTCTGCATCTGGTGCGCAGGTCAACCAGGTCTGGTTCTGCGGGCGATCACACCGGAACAACTCCTACCATACTTGTTGCTCATGGCAAATAACGGGTTATCTGTCTCATCCCATAAAGGTGCATCTAGCTGCCATCTCGAGATTTACTCGGAAGAGACATTCCACTCTTCAGTGACCGCCTAGTTAAACACTTCCTTAAAGGGTTGTTTCGAATTTTCCCTCCCAAGAAGAAGTTTCCTCCAATCTGGAGTCTGAACCTGGTCCTGGCAGCCCTTATGAAACCCCCTTTTGAACCAATCTCATCGACATCATTAAAATTCTTGCCTTGGAAATTGGCTTTCCTGGGAGCCATTACTTCGTCTCGTCGCCTGTTGGAAATACAAGCTCTAGTGATCGACCCTCCGTATTTGAGGTTTTTCAGTAACAAAGTCGTGCTGGCCACTAACCCGCATTTCATACCTAAAGTGCCTTCCATGTTCCATAAACATGCTGCCATAGTGCTGCCTACATGCTTTCCAACACCGTCTTCGGTGGCAGAGAAGACCCTCCATACTTTGGACGTGAAGAGAGCGTTGAAATTTTATCTCCATCGCACTCAAAGCTTCAGAGACACGAGACAACTCTTCGTAGCTTATGGTCCTGCGGCTAGGGGAAAAGCGATTTCAAAACAGGGACTATCCAGATGGGTGTCTTCGGCCATTTCTTACTGTCATTCCAAGGCCGGAAAGGCGCTAGAAAAGCGTCCAAGGGCCCATTCGACAAGATCTACATCGTCGTCGGCTTTGTGGTCCGGAATTCCGCTGGGGGATATCTGCCAAGCGGCTTCCTGGTCGGTACCACATACGTTTACCCGACATTACTGTCTCGCACAGCAACATGCTGAAGATACACAGCTGGGGCGGGCAGTACTACGTCACCTGTTCCAATAAGGTAAGCCCCAAGTGGGGTTGCATCCTTCGGCAACTATGCCTTAAAGTGTTGTCTTTTCAGTGAACATACTATAATGTAATGTGTTGCCATAGTAAGTGGGCTCTGGGCTTGTACAGTGATCATGCTGTAATGTAATGGGTTGCCATAGTAAGTGGGCACTGTGCTTGTTGTGATGTTGGTTTGCATACACGCCTCCAATGTTGGGGGATACTGCTATACAATCTATTCTAAGCATGTGAATCCATGAAAGATCCAATGCAGGAGAAGGGAATAGTTTCTTACCTGTAACTCCATTTCTCCAGCATTGGTATCTTTTATGGATATACATGCGCCCTATGGCCTCCCCTGAGCATGCAAACCAGAGAACCCCCCCATACTACTTTGGGGGCTGAAATCTGAGGGATCCGCGGGGGCTGAGCTATATATACCCCTAAGTCCTAGTGGCGCTGGCGTGCGCGGCCCAAAACGACGTAGATAGGACACAAACGTGTCGGAATTTTTCCTATGGAAAATGTCTATATAACTTACCGAGGATTCCCAGCCTGACGACGGGGAGTGTTCGAAGCATGTGAATCTATTCCCTTACACCACCTCCTCCTCCTCTCCCAGAGAAGGTTTTCAAGCCTCTCCCTAGGAAGGAGTTTTTCAAATTCTTGACCTCAATTTTTGAGGATCAGGAGAGATCCGAAAAGGAAGATGTACCTTTTGGGTTGGAATATGGCACCCAAAATGTCCCAGAATGCTTAATATCAGAAGAAAGCAGGATGAATGATTTGGTGGAGTCCTTACATAATGCAAGTGGCATTGATACCTCTCCTGAGAATGATTTTGGTAAACCAGATCCAGGAGAGCATGCCAGTTAATCTTATCGTCAATTAATGACAAAGGTGGTAGACTACTTGGGATGGACTAAACCAACAGCCCAATTCGTCCGGGACGATTAGACAGACATATTGGACCATGGTCCCACTGAAGACCCAGTTTTACTTTTTCATGTAGCCTTACAAAACAGGGTGGCCAAGAATTGGGAAACTCCGGATTCTATTCCTCCGGTGAATAAATCTCTAGCATCAAAATACCACCCAGCCAGTAGCGACCCCGGCTATCTGTCAAAACATCCAACTCCCGAGAGTTTGGTCATACAGGCAGCCACAGCTTCCGACAAACTTGCATACCCGTCTATCCCTCCAGACAGGGACGATACGCGTGTGGGTGGTTGGGCACGGAAGGTATTTTCAGCCGGGAGCATGGCATTACAATCTGCCAACTCCACATGTGCCTTGGCAAAATTTTCGTACTCTGTGGGAGTGCATCGCAATGGCAGCGGAGCACATACCAGAAGGGGAAGAAAGGGAAGATTTCCTAGCCATCGTTAGAGAATCCCTTCAATCTGGATTGGACACTGCGGATAGTGTAAGCAGGTCCATGGGCACTTGCAGGGTAATGTGCAGGTTTGCGTTGTTACGGAAGTCTGGTTTTGCACCAGACGTACAGAACCGCCTCCTGAACATGCCTTTTTACGGGTCTCACCTTTTTGTCAACAAGGCTGACGAGAGCCTTGAGAGGTTGCAGACCTCAAAAGCAGCGGCCAAATCTTTAGGAGCTGCTATTAGGCAACCTCAGCCTTTTCATGCGCAAGGACAAACCTGGAGGGGACGGTCCTATCGTTATTATACCTCATATGGGAAGACGAGCGGAATAGCCAGTCAAAGGGGCCAAAGAAAAGCCACTCGTGGTGGACGAGGAAAACGTGCTAAACCAGCTCCAGCTGCAGCCTCTTTGCCATCAGCAGCTGCAACATCCACCACAAAACCACTTTGAGGACTTGCACCACAAACCACCTGTAGGAGGCAGGCTGTCGCAGCATCTGCAAGAATGGCGAGCCATTACTTCAGATGTTTGGGCTATAGAAATAATAGCCCAAGGCTATTGCCTTCCTTTTCTAAAGCAACCTCAAAGCAATCCACCAGGGAGACACCCGCTGAACTTTGCAAATCCGCTCCTACAGCAGGAAGTTCTAACCCTGCTGGAGAAAGGTGCCATAGAACCAGTACCTGAGCGGAGAGGAACAAGGGTTGGTACTCCCTGTATTTTTTGATCCCCAAAAAGGATGGAGGACTGAGACGCTTGAACAAGTTCCTCAGGAAGGACAGGTTCAAGATGGTTACTCTCTCAGATCCTTCAGGCCCTTCAACTCCGAGACTGGTTGGTGTCATTGGACCTCCAGAATGCTTATTTTCATGTGCCGATTCATCTTAAGCACAGAAAATACCTGAGGTTCGTTGTTGGCGACTCACACTATCAGTTTCGAATCCTGCCATTCGGGTTGATCTCCGCCCTGAGGGTCTTCACCAAGTTAATGGTAGTGGTTGCAGCGCACCTCGGGAGAGGGGGGATTCATGTCTACCCCTACCTGGACGACTGGCTGATCAGAGCGCGCTCTTCCGAGCAAGCTTTGGATCATCTGAAAGTCACCTGCCACTTCCTCCACAAACTGGGCTTCTCCCTCAATTTAAAGAAGTCTCAAATGATACCTTCCCAACAGCTTCAATACATAGGAGCTGTATTAGACACATCCTTGGGAAAGAGCTTGCCTCCCAAGATGAGGGCTCAAGACATTCTTCAAATGGTTTCAAAATTCCAAAATGGCCAAAATCTCCAGGCTTAAGACTTTTTACGGTTGCTCGGCCTCATGGCATCCTGCATTTTTCTGGTGCCAGAGGCGCGCTTGAGGATGAGATCCCTTCAATGGGCCCTAAAGACTCAGTGGTCCCAGTTCTCGGGTCAAATGACGGATCTTCTTCAGATTCCGAACAAGGTCAGACAAGACCTTCTATGGTGGACCTGTGCAGAGAACATCGTAAAGGGAGAACCCTTTTGGCAAGCATGGCCGGAGGTCACAGTAGTGATGGACGCCACACTCCTGGGGTGGGGAGCACATACCAACGATTTGACAATAAACGGTCGCTGGTCTCCATCGGAGTCCAAACTACATATCAACCTTTTGGAGCTGAGGGCAATCAGACTAGCGCTGAAGGCCTTCCTGCCATCTGTCAGGGGAAAGAATGTCCTGATAATGACGGACAACACAGTGGCCATGCACTACCTAAACAAAAGGAGGTGTGGGGTCACTACCCCTGTGCAGACAGGCAATGCAGCTCTGGTATTGGGCGATTCAAGAAGGAATCTCTTTAACGGCAATTCATCTAGCCGGGGAAGAGAATATGACGGCAGATGCTCTGAGCAGGCAGAGCACAGTGTCCCACGAATGGGAATTGGCTCAGGAAGTAATGCAAGAGATCTTCGCCCTTTTGGGAACCCCTCAGGTAGACCTATTCGCAACCAGTACTAACCGAAAAATGCGAAAGGTATTGCTCAAGGGAATTTCCCCTGAGAGGAGCCCTGGGGGACGCGTTCGTGGTGGAGTGGAATTTCCCACTATTGTACGCATTCCCTCTGATTCCCGTCATTCCTCAGGTCATCAGGAGGCTGAGACGCTTCGGGAACGGCATGATCCTAATTGCCCCGGATTGGGCCAGGAGAACGTGGTATCCGGACCGTCTAGATATGTCCATCTGTCCTCCAGTACGTCTTCCTCAGAGAGCAAACCTTCTCTCTCAAATGGAAGGTCAAGTTCTCCACCCAGAGGTCAGAACACTCAATCTTCATGCTTGTTTATCTGAAAGGCTTAGATACAGGGATTGGAACCTTCCAGATGATGTTATGGAGGTGTTGCGTTCCGCAAGAAGGCCAGCAACAAAGTCTCTGTACCGTTGCCGTTGGTAAAAGTTTTGGAACTGGTGCAGGGAAAAGAATGTCGATCCTTTTTCTATGTTCTATTCCGGAAGTACTATCTTTACTTCTGACCCTAGCACATAGAGGTCTGAATATCGGAACAATAAAAGGTTACCTTGCGGTGCTTTCCATCATCAAGCGCTCATCGGAAGAATGCTCCTACTTCAAAATTCCTTTTGATAACACAATTCATAAAAGGTCTCACTAATGTGTTTCCTCCTCGCCCATTTCAAGTACCGATTTGGGATCTAAATTTAGTATTAACATTCTTAATGTTTGCCCCTCTTGAGCCTATGCACACATGTCCATTAAGATTATTAACATTGAAAACAGCATTTTTAGTTGCCCTAACATCAGCAAGAGTGAGCGAATTGCAGGCACTATCTTCTGGGCCACCTTATACTGTGTTCCATAAAGACAGGGTTGTGTTGAGGGTTAAACCATCATTTTTACCGAAGGTAATATCTGATTTTCATTTAAATCAGAAAATTGTTTTACCCTCATTCTATCCTCCACCTCTTCCTTCTAAGGAGGAAGAAAGACTACATAGACTGGACCCAAAAAGAGCTTAAGCTTTTACATCTCTAGGCTTTCTAGACTTAGTGGACAACCAGTTGTTTATAGGCTACAGTGGAAGAAAGCTGGGTCAATCAGTAAAAAAACAAACAATTTCCCACTGGATCGTGCTTTGCATTTCAGAATGCTACAGACTAGCACAAAAAGACCCACCTAAAGGGTTAAGCGCTCATTCCACCAGAGGCATCGCCTCTTCCACAGCCCTTGAAAGAGGTGTCCCTATAAGGTCCATTTGCGAAGCAGAAACTTGGTCTTCGCTTCACACCTTCTCAAAATTCTATAACCTGGATGCTTCCCAGTCTAGGGAGCTAACTTTTGGAAAAGCAGTGCTTTACTCTGCCATCTAAGGGCATTAAAAAAAAAAAAAAGAAATCTGACCCTATCCAGAGGAACTATGCTAAATACTGCTTTGGGAGCCTATCTAAGATGAGGAATACGTTGGAGGACACAATCCACTAGGAAGAACAAGTTAATTCTTACCTGGTAACGTTCTTTCGATTGGATGTTCCTCCAACGTATTCCTCCTCGCCCTCCCAACCTACCCCTCTGTAGATTTTTTCCGGGTTATTGCCATCTCAAATCCCGCAAGGCTGATACCTGTCTGCCGGCACAATCTACACAGTACAAGATCAGATACAAAAGAGGGGAAAAACAGAACTGAGGCCAACGGGTGCCACGTGTGCTACTTATACACTCGATGACGTCACCCTCGACGGAGGCCCTCGAGGGACTATCAACTCGACGACATCGACCTCTGCCGAAAAAAAATCCGAAGAGCAGCAAAGCTGGATGGAATACATGTAAGATGAGGAATACGTTGGAGGAACATACAATCGAAAGACTGCAGATGTAATCACTCCCTTCAGCTGTAGGTCTGAGAATACTGACAAGTATCCAATCCACAGCTCATTTTCCAAATCAACCAACAAAATAAACTCAACATCCCTCCACAGCTGGCCGTGAGGCCCACCTCAAACCACCTCTGAGATCGATCTAAATTTGGTATCTGGTCCCAGACTCCCGGGGCCCATAAATGGCTCAGGGGAACGGCCAGGTCATAATGCCGTTCATTTCAGGTCCCTTTCGCCATATGTTCCAGATGGTCCCGAGGATGGGGTGGTCCTTGATCCTCTTCAGAAGTTAAGTCTCTCAGAACCCATATCCATTCACCTACTGTTGCCGGCCTGAGATAAGAATTTTCCAAACCCGCCCATTGACAGTCTCCTTGCACTCTCAAGTGGGGAATAAGAACCCTGACTTGCGCCGCCTTCTAATATTGGTGGATATCCGGGAAGTTCACCCCCCCCCACCACCCCCCTCTTTTAGGAGCACCGGGACTTCATATACCACCTGCAGTGTTTTACCCTGCCACAGGAACCGTAGGAGGAGTCCTTGACCTCACGAAGCATAGGGTCTGTAATGTGAGTCGGGATCATCTGAAACAAGTACAGAGAAATGGAGCAAGTTGACAATGTTGTGTCTGGGTCGACTGAACACTATAAAGCTTGGTAGCTTTTAACTGTTGTCCTATAGCTCTGAGCTGCCTATTTACATTGTCCTGTTTGTTTCTATGGGCAAACACTGAAACTGTTCACAACCTATTCTAGTGAAACCGGTTAATTCACGGCTAAGAATTGTCGAATACTTGTTTAAATTGTCGTTTGATGTCTTTTTGGGGCTACCTCAGATATTTATGCTGTATCTCTACTTCTTAATACCTCGCTGTAATGGAGATAATTATTTTGTTCATGTTTTGATAAAGTATATTTTTGGTAGTATACTGTATGGGCATTCCGTTCTATATGCTTGTGTGCATGAGCTGTAACTTACTACCACCTGAACCCATTTTGACTTAACACCAGACAGAGCAGTGAAGGCGTTACTGAAAGTCAGGAATAACTTAAGGGAAAACCTTCCCAAGACTAATCAATTGATCTTTTGAAGCCCTCACCAGAAGACTTCTTTTAAATGTTGCAGTTACACTTCGAAGTACACCTCCAGAATGGGCTTTTCAAGCTAAAGTGTTATGCAAGACAGCAAGTGAGATGGCACTGTGTCTGCCAATGTTAAATGCTTTTGAAATATATGGAGCTTGAAATACTTTCCTTTCAGTGTTTTGGAATCCATATTTTCTCAAATGAAATTAATTTATGTTAGCTTTTTAATAATTTTGTGTTTTTGGAATATCTTGCAAAATACCATCACAAATGGAAATTTTCATTTTCTAAAATATTTGCTGGGTCTGTGATTATTTTTTGTAGATCATTTTCTCTTTGTGAGATTTTTTTTGTCAACTTTAACACAAGATTTTTCTTTTTTCCTGAAAAGCAGGGGTTCCCTGTGCGAAACGTGAGGCCGGTACAGAGCAATATGAATACTATGAACGCCATGAACCCCATGAATCAGGTTGGAATTGTTCTAAATGTGCAGCAGGGTCAGACTGTGAGGCCTATAACACTTGTCCCAGGTGAGTGTAGCTACCCTTTCACCCATTAAATTATATTCTCGCATGTATCCATGTCAAAAAGCCCTCACACTGCTGTGATAATTTGAGCTTGCAGCTATACTTTAAATTATTTTGTTTTAATGTGTAAGTAATTGTCTGACATCTAAACTTGTAACCTTCCTCTTCTTGGTATATAGCGTAAGCAAGCTGCGACTGACTGAGGCAGTGTCAATGATTTTCTTATCAACTTTTGTCCTGCTGACTCACCAATGTTCCTCCTGGGCACTAGTCTATGCTTATCCGCTAGATATAGAAGTATAATTGTTAGAAAAGATTGTTCTTTGGAAACTTTCCCTCCATATTCTATGGACCCCCAAACTATTTGCTTTTTTTAATGTTTTTTTAACCTGTCTGGACTCTTTAGAGAGGAAGCCTTGAGCTTCATTTTTCTGGCCTTTTTGCAAATTTTTGTTACGGCGAAACGGATCAGTCGTTCTATCAATACTGGGAAACTATTCTTCCTTTTTGTCTTTTTACATTTTTGGTAGCTATTTAACAGTGCACAAAGCATTTTACAATGCAGTGCTTTGGGGATACTTTTGTATCATCCTTTGTGATGTTTGTTAATCTGCTTGGAATCACATGCTGTGCATAGTCCGACATCCAGTGGTCACTGCAGAGTATTGCATTTTGTTTTTCGTAGTCGAAAAGGGGACGTCGCCAAGGCGTGTCTGAAACACTAGCCCTATAGTGACCTGCATTGTACCCACAATGCCTCACGCGTCGAGGTCCTTCAAATTGTTTTTTTCCGCCCAGATATTGGTCGCCTTTACGCAGAGCTCCTCGAGAGAAATTGCAAAGACATTTAATCGACCCTTTGGTTGTTATTTAAGAACATATACATTAGAACACTCCTTCTACGTCGTAGCTGAGAAGCTGTTTCACCGCCGAATAAGAACTTAGACGGCGGTGACTTCGACGGAGGAGATCCTTCGGCGCTGCGTGGCCTGGCCTCGCCGGCCTAAGACAGTAGGGAGAGTGGGGTCGTGGGACATTTCTTGTTCTTTCTGAGAATGCCTTTCTCTTTACACTCCCTTTCCTTCAGGGTCGTTATCACGTTTAATTTCCTCAGCTATGGAGAGGACTCCCTTTAGATTTTGTTCGCTGCAAGGGCAAATTCACTTGGAAAGACAAGCACAAACGGTGTAACCGTTGCTTGCCCCTCGACCACAAAGAGGACGGCTGTGCGGCCTGTAATCTTCTTAAGCCTAAGACTTTAAAGGACCGCAGGGTCAAAAGTTGGGCAGCCTACGCTATGTCTAGGTCTGATTCCTCACCCGCCGCCGCCGAGTGTGACGAGGATAGTGATAACCCGATCTCCGCGTCAGAGGTTGTAGACCTCTCTAGGGAGCGTTCCCGCTCCTCGTCGCCTGTCCCCGGCCCGACGAGCTTGGCTCACGCCCTGCTTATGGGGATGAACACCCCAGCGACACTGACGAACACAGAAAACAAACATAAGCACACAACCCCTGGCACGTCTTTGACGCAGACAGCCCTAGCGGCAACGGAGACGCCGGGCCTACCGGCGACCTCCACCGACCGTAAGGGTCGCAAGCCTTCCTCGCAACTGCGACTAGCGACTGGGCTACCTGCAGACAAGGGCGCTACCACCAAAACATCAGGCGACGCGCGGCGTAAGAGCGCTATCCTCGCCGAAAAAGACTCGGCACCGCCCAGCACGACGCCAGACGAACCCTCGACGGAGAAACTAATCGTCGAGAGCTTGGCGCGTATAATTTCCAAGGACGGCCAGAAACGGACGGCGAGTGACACACCGAAAACCGCTCACAAGGCTAGGGAAGCGCCGAGGGTGCCGGAAGGAAGGCAGGGACCGCTCCCGCTGTCGAAAGAAGGCCCTAGCCTGCGAGAAGTTTTCTCAGAAGGCGATGGGACCTTATACTCGACGTTATGGGACAGACCTAGATGGATAGAGAGGCAGAGGGGCCTCCTTTTTCGCCCCCAGACCGTTCTGGTTTACCATACTGGACTGTTGAGAGATTCCAGTCATGTATTTTTGTTTGTTTATTATTTGTAATGCACAATCCATACTCTAGGGTAACGGTGCGCAGCATTTACAAGAGATTGCGAAGCTTAGTAAAGACAAAAGAATAAAATATAACAGAATATGCAATATACGATAACAGCAGGAATATATACAAATGTACAGGCGGGCAACATTAGGTGCAATAAAGATGAGTCTGAGAGGATTAGGCGGCTAGCTGTGGTGGGAGCCTACGTTTTCAGCCATGAGATGACTTTCGCTCGGAAGGTCTGATAGTGCAGGTCCATTCTGAAGGGTGGTGGGAGTTCGTTCCACAGTTGTGCTGCTTTGACTGGGAAACTGTTACCGCCTATGGTGGAGCGTTTAAAATTTGGGACAGGGAGGCAGTCTTTATATGGTATTCTTGTTGGTCTCAGAGAGGTCTGTCTATGGAATCTGTCGATAAGATAGATAGGGGCGTCGTTGTTGAGTGATTTGTGTGTAAGTGAGGCGGTCTCTTGAGGAGAATTTTGTTAATGACAGTAAGCCAGTTACTCTGTTGACCATATGCTGAAATATGCTCTCTTCTAGAGATGCCTAGAGCCGCCCTAAGAGCGTTGTTCTGGAGGGTTTGGAGTTTACTGGTAATGGCTTTGGTAGACACAAGATAGAGAGCGTTGCAGTAGTCCAGGTGGGAAAGTATGAGGGCTCTGGCCAGGGTCAAGTAGCTAGAGTCGGACAGGAAGGGTTTGGCTGCACAGATCAATTTACTGGTGTAGGCCGATGAGGCTAGGGATTTCACCTGTTTGTGGAAGGAGAGGGTGCAGTCCAGGTAGAAACCTAGGGTTTTAACCTCTTGTCCCACCTTGATGCAGTTGCCATCAATCATAAAGGAACAGTAGTCAGAGTCCAGTTTCTTCAGGCTAGTGGTAGTGCCTAGAATTATGAGTTCAGTTTTATCATCATTCAGGCATAGTCCATGTGTGGCCATCCATGCTTGGATGATGATGTACACTCTATTCACCAAGGCCAAATTCTTTCCATAATCTCCAGAAAGTGGAAGGAGGATCTGGGTATCATCTGCGTAATTCGTGTAGGTGATACCAAGATGATCCAAATCATCGAAAAGGGGCTTGGCAAATATGTTGTACAGGGTGGGGGAGAAGCAAGAGCCCTGTGGCACGCCACAAGTAATGGTAATTGGGTCTGCTGCACCTGTAGGTGAAAAGACCCTCATTGTTCTGCCGTTGAGAAATGATCTGATCCATGTAATGGCCTCAGCAGCGAAACGGGCTGATGTATGTAAGTGGGAGCATAAGACGGAGTGGTCGACCAGGACAAGCTGGGCAGATTTATGTCCACTCCTGAAAATAAAACACCTAAGAGACCAAGGCCGGCACCTCAGGAGGACCCTGGGGCTAAATATCCTAGATTATTTAACCCCTTCCAAGAGGACATGAATACTTATGACCTCACTGAAGAAGACTCTCACTTCCAGGAAGATGAGGAGTTCTTAAATAGTGAAGACCCACAAAACCTAGGAACAGAAGAAGGTTTTGAGGAAAACACAGACATTGGTAGGGGGGCTCTTCGAGGAAGACCCAGATGTAGATGGCTCACATCCCTGGCAGTCACCAACAGAGTCTACAGACCCTGGCATCCTAAACCTTCCCTCTCCTGAGACCACACCGGTCAGGAATCCATCACCAATAGATGATCAACCCACCTTCAATGCGCTACTTCGAAAGGCAGCAGCGCATTTTGAGATTGAAATTGGCGAAATTACCCCTAATACTGATTTTGTGGAAAAGATCATTAAAGAAAAACCTCCCACTAGCCAAACCATTCCCCTCCTCGCCTCAGTTAAGAGACAAGTTACTCCATCGCTGTCCACACCTGCACTGGTAAGAGGGGTCAGTCCCAGAATTGAAAAATTGTTTACTCCCTCTCAGTCAGACCCATTATGCATTAGGGGTCACTCGATTCCGGACTCCTTGGTGGTAACTACCACAAGGAAAAGAGCGAGGGTTCTGCTGTCAACCAGCGAAGTACCCCCAGACAAGGAAGGAAAGAAGGTCTATGCCCTGGGTAAAAGAATTACAGCCTCTCCAGCTTTTTCAACCAGAATTGCCAATAATACACTAATGGCAAGTTATGCTGATGCCCAATGGGGAAAATTACGGCAAGGCCTCAAGGAAGTTCCTGAGCCCTTAAGAACTCGCTTATTGGCCACAGTAACAGAAGAAACTCTGGTTAACCAGAGCATCATTAAAAACACTCTTGATGCTGCAGAAACTGCTGGCCGTTCCTTAGTGCAGGGAATTCTCCTGAAGCATCATGTCCGGCTTCGCAATTCCGGTTTTAAGCCAGAAACACAGGCGTCGCTCATTAACAAACCAATAGAGGAGTCTAACCTCTTTGGGAAGGCAGTGGATGACGCACTGGAGACTGCAAAGAAAGAGTTAGACACCCTCAAGACC